>NC_140585.1:37776618-38976618 GCF_964204655.1 Triturus cristatus | reverse complement strand
ACTAGTCAGTCCCTGGTACCGTGCACCAGGTGTGCACAGGACCTGTAAATCAAATGCTGGTAGTGGGCCTGCAGCACTGATGGTGCCACCCAAATAAGAAGCCACTTTCCAGGCCCTAGTCTTCCCCTTTCTTACAGATTAGTTACCCCTAAGGTAGGCCCAAGGTACCCCTGTTGGCAGGGTGCACCGTATGTGAAAGGTAGGACATGCACTGGTGTGTGTGGCATGTCCTCCTGATAGGGAAATACTTCCAATTTCGTTTTTCACTATTGTAAGGCTACCTGTTCCTATATGATAGAATGGGGAGTTTGCTTATAACATCTTATAAACATAACTATGCCTGAGAACCAGGTAGGAAAATAAAGTTTAGTATGCCTGAACTCAGGATGTTAAAATGCATCTTTTAGTGAAAGTGTTTTTTACATTCTGTGTTTGATAATACCACTTTTAGAAAGTAGGTATTTTCTTGCTTAGCCATCCAATGTGCCTCTGCTAGGATGTGTATTGACTGCCTGGCTTTGGAGGTGACAGGGACTGGGGAGGTGCAGTGGCTCCAGAGAGTCTGATGAGTCAGGGCTGGAATGAATAGCCTGGGCTGCATTCTGAGTAGTAGGAGATGTTTTCACTAGCACCTGAATAGGCCTGGTCTGCAGTTAGAGTACAGAGAGGAGATTCCTTCACACCTGAATGGGCCTGGTCTGTCAGAGACAATGCTGCCTCTGCCTCCTGATGGGCAGCTACACTGAGAGGACAGAACTGGTTCTGGCTGGGCACAGGGCTTCTCTGGGTATAAGTACCACAGAACTTTAGAACTCTTTTGGACCAAGAAGACTGCCAAGAAGAAGAGCTGGAGAAGCTGTGAGGAGGAACTACCACTTTGCTGAGTGCTTTGCTGTCTCGGCCTGCAGTGGCTGCTTCTGTCTTGGGCAGTGAAAGGACTGGATTAAACTTTCTGCAACTTCCTTTTTGTGAGCTTCTCCAAGGGCTTGAGGTAGAGTTTTCCCCCTGTTCAAGAAGTCTCAGGAACTGCAAAGACTTTAAGTTCTTCTGCCATCAGCACTGGGGACTGTATGTTTTGTGCTGCAACAAAAAAGCAACCCGTCGCCGGCTACAACGTGGCTGCCGACTTAGTGTCCTGAAGGCACCGCAGAGGGCACTGCCGCACGCCTCACTGCAACCCCGGTCTCACGTACGACGCCACCTGACGCTGCCACCGAGCCGCTGCTTGCACCGCGACCTGTGGGCACAACGCTTCACACCACCTCACTTCACGCCACCGCCTTGGTATCCCCGATGACACCGCTCCATGCTGACATCGACTCTGCTGCTTTCACCGTGGTTCGATGGCACCGCTCGTAAGTTACACGACACACCTTCCTCATCCTGAACCGCAGCCTCGGCCTACCGATGCCGGCACCATCGACTCCAGTTTGTCAACCGACGACAGCGCTTCAGCAACGCCGCTGCCGCTGCTTGCACCGTGACCTGCCAGCACCACGACGAGCACCGCATCACTTCACACCGCAGCCCTGGTCTCACTGACGCTGTTAGACGGCCGTCACCGAGCCACTGCCTGCACCGTGGCCTGAGGGCACCACACGCCGCACCGCTGCACTTCGCACTGAAGCACCCGACGCCTGCCGACGCCGGCACTCCCGACTTCAACCAGCAGGAGTTCGATCTGCAACGCTTGTGACTTTAAGGGCCCGACGACTCCTGCACCGACCTCCGGCACCGACGCCTGCGGACGACGGTCTTACAGAGCTCATCAAGGGGTCGCCAACACCCTACATTTCTAAAGGTAATGTTTTGCAGGTCTTCCCGACACCGTAGCTGGCCTGCGACGCAACGGTCAGCCAGAACTGTTTGGATTTGTTGCTCACGACTCCGTGATAGCCCAAGATGGAGCTACAGACTTCAAGGAACTATATTTCAAGTCTATTTTGATTATTGGAGATTTCTGAGAACAGTATGGTGGATTTTTTTTTATCGTTTTTGGTCTTGTTTTGGGTATATAAAAATATTGGATATTTTTCTAAACTGGTGTTGGATCTTTTTGTAGTGCCTTCACTGTATTACTGTTGGTTATGTGCAAATGCTTTACACACTGCCTCTGAAATAAGCCTGACTGCTCGTGCCAAGCTACCAAGGAGGTGAGCAGGAGGTTTTTTAGGAGTGTAACTCCCTTATCCTGACTAGGAAGAAGGGTCCCTACTTGGACAAAGGTACCTACCTCTGCTAACTAGAGACCCCTATTTCTAACAGTAGGTAAGTCCCCCTGTAGCTAGTGATCAAATACAAAAGACAAGGCATTTCTTCAACAGTGATCAAGACTCACGGACACCACTAAAACTTTACTCAATTACTATATTTGAATAGTAAACACACATTCTCCTGCTGTTTTCTGTGGGGACTGGACCGCAATGTCCATAACGCTGCTGGTGCAGAGGGCGGGGAGGGGAGAGGATAGGAGGAGATTCATGTGGGCACCAGGAGCCCACACCATGGGACATTCACAGACATGTGTCAGGGTGAAGACCAGACAAGAGCGGGCCCATCTGAGCCCATCAGAGACCGGAAGAGGCAAAGCCGGGCCACCTCTCTTGCCCCCTTTCTCCTATATTTGGTGAGGTTTAATTTCTGTTTAAAATGGGTAAGGGGGAAGTGCCTGTTAATAAAGGGTGAGGAACACAGCAGTCGCTTCATCTTCCTCCATTGCATCCTACCTCACAAATGTCTTAGGGGTTATTACCTCAGGGTGTGGACAAGTTGAAGAAAGACTCTCCATAGTCAGCCAAGAGTTGTATAATGGACTGAATGATAAGCCCAGCTCAGTACGGGATAGGTCCAGCCCCCCCGCCCCTGAGCTTGACGTTACAGTCGTCATTGGCCCTGGACCGGCCCCCAAACCCAGCACTTACCCATGTGTCTTAAATGATTACCCCCCAAGTCATTATTGAGGATTTCTCACCCACGGACCTTCTGACCTCCCCCGCACCAAAAAGATAAGAAATGGTGTCTATTAAGAGTGAGTCAGGGAATAAGGTTAACCCTGATCAGATTTCTACCTCAAAAATGTCAATTACGTCAAAATCCCACCCAATTGCAGATACAATCTCAGAACCATGAGACCCTGGAAGTGGGTTAGTGTGATATCTTAGAAACTTATTGTCGAAGGTTGAAGCTTTGCTAAGGGACTCTTTTTCATCATTGTGGACAAGTTAAATGCCTTGGTGTCTTTGCTCCAAACACATACTCTATGAGAACCTACGCCGACTCACACCAATGCACAGAGGGGGGCTCACAAGGTTTGAGGGGAGGGAGAGAGAGCCCTGAATCGCGGCCTAATTTGCCTTCTGGTCCTAGTGATGGGCAAATCATTGTAAATCCCCATTGTTTACAGAGCCGCATTCCGTATCCAAGGGAAATCCTCCTGGCAATGCCACCACGCAGTCTGTAGTAAAAGGTTATGCATAATGCTAGCCTCCTGTCCTGCCATAAAATCGAAACGGCCAGCTTGTTAGTCTCTATTCATCCCAGAAAGGGTCCATGACCAACTTGCAATTGCCCTCTCCTCCCCCAAGTGTACTCCTTATGTCAATCAGGATTTAACCAATCAAGATTTATCAAGCGCAGCAAATCCCCCGTGAGGGTCTCAAGGCGCCGGCGTTCGTTGCTGCTTCACTGCGCTCTGTCCATTAGAATATCATTTTTTGCAGTAAAAAAATCAGACAAAAGCAGGAGAAATCACCCAGAATGACGGGGAAGAGGAAGGAGAAAGCAGTAAAAGCGAGGCAAAGAAAAACAGGGGCAGAGGAAGGATAAAGCAGTAAAATACGAGGCAAAAGCAGGAGAACGCACTCAGAGGAACGGCGGAAAGCAGAGCGGTGCCGCAGCACGAGGAGAGCTGTACCTGGGCTTGTTCCTTATGTCATTGTCCTGGTAAAAAACCCACTCCTGGTTGAAAGTCACAATGAGAGATAGGCCAAATTAAGGAATAAGCCAGCACGCTGGCTTAAAAAGTATTGTGACTGGCTACGAGACCTCTGTGATGAGTTCAATATGACCAGAAGGGTACTCTTGATTGGCTAAAACTTCCCCAGGGGATTGTGTGATCATAAATTTCAAAAACCCTAACCTGTTTGGTCATTTATTATTCGGGGCACACTCTACGTGGCTCTACTCCTCGGATGATTAAGCTGTACTGCCTTTTTTAGAAGTCATCCTCAAGGGGCATGATAAGTTCCAACGTGGTAAAGTCATCCATTCCCGGCTTGATTAGTCCACCTGTGAGTTTTAATATTTCCGGTACTGATGTTTTTGAACCTCTCCACGATGTACATGAAATAAACTAACTCTCCACAGATTCTAATGTGAGGGTGTGGGATTTCTTATGGGGGGCGGAGTGAGTGAACACAAAAATGAATGGTTCCCTTACGTGTGATGCTGCTCACTCTGTAATGAAGAATGCACTTTGGGACAAAGGTCGCAGGTTTGCATTCAAAACTGGGCAATCAAGATTGGTTATTCTTTATTAGTTCTTATGACTTGATTTGTTGTCAAGAAACATGAAATACAGAAGATTTTCATGTTAACGTTTTGCGTACAAAGGAATCACTGCATGCCTCCTGCAGAGATTACAGGCAATCCAAAACTCAGCAGCATTACTCACTCTCGACCTCCTCCGAAAAACCCACATCATACCCCACCTCAATAAGCTACACTGGCTCCTGATCCAGAAGAGATGCCAGTTCAAGAGGTTGACTCACACGTACAAAGCCCTTCACAACAAAGGACCAGCATACAACAACAAACGAGTGACCTTCCACCAACCGACCAGACAGATACAACAACAAACGAATGACCTTCCACCAACCGACCAGACAGATACAACAACAAACGAATGACCTTCCTCCAACCGACCAGACAGATACAACAACAAACGAATGACCTTTCACCAACCGACCAGACAGCTGCAATCTGCCTCCCTCTACCTTGCAGACACCCCCTGGATCCGCCGAGGCAACAGCGGAGGACGCACCTTCTCTCACCTGGCGGCCAAAGCTTGGAATGGCCTTACCCTGCATCTCAGGACTGCTTTATCACTCTGGGAATTCAGGAAAGGACTCAAGTCCTGTCTGTTCCAGTGAACAGAGCACCACAAAGCACCTAGCAACTCCAGCGCCTTGAGACCCACACAGGTGAGTTTCTGCGCCTTACAAATCTTTAATTGATTGATTGATTGATATATTTTCTGTGACCATGCCGCACACGCTACAGCTGTGCTGCTGTCACTTGATCGATCAGACACTCTCACAAGGTTATTATCTACCACACCTTCTCATCACATTTTGATGGTAAAGTTTGGGGGAAATAAGTTGCAATTAATCAATTTATATCAAAATATCTTTGCTCATTTTTGTACCCATGCAGTTGAATCTCTGAAGTCCGACATCGACAAGCAGCTGAAGAAATGTGGGAGATTTAAAAGTTTCGATCTGAAGCCGTCACTGTGAAAAGGTTTCTGGCTTTACTGCTACAAGTTGGGTAGGTCCGTCCCATTTCAGACATGACTTATATGGTGAATTATTAAACAATCTAATTATGAAATATAACTTATGCTTCCTCCACAAAGATAATATCGCCTTTGATGATCCTCGGCCTCCGACAAATTTTAAAGTAATCCCTAAGCGCTTTACAAATGCCAGTGATTGATTGATTGATTGATTGATTTATTGAAGTGATCATAATCCTCTTACATTCGTTATCTCTATTGGTGTGAAGTACAAGCAGGAGAAGGCTCTGGTGATCAAATATTCTGAAAACCAAGGAATCAGATGGAAATGGCGGCAAATTGATCCTTACCGGCTCCTGTTCAACTTACTGGGTGAGGCTGGTGCAGAGCTCGAGACATGCTTAGACAGTGATAAATGGCCCTTTTGACATAATCTGCTCATTCCAGTCCCTCTGTACTGATATTCGACATAGACTACAGCCGGATTTAGATCTTGGCGGACGGGTTACTCCGTCACAATGGGCACAGATATCCTGTTCGGCGGAATATAAATCCCTTATATCCTATGAGATTTACTGTTCGGCTGACAGGATTTCAGTCACCGTTGTGACGGAGTAGCCTGTCCGCCGAGATCTCAATCAGGCCCTGACTGTTAAGATCCGTCGACAAAGTGACCAAAGGAGTTGTTCCTATAGTCGATACGATAGATCCTATTTTCATAGGGATTACAGGATCAAGGAGTGATGCTCGCTATATGTTTGACAAACTAATTTGATGAAAGCCGTTGACGGGTGAAACGCGTTGGCTGTACTTATCTGGTTGTACCTGTCTATGCAGCGTATACCTCTAAAATAAAGAACCTTGAAAACCAAAAGACCTCCTCTCGCTCCATATCGTTTTTGCTTGGCACTGTGCCTTATACTTTGTTTGAATGTTTACATTGCCTCTCTGAGTCTTTCTGTGTTTAGTTTAATATTTGTGGTGGCAAACCATTCTCTGAGGTGGGAAGATGTAAACTAGTCCTTGTGTTATCTTTAATCAACTATAACTATAGTGCTCTGATATGTTCCCCTGGTCATCATTGTTTGTTTAGTTTTTGGCCTAGGAAAGACTGCCCCAATTGGAAAGCCGCCTGTTTATTCCAGTATTATTGTACGCAGATGACGCTGTGTTTCCTTCTCAGGCAGGCAATGGCCTCAGTGCTTACAGAATGTCTTTGCCCTGTTTATGAACGACCTAGATTTGAGTAGAGGATCAGTCTAGCCTAAGCCTATGTCATGGCCAGTGACCCGGAGTCTACAAAAACTAGATCCCACCACATGACTAGCCAAGACCTAGAGAGAGTTCTGCGGTTTCCTTATCCGGGTCTTCCTGTTGCCACATCCTTAGATTGGAGGCATGCGTAGGGTGACCAGGCGTCCCGGATTTGCCCAGGTTTTTCACCAGCTGTCCGGGCACATTTCAGGAAATTTAGCTCATGTCCCGGTTTTTGGAGAGGGTCAGCTGAAAACGGCAGGAGGTGTTTTTTATGTTGTACAAAACAGGGATAGTGAGCAGTTGTTTCTAGAAAGCAAGTTAATTAACAGGGAATCTTCTGGGTTTAAAAATTGCATTTTATGTATGGTCCAACTGCCTGTTCTGTAATTCCGTGTTGAGGAGCGCTGTCATTCTGTACACTCGCTTGAAGTAAAACTGCAGTCCTTCTTCTATTATCATGAAATGTCCCGGTTTTTGGCTTTACAATCCTGGTCACCCTAGGCACGCGCTGATCATCAGAACCCAACACCTGCCCAGCTCCACCGAGGCTGCGTTCAGAGTCGCATCTAACCTAAGAGCCGAACCAATGGCAGCCATGACGGTGATAAACACGTCTACATGCATCTCCGCGGGGACCTCTGGGGCCAGGGTTGGGGTTCAGTAAACCCCGAGCCCTTCAGAGCGGCGCCTCTTGACTGCTCCGAAACCCTGCCCTGACTCCAGCTGGCCTCCGAGCCGTGTCCGACAGATATTACCGACTTTGTTAAAGTTCGACTGGTTTGGGGTTTGGTATCAATTCGGAGCAACTCTGAAAGGGGTTCTCTGACGCTCTTGTCAAGTCTTGTCTGCCTTTGGATGACATGAAAGCCAAACCCTGGCTTAATTATGTAAACCAAACTTTAGTAGCCTTGGGGGTCCTTGGGTCGTTGCACACCCTGGGCCCACCAAATTAAGACTGAAGCATTTATTTGATGGATATCAAATGTCAACAGAAAATCTGAAATTAGGGGTGAAGGAAAATTAAAATACTGCCCACTTCACACCAAATTGCTTATGGCACCTCGCAAACGAAGCAAGTCATCTGGCCCCGCCCCAGAAGAGCTCTTGTGTCTCTTTCATCCAAGGATCTCTCCATTCCTTTCACTCTTCCATGCCCCTGCTGATAACTACCACTGCACCTCCGCATTCGGTCATCCATTCATTTTTTCATCCAGAATTCAGTCGTCCATCCATCTCCAAACCTATCCATTAAACCTATCTCTCCACCCATCTAGCCATCCATCCACCCTTTTACCTATCTATCTCCCCATCCACCCTTTCACTCATCCATCCATCCTTTCAGTTATTCATCAATACATCCTTTTGCTCATTCATCCATCCACCTGTTCAGTCCATTCATCCATCTAGCCACACTTTCACTCCATGCACCCTTCAAGCCATCCTTTCACTAATCCATCCACCCTCCCACCCATCCATCCACTCATCCATCCCTTCAACCAGCCATTTACCATTTCACTCATTTATCCATTCATCCATCCTTTCACTTACTCATCCATCTAGGTTTACACTCATCTGTCCATCCACCCACCCTCCCTTTCACTCATCCTTCCATCAACCATTTCATCCATTCACCTTCACTTTCACTCATCTATCCATCCACTCATCAATCATTTCACTCATCCATCCAGCCAGCCTTATACTCCATCTTTCCATCCATATTCCCTTTCACTCATCCCACCCATCCATCCTTACACTCACCCCTCCATCCAACCATCCATTCTCTTATTACCCACCCATCCATCCTTCCATTCATCAATCAATCCATCCATCCATCATCCAGCCATCCACCCTCCCTTTAACTCATCCATCCATTGTTTCTCTCATCCATTCTTCCTTTCATCCATCCACCCATCGTCCCTTTCACTAAGCCATCCATACGTTCACTCAGCATTCATATTTTCATTCAATCATCCATCTACCCATCCATCCTTTCATTCACCCATCAATCCGCCTTTTCACTCACATCTATCCACCTATCACACACTCATCTTGGTCTGCCAAGTTGCTAAAGTTTGGGGGTTCATGATGTGAGAAGTTGGCCTGGTATATGCTGTCCACTAGTTATAGTGGGCACCTTGCACCAGTCCAAACAACTCTTATTGATCATAGGTTTAAAGACAACCTTTATTGAAAGCTATCCTAGTGGTAGCTATGGAGAGCAGCCTTCAGGCTAAATCTTGAAAGAGTGTAAAGCAGCTTGTTTTACCAGATTATAACCTCTTGAATCACTAAATGAAAGGAGAACCACACAAGGTATCTATAAAATATATGTATTTATTTCTAAACACTCACTACTAATCTCTTTATGAGATTAGAGTCCAAGATACACAATAATACAGTTCTAAAACGACAGTAAATAGCACAATATACAATGGGCCCTAGGGGCGGACCAAACCATATATTAAGATAGTGGTATAAGAACCACAACTTAACTAGACACAGTGCCTAGATCACTTAGAATCGCTGGGACCCCAAGGAACTACCCAAGGTAGTGACACAGGAGACCCACGGGGGACGCGTACAGTGTGAGAACACAGCCACGAGCCCCGTACTGTTCTATGGGAAAGTCACGGTTGGAATTTTAGAAGATAAGGACACTTAGGAGAGGTCTTTGAGCAAACCCCTTTAGACTTAGGGGGTTCTAGGGCCAGCACCCACGGGAGCACCGGAGTACTCGAGTTACCTCACCCAGGGAAGCCGGGTGCATAGGTGTCAAATGGTGTCGGGAATCGTTGTTGATTTATTTATTTATTTGTGTGTTTTATAAAGCGCACAGCTGCCCCAACGGGGCGTCCCGGCGCTGGTAAAACTTGGAGACAGTGAGAGTAGGAAAAAAGAGGATAACCTTATGAGGAAAAAAGTTGGGTCTTTAGTGACCTTCGGAATGCCACTTCAGTTTGACATGCGCGTAGAGTGATCGGAAGCTTGTTCCAGCACTGAGTGGCACAGACCTCGAAGGTTTTCCCTCCAGTACGAGAACGTTTGAATCTTGGGGTTTCCAGGAGAAGAAGAGAGTTAGAACGTAATGTCCTGGCCTTGACGTACGGCTTCAGAGTGCTTTTCAAGTGGGCTGAGCCATTGCCCTTGGAAGCACGAAAGGCCAGCATCATGGCCTTGAATACACATCTCTTGGCTATCGGGAGCCAATGTAGTTTGCGGAGGAGGGGAGAGATGTGTTGTCTGGCTGGGATTCTCTCGACCAGCCGGGCGGCAGCATTTTGGACAGTCTGTAATTTGTGGCAAAGGCCTGCTGTGATACCAAGATATAGTGCGTTGGCGTAATCAAGGTGAGATGTTATAAGTGCATGTACCACAGTCTTACGGCAGCCTGCCGGCAGATAGTTGATAAGCCGGTTAATCGTCTTGATCTTTGCGAAACAGGATGCTGCTACTGTTTGGACCTGAGCGTTAAAACTAAGCTGATTGTCCCAGCGCACTCCCAAGTTTCTCACCGAGTCTTTGGGCGTGGGGGCTTGGCTCAGGTCAGCTGGCCACCACAGATTGGAATCCAAAGGGGATGGTGAGTTAAAAAACAGGATCTCTGTCTTTCCAGCATTGAGTCGGAGGGAATTAGAGTCCATCCAACTAGAGATGTCTCTGAGACAGGATTTCAGCGGATCAAAGGCAAAAGCGGAGGGAGTCTCAAAGGTAAAAAGTAACTGAATATCATCAGCATAGGAGGTGGATTTAATCCCAGTTCGCGCAATCAATTTAGCTAGGGGGGTAAAATAGACATTAAACAAAAGCGGGCTCAGGGATGAGCCCTGGGGAACTCCCCATTTGAGTGGTCTAGCTGAGGAGGTGTAAGGAGAGGTATATACCTGCTGTGTGCGGTCACATAGGTAAGAAGCGAGCCACTTAAGAACCGTTCCGCCAATGCCTAGGTCTCCCAGTCTTCTCAGCAGGATCTTATGAGAGACGGTGTCAAATGCCGCTGAAAGATCTAGCAGCACTAACACCGCCCTCGACCCCCGGTCCAGCGACCATCTCACCGAGTCAGCCATTTCAACAAGGGCTGACTCTGTGCTGTGGCCCGACCGAAAGCCGTGCTGAGAGTCATGTAGGAGCCCATTGGTTTCGATGTAATTCGCCAGCTGGGAATGTACCAGTTTTTCTAGGATCTTAGCTGGGGCAGGCAGAAGAGAAATCGGCCTGTAGTTACTGGGGTTGTCAGGGTCCAAATTTGTTTTTTTCAAAATGGGAATCAGGGAGGCATGTTTCCATTTGGCGGGAAAGCAGCCCATTCTTAGGGATTCGTTCCAGATAAGGTTCAAGTAGGGATTGAGCAGGGGAGCCAATTTCTTGTATTGTTTGGCTGGCCAAGGGTCATTGGGCGAGCCAGACTTACATTTGAGTAGTTCTGCCATAGAGTCGGCTTCGGAGATGACTGAAAAGTCAATCAGCGAGGGGGACTGGGGCATGTGAGAAGTGGATTCCTCTTTCGGGTCTTCACTGGTGGAAATTGGGAAAGTGGAATAGATGGTCTCTATTTTTTCCTCAAAGAATTGTGAAAGTTTATCGCACAAAGACTGGGAGGCAGGCTGAATCCGAGTCAGCGCGTTGGGGTCCGTAAAGGACCTAACTATGCTGAAGATCTCCCTGGCACCGTTATTAGCGTGTTTAATTCTGGAAGCCAGGTAGTCCCTTTTGTGCTCCTCGATCATTCTGCGGTATTCTTTGAGGGCTGTCTTATAGATGGTTTTACTATCCAGGGAATAGTTCTGCCTCCATAAGCGTTCGAAAGATTTGCACGCGGCCTTTTTCTGACGAAGCTCGTTGGAGTACCATGGTGCAGAAGGTGTAGCCCTGTAGGTTTTAATAGATTTAAGTGGAGCCAGAGCCTCTAGGGCATGACTAATCCAGGCATCTAGATGGTCAATACCAGAGTCTGGATCGGACGACGGGATAGGTTGGGAATTTTTTAAGTATTCCTGGAGCGTTTCAGTGGTGATACGACTCCAGTTTCTACCTGATGCTTTAGGGGGGATAATGGGTCTAGTGGAACAAAAAATATCTATCTCAAAAGGGATGAGGAAATGATCCGACCAAACGACCGGGATGGGGGAGGCTGCCCGAATACTTGGAAGGTTGGAACAGATCATATCTAGTGTATGTCCCGCTTTGTGCGTGGGTAAGGCTATTATTTGCACTAGATTACAGGCCGCCAGCGTAGAGATAAAATTTTGGCTGTGCAGGCAGGAATCCTCATTTGCGTGGAGATTGAAGTCCCCTAGAGCAGTGAAATTGGCATAGCGAGTGCTAAGCTGAATGATATAGTCTGCCAAGGCCGGCAGATGGGAGATATTAGAATGGGGAGGGCGGTAGACAAGTATTCCCGAGCTGGAAATGGACGGAGAGATTTGGACACTGAAAGGAAGGCCTTCTATGCAATCGAGAGGGTCATATAGAGGGAAGGTAGCCGTCCATTTGGATTTATGGATTAATGCGACGCCACCTCCCTGTTTACCATTAGGTCTATTGGCACAGACAATGCAGTAACCCTCCGGAAGGGCGAGGGTGATGGTGGGATTCGTAGTGTCATTCAGCCAAGTTTCTGTTAAAAAAAGCAGATCCCAATTGTTGTCTCGAAGGGACTGCCAGATGTCGATGGCATGTTTACTCAATGATCTGCAGTTAATCAGCGCAGCTCTGAGAGTGAAAGAAGGGCAGGCTCCACAAGTAGGGGTGGAAATCAGAGCGCAAGCTGTACTGTATGTCTCATCGAGGGGAGGAAGGGAAAAGTTTCAATGGCGATCTACTGTAAAGTGCTCCTGCTGGGAAGAAGAAAAGTGTCCGGTGAGATTCAAGCCTGGATCGAAGATCAGAGGAACCTGAAAGCAGAGGGGACAGAGTCTGGGTCACTTGCCAGTGACCAGGGGCACGATAGATGAATGCCCACCGATGTCAGGTGTTTCAGGTGCGAAGAGGTGAAGAGGTGAAGCTTGACTCTGCCGCCAAGAGGACCAGGAGGCGTCGATGACAACCAGGAGCTGGATTCGAGCTGTCCCACATAGGATGTCGAGTGCTGCGGTGTTGGTGCTCGGATTGAACACAACAAGCCTTGGCAACAGCAACCCACGCAGGAAGAGAAAAGATGCTTTGGTGCGGACCAGCAAGGTCCTGGGGACACCCCAAGCAATGGAGAGTCAGGGCATGTTGAGAGCAACCAGATAAGCTCAATTAGAGTTAGAGTTGCCTTCACAGGGACCCACCAGTCGACGGACTATGTATCGCGAAGGGACCTCGAGAGAAAACACAAAGGGCCAGCTCACGGAACACTTGTGGAGTGTAGGTGGGCAATCTTCAGTGAAAATGCTGCTCGGTGTCGGGGCTACAAGTAACCCAAAGCTCAGCTGCAGGAGTCGCTGGAAAGCTGAAGCTTGTGCAAAGAGACGCGTTGTCCAGGGGTTCGGGTTGCACGGTCGCCATGAGGGATACGGGCCTCAGACTTGCTGTGGGCACTGATCAACCTCTAAGACCATGGAAACCCACCTCCTGTGTTGCAAAATTCTTTTGAGTCCGGCGGGACCTTCAGTGATGCAAACCGGTCAGATGCGTCTTTGGTGCCTGCCTTGCAGGGGAGTAATTCCTTTCCTCCAAGGGAGACTCTTCAGTCATCTAGTTCAATGCCGATTGTCGAAGTTCTAGGATTCAGTATCAGAGTTTCCTCCAGGTGTAAGCTAAAGTCCTGTAGCCAGGGGTTCCTATCTTATACCCAAGGAAGGGATGGACAAACTCTAGGGACCCACCTATGGGAGGGTCAGGAAAGAGGGTGGCTACACCCGTTTCCTTTGTCCATTTTTACACCAGAGCAGGGGCTGGTAGCCCCTGCAACTGGCTTGAGCTGGACTATGCACAGGGACACCAAATGTGCCCCCAGTGCAGACTTCAAAGCACTCTTGGAGTGCACCCACCCAGCCCCAATACACTAAAGCCTGTCTGGGAGGTGGTGACACCTCCCTGTGACAGGAAACCTATTGTTCAGGCCTCCCCTGCCGGAGTTTCGTCCAGAAGCAGGAGGGCAGACTCGTGTCTGTGGCTGGCAGCATCCATTTTGTGATGCCAGGGCTCTGTTAGCTGGTACCGGGTATACCGGTGCAGTCATGTCTCTCCCTTTAGAAGGGTGGAATCATACCCCTACACCAGTTACTGGTGTGGGGGTATGATTCGAAGGTGTTTGACACCAAACACGACATGTTTCCATGCAGCCCGTCCAAAGTTAGCATTTACCGTTTGGTTATAATGCACTTAAGAGTATATGGTTTGGCTGCATCACAAACAACCCCGGAATAAAGGTTCCGAAGGCTGCAGAGTGGCTCTGCTCATGCATGGGCACCCTCTCACATAAAACCCAGCACCCTGCATTCAGGATTGGTAAGGCCTGCCATAGGGGTGACTGATAGGTTTATATGTGCAGTGATATGGAGAGATATAGTGAACCTACATCTCAGTAAGGGGTGCATGCACCACCTTACCCAGGCTGCAGTAGCAGACCTGTGGTGTCATTTTGGAAGGCTTCCCAGGGGTGGCATAATACATGCTGCAGCCCCTGGTAGGCCTCTGGGGTACCTATGCCCTGGGTACATAGTATACCATATACCAGGGACTTATAAGGGTACCCCATAATCCAATCTGGAGTGTACCTAAAGTACTGGTTATCAATTTAGAGAGGAAGCAGCTAGGCTGGGGTCCTGGTTAGCAGGGCCCCAGCCAGACTAAAGTCGAAAAACAGTGAAACATCAGCCAAAAGTGGAGCAGATTCTACTCTCCTACACATGACGCCCCAGCATCCATCCTTTTACTCAACCATCTATCCCTCCTTTTGCTCGTCTAGCTATCCACCCTTTCACTTTGTCCATCCATTTACCCTGTTACTCCACCCATCTATTCAACCTTTCACTCATGCATCCATTCTTCCTCTCATCGTCCATGAACCCTTTCACTCATCCATCCACCCACCCTTTCATCCATCCACCCACCCACCCTCCCTTTCATTAATCCAGACAATCTTTCACATATCCATCCACCCTTTTATCCATCTGTCCATCCACCCTCTTTCAATCATCCATCCATTTTTTCACTCATCCATCCTTACATCCATCATTTCACTCATTCCTCCATCCATCTACCCATCCACCCTTTCACTCACCTACCCGCCCACCCATCCATTGTTTCACTCACTAACCCACCCACCCTTTCACCTTATTCATAAGTCTTTGCCTGCCAGTTACTGACAGAAGAGGCCCATCAAGAACTCCATCCCAACTGCAGTTGCTACAGAGGGGCAGGGGTTGGGGCGGGGGGGGGAGGGGGGTTCACAACGCCTCTGTGTACTACTCATACTTATGTAACAGTTCCTATATTTTGATTTGCACAGTTGTATGATTCATTGTCTCTGTATAATGTGCGAGTGCCATGTGAAGTGCTCTGGTACACTCAGTTGATAGGAGTAGTGTTATAAAAGAAATTCATCACAAAAGTGAGAGGTGCTATGGAGAGGTGAGGGGCACTCTTGGAGGGTGGTTCTGAGGGAATCTGCGGAGAACGAGGCCTCTGGGAGGCGCCAATAAAGATTGCCGCACCAGGCACCACCATCCCCAAAGCCGGCACTGAGACACTAGTCACTGGTGTTACAACGAGGTCCACACTTCAGGGTTGTCGAGCTCTGTCCTGGGGGCAACTATGTCCAAAAAACCATGTAGTGCTCCAACCAGGGGACTTGAGGCGTGAGTCACGTGGGAAGCCATGCTGGACAGTCAGACATGTTGACATGTGGAGCAGGGCCCCACTGCAGCTTCTTCTTTTGACCCAAAAACAGCTGACTATTAAGTCCTTCAAATCCCTGCTACAGGGTCCATGGCCACTAAAACCACTGTCACTGCTTTCACACAGTACCTAGTTTGAGCTGATGGTTTCTGGTGCTGGGCACTGGCACTTAATTGTCAACACCGGCACTTATAACAGTCTACCACATGGTGTCGCTGTTTGATTTGAAATGGCTGATTCCTGCCACCCAAGCCATTCTTATAGCTTTTTTGAGGGCCAGAATAATCTGTTTTCTCACACTTGTAGGTGTGTGATGGCAATAGTTGTGTTGGTGCTGTCATTGGCATCGCTGGCAGGGGCAATGTGTGGTGCCAGCTGCAGTTGCCTCCTTACGAGGGCCCCGGCACCTATTTTTTTTTCCAAATTAATTACTGCCACCTGTTGTGATAGACCAGTCGTGTGCTTGCACTAATGTTTAGACCTGAGTTCCCCCCACTGACACTTCAGTTACGAGCACAGCAGGAGCATAGCCTTGTGTGCTAGGACCCTGCCTCTCAGTCCATAGGTGGGTTTGATAATTATCCTGTGGGGTTCTGGATTAGTGCGCTGTGGTCTTTCAACATTTTTTTATTGGCTTAAAAATGTCTACCTCCGCCGCTGCGCGTGCGCTCTGACGCACGTGGCGCGCCCGCTGCCTGCACTCATTAGGGCGTCTCAGTTTGTGTCTGTGCAGATCCGCTTCAGGTAATGATGCGTCCCTTGTTAATATGCCACTAACTGGGCAATTATATCTGTGTTTTCAGACAGAACCTGTGCCTGGCGGGTCATGGCCGCCCTCATCAGCAGCCGCTGGGATCAGTAATGCACGAGGAACTTCTGAATGTGTTTGGAAGGCAGAGACCGATTCCCACCGCAGCACTGGGTACTTCTCCTTCTGGATTTATGTTACCAGGCTTTGAGAGTATTGGGTTGAATGGTAATGCATGACAGCAAGTCACTGCCAAAACTTGTGTAGGAAATAACGAAGGAAATGTAATCAACCAGATTTATCAAGAGTCCTCAAGAAGCAATGGTAAATACAACATGAAATAAAGTTAGTGGTGGTTCTGGAAGAAGGCACACCTAGAAACAGACGACCATGGAGGCATTTGGACTGATAGATGCCGCCATCTCTCCCTTATGGTAAAGTCCTGTGCGCGCACCAATGACTGGACCCACAGAAGCACACATCCAAGGTACACATCCCACATAAACTCCAGACAACAAAGGTGTGACAGCAATCACCCAGCACAAGAGACAGACACTGTGTAAATGTCTGTCTGGAAAACAATAAGGGATCTAACAATATCCACGATCAGGAAAATGGCGCGTGTTGGAAGGCGTTCCCCGGGGAGGCTGCGGAATGGGTTCCTGACCACCCTGAGGCCCACCTTTCCCAGAATTAGGCCGAGCAAGAGCAGGGAGGCCCTTCTTGGAAGGGTCTCGCACCTAGGATCGCACGCGCTGCGCTTACTCCCTCTTCGGATAGAGGGACACCACACAGTAGGTCGTTATAAGGCAATAAGCTTTTATCGGTAGTTGTCAGGGATCTTTATGATCCGGCAGGTAGGTGCAAAATTAATGCCACAAGCGGCAGCGATCTCGTGATGAGGGAAAAGGGGTAGCGTGACAGTCTTTGGATCAGTGTCTCTGCTAGGTATCCGGCGCACAGCTCTCAATCCTCGAGCTGAGGGGATGTTGCTTCTCTCGGCAATCTCTGCCGATTCTCTTGGAGGAGCGGGCCGCGAGTCACTCAGCAGGCACCGGAGGGTCGTAGTTCAGGGAGCCGCGACGGCGTCAGCAGGGCTCAGATGGTTCGGAATTCGGGGAGCCGCGACCGCGTCAGCAGGGCTCAGATGGTTTGGAATTCGGGGAGCCGCGACGGCGTCAGCAGGGCTCAGATGGTTCAGAGTTCGGGGAGCCGCGACGGCGTCAGCAGGGCTCAGATGGTTCAGAGTTCGGGGAGCCGCGACAGCGTCAGCAGGGCTCAGGTGGTTCGGAGTTCGGATAGCGTTCTTCTGTTCGGTGAGCGATCGAGCCGCGACCAGGTCAGCAGGCTCTCGTCAGTCCAGGTCTTCTCTGCCTCTCGTCCCTTCAGCACCCCTTGTTATACTCCCCCTTCTCTTTGAAGTCCGGAGTCCTCGCGGAGAGGGGTCTGGTGCCTGGGGGGCGGTGTGTCGGGGTTTCCTGTCGCTCAGCCCCTTGATCTGTTCAGATGTGTCCGGGAGGGACTCCAGACGCCCAGCAGGAGAGGCGCCCGCTCACCGGGGGCCTGGTGGCCGATCGAAACCTCCCTCGGGGAAGAGACCAGAGGTGTGACAGAGTCGGCGCCTCTCGGTCTGGTTTGGGGGGGGGGTTTCGTTCTCCCTCGGCCGGGCATGCGTGTTGGGTATCTGGTCGGCCCTCGGGATGTTGGTCCACGGAAGCCGGAAGGCCGTGCCCACGAGGTTCGGCGTGGTTGTAGTGTGACTTGCTGGTCGGAAGGGCCCACGCCACGAGGCCGGTCTCACACGTGCCCCCCCCCAGCTGAAAGGCGTGGAGAACTACCCATCCACTTGGGAGTTCTCCTCGCTGAAGCGGAAGAATCGGGACAGGCCGTCCGCGTTGGCGTGGTCAGTCCCGGGGCGATGTTCCACAGTGAAATCCATCCCCTGGAGAGAGATGGACCAGCGTAGCAGCTTGGGGTTTTCCCCTCGCATCTGCATCAACCACCGCAGGGGTCGATGATCTGTTTGCACTCTGAAGTGTGTTCCGAACAGGTAGGGCCGTAGCTTTTTGAGGGCCCAGACTACTGCGAACGTCTCTCGTTCAATTGTGCTCCACCGCTGTTCCCGGGGCAGTAACCTTCGGCTGATGAAGGCTATGGGCTGATCTATGCCTTTGTCGTCATACTGTGAGAGGACTGCCCCAATGCCGTGTTCCGAGGCGTCCGTCTGGACCACAAACTCCTGGGCGTAGTCGGGTGTTTTGAGCACTGGGGCCGCGCACATTGCGGCCTTTAGGGTGTCGAACGCCTTCTGGCAGGCGGGAGTCCAGTGTATTTTCTTGGGGTGTTTTTTGGAGGTTAGTTCTGTGAGAGGGCCTGCGATGCTGCCATAGTTTTTAATAAACCTTCGGTAGTAGCCGGTGAGGCCCAGGAAGGCTCGGACTTCCGTTTGGGTTGCAGGGGGTTCCCAGGACAAGATGGCGTCAATCTTCGGCTGGAGGGGGGCGACCTGCCCACTCCCCACCTGGTGCCCCAGATAGGTTACGGAGCCGTGCCCAATTTGACATTTGCTAGCTTTGATGGTGAGGCCGGCCCGGCGTAGAGCCAGCAGGACTTGACGGAGGTGCTGGAGGTGCTCGGTCCATTGGGATCTGAAGACTGCTATGTCGTCAAGGTATGCTGCGCTGAACCCCTCTAGTCCGGCCAGGACCCTGTTCACCAGCCGCTGGAAGGTGGCCGGGGCATTTTTCATTCCGAACGGCATCACTCTAAAGCGGGAGATAAAGTTCGTACCCCGGTCACTCACGACTTCGCGGGGGAACCCCATGCGGGAGAAGATCCCCATCAAGGCCCGGCCCACCACGGGGGCCGTCATGGTGCGGAGAGGGATGGCTTCGGGGTAACGGGTGGCATGATCCACCAGGACGAGGATGAACCGGTGGCCCTGGGCGGTCTTGGGGTCCAGTGGTCCGACAATGTCGATTCCTACCCGCTCAAAAGGGGTACTGACGACGGGGAAGGGTTGGAGCGGAGCCTTGCGCTTGCCCCCACTCTTTCCGCTGGCCTGGCACGTGGGGCAGGACTTGCAGTGGGCCTCCACATTTGCTCGCATCTTGGGCCAATAGAAGTGGGTGACGAGTCGTTGGTAGGTCTTATCTTGGCCTAAGTGTCCGGCCAGGGGTACATCATGGGCCAGGCCCAGGAGAAGACTTCGGAAGCGTAGGGGTACCACTAGTACTCGGGCCGATCCCAACTCGGCCGACTTCTGTTCGCTGTACAGCAGTCCGTTCTCCCAGTATACCCAGTGGGTGCCAGTCCGGTCGCCTGCTGCTTGGGCTTCGGCCTGTTGTCGGGGTCCAATGAGGGACGGGCAGGTGGATTGTTCTTGGCAGAACTCTTCACGGGAGGGGCCCCCTTCGCAGGGCCACGGGGCAGTTCTGGCAAGTCCCCGAGTTTGGTCAGGGTTTCGGGGTCGGAACCTGGATTCTTCTCCGGGAGCGGTTGGTCCATCCAGAAAGGGGTCGTTGGCCTCTGGTGGTGTATTCTGGATCTCGGGGATGGTGGCGGTGCTCAGGGGCATGGCCTCTCCCCCCTCGGAGGAAGGCGCCCGGGGAGTCATCGAGCGCGTGGTGGCGCATACCCACTCGGGTAGGCCCATCATCTCGAGGTGGGCCCTTCGTTCCACTTGTCCCCACGGGGAGTTCTCCAGGTCGTTGCCCAGGAGGCAGTCCACGGGCTGGGAGGTTCGGACCGCTACTTTTAACTTGCCGGTGACTCCCCCCCATTCGAAGGGGACTAGGGCCATCCGGCAGAGGCTCTCGGAATTGTCTGATGATATGACGGGGCAAAAGGCGTCAGGCAGGATCTGATCCTCGGAAATCAGGTGACAATGGACCGCCGTGACACTCACCCCCGTGTCCCGGAGCCCCTCGATGCGGTGACCGTTGACCGTTACCTGCTGTCGGTACTTCTTCGTGTTGGCGGGCAGGGGCGTTCCGGGGACCATCTCCCGGTCCCCTAGGGAGACCAAGGCCATGGCGGCTGGTTCCCATTCTTCGGAGTCTTCCATCTCTTCCCCCAGGGCTACAGAGGCCATCTGTCGAGCCGGCGGGGTTGTGGTGGCGGTCCGCTGGTACAGGGGACACTGAGGGTCACTGGCATAGTGTCCGGTCTGTTGGCAGCGGAAACATGTGATCCTCCCTCGGGGTCCCGGCCTCCCTGGTGGCCCGGTGCTGGCCGCAGGCGGAGCTGGAAAGGGCGGAGATTGTCCTCTGGGAGGGCTGAGCGGGGATCCCCCCGGGAGCTCCCTTTGCCGGCCTTGGTTCCCTCCGCCCCTCTGGCGGGGGGGTCCCTGACTGTGGCGACCGTAGTCTCCCACGGGGCCCCGGGAGGTCCGGGTGTTCACCCACCGGTCAGCCTCGACGGCCAGTTTCCGAGGGTCTGTGAGTTTGCTGTCCAGGAGGTGCTGGCGCAGCTCTATGAAGCAATTAGCGGCCAAGTGTTCCCATGCGATTAGGTCGAACAGCTCCTCAAAGGTGGAGACCTTGCTGCCCTTGATCCATCCGTCCAAGGCCCGGCTGTAAAAGTTCACGTACTCCACCCAGGTGGTACCGGGTATCTTTTTGCAGTCTCTAAACCGTTGCCGGTACATTTCAGGGGTGAGCCCATATCTGGCTACCAGGGCCTCTTTCATGTGACTGTAGGAGTTCATCACGGTGGAGGGCAGGTCCAGCAGGGTATCTCTCCCCTCACTCAGGAACCGGCCCCACAGCCCAGCCCCCCAGTCTTTCTGCAGGACTCGGTGGGAGGTCATGGCGACTTCGTAGGCCTTGAACCATTGCTGAATGTCGTCGTTCTTATAGTATTCTTTCACCACATCTTTGGGGATGTGGACCTTCGGTTCCACGGTGGAGGAGATGGGTTGGGTTTCCGAGGGTCGGGCCTCCGCCCTCTTGGCCTTGAGCTCAATTTCTTTTAGGCTACGTTCGTGCTCTAGTTGGAGTTTCTTTTCTTCGTGTTCTCTCTGTCGTTTCTTTTCCTCTAGTTCTCCTTGTAGGCGTAACTGTTCCACTGCCAGTTTTTTCTCAGCCAGTTTTATCTCCCCTTCGATTTTTAGTTTTGCTAGTTCCAGTTCGTGGTTGCGACCTCTTTCTCTGTCCGCTAGTTCCTCTGGGGATAGGCTCCCCTCGGGGGTGCCGTTCCTCCCCAGGCTGCTTCGTGGTTCGTTGGGGGGTTCTCCTTCTGTTTGTGTCCGGGGAGTTTCTGCCTCGACCCAGGTTTTTAATGCCCCCTGGAAGTCCTCTTTCGTGCTTAGTCCGGTGGTAGCGATTCCAAAGTCTTTGCAAAATTGTTTCAGTTCTCGGTGCGTATAAGATTCTAACTGGTCTTTTTGAAATGCCGTGCTTGGGTTGGTGCCTGCGGCACCTAGGGAAGTTTCTCCTTCCATTCTTCTTGGTAGTGCGTCAGCCGTCTACTGCACGATCTCTAGGTGTTGGCTCGGATCCCGTCGCCTGCCACCAAATGTTGGAAGGCGTTCCCCGGGGAGGCTGCGGAATGGGTTCCTGACCACCCTGAGGCCCACCTTTCCCAGAATTAGGCCGAGCAAGAGCAGGGAGGCCCTTCCTGGAAGGGTCTCGCACCTAGGATCGCACGCGCTGCGCTTACTCTCTCTTCGGATAGAGGGACACCACACAGTAGGTCGTTATAAGGCAATAAGCTTTTATCGGTAGTTGTCAGGGATCTTTATGATCCGGCAGGTAGGTGCAAAATTAATGCCACAAGCGGCAGCGATCTCGTGATGAGGGAAAAGGGGTAGCGGGACAGTCTTTGGATCAGTGTCTCTGCGAGGTATCCGGCGCACAGCTCTCAATCCTCGAGCTGAGGGGATGTTGCTTCTCTCGGCAATCTCTGCCGATTCTCTTGGAGGAGCGGGCCGCGAGTCACTCAGCAGGCACCGGAGGGTCGTAGTTCAGGGAGCCGCGACGGCGTCAGCAGGGCTCAGATGGTTCGGAATTCGGGGAGCCGCGACGGTGTCAGCAGGGCTCAGATGGTTCGGAATTCGGGGAGCCGCGACAGCGTCAGCAGGGCTCAGATGGTTCAGAGTTCGGGGAGCCGCGACGGCGTCAGCAGGGCTCAGATGGTTCAGAGTTCGGGGAGCCGCGACAGCGTCAGCAGGGCTCAGATGGTTCAGAGTTCGGGGAGCCGCGACAGCGTCAGCTGGGCTCAGGTGGTTCGGAGTTCGGATAGCGTTCTTCTGTTCGGTGAGCGATCGAGCCGCGACCAGGTCAGCAGGCTCTCGTCAGTCCAGGTCTTCTCTGCCTCTCGTCCCTTCAGCACCCCTTGTTATACTCCCCCTTCTCTTTGAAGTCCGGAGTCCTCGCGGAGAGGGGTCTGGTGCCTGGGGGGCGGTGTGTCGGGGTTTCCTGTCGCTCAGCCCCTTGATCTGTTCAGATGTGTCCGGGAGGAACTCCAGACGCCCAGCAGGAGAGGCGCCCGCTCACCGGGGGCCTGGTGGCCGATCTAAACCTCCCTCGGGGAAGAGACCAGAGGTGTGACAGAGTCGGCGCCTCTCGGTCTGGTTTGGGGGGGGGGTTTCGTTCTCCCTCGGCCGGGCATGAGTGTTGGGGATCTGCTCGGCCCTCGGGATGTTGGTCCACGGAAGCCGGAAGGCCGTGCCCACGAGGTTCGGCGTGGTTGTAGTGTGACTTGCTGGTCGGGAGGGCCCACGCCACGAGGCCGGTCTCACAGCGCGGTTGTTGCTCGGCCAAGGTGAACACGCCCCAAAAACTACACCAACAACCTCGCACATCTTGAACAACGTACATCCTACTTGACCACTGGTACCAACACTGCCGCAACCAGCATCTGGGCACCGCCTGACCAGAACCTCCTGCGCTGCTTTCACCAGAACCACCAGTGCTGCGTCAACCACCACCAACAACACCGCCGATCCCAGCCCAACAGAGGGACCCATTCCTGGGCTGCAGCCAATCACGGCAGGCACACTCATGCATTCCAACGCAATGACTTACTGTGGTGCCTAGCAGCCACCGCAAGTCCTTGACACCGGGTAAGATGCTGTATTGTGTCTATTGTGTCTACAGGCTGATTCCGGCATGCCATCTGAAGCCTTGTGCGTTAAAACTCTGGAGGCACCGTTCTGCTTGATGTGGTGGACGGATGCAGTGGGGGCCTGAAGAGTAGTCACAACCCGCAACGGACAGGCAATCCACTATGACAGCCACATAGTCAGTGCTTTGGAGGCATCTCCACATTTCCGCACTCAAGTGTAAAACATCTGGCTCCATGTTGGCCAGTGATAAATGTGCTTCACTCGCCACCTGCTGGTGAAGTGCGGGCACCGCCGTCCTGGAGAAGTAATGGGAGCTTGGTATGTCTCAGTGGAGTGCCAAGAAAGCAGTGACACCCACACTCCCTACGAATGGAAATGGCAGACACTTCCAGCCACAATCCTGACCGTGAGGGTCTTGGGACGATGATGCTCCCTCTGAAGGGCAGCGCAGGCTCGAAGATATCATGTATGGATGCCTGCTGCAAGCTGCCATCGCTTGGCACTGGTGTGGATGGTTTTGTCAAGGGCCCCCCCCCTGTAAGCACAGAAGAAGAAACTTCAGCCATTGCACCCCTGGAGATGCACCTTTTTGCCTCGTCCCAGACAAGACACTTCTTCAGGTGGGCAATTTGACGTGATGTCCCTAAAAGTGAACCTATCTTCTTCCTACTGACAGACCATTGGCAAACTGGGATGTTAAGTTAGTTCTTGGCAGACCAGGCTGATGTGGGTCCTGCAGCAGTGTGTGTGTCTGTCTCAGAGCTGTCAATGCATGCGACTAGGTCATTTTTGAAGCATCTGCTGGACTTGGTCCCTGGAAGGAGGCGCGCTGTAGTATGGAAGTGTCCTCACCAAAAGCGACAGTACTGCCAGTACTTTTGTTGAAACCTCCATCGCTACCATTTGATACTGTCTTGAAAAAAGGAATTAAAAAGCTTCAGATTGTTGGCCCTGGTGAAGTCCTGATGAAATTTGTGATGCATTGTCGGGGTCAAAACGTGTCGACAACATGAAGGGAAACAACCTGGGAGACAAATGATTTCCAGGTGATAACTCTGCGGGGGAAAAAATAACTGTTTAGCAGGCACGGGTGAAATTTAAATTATACTACCGTATTTTATGTAATTTTAGAAATTCAATATTATGCTTATTGTGTGAAATTCCTTGAAATGACGCCACATAATGGATTTATGCTACATTTTAGGCAAAATTATAGAACGGAAAAGCAAACAACAGTGACGGTTGTTCATGACACTCGTGTTTTTTGCACTATTTCCTTCTCCTCCAACCGTCCGCAGAACCTTCTTCCCCACCCATCCCTGGAACCTTCTGCTCCACCCCTTCCCAGGACCTCCTCCCCCACCCATCCCAAAAACTTTCTCTCAGAACCTCCTCCCCCACCCATCCCCAGAACCTTCTCCCCCACCCATCCCCAGAACCTCCTCCCCCACCCATCCCCAGAACCTTCTCCCCCACCCATCCCCAGAACCTTCTCCCCCACCCATCCCCAGAACCTCCTCCCCCACCCATCCCCAGAACCTTCTCCCCCACCCATCCCCAGAACCTCCTCCCCCACCCATCCCCAGAACCTTCTTCCCCACTCATCCCCAAAACCTTCTCCCCCACCCATCCCCAGAACCTTCTCCCCCACACATCCCCAGAACCTCCTCCCCCACCCATCCCCAGAACCTCCTCCCCCACCCCCACCCATCCCCAGAACCTTCTCCCCATCCCAAGAACCTCCTCCCCCACCCATCCCCAGAACCTTCTCCCCCACCCATCCCCAGAACCTCCTCCCCCACCCATCCCCAGAACCTTCTTCCCCACTCATCCCCAAAACCTTCTCCCCCACCCATCCCCAGAACCTTCTCCCCCACCCATCCCCAGAACCTCCTCCCCCACCCATCCCCAGAACCTCCTCCCCACCCATCCCTAGAACCTTCTCCCCATCCCAAGAACCTCCTCCCCCACCCATCCCAAGAACCTTCTCCCCCACCCATCCCCAGAACCTTCTCCCCCACCCATCCCCAGAACCTCCTCCCCACCCATCACCAAAACCTTCTCCCCATCCCAAGAACCTCCTCCCCCACCCATCCCAAGAACCTTCTCCCCCACCCATCCCCAGAACCTCCTCCCCACCCATCCCAAGAACCACCTCCCCCACCCATCCCCAGAACCTCCTCCCCACCCATCCCCAGAACCTTCTCCTTCACCCGTTCCCAGAACCTCCTCCCCACCCATCCCCAGAACCTTCTTCCCCACTCATCCCCAGAACCTTCTCCTTCACCCGTTCCCAGAACCTCCTCCCCACCCATCCCAAGAACCACCTCCCCCACCCATCCCAAGAACCTTCTCCCCCACCCATCCCCAGAACCTTCTCCCCATTCCAAGAACCTCCTCCCCACCCATCCCAAGAACCTCCTCCCCCACCCATCCCAAAAACCTTCTCCCCCACCCATCCCCAGAACCTCCTCCCCCACCCATCCCAAGAACATTCTCCCCCTCCCAGCCACAGAACGTTCTCCTCACCCATCCCAGAACCTTCGCCTCCACCCGTCCCCAGAACCTTCTTCCCCACCCATCCCCAGAACCTTTTCCTCTGCCTAGCCCTATCACCTCTTCCCTCCACCTTTCACTGTCCTTTCGCCACGTCGTCCCTCCTCAGCTCTCATCTTCTCTCTCTCGCTTCCCTCTTATCCCTTCATCCTTTCGCCATGCTTCCCATCTTCTCTCTCTCCCTCTCTTCTCCCTCCATCCTTTCGCCACGTCTTCCCTCCTTGGCTCTCATCTTCTCTCTCCCTCTCTTCTGCTCCCTTCCATCCTTTCTCGCTCTCTCCGTTTGCTCCTTCACTTCATCCCACCCTTTTCCTCTCCTCTCTCTCTTCGGGCCAGTTCTGCTCTCTCCGTCCTTTCTGCCCCTCCCTTCCCCCTCTTTCTGTGCCCCCTCCCCATCTGCAGCTCCCTCTGCCCCCCGCCTCCCCCTTGTCCTCCACTTATCTCTCCTCACCTCTCTATTAAGTGGTGCTGATGGCCTGGCCTGTAAGTATCTCGAACTCTGTTAAGAGCCATCAGAGGGGTCCCGGGGGCCCTAATGAGGCAGAGAGATCAATGGTTAACGGATTAAAGGGTGCGGGGGGGGGGGGGGGGGGTCTATTGGAGCAGAGAGAGCAGTCCCGGTATCTGAGGTTCACTTGCTCGAATCCAAGCACCCCGTGTACCAGAAAAATGTACTAAATACAGCAACGAAACAAACAGGGGCGGCGGGGGCGGGGCAGGAGGGACGAAAAACAATGTGAGAAGAATAGAGAAGAAAGGCAGCGGGGTGTGAGGGGGTGGGGGGTGGGGGGAGGGCTCCGTCTCGTGGCTGCCTCGACGCCTCGTGGTAGTGTTTTCTGCCCAGGGTCAGAGGGTTTCTCCGTGTTCATAATAAAACAAAGGGTAACATAACAGGGGCGGAGCTTTGTCAGGAAGATTGTGGGGGTGAGCTTCATATTTTCCAACAATATAATGTTAAAATACATCACCCCACAAGCAGGGCGCAGGAGAGGGGCTTAAGGGGCGGGGCAGGGGAGAGGGACACGGATTGGCAGGGCGCTGTCCTGATGGCAGCTTGCTCTAGGGATTGGGCCTAAAGGGGCATATGGGGTCGAGGGGCACACCTTACGGGGAGAGATAGACCTCCACTCACTCGGTGTATCAGTCGGAAGCCCTGCCCCCGAGCGGGCCGCTTCCCTTTATTGGTTCCCCGCAGGCCAAGCCTGGCCTGCGGATGTAGGGGTGTGTGTTCAGTGTGGACACAGACAACTAGACCGTAATCATTACATCCCTACCAAACTCCGGGGTTTCTTTTCTTCCCACAACAACGGCATTGCAGAACGTGCATGAAGAACGTAATATGCATAACAATTAATTTACACAGTCTTTGGATACTTGCGTTTCCCATGATGTCGGCGGTTGGGTCTCAGCAGGCATGCAAAGTCTCTCAGTCTTTGGCTGGGCTGGGGATTCAGCCTCAACCCATACCTCACCGAGCGGGGCCCCCCGCTCGGACTTGAGATCCGAGGGCTAACAGTGGCTGCAGCGGGCGTTGGTGAAGCCGCAGCCTCTCCTCGGGTGGCTGTCGTATCTTCCTCGGCGGTCGTCTCTTCGCTTTCAAGAGCGTTCTCATCTTGGAGCAGATCTTCCTCAGTGTCACCTCCACCCTCCACCGATGGGACTGCCCTGAACCAGGAAGCATTCCTCGTCACTGTCTCCCCTCCCCTCCTGGCGGTGACCATAGTTCCTTTTGTGGTTTCGACGGTCCAGAGACCGGGCTCGAACCGGGTTTGAAACTTGCCCCCTGGTCGTCTATTTCTTAGAATCACCTGCATTCCTGGTGGGGGTATCTTTGATGCGGCCCTCCGGTGGTAACTAGCCCGTCGATTGCCTTGTTCGCGTCTCTCTTGGGTCACTTCCGGGTCAGCGGGCACAGGTGTCCATTCTGGACTGCTGGGAAGGAGATCCCTCCTGTTTCCTTGGAACATGAGACTCCACGGGCTCGTTGGGTGGTGCAATGTGGAGTGCTCCTATACTGCCTCAGAAATTCATGGAGTCGATGCTCCGGGTCAGCCTGCTCCACCAGGGCTATGCGGAATGCCTTATTTAGTGTACGCATAAAACGTTCCACATCGCCATTGGCTTGGGGCCATTGGGGTGTGATGCGTCTGTGTCGAATCCCTCTTTGGCTGAGGTAGGTGGCAAATTCAGCGCCCTGAAACGGCGGTCCATTATCGCTGCGGAGTTCCTTGGGATAGCCAAACATGGAGAATATCTTCTCAAGGGCGGGCCCCACCTGTCCAAAGGCCGTGGACGGTACTTTCTCTACCACAGGGTATTTGGAGTGTGCATCCACCACGACTAGAGTGTGCCCCTCCCCGGGGAAGCTCCCAAAGTCCACGCTTACTCTCTCCCAGGGTGTTAAGCAGGCATCCTCCGTAATGACGGGCTGGGGTCGGTCCGGCTCACCAGTGAGTTGGCAGGCTAGGCAGCCCCGGACATGTTCCTCCACCATCCGTTCCAGATCAGGGAACCACATCTTCTCTCGGATTCTGGACTTCATTTTGGTGGTCCCTTGGTATCCCCCGTGGGCCAGTTGGATCGCCCGCTGTCTCAGGGCCGACGGGATGACCAGCCGCGGGCCTCGTAATAGGATGCCGTCTTCTGTGGCACTTAGATCGTGCCGGATGTTATGTTATGTTAAATGAAGCTTGTAAAGTGCACTGACACCAATGGTTTCCTGGCGCTAATGACAGAAGAATGAGAGCAGCAGCAGAATGACAGACAGCAATAGGCAGGTTAGCAAGGAGGAGGGAATAGGGAAGTCTTTAACAGTTTCCTGAAGTCGAGGAGGGAGGAACTAGACTTGATGGGGAGAGATAATGAATTCCAGAGGGAAGGGGCCAGAAGGGCGAAAGAGCGGGCACCGAACTTTTTAGTTTTGACTCTGGGAACAGTCAGTAAGTGATCTGAGTAAGTGCTTCTTTGTCTTCTTGCGTCCACGAGTTTGCCTGGTGTAGGTATCTAGCCCACGATCCTTCTCGAACCGCTTTCAAAGTTTTCACGTTCACCGAGTCCGTCTCCGCCCCCTCCTTGATGTCATCCAGCGTCATGTTTGGGGGGCATGCAGTGAGGGCAACCCACTGGGCGAACTCATCGCACTCTTCATCCATCCCCTTCTGGTCTGGGCTCGGTGGATGGCGGGACAGAAAGTCCGCTGGGTTCTTGGCTCCTGGCCGATAGACTACTTCCATCTCATACGGCTGTAGCTGAACCGCCCATCTCTCTATCCGCGGGGGCGGATGGGGCGAGGTTCCCTTGAATAGGGGCACCAGTGGCTGATGGTCGGTGACCATTACAAAAGGATGCCCTCGTAGGTATAGGTGAAAATGGCTGCAGGCCCATTTAATGGCGAGCCCCTCACGTTCGATTTGGGCGTACCTCGCCACGGTTGGGGTGAGGGCTTTGCTGGCAAAGCTTAAGGCTGTCCACTGGCCCGGCCCTTGCTCTTGGGTCAGTACCGCACCCAGCCCCACTGGGCTAGCGTCGACTAGTACTTCTGTCCGTTTTTTAGGGTCGAAATAAGCCAGCGTGGCCTTCTCCAGCAGTGCCGTCTTGATCCCTTGGAACGCCTCCTCCTCTTTCGATCCCCACTTCCACGGGGTGTCTGTTCTCGTTAGGGCGCGAAGTGGTTCGCTCCACGTGGCCAAACCCGGAATGAACCGGCCACAATAGGTGGCCATGCCAAGAAAACTCCTGACCTCCGTTGGTGATGTCGGGGCACGGGCGTCCTTGATGGCTCTGGATTTTCGGGGGTCCACCTGAATCCCTTCCTGACTGAAAACGTAGCCGAAGAACTCGATTTTTGGCTGAAAGAATTGGCACTTATCTTTATGTAACGTCGCACCATGAGCACTCAATCTCCGGAGTGTGTCCTGCAAGTGTTTGTGATGTTCGGCCGCCGTTGCCGAGTGAATGAGGATGTCATCGCTGACATTGATGACTCCCGGTAACCCGGACAACAGCTCCCTGATGATATTTTGAAACACCTCGGCTGCCGAGGAGATACCGAAGTTGAGTCATTTGTACCGCCGGAGCCCTAGGTGGGTGCTGAAGGTGGTTATGAATCTGCTGTCCTCGGCCAGGGGCAGCTGGTGATAGCCCGCGTTCAAATCGATCTTTGAAAACCACCGTGATCCGTTTACATCGGCAATGATGTCGTCCATCGTTGGTGTCAGGTGACGTTCCCTCTTGATGGCTTGGTTTGGCAACCTCATGTCGATACACAACCTAATGGCTCCAGGTTGGTGAGGTTTTTCTACAATCACCATGGGGGATACCCAGGGGGTGGGTCCCGAGACTTTTTCGATGACCCCGAGGCTTTCCAGGTTCTCCAGTTCCTTTTCTACCAGAGGCCTCAAATGAAATGGAATCCTGCGATGCCTCAACGCAGTTGGCTTAACCGTCTTGTTAATGTGCAATCGTATTGGGTCACACTTGATGCACCCCAGGCCCTTGAAGAGTTCCAGAAACTGAGCCAACAGTTCATCCACCTGGTGTGTTCGGACCCGATGTGCAAAGGCTATCAGCTTTAGATCCTCTGCCGTGTGACTACTCAGCAGTGTTTCTGCCTCCCTGTCGATGATGTGGACTGTTGCTGTTACTTCGACCTCATCAGCTTTGATAGGCACTATCATTTTTCCCTTCAGCGGGAGTGGGGTGTGGGCCCCATACGCAAAAATCCTTGTCCTGGAAGGTATTACCTGTGGCCTGGGTCGTAGTTGATTGAATTGCTGCAGTCCCATTACATTCACGTTGGCCCCGGTGTCAATTATGGCCTTTACCTCATTTCCTCCCAGTTGGACGATGCACGTGGGTTGTGGTCGCCTCCTGTGTTTCAGTTCCCGCGCAAAAGAGATGATGTGTACTTCTTCGTCTTCGGAGTTGGAGTATTCGTCCACAGTTGGTAGATATCTTCCTTGAGGGGCCTGGGCTCCTTCTGAGGGTGTCGGTTGTCTAGAGATAGTTGCCGCACTGCTTTCGGCAGTGACCTGAACTTCTTCGGCCCTTTTGTGTAGTTGCACCGTCGGCAGACGGACGCAAAATGATTTGGGATCCCACAGTTCATGCACGTTTTTCCTTGTGCAGGGCAGTCTTTGGCGGCATGCGGTTCATATCCGCAGTATCCGCATTTTGTCCGGGAACCTTCCTTCCGGGTGTCCTTGTGGTATCTGTTCTTTGGCTTCGTCATAACCGCATCCACTTTTTCCACCTTGATGTTGTCGCTTTTCCCTGAATATTTGTTCAGGGCTTGATCCATGGCGGTGGCCCTCACCGCTGACAGGTCGTGCGACCGAGCTAAAATTAGTATGTCTTCAAGCGAGATGCCTGGCTTTCTCAAGATCAAACCCCTTAGCGTCTTGTCCCTACACCCTTGAATGATCTGCCTTCGTATAGCTTTGGGTTGGTCTTCGTTGGTGCATGTGCTTGCGAGTTCCCTCACTCGAGCGTAGAAACGGTCCATGGACTCTCCTTCCCGCTGCCTTGCCTGCCCCAGCTTGAATACCTCAGTCCAAGTTCAACTGTGGATCAAAATAACCGTTGATGGCCCGGACAGCCGCGTCATAGTCGTCCACCGTACCAGTGTTAGGTAGATGCTTGAACAGTTTGAAGATTTCATCACCTGCGTAGTGGAGTAGCATAGATCGCTTTATCGCCCCATCCGTTTCCCTGGACGCCACAAAATAGTTTTCTAGGCGCTCCAGCCAGATCTTCCACCTTGGTGACGCAGTTGATGGATCTTCGACCTCGCTGAAGGGTGGCAGAACTCCAGACGCAGCATGCTGGTACGGAATGCGTGCAGGTGCCGCAGGTTCGTCGTCGACCATGGCTTGGCTGTCCCTGAGTTACTCCGATGCCTTATTTTTGTGTCTCTTGGGGTCGTTATCAAGGTTGCTGTACCTCTTCCACTTAACTCCCTGCTCCTCTGTGACCTGAGGTTGGAGTCGCTCTGCCCCTTCTTATTGCACTATGGCGTGCGTGAGCCCCTTTTGCACTTGCTTGAGCTTGCCTGTGATATCTCTTGCTTTTGGGTGGCTGTGGGCAAGTTCATGAGGTGGCAGCGACTTATGTTGGCCAATGCTTGTTTGTGGCCCCTCTGGAGACGCTTGCAGGCTCCTTGCAGCCGTGGGGGGGGGGGGGGGTCACCGGTGTCGCGCCCTGCTTCCCCTTCCTTTTCCGCGCCTCCCCTGCCTCGTGGTGGTACCGGGCCTTCGCCGGTTTGCTTTCTCACGTTGCTCGCGTGTGGTGGGGTGGGCCGCTCGTTACTGCGCATGCGCGCAGGACTTCCTTGCGTGTGAGCCTCGCTCCGCACAGCGGCTCCGCTTCCCCACGCTTTGCTCTTCCTTCCCCGCTCCGGCCTCGCATGCAGTTTCTGGCCAATTTGCTGCTTACCGGGGTCAGGCCGCACAATCCTTCGTCCCGCTCGCCTCTCGACGGGGTTCCGATGCGTGGGGTCACCGGCACCGCCCAGTGCTCCTCAGTTCGCCGTTGTCGGATAAGTGGGCATGGGACCGGATCCCACTGTCATCGCCAGTGTCCTGATGGCAGCTTGCTCTAGGGATTGGGCCTAAAGGGGCATATGGGGTCGAGGGGCACACTTTACGGGGAGAGACAGACCACCACTCACTCGGTGTATCAGTCGGAAGCCCTGCCCCCGAGTGGGCCGCTTCTCTTTATTGGTTCCCCACAGGCCACGCCTGGCCTGCGGATGTAGGGGTGTGTGTTCAGTGTGGACACAGACAACTAGACCGTAATCATTACAGGCACCAAGTGAGAGACAGCATTTTATTTTGTAAAATAACCAACAATTTTTAGACTTTCAAAAGCGGGAGCGTTTTTGTGTGTGTGTGTGTAAACATTGCTAGCAAAATCCGACAGACACCTCACTCTACCCTACTAGAAGCACCTGTACCCAAATATTTGCTAGAGAATATATTTATTGGGGGGGGGGGGTTGTAACACCCCGAACACCCCCTTGAAACTACGCCTTTAAAAAATAACGAACCCAAAACAAAGTGACATTTTGCAGTGGTATTGTATGTATTTCTGCAGCTTGCACCCCTTGCTGACAGCGAGACTAAACTCTGGGTAAATGAGTGAAGGTGGCTGAAGCCAGTGGGTGAACTTCGACATGCAGCGGGCGGGGCTGGGGCGGCGAAGTCTGGACTTCCTGAGGAAACCTGGGGCCTGATGTAGGAGTGGGCTTCACCCGTTCTATGTCTCTGGGTGTGAAAAGATTTGAAGTTCACGCTGTAAACAACTGCACAAAAAGAGAAGAGGGAAGGGGAAAAGAGGGGAGAGCAATAGGTATCATACTATATCAAATAAATATAGCAATGCGTAATCATCTGTAAACACTAAAACAAGAAATAAAAAGATAAAAACACCATTTGTCTTTTGTTTTGATTTTGAAAAACAAAATTTACAAACTTTATTAAAAGGCCGAGTGAAAACGATATTCAAGGTGGTTTCCGGACTTCAGTTGGTACAGAGACAGTGGCATTGGCGGAAAGGCACAAAGAGATACATATTTGGATAGTGAAAGCCATAAAAGATCTCTTTGGCAGCAAGAGAAAAAGGAGTGACATAGTTAGTGTCCAGTCTGTGATGAAAACAAATGGCGTTCCACCAAGACCTGAAGGTAACATTTTGGGTGGGTTTCCAATTTGATGCAATTAAATGAAAAGGAACAGCCAATAATACATCTATTAATGTAAAACCTGGAGTTCAACGACGCCATTGAGGTGCCAAACTACCTAAGAAAATATTAGTGAGATAGAAAGGGACGGCGACATTAAAAATCTCATTAACCTGGGACCAGACCAGTTTCCAAAACTGAAAAATGGTGGGGCCCTCAAATGACATATGTTTAAGATCTGCGTAGGAACATGAGCAGGACCGACATGATGAGGACGTTTCAGGGGAAAGGATTTCAAAGTAGTAGGAGTAAGCAATAAACTGCAACAAACAAAAAAAAGGGTTTGAGTATCACCTCAAATGCAAAAGGTATAATTCAAGAGGAGTATAGGGTGTGGGTAAATTTGCGTCAGTTACAATTGGAGGCACCCGGCCCTAGCTGCCCTTTCAGGCCCAAACAGCATTATTACCCATCCTTTACAACGAACAGTGTGATGCATTTTCTTTGAACAAGATTCCGCCTTAGCAGTTTGCACTTTTTCTTAGCATTCACCAAACAGTCTGGGTGGACGGGCAGCCTTATTGCTTGCCCATGCGATAATAGATCTTCCCCTAGCACCTTCACTTTACTCTTTTTTGTGCACTTTATAAAGAGCCAAGGAGTAGATTTTTGATACCCTTTCTATTGAATATTTGCCCATGTACATATGTTGAGGGGTACAGACATCTGCAATCACTGATGAATCCTGTTATTTGCACTGCCGTTTACATTTGATTAGAACAGCAATGGACATTCGGAAACGCTATGAAGTGCAATAATTGGGCGGGGAGATGAAATGATCTATATTCCTTGTTTTTATGTCAAATTGGTTCAAATTTTACGGCCATTATTACATCTATGTATAAGTATGATTTTAGCTTATAAAGGAACTTTTATCTTTTTAATATTTATTAGAAATAATTTATTTTAAATTTGTATTGTTTGGTTGTTGAAACTTTTGCGGCTGTGTGCCGAATAAAGTTAATTTGACTTGACTTGACTTGAGTAGGGTTCGGCGGCAAGTGTAGTTTTGTGTACTTTATGCCAAATATTTCTCAAAAATAGTGGGCCTGCATCCCACCAAATCCTTTTCCCAAGCTCCTTCTGGTTTTGACTCAGCTCTATCAGGGGTCCTTTGTAATGAGTTATAAATAATGGATGCTGATGACAGTGCAGCCCTTCTGAAAGCAGCTGCTGTCGAGTTCCTTGTATAGCCTGTAGTTTTCAGGCAACATAAAAGTGTCAAGATAACTCTGGTGATTAACATACCCGCTGCAAAGGAGGGGCACCATGCAGATCATAGAAGAGTATTTTATGTGCATAGCTCAGTGGGTTTGTGACCCTTTTGTTACTGTGCAGTTCGCAAGTTACAACCCTAATCTAGCACAGTGAGTTATGAATTGTCATCAAAGAGCTAAATGCAAACGACATTACACAGTTAGAAAGTTATGCTTTTTCGTAGTCTTTTATTATCCTAATGTTGCTAAAAAAAAGGTTTCTTGGGCAGAAATCAGCGGCGGCCCCTCCATTAGGGCAAAGGAGCGCCGCCCTCCCTACCACCACTCTCAAATAAAACGATAATGAAACGGGTTTTAAACCTGTTTTATTGTTGTTTAATTTTAATCCCCTTGGACCGCCCTACCAGGACTCTGATGAGTCTTGGGGGTGGGTCCAGGGGGATGACAATGCTGGCGGTGGAGTGGTGAGCGCTGTTACAGCGTGCATGAGGGTTTGACCGGGCGTCTCAGGCCGGCCAAGCCCTCATGGGCCCGAGGTTCTGTCCAGTGCCTGCTGCGTTGCTGGGGCTGGAAAGAGCAGGCACAGGCTCCCAGTCTGCCTGGGAGCGCAACGTCCCAGCGCTCAGGCCAATCCTGACGCTGCATGCGCGGTGAAGCTCTCTCCAGCCCCTGCTGCATAGCTGGGGCTGGAGAGAGTAGGCCTAGGCTCCCAGTCTGCCTGGAGGTGCAACGTCCCAGCGCTCAGGCCAATCCTGACGCTGCATGCGCGGTGAAGCTCTCTCCAGCCCCTGCTGCATAGCTGGGGCTGGAGAGAGTAGGCCTAGGCTCCCAGTCTGCCTGGAGGTGCAACGTCCCAGCGCTCAGGCCAATCCTGACGCTGCATGCGCGGTGAAGCTCTCTCCAGCCCCTGCTGCATAGCTGGGGCTGGAGAGAGAAGGCCTAGGCTCCCAGTCTGCCTGGGAGCGCACGTTGACAGCGCCCAGGCCAATCCTGACGCTGCATGCGCGGTGAAGCTCTCTCCAGCCCCTGCTGCATAGCTGGGGCTGGAGAGAGAAGGCCTAGGCTCCCAGTCTGCCTGGGAGCGCAACGTCCCAGCGCTCAGGCCAATCCTGACGCTGCATGCGTGGTGAAGCTCTCTCCAGCCCCTGCTGCATAGCTGGGACTGGAGAGAGAAGGCCTAGGCTCCCAGTCTGCCTGGGAGCGCAACGTCCCAGCGCTCAGGCCAATCCTGAAGCTGCATGCGCGGTGAAGCTCTCTCCAGCCCCTGCTGCATAGCTGGGGCTGGAGAGAGTAGGCCTAGGCTCCCAGTCTGCCTGGGAGCGCAACGTCCCAGCGCTCAGGCCAATCCTGACGCTGTATGCGCGGTGAAGCTCTCTCCAGCCCCTGCTGCATAGCTGGGGCTGGAGAGAGTAGGCCTAGGCTCCCAGTCTGCCTGGAGGTGCAACGTCCCAGCGCTCAGGCCAATCCTGACGCTGCATGCGCGGTGAAGCTCTCTCCAGCCCCTGCTGCATAGCTGGGGCTGGAGAGAGAAGGCCTAGGCTCCCAGTCTGCCTGGGAGCGCACGTTGACAGCGACCAGGCCAATCCTGACGCTGCATGCGCGGTGAAGCTCTCTCCAGCCCCTGCTGCATAGCTGGGGCTGGAGAGAGAAGGCCTAGGCTCCCAGTCTGCCTGGGAGCGCAACGTCCCAGCGCTCAGGCCAATCCTGACGCTGCATGCGTGGTGAAGCTCTCTCCAGCCCCTGCTGCATAGCTGGGGCTGGAGAGAGAAGGCCTAGGCTCCCAGTCTGCCTGGGAGCGCAACGTCCCAGCGCTCAGGCCAATCCTGACGCTGCATGCGTGGTGAAGCTCTCTCCAGCCCCTGCTGCATAGCTGGGGCTGGAGAGAGAAGGCCTAGGCTCCCAGTCTGCCTGGGAGCGCACGTTGACAACGCTCAGGCCAATCCCGACGCTGCTTTCATGCAGGATTGGCTGCAGAGCAGTCTGGGAGCTTGCGTCCAGAAGAAGAGCGCAGTGCGGTGGGCGGCGCCGTTGTTCAGGTAAGTGATTTATTTATTTAATATGTCCCCAAACCCTCCCCACCTCCCTCCTCTGACCCGCCCTGCTACTTTGGCATGGGATGGGCTGCTACTGGTTAAAGCCAACCCCTACCCACTGTGTTAGGTCCTGAAGCCTGAGATTGTGCTTCTCCAGACCAAGCACTCTTAAAAAGTGCCCACTCGTATAGATGGCATGAATCCTACACCTTTTTGTAGTCCCCTTTGTCTTTTGTGAAACTTTCTATACACTGACTTACACACGTATGGTATATTGCCTCTGTATATGTGTGTGTTGTAAAGTGCTCCAGCACCCTACACTGGTATGAGTGGCGCTATAAAACAAATGAAATACACGTGAGAGAGGCGCAATGGAGAGATGAGGGACACTGCTGAAGGGTGATAGTGAGAGAATCATTCAAGAGCCCTAATAAAGATTGCACTATCCTGGTGCACTCTAAGGGCATCCTTTACTAAGCTTTAAAAGCTAATACAATTAAATATAAAATGAAAAATGTGTTGTAGAATGCACCATTTCCCCCAAATTTTCTTGGAAGAAGAACCCCCTCCAAACCCTCCTTGTAATGGTCAGGCTTGCTCGCTGCACTCACTATGCACGATATGGGGTCTGAGTTGACACAATTTGCCAGGTCTTCTATGGGTTTCTATTCCAGCCCTGATGTAAGGCTCTCTTCCCCCGCACCCAGCCTCTGCCTCCCAATGTTACAAGCTAGGGGGGTCAGGCTGCAGGGAGCTGCCTGCCCGGTCCTTGGCCCTGAGTGGCCCTGTTAGAAGCTCACTGCCCATGCGAGGGCCCTTGGCACTGTGTGGCCCTATTCAGAGCTCACTGCCCCATGCGATGGCCCTTGGCACTGAGTGGCCCTGTTCATTCCCCTTAGCCAGATGTCCCACTCTTCTTCAGGGTAAGACATCCTCAGGCTACAGGGAGCTGGCATGGAAAGGCCCTTGGTCCTCAATGGCCCTTGGCCCTCACTGGAAGTTCGGACCGGAAATCAGAATTTCTTTGCAAGTGGAAAGCACTGAAGAGCGTAGTCAGTTAGCTGCTGAGTGACAGCAGGGTGGCTTGTGGCCCTGAGTGACAGCAGGGCGGCTTGTGGCCCTGAGTGACAGCGGGTGGCTTGTGGCCCTGAGTGACAGCGGGGCGGCTTGTGGCCCTGAGCGAAAGCAGGGAGGTTTTATCTCCCTTTTCCCCTCAAAGCTCAGCAGTTTCACACTTCACAAAGCTGAAAGTTCCAAAAAACACAAAGTTGCAATTCTTTTACTTCTAAGCACTACCCCTCGTGTAAAGAGGATTTTCCGGCTTGCAGCCCACAGTGACACGTGGCTGAAGTTTAGAGACTGCTCACCCATGAATTTAGCAGAATTCCCTGAGCCTGGAAGAAGTGACAGCAAAGAACTGCCAAGAGTGCCACAAGAGCAAGATCGAACTCCCACCCGCCACAAGAGCAAGAGCGAACTCCCACCCGCCATAAGAGCAAGAGCAAATTCCCACCGTCACAAGAGCAAGAGCAAACTTCCACCTGTGACAAGAGCAAGCACGAACTCCCACCCGCCGCAAGAGCGAACTCCCACCCGCCGCAAGAGCGAACTCCCACCCGCCACAAGAGCAAGAGCGAACTCCCACCCGCCACAAGAGCAAGAGCTAACTCCCACCCGCCACAAGAGCAAGAGCGAACTCCCACCGTCACAAGAGCAAGAGCAAACTTCCACCCGTGACAAGAGCAAGCAGGAACTCCCACCCGCCACAAGAGCAAGAGCGAACTCCCACCCGCCACAAGAGCAAGAGCGAACTCCCACCCGCCACAAGAGCAAGAGCGGACTCCCAACCGCCACAAGAGCAAGAGCGAACTCCCACCGTCACAAGAGCAAGAGCAAACTCCCACCCGTCACAAGAGCAAGAGCGAACTCCCACCCGCCACAAGAGCAAGAGCGGACTTCCACCGCCACAAGAGCAAGAGCGAACTCCCACCGTCACAAGAGCAGACTCCCACCCGTCACAAGAGCAAGAGCGAACTCCCACCCGCCACAAGAGCAAGAGCGGACTTCCACCGCCACAAGAGCAAGGGCGAACTCCCACCCGTCACAAGAGCAAGAGCGAACTCCCACCCGCCGCAAGAGCTTTTTGAGAGTCCTTATCATCTCAAAGCAGGTAGAAACTGTTCTATTTATTTGGGGTCCAGAAAGAGGGAGGTGTCCACTATGATGCCTAGATTTTTGGCACTGAGGCCAGGGCGAGGGTAAGATCCAAGCCTTTCTGGCCACCAGGCCTCAGACCAAATCTCCTGTTTGTCTCCAAAAATTAAGATCTCAGTCTTATCCCCATTGAGTCTTAGATAGTTATCCACCATCCATGAGGCCACCGCCTGCATGCAGTTTTTAAAGTTTGCTGCGGACGCTTCGACACTCTCTGTGATGGTAATCATGATTTGAGTGTCATCAGCATAGGAAAGCACTTCTAGGCTGAAAGATCTTACCACCCTGGCAAGCGGGGCTACATAAATATTAAAAAGGGTCGGACTCAATGAGGATCCCTGGGGGACTCCACAGAACAACTGTTTAGGAGCAGAGAGGAATTGGCCCATCTTAACTCTTTGCGACCGTTCCATAAGGAAGGATGTAAGGAGATTAAGGGCGGGGCCCTCAATCCCTATTTCCCGGAGCCTCCCAGCCAATCTAAGAGGAGAGATGGTATCGAAGGCTGCCGTCAGGTCCAGAAGGATCAGTAAGGTGGTATGACCAGCGTGAACCTGTTGTCGACTGTTGTTGAATACAACGGTTAACACCGTCTCCGTACTGTGCTCACTTCTGAACCCATGCTGCGAGCCATCGAGCAGCTGTTGATCCTCCAAATAAGTACTAAGATGGAGGTTCAGATGTTTCTCCCAAATTTTTGCTGGGACAGGCAACAGGGATTTAGGCCGGTAGTTCTTTAGTTCCGCAGGGTCCAGAGACGGCTTCTTTAAAAGAGGTTTAACCACTGCAGTTTTCCGGAACGGTTCCGTCATGAGCATCGGTTGAGCTGTGCTCATGACGGAACCGTTCCGTCATGGCCCCGCCCGCGCTCGAACCCTTCAGCACCGCGGGGGAATCCGCGCAGCGCTGAAGGGGTTAAGGATTGGAGTCAAAAGTGGGGTAATAGCCTCCATTCTCAGTTTCAAGATTTTCAGGGGACCGGGTTTCAGGGGGGAACCAGACCTAATTCCACGTAACATCTGCTCAGTGTCCTTTTGAAGTATAGGAGGAAAGTATCACAAGCGGCAATCCTTCAGAGGAGCTACCAGAGGATCCGATGGAGGATCTAACTTTGATCCTCCCGCATTGGACCTCTCCAAGGAGGAGTAAATGTCCTTAATTTTGGCATAAAAAAAACATGACATTTTCTCACAGAAATCCTGGGAAACCTCTGTGTTAGCAGTGGCCGTGGGGGCTAGGAGGATATTAATCACAGTGAAAAGTTCCCTTGGGGATTTTATGGATTCCGTCATCTTAGAATATTAAGAGACCTTTTACTCATTAATAGCTAGCTTATATTCCCTCAATCTAAGTTGTGCAGATCCCTTTTGACTGAGCTGTCTAAGCTTTCTCAGCCTTTCAGAGAACCAGGGGGCCGAAGGACGTTTTCTGGCCACATAGTGCTCCTTAAGGGGGCAAGAATCCAAGGCCGCCAAAAGCCAGTTGGAAAAATCATCGTAGATTGAGTTAACATCCAAGTAAGGGAGGCAGCAATAATTGCTAAGGTCCTCCTTATTTATGCGGTGAAAGTTTCTCTTGATCTCCACTCTGTTCTTAAAATTAGGATCTAGGTGAGATACTGCAATTTGCAGAAGGAATGGGATGGCATAATGATCAGACTAGGAGAGTGGGATAGGATCATTCACCTCTATCCTAGGATTATTAGAGAAGATCCCATCCAAAATGTGTCCTGCCATATGAGTGGGGCTCCTCACCAGCTGAGGAAGACCACAAGAGTCCATAGGTTCCAAGAAAACCTGTGTTTCAGTACGCAGAGTTTTCTCCAAATGAAAGTTAAAATCACCCAAGAGAGTGATATTAGATCTTGCCAGATAGGGCTCTATTCGATTGCTGAAATCCTGATTGAACATTTCTCTGGGTACAGGGGGCCGGTAGGTGAGTACTCCGACAAAACTTTCGGTGGGTAGGACCTTCAAAGAGAAATATAAGGCCTGATAGGGATCTGAGGGAGAGGTGAGGGCCTCAGTGAAGCACGAATAGATGTCTTTATAGAGTACTCCTAAACCCCCCCCATCCTCCCTTCCCTATCAAGTCTGGAGAGGGCATACCCAGAGGGGATGGCCTTCAACAGATCTGGCCCATGAGCAATCTCTTGCTCAGCTTTCAGTAATGAATACCCAATCGGGCTTACGAAGGGACACAAAATCACCGAATTCTGCTCTATGCTTAATCAAAGATCTGGCGTTCATGAGATATCCCATAAAAGAATGCTTCAGAGACAAAAGATGGGGCTGACAAGCATCCTCATGAGATTTCTTAGCTGCACCCAGTGGAATAAGTGCCTTGCAGTTAGCACACTCGTACACCTGACCACCAGCCAGAGGCTCAAAGTTCATAGACCTGCAGTGCGACCCCTTCTGTGCTTGAAGCTCTAGGAGCTGTCCTCTGGAATAAACACGGGGCTTACCGGGGTCTAAAATAAATTGGCCAGAGTCCCTGGCACAAGGTGCAAACTTGGAGCGCACAGGCGCAGACGGGCTTGCCTTTGGCGCTCCCGCTGCGCGCGTCGGCTGCGCATTAACAAACAAATCAGGCAAGACTGCAACTACAAGCAGGGTTACCACGGGGAAAACGAAAAGAGAACACAAAACGATCCCCTTAAGTAATAAAGGAATCACAAGTTACAAATCTTTCCCAGAACTCAACCAACAAAGAAGAACTGGAGGACTGAAGAAAGAACTCTCATTTGGTCCTACCAAACATTTAGAATTTGTAAATGCAGAAATAGAGTTATTTCAATATCCCAGAAAAGAGGCAAAGAAAATTCTCCCCCATCCACACCCATAGACTGCCTAGACCAAGATTTCAAAACCTGCCTTGTATACTGACATGAGTGTGCAGGATATAGAAGTAATACACTCCATCACTCCTGTATCAGAGAACGTGGAGAAGATACAGCAGAGAAACTCGAGATAGATTCCTTTTACAGATGTATCATCAAAGTCACATTCAAGTCACACCCAGATCACCAGCTCGGAGAGTGCGGCACAAGGGGGACGGATGGCGCCGTCAAGAGGTCATGCACTATGGTGGCACTGAGCTATATGAACTGTTCGAAACACTACCGGACACAGGCGATGACGATGATTTTGACGCAGCCACATGGGCCCTCAATAAGCATTTTGATCCTCAAATTAACCCAGATTTCGTACTACTTTTGCGATTCACAGAATAAACTTACTACTTTTGCTGTTCACAGAATGGATTTACGACTACTAACTTTACGTCCGAACTCGGGCCGGAAATGCCGGCCCGGAGGCGGAGCTTCCGGCCTGGATGCGGAGCTTCCGGCCCAGAGGCGGAGCTTCCAGCCCAGAGGTGGAGATTTTGGCCATGGTTAAATCTCCGCCACTGGCCGGAATCCCCACCTCCGGCCCGGTAGCCCCGCCTCCGGGCCGGAAGCTCCGCCTCCGGGCCGGAATTTCCGGCCCGAGTGCGGACGTAAAGTTAGTAGTCGTAAATCCATTCTGTGAATAGCAAAAGTAGTAAGTTTATTCTGTGAATCGCAAAAGTAGTACGGTCATTCTGTGAATGCCAGAAGTAGTAAGTGCACTCTGTGAATACCAAAATGGTACTAAGTTTAGGATTTTGTCTTAAGTTAATTCTGTGAATCGGGCCCCAAGTCCGTGGATGTGTTCTATGCGAGGATGAGGAGTCTGACAAGTACGTGCACTTTCCACAACCAGTGAGAGGTGATCCGGGTTCAAGTCATTCAGGGTTGTCGGTCTACTGTGCTACGCCGACTAATCCTACGACAACATTAAGGGTTAGGTAAATGTACTCTAGAGATTTATTCTTTGAATATTAGCCTCCTTAGATCTTCCGAAACAAAAGGGGCAAGGTAGTTATAATTAGGACCTATTTTCCATAGGAAATCCGCAACATTCTATCCCCAATAACTTTGGCGCCGGTTGATGAATCTTTGCCAAATTTTCAAAACTTTTGGCCAGCTCCAGTCCGCTCCTATCCTGAAAGTCTCGGGGTTATTCGTCAAGCGGCGGCCGAGAAAAAAGGGGGGTCCCAACCTTACTATCATATTTTATGGCATCCAGGGAACAGATGATCTACTGGGATAATCTCAAATCAGAAAACTTCTGTCTCCCGTGTGGAGTACCATAAAGATTTGCTTGGTCTCCAACGTTGTTCAACATATATGTCACCCCTCTGGCCAGATTAATTAAAGATCATGGTTTTACGCTAATTTCATATGTGGACGATACACAGATAGTTGTATCTGTCACGCAGAGAGTGGACGCCACAGCCGCCAGTTTTCATAATTGTCTAAACTCCATTATGGCCTGGAAGAACCTAAACTTTCTCAAGCTTAACACTGAGAAGACTGAGGTCATTGAGTTTGGGCAGGGTCCTTCTGTATGGCGCCAGTTGTGGTGGCCATCCGAGGTGGGTCACTGCTACGTTCCTTCTACAAAGGCAAGAAACCTTGGAATAATATTTGACAACAAATTAAAGTTTGCTAAGCAAATCAATCATCTAACCTCCTCCGCTTTCTTTACACTTAAACTTTTGAGAAAAATCTTGCCGTTTATTCCTTTGAACCTCAGGAAAACGGTAATAGGAGCTCTTGTCCTCTCGAAAACCGACTATGCGAATGCGCTATTTCTGGGAATTGACAAAGGCCAGACTGCCAAACTGCAGTCTTTGCAGAATGCGCCAGCGCGAGTACTACTTGATATTGCCAAATACCATCCCACGTCCGCCAGTATAAGGCAGCTTCACTGGCTCCCGGTCCAACAGCGAGTAGAATTCAAAGCTCTTTGTCTGGTGCATAAAGCACTATATGGTGGGGGAGCCACGGACATTCCGAATTTATTTATTTGTTATTTAACTGTCAGGCATGGTTCTGTAAGCCATCTTATGCTAATGCAACCCTGCATGCTTTCACCAAGCTGCTCTTCCTTCTGGCAAGTACTCTGAAGTAACTGGAAGGGCTCCTTATGCGGTGTCTGTCCCCCCCACTCAACGCGGTGCATGGGCCGCCCCTCCTCTCGATCGGGAAGGTGCTTGGGAGGGCCAGCAGTGCCAGTGGTGATATAATTGTAAAAGTTACTGGTATATGAAGTGCATTAGAGAGGTAGAAATATACTGCACCAGTCCACCTTCCATCAGCATCAAGGTGATTGAATCAACAGCGAGGTGTCAGAGGCAGGGAGCCTGCAGAGGAGGACAGGGTAAAGAGTGCACAGCCGGCCTGTACAGGAGGCCAGGGAACAGAGTACTGTAGAGCCGGCACTCCCGGAGTGGAGACCTAGGTACACAGTGCTACCCAGCCAGCCCCGCCTGTACAGGTGCCCAGCCAGCCCTGCCTGTACAGGTGTCCAGCTAACCCACCTGGGCGCATTGTTCCACATCTAGCCCTCCCTATACAGCTAGCCTGCACAGGAGGCCTAGGAAGAGTGCACAGCCAGCCTGCACAGTAGGCCTGGGTAAAGAGTGTACACCTGTCCAGCCAGCCCCAACTGTACAGAAATCCCAGCCATCCACCTGTACAAGTGCACAGCCAGCCTGCAAAGGAGGCCTAGGAAGAGTGCACAGCTAGCCTGCACAGTAGGCCTGGGTAAAGAGTGTACACCTGTCCAGCCAGCCCCAACTGTACAGAAATCCCAGTTGCCCACCTGTACAATTGCACAGCCAGCCTGCACAGGAGGCCTAGGAAGAGTGCACAGCTAGCCTGTGCAGGTTCCCAGCCAGCCCCGCCTGTACAGGTGCCCAGCTAGCCCAGCTTGTACAGGTGTCCAACCAGCCCTGCCCGTACAGGTATTCAGCCAGACACCCCCACCTGTACAGGTACCCAACCAGCCCAGCCTGTACAGGTACCCAGAAGAGAAAGCAATGCTAGAATTGAAAGAAGACCCACAAATAATTGTGAAACCAGCAGATAAGGGTGGTGCGTTAGTTATTCAAAGCACTGAGGCTTATAACGCTGAATGTTTATGTCTCCTAGGGGATAGAAGAAACTATGGGATACTAGGAAGAGATCCCATGGTTGGATTTGCGAGAAGGAAGCTGCTTTTCTGTGTAAAGAAAAGCCGAAAATTCCGTATTTTTATACGCTGCCCAAAGTTCATAAGACAACGAGGCCCCCACCAGGTAGACCACTAGCATCTGGAATAGATTCCACTCTGGAACTTCTACCACAATTTTATGATTTTGTTTCTCAGGCCTTTAATACAAAAACTGCCAGAGTATTTAAAGGACCCAAGGGAGGAATTGAATCTGATTGACGATATGAATTTCAATCCTGACTGGACTTGGCATTGAGTCCCTTTATACAGACATTCCCCAGAGGGAAACACTGACAGTCACTGAAAACAGCCTTTTCTCAGAAGATTGGGGATTCCAAATTCCAAGGCATTTCATATTGTGTTTCGCAGAACTGGCATTTACAGGGCATTTCTGCCAGCACAATGACACTCTGTGTACATGGGAAGTTGATTTGCACCAAGTCTGGCATGTTTAGACGTTTCTCACTTTGAGAATGAGCGCACATATGTTACCCTTCAAACCCTTTCCTCAGAATCCATAAGGGTTTCGCAGCATCCATTGACGTCTTTGTAATCTGGCACAGTGACAGGACCTTTTTTGAAGAATTTCTAACATGGTTGAATAGTAGAAAACCATTCCTTTTCTTCACATCCACCATTACGAAAGAGTCTTTACCCTTTTCGGACCTGACAATCAAACCACATGATGGCAAACAGTCGAGTGAAGTTTGCCATAAGCCTACGGATGGAAACAATCTACTATCCTTTCATAGGTTCCATCCCAAATCCCTCAGAGAGAACCTCCCGCAGGGACAGTTTCTCCTCCTGCTCAGAAATCAACAACTCTGGAAAAGGAGCAAAAAGACTAATTGACAAACTCCAGGAATGACAATACCCTCAACATGTAAGAAGAAGGGCCTGGAAACGAGCCAATAACAGAGAGTCACTGTTGGAGTCGAACGAAAAATAGAGAGAGGACTGAAACATCTGTGCAACCACACTCAGAACAGCCTCAGATTTGGTCAAAACAATCATCAGAAACAACTGGAGTATCTCAAACTCCAATGGGCTGCAGCTACCAAGCCCCCTCCTTTCAGCGCCAGCGTAAGAAGGAGACCAGAGAAGCAGAGCCGTAAAGACAAGGCTGACCCGGCGCTTTACCCCCTGCATCAGGACAGTGTGCTTGTGGACCATGCAAAGCCTGCCACTCACCACAAATAGCAGATCTGAGGACTCGGGTCTCGAATACCCGTGGCAACTGAGGACTCATGCTACATGCAACTCAGAGAATGTGGTTTATCTCATCCAATGTCCGTGAGCATACCTAGACGAGTTAAGATACTTATTGCGGTTTGTACATTAGCTCAAGCTTGTTTGTACGTCAGTTACTAAGTGTCCTGATTATTACCCGGATCCTGATTATGTAAAGCGCTCTGATAACCCCCGGGTCTAGCTGGCGCTATATAAAACTTTTGATAAATAAATAAATAAAATCCTTGGAACACTCTGAAGAAGATCTGAGATGGATTGTAATTGACAAACCCTACCTTCCACCATCAGTCAGAGATGTGACCTGCTTCCAGTTCCATTGAGAACAAAGATGGGTACATGCCTTGGCACCATTTGTATAATAATTGTTAATAGGAATTATGACGTCTCGCAGAGAATTAAAGACTGTCACCAGTCTCTGAACCTAGTACCATTATATTATTATTTTTATTATGGAATACGAATGAATTCCATTCGAATAATTAGTCCACACCTTGGCACCATCTGAATAATATCCGCTAAAACTAATGATGAACTCTCCCAGAGAATTGAGAAATGTGACGAGTCTCTGGATTGAGCATTATGACATTCTTATAATGGAATACGAAAGAATAATAAGAACAGGCTCTTTGGGATCACAAGAGTAGCTTAAATGCCTGTGAAGATGTAGTCCCTATGATGTTTACAGGAACACACATGTGGAGAAGTGTGGCTCAATGATTAGAGCGGCAGACCCTGATGCAGAGGTCTAGCCCGGGACCAGGGTTCAATTCCCCACCTCGGCGGGTCTTGATCTAAAAAAAAAATTCCACGGACCTGATAATTCTCGCTTTGGTGCCATTCCAATCATGGAGTCCCACTCTGCAACTCTGGGCAATAGCTTGCTTAATCTCCACAACAGCCCCCACAACGCTAAGGATGCCTGGCCTCCACCTTGGGGGTGCCCAAGAGTGGACGCCTCACCGGGAAAGCCAGGATGGGTTCCACAGCGGTATTCGTAAAAGCGCCTTGAGACCCTTGCGGGTGAGTAGTGCGCTATACAAGTATCAATTTACATTCACATGTGTCGAGCGTACTCATTTTACAAAGGAGACGTCCATGATTAATATAGTCTAGGGAATCTTAAAGGAGGATATGAAACATCACTAACAAATAAATAGGATATGATCTGATTAGGGTGATTAGGGCAACAACAAAACGGTTCATGAATATTTGACTATTAGGATTACTTACAAGAACACTCACAGGGCTTTTCATAAAAAAATACAATATCTTTAGGAAATACGTAAACCGAGTATTCCAATTTGGGCGATGGAGATTCCATACAGGAAACTAGGTCTGGGTTCGAGCCTTTGCCCTGGAGGAACAGGAAGTCACAGAACTCTTCCTGGATGGTGGGAATTCCATAAGCGGGAATCCTCCAGGCGATCTCTAGATACTAAAGGAGGCGCATTTACAAGGTTGTCCTTCGGAGAGCACACACAAACTACCTTTTAGATCATGACCACTACAACAAGGGAACCAGTGCTATTAGAGTTTTAGAATTAGGAGCAAAACACAGGGTAGCAAGGACCATTAAGAAAGAGGGAACAGATAGGAGGTCCATTCAAATAAATGTGAGTATTTCATATCATGACCTCAGAAAGTATGTTTTTTTCCTATTCTTCATTATCTTAGAATGTGACTACAGGGCGACATCCCCACGCTGTCCCCGGGTTTGGATTACCAATTATGAGATTTGGGTAAGGACCATAGTACTGTTTAATATTAATAATTTTTTCATTTTATTAAGTATGAGTGTATCACATTTCACTGAGTGTTGGGCGATATTCTCTGTTGAAAGCACAATATGGAACTGGATCGCAAATTCACAATTTGAACAATGGTGGTATTTTGAGGGGGTGATCCTGACTGATGGAAGATGATCCAATCATCACCACCTCATCAGTACAACAAAGAAAGAGGCCCTACAATAAAGGATCAACGTCAACGCACATAATAGCAAGGAACTTTTTCCCGTGGTCAAAGATTTCGCCAACCCCAGCTCAGGGACAACAGACAATCCACACTCCCAAGACCTCTGCAACAACCTCAACGCCTTCTTCCACCGCAAGATTAAGAAGATCTAGACAGCTTCAATGACCTCGCTACCCAAGACCCTCTCACCCCACTCGCAACCACCGCAACCAATGACACCGGACCCCTGCAGACCCTGCTCAGCTGGACACCCCTGACCACTGACCACTGACGACACCTCAAGATCATGAAGAGAATCCACTCAGGATCACCCTTGGACACCTGCCCACATCACATCTTCAACAGAGCCGGCACCTCCATCACCCACAAAATCTGCCGCGCCATCAACTGCTCCATCAACTCTGCCACTTTCCTGGAAGACTGGAAACATGCAAAGATCAACCCCTTGCTAAAGTAACCCTCTGCTGACCCGCAGTACCTCTAGAACTTCAGACCCATCTCCCTGCTTCCCTTTCCAGCCAAGGTCATCGAAAAGGCAATCAATGCCCAAATTTTCAAGTTCATCGAGGCGAACCACATCCTGGATTGCTCTCAATCCGACTTCTGAAACAATCACTGTACGGAGACTGCCCTCCTCACCACCACAGACAACTTCTGCACCCTCCTAGACCAAGGTGAAACTGCAGCCCTCATCCTCCTGGACCTCTCGGCCGCCTTCAACACAGACTCCCAATCCACCCTATGCACAAGACTACACAACGCTGGCATCCGCAAAAATGCCCTGGAATTTATCCGACCCTTCCTCAATGGCCGAACACAGAGAGTCGAGTTACCACCGTTCCACTCGGAACCCACAGAAATCAGCTGCGGGGGGCCCCAGGGCTCCTCCCTGAGCCCCACTCTCTTCAGCATCTATATGACCCCATTGCAGCCATCATCAGGAAGAACGGACTCAACATTGTCTCCTACGCCATCAACACCCAGCCGATCCTCTTCCTCACCAATGAACCCACAGTCGCCAAGAGCAACTTCCACGACGGCATGAAGGCTGTCACCACCTGGATGAAGGACAGCTGTTTCAAGATAAACTCATAGAAGACCGAAGTCCTCATCTTAGGCTCCTCCCCCATCGCTTGGGATGACTCTTGGTGGCCTGCAGATCTTTGACCTCTACCCACACCCACAGACCACAAAAGAAATCTCAGCATCATCTTGGACTCCTCGCTCACTATGAACGCCGTCTCATCATCCTGCTTCCACATGCAATGCATGCTCCAAAAGATCTTTAAGTGGGTCCCTACCGAGTCCAGAAAGACGGTCACCCACGCACTCATCATCAGCAGACTTGACTACGGCAACGCACCCTATGCCGTCATCACCCGGAAACTCCTCAAGAAACTGCAAAGAGTCCAGAACACCTCAGCCAGACTCATCCTCAACATCCCCTCCTGTAGCCACATCACTGGCCACCTAAGAGACCTCCACTTGTTCCTAGTCAACAAAAGGATCACCTACAAGCTCCTCACACATGCCTACAAAGTCCTACATGACAAGGGACCTGCATACCTCAACCACCGCCTCTCCTTTCACTCACCCACGAGAGACCTCTGCTCCACTCAACTGGCCCTGGTCACCATCTCACGTATCCGCAAGACCACTGCTGGGGGAAGATCCTTCTCCCACCTTGCAGTAAAGACCTGGAACTCCCTGCCTCTCCCCCTAAGGCAATTACCGTCTCTGCTCCAATTCAGGAAGGACCTCAAGACCTGGCTCTTTGACTGAACCACAGTGCCTTGCGACAGATCTGTAATTATCCTCCCCCCCAGCGTCTTGAGACCCTTACGGGTGAGTAGTCGTGCTTTACAAGCCACTTGACGGATTGATAATGGGAGATGTTTTATCTTTGTAGGTACACCTTCGGAGTGTGTCTAGCAAGGGCAAGTATTGTCACATTCCTATCCCTACCATATAGTTATTAACTAGGAGGGATCAAATGATAAGGGAGCTGTTAGAAACGGGACCTCTGGTTGGCTAGGGCTTGCGCCAAAGCCGCGCAGAAAACACCACCCTAGTCAGGGCAAGGGAGTTACACGCTGAAGATAACCCCTGCTCACCCCCTTGGTAGCTTGGCATGAGCAGTCAGGCTTATCACAGAGGCAATGTGTAAAGAGTTTGCGCAGCACACACACACAGCAGCAACACACTAGGCACACCACAAAAGAAACTCCGCACAAGGTTATATAAAAAATAGCCTTTGTATTATCCAAAACACATTAGAATCCTAATCACACATATACACTGTGCCAACTGGCACCAGGCAATAATTTACAGGGGATTATACACATGACAGGGCCAATCGGGCCACTGTCAGAACCATCACAAAGCACAAGTAGCAAATATAAAACACAACCAGTAACTACCGGCAAAATACTGTGCTCAGCATTAGCACTAGCAACATAAACGCATTATGTCTGCAACACATTAGGCATTAAACACATTATGCATAAATCACATTTAGGAGTGCACCGTAGTAACACTCCCCAGGTGCATACATCACCCTCAGCATAACCACATTAAGCAATATCACATTAGTAATGCACCACAGTAACCCTAACACAGTGAGTTAATCCTCTTTGCGCTCCCACCAGAAAACAAAATGACCCCTTGCCAACTGGCCATCCTTGGGGCCCATATACCCTCTGTCCAAAATGTAAGGGCTCTGAATTATGGGGCCTCTCACTGGCCCTGTGGCTGCCAATGCAGCGAAGACAATGTGCACAATGCACTGGGGCATGGGGTGTACCTCACCCCTTCCTTGTCACCTAAAAGAAATGACCCCACGTTGCAGCTGGCCGCGCTCTCGCGGTGCAGCTGAGAGAATTAGGCCTGGCACCACTGTGCCTCTCAGGTCCCACTCAGAGAACCAAAATCACCCCAAAGACAAATAAGCTCTGGCACTATTAGTGCCTTGAGAGCCCCGTTCCCTGGGCTCCATGTGGTGCACTCACTCGGCACCACTATTGCTTCCTGACATCAGCCCCACTCACCGGGGTGTTTGGTGCCGGCTCCAAGCACCGACAATGTACAAATTCGAGCCCCACTCACCGGGATCTCCGGGGACTCCTCTGGTCTCTGTCTATGCTGTGGGGCAGGCACCGACAATGTGCTTCGGCTGGCCGCACTACCGGGGCTTCTCCAGATCGGCCTCACTCTCTCCTGCGGAATGCGGAGCCCTTGAGGCTCCCACTTCTGCACCCCTCTCACATACGGAATCCCCGCCAACGTTCAGCCGTGTGTCGCCTGACTTCCGGTGCTTCGTTTGCCCGGATTGGTCCATGGGCCTTGAAGGCAGCCCCGCCCACAACCAGGCAGTCTGCCTGACTTCCGGCTCGGGCCACGGCGGTGCACCAAACAGCGGGGCAGGCTCCCGCTCCAAAGGCGTCAATGCGAGGTGGGCTTCCGCTTCAAAGACATCAATGTGGGGTGGGCTCCCGCTCAACAAAGAAGACTGCGGAAGGAGGTAACCAAATGCGGGGTGGTCTCCCGCTTCACCTCAATGCAGGGTAGGCTCCCGCTGTCCTCTGGCATGATGGGGGAATCCCCAAATCGGGATCTCCCCCAGACACTTCGCAACCCAGCGCTGCTGGTTCAACAACGCTCCTCTCTTGTACTGCAAGGGTGGAGTCCCCCTCTCTTGGACTCCAGCAGCAAAGATGGGGCACTCACGAGGTGCTCGATCCCCAAAGGCTTCAGGGCAAAGGCTGGGCCCAGGCAGGCCAGCTCACAGGGCCCTCCAGCATGGAGGCAGTCCCTCGTGGCGGTTCCTCTTGGGGCCCAGCAGCAGCAAGTCCCAAATCACAAGGAAGCACACTTTCATGGGGTCACAGCCCCGGTACTTATACCGCATTTCTTCTTTGTTCTGCCCTGGCTCAGGCCTTGGGGGGGGACCAGTCTCAACTGGTTCTGGGGGGTGGTGGAGCACTTTGTGTACAGTGCTCGCAGCCTTGTTTGTCAGGTGAGGGCTCAGTCATCAGCCACTCCACAGGGGGGCGGAGCCAGCATTCACCCAGGCAGGCACAGACCTATTAAGGGTCAGGGGACTACTCCTCCCACAACTCCAAATGCAGATCTCCTATTCAGCCTAGCGCTGACTCACCCTGTCCTCCCTGGAGCCACACACCTCACCAGCCCCTGTCACTTCAGAGCCAGACATGCAATACACATCAGGCAGGCAGACACATAGCACACAGAAATGGCAACCTCTAAAAGTGGCATGTCTAAAATAGTGATAATAAATCTGCGCACACCCTTGCGCAGCATTTATTATTACTATTCCAAACATACCAAACTTGACCGCGCTGCTCCTCTCATATCAGGAATTACCACTGAAACACTTATTAGGGAATCCCCAATGCATTCCTATGAGAAGGCAGCCTCACAGCAGTGAGAAACCAAAACGGCTGTTTGTGACTACCAGGACATGTCACACACTTACGGTACATGTCCTACCTTTTACCTACAATGCACCCTGCCCATAGGGCCAGCTCGTGCCTACCTTAGGGGTGACTGGCATGCAGTAAAAGGGGGGTCACAGACATGGCACACACTTTAGGTGCCACGTCCCAGCGGCAGTAACACTGTGCACATAGACCCTGCAATGGCAGAGGCCTGAGACAGGTTTGAAAGGCTACTTTGGTGGGTGGTGCAATCAGCACTGCAAGCCCACTAGTAGCATTTAATTTACTGGCTCTGAGATACCACTTTACGAGGGACTGACAGGTAAATTAAATACGTAAACAGGTGTAGACTAATCTTACCATGTTTTGCCACAGAGAACACACACACTTTATAAAGTGCCCAGAGTCCTAAACCCACCAACACCATATCAGAAAAAAGGCTAGGAGGAAGGCAAAAAGTTCAGGGATGACTCTGCAAAAAGGGCGAAGTCCAACAGGATCTGAATCCTGAGGAAGGCCATTGACCCAGTTGAGTGTTTGGTAGAGGCTGAAACATGTCAGTACATGCAGATAGAGTAATGGGGATGTAGTTTATCTAATATAAACAATCTAAATATTGTTTTAATCCTGCCAAGGGGGGCGGTCCATATTAAAAATAAGGGGGTGCACACTTAGACAGTTTTGATTATCTTTCTTTCTGCAAAAGGGATCCCTCAAGTGAAAACATTGCCAAACAAATCTCAATAGAAATGCGCTCCACCTTAAGAGTTGGTCTGCGCCAGGGTGTGGCAACGGCCCTATGATGAAGCATGATACTATTCAGTGGGTGAGGGCAATTTTAACAACCCTTTGGGTTTCCCAGTAAGAATTTTCTTCACCTTTTTTGCTCCCCTGGTTGTAGGGGATCAATTTAGTCCTTCTTGTTGAGTGAGTTCAAGTGTCTTTTTAGGAGAGAGAGGGAAGGCTCAATCTCTAGTCCCTTCTATCTGTGTGTTGTACAGCTACCCAGCCAGCGCCACCAGTAGAGGTACCCAGCCATCCCCGCCCCTACAGGTACACAGTCAGCCCTGCCTGTACAGCTGCCCAGTCAGCCTGCCTGTACAAGTGCCCAGATAGCCCCACCTGTACACAAATCCCAACCAGCCCCGCCTGTATACAAGTGCACAGTCAGCCTGCACAGGGAGCCTAGGAAGAGTGCTCAGTCAGCCTGCCCCGCCTTTACAGTAATCTAGCCATCCTAACCTGTATAGGTATCCAGCCAGCCTAGCCTGTACAGTACCCAGCCAGCCCAGACGGCACAGGTACCCAGCCAGCCATGCCTGTACAGGTTCTCAACCAGTCACGCCTCTGCAGGTACCCACCCAGCCAAGCCTGTACACGTACCCAGCACACCCCGCTTGTACAGGATCCCAGCCAGCCCCACCAGTAAAGGATTCTATCCAGCCCAGTGTGTATAGGATCACAGCCAGCCCCACCTATACAGGTACCCAGCCAGTCTAGCCTGTACAGGTACCCAGCCCGCCCTGCCTGTACAGGACCCCAGTCAGCCCCACCAGTAAAGGTTCCTATCCAACCCAGCGTGTATAGGATCACAGCCAGCCCCATCTGTACAGGTACTCAGCCAGCCTAGCCTGTACAGGTACCCAGCCCACCCTGCTTGTACAGGATCCCAGCCAGCCCCACCAGTAAAGGTTCCTATCCAGCCCAGTGTGTACAGGATCACAGCCAGCCACGCCTGTACAGGTACACAGCCAGCCTAGCCTGTACAGGTACCCAGCTAGCCCCACGTGTACAGTAACCCAGACAGCCCCGCCTGTACAGGTACCCAGCCAGCCTAGCCTGTACAGGTACCCAGCTAGCCCCACCTGAACAATAGCCCAGCCAGTCCCGCCTGTATAGGTTCACAACCAACCCCACCTGCACAGGTATCCAGCCAGCCCCGTCTGTACAGGTTCAAAACCATCCCCGCCTGTACAGGTACCCAGCTAGCCCTGTCTGTACAGGTTCCCAGCCAGCCCCGCCTGTACACAAATCCCAGCCAGCCCCACCTGTACAGGTATCCAGCCAGCCCCACCTGTACAGGTTCCCAAACAGCCCAGCCTATACAGGTACCAGGCCAGCTCTGCCTGTACAGGTGCCCAGCCAACCCCGCCTGTACAGCCAGCATGCACAGGGAGCTTAGAATGAGTGCACAGCCAGCCTGCACAGTACGCCTGGGTAAAGAGTGTACAGATACCCAGCTAGTCCCAGCTGTACAGGGCCCCCAGCCAACCCAGCCTGGGTGCACTTTGTTCCCCATTCAGCACAGCCTACTCATGAGACCTGGTTGCACAGTCAGCTCAGGTTCAGAGCATGCCCTCAATACAGAACTGAATACAGAGCCTCATTTGCACTGAATCTAACTGATTCCACACATTGTAGCATTTAATGGCAATAAATGAGTTGTTATCAAAACACACACAAATATTCCTCTTCAAAGTACGTCTCTGATTCATTACATAGTGGATCTTTTTAATTAGAGATGTAAATTGCCAAGGTGTTTCGACACCCTAACATTTGAGGCTTCTTCAGGACTAAAATGAAAGACATACCGATAAACCTTTGTTTTTATACTTGCTACATGTTATTAAATCAAAACATTTATTTAAAGATTTGAATTTTAATGTTCAAGGGCATTCCTGCAGAATCGTAATTCAAAAGAAGAACATTCTTTGTCAAGTTAAGTTGAATATTGAAGGTCAAAAGGCATCTATACTCTTACTTTATATCTCGCTAGTTTGTACATCATATTGTATTTGAATTGTTTTTTGATTGTATTCATTTTTGCAATTTTTTATAGCACGTACATGGCCCGAAGGCATCAGAGCACTTTACAACAGTAGCAGGATACAAGGATTACAGTTAGAGTAATTCAACTCAGACACTTGCATCCTTTAGATGCCACATGGCCAATTGTAGCAGTTGGTCAGAGGTCGTGCACATATGTAAATTTGAGGGATATATATTACACTTCTCCTGCGGGTTTTAGGCCCAGTGGACTTTGTTCTTGTCAGCTGAGTAGAAAAGAAGGCTTCTCCTCGGCATCAATGAATTAAACATGACTTCCGCTGCACCACCACCAGTGGCGTAGCACGCACTTTGGCCGCCCGTGGCGGTACACGTATTCGCTGCCACGCCGCGGCCGAATCAAAGAGCAGGAGTGCCGGCGGGATTTTTTTCCATTTGCCCAGTGGCGTAGCTAGGGTGAGGCGGTGAGGGCACTATTTTGGGTAGGGTGACCAACTGACATTGGTGCAAATTCAGGACCGTGAGTGTAAAAATTCAGGACAAAGGGTCAAAATTCAGGACACAAATTCAGGACAGGAGGTCAAAATTCAGGACAAAACTTCAGGACAATAGGTAACTTTTACAGACACATCAGAGAAGGTCGCGCAATTGTATATAAGTAAGCCCAGCCATACCCATCATGTATCCTTCCATCTATCATTTCACTCATCCATCCCTTCATCCATCCTTTCACTCGTCCATCCATTATCCATCCATCCACCCTTTCACCCTATCCATCTGTACACTCATCCATCCACTCTTCTACCGATCCATCCATTCACTCATCCATCCAGCCATTTACTCTTTCACCCATCCAGCTATCCTTTTACTTACTCATCCATCCACCCAGTCACTCATCCTTCCACCCATCCACCCTTTCAGTCATCCATCCATCCATCCACCCTTTCTCTCTCCATCGACCCTTTCACTTAGCCATCCTTCCTTCCATCCATCCACCCACCCATCGATCTACTCATCCACTCATGAATCCATCCATTGACCCTATCACTCATACATCCTTTCTCTCATCCATTTATCCTTTCACTCCTTCACTCATCTATTCATCCTTTTGTACACCTACCCTCCCTTTCACTCACTCATCCATCCTTACATCCACCCTTTCACTCATTCGTCCATCCATTCACCCTTGCACTTATCAATTTATCAATCCATCCATCATTTCACTCATCCATCCACCCACTCACTCACTCATCATCCACCTTTTCACTCATCCATCCTTTCACTCATCCATCCACCCTTTTACCCATCCAGCTACCCTTCCACCCATACATCCAGATACTTACCTTTTCTCTCATCCATCCTTCCACTCACTCACTCATCAATCCATCCATCCTCTCTCATTATCCATCTATTCAATCTTTCATTCATCCATTCACCCTTTCACTAATTCATCCAGCCATCCATCCATCCCTTCACTTACTCACTCGCTCGCCTTTTCATATTAATTTTGGGCTGAGCCTTTTTGAGGAGAGGCCCATCAAGAACTTCACCCTCACTGCAGGAGCCATTCCAGAACTGGGACAGAAGCCACCCAGGGCGGAGACAGGATCCACCACAGGGGGGGACAGGAGCCATCACAGGCGGGGGGGGGAACAGGAGCCCCCACATGGGGGGACAGGTGCCATCACTGGGGCGGGGGGGGGGCAGGAGCCATCACAGGAGGGGGAACAGGATCCACCAGGGTGGGCACTGGGGTGGGCATGCAGTATCCTAGTATCATCTTGGTCTCTTCCAGGGTGGGTAGGGCTCCTCACCCCCTCCTGGACATGACAACGAGATGACAGGCTCTCTTTCTAAAATGTTAGTTTTGCCATCCCCCACTGTGATGTACAGTACTTAAAGGAAATACTCCAAGAGAACTGATTTAACTGATTGTCCTCCATACTTTGTTAATCAGTGGGGGTGTGATTGTGCCATTTCTTTATTTTATTGCATTATAGACTGCATGTTTCAAGAACCGAGGTTTGCTTATTATTTAGTGACAGTAATTGAGCTCTGTGAAGAGAACCACGTGCTGCCTCGGTGTAATCAGGGCCGGTTCTATGATTTTTGGGGCCCTGGGAAGGAAGGGAATGTGTGAGGCCCCTGTAAATTGCAGAGACATAATGCATTCAGGGCTGTTTGCATCTGAATAGATGCCCCTGCTTCTGAAGCTGCAGCCCCTCCTTCTCAGTCACTTTCAAGCACCTCTTAACAGCTCATCAAGGGCTGAAGGTGTGAGGGTTGCCATCCCGCTGTGCCTCTCCAATGCTGCTGGGTATCTGAGCTTTGGTACTGCATCGGAGTCTGTTACACCCGACCTCAACAGCATCGGAGTCAAGCAGGGAGGTCGGTGGAAGCTGTGCCGGCTTATATTAGGGTGGTGCGACCGGTGCCCGGTTAAAATTACGGACAAAAGGCGTCCGTTAAAGAATACTTCACGGACAACGGACAGACGGGCGAAATTACGGACTGTCCGTGAAAATTACGGACGGTTGGTCACCCTAATTTTGGGGGCGGACAAAGGCATTCAGATAAGGCTTGGCTTGCTTTCGTGGACGGTCGGGGACGGGCAATGTCCTCTTCTTTTTTGTGCTGGCAGCTGCCCCCCCCATCTTCCTGTTATTCCCTCTCTTTCTGTCTTGCTCCTCACTTACTGAAAACCGTGACTTGAAGAAACGGTTCACAACCTCTCTTTCCTTCTTCCATTTAGTTGTTTCCCTATGAAATGGATCCAAAAAAGAAAAACACTCTTGCGAAAAATGCCCTTTTTAGGTCTCGGCTAGCGAAGGCTGCGCTTGCGCAGTCTCGCTCGTGAGATTTAACGTTTTTTAGTACGGGGCCTAAACCCGCCCCTCTTCTCCATTGGCTGGCTTCCTAAACGGAGGCCAGCCATTGGAGAAGAGGGGCGTCTGTTCGTTTAAGCCCCGTCTTTTTCGGATTCGGGGGCGTGTTTTTTACTTTCTTTCTCTCCTCTGGAATGGAACCAATGCAGCCAATGGGAAGAGGAGAGAAAGAAAAACGCGCCCCGTTTCTCCGAGGCATTTCTGCTTGACCTCGGAGAAAGGCGGTGGTGTTCATGGCTCTGATGGCGTGATTCTGCAAGCGATTCCACTCGATTTGCAGCTGACTCAGCAATATCCCGTTGTATAGCTTCCATGACTGCCTCTGCCATGGTGCTCTCCGGCGTAGCGATGAGCAAGTCCGTAGCTTTTCCCTAGTTAATCAGCTTCAAAACTGGTCTCCCTACTTGCGGGACATCTTTTTCCCCCCTGAGCGCGTTGTCAGCTTGTTTTTAAATTTGTTCCTTGGGCTCTTAGAGTAAGTAAAGCGGGGTCCTGGCTCGGCTCGTCCAATTTCCTATAAATTATCAGACTCATATACCTCTACCAGAGCCAGTTCCTTCCACTGGTACTTATGCGAAAAATGCCGCGCAGCAAACTCGCATAATTCCAGTTGCCAGCCAATGGAAAGGGCTAAATCATAATTCCTCATTCATTTCGTCCGATAGCTCGAAAGGCATGACACCTACCTATCTTTCTCGATGTTCCATTATCTTTGCAGCTAACAACAAGGTTATGAAAAACAAGGTCCAATCTAAATAAAGCCCTTGTTTGTAACATAACAGCAGACGCTGTTTTCGAAAAGTACAGTTCGAGCACCATATAAATAATATTTGTAAAATATCGTCCTTGTTCCTGTTTACAATCATTCAAATGAGTATAGTTAAAATATTGAATTTATATATAGAACTAAAGTTATTCGGGCTTTTTTTAAGGGCGTATCTTTTTCGAGATATTCTGGGAACTTCTCTTTGCATAAACCTTAGCCTTTCCACTATGCCGTACGTATTAAGACTGGATAGAAACAAAAGAAAGACCGGAAGGTGTACTGGTTAAATGTCGCCGCCATCTTGAGTGAAAGAGATGAGCGCGCGCTAACATTTCTCACTCGTTTAACACATTAAAAAAAAGTTGTTGGTGTTTTTCTTTAGAAACAGATTTGCACCTTTGCAATATGTTTTAAATATGACTGTATAATTGTATGGCTTTAGAAAACGGGATAACCTTATACTTATAAAAATTATCTCCAAAGTGCCCCCTTTGTCATCTTTCTCTATTTGTTTTATTTTTTTAAATATATTTGCAGATTTATTTTTCCTTTGCTTTAAGTTGCATTTGCGGGACATTGTTGCTTCGGAAAGAAGTTGCCACGCAGTGGAACCCGCGCTAAAGTCCAGTCGGGCTCGCAGGCTGCCATACACAGCAGGAAACTGTCTGTTTGTCAGGAAGTACGTGCTGGGCCGGCTCCATGCTCGTTCTTTTTGGTATTTAGCGGCGCTGAGGATGGATGTCCAGGTATCTGAATACAGGGCTAGACTGCAGCAGCGGGTGAGCCACCGCCCCTCTCCCATCCTGTGACTACTGATCATGCATGTGAATTGCCTACTACAGTAAAGATTACAGACCCTAAAGCAGGGTCAGCTACATATGGTGTCACATAATCACTGCCAGATACCTTCTATCACTGACACTGTTTATAAACATTCATAAAGTGTATTTTATTTATTTACAATGTTTATTTATAGTGCCTCTTCACCAACTGGTATAGAAGCGATTTACATATGCGTCATTTGTTTATACATTATCATGCAGATCAAACTAAATGTAATCCGTGGAGGGATGGGGGTGGTTTAAAGAGGAGGATGAAGGGGTATAGTGTTTAGGAGTTACCAGAGGATAAATTAGTGTGATACTATCTATCGCTGAAAGGAGTTACACTGTAGCTGTGGGTCAATAATCTCATAATTGAGAAGGAGAAATCTTGTTTTAGGATCATAGACAAAACATAGCTTCTGTTTTTTCCCGGAATAAGAGCGCATTTGAGAGTGATTAAGCTATTGACATTGTAAATAACAATGCCATTTCTTTAAATGTTTTAAAAACAAAAACATAAACAAAAATAATGTCATGAGCAATGCCAATAGCTCTAACTTTAACAATGCCGAGACCATTTCATTGTAAATGCTTGTTCTAACACTTTTCTATTCCAAAGTGCAGCAGGATGGAAGGTTTTAAATATGAAAAATACATAACTAAATAAAGCAAGGCAGAGTGGTTGCAAAGTGGCCAGATTGGTTTTATTTCCATCCAAATACATCAGCATCACTTTACAGACTTTGCAGTGAAGCGCTACTTTTGTTTTCTCGTCTTTCTTTGAACAGCATTGTTGTCCCCAGGTGGGGAAGTGCACCATTCCTGGAGGTACTGCAATACCTGGTTGGTGGGTGGATTGGAAAACAAAATGTGTACCATGGCTCTGTGTTTATGGATGTGGTCTTTTTAAACCATACTGCTTACGTTTTGTAAGGATATAAGCAATGGACATTGAAACTGTTCCCTTCAGCGCCCTCTATTCATGTCCTTAACTTTTCAGGTAAAACCACTCGCTGATTTCTGAATAGTGAGTGAGAGATCGTTAAGGTAACCATGTTGTTTCTGCTTACATTTCACATGCTTTACTTCGTATTGCATTTCCTATGAGTGGTTGCTTTTACATTTTTTTTAGGCAGCATATTACTCTTATCAAGTGCATAATTTGAATTGAGCCACATCCAAGTGTTTATAGCGGGCACAATTAGGTTATAACTGAAGGCAGTGCGATTTTCTCTCAGTGGGGCAGTATGGCTTTCAGTGGGGGAGAGGATGTGGCACTATGGCCAGAGCTGTCGAATTTGGAACTGAGGAACCGGGTTCAGCCTTCATGACCAGTCCACCAGACCACTCTACTGAGGGAGCACATTCCCATGCTAGACCTTAGAAGGCCCCACTAGACCTTAGAAGGCTTGATGTCTTAGCACAAGCAGGTGTACCCTAGTGGTGTCAATTGTGGGTTAACCTTGAAGGCCTGTCCACCACAATCCATACTGAAGTTCATCTCCAGTCTTGCGGGCAGGCCTACGAAGCAGCACACCCTAGAGTGATCCAGTCGCTGGGACTCTGTCACTGAGGTCACATGAACCTTGAGCAGGTTAGGGCGATGCGAACGGTGTGACCGCACTGGGTACCTATTTCGGGTGGGTGCGTAGTGTTTGCAGGTATATTATGGTTTAAAAATAACTTGCTGCCTCCTTCCTGGCCTCCAGCAATTTTCAGAAAAAATTAAAATGTCATGATAACTTCGGTGATTAATGTTCTTCCTAGAGAGATCGGAGTTTTGTCTAGTGGAAATGTAGCACAGAGGGTTCATGTGCCTGCTGCAAAGAACATGTACCATGCAGATTACAAAGTGCACTGCTTTAATGGGGGGACCATGATGAATGGTCATTTAATGTCAGCTGTAGATGATGTATCCCTGAACAGTGTCATGTATGTGCATGTTTGCATTGTGCTGAGGGGATTACCAGGTAATTATTCACGCAGCTCTCTGATGGATGTCACATGCGGTTTTTCTGAGTCCCCAGATAGATCATGCAGTCTATGTGTTCTCTTTTGTACCGTCAGTCACTGCCAGTCACCGGTGTATTCAACTGTGTAGCCTTGAACCGTGTCATGTATGTGCGTGTAACTTGCATGATCGAGGTAACTATTAGCGGCGATACCATGTGTCTCTCGGACCTCTTTCAAGTGCTCGCTGTCCTTTTTCCCCAGCAACCCCCCCTCCCCAGGGGCGGCAATCTGAGGGATAGCCCCAGGCGCCACAAGCTGTAGCTACGCCCCCCCCTCGGCAGCCAATTGAAGACCTGGGGGAAGGAGGGGGGCAGCAGGTAAGAACGGGGGGAGGCTGCCGCCCTCAATACTTGTACCTCCACTCCCCCCAGAGCCATGTCCATCTTCATGTCAGGTGCAGCTGAGGAAACGTTGTGCAGCAGAGATGGTGCCCAGGTCGAGTGGTTTCCTTGAAGCAGCCTGAAAAAATTGGTGTTTAGACAGAATATCGGTAACAGAAATATCATGGACAAAAATGTTGTATTAAGAATATTGAGGACACAAACATCGTGAAGGTAGGATTCTACAGGTAAGCAAAGTTTTACTATATATAACTCCACAAAAATGTCCCTTAACGATTTATATATCTTCAAGGTATGTAGATCCGAACTAAGAATAGTAAATTTCTACATGCCTATTTGCACTTCTTCTTTGGTCTTCGATATTCTTGACACAATATTATGTCCACACAATATTTCTGTTTCTGATATTCTGTCAGTGATCCATTGCCATAAAATGCACAAATATAGCCTCTCTTCTTATAGCTTAACTCACCGAGATATTCAATTTGTCTCTAGCTCAGGCTATGGTTCCTACTAGATGGAAAGCAGCTCAAGTAAAGCCCATCCTAAAAAATCCCGCCTCTGATCCAATGGTGCCCGGAAACTACCGCCCAATCTCACTGCTGCCATATTTTGGAAAGGTACTCGAGTCCCTGGTTAATAAACAGCTTACCACCCATCTGGAAAGCCATGGACTTCTTGATCCATCGCAATCAGAGTTTAGGGCGGCACATAGTACCGGAAACATCAGTAGTAGAGGTAGTTGACAACATCAGACTGGCCTTGGACAACAGGCAATCAGCCATGTTAGTCCTTTCGGATCTGTCAGCCGCATTTGACACCTTCTCCCTTAGCATTTTAGAACAACGCCTCAGGGAGGTGGGAGTCAGGGGAAGGGCCCGCGACTGGTTCAGGAACTTTCTTATGAACAGAACAACAACAGTACAAATAGGTACCCTGGCCTCATGTAGTCGGGCTTTAAGCATAGGAGCTCCACAGGGTTCCATCTTGAGTCCTATGCTTTTCAACCTCTATGTACCACCATTGTCCAGGGTAATCAGGTCCTATGGCTTTGAGGTGGTGTTCTACGCGGACGACACTCAGCTGTTAATTACATTTGGCCCTGACACCATAGATACAGTGACCCATTTTAAAAAGTGTATGATCCATATTAACAGCTGGATGGGCAGTAACCACCTGCAACTAAATGGAAGCAAGACGGAGATCATCCTGTTTGAAAAGGCTGACAAGTACTAGTCTAGCGACTGGTGGCCCCAAACTTTAGGCCCATGTCCATCCTCCAAACAAGTAGTGCGTAACCTTGGAATAACAATTGACAATAAGTTGTCAATGAAAAACCATGTAAACTTGGTAATAGGCACCTGTTACGGGATTTTGTGAAAACTACGCAAAATCTTTCAATGGATTCCAATTGAATTTAGGAAAACGTTGGTACAGGGGCTTATTGTAAGTCGTATGGACTATGGTAATGCCTTACTAGCGGCTATCAACAAAGACCTCCATTCAAAACTTCAGATTTTGCAGAACACCGCTGCTAGACTTATTTAGAATCTCCCTCCAAGAACCCCATCAGCCCCAAGCCTGAGAATTCTTCATTGGCTTCCGGTGAAAAAGAGAGGTCGCTTCAAAATTCTTTGCCTTGCACACAAGAGCCTATATGGAACCAGAATAAGCTATTTAGCTAAGATATTGAATTGGTATCATTCAAGCAGACCATTAAGATCCAGTACCAAACAACTTCTTGCCCCTTGACGAGTTCCCAAAGCAAGAAATGGTGGTCGATCTTTTTCTCATCTTGCACCCGCCCTCTGGAGCAAGCTCCCGTCCCAGCTTCTATCCATTTCCAATCACAAGCACTTCCGCAAGGAATTAAAAACTTGGTTATTTGACCATCAATAACGTTGCTATTTCAGACCTCTAGCCCATACGGAGTCTCCGCAAGTGCCATGAGACCTTTTTGTTGATTTGTGCGCTCAATAAGTTCCTCTGACTTTGACTTTACTGTGGACAATTAAGAGAGCGAAAGATTGTCTTGTTCCCGCGACTCTGAGGTGGGTCGGGAGTGCTCGTGTTCTGGGTTGTCTAAACATTCGTAGCTTCTTCATATTTGTAGGAGACCGAATGACACACTATTACTAGTCGGATGGGATTTTGGGTACTAATGTGGTAGGAGGTACACTCCTATTTACTGAGGTCCTGTTTTCTTATGCATAGTTCTGTGTATGAGCAGAATCCCCGCAACATGGCGCCGCCAACGTTTGGTCTGGTTCTAATTTGCGAGACGCTTGAGTAGTGCTCGTGCTGGTACACAATCCCCTCTCTTCTGTTTTCGGAGACAGCTGTGACGGAGTAACCTCCTATATTGACATTTTTATAGGTTTATTCAAGTTTGAAGTTTTAAAAGGTATTTCTTTTCTTATAACCCGAGTTTGCCCTGCCACTCTTTAAGTTGTTCTTCTGTCTTCTCTATAATGGCTGTAGTTGATATTCCGGCTCATAGCGGAGCCACGCTGAGGGCTCACTTGACTCGCTAAGCAGTCCCTGATGCTGGGGGCGCACTTATTTTCACTGTCGAAGCCGATCCGGCTCACCAGTTTGAAGTTTTTTATTCTTGGGTCACCTTTCCAGCAGTAGATGGCACTGATGATATGTTTCATACATATACTGTCACCGCCGTTCCTCAGCAGTATCAGCCTGATAGGGCTCTTGAGATTCCCCTTACAGCTTGGCAACACCGTATTTGGTTTAATGGCGCCCTTCCTCACCCAATGACGGCAGTCCGTTTAGGCCCCTTGTCTATAGATGGGGCCATATGGCCCGTTTTGCCTGGGTTTACCCCACACCCTTGTGCTTTTACATCTGCTTCTCTGGCACAGCTCTGCGTCTTCCACACTTCGTTAATACGCGCATATAGAGCAGTAATACAGTACGTAACACGCACTGTCCAGGTGGGACCACCTGGCGTTGCTGTACAACCTGCGGGTCCTGGTGGCGTGAACAGAAGTCCCCTTGTAGTTAATTCTGTCATGGGCAAGAGCCCACAAAATAAGGATGAATTTCCTTATTGGCTTGCCGAGAAATTTGGACAGATAGAAGCTGTCTTTCCTAATACCACTCCTGTGGGCAAACACTGGATCTTAACTATTAGTTTACCTAAAGACTTAATTACCGAATTGGCTGATTGTAACATCAGGGGGAGGGTGTTTGCAGCGGTATATTTTACGTGTTTCGGCACTCCCTCCATGACTGTGCTACCCTTTGTGATTAAGTGCGTTCAAGATGAACATGGAGCCGAAGCGGCTGTTGAGTTGCGGATGAGACTGGTGGGAGTGTTCGACGTGGTTGCTGATATGATCCTTGCGAATGTCAAGGACGATGTCGTTAGCTTTCAAGTAGCAAACCGCTTAGAAGCGGTTGCAGAGGCTGACAGACCATGAGAATTACCTAAGATTATTGCGAAGGTTTATAAGACCATAGGCCGCAAGGATGGGTGCCCTTTCTTTCCTAAAAGAATTGGCAAAGAAATAAGAAACAGGGTTCCCAACAGCAGAAGCAGGGTTCACGTGAAAGTTCATCGACCCCTGATGCTTCTGAACGTACTTATGACTTGCGCGACCGCGCTAAAATGAAGTCTCCGGATAGATTTCATGTTCCTGATCAGCGTTCTCCTCGTTCTTTGCAGGAAACATCAGGCTCACAAGCCGGTGGAGGTGATCGCCAGGATCGGGGTAGAAGTCAACCTTTGTTACAACCTCGTGAACTGCCTCGACAGTTTGAAGACAAGGACAAGCAGAGTGATTTCTCCTCGTACCCGACCTCCATTTCAAAAGTAGAAGGTTGCCGCTTTAACAGCGAGATATGCCACAGACTGTGAGAACGCGACTCCTGGATTGTACATGGGCAGTGACTCTGCTCGACAGCGCAGCAGCAGTTACCATAGTCAGGGAGGCTCTGCGTCCCTGTCTGGATGCAACAGCAACTGATACATTCATTACCATTGAGACTGAGGATACCCGGGTTGCCCCCCTGGATAGACTCTACGAAGTCCTTTTCCAAATTGAATGTGATATACAGTGTCCCATTACGGTGGTTTTCTAGGAGAATCTTACCGCTTCATATGACATTTTGTCAGCGGAGAGGGATTGGTCTCCACCTTTTGTGTTTGTGTTAGCCTCTTCTCGAGGGGAAGATGTGATACTTCCGAGGTATTTGCGTTGTGTCCCTGAGGACCAAGCGCAGAATTTTGCGGAGGAATAGGCTTAGGCCTTGGCCCCAGCGGTGTATCGCAATCAGATGGGTTGGGATGTTGATTCCCTGGATCATGAAATACAGTTGCGCTCTATGCCACAACCTCAACCTCAATATCCCATCAAGCGTGAAGAAAAGGCTTCAGTTTGTGACATTCTTAGACAGTTGGAGTATCAGGGGGTAATTGAGTGATGTACATCACCTATGAATAATCCTCTCTTTACTGTCCCTAAACCTGATGGTTCATTTCGGATTGTATTGGATTATAGAAATTTGAACAGCCATTGCCACACCTTTGCTGTGCAAAACACACACTGCTCGGTGCTGGTGAATAATATTGTTTGTAAAAAATACGAAATGACACTTGACATTTCCAATGGTCACAATTTCGACCGTGCGAGTGGTGACTTGACAGCATTCAGTGCCGTGGGAAATCAGAAAAATGTACACGATTGCCTATGGGGTATAAGAATAGCCCTGGGGCATTTGCGGCACGCATAGTGTCTTTGTTGCATGACATTGACCCCGAGGCCTTGACGTACGTTGATGACATTTATTTGACTGACGACGACCTCGCACCGCATCTTGACCGAGGCGACCACATAATATTGTCTTTTGCCAACTATGCTTATAAGTTAAATTTTGCAAAGTCACACATTGCCCATTTGGCAGTGCTCTTTTTGGGCTATGACCTCAATAATGAGGGAAAGGGTTTAGCTGCCCTCTTCCTAGAGAAATGTGCACATTTGCAACCACCTACATCATTGAAAAAATTACAATTCCCTGATGGGTTTTTTTAATTTCGGGAGGACATATATTCCCGATTATGCCCAGCGTATCAAACCGCTTTATGCGTTGATACAACCTAAGTTTTCATCTGCCAGCTGGCTTCCGGAACATACTTCCGTTCTGCAGTCTTTGCATGCGGATTTGCTTGCGACTCACTTCTTAATGACTCGTGATAACACCACCAACCTGGTGATACGTATCGTTTCAGGAGCGGTGGGTTTCACGTACTTAACATTCAATGAAGGAGACACAATACCTATTGCATACAAATCACACTTATACACTGCGGCTGAAATGCGTTTTTCCTCAGTTGAAGAAATCTTGATAGCAGTGCAGATGGCGATTCTAAAGAAACGCTCACTGGCGCAAGGCAAATGCATTTTTATGATCACCCCCGTCCCTGCTTTGGAAGCGGTGACTAAAGCAAGTGTGCCTAACTCGAAGGCACAACACCCAATTTGGATTCAGTGGGCTACTTCCTTGACATCTTCGGATGTCACATTTGTCTTTGATCCATCACTTCAGACTCAGGAGTTTTTACAGTATGAATTTCTTCATCCTCCTCCTTTGTCACTTCTTCCTCTGAGTGAATACAAATGCATTATTTATACCGACAGCTCGACGCAACCGGCCACGGATTCCAAACATGCTTATTCAGCGGCTTGCGCTATTGTAGCTGGCTCCATTTTAGATGGGGAGTTTCAGGCTTCCATTGTGCACACTCAGGCACTGGTTGACTGTACAGTGCAATTGGCGGAGCTGCGTGCTTTTTTTCTGGCGCTCGAGTTTGCTGATCCTCTTGTGAATACTCTTACTGTGTGCGATTTTTACTACTGTGTCCAGTCGTTCAATGACAACTTATTCTTTTGGTCTCAAAATGATTACCGCGATTCTAAAGGCAGCGCAATTAAGCATAAAACGCTTTGGGTTTGGATGGCAGATCTTTAACAACGTCTGCCTCTCACACATGTTATTCACACTCTTGGCCACCAGCGTGTCGGAACGCATGCTCTTGGTAATTCTTTGGCTGATGAAGCAGCCAAGTCTGCAGTAGCCACGTCTTCTGCAGCAGCAGTTACAAGATCTATGACTAAAATAGATAATGAGATTTTGGCAGCGGTTTCTGCAACTAGGGAGGAGGGTAATTATCCTTCAGGTTTCCCTTCTAAGTACTCTTATCATGTAACTCCCGAACAGGTTCCTTATGCTACCATTCCGTCAGTTGGGGATCGGCTGCTTCCCAACTCAGACCGCAGACAAGCTTTGATCAAGGCCGCACACGAAGGCATTGCTTCAGCCCATGCTGGTGTATCGGCAGCAGTCTCTATTCTTCAGCAACGTTACTGGTGGCGAGGTTTATATTAACAGACTTGTAACTATGTACTTTGCTGTGATGTTTGTCAACAAATCAAGCCTTCAACGGTCACACGTCCACCACAAACACAGCTGTGTATTTCTAATAGACATTTTGGCTGTGTCTATCATGATCACTGTGGTCCTCTATCTTCTGATACTGCGTGCAAGTATATCTTGGTTGTGGTTGATTTGTGCACTCGATTCCTGTGGGTCTGGCCACAACATAGTGCTGACGCTCGAAATGTCATCAGGGATTTATGTGTCTTTATTGGGATGTTTGCCTGTGGTACCTTCCATTCTGACCAAGGTCCAGCATTTGCCTCAAAGGCTTACAAGGATGCGATGAAGTAGTTGGGGGTACAGGCGCAGTTTTTGTCTCCATACAGGCCCGAGGGAAATTCAGTTGTGGAGCAAATGAACCATGACTTAAAGCAATCCTTGGCAGCTCGAATCTTAGGTACTGGCAGGGACTGGCTGTCCCACTTGTATGGGGTCCAACATGCACTTAATAATCTCCCTAGAAGATCTCTGGGTGGGCGGACCCCTTACGAAATGCTCTTTGGCTTTCGCATGTTTGTTCCTGACCTTGAGGGTCTGGAGACTGTGGCAGCAGCCTCTAAGTTTGATGAAGATTATCATTCTGCTATGTTATAGGATCTACAAAAGAAACGTGATACCCTGGCAACTGAGCAATAACCATCTTCCACTGCTGAAGCACTACTGATTCCTGTTACCGGTTGGCTTCCTAAAAATGGGGATCTGGTGCGAGAGAAGATTGAAAGCAAAAAAGAATTTGGTCCCTCTTACCGTGCTTCTGTTTCAGTACTTGGACTTAAGGGTACTCGTACAGTCATTCTACCACTGCTGCCAGGTCGCAAAGACAATAGGTACATCTCAGTGGACAATGTCAAGTTACACCGTGTGGCCGATTCTGAATAGTGTGACACCTGCAGTTTTGCGCAACGCAATATCCTTAGCACCATTGACTTTGTCATCATCTGCTGCTTCACGGATGTCTGCTCATATGATGGACACTGTAATTGATCTACAACCATTGCGACACACCTCTTCTGCAATGGATATTGGGTGCCCTTTTCCAGCTATTGATTCCGTGAGTGTGATGCCATCTAGCCCATGAGTACGAATGGACGATTCAATGCTTTCACCTTTGATTGCAAGCCCAGTGAGTGCCTGTGATAAAGAACCGGCAGACATTTCTTCTGGCTCGTCCTCCTCCACAACCAGTTTGTCTGGAGCACCACCAACTAAATTTCGTATTTTCTACTCCTGGTTCAAAAAGACATACTTCGTTCCCCCATGGACCTACATTTCTTGGTGCTCATCCTGATTTTCCTCTTCATGTCAATTGGATTTGTGACAGTGTTCTTTTTACTTATAAATGGCCATTATCTCCCTGAATGCTCTGCAGTAAAAATGGTCGATGGTAGTTTGGATCCTCACACATCGTCCCACATCATGAAATGTGACTAGCCTCTTGTGAACATTTCAGCTTTCCACGTTCCTGATGGCATCGTTTGAGACAACGTAGCTTACGAAATTCCTGGGCCGACTGAGGTCTTTCGAGTTCCATATGTGTTTTGCGTCTCATTAGGAGATGTGGTGACACGGGACATACATTCAGATGATTGGGACGTGCAGGAAGTTCATGCATTGTTTTCAGATTTAAAATATTATGCTGCCTTTGATGCTGAAGATTTTTTTTAAAATTCTGCCAATTATGCTGATCTCTTTTGCTATCAACATTATGGGCATCATTTTTTACACAAAAACAACACGTTGAGACCTGTTTTTAATTTGACCCAATGGGAACATTGTCCAACTCCCTTAGAGGGGAGTTCAAAAACTCTTAGAAATAAGTTCATCTATTTTTCACCTTATGATTTGACTAATCCTGAATCCTTTTTTTTTAGGCTTCAAAAAGCCCCTGAATACAAGTTCCTATTATCCCACACTAAACTGATTTACGCCAACTTGTTTAGAACACTGTTGGCTACACACGGTTATGACCATTGGAAACAGACTATAGATTTAAAGTCAATCTGGGGCACAAGGCCATGGCAGGTTCAGGGCACTGAGGCATTACATCGTGCCTGCCTGATCCCAACTCAATTGTTATTTTTGTATGATACCATTTACCAAACATCCTGTTATGGCTTCGCGCCTGTCAAAATTTGAATACCCCTTCCGTTCCTTCATTAGCTAAATATAACGAATGGCGGTTGCACACTAACTACACCATTGAGGCTTTGCAAGCTCTGCTTCAAAATGCCTCTTTTAATGTTTCTGAAATTGATTCATCAGGATGGTTGGTGTGGCAAACTAATACAAATTCATGCCAGTTGCGTTTCTATAATGTTACACCGGGTTTCATTCAGACTAAGCCTGACCCTCGTTACCCAACTCATCATTCTGTGACTACATACTCGGTGGGTAAGTTATACCAGCAGTGGTTGGAACATTCCACTGTGGCTTCTGTTAAGCAACATCTTTCCCTCTTATCGAACGATATTGATTTGACTGATTTTCTCCTGGGCCCACGTAATCCAAGAGCCAAGTGATTTATTTTTGTCGCTTATAATGAAATTTGGGAAACTTTCACAGATGGAAGCTGCCTTCCGTCTACGTCAAATTGATCAGGCTATTTTTGAATAAGTCCTTGCTGTAGTGGACAACAACATTAACACACTTTCTTTACGTATTTACACCTTAGACCAGTGGTTCCCAAACTTTTGACTCCTGAGGACCCCCATTGAGTCACCACTGGAAGCCGGGGACCCCCAAGCAATTTGTAGGATTTAAATTTAAAACATTAAAACAGTAATTTAAAAAAATAAATAAACACACGTGCACACAAAACAAATACTCTAATTACTAAGGATTTTAGGGACATATTTACAAGCCCCTATTGCCATGGGAATGCCACTTTTTGCGATGTTCCCGTGGCGATAGGGGCTTCGCCTTATTTACAAGGCAGCGAAAAGCCACATAACGTGGTTTAACACTGCCTTGTAAATAAGGCCCCCTTTCGCACAATGCTTAGCGTGAAAGGGGTGGGCAGTGGGTGTTCCACCGCAACACCCATTGATTTTGACGCTTCCCCCTATTTATAAGGGCAGCATAAATAGGAGGCGGGGCCAAAATTAAGACCTGGTCTTAACTTGGCGAAACGAGGAGAAATGGTTTGTCTCTCCTCGTTTTTGCTTTTTCCGTGTGTGCTGCCACAATTCCAATGCTAGAGGACAACAGAGGACATCCCTCACACATTGTACATGTTTCTGCAGTTGGATGTCATTTTATAAAACAAATGCACTGAGAAAGACCAATTGTTTTTTTAAAGAGTGAGAGGTCTGATGCCAAGGAAGGGTTGACATCCCTGTAATGTGAGTACACATTGTTTGTGGTGCTCCAAATCACTGAGGAGGATGAAAAACATCACTTTATCATTATGAGAAGTTTAAAAAAATACATTACAATGAGAGTTCAGCACAACTTTAAAGGCTTAGGTGGCATTTGGTGCACAGTGCATAAAAAAACAAAAATTACTGAAGCACGAAAATGAACAAACCATGACGATCATCGCATCTGATATATATCCTTAAAATATATTAAAGCAGGGCCCCCACAGTGACATAGGCAGGAAGTGTACAGCTACTGAAAAACCTTGTGTGTAAATAAAAAGGCGGCATGAGAAATGTTTAATAGCAATAAATGTGTCTCTTAATTGATTATATGGATCAGAGGTGGGGTTGAAACAAGGCCTCAACGCCACAGATGCTCTTGGGTAATAAACACCCCTCGAGAGCACTTTCTGTTACTTCCAAGAACTGCTTTTGAGTCGGGTTTTGTCCGGTTGTCGAGCGCTGTGTAAAGGCAGGCTCGCAAGAGCAGCATGGAGGTGGGGGGGGGGGGGAAGGGGGCGAAGGTTTGGGGTCGCTGTGACTGCCCAGAGCAACTCCTTCCTAACACTGGTCAGGAGTTGACCGTCTGGAGCGATGACCGGAAACCGATAAACGCAAATGGGAATGCGAAACGTGTGAATTGGCGCAGGGCAGTGCCGCAAGTCTTCTTGCTACGTTGCCCTACACAAATGTGAAAAGGCAGGAATGCGCTGTATTTATGAAACACGGTGCAGCCCTGTCTTTCCCCTGCCCTGATGCACAAACTGCAGCCTAGCACCAACGGTGCCTCAGGTTCAGGCAAGATTGTTTTTGTGCAGGAAGGGGCGCCTTCCTGCACTAAAACAATCCAGAGAAGCGTTGTCCTCTTTCTACGTGTGCTGCAGAGTGCAGCACAACTGGAGAGAAAAAATACAAGGAGGAATAAAAATATTTATTATTGTTACACCTGCTCTGGGGAGGCGTGAGGTTTCAGGGCTGCCCCAGGCTTACATGGAAACTCACCACAACACCCATGGAACTCCTCCTTGACGCAGAGTACGGCAAGGGAGTGACGTGCGCTGCTTTGTTTCACTCCATATCTATGAGGCCATGCAAAGCCGCGCAGAGTTACTTTGCGTCTCCTCATAGATATGATTGAGAGGCTTACACCGCCGGAGCATCGAAAAAAGTGATGCTTCGGCAGCGCAAGCCTTTCATAAACCAGCCCCATAGTGTCTGCCTCTAGGAATGTTAATGGAGATCTGATGCATCTGAATGTTAATGGAGTTGTGATGCATCTGCCACACCTGGTCTGGGAGCCCCGGGCTGCCCATGAAACCAGCTCCTGAAGAACAGAAGTACCCACCAGAGAGGCAAACAAAAAGAGTCATGCCCAGGGAGAGGGACATGGTCTACTGGACTCATACGCGTCTCAAGACATAGCAAAGTGCCAAGACGCCTTGAAGCCCACTCAAATACCACAGGAATTGGGGGGGGGGGGGGACTGGCATCTTGAAACCTAGCGGGTGTGTTCAAGAAACTCTAGTGATAGGGTAACCACTCACTGATGGTGCCCACTGCAGACCATAGGACAAGCAAGGACGACGCTGGAGATAATGTAAGTCCTTTGAGTAGTGACTGAGGCTATAGGTGGTGATGAATGAATGAATGAATGAATGAATGAGTAAATGAATGAATGAATGGACGATTAATTTACAAGGTGTTCCGCTACTCCTCAGTGTGTCCTGGCGCTACAGCAGCAAATAGGCATCAGCACGGACACCGCGATTGTGATACAAATATGTCTGTTTTAGGAGCTTTTCTAAATGAACGGTCATGAGATAGAGACAGTAGTGACTGTTTGGGCTACAAACAAATGTCGAGGGGCTCTACAATCAGGTCGACCTCCTTTAGCTGCTCCATAGGGAAGGAAACAGACGGAATTTGAAGGCGGCTAGAGTCACCCGGAAGGTGCACACGTGCCGCACTGCATGGGCGTGACCAGGGACCAAGTTTCATGGAGCAGTAGGTGACAGGTCTCCCCTGGACTCGATAGTGGTGTGCAGAAGCTGGTGGCGACTCCTGAGTCGATGCCTGAAGGCGATCTCGTAGAGCTGCAGCAGTCATGCGCCAATATCTCTCTCCCACAGGCCCTCTCAACCCGCTGGGCTCTGTACTTACTCCAGGCGGCCATCCTCCTGAACAGGGCAGCTCAGCTCCTCCAGACTGGCTCGCACAATGAGCCACAACAGCCGATCTTGAGGCCCTAGAACCTGATTTATACTCTAGCCTATGGCCTGTGGTTCTTCCAGGGTGACGGGGCGAGTGTCTTCGTTGCCCAGGTGGAGGGACAGCCCACCAGATTTATAAATGACCACTAAGCTGGCGTCACAGCAGTTCTTGTCAATGCTTTTAACAGTTTGGTGCAAGGTTCCATCGACGTAACGGAGCCGTGCACCAAACTCTGTTCTGCCTCAAATTAAGCACTGGTCCTGGGATACCTGTAGTAAAGGAAAGAACTGAGCACACATAGTGTCCCAAACCCAGAGACTGACCCTGGTTCCACAGAAGAGCCTCAAACACGTGCCTAAGTTTTCCATTTAGACTTCTGTATATTACACTCGCGTTACAGGAATGGCCTCTACCCACTCCCGTCAGCCATTTCCGCCGGATCCCTAGAAAGGGTCTAAATGCAAAATATAAGCACTGAGTGTTCTAATTGCATCATCTATACATCCTGAGTGTTCTAGAAGGCAGAATGGGACACAATGTACATTTTCTGGTCTAAGTACGCAAGAGTGGTAATTGGATTAGTAGAATGTACAACGGACATAAATCCAAGTAATTCAAATATATCTCACAGAATGGATGTAATTGTATGTTAAAGTTTTGCTGAGCAAAATGTAAAGCTTGCAGCTCATGTGCCCCCGAGGAGGCGCGGGGCACTCACCCTGGTGCTGGCACGTGGTTGGAATCTCTGGAGATATTTGTCTCTCGTGTTAATGCTGCAAGTCAAATGCTCTGACCATGTGTGGAGCAGACGACAACAAGCCTCCACATCTGCATGGTATTGCTATTGCTAGGGGAAACCTGTGATATATGTTACTTATGATACCTGGGCTCGCATTGTACAGAGTGCCCTGGAGGCGCAATGCGTGTTTGCGCCCTCATAGTGTGCCCCCGGGGCCCTCTTGTTTTACAGAAGGGGCCGCAGACACTCATGCAGCCCTTTCTGTAATACAGGTAGGGCTGGCGCACATAGAGCGCCAGCGCTATCATCATCAGAGGGCGTTCCCTCAATTGCACCGTATTATAGACAAAGAAGCTCTCAGGAGGCGCACCTAAAAGGTGGTGTACTGTCAGTGCGGCCCTAGATGGCAGCCCTCTGGAGGATGTGAAGGGCCCCCCAGACATCCCCTTGCAGGCTGGTGCAGTCACTCACTGCACTCGTCTGCAAGGGGATCTCTCACCCCTCTTAAAAGTGCAGGCGGGTTGCAGCCTGCACTGTGAAAACATGGAGCGCTTCAAAGCGCTCCATATTTCACTTCAATGTGCTGCCCCCAGGGCAGTATGAGTTCGTGGCTGCAGGGGGGAAGCGCATTCATTGTATTAGGGCGCACTCTCCTTGTTAGTGACGAGTGCACATTTTTAAATGTGCGCCAATCGCTAACAAGGAAAATGTTCTGCATTTTTTAATGCAGCCCGTGAAAAATTCTGATTCACCATCCTCCAAGGGAAGTTATTGCCATTGTTTTTCTTATTCGTTATTGTTATTCGTTATTGTTATGCGCATTCTTATTCATTTTTGTTATTGGTTACTCTTATTTTTACTCTTATTCTATTTCATTATTGTCACGGAAGCCCTTGGATTTGCCACCCACTTAATCTTCCTACCCTTATCCAGTTCAACGACGTCCTTGAGTGCACACAAACAGTCTTCCAGTGCTAGTTTGCGCCTCAGTCTCCACCAAAATAAAGTAGGAGGCAACTTGGCTTTGTTCGCAGTTGAATTGATCCCCGTTTCCCAGAGGAGAGGTAGGATGGGAGTGCTCTGAGGTAGCTTCACTAAAGATCTTAAACATTTGTTTCGGCGGTAGCCAGCGCAGTGAGCCCAGCTTGGCTCCGGAGCCCCACGCCGTATAAGGCACTTGGCGCTGCCTTTGTCTGATAAATGTTAATAGCCGGGAATATCTGTCTTGAGTCGGATGAATTGAACAGTCTAGTCACGCCCTTGCGTAATGGGATGTAGGTTTCAAAATAATCCTAGGGCTAGGCCTCTTATGTTTCGCTACTTAGATTAGCCTTATAAAGCTAAATATAACTGTGGTAAGCATCTATAGTTACAACCCACTGAGCTATAATAGTAAAGATAATGTTTTACAGTATAGGTTAGTCTTGGACGGGTGGCATCCATTTTGTATACTGGTCGCCATTTTAGATTTTGGTTACATATAAGCACGTGGTGAGCTTCAAACTGCGAACGAGGTAGGCCCAGATAGCTGCCCCATGACACTTGTTGTTCACCTAATAAGTATACGGCCGGTTTCGTTTCTGTATTGAGCAAGGGGCGCTGCCTCGCTAATGAATAGGCCCTTTCTGTGTCTGTAAGCAATGTGCTGTTCACAGCACCTCTCCTACGTGGGGAGGAGTAGGGATGCAGCTGGCTGACCTTGACTAGAAGATACCGTGTGCCCGTCTCGGGCTGGTGATGTACCCCCCTCTGCCTCCCTAGAATACGAATCCCAAACCTGTAACTTTCCTTTGCAGGCGTGTTCTAGAGGTTCATGAAGTGTTTCATGTATTATACTATTGTTGGAGGGAGGCGTTATTACGGGTCAAGGAAGCTAGGGGCGGTACTCAGAGCCCCGGGAGCCACCACAGAACCAAGCAGGAGAGTGAGTCAGGGACAAAACGGGCACCTTAATTTGAGCAGGGGAGCCTGGGAACACTTGCTCTAAAACTGAAGAAAATAGTCATGTGAGACATGGAATTGGAGGCTGAACACAATGGCAGTTTAATGAGAAGATGCAACTGCAAAGAAACTGCAGGACAAAGGCATAAAATACAAAATACAGAATCCAGATAGCAGCTCATCATGATACCCTCCGTATCTGCTCTATTGTACTGTCAGAGAGAAAGAGAACACATTTATAAGCGCAATTGATGATACGGGTTATACCTAGGTACTCTCACGTTAACTCTACAGCAAGCATTCCTGCAATTACAATGAATACATTATGTGAATACAGAAAAGGAGAAACAAATAAAGAGAACAATGATTAAACATAACAGGACATTTCATATGGGTAAAATACAACATAATGCTAAGCAGACGCAAGAGCTTCTTTGCTCTTGGGGAAAACCCTACGCAGTCTGTAACCCACATACAGACAGCGAGGTAGTCCGTCGATGACTGTGGGTGCTCCCTATTTATAGTGTTTTCTGGGCTCCTTTGCACGCAACTTCTACCCAAAAAAGCCTCGTCTGCAGTATTTACCAGACATGTCGTCATTTACCCACTTAATGCTGACAATGAACTAGGTGAAAAGGTCAGTGTCTCAGGCCAATCGCTTGTCGTAAATTTCACAGAGCAAGCAGAAAATATATGCAGATATTGTACGCGAAGCAGAAAATATAAACAGATATTGTGCGCGAATTGAATATAGACATATAAATCTCCTCAGTTCTCCTAACTTGACGCTCTGCGGTTGCCACTTCCCTTAAAAGCGGGACCCCTGCTCAGGAAACAAGTGCCATGCCAGGATGCAGCTTACTGTATGTCGAAGTCTCAAGGGGATGCTGAACTTTGATTCCGAGCACAGAGCACTCGGGTAGGGTGGGGGCTATTAGTTTGGAGCAGAAGGCTTCGCAGAAAGAGGAACTGAATGTGAGTTGGGTCAGGCCTGCCATCAGCCTGCAATACACTAAAATGGCAGAGCTATGGTCAATTTAACAAAGGCCTATATTTCGAATAGAAGGGCCTACACGGCAATTTCATGCTGGCCAAGTGGGAGGGATGTCCTAGGACACTTATATGGTAACACAGGACCCACTGGTCAATTTAATACGGCCTACAAATTAGGCTGGCAGGGCAAGGACAAGGGTCTCATACTTCAGGTGTGGCCAGAATGGGCCAGGGGCCCCCTATGATACAAAATCTACCCTCTCTCATTCCCCCCCTCTTGTTCATAATATGAACAAACTCCTTACAGCATACCTTTCAGGTCTTTGAGGTATTTGTTAATGGTAGACGCATTTAGTGTGGTCCTATTGTTACTTCTACAACTTCTATAAGTGCTAAGATATTCACATTCCCTGTTCTATGCTTGTTCTCCCTCTGCTAATTATGCAGTTCTCAGGAGATGCAACTGCTACATACTCAGTGTGTCTACAGAAGAGGATATGACATTGTAATTTATGCTCTGTCAACTGTCCCCCTGTCCAGTCTTTATCAATGGCAATCCATTCAATGTGAAATGAAATGAAAAATTATATTTGTATAGCGCGTAACTACCCGGAGGCCTCGTCGCGCTTCAACAGATTACTGTAACGGGCTCCAAGGTGCATTAACACGCTTTTGCAAACAGATGAGTTTTTAGGGCTTTCCTAAATGCTAACCGATTGTTAATCTGTCTAATAACCAAGGGAAGAGAATTCCAGAGTCTGGCAGCAGTGTGAGAGAAAGAACGGCCGCCCCATCAGGCTTTAATAACCTTTGTTGTAGTTACTAAATGCAGTGAACCAGAGCGAAGGGCTCTGGAAGGAATGTAAGGCACCATAAAGGGGAACAGGATGGAGGGGCCGGTATGATGGAAAACTTTGTGCACAATGCACATAGCCTTGAACTGTGGTCTGGCAGCCATTGGGAGCCAATGCAGCTCCTTTAGAGCTTTCTTGGCTGACTGCCAACAGGGAATGTTAAACAATAATCGGGCGGCACAGTTTTGGGTGACTTGGAGCCTATTGGTCACCGCTGCAGGGGCGCCAAAATATAAGGCATTCCCATAATCCAGGCGGGAGAGAATCAGGGCCTGGACCATGACTCTCCTCGCCTGGAAAGGAAGCAGGGGGAGGACTTTGCGGAGCATTCTCATTAGCCCAGCGCATGTTGAGGCAGTTTTGGTAGCTTGGTAGCTGTGGTACAAAAGTCATTATAATAGCAACAATGGGGGGTCAATGCTGCTAGTAGCATCCATGATCATTTTCTCTAATTGTTCTGAAAGGCTTGAACAAGTCTTAAGGCATTGTTCCACTCGTTGGTACGTGTGGCTAGTTGGAAGAATGTCTTATCTTCTGCTGCGTCTGTACCATGTTCCAAAAAAAAAGGTCTGCTGCATAATGATGTAGAGCCTCAGAGATGATACCTTTAATCAGAAAAAGTAGCCGTTGGTGCCTGTCTTCAAGTAATTTGAGAGGTTTGCAAGCACTTCGTATTACTTAGGCACATTCGATATGAAGAAACAAAGTGAAGAAAAGGTAAAGATGTCTCGTTGTCACAACTTGTAGACTGAGGGGTTGGGGCGTCGATGTTTCCAGACGTACTTTAGGTGACGTATCCTAGGGGCCCGCTTACACACTCGTCCTTTCCCCTCTGTGTAGCACGTGCAGCCCTTCAGGATGAACTTGGGATACCATTCCCACTTGGTAGTTTCTGTGGAACACATGTAGTATCTGTGTGGCTCCTTGCCCCTTGCACAACCCCTCAATCACATGTGAGATGAACGCCGGTCCATTTTCAGAACCCAAAAGCATAGGTTCTCAAAAGCACGGTATGAACTCTTTCAGGAGGCATTTGGCAATAGTTTGTGCACTGCTGTTCTTGAATTGGCATGCTTTAGTCCATTTGCTGATCATGCACACAATAACCAAGACGTACTTGTAGTTTCAGTAGGGGGTATGTTGATGAAGTCTATTTCATGTGGGGAAATGAAGTGTCCTGAGGCAGTGGAAATACAGCTTTAGGAAAACAGTCTGGTCTTCCTATCACATCGTACAAGTGATGAACCATGAAAAAAGACAGGCCATGGGGGCAAGCATTATGGTTGGCAAGCATTCCTTTCAATTTGGGTCTATTCATATCCCTTTTCTGTTTGCATACATCCTCCCCTGTTCCCTTCTTCCTTTTCTTCCACCCTATTTAGTGTCATAGGCTATTTTTTCTTGAACATCTGCCTCAATAAATTCTTTACCAATTGATACACAGTCCTTGGGGGAGGTGTGTGCAACACATTCTACAATTGGAACTGGAAGCAACAGGCCTTGCAATAGTTGAGTTATTAATGGTGCACACTGCATGTGTTGTCCAGCAGAGGTAAGGAGGGAACTTCCAAATGAAGAAAAGAACCCAGAAATGATATTGGCATCCCTATACAAGACCTTACAACGAAATTCACTATCTTAAGAGCAAAAGAGGAATCAAAACACTGTACCACAGCTTGACCCAACAGAAAACCCAGATGATAATCTCTGTCACAGTAACACCTTTAGTAATCAAAACACTCATAGTTGTCAAATTGTGCCCAGGGATGTGTAATTCCCATAGCCCCACACCCAGGACATATCCGTTTGAGGTCCTTTGGCTGTCAGTTTACAGTACCACACTAAGGATCTTTGAAAGGCACAGTTTGCAAAAAGGACAATATCTGTGTCCATGTGCTAATGCTGAATGTTCATTGATGCAAAGGCTTCATTATCAGGGTGAGCGCTCCCAGTAACTGTTGGAAGCTCATACTGCACTACTGACAGTTGTTAGAGTATGAAAATGTGTACACACTTCTATGTATGACTATGAGGCTATGTATACTGCTCTCAGAATGCTCTTCAATTAGATGCAAATATTTGCAGAAGCTTGAAAGCAAGACTGGTAATTCTTTGCTTCACAAAAAAGAATGCAAAACATTTAGCTAAACTACTGGAATGAGGTAGGTACCATTTCTTTGCAACATAAAAATAAACAAGCATTGGTAAAGCCAATGAAATTGTTGTTCAGCCTTTTGGCTTTGTCAATGCACAACTTGTCTTGGCAATATTTTCATGAAACCTCATTGGTGTGGGTGTTGCTGGGCCCTCATCTTTATAACAAACATTGGCAAAAGCAGAAATTGTTGTGGCCTCAAAAATCACACATTGCACAGTAGTTCCTGGCGCTGGATAAAACAACTGTGTGTGAATATGCTCCTTGTGAAAGAACAGAATGAAGTCACTCACAGTGAAGCTAGCCAAGAGAGGGAGGGAGAGACAACATTTTACTAAACATGAAAGGTCATTGTTAACGCCAGACCTAATTAGGGGCAAAATCATGAAATAAAGTGCACCCATGTCCTTGTATTAAGTGCAGATATACAACTGTTGTAAATTCACAAGACTATAGAAACCTATTTTCAAACACCCTGAAACATTGCACCTATATATTAAAACACACATCATCCTTGAAACATGATAATACGTAGCACATAATTACAAATGATCAATACCTAAACATAATATAAACACAACATTACTACTTTTCTTTACTCCTATCCTCTGTGACCCTGGCGAATGTACTGCACTGAGAATGCATTTTAGTACATATCACCTTACACGGTAATCTATTACTCAAATATTCTTGTGAAGGTGGCGTTGTTTCTGTTGTAACCGATCACCCGTCCTCTTCTTCCTTGGACTCAAGGTTGATGGGGCGGATCCTTCTCCTTCTGCCTAAATACCTGAGTAGAAAGAAACTTCGCAGCGGGTGTTAATCTACACAAAAACATGCCTCTTACATAATTTCAATGCCACTTTGATACCCAGTTGATGTGACCTATACATATACTAATTGATTAGGGAGAAGTATATGGGGCATCAAGTTGTTGTCAGAACATTACAATATTTGTGAGTGAAAACAGAGTGATCCATGGGCAATAAACTATTTTTGCTTTCTCTCAATTCTCAATTCATTACCCTTAAACTGTCTGTTCAAACATTGCCGAAAGTTGTTGCTGCTTCTATATTTCATAATGGACACATGGTCTAGCTGTCATCCAAACTTGTGGGAAAATGTGGTAGGCCTGAGCCTGTGGAATGATAAATTTTCCTATTTGTATTATATTTAGAACCAGACATGAGGTGATGAATTCAATAACATAGAGCCCATGTAAGCAAACATCCTGAAGACGGAACATCCAATATACTCTTCTTGGAGACGCAGGGAAGAATCTAGTGATAATAACCTCTAGTCATTCATTAACTAAGAAAGCGAAAGAAGAACCCAAACAGAAGATAGAATCTTTCAAGAAAGATAAAAACGTGTAAAATGCAAAATATATGCAACCACCTCTAAAGTCTGCAACTCTAATTTTAGAAGGCCTCTCCAAATTCACACCTTTTATTCTGACGACACTGCAATACTGAGTATCGCATACAGTCCTTTCACATTGAGATATACTCTATATCTGCACGTATTATTTATTCTTTTGTATTTTCCTAGTACTGGGGCATGTAGTAGCTACCTGTGGTAATCTTATTCCTACGAATCTCTGGTTGTCTCATATTTTGAAGGCTGCACACAGCTGTGCACATCCGAAAACTTATTCCTCACTTCCTCTCACCCATCTGTACATAAACACATACGTATTCCTTCACTTAACTGCTCCACGTGAAACCTGACAACACTATTCAATCTCGGCTTCACCCGTTACCAAATTGTGTGATTCTAGGCAACTGTTCCTCCTGCTCATTTCTTCACTTCCACAGACAAAAATATATTTCTACACATACATTTTCCTTTCTACAAAATCCTATGTTCACTTCCAAACACAGGAAGCACCTTTCCTGCCTGGCTCAACGCCCAGAATCTGTAGTCAGCCAGGACTGCTACTTCTGAAGGCAGCCTCAAAAACCTGTTAACCCTTTAACACCATGTAACATCCAGACACGTGTTGTCTTCAATTGTATGTAAAATATAGCTTATTTTAAAATAATATGGCTTTTTATGTAAAGCGCACGTTTACTCAGAATGGTATTGTGGCGCAAAATAGCAAACCTTTACTGTTCCCCTAACTCAAAAGTACTTATTTCATCCAGCTTGGAAAGATGAAAGGCTGAGGAGATCTGGCAGCACTTGACGTGTGCCCATGAAGTCAAACCATGGGTATATCTAGCGTGCATTCCACTCCATCATTTTATCTCTAAAGTGTCACTAGTCACTAACTTTCTTGGCCATGAGACACAATTTCTATATTGATGGCTTTTTTAGTTTTTCAATATTGCGGTCCATGACCCATAAACATCATAAGGAACAGCTCCATGTTACCTGGTATTACAACTTCTATCATTGTGCTCTGGGCGGTAAGGGACGGCAGTCCTTGACCTCATCTTATTATGTCACTCTTTCTTTTGCGTGGCTGGTCTATCATTTGATGCTGGGCCTAGTCTAGGGTGTAACAGCAACCAGAAAACGCAAAAAGGTGCTGTGTGTTGTGGCGAAAAGTGCATGCAAAAAGCCTTCCTCCCCTTCTTACTACCACTTTACTGAATATTCAAGTGGGAGGATCCTGTACTATGGGTGCAAGCACGCCAGAAAGGTGAGATGAGAAGCGTGAGGTGTCACTGTCAAGGAACAGAATATACTTAATTTAGTGTGTAATGAGTTAAAATAGGGGAGCCTATTTAAAGCCGTGCACAAAAAGACGTAATTAAGAATCGTGAAGGCAGCTACTTGGAAGCTAGACACAGTATTCACTGGATGCACCGCGCACCAGCTGCGTGGTCTCTAGTTGAACCTGTCTCAGTTAAAGTGGGTGTGCTTGGCACGAACCCAGATGTTCCTGCTTATCACTTCTTACTGTAGTGCACAAAAGACGTACACCCACATATAACATCTGTGGTACCACTGTGAGAGAAAGAGATGAGGAGGGCCCATAAGCAAAATTAGAGATGAATGGTAAGTATTTCCCTTCTAAAAAACAAAGGACTTACGTTGAAGTGCCACTTTTACTCATCAAATCATTAACACAGCAGAGAATATATTAATCAGTTTGTTAGCTCCAGAAAGACTATTCAAAACTACAATTGTAATCTGCCAAAAATTGTAACACAAGAATAGATGTTCATGACGCTCAATCATCTAGAAGGCAAACCCTTAAATGAGAGAATAAATCATGCAAGAATTCACAATTTCAAATTACATATAAAGGCAATGAAAGGGTGAAATTTCATGGTCCTGGGGCACTGCACCAAGGCAGTTTAATTTGAGGGGGTATTCTGCAAAAGTATGACAAAATAGACGTGTGAACGATAGGGAAAAATAGCTGTTTTATCTGTATGAAAGAAGAACCCCTTTGTTTAAGGAAAATTCAATATATAGCCTGGAAGTCTCAACAAAGTCTTGGCATTTAAAGATACATTTCTGAAGCGAAGAACAAACTCATATAGTGCAAATATCAATGAAAATATTTTCAAAATGCAACATACACTTTACTGCAATGCCAGGACTGCACATGTTAAGTTAGGAGGGACAACCATTAGTGCTTTGCAATAATGTTTCAGAATAAGGGCTATGCAGAGGAGAGAGAAAAAGACCATTTCAAAGCACAATAAGAAATTAGAGCTTCAGCCAAAAATGCTCAAATAGAGGGCTGAAGGAGACCACACAGGCGTCAGCGACCCAAGGGGTCACTGCAGCAGGGTAGTCCGTTGAATGGATTAAGGAGCAGATCTTTATACTCTTTTAATGATGCACTGTTAACCACAAAAGGACAACATTATCAGGTGCCTCTGACCTATAGGACATGACGTATTTGGGGTCACTGGTAAAAAGGCCTATAAGCCAGATAAGCGAGGGGAGAGACGCTAAATTGCACGTAGCTGAAAAAGGAGAAGAACAGAGGACACCCATTACAAATATGGAGAGAGAAGTCAAAAAGGCGTTGGCTAGTGCCAGGCCTAAGGTAGAAAACCACAATGCAACGTGAGGAAGGAAGAAAAGTAGCTCCGCTTTTGGAAACTCGCAGTTGAAAAATAAGACACTGTTAAACGTTCAAACAATACAATCTACACCAAATAAGTGATCAATATTCAAAACAAATGTGAGCTGCCAGATGCAGTCCCATAAACAAATATTTGTGGCACAAGGTGAGAGACGCCAGACACAACCTCCTGTTGCCAAGTACATGCATCAAAATATAAATGTGAGGAAATAGTTAAACAATTCGAGATATATTGTTGTGCACTACGTGGTCAGTCATCTGAAAATGACCTGTGCTAATTAAATGTGGTGCTGAGCCACATGGGTCAGACAGGGGCTAGGGGGCAAGGAAAATGATATAATACTATTTATTCACAAAAAAGGCAACAGCTCTAATATATAAAAACAGTTACAATCCTAGTTATTATTGGTCTTACTAAATACACGAAAGGTCGGTGCGCCAGGATTGTGTACAGCTATTATTCTGTCATCTAGTATGTGAACTATCCCAACTGACTCTTGTTCATTATAGCTCATCTGTATCTCTTAGTACTATTTATATATATATATATATATATATATATTGCTCTCCTTATGTGTTAGTAGTTAGGGAGGAGGCAGGGTGGTCAAGTATAAGCTCGTCCCCTAATGCCTCTTTGATGGTTAAATAGAATGCCTCTTTAATCTCCCGTTTATCTGGACCGTTATAAACTCCTTCTGGTGAGAAGTCAGGAAATTGCAGGGCACCAAGATGTTCACCAAGGCAGTAAAGAAGGACCTTGGTTTGGAAGGGTTTACGGGGCCAGGAGCTGGTGACCTCAGTCGGTATTTCTAATCCTGGCACTATCATAGACACCTGCACATATATGGTGTCTGCGGTTTTATAAGTTCTGTAACCAAATATTCTATTCATCTGTGTGCCTATGCTGTTCCTCAAACCTTGGTGGCACCTAGTTAATGTAAGCAGCACTGGAAATGATCAATGGTTTGAAAAGGAGGCAGCACTAAACAATATACTTGCAACAATTGTGGCGCACAAAATTTTTAAATAAAACAAAAATCACTACAGTTATCAGTGGCAGATCAATACATGTGGGAGTACATAAAGCATTTACATTCCACCCTAGTTATTGAATCTCACTAATAAACCAATCTTCTGCATTTGGCAGTGATCTTCTGTTACAATGGAAACCCTACCTAGCAGGCCTTATCCTAATAGAATCGATATTGGCCAGTCAACATCAATTTAACAAAACCGTTATATTCTTATACATCCAATACACATCTGCAGATCATTAAACATATTTCTAAAAAAACAATAACATATAACTGTGCACGTAAATAATATGGCCTTACTACAATCAGTTTCTGTGCCAGCCAGTGACCCTTACTGCAGTGCCCATATAAGCACTAACCTCAATAAAGTGCTACTATCACACTTAATAAACCTCTGTATGCATCAATCTATTTTCAAACAATGACTGCATACTTTGCCCAATGAAGGACAAAAAAACACGTGCTTCCTATTTACAATGGCGCACACACAAAAGGGAAACTAACACACAAATACCCAAAAACACTTAATCATAACATCCAATAAACCATCCCGGGGAACCTCCTACAATCCTCATAAATCAGGTGATATCCGTTATCCAGTAGCTAAGTGGTCACGAAAATATCCAGCCTCTTCCCTACTTTGTACTGATGTAGGAGAGCCTCCACTGTATCCAATCAGAGGAGCGCTATCTTATTGCTGAAAGAATACAATAGTAAATCGAACCTCTCCTTCCCTTCTACCAGGCCGATCCCTTGACCCCCTGGTAAAGAGGCGCTCTCTGTTTCACTATATACAGACAGACCCTGTAGCAAGCAATTTTTACCACTGAGAAGACTGCAGACATAAACAGTCTCTCCCTTATCCCTTATTCACTTTTTATTTTTTTTTGTCTTTCTCCATATGTCTGTTTTCCACACAAAAATAAAATGTAATATACCAAAAAATGGAGCTAAGTGAGCCCGTGAAAGACGCAAGACGCAGCCTTTCCTCCGGGCACTCAAGGCAAAACAATAGCACACATCTATATATAGCAAAGGATATACAATAAATCAACAACTTCCTAACCGTACTCTCCAGCTCAGAATTCCATGCCGCACACACAAGCCTCCCCAGTTAAAGAATGTCCTTAGCGAGACCAACCAGACAGGAAAAGAAACACTGAGAGCCGAGAAAACACAGAAGTCTCACAAGCGCCCCATTCATGAACCGCCACCAAAAGTCTCTCACGTCAGGTAGCCTAGACTCTTACCCGAGTGCTTGTACTCAAAGGCGTCGGCCAGAAAGGAGTCACGAGTGCTCAGTCTGCGTCCCCTCGAACCCAGCCGTTTCTGCCCCCGTCTGCCGGCACTGCTAATCCGAGTCACGGCACCAAAATGTTGGAGGGAGGAGTTATTACGGGTCAAGGAAGCTAGGGGTGGTACTCAGAGCCCCGGGAGCCACCACAGAACCAAGCAGGAGAGTGAGTCAGGGACAAAACGGGCACCTTAATTTGAGCAGGGGAGCCTGGGAACGCTTGCTCTAAAACTGAAGAAAATAGTCATGTGAGACATGGAATTGGAGGCTGAACACAATGGCAGTTTAATGAGAAGATGCAACTGCAAAGAAACTGCAGGACAAAGGCATAAAATACAAAATACAGAATCCAGATAGGAGCTCATCATGATACCCTCCGTATCTGCACTATTGTACTGTCAGAGAGAAAGAGAACACATTTATAAGTGCAATTGATGATACGGGTTACACCTAGGTACTCTCACGTTAACTCTACAGCAAGCATTCCTGCAATTACAATGAATACATTATGTGAATACAGAAAAGGAGAAACAAATAAAGAGAACAATGATTAAACATAACAGGACATTTCATATGGGTAAAATACAACATAATGCTAAGCAGACGCAAGAGCTTCTTTGCTCTTGGGGAAAACCCTACGCAGTCTGTAACCCACATACAGACAGCGAGGTAGTCCGTCGATGACTGTGGGTGCTCCCTATTTATACTATTTTCTGGGCTCCTTTGCACGCAACTTCTACCCAAAAAAGCCTCGTCTGCAGTATTTACCAGACATGTCGTCATTTACCCACTTAATGCTGACAATGAACTAGGTGAAAAGGTCAGTTTCTCAGGCCAATCGCTTGTCGTAAATTTCACAGAGCAAGCAGAAAATATATGCAGATATTGTACGCGAAGCAGAAAATATAAACAGATATTGTGCGCGAATTGAATATAGACATATATAAATCTCCTCATTTCTCCTAACTTGACGCTCTGCGGTTGCCACTTTCTTTAAAAGCGGGAAACCTGCTCAGGAAACAAGTGCCATGCCAGGATGCAGCTTACTGTATGTCGAAGTCTCAAGGGGATGCTGAACTTTGATTCCGAGCACAGAGCACTCGGGTATGGTGGGGGCTATTAGTTTGGAGCAGAAGGCTTCGCAGAAAGAGGAACTGAATGTGAGTTGGGTCAGGCCTGCCATCAGCCTGCAATACACTAAAATGGCAGAGCTATGGTCAATTTAACAAAGGCCTATATTTCGAATAGAAGGGCCTACACAGCAATTTCATGCTGGCCAAGTGGGAGGGATGTCCTAGGACACTTATATGGTAACACAGGACCCACTGGTCAATTTAATACGGCCTACAAATTAGGGCAAGGACAAGGGTCTCATACTTCAGGTGTGGCCAGAATGGGCCAGGGGCCCCCTATGATACAAAATCTACCCTCTCTCACTGTGCTGCGCATGATTATTGATTCAGTCCAGTAGCAAGCATCGCATGCAGCATGTTGTATTTGGGCTCTTCTGCAGAGTATTGCGAATAAACGGCTTGTTTGTATTCTTTACTGGCTGACCGACTTCAATAATATAGGTAAAGCTGAGAGGTGGTTTAGTAACCCGAGTGACCCTATTCGGGTCACTTCCTTCAGGCATAGGTTTATGGCACTCTTCCTAATCTGAGATGTCCAGGACATGTTAAAAGTCAACCTGATGCAAATGATATATCACGCACAATTACCACAGCACGCAATCCTTGAATCGCTGAGCTAACGCTCTGAGTCCACCATACTTGGAGACACTCTCAGTTTGCACCTGATCCTCTGGTTGAGTGTTACCCTCAGGAACATCCTTCATGGAACTGCTCAAAGGGACATTATTACCACCATATTCACATTCTCCTCCCACAACTAACCATTCCAGGTAGCAGGTTGTCTCTCCTCTCTGCAGTTTAGTACTTTGTTGCGTCAAAACAATTTACTGAAATACCTTCTCTTGCCATCACTTAATTTCACAACATTAGTAAAAATCTGAATACCTTGCCAAGGTTTTCTAAACTTGCTATGCCCCTTTTTAGATTTAATCAACAATTTGACATGAACCCAATAACCAGGTTCTAGGGTTACTTCTTTGAATCCATGTTTCTGATCATAGTTTTCCTTGTATACCTCTTGTGCTTTCCTACATTCTCCTTTACCACAGCAGATGACCAATATACCTTATGTTCTTCTGATAACAGGCACACATATCTTCAGTAAAAGGTTCTCTACCTCTCAAGCTTCTGAAGGGACTATAACCAGTCACAGTAGGGGCAACTCTTTATGCCCAGATCATTTTCTTTAACTTCTTTCCCAATTTGTACCGCCATTAATGGCCCCCTGGATGTCACCCAGTATTACTCTGTTAAAGCGCTCCGTGGCACATTATCAGCGGGTGATATACACAGGTATGGTTGGGCTGGATACCATTCCTATTTAAAAAATCATTAATTTCCTTTGATGTAAAGTGCGGTCCATTATCACTCAGTAATTTTCTTTTTTGTCTGTAAATGCATTTCTTAGAAAGCTTTGATCCCCGGGAGCGGGATCCCCGGCAACAAGCAAGGCGTCCAGCTCCCCAAAGAGAAGCAGCACACACATTTATCCCCGATTCCAGAAGCTTTCATAACATATGGTCCTGTCTTAATAAGTAATAACATGTGGCCATTTGTTTCTAAATTATAACATATGGTCATGTGTTAATGAGTTATAACATATGGTCATGTATTCATAAGTTATAACATGTGGTAATGTATTTCTAAGTTATAACAGATTGTCATGTGTTCATAAGTTATAACCTACGGTTATGTGTTCATAAGTTATAACATAAGGTCATGGGTTCATGAGTTATCAGATACGGTCATGTGTTCCTAAGTCATAACGTATGGTCATGTGTTCTTAAGTTATAAGATACGGTCATGTGTTCCTAAGTTATAATGTGCGGTCATGTGTTAATAAATTGTAACATATGGTCACGCGTTCTAAGTTATAATGTACGGTCATGTGTTCCTAAGTTTTAAGATACGGTCATGTGTTCCTAAATTATAAAATAGGATCATGTGTTCATAAGTTATAACATATGGTCATACGTCCTAAGTGATAACATATGGTCATGTGTTCATAAGTTATAACATATGGTCATGTGTTCCAAAGTTATAACATATTGTCATGTGGTCATAGATTATAACATATGGTCATGTGTTCATAAGTTATAACCTACGGTCATGTGTTCATAAGTTATAAGATATGGTCATGTGTTCCAAAGTTATCACATAAGGTCATGTGTTCATAAGTTATAACCTACGGTCATGTGTTCATAAGTTATAACATATGGTCATTTGTTCCAAAGTTATAACATATTGTCATGTGGCCATAGATTATAACATATGGTCATGTGTTCATAAGTTATAACCTACGGTCATGTGTTCATAAGTTATAAGATATGGTCATGTGTTCCAAAGTTATCACATAAGGTCATGTGTTCATAAGTTATAACCTACGGTCAAGTGTTCATAAGTTATAAGATATGGTCATGTGTTCGTAAGATGTTAAATAACATGAGGCTTAGGGCGGAGCCCTGAGGGACCGCTTTGTTGGCAATCAAAGTACAAGACTTAAAGGCGTCTGATAATATTGAATGAGTCCGGTTTTCCAAAATCTCAATGAGCCAGTGTACGTGTTCCCATGGATGCCCACCTGGTGAAGCCTACGAGCCAAGATGGTATGGGAAAGAGTGTCGAAGGCAGCTGACAAATCGAGCAATACCAGCACGGCTGGATCGCCAGCATCAGGAAAGTCTAATTGTATCCGTTACCGCCGCAGCACAGTTTCGCAGCTATGAAAGGCTCTAAAACCAGATTGAGAGGGGCCCAGTATACCGTGTTCTTCCAGATCGGCGGCAAGAGCAGAAGACACCGAGGAGTCAATGGAACCCGGGGGCAGTCATTCACAGTCAAGCCATTAGGGGTGACATGCTCTGGCTCACCTGTGCTAGGGCTTGCCGCTCAGATTGACACCTGGTGATACCATGGTCAAAAGCACAGGGGGGGCACCCCGCTTTAGACACCCACCCATAGTCACTTCAGATGGTGCATGTTTGCCATCCAAGGACTTGAAGCGAAGCCCACCTGCAGGAGGCCCACCAGGGGCTTCGGCAGGACGGACCCTGCATCGTGTGGGCTGCCTGCCAGGTGAGTGTCGGCCACCTCAGAGGACGTGCAGAAGCCCTTTTGGGAATTACTTCAGTGCGGAAGGCGGAGCCCGCGCCCGTGATGAGTGAAGCATAATGTTAAATCTTCATTCCATCACGGGGTGCACGCTACCTGGGCAGGTGCAGGTGTGAATGAAACAGATGCTTTGAGGTTCCACATCTGAGGGGGGGTCGTGTGTTGACCCGGCTGGTCCAAGTAGCATAGACTGTGCATGTGCTGTTGCGACAGACAGCCCGCTGTGTAAGTAGTGCTATGTCGCGGAGTCTGTCGAGTAAGAGTGGTTATTGAGCAGGAGTGATATTTGGAAATACTGTTTCTTGAATCCGGCAACCAGCTGGACATGTTATGTTATTTAAATTTACAAAGCGCTAACCTCCATTTTCATGGTATCACAGGGCGTTATCAATTCATCCAGAGCTAGAAGGCCATCGATTGTTTCCGGTGTTTCTTGTTCTCTGATTGTTCGGGTTTAGTCGAAGGTAGGTTCAAGTTTTAGTTTAGAAGTCGTTTGTATGGAGTTACGAGGTGATACATTCCGTTGCATCCTGGGAGATGTGTGTGCAGTGCCATGTGCCTGGGTGGCCTCCCCAAAAACCTTTAGTGTTTCTTCCGGGTTGGGTGGTCAGTTGTCCATATCTTGGATAGAGTAGAGCGTTCTCTTAGCTATGCATCTCACTTCAGGGAGGTAGGTATGACGTCTTGCTGTCTTCATGAGGGGTGCCCTCTTTCTGCCAGATTGGTCTGAGAGGTTCTAACAGCGCTCTTGGTTTCGCAGCATTTTGCCAACTATGACGTGTTGGTGTCGTCTTGAGATCATGACGGTACAAGGAGTCACTCCAATGTTTGCTGTCTGAGGGTAACTGACGTTGTGACTGAAATGAGGGTGTGTGTGGTGATAGTGCAGGGTGCTATTGAAAAACTGATAAAAGCTTGCGTGCAATATCTGATGTGGGTGTGTGGGTGTGTGTGCCTGTATGTGTCGATGTGCCAGTGTGTGTGCCTGTGTGTGCGTGTGTTTGTGTATGTTTGCCAGTGTGTGTATGTGTGCCTGTGTGTGTGTGTCTGTATGTGTGTGTGTGTGTCTGTATGTGTGTGTGTGTGTCTGTATGTGTGTGCGTGTGTTTTTGTGTGCATGTGTGTGCATGTGTGTGCCTGCGTGTCTGTATGTGTCTGTGTGATTGTGTGTGTGTCTGTGTGTGTGGGTGCGTGTATCTGTGTGTGTGAATATGTGTGCTTGTGTGTGTGTCTTCAGCTGGGGGGATGTGTACATCTTAAAGCTATTCTCTAAGCCAGGGTCACTATATGCATAGATGTGATTTTAACCAAGGCGCCCTCCTACAGCGGCGCTGTTTCACAGCGCTGCTGCACTATAGTAGAAGGTAACTACTGTATGGTGCTTTAGACCCAGGCAAGAGGCTGAGAAGTGACTCTTCTGCAGCTGTCTGTCTCTCTCCAGTGGACTCTCACGTTCATCACGGATTCCTTCTCCGACCCATCAAGCTGCCCTTTCTCGCTGGCACGGATCCCTCCAAAAATATCGCCCTCATCTATCAAATGATTCCATGAAGTATAAACAAGGGCACTTAAAGACGTGACGTCCCTCACACTCCTGTCTCCATCCAAGGCTCCTGCTCCCGAAGAGGCTGCCAGAACATAGACCGCATTTTCTGCTCCAATGACATCAGTCGGAGGTCTTCTCCGGCTCCTTCCTGGGCTCCAGCAAGTCCAAACTTTTTTCATGGTCAGAAAGGTTTGATCTCTCCCACGCCCTGTTTTAATGTCAAAGTTTCCATCTCCTGTTTATATGACAATGCCAGAGCTATGACCCAGGTCTCAGAAATAAATCTTCGATCGTTAGACTCTTACTTTTCATATTCCCTCACGTCTCAGAAATCTAGGACTCCTCACTTCTGCTTGCAGGGCTCGCTGCCCCACCCAGACCCTCTATGACTCCTCTTTCTACCCTTTCCACCTCCCCCTCTCTATACTAAGCCTCATCTAACATCTGATAGCTCATCAGATCTCTCCAGCCCCCTAAATTCAGTCTCTAGTCCCAGACATGCCCAAAGACAAAAGTCCAATTGGTCGCACACTGCTCTACCTACCAGCGTGTTGCCCCAAAGAATTGTGGTCCCTGAAGTCAGCGTCGGCGGGTACGCCTATGCCCGAGTCATGAGTGCAAGTAAGTGTAGCGTTAGCCATCCCTGGACACGTGTTTCGAGGTAGTTGCCTCTCGTCAGCAGGGAGTAGGTGAGTGTGTAGGGTTGCTGTGTAGGCTGCTAAAATATGTGTTCTCAGGTAAAGTACCTCTCGTAGTGCGCAGGTGCGTAACCATGAGCTCGTCAGCTCCACCAGCTCAAGGAGCCTGAATATTAACAAAAGTCCAATTGGTCGCACACTGCTCTACCTACCAGCGTGTTGCCCCAAAGAATTGTGGTCCCTGAAGTCAGCGTCGGCGGGTACGCCTATGCCCGAGTCATGAGTGCAAGTAAGTGTAGCGTTAGCCATCCCTGGACACGTGTTTCGAGGTAGTTGCCTCTCGTCAGCAGGGAGTAGGTGAGTGTGTAGGGTTGCTGTGTAGGCTGCTAAAATAAGTGTTCTCAGGTAAAGTACCTCTCGTAGCGCGCAGGTGCGTAACCATGAGCTCGTCAGCTCCACCGGCTCAAGGAGCCTGAATATTAACAAAAGTCCAATTGGTCGCACACTGCTCCACCTACCAGCGTGTTGCCCCAAAGAATTGTGTTCCCTGAAGTCAGCGTCGGCGGGTACGCCTATGCCCGAGTCTTGAGTGCAAGTAAGTGTAGCGTTAGCCATCCCTGGACACGTGTTTCGAGGTAGTTGCCTCTCGTCAGCAGGGAGTAGGTGAGTGTGTAGGGTTGCTGTGTAGGCTGCTAAAATAAGTGTTCTCAGGTAAAGTACCTCTCGTAGCGCGCAGGTGCGTAACCATGAGCTCGTCAGCTCCACCGGCTCAAGGAGCCTGAATATTAACAAAAGTCCAATTGGTCGCACACTGCTCTACCTACCAGCGTGTTGCCCCCAAGAATTGTGGTCCCTGAAGTCAGCGTCGGCGGGTACGCCTATGCCCGAGTCATGAGTGCAAGTAAATGTAGCCCAAAGACATCAAGCCCCGGAGATAAAATTATCGCCGCTTTAGCATCCGTTTTAGGACGGAAAGCGGCGATAATTTTATCGCCTAAACAGCAAGGTCACGCTATCACGTGAATTCTTGCATTATCGCCCTTTCCCCCAACGCCCATCTTTGCATCGCTAATGAGATGCCAAGTGGGCCTTCCTGCCCTGACATAACTGGAGAAATGTTGCTAAGCGACATTTCTCCAATCATCAATGGGCACGCTAACCTGCAGAGCGACAAGCAAAGTAGCGATAACCTCTGTTATCGCTACTTTCCTTACGCCTGCTTCAAGGCTGACTTAGCCATGATATCCTATGGAAGGTGGATATTATGGCTAAGTATGCCTTGCCCTATTAGCAAGCTTTCACCAAACCTTGTGTGATTATCGCTGTATTTCCAGCGATAATCGCACAATTGGCAGCTTGCGCTCTGAATTTTATCGCTTTGAAGATAAGCGTTGCTGATAGCACGCTATCTCCGCGATAAAATGCTGAGCGATAATTATCGCATGGCCTTGATGATATGCCCCAAAGTCCTTTACAATGTAACCAATATCTGCAGTTCTCGTTGGTGCAAAACTGCTTGAACCCTCAGCTCCTTCTTGAGTATCTCTCGCGAAGCCTGGTAGAAATATACAGTTTTTTACAACTTTAACGATTACCTTGAACCCTCATTGAATCGTAGTGCCTACTCCTCTTCGGCGACACCTACCTGGCCATATTACTGAGTGATACGTCCCATGACTCCATCGTGGCATAATCTGCTCCATCAAACTCACAGGACCCCAGATTACAACTGACAACACTGACGCTCTTTTCAGAGAAGTGAGACAGGTCTCCCCTGTCCCTCCTCACACTTCACTTGCCTCATTTGAAAACAGTTTCAGGTCACACCTCCTATCTTGATCCTCCAGTCTCCATTTATTTCTGGTCTAACTCTCCCAAACGTAAGGAGCCCCCATCTAAAAACACAAACCTAAGTAAAAAATGACATGAAAATTCCTCAGAATCCTACAATGCTGACCGTCAACATTCCCAAATATTCCCCTTATCAAAGACACTAGACAAAGAACCTCATCAAATTACTAAATATATCATCCCCCAGTGCAAGACGGTCGACTACAACGTCAACCACCTTCTACGCTGCACGCTGCAGGTCAACGGACAAGCACCCAGACCTATAATATCCGCAATAAACCTGGCTCTGAGTGGGTGCTAGAGCGCGGCACCCGCTATTCTTCATCCCCCACTTCAACCATAAGGGAGGAAATATGGTAATTTCTTATAGAGATTTAATATTATGCAAAAAACCCTCAAACATGAATAATTCTAGCTTGCCAATGTCTGACAGTTGGAAGTGAATGCGACTGACAAAAAATCCAATATATTTATACATTTTATATCACCCCCCAGGAGACAAGTTGCTATTTTGCCAAACAACTTATAAAGCTCATTGCTAAAATATGGAGTTTTTCCTCCAATAATATCTTTCTGGGAGATTTGAACCTTCACCAGGAAGACTCTGATGACACAGGCGGTCCTCTTCCTACCTCAACCCGGACCAACATAGACCTCGCAATTGCCAAAAACAAATCTGAGGGGAACAACCATTACAACACAACTTTTACAACGCACTGCCATTACAACGAAACTGTTACAACGCAAATGCTGTGACAACGCATGCCATTACAACGCAAGTCTTTACATCGACTTGCACTAGATGGCGTGCTAACATTAAAAATAGTGTAGTTTACTATCCAAACACCTTCCCTACTGCAACATGGACTGGAGTTAGAATAGTAAATTACCCTTTTTTAATGTTAGCACGCCATCTACTGCAAGTCGATGTAAAGACTTGCGTTGTAAAGACTTGCGTTGTCACAGCATTTGCGTTGTAAAAAATTCAACAGCATGCGTTGTAAAAGCATGCGTTGTAACATCATACATCCCAAATCTGAACAATGAGTCTCGGAAATAGGTTGACGGGTCAGACCGCTGAATATTCCTTTCTTTCTCCTTATTGTCCAAAACCTCGATCATACAACAGCCAAAAAAGGCATCAACTTGTCTGCACAAATCTCACCTAATGTTCCAGGCATCTCATTTGAGCTAAAGATGAGCTTAATCACATCAGGACAATAAGGTAATGCTTTGGGTCTCTACTGAACTTGCCCCAATAAAACTAAAGGAACAGAGAAGAAAGGTTAAGAAGTAGCGGTTTAACCCTCAAGGCAAACAAATGTAAAATGTTCAAATCATCAGTAGAATACTTGGGTCACACTTTATCTAGTGAAGGGGTGGTCCCCAAGAAGTCTAATGTGGATGGTATTGTTAATGCCCCCCCACCTACCACAAAAGAGCAATTACTATCCTTCACCGGTATGTGTGAATATTATAGTAAATTTGTTGACAATTTTGCATCCAAAATGGAACCTCGAAGAAAATTATTGAGGCTTAAAACTGTGTTTGAATGGGGTTTGGAGCAGCAACACATTTTTGAACTCAAAGCTCCCACACTCAAACCTGTTTGCATGAACAAAGAATGCATTATTACTGTTGACGCAAGCTTGTATGGGATTGGAGGAGTGTTATCACAAAGATGTGGGAAGGATGAATGGAACATGTGCTTTGCATCCCGCACCCTAAATGATACCGAACGCAAATATGCAGTGATTGAGAAAGAATTGTTAGCTTGTGTTTGGGCTATTGAACATTACCGGAATTACATTTGGGGAAGCAAATTTGTGTTAAGAACCGACCACAAGCCTTTAGTAAACATACGTTCGCTTGGTGGTGGGTGGAATTCCACAGCTCGCATTGCTAGACTTTCTTCAAGGTTGCAGGAATACTGTTTCAGTCCAGAGTTTGTCCCTGGATTATCTGGGATACATTTAAGGCCTCGATACGAGGTGAAACTATTAGCTTTGGTGTATCTAAAAAGAAGAAACATATCTCTCAAGTCAAGAACTATTATCAGAAACTTTCCCTTCTGGAAACAGAATTAATAACTAAAGTGGGAAATAAATCTGAATTAACAGGAACTCTGGATTCATTTTTTGTAACTAAATCGGCTTTAAGCGATTTGTACTTAAATAAGCAAGCTGGTATCTATTTAGCTAGAAAGCAGGACTGTTATGAATACAGCGAGACGGTTGGGCGGTTACTTGCAGTTAAAACCAGGCAACAGATATCCGCCCGACATATACATCAAGTTAGAAATATTAATGGTGACATAATTTCAGATGAGACAGAAATTAGAGATTCATTTAAAGATTACTATAGAGCTTTATATACAGCAGACACTTCTTTGGACATAATTTGTGATCCTCTTTTTCTTCCCAAACTAAAATTATCAGAAGAGGAGGCATCTCATCTGGATTTAGAGATCTCGCATCAGGAATTAAAGAAAGCATTATTCGATTTACCATCCGGTAAAGCTATGGGTATAGATGATATACCATTAGAGTTTTATAAAACTTTCTTTAAGGAGTTACAAAGGGAACTCTTAGTTCTCTTTAACTCTGTTAAAGCTGGAGCGGTCCCACCGATGTCTTGGGGGCTCGCAAACATTGTTGTATTTCTAAAGAAGGAGAAGGATCCGCTAAATATGGGCTCTTATAGACCTATCACTCTTTTAAATAGTGATACTAAACTATACTCTAAGATCTTTGCCTCACGTCTTAATAGAGTTATGGTACATCTTGTTTCTCGATGGCAACATGGATTTATTCAGGGAAGGGGGACTGAGGATCACATTAGAAGACTTATTACATTACTGGACGCCTCTGATGTTACAAAGCTTCCCTTAGCGGTTGCTTTTCTAGATGCTGAAAAGGCGTTCGACCGTGTCTCTTGGTCCTATCTTTGGAAATGCTTAGAAGAGAATAATCTAGGAGAAGGCTTTATTAGGGCAATCCAGGCTCTATATTATAAACCAGTAGCACAGGTCCAGATTATGGGCTGTCTCTCCGAACCCTTTTTCATAGAAAGAGGGACAAGGCAAGGCTGTCCATCTTCCCCTCTGCTATATGCGCTATACATGGATCCCTTTATTAGGGCCCTGGAAGCTTCGGAGAACATATCCCCTTTCATTCTGAATAATTCTTCAACGAAAATTTTAGCATATGCAGACGACGTCGCAATTGTGACTTCGGAATTATCTAATACGCTGGTTGAAGTTGAAACTTTGCCAGAAAAATTTGGTAGAGTATCTGGTTATAAGCTTAACAGGGGTAAAACTCAGATCCTAGTAAACAAACATTTGGCCCATATGGATGAAAGAATTGTAGAGGAGGCAATATATCTAGGGATTAGAGTAAAGGCCCAAACGAAGGAAATAGTCGATGTTAACCTTACCCCTATTATTTCTAAAATTAAAAAGGATATGGGTCGTTGGGATAATTTGAAGCTATCTATCATAGGGAGATGCAACCTGGTCAAAATGATTGTCCTTCCAAAGCTTCTATATATTTTTCGTACAATACCTTTAGAAATCCATAACTCCTGGTTTCTTCAGATCAATCGCGAGGTCGCTAGGTTTATTTGGTCTTTTAAAAAAATACGTCGCGCAAATTGTTTTTTAACTCTCCCAGTGGAAAGAGGAGGACTAGGATTACCCGATATTAGATTGTATTATTTAGCAGCATCATTTAAATATTACTGGCCTCTATTTCGAGCAGATAAAAATGCCTCTCCGATTTTGAAAGACGTCCCTTCCATATTTGAGATCTTATTGGGTCAGGATGCCAGAGGATGCCTATTAAATATATGAGCCTAGTTATTTCAAAAAGACACGTTTTAAGATCTTGATTACAGCATATAAAAACTGGACTCATGTTAGAAATAAACTTGGTTTGGGTAGGTTTAGAAGATATACCCCATTCTTGGATAATCCTCAGTTCTCTGCAATACTTTTTGACGGATGTTTTGCAAGATGGATCAAGGCAGGGGTTTGCAGAATTTCTGATTTGCTGGTTGGCGATCAACCAGCTGCATTTGAAATAATTAAAAATAGATTTAATTTCAGTAATAGAGATTTTTTTAAATTTCTACAACTGAGGGATCTTATAACTAAAAAAAGAGGTGGTGTAAAAGGCTATTCTGTGATACCCCTGCTGGAGGTTATCACCAGCGACTTTCCTCCTTCAATTACTGTACTTTATAGAATTTTTCTTGAAGGGATTTCTGATGACATCGAGAAACATTCTATAAAATGGCAGGAAAGGCTTGAGATTATAGACTCAGGGTTGGAAAGAGCTGTTGGTCTCGCCAACACTGTACTAACTACAGCAAATCTTAGGGCTCAATGCTATAAGACTTTTTTTGATCTCTATATAACCCCTTCAAAAATTGTTAAATGGGGTGGCACGAAGGGTACCCACTGTTTTAGATGTAATACTTTGGGGGTGGATTTGGTCCATATATTTTCTACGTGCCCGTCTTTGGATAATTTAAGACAGGAGGTTACAATATTTTTACAATATGTTCTGAATAGATATTTTTTGCTAACCCCCCAACTTATGCTTTGGGTGTATCCACACCAATGGATAATAGCATGGAGTTCATTTTTATTGCTATGTCAGTACTTAGATTATGTATTGCCTCCTCGTGGCTAGATCCCCCTACCACCTACTTTTGGCCAATGGAAAATGCGTATGCTCCATATATTTAATTTGGAGAAGGCCCTGTATATGCGAAAAGGGAAAAAAGGAAGAATCAAGGGACTCAAGATTTGGAGACCACTCAACGACTGGATCTGTGAATTTGATTAACAAAAGCTATACTTTCTTTGCTTTTATCTTCATCTGCCTAAATGTTGCCTGTTTCGAGTCTGTCTGTATGCATTTACGAGCATGAAATAAAAAACATATTTAAAAAAAAAAAAAAAAAACAGAGTTTGTCCCTGGAAAAAAAAATGTCACGGCGGATTTCATGTCCAGACTTTCTTGTCAGGTCAATGATAATAACGAGGGCGATGATTCTGAAGTTATCACAACTATTCAGGATGTTGTGGCGGGCACTTTTGGAGACGTTTCTGAAGAGAGTTGGTTGTTGTGTGAAAAGCAGGATCTCACTTGGCAGATGGTCAAAGGGTACATTTTGGAAGGATGGCCAGATAAAAAAAATGTGCCAGAAGAATTAATTCCAGTGTATAAAGTATCCGGCGTGTTAGAATGAGAAGGTGATATCATGTTCAAAGATGGTAAGTGCGTGCCCCCGTTTGGTATGCAAAAAATCATTTTGGATTTGGCGCATAAATCTCATCCCGGCATGTCAGCCATGAAGCGGTTGATTAGAAACTATTTTTGGTGGCCTGGGTTAGACCGCATGGTTGATCGCATGGTCAGAGAATGTGGAGTATGTATGGGAAGTGAGAAAATGTTGAAGATCAACATACCTCCATTAAAGAGTTCGGAATGGCCCACTGAACCGTGGAAGAAAGTTGCTTTTGACATATCTGGCCCTTTCATGTGTTTACCACATGACTTTCGTTATGCGTTTGTGTTGGTAGGCTATCATTCCAAGTGGCCTGAAGTGAAGTTTTCATCAAGTGCTTCTACCACCTTCGTTATTGAGTTTTTTAAAGAAGTTTTTTCTAGAGAGGGGTGTTCTGCCACACTTGTAACTGATAATGGAGTGCAACTCGCTTCAAATGAAGTGGAGAGTTTTTTTAAGAGTTCACAACATCAAACATTATACAGTCTCTGCCTATGAACCACATGAGAATGGTTTGGTGGAGATTTTTAATAGAGTGTTAAAGGGATATGTTTCAGATGGTCTTAAGACTGGTGGAAATTGGAGACATTTTGTGAGGGAAAAATTATGGTTATACCGCATTACGCCCCGCACTACTACAGAAGTCAGTCCCTTCCGGCTTTTAAAAGGCAGAGATCTTGCTTCTAAGATTTGTCCATGGTGGTTTAAGGAGAAGTGCAGTCACAAGTCATTTTCTGACTCCATGGTCATTGGAGTTAAAGAAAGAGTTGGGTTAAAACAACTTAAAACCAAAGCCTGGTATGACAGTAAGTGGAAAACTAAGTCTCATAATTTCAACAGAGGTGATTGGATCAGAATAAAGAAACCTGGTCTCAGCACGAAGTGTTCTGATAGTTTTGGTAAGCCCATGAAATTGGTAAGAGTGTTTGACAACAGTGTCATAACCCAAGGTGGTAGGTTTTGGAATGTCAAACGTGTTGCAAAATGTTCCAACATGTCCAAACAAACTATTGGTTCTCCAATGGTACTTCCCAACGATACTGTGGCTTCAAGATTAAAAAATTGGGTTCGTGTTAGATGTTCTCCAAAAAAAAAAAGATTTTATGATATGTAATGTATGTATTTGAACTTATGTCGATTGTTTCTTTTATTGTTGTTTTGAAAAAAGGGAGATATGTTGTATTTGCATTTGCAATGCTTATTTATTTATTCCATGTTAAGCATGTGCACCACGGCATCTTACGAATACCATTCTTGTTCTATTTGGAACATTGGAGACACTGTCAAGGGTTGAAGGGCAGTCGCGTCTGTCCTGCTGTACTGACCCCTTGTATTACTGGTTGCTGTGCTGCGTATAATAAACTACCTGTAATTCTACTGGATATCTATCATCATTTTCAACAAAAGGTTTGCCTACTAATGCTTAAAATAACTCATGGAAGAGATATCTCAGAGGCATAGAGTGCTTCTGACACCAACACCCTTCTTTGAGAAACCTTAAACAGAATAAAAAAAACAGAGAAATACAAACTACACATTCCTAGACCAAAACTGCATTTTTTCTGATCTGAGATCAGCTCATCAAACACCAACAGACCCAAAGAAGCTTTTTGATATAGTTAAACCAGCCACAAACCTCTCTCAATGCCAACAACAAATAAGAAACTTGAGTGAAAATGTTCACTGACAACAGAGTAAACAAATTGAACTGTCTACGACAGTCCCCGGCCTTACACTCAATGCCTCAACCGGAAATCTAGCGAGCTCTGTACATCAAGCTGACCGGATAAATACTAAAGCAAATGTCGGACTGTTGGGAATGTGCCCTGCACTGCAAGCAGATGTGGAACTTGTCATGATTCCATAAAAGAAACAAACAATGAAGGGGGTATGCGGTGACTTGCATAAGATCTTGTGTAAGATTCTCCGAAGGGATTTTATAGACAGGTTCTGGGTTGGAGATTTTCGAAGACAGGACAGCGGCCTGTTTTAAAAGTTAGATCACACTCAATCGCGGGTGGTTGTTCATAGTGTGATGGTCACTTCTGGGTCAGATGCACCAGACCAGAGCCCATTTAACACCATTCCAAGCATGACTGTGCAGCACTTCATGATGGATCAGCAAGGTGTACAGTTCCTAACTGGACGTGTGGGGAAGGGGAAAGGGAGGTCTTTCCTCGTGATACCATCACACACCCCGGAGGATGTCATGCTTCATCATTGGGCCTTGCTCCTCATCAGGCCAGCGCTGCAATGCCTGACGGGCTCCCGTAAACGGGGCTCTTTGTCGGAGATCTTAGGTAGCTCGAGCCTTATTAAAAGACAGTGTGTGGGCCCTTACGTGGATCTGATGTTCCTCAAGGGCTGCTAACGTGCAAATGAGTCAATATGTTTCGTGCCTCTTAAGCCCCTAATGGTCTAATGGCACTTCGTCAGGACCAAAAACCTAAAATGTGAGCGGTGCACTACCGTCTGGTTCTGCTAAATTGGTGGCTAGTAACCAGATCTGGCAGGGAATAACCTAGTAGACTTGCACTGGGGTGAAAAGTAGACCCCTAGATTCCAAGCCTAGGGCCGACGGGGGCGGCAGAGCACGTCGTTGCTCTGTAGAGTGGGATGCTGGTGACTTGCTGTTCTCTTACCCTGTGCTCCGGGCCCCGTTTTTATGATGGCATTGGCTTTCTGCTCTCATTGCAGCTTCTCCTCTTGGCTTTGCATCATTACACGTCTGTTTTGTTTTCTCTCATCTGTCCTCTGTTGCTCCCTCCGCTCCCCCCTGTGCTTATTGCCTTAGCTCTGCTCTCTCCATTTTCATTGGTCTGTCCTTAAGTTGCTGGATCTAGAAGGTTTACCTGCTCTTTGGCATCCTGGGGATTAGCGCTGGTATTCAGGTTGATATCTGGTCTCAACGCAACACAATTCATCAGAGAGCAGGGTAAGCTCACTACGTATCTGCTACCACAACATCATTCTCTACTCCTACTTATTTTTAAGGCTCTGGTAGTTTCCATTCCTATTCAGAGCACACCCCTTGTTCACCTCCTGTGTCGGACAGCTTACCGATCCAGAAGCCAACACCAATCCGGTCCAGGAGTTAGCATCACCATCCTGCTCCTACGAGCCCTCCTGTGTTTCTCTTTCCCATTTCCATTGTTGCTGCTGTTTCTGTTGAAGTTGGGGAGCTCTTAGCACCACCTTTGGAGAGAACCGGGGAAGGCTGGGATTTGCAGCAAGGCTACAGCTTTACTCGAAGCTTGACATGAAGCCAGGAGTGACCCATGTGGTGGAGGGGTGCACCCTCTTGGTGGCTCTATGCAGATTCTGTGTGAGCTGCATAAGACTCTACCAAAACAAGTATCCTGTGCCGCAGTGTCGAAATGGTAACGCGGGCACTCGGGCAATGCCCGAGCGGCCGGTGTCCTAGTCCAGCTGTGGGCTGCTTTTTTTAGCAGTCTGGGGGGCGGATTTGGGTGGTTTCTGCATAGTTCGGATACCACCAGCGGCCCAGTGGGTGCCTGAGTGGCCTTTCTGGAGGCAGATGGGCGTCCATTACCTCCCGTCTATCACCGGACAGACGTGTCACTCCCTTCCTCTCGCTGGGCGGCCCATTCATGTATGCATGAGCGGGGGCCTGAGCAACAGTGGCCTCACTTGTTTTCACCAATGTAAACTAATACCGTGAATTTTGTATTACCCCCCCCCCCCTCCCCACTTTTTAAATAAAATTTCGCCAAAACACTGTTTTGAGGAAAGGCAATATGCACCTGTGGGCCACTTTTTTTAGCGTGCCCGGGCCGATTTTTAATCCTAATGCAACCCTGCTGTGCAGCCTGGGAGTTTGTTGCAAGCCTATGAGACTGATGCTGCTGTGAGTGGAAGTCGTGTCTCTGTTGAAGCGGGAAGGTCTGATCAACCTAGAGGCCACAACTGGTGGAAATAAATCACTGTGAGGTCACACCATTACACCTGTCTGCAGCCAGTGTAGAGGGCCAGAGAAGACAACTGCACCAGTCACCCCTACAAACTTCAGCCTCATAGAGGCTGCCGGTGACGCCCCCTAAGCAGAAGTGCTACTGCTGTGGGGGCAGGAGCCCAGGCAGGCTCCATCACACTGCACGCCCTGCTACAGGACTACAGCAGGAGGAAGGGGGGTACTGGAAGGATATAGGAAGAAGGGGTTGGGGGGCGTGGCCTGACCGCGAGGCAAGATGGACGCGTAGTGCCTCGGCTCCGCCGATAACCTCCTCTCAATACACCATCCTGTAATCTATCCTGCCATCCTGCACCGAAAACAGACGCTCCAAGGCTGGCGATCCATGCCGCTGCTTGGTGGAGCCCCGGCGCTGCCTCCGTCCCTGAGCTACAGCTCCCGCTGCTTTGGGACCTGAGGCACTCCCGCGTCCGGGGACTGAGGTGGGCCCGGACATCAGCATTGCGTGGCTGTGCGTGCGGCCGCGACTCACCGGAAGCGGCCGAGGCGGCGACTGGGGGACTGCGGCGCTTTGGCGCCAGCGCTTCGGATCTCCTCTCGAGGGTGCGGGACGCGCCTTGCATCGCTCCTTGGCGCCGTTCCCCCCCCCCACCCCCCCCCCCGAGACACCCACTGGGGACATTTCGGAGGAGACGAGCCTTGCTGAAGGGACTTCGCCCGCAACATCGAGGAGGTGACTTCTCCCCTCGCCACTCGTTTCGACAGCTGAGGACTGCCGGGGATCACCGGAGTGGAGTGTGCCCCGCGGGCAGAAAGCGACGGTCCCTGCTCCAAGGTACAGCGTTGGTGTGTGCCTGCGGGGGGATTGCGGACTGGGGCGCTCCCTCCTGTGCTCCCTGCTGCCTGTTGCAGAGTGCTTGTGTGCCCCACACGGGAGCTATCTTAGGCGCGCCTTCGAACTCGGCGCCGAGAGTGGCCTATTCCTGGACCTGGAGTGACACTGCTCCCTGGGGCTCTTGCGACCCGACGCGGTGCGACTCCCTGCTGGCCCTCAAGTTCACGCGGCGAGTGCATAGAGACTGAGGGGTGGGGGAGCTCTCCAAAACCTGGCGATACCCTTCACGAACTCCTACAAGTGTAGGCGGCCACAACGTGGGCCTCTCCTGGTCGGGGGTGAGCGGCAGAGATAATTGACAGACGCCTTTTTTAGCCGCCATTCCCACGTAGAGACCTTAGCCGCGCTCGCTCACCTCTAGCAACACCCTGGTTAATAACTGCCTATCCACCTCCGCTAGACTAGCTGGGGGCATCGAGATGTCTGGAGTTAAGGGGGCCAGGGCATCTCAGCAAAGCAAACTGGACCGCTACGCCTGCACAAAGACGGACCTACCCGACAAGAGGGCGCAGGGAGACATGCCCAAGAGTGGCGCAGATCAGACGCCTTCTGAGCTCACTATGAAGGACCTCATGACTGCCATTACGGGCATTCGCACGTCCATAGACACTCTCTCCTCAGAGATGACCCTCATCAGGGCCGACCTCGCCAATTATCGAGAGAAAGTGCAGCAGCTTGAAACCACCACCACAAGCCTCATGGGCGATACCTCTCAGCTTCAAACCGAAGTTGCGGAGCTGCAGGCCTTCCGTAAATTCGCAGAAGACAAGCTCGATGATTATGAGGGAAGGATGAGGCGCAACAACGTCCGCGTCCTGGGGGTGCCGGAAAAAATGGAAGGCCCTGCCGTTGACCTATTCATCGAGAACTTAATCACGACTAAACTGCAACCTAAGGGACTCTCCAAGCTCTTTTTTGTGGAGAGGGCACACAGGATTCCGGGGGGCCGCCCGAGGCCAGGGGCGCCACCCCGCCCCATACTGGCCCGTCTGCTAAACTACCGCGACAGGGACACTATCCTCCAGACTGCCAGAGTTGCCCCCCCCGCTCCGCCTGGATAATGATACTATTACCTTTTTCCCTGACTTTACCGCCGCACGTTCCAAGATGTCAAAAAACGCCTCCGGGCCCTTGACCTCAAATATGCCATGCTCTTTCCAGCGAGATTGCGTGTAGAGGCGGAGGGAGAAACGCACTTTTTCGACCATCCTGAGGCCGCATCGGACTGGCTGGACAGCCGAGGAGACCGAGGGAGGAGCGGCCCCTCGGGCAGCTGAATTGCGGGAGGCGGGGGCGTCGAAACAATGATGTGATCTTGATGTCGCTGTTTTCCGGTGTGTGTGGAGTTGACCTGGAGACTCCCCTGTGGCGCCTAATGCTGGGACATGTGCTTCCCTGGGACATTACAGGACATTGCTCAGTCTGACCCTCCTGAACACTGATTCCGATGTGATTACAATTGAGAGTGAGGATCGGGGAACGATTGAAGCCTCCCCCCCATGTTCTTTCTTTAGCTGGTTCTTTTCCTTTTTTCTCACTTTGTTTGATGGGCGACAGGCACTCTGCATTTTTTGTTCAGATGGGCAGTTTGAGGCCCAGAGTGCAGGGAAGCAGTGAGGGGTAAGTTGGGAGGGAATGTATTTTTTCTTGGTTAGTATTTATGTTTATGTGTTCGACGGCATGGTCTCTAACTGTACACCGCAAACGTATGCACCACCGACACACAAATGGGTACGCAATGCAACAAGGAGGTCAAAATCTTAAGTTGGAACGTTAACGGGCTGGGAGACAAGATCAAGCGCAGTGTAGTGACCCAACACATCAAACGACTTTCCCCGGACATAGTTTTACTCCAAGAAACGCATCTGCTGGGCAACAAATGTGGGGCACTGAACAGGTGGGGATATTTGATGGCGGCACATGCGGGCTTCACGTCTGGGTCGAGAGGTGTGGGCATCATGGTTAGGAAATCCTTCCCATTGTCGATTGTCTCCACATTCACAGATGACCTTGGGCGATACGTGGGTGTCACAGGCACGTGGGAGGGCCATACTACAACCTACCTCTCTGTTTATGCACCCCCTGGGTTGCAATTGACGACTTTTACCGACCTTAGTGCTTTACTACTCACACTGCCAGTGGGTCACCTTGTCATGGGCGGGGACTTTAACTCTGTCGTCTCCGGCGAGTTGGACAGGCACCCGCCGCGCCACTTACCCGCAGCGGCACACTCGCTCTCTAGCTTTCTGGACGCACTGGGTCTAGTAGATGTACCACCCGGATAAAATACAACACACCTTTTATTCTCATGCGCATCGCTGCCTCTCCCGCTTAGATTATATTCTTGCCCCCGCATCCCAGATTGCCAATGTTCACGAGATCAGACATCTGCCCAGGGGTATCTCTGTTCACTCCCCCCTCTGGACTCATATCGTCCTGGACCACGCGCAAGTCGGACGCATTGCTCCCCTCAACCCATGGCACTTCAAAAACCCCAAGATACGAAAGGATCTGATCAAATCCATAGATGACTACATTACAGAAAACGAGCATACTGTTGACTCCCCCCAAACACTCTGGGAAGCGTTCAAAACTGTGATCCGAGGGCAGGCCCTTTCCCTAATAGCGGGTGCAAAGAAAGACAGACTGAAAGACATCTCCGATGTCGAGCATAGGGTACACCGCCTGGAGCAGACTGTCAACTCAAACCCCACACCCGATGCGCTACACGAACTAAGACTCTGCCAGGACGAGTATAGAGCCCTGGTCACAGAGCGCGCCAAAATAATGGGACAAGAAAAACTGGGCCGTATATACGACTGGGGAGACAAGGCGGGGAAATTGCTAGCCTGGCTAGACAAGAGAGAGCGTGCTAGTCGTCTGGTGCCTGAACTCCAAGGGACCGACGGTAACCCTGTGACAGACCCCCAAGCCATAGCTACCCAATTTGCAGCCCATTACCAAAAGGTGTATACTTTGGTGGCCCCTCACACACTTGAGGATTCTATCGACCTACTCAGAGACATCTCCCTCCCTACCCTGCCAGATACGAGTCGCCAATTTCTAGATAGCTCCCTCTCTACGGACGAAATCGCGCTGGCAATTCGGACGCTTCGACCTGGTAAAGCTCTTGGCCCCAATGGTATCCCTATCGAGCTCTACAAGCTCCGCCCTGACAAACTGGGACACTATCTCCAGTCCATGTATAACTCCAGTCTGGAGACGGGAATACTACCATTAGACCAGCGCCTGGCCACCATCGTCACTATATACAAAGAAGGGAAACCCAAAACTGACTGCTCCTCCTATAGGCCCATCTCCCTACTTAACGCCGAGCCTAAAATCCTAGCTAAAGTACTCTCTAACAGACTGATCAAGGTCATAGGGGACCTTGTCCATCCAGATCAATCCGGATTCATGCCTCGGCGCAATACTGCACTTAACCTCCGCAGGGTGCACGGGGTACTGGGCAGGGCCCCAACCATACGTGAGGACGCCATTGTTGCGTCCTTAGATGCTACTATGGCTTTTGACACCATCGAATGGAATTACCTGTTTGCAGTGCTAGCAAAACTTGGATTTGGCCCGGTCTTTATCAGTTGGGTGAAACTCCTATACGCTCACCCCATGGCGCAGGTGGTCGTAAATAACAGACAATCCGCCCCCTTTGTGCTGGGTCGTGGCACCAGACAGGGCTGCCCCCTCTCCCCTCTCCTATTCGCTCTGGCCCTTGAACCCCTAGCAGCGTGGATACGCAACGATGTGGTCATTCGCGGACTACAATGGGCACCGGGATGGGAGGACCGTATTTCTCTGTACGCAGACGATCTCCTCCTTTATCTCGCCCCCCCTAAGAGATCCCTTATTGTACTGTTTGACATTCTAAACGTCTTCGGGCGATACTCTGGGTTCCGGATCAATTGGCAGAAGTCTCTCATATATGTTCTAAGTGGGGACTCCCCTCAATTGCCTCGGAACTGCCCGATATCGGTGGCCGCAGACGGTTTCACGTACCTGGGCATATTTATCTCCCTAGATCCGACACTCCGATATTCCCGCAATTTGGGCCCACCCTTGCAACGCCTTAAAAGCGACATTATACACTGGAAAACACTCCCTATTTCCTTATTGGGCAAGGCAGCATTATTCAAAAAGATGTCCCTACCACGCTTTCTATATGCACTTCAGAACGCCGCGGACCCTGTGCCCAATTCATATTTTGGGGAGATAGAGGGCCTGCAGAGGGACCTACTCTGGGGTGGACGGCCACGTATAGCCTTTACAAAGCTCACACTTGGGTGGTACGACGGTGGAATTGGGCTGCCTGACATTAAAAAATACTATTGGGCGGCTCACCTCACAGCCATCAATCATGGCACTTATGGCCCCCCTGATGCCCCTGGATTCCGTATGGACCGCTGGCTACTCCCCGGCGGGACGTACAACCGAGCACTATACTCCGTACCTGGCAAGATCCCGCTGACGGGGCCCACCAACCACACGGTTAAGGTATGGCACGCTGCGGCAAAATCACTGGGCTGGGCAAACAAACTAACGCTAGCTACCCCGCTCTGGGACTCACAAAAGTTAGGATACCTGGGCGACTCAAAAGGTTTTGATAAGTGGGACCTTATCGGTATTTCCACTATCGGGGATCTTTGGACGGCGGAGGGAGTGAAGTCGTTTAACACGCTCCAGACGCAACACTCAATGGCTGACTCAGAGTTGTTCAGATACCTTCAGGTCCGCCACGCGCTACAGGCCGCTTTGCCAAGGGACGCCGCCCTACCAGCTAACTCCCCGCTGGAGGACAGACTCCTTGATGGATACCTCCCGGAGCGTGCCATATCTCTGACATACAGGAAGATAATTAATAACATGCCTGACCCCCTGACCCTACTGCGGGAGAAATGGACAGAGGACGGAATAGAACTAGATGACGAAGCGTGGCAGACAGCGATTTCATCCCCCAAAACAGTAGCAATCTCGGCCCGGCTCCGCCTGGTGCAACTAAAAATCCTACACAGAACATATATAACGGGGCCCCAATTGGTACATATGGGGGGACACACGGATGGGTCTTGTAGACGTGGGTGTTCCCAGCCAGGTATTTTCATGCACATCCTCTGGCACTGCAGGTTCATTCAGGAGTATTGGCACAAGATACATGCCATCATGAGTGAAACCCTTGAGATTGACATCCGGCCGGAAGCTCCTAGATGCCTCCTAAATATCTGGGAACCCACAGACCTCAATGCCTACGCCATACACTGGGTGGCACTTGCCTGCATGATTGCCAAGAGGAACATTGCGCAGCACTGGGGGGCTTCACAGGCACCTACAATAAAAGACTGGAAAAAGGACCTTGATTGGTGCATGCAACGAGAAAAATCTGTTTACATTGCAAGGGGCTGCCCCCGAAAATGGTCCAAAATCTGGACCCCCTGGAACTTATACCGAGGTGAAATATGTACCCCCCCCAGACTCTACGACGAAGATGTCTCCCCTTCCCCGTAACTCCAACTGTACAAGTATGTTATGCATTGCTGAATCCTTGTGCTTGCAACTACCTCTGCGGTGTTCCTATGAAACTATGCCTTGTAGTCGATGTTTCTTTAATAAAAAGAGTTATAAAAACAAAAAAAAAGAAGGGGTTCAGCACCTCACTGTTTAACACAACTTAGTTTGGAATCCTGTTTGTTGCTTCCAGTGAATTGTGTAGTATTTAGTTGTGTTGTGTGATAAGGTACTTTCTTTTTACATAGAAAATAAGCACTGGGCTGGATAATATGTTATTGCATCTGTTGGGTGACTGTTGAGTTGCGAGCTCTTGCCCCGCACACACTACCTCCCTGAGCAGCCTGTGTCTGCTTGCCCTTGCTATCCTGAGATTCAAGTGTGGAAAGGGGGGTACTTGGCCAAGTTTCCAGAGCTTTAGTAGGATGGACCCCAGAAACGAGGGGCAAACAGCATCAACCACCACGGTTGGGGCCCAGTGGACCCATCTGACCTGTGACCCTCTGAATGGGGTCTGACACAGACCTACCACGCTTTTCAGATCTGAGTCCCGTTTTAAGGACGTCAGCACCCCTGTTGCTCTGTACCTGACTCGTGTGACTCTAACCAACGAGCATGCCCCGACAGTGTGAAAATAGGACAGGCTACCCTACTCCTAAAACATCCTGGTGGGTATCCAGCTGAGGTAAAGTATTTCCACACTTTATCTAGTCTTCCTTTCCTTACGAGAGTCCATAAGGGCTGTGGTCCAGCTCCTGTAGAAACTGCTGTGGTCGTGCTTCTGTACAGAGACTGCTGTGGTCCAGCTCTTGTAGAGACTGCTGTGGTCGTGCTTCTGTACAGAGACTGCTGTGGTCCAGCTCCTGTAGAGACTGCTGTGGTCCAGCTCCTGTAGAGACTGCTGAGGTCCAGCTTCTGTAGAGACTGCTGTGGTACAGCTCCTGTAGAGACTGCTGTCGTCGTGCTCCTGTACAGAGACTGCTGTGGACCAGCTCCTGTAGAGACTGCTATGGTCCAGCTCCTGTCGAGACTGCTGTGGTCCAGCTCCTGTAGAGACTGCTGTGGTCCAGCTTCTGTAGAGACTGCTGTGGTCCAGCTCCTGTACAGAGACTGCTGTGGTCCAGCTACTGTAGAGACTGCTGTGGTCCAGTTCCTGTACAGAGACTACTGTGGTCCAGCTCCTGTAGAGACTGCTGTGGTCAAGCTCCTGTACAGAGACTGCTGTGGTCCAGCTTCTGTAGAGACTGCTGTGATGCAGCTCCTGTAGAGACTGCTGTGGCCCAGCTCCTGTAGAGAATGCTGTGGTCCAGCTCCTGTAGAGACTGCTGTGGTCCAGCTCCTGTAGAGACTGCTGTGTTTGTGCTCTTGTACAGAGACTGCTGTGGTCCAGCTGCTGTAGAGACTGCTGCTGTGGTCCAGCTCCTGTAGAGACTGCTGCTGTGGTCCAGCTCCTGTAGAGACTGCTGTAGTCCAGCTCCTGCAGAGACTGCTGTTATCCAGCTCCTGTAGAGACTGCTGTGGTCCAGCTCCTGTAGAGAGACTGCTATGGTCCAGCTCCTGTAGAGAGACTGCTGTGGTCCAGCTCCTGTAGAGGCTGCTGTGGTCCAGCTCCTGTAGAGACTGCTGTGGTCCAGCTCCTGTACAGAGACTGCTGTGGTCCAGCTCCTGTAGAGACTGATGTGGTCCAGCTCCTGTAGAGACTGCTGTGGTCCAGCACCCTGCAGACACTGCTGTGGCCCAGCTCCTGTACAGAGACTGCTGTGGTCCAGCTCCTGTAGAGACTGCTGTGGTCCAGCTCCTGTACAGAGAATACTGTTATGGAGTTCCTGTAGAGACTGCTGTGGTCCAGCTCCTGTAGAGACTTCTGTGGTCCAGCTCCTGTAGAGACTGCTGTGGTTCAGCTCCTGTACAGAGATTGCTGTGATTCCGCTCCTGTACTAAGACTGCTGTGGACCTGCTCCTGTAGAGACTGCTGGGGTCCAGCTCCTGTAGAGACTGCCGTGGTCCAGCTCCTTTACAGAGACTGCTGTGATGCAGCTCCTGTACAGAGACTGCTGTGGTCCAGCTCCTGTAGAGACTGCTGGGGTCCAGCTCCTGTAGAGACTGCTGTGGTCCAGCTCCTGCACAGAGACTGCTGTGGTCCAGCTCCTGTAGAGACTGATGTGATGCAGCTCATGTAGAGACTTCTGTGGTCCAGCTCCTGTAGAGACTGCTGTGGTCCAGCTCCTGTACAGAGACGGCTGTGGTCCAGCTCCTGTAGAGACTGCTGTGGTCCAGCTCCTGTAGAGAGACTGCTATGGTCCAGCTCCTGTAGAGAGACTGCTGTGGTCCAGCTCCTGTAGAGGCTGCTGTGGTCCAGCTCCTGTAGAGACTGCTGTGGTCCAGCTCCTGTACAGAGACTGCTGTGGTCCAGCTCCTGTAGAGACTGATGTGGTCCAGCTCCTGTAGAGACTGCTGTGGTCCAGCACCCTGCAGACACTGCTGTGGCCCAGCTCCTGTACAGAGACTGCTGTGGTCCAGCTCCTGTAGAGACTGCTGTGGTCCAGCTCCTGTACAGAGAATACTGTTATGGAGTTCCTGTAGAGACTGCTGTGGTCCAGCTCCTGTAGAGACTTCTGTGGTCCAGCTCCTGTAGAGACTGCTGTGGTTCAGCTCCTGTACAGAGATTGCTGTGATTCCGCTCCTGTACTAAGACTGCTGTGGACCTGCTCCTGTAGAGACTGCTGGGGTCCAGCTCCTGTAGAGACTGCCGTGGTCCAGCTCCTTTACAGAGACTGCTGTGATGCAGCTCCTGTACAGAGACTGCTGTGGTCCAGCTCCTGTAGAGACTGCTGGGGTCCAGCTCCTGTAGAGACTGCTGTGGTCCAGCTCCTGCACAGAGACTGCTGTGGTCCAGCTCCTGTAGAGACTGATGTGATGCAGCTCATGTAGAGACTTCTGTGGTCCAGCTCCTGTAGAGACTGCTGTGGTCCAGCTCCTGTACAGAGACGGCTGTGGTCCAGCTCCTGTACAGAGATGGCTGTGGTCCAGCTCCTGAAGAGCATGCTGTGATGCAAGCACTGGATATAAATAGAGGAGATTCATGTTTTATCATCTGTCTGATTCTATCGGTTGCATTTGGCGATGTCGGTCATTTCTTTCTCCAAGTATTTTACCAGAACCGATTGGATATGTAATGTCCTGAAATGGTTCTACTCTTATCTCTAGAACTGCTCTCAGTACATAAAAAATATCTCTCCAAGCCATCGGAGCCTGTGAGACAGCCCAGCATCTCCTATCATCCATATGTTGGCAGCGCTCAGTTGTATATGAAAGTCTCCTCCACAGAGGACATTGTCGGCCTTGCGCCCCCCATATGGACCTTCGATCATGGATGTTGGTCCAGTAGTCCACACTGAACTCATTCAAAGCAGAATTCCTGCCAATCTCTACCTTCACAGTACAACCCTGACTCGATTCACTAAATCTACTAAGCTTCAAGCCGTCCATTGTTGAATGCCTTCAATCCTTAAGCTTCATCCTGTACAAAGACTTTAATCTGTGGGCTCATGTAAACGCACAGAGCAGAGGAGCACAATGCCATTTCAGGTCCTTCATGGAATAAATGCAGTACCGCAGCAGAAGACTTTACGTCAGTAGTCCAACCTTCGATCACGAGTGCCATCGAGGAGTGATTATGGCAACTCCTTACTAACTGCACCCCAAGGATCCGCCTGGCCTCTCTAAAGACAGGTGTCCATAAGACATGGCCAACCTTCATTCAGGAGTGCTATCGAGGATTGCCTATGGCATCTCCTTACTAACTGCACCCCAAGGATCCGCCTGGTCTCTCTAAAGGCAGGTGTCCATAAGACATGGCCAACCATCGATCACGAGTGCCATCGAGGAGTGATTATGGGAACTCCTTACTAACTGCACCCATGAGATCTACATAGCATCTCTAAAGCCAGGTGCCTATACCCAGTGCTCAGATGGTCTCAGGAACCAGGAGAATGGAACACATCACCCTAGCCCTTATTTATTTATTTACAGGATTTGGAAAGCACATGGCTACCTAAAAAAGGTTTCCCAGGGCTAATCTCCCCACTAAACCAACCAGCATTTCCAAGAGCCAACGGTAACTGTGAAAGAAGAGGTGGAAACATCCATGTTTTGAGCAATTTACGGAAAGCCGTGAGCGATTTGCAGACTCTATATTTGTGGCAACGTGTTCCACAACTTTGGTCCCAGATATGTAAATGCCCGACCACCTTTACAGGTTCTCTTAATTCGCGGAACCACTGCCAGCTCCTGATGACCAGAGCGAGCATTTAGGTGTATACCAAGGGGCCGTTTCACAGAACTAATCTGAGACAAAATCCTAAACTTACTACTTATGGTATTCACAGAAGGCACTTACGATTTTTGGTATTCACAGAAATCACTTATGACTGCTAACTTTACGTCCGCAGTCAGGCCAGAATCTCTGCACCTGGGCTGTACTCTCCGCATTCGGACTGTACTCTCCGCACTCCGACCGTACTCTCCGGATAGGGCCGTAATCTCCGGCTCGCGCCCTAATCTCTGACTCGGGCTGGATAAAGTGTAATCAATGGACTGGATTGCGATTTTTACAAAAAGGAACATTAGGAATGTGTGATAAATGGTAGAGGAGGTCATGAAAAATAGACTGGGCAGGGAAAAGGTATGACCAGACACTACATCATAACCCAGAAAAGTATGCTCTCTTTGGCAGGCTTCCAGTTCACTGGGTCTAACAAATGGTTTCTGGGTGGCCGGCCTCCCACGACGCCAGGTCGTCTTGTTCACCTCTGGTAGTTTTGCAGGCGTGCGGCTCCACTCTGGTGGAGCAATGCTCCTAGGGTGACTTATGAGATGCACTTGATAATGATGGCAGTTACTAATGACTGTCAGTTATCTTCCATGTGATGGGTCTATCACACTCTTTTCTCTCCTATTCTTACATGTTCTTCTCTGCGATGTTGTACTGTGGCCTCGTGCCACTCTTCTTCTCCTCTTTCTTCTTCTTTGCTACGTAGCATTGTGACATCCTGCCACACTCTTCCTCGATGTGGCATCATGCCACGCTCTCCTCCCTTTTGGCCAGGCATTTTGATGCGACGTGCACTTCACATGGGCCTCACTGGTCATGTCCTAATCCTAGGACTGATTCTCCTCTCATCTGTTTCCTGACCAAGCCTCTCACAGTGACCTTCTTCTTCACAGTGACCTACCTGGTCGCTTCCTGCTCTATCCGTAGGACATGACTCTTCTCCTCGTGGACCTCTCACAGGTTTGCTTTCTCCTCGTGGATCTCTCACGGGTCTTCTTTCACCTCAGACCTCTCTCAGGTCCTGTGCCTTCCCTCAGGGATCTTCATGGTGCTCTGCTCCCTGGATGGAGTGTCACCCTTCTTCCTTCACCTCTTCTTCACTTGAGCACAAACTGCTTGCACCTTAAGGCTACGCCATCGTGGCACTTGGTCCTGCTCAAGTGCAGGCGTGCTTGTCAAGGTCAGTCTCTCCATGTGACATGCTCGGCGGGCCAACGGTGGCCATTATGTGCTGGGGTGGCCAAATGGTACCACCTTTGCCGTGCAACAGTCCTTCTTGTTCTCTGAGAGCTCACTCTCTCTCTCCAGGGCTCCTGCCCTGCTGTCGGATTTCCAGGTGCGGCCCTCTGTACACCTCTGAGCACGTGCTCGCCAGTCTTTCTTCATGGGCGCCCTCTTCTGCCACTTGGCGTGCCCGTTCTCCTGGCTTGCAGAGGTGGTCGTTCACCGCTGGGGTCATACGGTGCTATCCTCTCACTTGCGGTGGCATCTGACAGCCACTAAGGGGCCTACACGCAGCACACATTTTCCTCGTGCCTTTCGTGGGGCGTGTTTGGTTCTTGGCTGACTTCACTCTCATTACCTTGGCTTTTGCTTGACTCTGCCCAGCTCTCATGGCTGGGCAGGTTTGGGCTTTCTGGTGCTCCTTGTGGGGTTTAACAGTCCCTCCCCTCGGACGATAAGCAGTCCGGCATGTGGCACTCTCTTAGGGAAGGGAGAAGAGGTGTGGCGCCATGGCCAGGGACACTGACTCTGGAATCTGGGGATCACGGTTCGATCCCCGGTGCCGGCGGCAGTTTAGCCCAGCACCATGTGACTCTGGGCAATAGCTTGCTTAATCTTCCCGATGGCCCCAGCGCCTAGAGACCCTTACGGGTGATTGTTCGCGCTTTACAAATGTGGATTATTATTAGCCAGTCTCCTACCGGGATGTCTGGGAGCAGTGCTCAGCCTCTACTGCTCTTTTCCATCCCTGTGTTTGGGGCTGTGCAGTGTTCTTCTCACTGGGTGTGTGTACGTGCCCAAGTCGCTGCTCCTCTCCACTCACTGTGGCAAGGGTCCCAGGCAGTGCTTGGCGGGGACATGAGCGAATTCTCTTTTCAGTGTTGGCAGCAAATGTCTTCTAGGAGGGGCTGCAGCCACCTCTATCTTCAGGCTTCAGCAGGTTTCTTACTCTGCAACTCTCACTTACTGTGGGGGGAGGCTACCCTCTGTACTCCGGGAAACAAGAACAAGGTGTGAGGGGCTCTGCGGGGTCTTCCTCCATGGACGGCATGCCATTTACACAATTAATAGCCCTACCAGGGCCACTTCATTGTTGTGTTGCTTTGCAGGTTGCAATGTCACATGCTAACATTAGGTGGTACTGCATTAACCACTCGTTGCAGGCTGCAGCAGCCTCCGTGGTGTCCATTTAGGGCAGGAAGTGAAGGAAGTGACCCGAAATGGGCGACCCAGGTCACTCATGACAACCTCTCGGCCTTCCCAGAAATGAAGAGTCGGGATGACAGTGGAGAATACAATCTAATGCCTTTATTAATAAATACACTGCAGTGGAGCCCGGTCTGACCAGCCTCATGGGATAGCTGTCGAGGTACTGGACTCAGAACACTTGGTAACACAAAATAAGCCTCCCAACACCTCTCAAAACCCCGCCCCTGATAGAAAAATACTGCTTGGGCAGAAAACTGAACAAAGAAGGCACTGAGGGATGAGATACCAGCTGCGGAATGGGTACACATTATCAGGCTCCCAAGGCCATCTCACTCAGTCTCAGCTCTCTCTAGGGTGGGAGCATAACTATGCCCAGAGATAGGCATGCAAAGCTGAGTAAACTATCCTCTTCGTGCATCTGGGTTCCAACCTTGGATGAGATAAGGGAACTTTCTGAACAGCAGCTTCTGCTGAGGCAAGCAGAGAGCGGGGCACAGCGGCCGGGTTTTGCTTACAGTGTAACATGGTGACTACGGAAAGGAATATGGTGTCTCAGATGCTAACTTTAGCCTGCACAACTTCACGAAAAGCTGGACACACACACATTTGCAATAGCGATCAATATGAAATAGCTACATGAATGCTAACACAACGATATACGTCATGGGGGACGGGGCTGTTGGACCCGGCCTCGTGGCGTGGTCCTTAACCCCCTGGATTGTGCCCGTTCCCCGCCCCGGCCTTCACGGGCCACCCGTCTGAACTGCACCAAGGCCCTTCACCCGGAGCTGCACGCGGTCGCATACTCCTCGTGGCTCCGCCCTCTTGTTGGCATCCACGTCACACTGTGCACCAGCCAGCGCGACCCCGCTCAACCCGGCCTCGACCCCAGCGAAGCCCCGACATCGAGGCACCACGAACTGGCCAGGGGGTGCCGCAGGAACCATTCATCGCCCCCGGCGGAGGACAGTATCGATGGGACCCCCAACTGTCCTCCCCTCTCGAGGTGTGATCGCCCTGCAACTCCCTTGGGCCTGGCGCCTCTCCTGCTGGGCGTCTGGCCCCCTCCACCCGGCCACTCGGCCCCCCCCGGGCGCATAGGTCCGGACATCAAAGGGCTCCAGACCTATATCTGGGGCGACCCCACCACAGATCGGCAGTTGTATCCCGGAGTCGAGAGCCCTGCTGATTGAATCGCGGCTGACCCTACGGAGAAGAACTCTTGTCGGAACCATCACGAGCCCTGCTGACTGCGTCGCGGCTCCTTCTTGTGAACAATCTGAACCACCTGGAACATCGGAGCCCTGCTGACGCTGTCGCGGCCCAACCTTGCTGAAACCTCCCTCGGAGCCCTGCTGACGACGTCGCGGCTCGAGCTGAGCAGAAACCATCTTGAGAGCCCTGCTGATTGAATCGCGGCTCTCCACGAACTGTACGCCAGAGCCCTGCTGACGCCGTCGCGGCTCGACCCCTCCGAGATCGGAGGTCCTCCAGCTTGAGGATAAGAACTGGGCCCCAGGTACCCTCGTACCGCATTCCTGCCAAAGACTGTCCCGCTACCCCTACCCTTCCAAAGAGACATTGAGACTTTTGGTGGATCCCTCGATCCCTTCGTGTAAATATTGACCTCGTAACCTTTTATTGCTGATAAAGAATTGCTTGTCGTAAAGACAACCTCCTGGAGTCCTGTGTGGTGGTGTTACTGTGCTAGTACGTGATAGGAGAAGGATCTCTCAGGAGACTTCTCGGCAGCGCTCGGCTACTTCGTGCAGTGTGAGGGCCCCCCCTTGGTAGTCTCGCCGACTCCTCGGGGTCCGCCTTCCAACATTTGGTGGCCAGCGACGGAATCCGAGCCGAACGCAATACGTACCAGCCAGTACCCACTAGCTACCCATCCAAACAAACAGCATCATGAGCAGCCAGGAAAACAACGCGACAATGGAGTTCCAGCCCGAACGGCTGGAGGAATATACGCACAAAGAGTTAAAACAGTTCTGCAAGGACACAGGCATTGCAACCACCGGCCTAGGTACCAAAGAGGAGATGCAGAAGGCTCTAAGGGCATGGTGGGAGGCCGGGGCAGGCCCCTCCCAGGAAGAAGGTCCCCTGCCCCTGACTGAGACCACATCAACCGCACTGACTCCGGCAACCGGAGGAAGAAAGAGCCTAGAAACCGGCCTCTCCGAAGACGAAATACGAGAGCGGGAGAAGGTCCGGAGCCACAAGCTAGAGCTCGCACGACTGCGGCTGGACGGCGAACTCCAGCTGGCAGAAAAGAAACTGGCCCTAGAACAGCTACGGTTTCAAGAGGAGATCGAGGAGAAGAGACGACACCGGGAGTTGGAGGAGAAGAAACTGACTCTTGAGCACGAGCGCAGTCTCAAGGAGCTCGAGATCTAGGCCAAGAACGGAGGGACCAACACCCCCAGTACTAGAGACACTCTACCGCCTTCCGAGACCAAGGTACATATCCCGAAAGAGGTCGTCAAGGAGTATTACAAGAATGACGACATCCAACAATGGTTCAAGGCCTACGAGGTGGCCATGACCTCTCATCGGGTGCCCCGAAAAGACTGGGGCGCGGGCCTGTGGGGGCGGTTCCTGAGTGAGGGTCGAGACACGCTGCTCCAGCTGCCGGAGGAGGTGATGACCTCCTACGATCACATGAAGGAGGCCTTGCTCACCCGCTACGGGCTAACCGCGGAAATGTACCGCCAGCGGTTCAGAGACTGCAAGAAAATCCCGGGTACCACATGGGTGGAATATGTAGACTTTTTCAGCCGGGCCCTAGAAGGGTGGATCAAAGGGAGCAAAGTAACCACCTACGGGCAGTTGGTCGACCTCATCGTGTGGGAGGACCTCTCCAACAATTGCTTTGTGGAACTAAGACAGCACCTCCTCGACAGCAAAATGACCGACCCACGAAAACTCGCAGTCGAGGCCGATCGATGGGTCAACTCCCGGGTCCCCTGGAACTCAATGGGGGAATACCAGAGGAACCCCACCGGACCCCCCCGCCAGCGCGGTGGAGGGGGAGGGCCCAACAGGAACCGAGACCCTCCCGCCGGGGCACCCCGAAGCCCCCCTCGAGGGCCACCGCAGCAACAACTCTCCCCGAGCCTAGCCCGAAGGGGGGCGCCCCCGGCCAGACCCGGACCACGGCCACCAGTGACCTGCTACGGCTGCCAACAAACCGGACACTATGCCAGCGATCCGGTCTGCCCCCTGAACCGAAGAAACGGGGCCGGCGGGCCCCCGCCCCGACAGCTGGCGGCCGCCGCCCTGGGAGAAGGAGAAGAGGAAGAGGAGACCCTCGACCGAGGAAACACTGAGTGGGAGCCGGCAGCCATGTCTCTGGTCTGCCTGGGTAGCCGAGAAATGGTACCCTGCACCCCCATCCTGAGCAACACCCAGAAGTACCGGCAGCAGGTCACGGTCAATGGACAACGGGCCGAAGCCCTTCGTGACACAGGCGCCAGTATCACCGCTGTCCGCTGCCACCTGGTGACCCCTGAATAGATTCTACCGAATGTCCTGTGCCCTGTACGGACGGCCGACAACAGTGAAAGCCTGTGCCAGATGGCCCTGGTCCCCTTCGAGTGGGGAGGGGTGACGGGCCTGCTGAAGGTGACGGTGCGCGACGACGCCCCTGTCGACTGTCTCCTGGGGAACGACTTGGAGAGTTCCCCCTGGGCTCAAGTGGAGCGACGAGAGCACCTCCGCATGTTGGGACTGGCTGACTGGGCCTGCGCCATCACCCGGTCCATGACCGCCCGGGCCCCCCGCTCATCCTCGACCTCCGGGGCCGGCCAAGCCGAGGGGCTCGCACCCTCTCCCACCCGCAGCGAGGAGGAGGCGGACACCGACCCTGGACCCAGCGAATCCTCCCCCGAAGAGATGGCGTGCCCGAGCGCCCTACCAGAACTGACACAATGGCGAGATGAAGGGGGCCCCACCCGAGAGCAGTTCCAGCAAGAACAGCAGTCCTGTCCCTCTCTCGAAGGGGTCCGACAACAGGCGACCGCGCAAGCCAACGGTGACCAGACTGGCACCCACTGGGTCTACTGGGCCGAGGGCCTATTGTACAGTGAACAGAAGGTGGCAGAACTCGGGGCCAGCCGCGTGTTGGTGGTCCCCCTCCGCTTCCGGGAGTTCCTTCTCAACCTGGCACATGATGTGCCCCTCGCCGGACACTTGGGGCAAGACAAAACGTACAGTCGTCTGGTGACCCACTTCTACTGGCCCCGGATGCGGAGAGACGTGGACAACCACTGCCGGTCCTGCCAGACCTGCCAAGCCAGCGGGAAGACGGGGGGTCGGGTCAAGGCCCCCCTCCAGCCGTTTCCAGCCGTCAGCACCCCGTTCGAACGGGTCGGAATCGACATTGTGGGGCCCCTGGACCCCCAAACCGCCCTGGGCCACCGCTTCATCCTGGTCCTCGTGGACCACGCCACCAGGTACCCGGAGGCGGTCCCGCTAAGAACTATAACGGCCCCTGTGGTAGGCCGGGCCTTGATGGGGATCTTCTCCCGAGTGGGATTCCCCCGCGAAGTGGTGAGCGACCGCGGCACGAACTTTATCTCCAGGTACATGCGGTCCCTGTGGCAGCAGTGCGGGGTCACATATAAGTTCACGACCCCCTATCACCCTCAGGGGAACGGACTGGTTGAGCGGTTCAACCGAACATTAAAAGGGATGATCCAGGGCCTGGAAGAGCCCCTCAGGCGGAGATGGGATGTTCTGCTGCCGTGCCTCCTGTTTGCCTATCGGGAGGTCCCGCAGAAGTCCCTGGGGTTCAGCCCGTTCGAGTTATTGTATGGACACCCGGTCCGCGGACCGCTCAGCCTGGTCAAGGAGGGTTGGGAGATGAAGTCCCAAGGCGCCCCTCCTGACGTCTACCGATACCTCCTGACTCTCCGGAATCAGACCCGCAAGTTCCGAGCCATGGCCGAAGCCAGCCTCGAGGCCAGCCAGGAGGACATGAAGCGGTGGTACGATCGGAACTCCTCTACCGTAGAATTCGAGCCCGGACAGAAAGTATGGGTCATGGCCCCGGTCGAACCCGGCGCCCTCCAGGACAAATGGACCGGGCCCTTCAAGGTAGTGGAGAAGAAAAGTCCCGTCACTTACCTGGTCGACCTGGAGTCCCCCCGGAACCCCCTCCGGGTCTTACATGCGAACAGGCTACCCCACTTTGCCCGGACCGAACTGACCCTGCTGCTGGCGACCGACGAGGGGGGCGAGGACGACTCCGAACCCCTGCCCGACCTCTTGCAGTCCAACATTCATGACGGATCGATCGAAGGGGTCCAACTCGCCTCTTCCCTGACTCCGGAACAGCGCAACGACTGCCAGCGACTGCTGCGGGACTACGCAGCCCTCTTCTCACTCACCCCGGGGGTGACCCACTGGTGCGTACACGACGTCGACACCGGGGAGAGCCCCCCCGTGCGACACAGAGCCTACCGGGTGCCTGACCGAGTGCGGACCTGCATCCAGGCCGAAGTAACGAAGATGCTGGCCCTGGGGGTCATCGAACCCTCCGACAGCCCGTGGGCCAGCCCTGTCGTCCTGGTGCCCAAGGCCGCAGCTCCCGGCCACCCCCCAGAGTTGCGATTCTGCGTGGACTACCGAGCCCTGAATGCCGTAACCAAGACAGACGCACACCCGATACCCCGGGCAGACGAACTCATCGACCGCCTAGGGGCCGCTCGCTACTTGAGCACGCTGGACCTCACCGCCGGGTACTGGCAAATCCAGCTCACCCCCGGCGCCCAAGAAAGATCCGCCTTTTCGACCCCGGATGGGCATTACCACTTTCGGGTGATGCCCTTCGGCATGAAGAACGCCCCGGCCACCTTCCAAAGACTGGTGAACAAGGTTTTGGCCGGGCTTGAGGCCTTCAGCGCGGCCTACCTAGATGACATTGCCGTGTACAGCAACCACTGGGCCGAGCACCTCCTTCACCTGAAAGCCGTCCTGGCCGCCCTCCAGCGGGCCGGGCTCACAATCAAGGCCAGCAAATGTCAAGTCGGCCACGGATCCGTGACCTACCTAGGCCATCAAGTAAGGAGCGGGCAGGTGGCCCCCCTCCAAGCGAAGATAGATGCCATCCAGACCTGGGAACCCCCCACTACCCAGACCGTTGTCCGGGCCTTCCTGGGCCTCACCGGCTACTACCGGCGGTTTATCCGGGACTATGGGAGCATTGTTGGCCCCCTCACAGAGTTAACGTCCAAAAAGCAGCCCAAGAAGGTACACTGGACACCCCGCTGCCAAACAGCCTTCGACACCCTAAAGACAGCCATGTGTACTGCTCCGGTGCTGCAAGCCCCGGACTACCAGAAGGAGTTCGTGGTACAGACGGACGCCTCCGAGTATGGGATCGGGGCCGTCCTATCCCATGCCGACGAAAAGGGGCTCGAGGACCAGTGGCCTTCATCAGCCGACGACTACTGCCCCGAGAGCAACGCTGGAGCCCCATTGAGCGTGAGGCCTTCGCTGTGGTGTGGGCCCTCAAGAAGCTCCGGCCCTACCTCTTTGGTACCCACTTCCGGGTCCAGACCGACCACCGGCCCTTGCGGTGGTTAATGCAAATGCGGGGCGAGAACCCCAAGCTGCTGCGGTGGTCCATCTTGCTACAAGGGATGGACTTTGACGTCGAACACCGGCCCGGCAATGACCACGCCAACGCCGACGGCCTGTCCCGCTTCTTCCGCCTTGACGAGGAGAATCCCCAAGGAGATGGGTGACTCTCCATGCCTTCGGCTGGTGGGGACGCCTGTTGGACCCGGCCTCGTGGCGTGGTCCTTAACCCCCTGGATTGTGCCCGTTCCCCGCCCCGGCCTTCACGGGCCACCCGTCTGAACTGCACCAAGGCCCTTCACCCGGAGCTGCACGCGGTCGCATACTCCTCGTGGCTCCGCCATCTTGTTGGCATCCACGTCACACTGTGCACCAGCCAGCGCGACCCCGCTCAACCCGGCCTCGACCCCAGCGAAGCCCCGACATCGAGGCACCACGAACTGGCCAGGGGGTGCCGCAGGAACCATTCATCGCCCCCGGCGGAGGACAGTATCGATGGGACCCCCAACTGTCCTCCCCTCTCGAGGTGTGATCGCCCTGCAACTCCCTTGGGCCTGGCGCCTCTCCTGCTGGGCGTCTGGCCACCTCCACCCGGCCACTCCGCCCCCCCGGGCGCATAGGTCCGGACATCAAAGGGCTCCAGACCTATATCTGGGGCGACCCCACCACAGATCGGCAGTTGTATCCTGGAGTCGAGAGCCCTGCTGATTGAATCGCGGCTGACCCTATGGAGAAGAACTCTTGTCGGAACCATCACGAGCCCTGCTGACTGCGTCGCGGCTCCTTCTTGTGAACAATCTGAACCACCTGGAACATCGGAGCCATGCTGACGCTGTCGCGGCCCAACCTCGCTGAAACCTCCCTCGGAGCCCTGCTGATGACGTCGCGGCTCGAGCTGAGCAGAAACCATCTTGAGAGCCCTGCTGATTGAATCGCGGCTCTCCACGAACTGTACGCCAGAGCCCTGCTGACGCCGTCGCGGCTCGACCCCTCCGAGATCGGAGGTCCTCCAGCTTGAGGATAAGAACTGGGCCCCAGGTACCCTCGTACCGCATTCCTGCCAAAGACTGTCCCGCTACCCCTACCCTTCCAAAGAGACATTGAGACTTTTGGTGGATCCCTCGATCCCTTCGTGTAAATATTGACCTCGTAACCTTTTATTGCTGATAAAGAATTGCTTGTCGTAAAGACAACCTCCTCGAGTCCTGTGTGGTGGTGTTACTGTGCTAGTACGTGATAGGAGAAGGATCTCTCAGGAGACTTCTCGGCAGCGCTCGGCTACTTCGTGCAGTGTGAGGGCCCCCCCTTGGTAGTCTCGCCGACTCCTCGGTGTCCGCCTTCCAACAGGGGCAATGGTACATTCAATTCTAACAGAAGCAGCCTGTTAACTCCAGCTTTCAACCAGCCGTGCTGCTGGTGGCAGTCTTCTCTCCTCTCCGTGGCAGCCTCCCTCAATCATGGGCCGTGCGGGGTCCGGAGCTGTGGGCAGGGCTCACCATGCAAGAAGGGTAATTTGTTTCAGGTGTGGCCTCCCCCCTAGCCCTAATGCTGTAGCAGGTCAGCGGTCCTGTTTTTGTGCCTGGCGTGAAGCTGGAAATGTCGCACCCCACACCCTTGAGCCAGGCGTGGCCCGAGATTATAAATAAATTGGGGAAGGGCCGCTCGAGGTCACTCCACCTACTATCCAGTACTGTGTGGTCTCATGCCTTCATTAGTATTGCAGAGTACTGTGCGGCCTAAAGAGTTGGTCGCTACACTGGCGAAGAGGAAGGTAATGCACCCACTCACCAGCACACCTCCAGTGGCACCCAGCCCCTGAACGGAGCAACCAGCATCAGCGCAGCACACCTCTGGTGGCGCCAGCCCCTGCACGAAGCAACCAGCAGTGGCGCGAGGCGACGACCCGTGCCCACTCAGGTCCGACGGTACGTGAGGCCTTGTTCGTGCCCACAAAGTAAACTGGCACTGCACAGCCCAACGACAGTGTCACTCCGGCTCCGCCCAACGAAGCATCAAGGTAAGTGGAGAACATGTGCGACTGCTCAGCAGCCCGTCACGAGGCCTGCAAAAATAGAGAAAAAGAAAAAAAAAGGAACAAAGGAAAGAAAGCTGAGCCCTCCCCATCCCAACACAGACAGAAAATAAAACAAAAGGAAAAAGAAATAAACAAAACAACAGGAAAACGGGGAAGATACCTTACACAAGCAGAAAAGCACAGGACATGACACATTGAATAAATAATAATAACTGAGAGAAAAAGAAAGAAAAGAGAGGAAAATACAAAGACTACACAGAAAACCAATGCGCGCACAGGCAACATAGGGGAAGAGGCAGACGCAGCCCAGCAACAGGCACGCCCCATCGTGCAACATCCCCCGACACAGGGGTCTTACCCCCATTCAGTGAATTGGCGGAGCCCGCCACCGCATCCCCAAGGTGCAAGACGTGGCAGGGGTGCCTAGAAAATTATTTTGTGGCAACAAGAGAGACAGACGGGGCAGTCAAAAAATCGCTACTCCTGCATTACAGAGGTGAGGAGGTGTACCTACTATTCAAGCACCTGCCGAATACCGAAGCAGATGCTGACTACGAGGCTGCTGTGACGGCACTAAACGCAAACTTCGAACCGCAGTGCAACCCGGATTTCGAGTGATTCAAGCTGTGCCAAGCCCTACAAAGGGAAGACGAATCCATCAACGCTTTTTATGCACAGTTACGCAAGCTTGCGAGTACCTACACATTCGATGACCAACCCAAGGAAATACGCGCAGCTCATCCAAGGCTGCTGCAGCTAGGTCCAACATGGGTTAATCCTGAGACAACAAAACATAGCCCTAGAAGACATTCTGATATTAGCCAGAACACACAACCTTTCCGTAGCAAGGGCGGATGAGATGGACCTGGCACTAACCCAAGCACCAGAGCAGAACGTTGTTGTCAAAACAGAGCAAGCCAATGAAGTGAGAACAGGGGAAAGAGAAAAAGGAGCCCAAAGCTGCCCACCTCAATGGCAAGTGTGGATACTGCGGGCGGGAGGAGCAGCCTATCGAGTCGTGCCCCGCCCAAGGCCAGACGTGTCCACACTTTGGGATACCAAACCACTTCACAGTAGTATGCCGCAGGAAGACCGAAAGAAAGGATACTAGAGGCGGTAAGCCAATGAGAAGGATGGTGTGCCAACTGTCGAATGCCTCCATCGTGACAGCGAGCGATGCGAAAAACACCACGCAGTCAACCTAGCAAGTTGAAAGTTCCTCAACAGAAGATGACGGACAACTGGAGACATTCTTGGTCTCCTTCACGCAGGAGTTGAAGAAACTAAGAAGACCACACTCGATGTGTACCGTGAAGATAGCTGGGTCAGAAGTAATGGCTGTCATCGATACAGGAGCGTCGGTGAATGTCATGGGGATCCAACACTACAATCAGTTGCGACCTAGACCCATGCTGATACCCTCGAAAACGAAAATATTCGCCTACGGCAGTGACACGCCGTTGCCCCTGCGAGATCGAATGACCGTGCCCATCCAGTCAGAGAACAACGAAATTACCACAACCATCCATGTCATCAACCAAGAAGCAGACACGCTGCTCAGCAGCAAGGAGCGTCCTTTCAAACCAAACCAACAAGCTGCTAGAACAATTTGCTAGCCTGTTCGAAGGACTAGGATGCATCAAACGAGACCCCTTCAAGCTACATATCGACCCCACAGTGATGCCCACAGTGCTGAGGCACCGGCGGATTCCATTCCACCTCCGACCGCTGGTCAAGAAGGAACTGCAGAAGCTAGAAGAACATGGGGTGCTCAGGAAGGTGTCGGGACTTACTCCATGAATGTCTCCCATGGTAATCACCAAAAAAGCTGGCAATATCAAATTGTGCATCAATATGCGCCTCCTGAATAAGGCCATTTGCCGGGAGTGACACCTGACAGAAACAATGGATGAGATAGTGGCGTTGTTCAATGGGTCTCGCTGGTTCTCCAAATTGGATGTGGACGCGGGATACCACCAACTAGTCCTGGCGGAGGAAAGCAGGTATATAACAACGTTCAGCATGCACCTGGGGCTACGTCAATAGACATGGCTCAACTTTGGGATGGCTTCAGCCACGGTGGTATCCCAAAATGCCTTAGGTGAGATCCTGACAGGACTACCCAACATATTGAACGTCAGCGATGACACCCTTATCCACTCGGCTATCGCAGATGAACATTACAGGCACCTCCGAGCCGCCTCCAGGATCACGGGGTCACCCTATACCGGGAGAAATGCATGTTCTTCTAGCAAACCATTGAATTTTTTGGATACATATTCAGTCAGGAGGGTATCCAAGTGGACCCACGGAAGTCCCAGGCCATCAAGGATGTGCCCCCTGAAAACGATAGCCGAACTGCAGAGTTTCCAGGGAATGGCCACGTACTGTGGCCGATTCATCCCAGACTTACCGACGATGCCGGAGCCACTAAGGACCCTCACTAGAGCAGATACCAAGTGGAAGTGGGAGCAGCTAGACGAAGCTGCCTTCCAGCACATCAAGAATGCCCTCCTGGACGACACCACCCCTGGTTGTGGGAATATATAGGGTTTGTAGGTTCTCTAAGAACCCAAGGTACCCAGAGCCAAGAAATGAGCTGAACTGTACAATGTTTTTTTATTGTGTACTGAGCCTAAACCAATTCATATGGTGAAATATGTTGAGAGAAAAATGGGTATCAAAAACACCTATGTTTTTCTGAAATGGGCACAAGATATGGAGTTTAGGAGCAGTGGTTATTTGTACCTCCCTGAATTTGTGGGTACCCATTCTAGCATATGATTCAAAATGGCTTATTTATTACACACTGTATTACATTTGGAAGGCACAAATGCAGCTGGTAAGAATAAATAAATATCCTACTGTTCTATGCTCTCACACGTCATCTGATAGAAATGGCACCTCACCTGTGCAGGCCGGCCTAGTACCTGCGACAGGACACGGCTCAAAACGCAACGTGGACACCACATTTTTACACTCAAAAATGGCCCGTTTTTTGGAAAGTGGGTAGCTGTGGATTTTGTGTCCAGCACCTATGGAAACCTAGAAAATATATACATTTTTTAAAACTAGACAACTAGGGCAGTCCAGGGTGGTGTGCTTTGTGTGGATCACATGAGGTCTTTTTAAACCACAATGCTATGCAAACCTCAAACATTGCCTGAAATTACTCATTTTTGATATTAAAAAAAAAATCCATGGCTTCTATGAGGCTGTCTGCCCCCTGGGGGGCAGATCGGGAGTTATTACCCCCATTCTCCCCCGTAGGGAGAAGGAAAGACTATCTGTCTTGTTGGCGTGGTGACATAGCTAGCTATACCCACCGCAAAATTGAAAAAAAAACATTCCTTGGTGTCTAGTGGGCTTTCTGCCCTCCCGTGGGGAAACTGGGGGTAATTACTACCATCTGCCCCCAGGAGGGGCAGAGAGACTGTCACTGTAATTTTTGGAGGTGGGGGCTTAGCCATGCTCATAATGGGCACCCCCACCCCTATTGTTATTTTTAAAAACAACCATAGTGTCTAGAAAACTTACTGCCCACGGGTGAGGACAGATAGTGGTAATTACCTCCATCCACCTGCCCAGTGGGCGAAGAAAGACTATCTCTCTTATTGGGGTGGGGGCATGGCTATGCCCTTGGTGGGTAGCTCCCACCCCTTTTTAAAAAAAGATATCACAGTGTTTAGTGGGCTTTCTGTCACTGGGGGGGGGGAGATTAGGGGTAATTACACTCATATACCCTTGGGGGGCAGAAAGACTGTTATAATAGTTTTTAGGGATGGGAGAATGATCTTGCCCATAATGGACAGCTCCCACCCCGATAATTGTTCTAAAACATAAAACCCTGGTATCTAGTGGAATTTCTGCTCCCGCTGGGGAGCAGCTGGGGTAAATATCCCCCTCTGCCTCCAAGGAGGGCAGAAAGACTATCTGTCTTATTGGGGTGGGGGCATGGCTATGCCCATGGTAGGCAGCCCCCACCCTTATATTAAAATATAACAATAATCAATTCTCTGGTGTCTGGTGGGATTTCAGCCCCCTGGGGGACAAATTAGTGGTAATCACTCAATCTGCCATCCAGAGGGGTAGAAAGACTGTCATGATATATTTTAGTGGTGTGGGCACGACCATGCCCATAATGGGCAACCCCCACCACCCATAATCATTCTAAAATAAAACCCTGTTGTCTAGTGGGCTTTCTGCACCTGCGGGGGGCAGATCGGTGGTAAATACCCCCCTCATCCTCTGGGGGGAAGAAAGACTGATCTGTGCTTTGTATGTGGGGAGAACAAGCCCTTGCCCAGGGGGCCGCTCCTCAAAAATCCCTGGTACTAGTGGGTGGATTCCTGCTTGGGGATCTCTCTCCTGTGGTGATCCCCAAGCAGGAATCCACTGAGGAAGGATATAATTGGAAAGGGGAAATTCTCCCCTTTCCAAAGACACCTCTCCCATCCCAATCAGTGCTTGGGGGGACTGAGATACTCCCATCTACCACTGACACAGTGAGAGTATAGCGAGTCCATCAGCTAGTTTTACCTACACTTTAGTGTTATGACATCACTTTGATCGTCATTACACAAAAGAAAGAAGACTCTGACAGCTCAGGAAGCTTTTCCCGAGCAGCCAGAGTATAAAAACATAAAGGACTCCCTTTGGTGCTCTGCACCAGAGGGGCCTTTAGGTGCCTCCTCAGTGTTGGCTAATGGCCAACACACGCACTGGGGAGGTAGTGCAGGTGTCAGCCATTGACCAACACCTTCACTTAACAGGTTAACAGTTCGTATTGCTGAAATCACAGTATCAGGTTCATCAGTGGTAGTTGTTACTTGAATCATAGCTGGAGACTCAGAGGGCTCTTCAGTCTAGTTAAGGGGACTTCTCGGCTGTGCTTTGCTTTGGAAAGCACTTTCAGAGTAGGAAGAGGGTGTGCTGATCTACTCCAGAGGTACCTTGGTGCCAGTGGAAATCTACTGGACAGAACTGGCCACTTGGTGCTTTTTAATGTGATCGATCATCTGTTTCTGCTTTTTCTTTGAGCCAGGCAATAGCGGAAGGATTATAGTTTGAGTGTCTTCTTCCCCAATGTGAGAAGTTGGCCTGGTATATGCTGTCCACTAGTTCTAGTGGGCACCTTGTACCAGTCCAAACAACCCCTTATGGTGATAGGTTAAAGACAACCTTTATTGAAAGCTATCCTAGTGGTAGCTATGGAGAGCAGCCTTCAGGCTACCTCTTGAAGGAATGTAAAGCAGCTTGTTTTACCAGTCTATAATCTCTTGAATGACCAAAGGAAAGGACAACCACACCAGGTATATATTTAAAATATATGTATTTATTCATAAACACACCCCTCTAGTCTCTTTATGAGGCTAGAGGCAAAATCATATAAGTTACACTTCAAATATGACAGTAAAATAGCACAATACACGTTAGACCCTAGGGGCGGACCAAACCATAAACTAAGAAAGTGGTATAAGAGGAGGAGCCAAGATGGCGACCGGGACGGCAGCGTAGGCTCCCGGCTCCGTGAATCTCCGCATCCCGCACAGATATCCTGCATGTGATCCTCAGCCTGCACTACATTCCCGTGTTGGTGATTGAAAGCGACAACCGATCGTGTGATCCTGAAGCTTCTAGCGGCGGTACCGCCCGAGAAATGATCGTTTGAAGTCTGCGGCCTGTGCAGCCCTGGAGCCGGGCCCTTGGGTGGACAACATGGCCGGGCGGCAGTTCAACAACAGCGGCCATTGGTGACCGGGTGGAGTCGGAATACCGAAGCGGAGCGAATATCGGCCCGAATCTTGCTGTGGTTACTCCTATCCCCGAGAATAGCGTGACGGGTGCCCGGGGTGACGATTCCAGGGGTTATCGGCGATCGCTTGGACCCTCGCCAATGATCTGATCGGTGGCGGCCTGTGGCTCGTCCCGATCTGCGCGGGCTGCTCCCGGTCTTCGCAGACGCTGGCCCAGGGGGAGAACGACTGACACCGGTGACCACACACTGGATACACATCTTGCCTGTCCCCGGACCCTTGTTTGCAGCGAAATGGAACTTGATGTGCTTGTACCTGAGACCCGGTCCCCATCTGGGGTGGCCCTGCCCTGCGGCCATCTTGGAGGGATGGACTCTACCAGCCTGTACGCTGGGTCGCAGCAAGATTGGGAGTGTGTGGCGCAGAGGAGTGTGGCGGAGCGAGCGCGGGGGGCCGTGCTGGGGTACGGTGACCTTCTAGATGCTCTCGGAGCCCTTCACTCCACCCTGGTTCACGGCTCCCGGGTACTGGGGAGGAAGCTTGATGGTGTTGTGTCAGCGTTGGAACAATTGCGGTCTTCCAGTCCCCAGGTACATGGGGCACCGTCTCACCTTCCACAGGAGGAAAGTACCGTGACCGCCTCTGTGAATAAGGGACGGATGGAAACTTTGGACACTGAGGCGGCGTGTGGTCGGCTGGCTGTGGGGTCGGTCTGTTCTGGAGATTTTGGACTTGAGCGGAGGGTGGTGACTTTGTCCCATGCGCGGCACCCGGCGACCCAGGCAATCTTCACGCAACGGTCGCCTGCTCTGGCTGCTTCCTCCTTCCTGGACCTCGTGTGTGGTGCAGGCCCTGGGGCAGTTCTGGGAAAGGTGATCTCCCATGACGATGACTGTGTTGGTGTTCCGAAACGTCCCCCCCACATGTGTGTGTCCCTTCCTGGTCATCTTTGGACGCTCCTCTTCCTTGTAACCTCGGACAATATAATGGATCGCTGGGTATGCATTGGTGGTTTCGCAAAGAGTGGTCAGGGATGAGGATGTTCCTTTAGAGGTTGTCATTTAATAGGCGGGCGGGCTTGGGGGTTGTGTGCTTTCACGATGTAACTCATAGTGTAGTCGGTGAATACTGCTCCCCATTTCCCTCAGACATGGCCGAACCTTTGCTGTTTAATGTTGGTTGGGGAGGAAGATATTGTGCGGGAGGGAGAAGCCGGGGGCATGGTTGATGGCCCTCCTCCAGTTTATTATTACTCTCTCCCCTTTTCTGTTAGGGGGGGGGTTTCCTCTCTTTTCCCTTTTTTCTCTGCTTCTACTATATTTCGGGTCTGATTCTGGGGCGACAGGCACGCTGCGGGGGGGGGGCCGTAGTCATCTGCAGAGGTGCAGGGTGGGGGGTTGGGGGAGGGGCTTCTACAGTCCTTTACTTTGTTTCTATGGCCTTCTTTTTCTTCTCTTATTCTCCTTTGTCCTTCTTTTCTGGGGTCAGTGCGGCGGGTTTCCTTCGTGGCCAATCATTGTTTTTCATTTGTGCCTCATTTCCGTGGGGTTTTCTGGGTCCTAGGGCAGGAGACTGCAGGCGCAAACGGCTCGTGATATCCCTCCACATCCTGAACTTTCTGTCTCTGCGCCATTGATTTGATAGATTGCTTTTATTGTTTGACGTTCATTATTCTGCCTGCTAATTTTCGCTGCTGAGAACTTGATTGGCACCTGATCCTTCTATCCTTTATTGAAAAATGAAAACCTTTTATATCCTGGTTTCCCTATTGGGCTGTTCAGTGGATAAGAGAATACCAACATGGAGAATCTGCTTCCCGAGGTGCTGCATGTGATTATAATCTGCTTGCTGTTACTCTCACTGTTTAGCGGCCGGCCCCAAGGGTTGTAGGCCCATACTTGTCTTTATTTGCAACATCAATAAAGGTTTTTCAAAAAAAAAAAAAAAAAAAAAGAAAGTGGTATAAGAACCACGACTTGACTAGACACAAGGCCTAGAGCCTGTAGAATCGCTGGGACCCCAGGAAACCACCCAAGGTAGTGACACAGGGGACCCACGGGGCCGCATGCAGTGTGAGAACACAGCCGCTGCTAGCTTCTATGGGGAAAGTCGCGATTAGATTTTTAAAGTTAAAGGACACTTAGAAATGGACTAGGACCAAACCCTCTTGGACTTAGACAGTTCTAGGGTCAACAGCCACGGAAGCATCAGAGTACTCGAGTTACCTCACCCAGGGAAGCCAGGTGCATAGGTGTCAAATGGTGTTGGGTCGTGTCGCCGTTTTCAATGGCAGCTGGCGAAGAAGTGCTGCTGCCGGGGAGATGCGAAGTGTCCGAAGAGATCCAAGTCTGGATCAGAGATGTGTAGAACCTGAAAGCGGAGGGGACAGAATCTGGGTCACTTGCCAGTGACCAGGGGCACGATAGACGAATGTCCACCGATGTTGGGTATTTCAGGTGAAAGAGGTGAAGCTTGACTCTGCAGCCATGAGGACCAGGAGGTGTTAAGGACAACCAGGAGCTGGATTCAAGCTGTCCCACAAAGGATGTCGAGTGCTGCAGCATCGGTGCCCGGATTGGACACAACAAGCCTTGGCAGCAGCAACCCATGCAGAAAGAAGAAAGATGCTTCGGTGCAGACCAGCAAGGTCCTGGGGACTCCCCAAGCAATGGCGAGTTGGGGCACGTCTGAAGCAACCAGAGAAGCCCAATTGAAGTAAAAGTTGCCTTCACAGGGACCCACCAGTCAACGGACCAGGTATCGCAAAAGTACCTCAAGTGGAAATGCAAAGAGCGGGCTCACAAAACACTTGTGGAGTGTAGGCCCACAATCTTTGGTGTAAAAGGTGCTCTGGGTCTGGGCTACAAGTAACCCAATGCACAGCCTCTAGAGTTGCCGTGAAGCTGATGCACTTGCAAATGTGTGTGGTGTCCAGGGGTTCCAGTTCCACAGTACCCACGAGGGCTATGGGTATCAGCTTTGCTGAAGACTCGGTTCGGCCTCTGGGAAGTCTGGAAATCCACTTCTGGTATTGCAAAGTCTTCGGCGTCCGACGGGAGCTTCAGAGATGCAGACCGGACAGATGCGTCTTTGGTGCCTGCCAAGCAGGGGAGTAACTCCTTTACCCCAAGGGAGATTCTTCAGTCATCTGGCGTTGAACAGATTGTTGAAGGTCCAGGATTCAGTTGCAGAGTTTCGTCCAGGAATATCTAAAGTTCTGGTTACAGAGGTTCCTTCTTTATACCCAAGGAAGGGGTTGCACTAACTCAGGGGACCCACCTATGGGAGGGTTTGGAAAGAGGGGTGGCTTCACCCATTTCCTTTGTCCAGTTTCGTGCCAGAGCAGGGGCTGGTAGCCCCTGCAACCGGTTTGAACTGGACTATGCACAGGGACACCAAATGTGCCCCCAGTGCAGGACTTCAAAGAGTGCACTCACCCAGCCCCAATCCCCTAAGGCCTGTCTGGGAGGTGGTGGTAACATCTCCCTGTGACAGGAAACCTATTGTCCAGGCCTCCCCTGACGGAGTTTCGGTCAGCAGCAGGAGGCCAGACCCGTGTCTGTGGCTGCAGCATCCATTTTGTGATGTCAGGGCTCTGTTAAGTTGGTACCGGGTATACCGGTGCTGTCATGTCTCTTACTCTAGAAGGGTGGGATCATACTCCCACACTAGTTGCTGGTGTGGGGGTATGATTCCAAGGTGTTTGACTCCAAACACGACATGTTTCCGTGCAGCCAGTTCGAAAGTTAGCATTTACCGTTTGGTTATAATGCACTTAAGAGTATATGGTCAGACTGCATCACAGACAACCCTGGAGAAGAGATTCAGAAGACTGCAGAGGGGCTCTGCTCATGCATGGGCACCCTCTCACATAAAACCCAGCACCCTGCCTTCAGGATTGGTAAGGTCTGCCATAGGGGTGACTGATAGTTTTATATGTGCAGTGATAGGTGAGATATAGGGAATCTATTTCTCCGTAAGGGGTGCATGCACCACCTTACCCAGGCTGCAGTAGCAGACCTGTGGTGTGAATACTGAAAGACTTCAAGTTAGGAGTCCTAACTTTACTACTCCTAAACTGAGAAAAATCCTAACTTTAAGACTTTTGGTATTCACAGAAGGCATTTAGGAGTCCTAAAGTTAGGAGTCCTAACTTTACTACTCCTAAACTGAGAAAAGTCCTAACTTTAAGACTTTTGGTATTCACAGAAGGCATTTAGGAGTCCTAAAGTTAGGACTCCTAACTTCTGTGAATACCGAAATGAGTAAGTGCCTTCTGTGAATACCGAAATGAGTAAGTGCCTTCTGTGAATACTAAAATGGTAGTAAGTTTAGGATTTTGTCTTAAGTTAGTTCTGTGAATCGGGCCCCTAGATTTTACTAAAAACACAGAGGTTGTTTTTTTACATTCCCTGGTACCAAAGACTTAGACAATGTGACAACATTAATTAAAATAAAAGTTGACTGCAACCATTCCACAACCCACTGAGCCATATTTGAGTGAACCACATTTCAAGCAACAATCAATCCCGTGGAACATAACAGGGATAGTTAGTGGAACCCCAACTCTTATTCATTAAAGCACTGCACACTCAAGAACACTAGAACACGAGGAGTAAATGTTCTATATTTATTGAACATATGCATCGTAGTCTAGTTCACACAATATGAATTACAACCACAATAAAGACAAATAAAATGGCAGCTACCAAAATCAAATAGGAGGAGCCACTCACACATGCCCTCATTCTGCTACTTCTAAGTACTAATCAAATTCTATCTATCAATCAATCAATCAATCAATCAATCAATCAATCAGGGGTTTTGATAAGCGTGAACTACTCACCTGGAACGGATCTCAAGTAGGCCTGTGTTGTAAATTCCGCTCCGCTTGCGGAATTTGGGTAATTTCGCGTTCTGCGGAGAACCCTGCATTGCCCAAAATTCTGCGTTCCGCGGTTTTGCTGAATTTTTTGCTTGTTCGTGTTCTAAAAATGCATGTTTGTGAGATATTTTCCCCCGAGCACGCAAACAGCGTTCGCAAACAGGAAAAAAACATCGCGAACAAGCAATTCTGCATGTTCGCGGAATTTCTGCGTGCTCGCTGAGATTTTTTACCGTTTCGAGGAACTTTGCGTAGTGCGACTATGCAAATTCCACCCACCCCTAGTCACAAGGCGCTGAGGGAGAGGGGGCCAGGGGAGGTGTCCGCAGATCCAGCAGGATAATTGAGCTCCATCGAAGAGCTAGGTCTTGAGGTTATTTAGTAACTTGGGGAGTGCTGCAGTCTGTCGGAGGTGGAGAGGGAGTTCCATGCCTTGGCCGCGAGGAGGGAGAAGGAGCGCCCTCCTGTTCTGCTTTTCTTGATCCAAGGAACCGTTGCAAGGGAAAGCTGGGCCGATTGGAGAGAGCGCTGGGGAGCTTGCGTGGGTGAGAAACTTGTAGGTGATTCTCTTCTCGACGGGGAGCCAATGTAGGGTCTGTAGGTGTTGGCTGATGTGGCAGTGGCAGTGGCATATTAGGTTGAGGTCAAGCCTGGCGGCAGCGTTCTGGACATTCTGGAGTTTGCGAGTGAGGTTCTTGTTGATAGCTGCGTAAAGTGTGTTGCCGTAGTCCAGTCTGCTGTTGATGAGAGTGTGTGTGACCGTTTTCCTGTATTTGAGGGGATCCACTTGAGGGCCTTGTGGAGTAGGCGTAGGGTGTGGTAGCAGGAGGAGGTGACGGTGTTGACCTGGTGGTCTATTTTTAGTTTAGATTCCAGGGTGATCCTGAGGTTGCATGTGTGGACCGTGGGGGTCCCCGAGGGTGGGGGCCACAAGGTGTCGTCCAGGCATCGGGGTGGGCCCATGATGAGTATCTCTGTTTTGTCCATGTTAAGTTGAAGGCAACTGCTCTTCATCCATCTGGCGACAGCTTCCATTCCGTCTTTAAAGTTGCGTTTGGTGATGTTGGGTTCGTTGGATAGGGAGGGGATGAGTTGGGTGTCGTCTGCGTATGATGTGATGTTGAGTCTGTGTGACCTGACGATGGCTGCGAGCGGGGCCATGTAGATGTTGAACAGGCTTGAGCTGATGGAGAATCCTTGTGGGACTCCGCGGATAGTTGGAGTTGTTTCTGAGAGGAATAGAGGGAGTCTGACTTGTTGCGTTCTGCATTAGATGAAGGAAAGGATCCAGTTGAGGGCCTTGTAACGGATTCCCGCATTGTGGAGTCTGCAGGCTAGGGTGGGGTGAGAGACAGTGTCGAAGGACTCTGAGAGGTCAAGGAGGATGAGGGCCACAGTCTCTCCTCTGTCAAGGAGGGCGCGGATGTCGTCTGTTGCTACGAGGTGTGTGGTTTCGGTGCTGTGGTTCTTCCTGAAGCCTGCTTGGGAGGGGTCGAGGATGTTGTTCACTTCGATGAAGGCAGCGAGTTGGCTGTTGACGGCTTTTTCCATGACTTTGGCCGGATAAGGGAGTAGGGAGATCGGTCGGAAATCCTTGAGGTCGGTGGGGTCCGCTGAAGGTTTTTTTAGGAGAGGGTTGAACTCTGCATGTTTCCAGTCGTCGGGGAGGAGGCGGTCTCAAAGGAGCGGTTGATGATACGTTGAAGTTTGGGGGTGATAATGTCTGCGACTTTGTGGTAGATGTGGTGGAGTCAGGGGTTCGTGGGGGCCCGTAGTGGGTGGTCTTCATTATCTTCAGAGCGTCTTTGATGCTGAGGGCGGTCCAGCTGTTAAGTGTCAGTTGCGTGCTGCTGGGAGCCGTGGGAGGGGTTCCTCGTAGGGTTTGTTGAAGTTGTCATAGATGGTCTTGATCTTGTGATGGAAGAAAGCACTGAGTCTGTCGCAGAGGTCCTTGGACGGCGTGATGTCTGTGGACTCGCTGTTGGGTTGGGCGAACTCTTTGATGATGACGAAGAGTTCCTTGCTGTTGTGAGCATTGGTGGAGATTCTGTCCTGAAGTGCTTCCTTCCTGGAGAGTCTGATGAGCTTGTGGTGGGCCACGGTAGCAGTTTTGAAGTTGACGAGGTCCGTCGGGGTTTTAGAGTTCCTCCACAGTTTTTTGAGTCGTCTACAGGTGCATCTGGAGTCTCAGAGTTTGGAGGTGAACCAGCTGGCTTTCTTGGCTTGGGGCTTGGAGGTTTTCTTGTGGGGGGCAATGGTGTTGGCGCATTCGGTGATCCAGTTGTGTAGAGTGCGGGCTGCGGTGGTAGGGTCATTGTGTGTGGTGGTGGGAGCAGACCTGCTGAGGGCAGTTGTCGAGGTGGAAGTTGAGGTCTCCTAGTAGCGTGAAATCGGTGAAGGTGATGGCATGTGGTGTGATGATGTCGGTGATGAAGTCGGAGAAAAGAACGCGGGGTATGGGGGTCTGGAGATGAGGGTGCCTCGGAGGGTGGAGGACTGGTTGGTTTGGATCTTGAAATGGAGGCGTTCCATCAGATCTGTGGGTCAATCGGAATAGGTGGTCAGCCGGAGATTGGTCTTGTGAGCGATGGCGATGATTCCTCCAGGCAGTTGGGGCGATCCTTCTGTGTGAACTTGTATCCTTCAGGGATGGCGATTGCGATGTCTGGACTGGAGGTGGCGTTCGTCCAGGTTTCGGTGAGGAAGGCGATGTCCGGGGCGGTGCTATCGAGGAGGTCCCAGATTTCCGTGGCGTGTTTGTGGAGGGAGCAGACGTTGAAGAGAATACCTCTCAGGGTTTGGGGTACAATGGAGTTTTTGATGGAGGGAGGTGGAGGGTCATGGGTCTCGGCGAAGATTAAAGAATTGAGGCAGTGACGGCAGGTGAAAGGTCTGTGTGTGTTGAGAGGTGAGAAGTTCTTGCCGGTGCTGAGCTCGTGGAGAGCAGAGGAGCTGTAGTGCTGGTGGGCCGGAGGGCCAGGGGTCCTGGTGCTGGTCGCGATCGGGATGGGGACGGGCGAAGATGGGCTTGCCCTTGGCGCACCTTCGGCGCACCAGCAGCGCACTTGCTGTGCGCCTCCGCTGCGTTATTAAATAGGGGAGGAAGGAGTGAGACGCAGCTGGGAGGCGGAGTGAGGGGCTGTGGGGAAAAAAAAACGGGAAAAGACAGGCAGAGAAAATGGGCAGGAGGGCACCAGACAAGGGTACAGGCTCAATTGTAGGGCATAACCAAGGAAAAGAGAAGAAAGGAAAGAGAAAACAGCGGAGGGGAACCAGGAAAGAAAAAGAAAAAGAAAAACAGCGGTGGGGAACCAAGGGCAGGCAGGCAGAGATGCGAGGCAGAGTGGGTGCCGGCCTCGAACCGGGGTCGGCACGGAGCAGGAGGTAGAGGCACTTCAGGTGGAGCTGCGTGCCTGGGAGAGCAGTATCCTGGCCGAGGTCAGGGAACTTGCTTGCCTGGGCGCGCAGTGGCCGCCATTAAATAGGGGAGGAGGGAGGGAAATGCAGCTGGGAGGAGAAAAAGAGCGGGAAAAGAGGGGTGGAGAAAACGGCCAGGGGGGCACCAGACAAGGGCACAGGCACAAGGGTATGGCAGAAGCAAGGAAAAAGGAAGAAATGAAAAAGAAAGCAGCGGAGGGGAACCAGGAAAAAAGAAATAAAAGAAAAACAGTGGAGAGGCAGGCAGGCAGAGATGCAAGGCAGAGCGGCGCCGGCATCGAACCGGGGTCAATGCGGAGTGGGAGGTAGAGGCACTTCAGGGGGAGCTGCGTGCCAGGGAGATCAGGATCCTGGCCGAGGTCAGGGGACCTGCTCACATTCTACCACAGCAGAAAATAAACCTGATTTCGAGCTTCAGAGATGGTACACACCTGCATACCTGTTTGAACAATAGATTTTATGTCCAATGGAGTCACAAGGTCTGCTGAGGTCACATCACTAGGCCAGCTACAATGATAATTCTGTGCACTACATTTCTAAACATAATCTTATTGTTGTTAGAAAGTCTCAGCAAAAACAATTAACAGAAAGTAGCCTGATGCCCTTTCAAATATTTTCATTCTACAAGTCTGCTTTCTTTTAGAAATAATAACAGTATAGGAAACACATAGCAGTCAACCTTCTAGGAACTCTTAGAAATCACTAACCGGCTAAAGTGAAACAAAGCGGTCAGTGCTCTAACTAAATACTGCAGATATATTGACGTAAGCTTGCTCTTTGCGTTCCAAAACACGGTGAGCCCGATTCACAAACGCAATCTGAGACAAAATCCGAACTTTACAACCTTTGGTATTCACAAAAGGCATTTAGGAGTAGTAAAGTGAGGATTTTGTCTCAGTTAAACTTAAGTTTAACTGAGACAACATCCTAACTTTACTACTCCTAAATGCCCTTTGTGAATACCGAAAGTCGCAAAGTTCGGATTTTGTCTCAGATTACGTTTGTGAATCGGGCCCAATGTAAATTGCTAATTAAACCTATTTTACTAATCCTACAAATTATTTGCTTTAATTGATTGGCTGGCACGAGCAGGGGAATACCCAGAGTAGAAAAGAATATTCATAACAGACACGACGACTTGCACGGATAGCACCAGAGTTATTTTACACCGACATCCACACGCTCTGACCAGCGAAGAAACACTTGTATTGGTCAGTCAGTGCAAATGTATTAGTGCAAAAGTGTAAAATTGTGAGAGAGTGCAGTCTACACAGCCAGTAACGTAAACAAATTACACAATCTCTATGACAATAAGAAGACCAAGGAAGACGAAAAAAATATGTTCAAATTTGTTACTATTTTAATAATTTCTTCTCATATTATTTAAACAAATTATATTTATACAAAACATCTAAAAAATGAAACAATATTTAACACATTACATTTAATCAATATGTATAAATAAAAAGTTAAAAAGTGGCAATATCTTTATTAACTCGACGCGCGTTTCGGCGTATACAACGCCTTCTTCAGGAAAGCCACACAATTATCTAAAAAAGAAAAAACATACTCAGATTTCATCAGTGGTTGTCCATATCTTGTTATGTATTTTCATGAAAAACATCTATTTAAACAATACATATCTGTTTTTAAATTATCATAAAAAGCACAATATGTATCAATAGCAACAATCTATATACATAATCTGACGGTCTTCCTATGTATCACACATTACGATTTTATATTTATTTACGGTGCTATATCTGAGTGCTCAAAAATGAAGTTTAATGAAAGAGGTCTATTAAATAGTAAAGGCCTGTAACATTATATAATCCAGAAAAAATAAGATAGAAAATAAGTAGCCAATCACTCACAGATCCCGTTTCAAGGTGAAGAGTTCCTAGTGATGAAAACTTGCAAATCCATAGTTGGTGGATGTCTTTAATTCTAATAAATGGCTGAAAAGAATGTATGTATCACCATTATTATAGACCTGCATGATAGGGTCTAATCATCATTAATGTACATGGTAGCTGCTGTTTGTAAAAGCTATCTATATGATTTCATTTTGGGAAAGAAATCTGACGAGATTTATGCTCGTAAAATGAGTATTTAAAACTAGTAAATCAATGTTAATAATTCAATAAGATCACAAAGAAATAAGAACTGTGCTCTATTCAGTAACAGTGTGAGCAATCATCATGCTCCAAACTTCGGACTGATATTAGCGGACCGGAAAACTGAGATTGGTTATGAAAATCAAAATATCTAGCATTAATCTATCACAATTGGTGTTAATTCACCAATGTTATGCATGTTCATTAAGAACAGATAAACCACAATGACGAAAGGGATTACCTGATTAAAATGCAATGCACCGGATGTGCAACGATGTCTTATTAATTTTAAAATCAACAGTTTCACGAAAAGGTCTGATGTCTACGAAAGAGAAGAGTAAAAAACGACTATTTTTAATAGTAATTAGATTACAAAAAGATAAAAATATCCTTAACATTAAATAACTGTAGGTTTCTATCATCTTTTGATCTAAAGTGAATTTTAAAGGTCAATACCTGGTTGTCAAACAAGCTTCGTATAGGTATATTGGAAAAGCGGTCTGATCCTACTTAATGTTAAAATCAGTGAAATGACATTCTGGAAAGCCTCTGAAAAAACAATACACAATCTATTGTCAAAATCGAAACCTTATAAAGGAAAAAAACGACACATTATAAATTGGAGTAACAATGAACCCCGTAATTACCTTGCAATAGAAGAAATTCAACGAAGAAATTGGAACAAGCACTGGATATGTGATAGTGTTCCAAATATGTAGCTCCATAAGCATACGCAGTAAAGGACTTATCTAAGAAGGAATGTAATAATATATATCTATGAGCGTGTAAAACTACAGCTTCAGAGTAAATTAAAGTCCCTATAGCTACAAACTAGTAAATACCTGATAAAAGGAGGCTTCAAGTAGGACCAGGCTAGGGATGGCTGCCGGTGACGCCATGCACATCCGGTGCATTGCATTTTAATCAGGTAATCCCTTTCGTCATTGTGGTTTATCTGTTCTTAATGAACATGCATAATATTGGTGAATTAACACCAATTGTGATAGATTAATGCTAGATATTTTGATTTTCATAACCAATCTCAGTTTTCCGGTCCGCTAATATCAGTCCGAAGTTTGGAGCATGATGATTGCTCACACTGTTACTGAATAGAGCACAGTTCTGATTTCTTTGTGATCTTATTGAATTATTAACATTGATTTACTAGTTTTAATTGCACATCTTACGAGCATAAATCTCGTCAGATCTCTTTCCCAAAATGAAATCATATAGATAGCTTATACAAACAGCAGCTACCATGTACATTAATGATGATTAGACCCTATCATGCAGGTCTATAATAATGGTGATACATACATTCTTTTCAGCCATTTATTAGAATTAAAGACATCCACCAACTATGGAGTTGCAAGTTTTCATCACTAGGAACTCTTCACCTTGAAACGGGATCTGTGAGTGATTGGCTACTTATTTTCTATCTTATTTTTTCTGGATTATATAATGTTACAGGCCTTTACTATTTAATAGACCTCTTTCATTAAACTTCATTTTTGAGCACTCAGATATAGCACCGTAAATAAATATAAAATCGTAATGTGTGATACATAGGAAGACCGTCAGATTATGTATATAGGTTGTTGCTATTGATACATATTGTGCTTTTTAAGATATTAAAAAAAAAAAGATATGTATTGTTTAAATAGATGTTTTTCATGAGAATACATAACAAGATATGGACAACCACTGATGAAATCTGAGTATGTTTTTTCTTTTTTAGGTTATTGTGTGGCTTTCCTGAAGAAGGCGTTGTATACGCCGAAACGCGCGTCGAGTTAATAAAGATATTGCCACTTTTTAACTTTTTATTTATACATATTGATTAAATGTAATGTGTTAAATATTGTTTCATTTTTTAGATGTTTTGTATAAATATAATTTGTTTAAATAATATGAGAAGAAATTATTAAAATAGTAACAAATTTGAACATATTTTTTCCGTCTTCCTTGGTTTTCTTATTGTCATAGAAATTGTGTAATTTGTTTACTTTATTGACATTGCCTAGGAGTTTTTGTCATTACTATTAAAGTCCCTGTCCTAGGAATTGAACTATCCATTGTTCAGGGGGTCCTTGTTTTTTCTCATTTGTCTACACAGCCAGGTCATATGATATTATGCCGACCTATAAAAATGAGGCGTCTGTAGTAGGGTGCGGACAGGCGGGGCACGAATCTGGGTATTCACAGGAAAACAGGCAGAGGGCCCAAGATCCTGTCCCCCCATCAGAGATTGTGAAGGTAAGGGGAGGGATTTGACATACCTCTAATATAGCGCCTGGACGCAAATATCTCATGCTTTACTTCTTCCCACCAACATATGTCTAAGAGGCAACTTCAAAACAAGCATTGGCATAGCCAATAGGTCTTGCCTTTGGGACCTTATAAGTGTTTAGTTATCCAGCACAATATCCTTAGTGCAACAACTTCATCTGTTGCGTGGCTAAACACTTATCAGGTCCCAAAGGTGAGACCTATTGGCTTTGCCAATGTTTGCTTCTTTTTACTAACTAGCTCTTTTCCAAAAAGATTTCCAGCCATCACTCCCTTTCAGAAAACTGCCTGTGGGGAATCATGCGTGCAGGCCAGTTATTAAGAGACTAGGCAAGGGAAAGCAAATTCCTATCAGCACAAATTTAAAAAAAGAAAAACATCTGACCAGTGACCAGATCTCCATCATTGCTGATTTACTGTGTGGAAAGAAGCAGGAAGCGGATCTATCTGTTTGCTGATGGTAGCGTTTCATGTGGGTCCATCATTACCAAGCAAAATATTCTTTACTTTCCTTTTGAATTCGTTTATCTTGATAAGGTCCAGACTCGCCCCCAGAGAGCTGTGAGAGGCGACAATCCCTCTGGAAATAATGACTAGAAAGCGCCTAGAGACCGAGATGAGGGGGGCGGGGTGGGGGGGCAGAAGAGTCAGGCGAAGAAGCGGAGGAGCCCTGGTGAGTGTGAGGAAAGGGGAGGAGAGCTGAGTGAGCGCATCCCGGAGAGAGGGAGTAAAGAGGAGTGGGGGCTGAGCGCGGACTCCACCAGAAGCAGAGGACGAGGGGCTGAGGGGAGTCAGAGACAGAGAGAGAGGGCAGAAGGCACCGAGGAGAGACAGAGAGCACGAGGCACAGGAAACAGCAGGGAACACGTGCACAGAGACATCCTTAAATATATATGGAGAGTTAACATAACAGACCAAAGACCAATAAGGGGAGAGTGACAGAGACGGGTGAGGTAGCGAGAGCGCAGGGGCAGACACTGTGCGTGGGCAGAAAAACAGACAGTGAGTGAGAGGAGCGCTCTCACCCCGGACACCTCGCTGAGACACTGATTCCAATCCGCTGCCTCCTCTCCCAGGAGACCTCCCGCCTCCTCACCGGGGACATCTCCTGACTCCTCACCCGGACTCATCTTCGGCGAGGGCGAGAGGTGCACCTGCCTCCTCTCCCGGACACCCTCTGTCTCCTCACCCCGGACTCATCTTCAGTGAGGGAGAGAGCTGCACCTGCCTCCTCACCTCCGACACCCTCTGCCTCCTCACCCGGGACTCATCTTCGGCGAGGGCGAGAGGTGCACCCGCCTCCTCTCCCGGACACCCTCTGCCTCCTCACCCGGGACTCAGCTCCATCTGCCTCCTCTCCCGGACACCCCCTGCCTCGCCAGGGACATCTCCTCGCTGTACCACAGAAGCACTTAACCACTCGGCCCTGACCATACCTCCGTGAGGTAGAAAACTCAGGCTGCATTTTCAACCCGGACGCATCTGAGTGAGGTACAAACACCCCAGGGTGCCTCCTATCTCCCGACACACCTCAGTGAGGTACAAACACCCCAGGGTGCCTGTTCTGCGGGACACCGGCTTGGTGGGGTACAAGGACCTCCGTCTACCTCCCATGTCCAGACACAACTTTGGGAGGTAGAAAGACCTCAGGCCAGTCTGTCTGTTCTCCAGGACACCACCTCAGCGAGATACAAGGACCCCAGGCTGCCTGCTCCCCCGAGACCCCCCTCAGTGAAGTAGAAGGACTCCGGTCTGGCTACTCCTCCTGCCAGCCTCGGTGAGGTACAGAGACCCCAGACTGCCTGCGCCCCCGGACCCCCCCGGACACCCCTCACCATGACCTGCATCGCGGACTTCTTCACCTACGAGACCACCAAGTCTGTGGTGGTGAAAAGCTGGACCATCGGCGTCATCAACAGGGCCGTGCAGCTCCTCATCATTGCCTACTTCGTCGGGTAGGCGCTATCTGTCCGTTGTTGGATGTGTGGTCTGTCCTTGTGTGTGCAGATACTGATGTGTGCTTGTACCATTGCCGCTACTGTTGTGATTATTAGCACTGTTGGGTCCGTCGCAGCAGGTGAGAGGAAAACAGAACATTGTTAGGGTCATAAACTCGTCCTCGCGTGAGGGGATGCGCACAGGGCAGTGTGCGGGGGCAGTGTGCGGGGCAGTGAGGAGTGTGACGCACACATCAGGGGTCAGTGAGCAGTGTGACACACACCAGGAGGGCAGTGAGGAGTGTGACACACACCAGGAGGGCAGTGAGGAGTGGGGGACACACTCCAGGGGGCAGTGAGGAGTGTGACACACACGAGGAGGGCAGTGAGGAGTGGGACACACACCAGGAGGACAGTGAGGAGTGTGACACACACCAGGAGGGCACTGAGGAGTGGGGACACACTCCAGGGGGGCAGTGAGGAGTGTGACACACACAAGGAGGGCACTGAGGAGTGGGGACACACACACCAGGAGGGCAGTGAGGAGTGGGGACACACTCCAGGGGGGCAGTGAGGAGTGGGGACACACTCCAGGGGGGCAGTGAGGAGTGTGACACACACCAGGAGGGCAGTGAGGAGTGGGGACACACACACCAGGAGGGCAGTGAGGAGTGGGGACACACTCCAGGGGGCAGTGAGGAGTGAGACACACACCAGGAGGGCAGTGAGGAGTGTGACACACACACAAGGGGGGCAGTGAGGAGTGGGACACACACCAGGAGGACAGTGAGGAGTGTGACACACACCAGGAGGGCACTGAGGAATGTGACACACACCAGGAGGACAGTGAGGAGTGTGACACACACCAGGAGGGCAGTGAGGAGTGTGACACACACCAGGAGGGCACTGAGGAGTGGGACACACACCAGGAGGACAGTGAGGAGTGTGACACACACCAGGAGGGCACTGAGGAGTGGGACACACACAAGGAGGACAGTGAGGAGTGGGACACACACCAGGAGGACAGTGAGGAGTGTGACACACACCAGGAGGACAGTGAGGAGTGGGACACACACCAGGAGGGCAGTGAGGAGTGTGACACACACCAGGAGGACAGTGAGGAGTGTGACACACACCAGGAGGGCACTGAGGAGTGGGACAAACACCAGGAGGACAGTGAGGAGTGGGACACACACCAGGAGGACAGTGAGGAGTGGGACACACACCAGGAGGACAGTGAGGAGTGGGACACACACCAGGAGGACAGTGAGGAGTGGGACACACACCAGGAGGGCAGTGAGGAGTGTGACACACACCAGGAGGGCAGTGAGGAGTGTGACGCACACTCCAGGAGGGCAGTGAGGAGTGTGACACACCCCAGGAGGGCAGTGAGGAGTGTGACACACCCCAGGAGGGCAGTGAGGAGTGTGACACACACCTGGAGGGCAGTGAGGAGTGTGGCACACACCAGGAGGGCAGTGAGGAGTGTGGCACACACCAGGAGGGCAGTGAGGAGTGTGACACACACCAGGAGGGCAGTGAGGAGTGTGACGCACACTCCAGGAGGACAGTGAGGAGTGTGACACACACCAGGAGGGCAGTGAGGAGTGTGACACACACCTGGAGGGCAGTGAGGAGTGTGACACACACACGAGGAGGGCAGTGAGGAGTGGGACACACACCAGGAGGGCAGAGAGGAGTGTGACACACACCAGGAGGGCAGTGAGGAGTGTGACACACACCAGGAGGACAGTGAGGAGTGGGACACACACCAGGAGGACAGTGAGGAGTGTGACACACACCAGGAGGACAGTGAGGAGTGGGGACACACACACCAGGAGGGCAGTGAGGAGTGTGACACACACCAGGAGGACAGTGAGGAGTGTGACACACACCAGGAGGGCACTGAGGAGTGGGACACACACCAGGAGGACAGTGAGGAGTGGGACACACACCAGGAGGACAGTGAGGAGTGGGACACACACCAGGAGGACAGTGAGGAGTGTGACACACACCAGGAGGACAGTGAGGAGTGAGACAAACACACCAGGAGGGCAGTGAGGAGTGGGACACACACCAGGAGGGCAGTGAGGAGTGTGACACACACCAGGAGGGCAGTGAGGAGTGTGACGCACACTCCAGGAGGACAGTGAGGAGTGTGACACACCCCAGGAGGGCAGTGAGGAGTGTGACACACACCTGGAGGGCAGTGAGGAGTGTGACACACACCAGGAGGGCAGTGAGGAGTGTGGCACACACCAGGAGGGCAGTGAGGAGTGTGACACACACCAGGAGGGCAGTGAGGAGTGTGACGCACACTCCAGGAGGACAGTGAGGAGTGTGACACACACCAGGAGGGCAGTGAGGAGTGTGACACACACCTGGAGGGCAGTGAGGAGTGTGACACACACACGAGGAGGGCAGTGAGGAGTGGGACACACACCAGGAGGGCAGAGAGGAGTGTGACACACACCAGGAGGGCAGTGAGGAGTGTGACACACACCAGGAGGGCAGTGAGGAGTGTGACACACACACCAGGAGGGCAGTGAGGAGTGGGACACACACGAGGAGGGCACTGAGGAGTGTGACACACACCAGGAGGACAGTGAGGAGTGTGACCCACACCAGGAGGACAGTGAGGAGTGTGACACACACCAGGAGGACAGTGAGGAGTGTGACACACACCTGGAGGGCAGTGAGGAGTGGGACACACACGAGGAGGGCAGTGAGGAGTGTGACGCACACACCAGGAGGGCAGTGGGGAGTGTGACACACACCAGGAGGGCAGTGAGGAGTGAGACAAACACACCAGGAGGGCAGTGAGGAGTGTGACACACACCAGGAGGGCAGTGAGGAGTGTGACGCACACCAGGAGGGCAGTGAGGAGTGTGACACACACCAGGAGGGCAGTGAGGAGTGTGACACACACCAGGAGGGCAGTGAGGAGTGTGACACACACACCAGGAGGGCAGTGAGGAGTGTGACACACACCAGGAGGACAGTGAGGAGTGGGACACACACCAGGAGGGCAGTGAGGAGTGTGACACACACCAGGAGGGCAGTGAGGAGTGTGACGCACACTCCAGGAGGACAGTGAGGAGTGTGACACACCCCAGGAGGGCAGTGAGGAGTGTGACACACACCTGGAGGGCAGTGAGGAGTGTGACACACACCAGGAGGGCAGTGAGGAGTGTGGCACACACCAGGAGGGCAGTGAGGAGTGTGACACACACCAGGAGGGCAGTGAGGAGTGTGACACACACTCCAGGAGGACAGTGAGGAGTGTGACACACACCAGGAGGGCAGTGAGGAGTGTGACACACACCTGGAGGGCAGTGAGGAGTGTGACACACACACGAGGAGGGCAGTGAGGAGTGGGACACACACCAGGAGGGCAGAGAGGAGTGTGACACACACCAGGAGGGCAGTGAGGAGTGTGACACACACCAGGAGGGCAGTGAGGAGTGTGACACACACACCAGGAGGGCAGTGAGGAGTGGGACACACACGAGGAGGGCACTGAGGAGTGTGACACACACCAGGAGGACAGTGAGGAGTGTGACCCACACCAGGAGGACAGTGAGGAGTGTGACACACACCAGGAGGACAGTGAGGAGTGTGACACACACCTGGAGGGCAGTGAGGAGTGGGACACACACGAGGAGGGCAGTGAGGAGTGTGACGCACACACCAGGAGGGCAGTGGGGAGTGTGACACACACCAGGAGGGCAGTGAGGAGTGAGACAAACACACCAGGAGGGCAGTGAGGAGTGTGACACACACCAGGAGGGCAGTGAGGAGTGTGACACACACCAGGAGGGCAGTGAGGAGTGTGACACACACCAGGAGGGCAGTGAGGAGTGTGACACACACCAGGAGGGCAGTGAGGAGTGGGACACACACGAGGAGGGCACTGAGGAGTGTGACACACACCTGGAGGGCAGTGAGGAGTGTGACCCACACCAGGAGGGCAGTGAGGAGTGGGACACACACCAGGAGGGCAGTGAGGAGTGGGACACACACCAGGAGGGCAGTGGGGAGTGTGACACACACCAGGAGGGCAGTGGGGAGTGCGACACACACACACACACCGGGGGGCAGTGAGGAGTGTGACACACCCCAGGAGGGCAGTGACGAGTGTGACACACACCAGGAGGGCAGCGGGGAGTGTGACACACACCGGGGGGCAGTGAGGAGTGTGACACACATACACACACCGGGGGGCAGTGAGGAGTGTGACACACCCCAGGAGGGCAGTGACGAGTGTGACACACACCAGGAGGGCAGCGGGGAGTGTGACACACACCGGGGGGCAGCGGGGAGTGTGACACACACCAGGAGGGCAGTGGGGAGTGTGACACACACCAGGAGGGCAGCGGGGAGTGTGACACACACCGGGGGGCAGCGGGGAGTGTGACACACACCAGGAGGGCAGTGGGGAGTGTGTCACACACCAGGAGGGCAGTGAGGAGTGTGACACACACCAGGAGGGCAGCGGGGAGTGTGACACACACCAGGAGGGCAGCGGGGAGTGTGACACACACCAGGAGGGCAGTGAGGAGTGTGACACACACACCAGGCGGGCAGTGAGGAGTGTGACACACACCATGGGGTCAGTGAGGAGTGGGACACACACACACGAGGGGGGCAGTGGGGAGTGTGCCACACACACACACACGGGGGGGGCAGTGAGGAGTGTGACACACACCAGGAGGGCAGTGACGAGTGTGACACACACCAGGAGGGCAGCGGGGAGTGTGACACACACCAGGAGGGCAGGAGGTCAGTGGGGAGTGTGTCACACACCAGGAGGGCAGGAGGTCAGTGGGGAGTGTGTCACACACCAGGAGGTGTGTCGTGAGAGGACCACGTACACAGGGCACGGCGACGCAGGCGTCACTCGTTCACAGCGGACATATTCACGTCTCACGGTTACATACGTCTCTTCGCAGTGTGCGGCGCAGGTGACGTGATTTGCCCGGGATCACTCGATGTCTCATCATTTGCAGATATTTTGTAAAACATTTGATCGGTTTCAGGGTTAATCTGCGTTGACAAGCACCTCTTTGCTCTAAAAATCAGGCGTCGCGAGGCGCTGGAGCACGGGTCCTCTCTCTAATGCGTGCGCTGCTCGAGGGCACCCCTTGGGGTCTGTCTTACTTGGATTTAAAGAAAGACGCATGAAGGTTTGGATTCTGGTGACGTCTTACTGGTCCGTGAGATAGAGTCTGTGATGTAAACATTAATTTACATGAATAGTGAAACGATATTTTTATGATAAAGTAGGACTCATTCTTCTGCTAATGTATGAATTATATATAAATGTTGCTTCGGACTGATACGTATTGTTTTTAAAGCTCGTTGGGGTGATGTAACTGACTGCGCCGGGAGCACTGCACATGTTTGCTTGTGTCCGAGAATTGTTTGACAGATGTCAAGTCTGAACATTGTTCAATAGATGTGTAGTCCGAACATTGTTTGATAGATCTTTAGTCTGGGCATTGTTTGATAGATCTCTAGTTTGCACATTGTTCGATAGATCTCGTCTGGGCATTCTTTGCTTGTGTGCATGTACGTAAGTGTGTTAAAGTTCACACCGCACACACACACACACACATACTCACCTCGCTGCTCTGGGGTAGTCTGAGGGCTCCAAGGGCTTGAGCGTGGGGGTGCGCTTGTGCGTGTACCGAGCCCTCACACACGCGTGTACGTGTGCATGTGGTGTGGATACAGAACCTCGTAGGTGTGCGCGTGCGCTCACATATGGCGCAAGGCCTCTTGTTATATGGATATAGAACTGTGTGCGTGCGCGCGCGTGCACATACGGTGCAAGGCCTCAGTGAACCCTCCAGCCTCTGTCCTGTTGCAACGTGCTCACACCAGGACACAGCCAGCGAGGCTTGCACGTTCACTGCGGGGGTTTTGCTGAGTAGCATGTACAGGGGGCCAGCAGGGACAGCAAATTGGCTCCAGAATAAACTTGCCCCCCATTAATGAATCAGACAGCTAAAAATGTGGTCCATGTTTTAACATTGGGGCAGTTTTGAACTTCTAAAAACAGGCTGTGTGAGGGTTTTGCAAAGTATGTAAGACCATGGAAAGTGCTGCACAGCACAATCATACAACCCTATCCCTGCTCTGCGTGTTGAACCTTTGCCATGCTGGAATGAGAAGCAAGACAGGTTTTTACTGCTTCTAGGCACTACGGGGCCGATTCACAGAACTAACTTAAGACAAAATCCTAAACTTACTACTTTTGGTATTCACAGAAGTTAGGATTTTGTCTTAAGTTTGTCTTAAGACAGACTTAAGACAGACTTAAGACAGACTTAAGACAGACTTAAGACAGACTTAAGACAAACTTAAGACAGACTTAAGACAGACTTAAGACAGACTTAGGACAAACTTAAAACAGACTTAAGACAGACTTAAGACAAACTTAAGACAAAATCCTAACTTAAGTCTGTCTTAAGCCTGTCTTAAGTCTGTCTTAAGTCTGTCTTAAGTCTGTCTTAAGTTTGTCTTAAGACAAACTTAAGACAAAATCCTAACTTCTGTGAATACCAAAAGTAGTAAGTTTAGGATTTTGTCTTAAGTTAGTTCTGTGAATCGGGCCCACAGGGAGTGAGTGAAAGAGAGTGAGTTCATGCAGAGAGAGGGCACTGAGGGTGATAGATGTAGATAAAAAAACAGGGAGTGAGTGAAAGAGAGTGAGTTCATGCAGAGTGAGGGCAATGAGAGTGATAGATGTAGATAAAAACACAGGGAGTGAGTGAAGGAGAGTGAGTTCTTGCAGAGAGAGGGCCCTGAGAGATATAGATGTAGATATAGACACGGGGAGTGAGTGAAAGAGAGTGCGTTCAGGCAGAGAGAGGACATCAAGAGTGATGGATGTAGATATAAACACAGGAGAGAGAGAAAGAGAGTTCAGGCAGAGAGGGTGCACGGAGGGTGATAGATGTAGATATAGACACAGGGAGTGAGTGAAAGAGTGAGTTCATGCAGAGTGAGGGCAATGAGAGTGATAGATGTAGATATAGACACGGGGAGTGAGTGAAAGAGAGTGCGTTCAGGCAGAGAGAGGGCACCGAGAGTGATGGATGTAGATCTAGACACAGGGAGAGAGAGAGAGAGTTCAGGCAGAGAGGGTGCTCGAAGGGTGATAGATGTAGATATAGACACAGGGAGTGAGTGAAAGAGTGAGTTCATGCAGAGTGAGGGCAATGAGAGTGATAGATGTAGATATAGACACAGGGAGTGAGTGAAAGAGAGTGAGTTCATGCAGAGTGAGGGCAATGAGAGTGATAGATGTAGATATAGACACGGGGAGTGAGTGAAAGAGAGTGCGTTCAGGCAGAGAGAGGGCACCGAGAGTGATGGATGTAGATCTAGACACAGGGAGAGAGAGTTCAGGCAGAGAGGGTGCACGGAGGGTGATAGATGTAGATATAGACACAGGGAGTGAGTGAAAGAGAGTGAGTTCATGCAGAGTGAGGGCAATGAGAGGGATAGATGTAGATATAGACACGGGGAGTGAGTGAAAGTGAGTTCAGGCAGAGAGAGGGCATCAAGAGTGATGGATGTAGATAAAGACACTTTGAGAGAGAGAAAGAGAGTTCAGGCAGAGAGAGGGCACTGAGAGTGATAGATGTAGATAAAGACACAGGGAGTGAGAAAGAGAGTTCAGGCAGAGAGAGGGCTGCGAGAGTGATGGATGTAGATATAGACACAGGGAGAGAGAGAGAGAGAGTTCAGGCAGAGGGTGCACGGAGGGTGATAGATGTAGATATAGACACAGGAAGTGAGTGAAAGAGAGTGAGTTCATGCAGAGAGAGGGCATTAAGAGTGATGGATGTAGATAAAGACACAGGGAGTGAGAAAGAGAGAGTTCAGGCAGAGAGAGGGCACTGAGAGTGATAGATGTAGATAAAGACACAGGGAGTGAGAAAAAAAGAGTTCAGGCAGAGAGAGGGCTGCGAGAGTGATGGATGTAGATATAGACACAGGGAGAGAGAGAGAGAGTTCAGGCAGAGAGAGGGCACTGAGAGTGATAGATGTAGATAAAGACACAGGGAGTGAGAAAGAAAGAGTTCAGGCAGAGAGAGGGCTGCGAGAGTGATAGATGTAGATATAGACACAGGGAGAGAGAGAGAGAGTTCAGGCAGAGTGGGTGCACGGAGGGTGATAGATGTAGATATAGACACAGGGAATGAGTGAAAGAGAGTGCGTTCAGGCAGAGAGAGGGCATCAAGAGTGATGGATGTAGATAAAGACACAGGGAGTGAGAGAGAGTTCAGGCAGATAGAGGGCACTGAGAGTGATTGATGTAGATATAGACACAGGGAGTGATTGAAAGAGAGTGACTTCAGGCAGAGAGAGGGCACCGAGGGTGATAGATGTAGATATAGAGACAGGGAGTGAGCTAGAGAGTGAGTTCAGGCAGAGAGAGGGCACTGAGAGTGGTAGATCTCTGGTCGGGGCATTGTTCAATAGAGCTCTGGTCTGAGTATTGTGCGATAGAGCTCTGCTCTGGGCATTGTTCGATAGAGCTCTGGTCTTGGCATTGTTCGATAGAGCTCTGGTCTGAGTATTGTGCGATAGAGCTCTGCTCTGGGCATTGTTCGATAGAGCTCTGGTCTGGGCATTGTTCGATAGAGCTCTGGTCTGAGTATTGTGCGATAGAGCTCTGCTCTGGGCATTGTTCGATAGAGCTCTGGTCTGGGCATTGTTCGATAGAGCTCTGGTCTGAGTATTGTGCGATAGAGCTCTGCTCTGGGCATTGTTCGATAGAGCTCTGGTCTGGGCATTGTTCGATAGAGCTCTGGTCTGAGTATTGTGTGATAGAGCTCTGCTCTGGGCATTGTTCGATAGATCTCTGGTCTGGGCTTTGTTCGATAGAGCTCTGGTCTGAGTATTGTGCGATAGAGCTCTGCTCTGGGCATTGTTCGATAGATCTCTGGTCTGGGCATTGTTCGATAGATCTCTGGTCTGGGCATTGTTCGATAGAGCTCTGGTCTGGGCATTGTTCAATAGAGCTCTGGTCAGGGCATTGTTCAGTAGATCTCTGGACTGGGCATTCTTCAACAGGTCTCTGGACTGGGCAGTTTTTTGATAGATCCCTGGTCTGGGCATTGTTCGATAAATCTCTGGTCTGGGCATTGTTCGATAAATCTCTAGTCTGCACATTGTTCAATGGTTCTCTAGCCTGGGCATTGTTCGATAGAGCTCTGGTCTGGGCATTGTTCAATGGATCCCTGGCCTGAGTATTGTTTGATAGATCTCTAGTCTTGGCATTCTTTGATAGATCTCTGGTCGGGGCATTGTTCGATAGAGCTCTGGTCTGGGCATTGTGCGATAGAGCTCTGGTCTGGGCATTGTTCAATAGAGCTCTGGTCAGGGCATTGTTCAGTAGATCTCTGGACTGGGCATTCTTCAACAGATCTCTGGACTGGGCAGTTTTTTGATAGATCCCTGGTCTGGGCATTGTTCGATAAATGTCTGGTCTGGGCATTGTTTGATAAATATCTAGTCTGCACATTGTTCAATGGTTCTCTGGCCTGGGCATTGTTTGTTAGAGCTCTGGTCTGGGCATTGTTCGATAGAGCTCTGGTCTGGGCATTGTTCGGTAGAGCACTGGTCCGGGCATTGTTCGATACATATCTAATCTGGCCATTGTTCGATACATCTCTAATCTGGCCATTGTGCGATAGAGCGCTGGTCTGGGCATTGTTCAATGGATCCCTGGCCTGAGCATTGCTTGATAAATCTCTAGTCTTGGCATTCTTTGATAGATCTCTGGTTGGGGCATTGTTCGATAGAGCTCTGGTCTGGGCATTGTGCAATAGAGCTCTGGTCTGGGCATTGTTCAATGGATCCCTGGCCTGAGCATTGATTGATAGATCTCTAGTCTTGGCATTCTTTGATAGATCTCTGGTCAGGCATTGTTTGATAGAGCTCTGGTTAGGCATTGTTCGATAGAGCTCTGGTCTGGGCATTGTTCGATAGAGCTCTGGTCTGGGCATTGTTCAATAGAGCTCTGGTCAGGGCATTGTTCAGTAGATCTCTGGACTGGGCATTCTTCAACAGATCTCTGGACTGGGCATTTTTTGATAGATCCCTGGTCTGGGTATTGTTCGATAAATCTCTGGTCTGGGCATTGTTCGATAAATCGCTAGTCTGCACATTGTTCAATGGTTCTCTGGCCTGGGCATTGTTTGATAGAGCTCTGGTCTGGAAATTGTTCGATAGATCCCTAGTCTGCACATTGTTCGATGAATCTCTAGTCTGGGAATTGTTCGATAGATTTCCAGTCGGGACATTGTTCAATAGATCTCTAGTCTGCACATTGTTCGATAGATCTCTAGCCTGGGTATTGTTCAGTAGATTTCTGGTACGGGCATTGTTCAATAGATCTCTAGTCTGGGCATTGTTTGATAGATCTATGGTCTGGGCATTTTTCGATAGATCTCTGGTCCGGGCATTGCTTGAGGGATCTCTAGTCTGGGCATTCTATGATAGATCTCTGTTCCTGGCATTGTTCAATAGATCACTAGTCTAGGCATTGTTCAATAGATGTCTAGTCCGACAATTGTTTGACAGATGTCAAGTCTGAACATTGTTCAATAGATGTGTAGTCCGAACATTGTTTGATAGATCTTTAGTCTGGGCATTGTTTGATAGATCTCTAGTTTGCACATTGTTCGATAGATCTCTAGTCTGGGCATTCTTTGTCTGGTCTGGGCATTGTTCAATAGAGCTGTGGTCTGCACATTGGTCGATGAATCTCTAGTGTGGGCATTGCTTGATAGAGCTCTAGTTTGAGCATTGTTCAATAGAGATCTGGTATGGGCATTGTTCGATACATCTCTAATCTGGCCATTGTGCGATAGAGCTCTGGTCTGGGCATTGTTCAATGGATCTCTGGCCTAAGCATTGTTTGATAGATCTCTAGTCTGGGCATTCTTTGATAGATCTCTGGTCGGGGCATTGTTCGATAGAGCTCTGGTCTGAGTATTGTGCGATAGAGCTCTGCTCTGGGCATTGTTCGATAGAGCTCTGCTCTGGGCATTGTTCGATAGATCTCTGGTCTGGGCATTGTTCGATAGAGCTCTGGTCTGGGTATTGTTCAATAGAACTCTGGTCAGGGCATTGTTCAATAGAGCTCTGGTCTGCACATTGTTCGATAGATTCCTAGTCTGCACATTGTTTGATAGATCTCTAGTTTGCACATTGTTCGATAGATCTCTAGTCTGGGCATTCTTTGTCTGGTCTGGTTCAATATAGCTCTGGTCTGCACATTGTTCGATTAATCTCTAGTCTGGGCATTGTTTGATAGATCTCTATTGTGGGCATTGTTCAATAGAGATCTGGTATGGCATTATTATTATTATATATGATTTTATTAAGCGCGCAGCTACCCATGGGTTTCCCGGCGCTAGAGACACAAAGATGAGGAGTAGGAAGTCAAACTGGAGTGCAATAAACCGAATTAACAAGAGAACAGCCAGGTCTTTACTCCTTTGCGGAATTTAAGATAACACGTTTCAGACCGCAAGGGAATGGGAAGCGAGTTCCAGAGCGGGGTTGCCAAGTAGGAGAAAGAGCGACCACCGACTCTAGCGCGCTTGCAACGGGGAACAGAAAATCTGCATTGAGTGGAGGATCTGAGAGTGCGAGAGGGACAGTATTGATGGACTAAAGTGGATAGATAGTGAGGGGCTTTACCCGCTTTAATACGGTGCATAAAGCATAAGGCTTTGAATTTAGACCTAGATTCTATGCGCAGCCAATGCAGGTTACACAGGGAAGAGGAAACAGAAGAGGTTCTAGGCAAGTTGCAGAGTAAGCGGGCAGCCATGTTCTGGACCACTTGAAGCTTACGGGAGACCTCCTTGCAGGCACCCAGAAGTAGAACATTACCGTAGTCCAGACGCGATGTCACCAAGGCCTGGACCACTGACTTCTGGGTGTCAGTGGGAAGCATCCATATGATCTTCCTCAGTCACCTGATGATGGTGGTACAGGTGGCTGCTACTTTAACCACATGTTGCCTCATGGATAGCTGATTATCAAAAAGGACCCCGAGATTGCGTGCTGCTGTAGTTGGCACCGGCAGTGGTCCCATTTGCTGAGGCCAGTGTTGTGGGCCCCAGAGAGCGGAGTCCGGACCGAATAGAAGCAGCTCCGTTTTGTCGCCGTTCAATTTCAGTTTGTTAGTCAGCATCCAATTGGCGATATCGGCAAGCCCAGAGCAAAGAGAAGAGGAAGAAGAGTGCTGATTAGAAGAGAGAGAAAAAATAATCTGGGTGTCGTCTGCATATGAAAAGATAGATAGTCCCGACTGTTCAGCAAGAAAAGCAAGGGGTCTAACATAAAGGTTGAAGAACAAAGGACTGAGAATAGAACCTTGGGGAACACCATAAGGGGAGTTATGAACCGTGGACACCGCAGAGGAGGAGAAAACTTGAAAAGTGCGGTCAGAAAGAAAATTAGAAATCCAAGCAAGTGCGGGGCCACCAATCCCAGCAGACCTCAAAGCAGAAAGAAGGATAGGATGGGAGACGGTGTCAAATGCGGCACTCAGATCCAAAAGGATGAGTGCCACCGTCTCCCCTCTGTCTACATGATGTCTGATTGTTTCGGAGACTCCTAGGAGGGTGGACTCCGTAGAAAAGCCCGCCCGAAAATCAGACTGGGAGGGATGAAGAACATTCGCTGAGTCAATGTGAGTAGTTAAATAACGGTTAATATGCTTCTCCAAGACCTTAGAGAGGCAGGGAAGCAAGGAGATGGGGCGGAAATTGGCTGGGTTGCTGGGGTCCGCGTTAGCTTTTTTTAGAAGAGGGACCACCATCGCATGCTTCCAGGCATTAGGAACAGTTGCCTCCATAAGAGAAGCATTCAAAAGAGTCAAGATACAGTCAAGTGAAGCATCGGCGAGGGTACAGAGGATCTGCGGGGGCATAGGATCCAGGGGAGAGCCAGATTTAATCTCTGCCAGCAATTTCTGGAAAGCTGGCATAGAAATGGGTTCCCACTTGTCTAATAGAGGAAATGAAGACCGTACAGGGTCATCCTGATGGGGTGGAAGGTCAAGGTTCAGTGTGGGTGAACAGGAAGAAGCAGCTGGTAGAACTTCAAAACCCGCATAGATGTTGTCAATTTTCTTCGTGAAGAAGTCCGCCAAGGAATTGCATTGAGTGCTATCCAGACAGGGGGCTTTGGGAGCACAAGACATACCAGATAAATCCTTAACTGCTTTAAAAAGGGCTTTAGGACGATTCTGAGCTTTCAGTATCATGTTGTTGACGTGATTGGCCCTGGCAGTATTACATAAGGCGTGGTAGTTATGTAATGCGAGTTTATAGTTGTCTTTATCAACCGAAGAATAGTTTGACCTCCAAATACGCTCTAGTCTTTTACAGCGGGACCTCTCCATTTTTAATTGTTCATTGAACCAAGGAGCAGGAGGATGCCGGAAGTTATGCTTGCATTTACGCGCCGGTAAGCAGAGATCAATTGCAGAGGTGAGCCAAGAACTAATCGTCCCTGCATCATCCGTAGATGGCATTGTTCGATACATCTCTAATCTGGCCATTGTGCGATAGAGCTCTGGTCTGGGCATTGTTCATTGGGCATCTGGCCTGAGCATTGTTTGATGAATCTCTAGTCTGAGCATTGTTCGATAGATTTCTGGTCGGGACATTGTTCAATAGATCTCTAGTCTGTACATCGTTCGATAGATCTCTAACCTGGGCATTGTTCAGCAGATTGCTGGTACGGGCATTGTTCAATAGATCTCTAGTCTGGGCATTGTTTGATAGATCTCTGGTCTGGGCATTATTCGATAGATCTCTGGTCCGGGCATTGCTCGATGGATCTCTAGTCTGGCCATTCTATGATAGATCTCTGTTCCTGGCATTGTTCGATAGATCGCTAGTCTGGGCATTGTTTGATAGATTTCTAGTCCGAGCATTGTTTGACAGATGTCTAGTCTGAACATTGTTCAATAGATGTGTAGTCCGAACATTGTTTGATAGGTCTTTAGTCGGGGCATTGTTTGATAGATCTTTAGTCTGGGCATTGTTTGATAGATCTCTAGTTTGCACATTGTTCGATAGATCTCTAGTCTGGGCATTCTTTGTCTGGTCTGGGCATTGTTCAATAGAGCTCTGGTCTGCACATTGTTCGATGAATCTCTAGTGTGGGCATTGTTCAATAGAGCTCTGGTATGGGCATTATTCAATAGATTTCTAGTCTGGGTCTTTTTCTATAGATCTCGAGTCTGGGCATTGTTGATAGATCTCTACTCTGTCTATTGTTCAATAGATCTCTAGTCTGCACATTGTTCAAAGGATCTCTAGTCCAGCAATTGTTCTATAGATCTCTAGTCTAGGTATTGTTGATAAATCTCTAGTCTGGCTATTGTTCGATAGATCTCTAGTGTGGGCATTGCTCTATAGATCTCTGGTCTGGGCGTTGTTCAATAGATCTCTAGTCTGAACATTCCTTGATAGATCTCTGGTCTGGGCATTGTTTGATATATCTCTAGTCTGGACATTCTTTGATAGATCTCTGATGTGAGCATTGTGTGACAGATCTCTGGTCTGGGCATTGTTCACTAGATCTCTGGACTGTGCATTGTTCAATAGATCTCTAGTCTGGACATTCTTTGATAGATCTCTGGTCTGGGCATTGTTGGATAGATCTCTGGTCTGGGCATTGCTCAATAGATCTCTGGTCTGGGCTTTGTTCAATAGATCTGTAGTCTGGGCCTTGTTCTATAGATCTCTAGTCTGCGCATTGTTGATAGATCTCTAGTCTGCAAATTTTCAATGGATCTCTTGTCCAGTCATTGTTCGATAGATCTCTAGTGTGGGCATTGTTCGATAGATCTGTGGTCTGGGCATTGTTCGATAGATCTCTGGACTGTGCATTGTTCAACAGATCTCTAGTCTGGGCATTCTTTGATAGATCTCTGGTCTGAGCATTGTAAGATAGAGCTCTTGTCTGCGCATTGTTTGACAGATCTCTGGTACAGGCATTGTTCTATAGATCTCTGGGTTGGGCATTGTTCAATAGACCTCTAGTCTCCGAACATTGTTCAATAGATCGCTGGTCTGGGCATTGTTCGATAGATCTCTAGTCTGGACATTCTTTGATAGTTTTCTAGTCTGGGCATTGTCGATAGATCTCAGGTCTGGGCATTGCTCAATAAATCTCTGTTCTTAACATTGTTCAATGGATCTTAAGTCTGGGCCTTTTTCTATAGATCTCTAGTGTAGGCATTGTTGATAGATCTCTAGTCTGGCTATTGTTCGCTAGATTTCTAGTCTGCACATTGTTCAATGGATCTCTGGCCTGGGCATTGTTCGATAGATATCTAATCCGGAAATGGTTTGATAGATCTCTGGTCTGAGCACTGTTCGATAGTTCTGCAGGCTGAGCATTGTTCGATAGATCTCTAGTCTCCAAACATTGTTCAATAGAGCTCTGGTCTGGACATTGTTCGATAGATCTCTAGTCTGGACATTCTTTAATAGATCTCTAGTCTGCGCATTGTTCTATAGATCTCTGTTCTTGGCATTGTTCAATAGATCTCTAGTCTGGGTCTTGTTCTATAGATCTCTAGTGTAGACATTGTTGATAAATCTCTAGTCTGGTTATTGTTTGATAGATCTCTAGTCTGCACATTGTTCGATAGATCTCTGGTCTGGGCATTGTTTGATAGATCTCTGGTCCGGGCATTTTTTGATAGATCTCTGGTCTGCACATTGTTCGATAGATCTCTAGTCTGGGCATTATTTGATAGATCTCTGGTCCAGGCATTGTTCGATAGATCTCTAGTATGGGCATTCTTTGATAGATCTCTGGTCTGGGCATTCTTTGATAGATCACTTGTCTGGGACTTGTTCTATAGATCTCTAGTGTGGGCATTGTTGATTGATCTCTAGTCTGTCTAATGTTTGATAGATCTCTAGTCTGCAGATTGTACAATAGATCTCTGGTCTGGGCATTGTGTGAGAGAGCTCAGGTCTGGGTGTTCTTCAATAGATCTCTGGTTTGGGCATTGCTTAATGAATCTCTGGTCTGGACATTGTTCGATAGATCTCTGGTCCGGGCATTGTTCGATAGAGCTCTGGTCTGGGCATTGTTCGATACATGTCTAGTCTGGGCATTGTTCGATAGATCTCTGGTCCGGGCATTGTTCGATAGAGCTCTGATCTGGGCATTGTTCGATACATGTCTAGTCTGGGCGCCCTCTAGCTTTACATGTGACCCTTTCGGCCACCATGTACATATCCATCCCTTTTCTCCATTCCTCGGTCCGGGGTGCCGCAGGGGCTCCCCAAGCTCGCGCCACATCTCGTTTCGCTACCACGAAAGCTTACACCGCAAAAATCAGATGTGGGCGACTCAAATCTACATCGGTAGTTATCCCAAGCAAGACAAATTTTGGATCCAGGGGGAGCGCTGCCTCTAGTATCTTACTCAGTTCCCCCACTATGTGTGTCCAGTAAGCGTGCACAATAGGGCAGTCCCATAGTCTGGGCATGCTTTGTCTGGTCTGGGCATTGTTCATCAGAGCTCTGGTCTGCACATCACTCCCCCCTGGGGGACTACCAGGGGGAAGTGATATAGAAGCTGCCTGTAGTGCCTTAGAACAAGGTATTAATGAGGCGCTTGACAAGGCGGTGCCCTGGGCCCCCAGTGCTCCTAGGAGACAGGGTAGATCTGCTCCCTGGTTCAACGTAGAGTTGAAGGTCGCAAAATCCTCCTGTAAACGTCTGGAACGTAGGTGGAGAGTAGATTTTTCTGAAGATAGGAAGACCACCTATAAGACCAGTCTCAAAAACGATCATTCTCTAATAAGGAAGACGCGAGCTGCATATTACAATACAAAAATCGAACTAGCGGAGAACTCTTCTAGAGAGTTGTTAATGATCTTTAAAGAACTATCGTCTCTTGACAGATTCTCTCCCCCCAGTAAGGGTTCAGTCGAGTCATGCAACCTGATAGCTGATTATTTCTCCGATAAGGTAGAGAGAATCTACTCAACCTTCCCGGAGGAGGCTCGTAAGGGGAGGTCCAATAAGTTGGGAGCTTGCAACATGAAGGAGGCTTCTTGTCTATCAAGCTTTAACCTTCCATCTTTGGTCGACCTCCAAGCCTTAGCTTTGAGCAGCAAGTCTGGCTCCCCGAAAGATCCTATGAAACCAAGAAATATTATTTAGTATGGACATTCTGGCTCCCTACTTTAGGCACCTCATTAGACTCTCTTTTACTACAGGCGTAGTCCCCCAACGGTGGAAAGAGGCAGTGTTTGTGCCCATAAAGAAAAAACCTGGGATCAGTTGTAGACAGTTGGAGAATCTACGACCGATCTCACTCTTACCTTTCGTTGCCGAAATTGCGGAAAAAACGGTCAAAGATCAACTAATACGGCACATGAACCAGGCCAACCTACTACACCCCACGCAATCGGATTTTCGGGCTACATACTCCACAGAGTCGGCACTGCTTTTCTCCACTGAAACCATCCGCAGACAGGCCGATGCAGGACAGACGGTGGCACTGATCCTGTTAGATCTTAGCGCCGCGTTTGACACCGTGGCCCATCCCATTCTTCTGCAGCGTCTTAAGGAAAGTGGACTAGCCAACTTGGCACTGAAATGGTTAAACTCCTTCCTCCAGGACAGGAGCTTTCAAGTAGCCCAAGGGCCATACTACTCCAAGAACATCAGGTTGGGGCAGGAGGTTCCCCAGGGCTCTATATTAAGCCCTACGCTTTTCAATCTGTATATGGCCCCCCTGTCCGGAAACATCGAAAAATACGGCATCAGTGTCGTGGCATATGCAGATGACACGCAGCTTGTAGTATCTCTATCCCAATCTCAGGAGGAAGATGCCGCCAACTTCTCCGCGTGCCTAGAAGAACTTACTGTCTGGATGGCTGACAACTGCTTAAAATTAAACGGTGATAAGACCGAGGTACTAATTGTGGGTAAGGCTACCACGTTATGGTCTCCCAAATGGTGGCCACAGACCTTGGGCACCATCCCCACCCCTAAGGAGCAGGTAAAGAACCTGGGGATGTGGCTGGACTCCAAGCTCTCTTTTGACCACCACTCCAGGGCGGTTGCTGGTAAGTGCTTCGGCATAATGAAAGGCCTCCGGAAGGTCCTAGACGTGCTTCCAGTATCTGCCAGGAAAACCCTAGTCCACGCACTTGTCACCTCTTGTTTGGACTATGGGAATGCTCTCTACTTGGGTGCGAGTAGGAAGAGCATTCAGAGACTACAATATATTCAGAACGCGGCTGCCCGCCTAGTCCTAATGTTCCCTAGGAGAGCCTCGTCCAAAAATGCTCGATCCACTCTACATTGGCTCCCAGTTAAGGAAAGTATCCTATTTAAGACCCTATGCATCAGTCATCGAATCCTGACGAGGAAGGGTCCGAATTACCTTCATAACCTATTGTCCCCCTATACGCCTACCAGGGCCCTGCGTTCCTGGGGCGCTGGGCTGGTTCAAGTCCCAGTTATAAAAAGAATAAGAATGGGGGGCCGATCCCTCCGCTACCTGGCAGCTAAACAGTGGAACTGCGGATGGAACTATCCGAAAGCAAGTTCCGAAAAAAATGGAAGACTTGGCTATTCCAGCCATAAGCGCTCTTTCTTTCTGTCTCCCCCTGCCTCTTATCACACATTAGGTTGGCACCACTAGGTCGCAGCGCGAGGACACACTAGCTAGTGTAACCAGGCGCTTTACAAACTCCTTTATTTATTATTATTACGTGGTTCAATGAATCTCTAGTGTGGGCATTGTTCAATAGAGCTCTGGTCCTGGCATTGTTCTATAGATCTCTGGTCTGGGCATTCTTTGTATGGTCATTGTTCAATAGAGCTCTGTGCTGCACATTGTTTGATGAATCTCTTGTGTGGGCATTGTTCTATAGATCTCTGGTCGGGCATTGTTTGATAGATTTCTAGTCTGGGCCTTTTTCTATAGATCTCTAGTCTGGGCATTGTTGATAGATCTCTAGTCTGTCTATTGTATGATAGATCACTAGTTCTGCCTCGCAAGTCGATTGGCAGATCAGCAGGGAGTTTTTGACTCGGAGAATTTAAATATCCGCCCTCCAATAGGATCTTTTCTTGTGCGATCATCCCCGCGATATTTTTTCCGCTTTGACCGCCTTCATTCAGAACGCTGACATCGGACCTATCATCTAGGTAAACCTTGAGAGATCGCTTGTTCAACGCTTTTGTATTTATTTTACTTTCGATATCTCTCTGGTTGTGTGCTGTCGTTTTGGGCGATATTTTATTATCTCTCCATTCCTTTTCCTTCTACTTTTCTACGTTTCAGCGTTCCGAGTATCTTGGCATTCTATTTTGAAAATATCTCAGTGAATCCGTTTGCATTTGGCCGTTGCAGTGTGCTCTACGAAAGGTCCTTTGGACCCAGGTGAGCTGATTTCTCTTCATTAGGTATCACCCTGTTTGATAGCGGCTTCTAATTGGAATTCTTGCAGTTCTTGATTGCTCAGTCTGTTGATTGAATACTCGGCTATGTTTCCTAATCCTGCACTGGCATTACATCTCACAATGGTGCACGTAGCCTTAACGCCTTTTTTCCTTGTAGGTCTTTGATTTCTTAGGCTCCACGTGAACCACCTTTGGAGTTCTTTCAGCCAAAGTGTACCTGAAACAAAAACGGGAGTAATTTGGCCGGATCTTTTTCTACCTAACGAATGAATGTCTTTGCCGCTGCACAGTCGACTGCCTTGGAATTTAGGTAAACTCCTTTGATAGATTCTCTACCTACCTTCTCTTCTACTAGCATACCTATGAGACGATTTTGAGCCGTTAACTCTTGAACGGAATTTTTGAACCGCCCTTTGTTGACTTTGAATAGATGTTCCTCGTTATTTTTAATTTCAATTTTTTGTTTTGCTTTTATTCTTTCCTCATTTTTTGCACTCGATTATAGTTTTTCCATTTGTTTATTTTTTCTTTTATTCAGATTTGGAGAGACCTACCAAAGAGCTTTATCGCTAGGACACCTCTGCCTTTTTTCCTTTTTTCCTCTTTCCATATACGCAGGTAAACGCATATATATCTTTTTGTTTATTTTTTTGGCCTTGAGTTTGTATCTCTTTGACCTGTTGTGTTTTTGTGTTCAGACATGAATCGTTTGTAGAAGAGTTACTAATGAGTCTTTTTGGTTTACTGGCGCATTTGGTGTATCTTTATATCTTGTTCCCCCTTTGTCAACATCTTCTCCCTTTGTTTTCCTAGGTGTCCACATTTATGTATGTTTGTATATTTGTCATTTTTAGTATAACAGTTTTTTATAAAAATAGAAAAATTACACTAAAGAATTCACAGTTTTCCTTTCCAAGGTTTTTGGCACTCAGTTTGTGAACTTATTTGTTTGTTTGTTAAATGTATTATTTTGCCTTTATTCTTTATTACTATTATCATTATCATTTATTTTTATTTTATTATTTTTTCTTACCTCTATAGGTCCCAGCCTGTGGGGGTCTGTCTGTTACGCCCTGAGGAAGGTGGTGCTCCTGGTTAGGAGTGGTTTCACCGAAACGCGCGTCGGCGTTGTTTGTTGGGCCTGCCATTCCCGCCCCTGAAACTCTCTATATACCTTGATAAATAGTTCTCTCTTACCATCTTGACTAATTATCAGAGTCCCCTGTGATCACTTCCTTGGGAATGGGCCCTCAAAAGTTTGTTTGGTTTTTGTTGAATGATTTTCTGTGATGCTGTATGAATGCGAGCTGTTTGAAGTTGAATGCATGCTTGTTTGATTAGAAATTGTCCCCCTATTCCTTACCTTCTTTTCCCCCCCTGCTTGGGAACCTGTTATTTGTCTACATTTGTATTATATTTCTGTTTTGTACAGTTTTTTTAGTATGTTTTGCATGTTATTGATGTATTGCAAAACAACATAAACAAATGCATTAAATCCCCATATTTATTTCCAAATAAAAGGAAACTATATTCTTTCTACTGTGATCGTCTTGTGTTTTGCTGCACTTGCATTCGTCTTTTTTGTCATTTTTTGTACCTTAATGTTATACCGTTCTTTTTCCTATCTGAGTGCCATACCGTTTGGAGTCAAATATATGATACTTTGTACATTCTTTAAACATAGGGGTAGAGTCTTTTGTGTTTTTTTGCTTGGTTGTTTATTCCCCTACATCTCTACCCATATTGTGTGACTTGGGGGTGCCCCTTGTTCTTTGGATACGATTTCCCGGCCCTGTGCCGTGGGGTGTCTTTTGTGGTTATCTTTCTGTTTGTTAGTATATTTCTGTTTGGTTCTTGGACACCTAGGATCTCTCTTACCTTGTATTTGTCTTTTTCTTATTTTTCTCTTTTTCCGTCATCGTTCTGATTCTTTTTCGTTTCTGTCTTTGTATTTTTGTCATTTGGACACATTGAGTTAATTTGGTTCGTTTTATTTTAGTTGATTTTTCCTATGGATAGCATCAAAACCTTCGGTTTTACCGATGAAGACTTTGCCCGCCTTTTAGGTCAGACTACCGATGGTGATCGTCCCTTTTCTTTGTCGAAAGGCCTGAATGACGACTGGTTGAAATTACTGGATTTAAAAAAGAAGACTAAGCGGACCGACTCACATGCTAATTTCATGCTAGAGTATCTGAGGGCAGGAACAATCCCTATCGGTCTTCGAGTGAGGAACGTACCGGGCCTTTTTGTTGACATCAGGAAGTTTTTGGAAAAGTGGGCTCTTATTTCAAACAGATGCTCTAGGGATTGGATGATCCTCATTATAGAAACGGCTAGAGAGGTCATCCAACTCCTTAATAAAGAGATCTTGGAGCTAGAGGAAAAATTAAAATAGTCCAACCCCATTGACGAGTGTAAAAAGAGGCTTGAAGATATCGCTGCCGAACTTGATTCCTTTAGTGAATATCTCCTAAAGAGAAAGACGGACAAACTCCGAAAGGATATCAGGAACTTCTCTCAAGAACGTATCTATCCATTCTTGGGAGAAAATTTCTACACCTATAACAACGAGGGTAAACCCAACATTAATCACCCCAATTGGGGCAATAAACGGGTTTCTAGTCTGGGCCTTTTTCTATAGATCTCTAGTCTGGGCATTGTTGATAGATCTCTAGTCTGTCTATTGTATGATAGATCACTAGTCTGCACATCGTTCAATGGATCTCTAGTCCAGCCATTGTTCGATAGATCTCTAGTGTGGGCATTGTTCAATAGATCTCTAGTCTGGACATTCTTTGATAGATCTCTTTTCTGGACATTGTTGGATAGATCTCTGGTCTGGCCATTGTTCAATAGATTTCTAGTCTGGGCCTTTTTATATAGATCTCTAGTGTGGCTATTGTTCGATATATCTCTAGTCTGGGCATTCTTTGAAAGATCTCTGGTGTGAGCATTGTTCAAAAGAGATCCGGTCTGGGCATTGTGTGACAGATCTCTGGTCTGGGCCTTGTTCTGTAGATCTCTGGTCTGGGCATTCTTTGTATGGTCATTGTTCAATAGAGCTCTGTGCTGCACATTGTTTGATGAATCTCTTGTGTGGGCATTGTTCTATAGATCTCTGGTCGGGCATTGTTTGATAGATTTCTAGTCTGGGCCTTTTTCTATAGATCTCTAGTCTGGGCATTGTTGATAGATCTCTAGTCTGTCTATTGTATGATAGATCACTAGTCTGCACATCGTTCAATGGATCTCTAGTCCAGCCATTGTTCGATAGATCTCTAGTGTGGGCATTGTTCAATAGATCTCTAGTCTGGACATTCTTTGATAGATCTCTTGTCTGGACATTGTTGGATAGATCTCTGGTCTGGCCATTGTTCAATAGATTTCTAGTCTGGGCCTTTTTATATAGATCTCTAGTGTGGCTATTGTTCGATATATCTCTAGTCTGGGCATTCTTTGAAAGATCTCTGGTGTGAGCATTGTTCAAAAGAGATCCGGTCTGGGCATTGTGTGACAGATCTCTGGTCTGGGCCTTGTTCTGTAGATCTCTAGTCTGGGCATTATTTGATAGATCTCTATTCTGGCTATTGTTCGATAGATCTGTGGTCTGGGCATTGTTCGATAGATCTCTTCTCTGTGCATTGTTCAATAGATCGCTAGGCTGGGCATTTTTTAATAGATCTTCGGTCTGAGCATTGTTCGATAGAGCTCTTATCTGGGCATTGTGTGATAGAGCTCTGGTCTGGTCATTGCTCAATAGAGATCTAATCCAGGAATTTTTCGAGAGAACTCTGGTCTGAGCATTGTCGGATAGATCTATAGTCTGGGCATTCTTTGACAGATCTCTTGTCTGGTCATTGTTCAATAGATCTTTGGTCTGGGAATTGTTTGACAGATCTCTGGTATGGTCATTGTTCGACAGATCTCTGGTACGGGCATTGTTCGATAGATCTGTGGTCTGGGCATTGTTCGATAGATCTGTTGTCTGGGCATTGTTTGATAGATCTGTGGTCTGTGCATTGTTCAATAGAGGGGAACATTGTTTACAACGCGGGGATTACATCGCGATGCCATTACATCGCGGTTTTTACAACGCAAGTCGTTACAACGACTTGCTCTAGATGGCGCTCTAGGACAAGGAATAGTATAATTTACTATCCAACACCTTCCCTACTGTACGTAGACTGGAGTTGGAATAGTAAATTATACTACTCCTAAGTCCTATTCCTTGTCCTAGAGCGCCATCTAGCGCAAGTCGTTGTAACGACTTGCGTTGTAAAAACCGCGATGTAGTGTACCGCGATGTAAATGTATGCGTTGTAACGTCATACATCCTTCAATAGATCTCTACTCTGGGAATTCTTTGATAGATCTCTGGTCTGAGCATTGTACTATAGAGCTCTTGTCTGGGCATTGTTTGACAGATCTCTGGTACGGGCATTGTTCTATAGATCTCTGATTTGGGCATTGTTCGATAGAGCTCTAGCCTCCGAACATTGTTCGATAGAGCTGTGGTCTGGTCATTGTTTGATACATCTCTAGTCTGGGCATTGTTCGATAGATCTCTGGTCCGGGCATTGTTCAAAAGATCTCTAGTCTGGGCCTTGTTCTTTAGATCTCCAGTGTGGGCATTGTTGATAGATCTCTAGTCTGGCTATTGTTTGATAGATCTCTAGTCAGCACATTTTTCGATAGATCTCTGGTCCGGGCATTGTTCAAAAGATCTCTAGTCTGGGCCTTGTTCTTTAGATCTCCAGTGTGGGCATTGTTGATAGATCTCTAGTCTGGCTATTGTTTGATAGATCTCTAGTCAGCACATTTTTCGATAGATCTCTGGTCCGGGCATTGTTTGATAGATCTTTGGTCTGCACATTGTTTGATAAATCTCTGGTCTGGGCATTATTTGATAGATCTGTGGTACGGGCATTGGTACATTGTTTGATAGATCTCTGGTTTGGGCATTCTTTGATAGATCTCTCGTCTGGTACTTGTTCTATAGATCTCTAGTTTGGTCATTGTTGATAGATCTCTGGTCTGGACATTGTTTGATAGATCTTTGCTCCAGGCATTGTTCAATAGAGCTCTGGTCTTGGCATTGTTTGATAGATCTCTGGTCTGGGCATTGTTTGATAGATCTCTAGTCTGCACATTGTTCAATGGATCTCTGGCCTGAGCATTGTTTGATAGAGCTCTAGTCTTGGCATTCTTTGATAGATCTCTCGTCTGGTACTTGTTCTATAGATCTCTAGTTTGCTCATTGTTGATAGATCTCTGGTCTGGGCCTTGTATGAGAGAGCTCTGGTCTGGGTGTTGTTCAATCAATCTCTGGTTTGGGCATTGTTCAATAGAGCTCTGGTCTTGGCATTGTTCGATAGATCTCTGATCTGGGCATTGTTTGATAGATCTCTAGTCTGCACATTGTTCAATGGATCTCTGACCTGAGCATTGTTTGATAGATCTCTAGTCTGGGCATTCGTTGATAGATCTCTGGTCCGGGAATTGTTCGATAGATCTCTGGTCCGGGAATTGTTCGATAGAGCTCTGGTCCCGGTATTGCTCGATAGAGCTCTGGTCCGGGGATTGTTCGATACATGTCTAGTCTGGGCATTGTTCGATTGTTCTCTGGTCCGGGCATCTGGTCTGGGCATTGTTCGATAGATCTCTGGTCCGAGCATTGTTCAATAGATCTAGTCTGGGCATTGTTCGATAGATCTCTGGTCCGGGCATTGTTCAATAGATCTCTGGTCTGTTCATTGTTCAATAGATCTCTGGTCTGTTCATTGTTCAATAACCATACCAGAGATCTATCGAACAATACCCATGGACAAAGAGACCAGAGATCTATTGAACAATGTACATGGCGCTGCGAGTTTCTAGAGTGCCTCTAAAGGTGTTCAGATTACATGCTGAGTCAATTTTTGGCCTCTCTTCAGAGTGCTCAGAGCGATGGTCACATGTGCGCCAATTGTGGTTATGGCTCTACATGGAAGTATGAATAGGGTCCCCACGGGAGCCAAAATAGCGACAGTACCAAAGGAAAATAAAACGGGGTGATTACAGGCGATAATGATGTGTGTGCGAGCGTGCATGCGTGCTTAAGTGTGTGTGTTACTGTTAATGCGTTTGTTGCGGCGGAGGGTCTTGTGTGGATAAAAAGTCCATAAGTGACTAGGCCAGACGGAGAATGCAGAAGAAAGTCATGTGAAGGGGAGAACGGGGGTGACTGAGACACCCCGAAGGGCACCCCCGTTCAGAAAAGCTTTGTCATGTTTAATTCAAATCTTATAGTTTCAGATTTGTTTACAATTGTATGCGTCCGGACTAGAACCGTTTCATTTTTAATTGTTCCCAATAATGTAATTGTTGTAAATCATCTGATTTTGAATACAATCCGTGGTAACAAGCATTGGCAAACAGCATTAGTCTGGCATGTCTGTGTTTGGATACACAGATAGAGGCTCCCAGGTGGCGCACAGTGCCAAGCACAGGGTTCTGGTTGACCACGCCCCTCCCAGAGACCCTCACCCTGGCTGCCCTGACCTCTCTTGTCATCAGGGAACTTGTAAAGCTCACAGCCCTGGCCTCGGTTTCCAGTGCCTCGCCATATTGCCAGATAATACCCTTTACTTCAGATGACACCCTATCACCACTCAGGAAGTGGTGAAGAGTGGTTTGATGAATTTAAAAGTAAGGGGCCATACCTTTCTAGAGTCAAATGTACAAAGATGCAGTTGGAGTTCTGTATGTCATCCCTGGGACACTGTTGGTAACCAGCAATGCTCACCGGGGTACCTACCAGCAAACGCCCACTGCTTTACCAAAGCTGGCACTAAAAGGTGGACACATCTCCAAGTGCCCTGTGAACTGATGGAGAGTCGCAGGGAAGAGTTGCATCCAATGGATGTATTTAAGTTCCAAGATTCACACCTCAGCCTCCACCCTTGCCTCATCTCAAAGCCTCTTGTAACTTCCCTACAGTTCAAAGCACATCATGCCAGCACCCTGGAGGCGAGCTCCCTGAGAGCTGCATTCGACACCAGCGCAGAGGCAAACGAGGATACACACAGCCATGCATGCACCATTGAAAGGTTACAACACACCCTCCTCTGCTTAACACAATGAATACACACATTTTAAAGAGACACCCATAAACACAAAGCAATAAGTAAATGGAAAGCAATTAGACATATTCCCTTAAATATTCCGGTTTCTTTGACACTCTGGAACGTCTCCTCACTACTTGCTCATTAGGAACATTTCTTTGCATTTCAGTTATAGGAACATCACATTTCGTATTCTTGTACTTGTTAGCATCAGACTTTACGGGTTCCTCTCTGGCTTTCTCCTCTCTTCCCAAGTTCCACATTTTGAGATCTTCCATTCTAACAGCATTGACAAAGGCTCTGATGACTTTAAGAGGCTCCTGAATATTTTTACTGTGATTCTGTGAATCCAAGCCGAGGATCTCTGATTTTAACTAAATCCCCAACCTGAATCTCCACTTATGTTTTTTACTCCATTGCAACTGTCAAATAACGTTTTTCTTTCTAACTCTCTCTTGAAATCTCTGAATTCTTTTTTTTTCTCATTACCTTCAACATTCACTCATATCCCACGTTTTCATTTACCCAAGACGGACACATTAATGTGTTTGCTTTTTTCCTCCTGAACAACTCAAACGGAGAGATACCTGTGGTTTTATGATGAGTTTTTCGATAATTCTCAATCTTACACAGCACTTCTTTCTTCCAACACTCATTACTCGCAGCAGCCCTCTGTATGGTTCCCTTTATCACCACGTTGAGTCTTTCCACCATTCCATTCGTTTCAGGATGATAAAGGGCGGACTACTAGTCTAAAATACCCCTGTCTCCAAGATATTTACCTAACTCGTGCGACCCCAGCTGAACCCTGTTGTCCATTAGAATTAAGGTGGGGAATCCCTCTCTTCTGAAAACTTGTTCCAGAAAAATTATGACATCACCTGTCTCAACAGAATTAGTAATACCCACCTCAGGCCACCTGGAGTACATATCAATCTGGGCTATAGCATATTTATCCATGCTAGTGTGTTTGATCGGACCAAGGATGTCCAAGACTATCTCTTGCAAGGGTTCTTTGCATTTTCTCCCACTAACATCATCTGAACTCTCCATGTAAAACTTTAATCTGCATTGGTACACTGTCCACACTATCACACACCTCTCTCAACTTGAATATCCATGCCTGGCCACCAGTACATAAGGCGGAGCTGCTCCTTGATTTTTGAGATCCCAGGGTGACTATCATGTGCCAATGAGACCAATCCTTCCCTTAAAGATAACAGCGGAACCAATCAGGTCCCCTCAACAGTGTGCAATCCTGCAACAACAGTTCAGATCTTGATCTTTCTCCTGTCTCCCCACTAGCTCTTTAATTCAAGAATCACACCTTGAATAACCTCATGCTTGTTCAACTCCTTCACCCATTCATCTTCTTTAATAATGCTCTCTCTGAACACATAAACTTCAAAATCCTCATCCTCAATTCCCATCTCCTCTTGTTCTACAGTCTTATCAATCAGTCTAGAACAACAATCAGCAATACTATTTCTAGCTCCAGGTACATACATCATTTCAAACTGAAATTTCTGTAAGGCAATGGCCCACTGCCTAATCCTTTTGGGAAAAAGGGGGTGGTGATGGACAGAGTTTCTGAATGATGCAGAATACTCTTACCAAGTCAAGAGATCATGGTTTTAATCCATCACCGTTTTTTAGCTCACTGCACCATCCCAGCTCAGAACCTGGCTACAAGCAAATTAGTCTGTACCTGTCCCAGTGCATGATGGGAACAGGGCAAACCAAACTACCAAGCCAATTCTTATACTGGGAAGGAAACAAGCTTCCGGGGACCGGTTTCTGGCATCACAGCCTTCGTCGGCCCGGCTTGCCTGAATCCTGATGGTGCAATGAGCAAGGGACTCACGTCTGAGCATACCCTCCCACACTGAGTGTGGATAAAATCGATTTGGGAAAAAGGGGGTGGTGATGGACAGAGTTTCTGAATGATGCAGAATACTCTTACCAAGTCAAGAGATCATGGTTTTAATCCATCACCGTTTTTTAGCTCACTGCACCATCCCAGCTCAGAACCTGGCTACATGCAAATTAGTCTGTACCTGTCCCAGTGCATGATGGGAACAGGGCAAACCAAACTACCAAGCCAATTCTTATACTGGGAAGGAAACAAGCTTCCGGGGACCGGTTTCTGGCATCACAGCCTTCGTCGGCCCGGCTTGCCTGAATCCTGATGGTGCAATGAGCAAGGGACTCACGTCTGAGCATACCCTCCCACACTGAGTGTGGATAAAATCGATTTGGGAAAAAGGGGGTGGTGATGGACAGAGTTTCTGAATGATGCAGAATACTCTTACCAAGTCAAGAGATCATGGTTTTAATCCATCACCGTTTTTTAGCTCACTGCACCATCCCAGCTCAGAACCTGGCTACATGCAAATTAGTCTGTACCTGTCCCAGTGCATGATGGGAACAGGGCAAACCAAACTACCAAGCCAATTCTTATACTGGGAAGGAAACAAGCTTCCGGGGACCGGTTTCTGGCATCACAGCCTTCGTCGGCCCGGCTTGCCTGAATCCTGATGGTGCAATGAGCAAGGGACTCACGTCTGAGCATACCCTCCCACACTGAGTGTGGATAAAATCGATTTGGGAAAAAGGGGGTAGTGATGGACAGAGTTTCTGAATGATGCAGAATACTCTTACCAAGTCAAGAGATCATGGTTTTAATCCATCACCGTTTTTTAGCTCACTGCACCATCCCAGCTCAGAACCTGGCTACATGCAAATTAGTCTGTACCTGTCCCAGTGCATGATGGGAACAGGGCAAACCAAACTACCAAGCCAATTCTTATACTGGGAAGGAAACAAGCTTCCGGGGGCCGGTTTCTGGCATCACAGCCTTCGTCGGCCCGGCTTGCCTGAATCCTGATGGTGCAATGAGCAAGGGACTCACGTCTGAGCATACCCTCCCACACTGAGTGTGGATAAAATCGATTTGGGAAAAAGGGGGTGGTGATGGACAGAGTTTCTGAATGATGCAGAATACTCTTACCAAGTCAAGAGATCATGGTTTTAATCCATCACCGTTTTTTAGCTCACTGCACCATCCCAGCTCAGAACCTGGCTACATGCAAATTAGTCTGTACCTGTCCCAGTGCATGATGGGAACAGGGCAAACCAAACTACCAAGCCAATTCTTATACTGGGAAGGAAACAAGCTTCCGGGGGCGGTTTCTGGCATCACAGCCTTCGTCGGCCCGGCTTGCCTGAATCCTGATGGTGCAATGAGCAAGGGACTCACGTCTGAGCATACCCTCCCACACTGAGTGTGGATAAAATCGATTTGGGAAAAAGGGGGGTGGTGATGGACAGAGTTTCTGAATGATGCAGAATACTCTTACCAAGTCAAGAGATCATGGTTTTAATCCATCACCGTTTTTTAGCTCACTGCACCATCCCAGCTCAGAACCTGGCTACATGCAAATTAGTCTGTACCTGTCCCAGTGCATGATGGGAACAGGGCAAACCAAACTACCAAGCCAATTCTTATACTGGGAAGGAAACAAGCTTCCGGGGACCGGTTTCTGGCATCACAGCCTTCGTCGGCCCGGCTTGCCTGAATCCTGATGGTGCAATGAGCAAGGGACTCACGTCTGAGCATACCCTCCCACACTGAGTGTGGATAAAATCGATTTGGGAAAAAGGGGGTGGTGATGGACAGAGTTTCTGAATGATGCAGAATACTCTTACCAAGTCAAGAGATCATGGTTTTAATCCATCACCGTTTTTTTAGCTCACTGCACCATCCCAGCTCAGAACCTGGCTACATGCAAATTAGTCTGTACCTGTCCCAGTGCATGATGGGAACAGGGCAAACCAAACTACCAAGCCAATTCTTATACTGGGAAGGGAACAAGCCTCCGGGGACCTGTTTCTGGCATGACAGCCTTCGTCGGCCCGGCTTGCCTGAATCCTGATGGTGCAATGAGCAAGGGACTCACGTCTGAGCATACCCTCCCACACTGAGTGTGGATAAAATCGATTTGGGAAAAAGGGGGTGGTGATGGACAGAGTTTCTGAATGATGCAGAATACTCTTACCAAGTCAAGAGATCATGGTTTTAATCCATCACCGTTTTTTAGCTCACTGCACCATCCCAGCTCAGAACCTGGCTACATGCAAATTAGTCTGTACCTGTCCCAGTGCATGATGGGAACAGGGCAAACCAAACTACCAAGCCAATTCTTATACTGGGAAGGAAACAAGCTTCCGGGGACCGGTTTCTGGCATCACAGCCTTCGTCGGCCCGGCTTGCCTGAATCCTGATGGTGCAATGAGCAAGGGACTCACGTCTGAGCATACCCTCCCACACTGAGTGTGGATAAAATCGATTTGGGAAAAAGGGGGTGGTGATGGACAGAGTTTCTGAATGATGCAGAATACTCTTACCAAGTCAAGAGATCATGGTTTTAATCCATCACCGTTTTTTAGCTCACTGCACCATCCCAGCTCAGAACCTGGCTACATGCAAATTAGTCTGTACCTGTCCCAGTGCATGATGGGAACAGGGCAAACCAAACTACCAAGCCAATTCTTATACTGGGAAGGAAACAAGCTTCCGGGGACCCGTTTCTGGCATCACAGCCTTCGTCGGCCCGGCTTGCCTGAATCCTGATGGTGCAATGAGCAAGGGACTCACGTCTGAGCATACCCTCCCACACTGAGTGTGGATAAAATCGATTTGGGAAAAAGGGGGTGGTGATGGACAGAGTTTCTGAATGATGCAGAATACTCTTACCAAGTCAAGAGATCATGGTTTTAATCCATCACCGTTTTTTAGCTCACTGCACCATCCCAGCTCAGAACCTGGCTACATGCAAATTAGTCTGTACCTGTCCCAGTGCATGATGGGAACAGGGCAAACCAAACTACCAAGCCAATTCTTATACTGGGAAGGAAACAAGCTTCCGGGGGCCGGTTTTTGGCATCACAGCCTTCGTCGGCCCGGCTTGCCTGAATCCTGATGGTGCAATGAGCAAGGGACTCACGTCTGAGCATACCCTCCCACACTGAGTGTGGATAAAATCGATTTGGGAAAAAGGGGGTGGTGATGGACAGAGTTTCTGAATGATGCAGAATACTCTTACCAAGTCAAGAGATCATGGTTTTAATCCATCACCGTTTTTTAGCTCACTGCACCATCCCAGCTCAGAACCTGGCTACATGCAAATTAGTCTGTACCTGTCCCAGTGCATGATGGGAACAGGGCAAACCAAACTACCAAGCCAATTCTTATACTGGGAAGGAAACAAGCTTCCGGGGGCCGGTTTCTGGCATCACAGCCTTCGTCGGCCCGGCTTGCCTGAATCCTGATGGTGCAATGAGCAAGGGACTCACGTCTGAGCATACCCTCCCACACTGAGTGTGGATAAAATCGATTTGGGAAAAAGGGGGGTGGTGATGGACAGAGTTTCTGAATGATGCAGAATACTCTTACCAAGTCAAGAGATCATGGTTTTAATCCATCACCGTTTTTTAGCTCACTGCACCATCCCAGCTCAGAACCTGGCTACATGCAAATTAGTCTGTACCTGTCCCAGTGCATGATGGGAACAGGGCAAACCAAACTACCAAGCCAATTCTTATACCGGGAAGGAAACAAGCTTCCGGGGACCGGTTTCTGGCATCACAGCCTTCGTCGGCCCGGCTTGCCTGAATCCTGATGGTGCAATGAGCAAGGGACTCACGTCTGAGCATACCCTCCCACACTGAGTGTGGATAAAATCGATTTGGGAAAAAGGGGGTGGTGATGGACAGAGTTTCTGAATGATGCAGAATACTCTTACCAAGTCAAGAGATCATGGTTTTAATCCATCACAGTTTTTTAGCTCACTGCACCATCCCAGCTCAGAACCTGGCTACATGCAAATTAGTCTGTACCTGTCCCAGTGCATGATGGGAACAGGGCAAACCAAACTACCAAGCCAATTCTTATACTGGGAAGGGAACAAGCTTCCGGGGACCGGTTTCTGGCATCACAGCCTTCGTCGGCCCGGCTTGCCTGAATCCTGAATCCTGCCTAATCCTTCCAGACACAGCATCTAAACCCTTCTTCTCAAAGATTTCTCTAAGGGGCTTGCGGTCTGTCTTTGTCAGAAACTTGTTGTTCCAAATAAACTTCCTCAATTTCTGTACTGCCAAAACACTGCCAAGGCTTCCTTCTCTATAACAGAGTAAATTAACTCTGCTCCCTTTAACCCTCTAGAGATAAACAATATCGCCTTTTCCACACATTTGTGTATCTTTAGAAGCACTACACCAGGCCATTTAGAAATGGCATCAGACATGATGATCATCTCCTGACCAGACTCAAAACTTTATAAACACGTCACCTTTCTAAGTTCTAGTTTCATACCTGAGAATTCCAATTCACATTCTTTACTCCGCTCAAAAGTGCCATCTTTTCTTTTATAAGCTACTTCATGTTTTTAGTTTTTTCTGCAAAATTAGACACAAATTTATTGTAATATTCTGTCATGCCCAGAAACATGACTACCTCTTCTCTGGACACAGGACTAGCTAGACCAACAATGATATCCACCAATTCCTTCTTGGGTACAATGCCCTCAGAAGTTTTCTAGTGACCCAGATAGTTAATTTCAACAAGATTAAAACTATACTTTTCGGCTCTTAGTGTCAAAACACACTCTCTCAGCCTGCACAGTACCTCACGCACCCGCTCATTGTGTTGTTCCACATTCACTCCATATACCCAGATTTCATCCTGCTATAGCTTTATACCTCGCACACCTTATAAAACTTTCTCCATCACACGTTGTAAAACTGTCATGGCAGCGATCAACCCAAACGGCATGCGGACAAATTTATATGTGCCAAAAGGTGTGACAAATGTTGTCAAATCTTGATAATCTCAATGTAACTTGATCTGGTTATAGGCAGACATTAACTCAACAGACGAAAAGCACTTCACCTCCTTCAGCATAGATAACATTTCATTAAAGTTAGGCAAATGGTAGTGATCAACTACCACACCTTTATTGAGTTCTCGTAAGTCTACACAAAGATGGACATCTCCATTTGCTTTCCTTGCTAAGACAACCCGAGCAGACTACTTAGTGGACTCCACCTTTTCTATTACGCCTCACTCTCTCAATTTTCCTAGTTCTGCTTTCATCTTGTCCTTCATCATTAATGGTACGGCCCTTACTTTGTTAACAACTGGCGTTACCCCTTTTTTCAACTTGAACCTAGTTTTTTAAGCACCCCAGTTTTTCCTGAAATATTTGTGGAAATTCTTGTTCATACTAAGGCCTGCCAGCACTCACTGCACCACCCTCCTTCATGTCCTTGAGTCTTACTGAGGGAATCTCGTTGGGATCAAGATATACTTTGAAATCTCTTTGGTGAAACCAGCTAATGAAAGAGTCACCTCTTAAGGATATATACATTTTCCCAGCAACAGCATGTCCTCGAACTGTATGGACCCATTGAAACAACCTAGTAATTTGATTGGTTCCCCACCATAACCTTTCAGAGAGATGTCAAGTTTGTGCAATTTAACTCTGCCCACTAAAGCTCTTTCAAATATTTCTCTTCGAATCAAAGTGAATTTTTGCTCCTGAGTCAAATAGCATGGATATATCCACACCCTCAATCAGTACCATCTTCATTGGCCCACTCAAACCATCCTTAACCCCTTGAGTGCCCCGCCCTTTCCCCCTCCTGTGCCGGCCCTTTCATTAGCGGGCGGGGTCCATGACGAGATAGTCTCGTCATGGGCACAGCGCAACCGCGCTCCATGACGAGACTATCTCGTCATGGGCACAGAAGGGGTTAACCCGTAAGATAAACTCATCATCTGAAGATTCACTTTGATCTCACAAAACCTCATGCACTCTTTGCTTTCCTGCATCTAATGTTGCTCCTATATTTCCTTTTATACTGACTTAACGACAAAGAAAGCATTATAGTTACTCAATGTGTAACAGGGGAACATGAGGTTGTAGAACCACCAGATAATAGTGCAGTGCACAAGGTAGCTTTACAGTCACTCACTGCGTAACAGGGAAACATGAGATAGTAGACCCACCAGAGACACTGGAAAAGTATTGACCCAGCAGGGTGTGAGTTGTGGCATTCTAGCGTGGGTTTGCATCCCATCCTCATCGCCAATGAAATGAAGAAGAGTCGCAGGGAAGAGTTGCATCCAATAGGTGTATTTAAGTTCCAAGAAGAACAACTCAGCCTCCCCACTTGCCTCATCTCAAAGCCTCTTGTAACTTCCCTACATTTCAAAACACAACATTCCAGCACCATGGAGATGAGGTCCACGAGAGCTGCATTTGACTGCAATTACATTCCACTCTCAGAGACCAGTACAGAGGCAAATGTGAAGTATGAACTACTATGCAATACACCATTGAGAGGTTACCACACACCGCCATTTGCCGGGAAAGGGGAGAGGGCTGGATGTTGAAATGACAGAAATAAAGGGCATTGTAAGGTCCTACTTCAATGGCTGATCTTGTTTCCATTGCCAGGACCCAACACTGGCAGGCCTATGCCCACGTAGAGCCCTGTGCCTAGATTTCTTACTTGTGATGCACTACATTGTGTGCCAGCTTCCCTCTGCCAGAAGGCATCCATTAACCACAAGCTTCCATCTTCATATTTGAGGGGTTTAGTTTGAGGTGATTCTTTGCTATCCATTGGACAAGTCTAGGGGTCATCAACCGATGGCACAGGAATCAGACCAGGAGGGTTCTCAAGTTTTGGAATAATTTTCCAGTCATGGGTGCAGTGATAAACCTGACATTGAAGGAGAGGAGCTCTAGTAGTTGGATGAGGGAGACATTAAAGAGGAAGGAGAGATGGTGGACCCTTGAAGATCTCCAGCTATCGAGAAAAAAAGAGGTGAGCGGAAAGAAGTAAGCAAAGGTCTCAGAGATGTGTCTTCAAGGAGAGTGCCTCAGAAGAGTTGGATGACGGAGATGTTAGAGAGGAAGCAGCGATGGTGGACCATTGAAGATCTCCAGCTATCAAGAGAAAACGAGGAGAGCAGAAAGGAGTAAGCAAAGGTCTCAGAGATGTGTCATTGAGAAGAGTGCATTGAAAGACCTGGATGAGGGAGACGTTAAAGGAGATAGCGTGATGGTGGATCTTTGAAGATCTTTGAAGATCTCCATCTATCGAGAGAAAGAGAGGCAAACAGAAAGGAGTATGCGAAGGTCTCAGAGATGCGTCACCAAGGACAGCACCTCAAATTGTGATATAATCAAGTCTCAGAGATGTGTCATCATGGAGAGTGCCTCATATCACTACATAATCAAGTCTCAGAGATGTGTCTTCATGGAGAGTGCCTCAAATCATGACATAATCAAGTCTTGAGATGTGTCATCATGGAGAGTGCCTCGTTTCACGATATAATAAACTCTCTGGGATGTGTCACCCAGGACAGTGCCTCAAATCATGTCATAATCAAGTCTCAGAGAGGTGACACCAAGGACAGTGCCTCAAATTGTGACATAATCAAGTCTCAGAGATGTGTCACCAAGGACAGCGCCTCAAATCATGACATAATCAAATCTCAGAGATGTGTCATCATGGAGAGCGCCTCAATTCATGACATAATCAAGTCTCAGAGGTGTGTCATCATGGAGAGCGCCTCAAATCATGACATAATCAAGTCTCAGAGATGTGCCACCAAGGACAGTGCCTCAAATCCTGACATAATCAGGTCTCAGAGATGTGTCATCATGGAGAGTGCCTCAAATCATGACATAATCAAGTCTCAGAGATGTGACATCATGGAGAGTGCCTCAAATCATGGCATAATCAAGTCTCAGAGAGGTGCCACCGAGGACAGTGCCTCAAATAATGGCATAATCAAGTCTCAGAGATGTGTCATCATAGAGAGTGCCTTAAATCATGACATAGTCAAATCTCAGAGATGTGTCATCATGGAGAGTGCCTCAAATCATGACATAGTCAAGTCTCGAGATGTGTGATCATGGAGAGTGATTCAAATTGCGATATAATCAAGGGGTCAGTAAGGTCCAACAGCGGAACTGGCACTCATGCTGATGCCACCGTAGTTATGCTCTGCGGCGCCTCTTGAAGCCAGCCCTCCGTTGCAGGGTTCGAGTCTACCCTGATTCCGGTTTTTCCTTGCATGCTGTGACTGGATTTGCTGTAATTGTGCCTGCTGCTGTTTTTTAGTTTGTTTCACTGTTGTAATTGTGCCTGCTGCCGTTTTTAGTTGTTTCATTGTGTCTTCCCATTGGTGTGTGCTCTTGTGTCCCCTCCGTTATCCCGCCGCCGCTGGCCACTGACCGCTCCCCCTACTGTCCCGCTCCCGCCTCCCAGCTGCACGTCCCTCCCCTCTCCCCTACATTATGGCGACCACACCGAAGGCAAGCCCGTCTGCGCCCGTCCGCGACCCGACCGCGACCAGCACCAGAAACCCTGGTTCTCCTGGACCCCACTACTACGACTCAACCACCCTCCACGCACTCAACCCCAGTAGACATGCCGACTGCGCAAGATCTTCGCTGAACACCACCCACGGGCAGTTCTTGTGCAGACCCTGCCGCAGATCCTTCACCCTCGACAAAGCTCCCATGACCGCTGAAGGCACGCCTGATGCACGTACCACCGAAACCTTGACGTGCATCCTTCTCAACGTGCGCTCCCTGCACCGACACGCTGTAGAGATCTGGGACCTGATCGACACCCTCTCGCCCGACGTCGCCTTCTTCACAGAACCTTCGGCCACTGCCATCCCCGACAGCTACAAGATCCCGAGAAAGGACCGTCCGCACCGCCCAGGAGGAGGAATCGCCATCGCACGCAAGACCCCCCTCCGACTCTCCACGTCTAGCACGAGTGACCCCAACTTCAACACAGAACACCTCCACTTCCAGATCCAGACAAGCCCCAGGCCCACGCTACGTGGCACCCTCACCTACAGACCACCAGGACCTCGCTCCCACCCCGCAAGTACCAACTCGCAGAACCCCACGCCATCACCTCCACAGACTACATACTACTCGGGGACCTAAACTTCCACCTCAACAACGGCAACGACCCCGACTCCACTGCTCTCTTCGACAACCTCTCCAACCTAGGACACGCCCACCCACAGAGCGGGCCACTGCCTTGACCCCATCTTCGCGTGAGGAACAAACATCCGCTTCAGCCACACCACCCAGCCCCCCTGGACTGACCACCACTGCGTCCACTTCACCTTCAACATCACCACCACACCCAAACCCACCTTGCACCTGCCACAACAGAACTGGAGCAAGGTTACAGAGGAGCACCTCAACACCACCCTCTGTCAAAACCCTCCATCACCACGACCGACACCAACTCCGCAGCCAGAGAATTTCACCGCTGGGTCTCCTGCAGCGCCCACAAGCTCGCACCCCTCCGCCACCCAGCTAAAAAGTGCCCGCTGAAGGCTGCCTGGTTCACCACAGAACTGCAAGAAGCCAGATGCTCCTGCAGATGTCTAGAGAAAACCTGGCGAAACCTGAAAACCACAGAAGTACGTAACAACCACAAGAACGCCCTAAAGGAATACCATCAGCACATAAGAGACACCAAACGGACCTTCATAAGAGACAAAGTCCAGACCAACGTGACCAACACCAAGGAACTGCTCAGCGTCATACAGCAGTTCGCAAAACCCACCTGCGAAGCCCCGGACGTCACACCCTCCCAGGAACTCTGTGACAAACTCAGCTCCTACTTCCATCTGAAGATTAAGGCCCTCTATGACAACTTCAGTGAACCAACGACAAATACCACCCCCCTACCCACCACCGCCGATGAGCCGACCATCACATCCTGGGATCCCGCTACAATCGAACTCATCACCGGGACCATGAAGAAAGCTCACTCAGGAGCCCAAACAGACCCCTGTTCACCGCACATATTCCACAGGGCCGCCACCATCATCGCACCCGGACAATGACGGACTAACAACACCTCCCTCAGATCAGGCATCTGCCCAGATGACTGGAAACGGGTGGAGGTAAAACCCCTCCTTAAGAAAACAACGGCCAACCCAACGGACCTGAAAAACTACTGGCCCATCTCTCTCCTCCCCTTTGCGGCTAAAGTAACCGAGACTCATAAACGCCCAGCTGACCGCCTTCATAGAAGAGGACTCCATCCTGGACACCTCCCAGTCTGGATTCCGCAGCAACCACAGCACCGAGACCGCCCTCCTCGCCGCCACTGACGACATCCGCATGCTACTGGATCAGGGACACACCGTGGCCCTCATCCTTCTAGACCTCTACGCAGCCTTCGACACAGTCTCACATCGCACACTCGCAGCCAGACTTCACGACGCGGGAATCCTTCCTCTCTCCGGCAGAACTCAGAGGATTTGACTCTCTCCCTTCCTCTCCAAACCCACGAAAATCAACTGTGAAGTACCCCAGGGATCATCACTCAGCCCCACGCTCTTCAATATCTACATGGCCCCCCTCGCCACCATTGTCAGGCAGCATGGGCTCAGCATCGTATCCTGCGCCGACGACACCCAGCTCATCCTCTCACTCACGAAGAATCCCGAAGACACCAGACTCTGCTTCCAGGAAGGAATGAAGAACGTGGCAGCCTGGATGAAAGACAGCTGCCTGAAGCTAAACTCAGAGAAGACCAAGGACCTCATCCTCGGATCCTGCACCTCCGCCGGGGACAACACCTGGTGGCCCTCCGCCCTCGGGAGCCCACCCACCCCTACAGACCACGCTCGGAACCTCGGCATCATCCTTGACTCCTCCCTCTCCACGAACCGCCAGATCAACACCGTAACCTCCACTAGTTTCAACTGCCTATGCATCCTCCGTAAGACCTTCAAATGGATCCCCCCGACTGCAGAAGGACCGTCACCCATGCACTCATAACCAGCAGACTGGACTACGGCAACGCCCTCCACGGCGGAATCTTCTACAAAAACTCCAAACCATCCGGAACGCTACAGCCAGACTCGTCCTCAGGACACCGCACCACGAACACATGACCCAACACCTACGAGGCCTCCAGTGGCTCCCCGTTGAGAAGAGGGTCACCTTAAAACTCCTCACTCACGCCTACAAATCCCTCAACATCGGACCCAAATACCTCAACGAGAGAGTATCCTTCCACGTACCCAAGAGGAACCTTCGCTCCGCCAACCTCACCCTGGCAGAGGTCCCCCGCATCCCAGAAACAGAACCGGTGGGATAGCTTTCTCCTACATCACAGCCAAAACCTGGAACGAGCTCCCTGCGAACATCAGACGCTCCCCAACCCTGCACACGTTCAGCAAGGACCTCAAGACCTGGCTCTCCGACTGAGCCAGAGCCGCTCCCCTACCCCCTCAGCGCCCTGAGACCCTCATGGGTGAGTAGCGCGCTATACAAACCCCTGATTGATTGATTGATTGATTGATTGGTGATGATGTACCACATTTCAGTCACTTCAACCCCATGCTCTGACCATGGCTGAATCCTGTTTGGATTACAGAGAGAAGATGGGTTTAGTTTCTAACTGCTTATAATTGTATATAATTAGCTCGGTTTGCAGAGCAGTGGCCATTGCAAACTGGACGATAGAAGGGACCACTGGGTTGGAGCCGGATGTGCTTAGAATGGGCTTAATGTTGGCAAGTTTGAGTTCCGTCAGGAACATATCCGAGTCCAGCCAGCAGCTGGTGATAGCGGTAGTCCTGTTGGCAGCAGAACTATCAGTTTTGATTATGTGTCCTGGAAATGAGTCTGACAGTGCTCGTGATATGCCCCAGGCCTCTGTAAGCTGGCAAAACCATCAGTAGATGGAGGGAAGAAGGTCTGTAGTCTCCATAGAGGGATGGAGGTCTGTAGTCTCCATAGAGTGATGGAGGTCTGTAGTATCCGTAGAGGGATGGAGGTCTGTAGTCTCCATAGAGTGATGGAGGTCGGTAGTCTCCGTAGAGGGATGGAGGTCTGTAGTATCCGCATAGGGATGGAGGTCTGTAGTCTCCATAGAGGGATGGAGGTCTGTAGTCTCCATAGAGTGATGGAGGTCTGTAGTATCCGCATAGGGATGGAGGTCTGTAGTCTCCATAGAGGGATGGAGGTCTCTAGTATCCATAGAGGGATGGAGGTCTGTAGTCTCCATAGAGGGATGGAGGTCTCTAGTATCCGAAGAGGGCTGGCGGTCTGTAGTCTCTGTAGAGGGATGGAGGTCTGTAGTCTCCATAGAGGGATGGAGGTCTCTAGTATCCGTAGAGGGATGGAGGTCTGTAGTCTCCATAGAGGGATGGAGGTCTCTAGTATCCGAAGAGGGATGGAGGTCTGTAGTCTCTGTGGAGGGATGGAGGTCTGTAATATCCGTAGAGGGATGGAGGTCTGTAGTCTCCATAGAGGGATGGAGGTCTCTAGTATCCGAAGAGGGGTGGAGGTCTGTAGAATCCGCATAGGGATGCAGGTCTGTAGTCTCCATAGAGGGATGGAGGTCTCTAGTATCCATAGAGGGATGGAGGTCTCTAGTCTCCATAGAGGGATGGAGGTCTGTAGTCTCCGTAGAGGGATGGAGGTCTCTAGTATCCGTAGAGTGATGGAGGTCTGTAGTATCCGTAGAGGGATGGAGGTCTCTAGCATCCATAGAGGGATGGAGGTCTGTAGTCTCCATAGAGTGATGGAGGTCTGTAGTATCCGTGGAGGGATGGAGGTCTGTAGTCTCCATAGAAGGATGGAGGTCTGTAGTATCCGTAGAGGGATGGAGGTCTGTAGTCTCCATAGAGAGATGGAGGTCTGTAGTCTCTGTAGAGGGATGGAGGTCTGTAGTCTCCATAGAGGGATGGAGGTCTCTAGTATCCGAAGGGGGATGGAGGTCTGTAGTCTCTGTAGAGGGATGGAGGTCTCTAGTATCCAAAGAGGGATGGAAGTCTGTAGTCTCTGTAGAGGGATGGAGGTCTGTAGTATCCGTAGAGGGATGGAGGTCTCTAGTATCCGAAGAGGGATGGAGGTCTGTAGTCTCCATAGAGGGATGGAGGTCTGTACTATCCGTAGAGGGATGGAGGTCTGTAGTCTCCGTAGAGGGATGGAGGTCTGCAGTCTCCGTAGAGCAGTGGTCTTCAAACTTTTCAAAGCTGCGCCCCACCCCCCCAGTGGAAATAAAATCATTGCCCCCCCTCAAAATCTTTCACAATGATTCTATTAAACTAGCAATGCTTAGACTTTTTGAACATTACAGGTAAGTGCTGTTACCGTTTTAGAAATGCAATCAAAGACATGATTGCCAAACATACTATTCTGGTCAGGGAGAACTTACTAACGTGCAAAAGTATCCGCAGTGTGATTATTAGAAATGGGGGGGGAGGGTGTTGGCGAATATTTGGATTTTGGATTCTCTTCCCTTTGGACTCCTCCCAGCCACGATATAAATGACAAAAGATGTTAGTGACGGCCCCTTACAGAGTGGCTTACTACCGCTTATTTTTTTCTACCAAAAACAAAGCACTATTATCAGCATAATTCTTCTTTTGACTAGAGCCTCCCCCCCCCCCCCCCGGGATCATTTGAGGCCCCCTATGCCAACCCCTGCCCTAGGGAGAAGGGGGGATGAGAGGCCAAAAGGACTATTTGAACTCAAGACAAGTCCCAGATCTTCAGCTTTAGAGAAGGGGCTAGAAAATTATGTCCCGTTCATGGGTGGGTGATTCAGGAGGTTAAATATTCTGGATTTATGAATTATGTAAATATATTGGGAATTTCCTTAACTGGGCAAGCATCTTCATAGATTTATTATGATAAGCAAGGACTTTTTGCACTTCTGACGGCGGCTACCTAGATACCGGAGTGATATTACATTGTCAGCTTGTCATTGAAGTTGTTTTCTTTCCCAATTGCACGTCCTAAGATATTTTGCTTGGTTTTATAGATTTTAGATATGTTGTTCCAGCTCTATGAAATTGATAGGCTCTCTTCCTTGAGATGATGCTGTCAAATTCTCGTAACCATCTATGCACTTTGGCTCACATACTCTGGCTTTTCAAGGGTGCTGGAGAAAACAGAGTAGCCTTATCCTTAGATGCCGAGAAGGCCTTTGACCGTATTGAATGGAGCTATATGTTCCGCACAGTACATAGGCTGGGGTTAGGCAATGAACATATCTCTAAGGTCAAATGGTTATATGAGACACCACCCGCACAAGTGAATTGTGGGGGTTTCCTTTCAAAATGTTTTTTAGTGCAAAGAGGTACCCGCCAGGGTTGCCCTTTATCGCCCCTTTTGTTCCTTCTTGCACTTGAACCGCTGGCTGCTGCAATAAGACAGTGTTCACAAATAGCAGGCATTCCTACACCAGCAGGGATCTCAAAAATACTTCTTTATGCAGATGACATATTGCTCACACTTACTGATCTGCCTACTTCACTCCCTAGACTCATGTCTACACTTTCTCGCTTCTCGATGATTTCTGGCTACAAAGTCAATTGGAATAAGAGTGAAGCTCTCCCATTGCCCAGGGGTACAGCAAAAGCAGCTATTTTGGGCTATAATTTTCAATGGAAAGTGGACCGACTGAAGTATTTAGGTTTTTACATCAACACAGGTTTAGAACGTATGATTCAAGATAACTTAGATCCACTTATTGCCAAAACGAAGTCAGAGTATGAAAAATGGTCCCATCTTAACTTGTCTTTTTGGGGTAGAGTACAGGCAGTGAAAATGATTATAGTGCCCCGTTTCACTTATGTTTTAGGTATGTTGCCTTTGACAGTCAAAATATCAATATTGCGAGATATTGACAAAGGAATTAAAACCTTTATTTGGGGATCCCTGAGACCTAGACTTAAAATCTCAAAATTGATTGCTCACAGGCGATATGGGGGTCTTAGTTTACCGTGTATTGAGCATTACTATACAGCCCTCCATTTATCTCAATTGGTTTATCTTTGGCCCAGACAGGATGATTCCCCACTATGGGTTCTCATTGAAAGACAAACTGTACAGGCAACTTCAGGTTTGCACATGTTTTACACTCATAAATCACCTGCTTTACAAACTTCCAACCCTATTATTCAATCTATGCTTAAGATGTGGATACATGGCCACAAACTCCTTAAGAGTGACCCAAGACTGCATGGAAAGGCCCCCATATGGCATAACGCTGATATTAGGATAGGTAAACAGACTTTATCCTGGGATATATGGGAGAGAGCAGGTATTCTAACATTGGTTAACTTGCTTTAGAAGGTGAGCTTAAAACCTTTGAAATTCTTAAGATAGAATCTCAACTCCCTGCCTCCAAAGATGGGAAATACTTATAACTAAAACAAGCCCTATTTCGTAGACTAGGACGTTTTCCTTGGATAGTTGAGGATTCCCCAGTATTACAATACTTAAAAATTTGGGAGAAATTCAAAGGCGCAGTCTCTGGATTTTATAATCTCATGGTACATAAATTACACTCATACTCATCACTTGCACAGCTTCATGTCAAATGGCAAGGGCTAATTACTGTAGCTTATTCCGAAGGGGAATGGGAGAATGTTATTATGAACATGGATAAGGGAATCAGAGAGGCCAGAATGAAATACTCTTTTCAAAATTCTTCATAACTGGTACTGGTCACTACAAAAACTCAAGTCAGCAGGTTTACTATACCAATCTACCTGTTGGCGGTGCCCAGAGGAGGACTGCGATATACTACACATTTTATTCCGCTGCCCAATTTTGAAGGAATATTGGTCTTCCATAACTGCCTCTCTACACAGAGCTATACAAGTGTCCGTTCCTTTAACGGAAAAATGAGTTCTATTACATGATGTTACTGATCTCCCAAATCTCGCAAACCATACAAGACGATTGATCGCTATTGCACTCACTGTAGGAAGAATTTGTATATTAAGACATTGGAGAACACCACAATGCCCTACATATGATGAATGGATTATTGAAATGCATAAAATAGCATCATATGAAAAACTCATTTGTAGATTGCAGGACAATGTTGGAACTTTCATCCAAATTTGGAACCCCTTTTCTAGCTAATAAATGTTCTATTTCTGGTAATATTTCAGATTTTTCTTCTAATTAGGAACTACAATAAGGGAATCACTTCTGTTTTCATTTCCTTATTAATTCATTACCATCATTATTTATATTCATGCTGTTGCTGTTCTCATTAGGACTGTTGATGCTGTAGCCACGAACACTGTTATTTGAATTAGGACCCACTGTTCACCTATTGGAAACTGTTGAGTTAGTGGGAATATCTTGACTTGAAATAATATATTTGTATGATATTATCGCTACTGTCTTCCAACTATCTATAATACATGATTTACTGCATATTGAGATGACGCTGTCAAGGTTGGATGTCTTCCATGATGGAAATGTGGAATTGAACTCACTGAAGGCAGATTTACTAACGTTTCTCGCGACACAGCAAAGCGAGACAACTTGCTACGCTTCATTGCACGAAAGAGAGACATCAGAAATGAGCCATATTTGCAAAGATATGGCGTATTTCTGCTGCCTCCTTGCACTGGTGCACTGTGTGCTGCCTAGCGCCTATGCAGGCACCCTTGCATCATGGTGCAAGCGTGCCTGTGTTATATAGAAGGAACGGAGCTAGCGGTAACCCTCTGGGACAGCACCGGATTATCAGTTACCCTTTGCCTGTGTTATAGGCAAGATTGTTTTTGTGCAGGAAGGCAAATATTTCTGCACAGAACCAATCCTTTAAGGCATTTTCTTTTCTCTGTGTGATACGGAATGCATGAAAAAGGAAGTACAGAGGAGAAATAAAGTTATTTCTCCTCGTTACACATGGGTCTGGGCGGTGTACCATTTTGACACATTCCTCAACTCCTTGTAAATCTGGCAATGTGCCAAAATTCATGAGTGGATGTATAGTTAGCGCCCACACTTCACTCATGGAACGCCTTCCTGTCACAAGGTAAAGCAAGACAACGATATGCACTGCCTTGCGTTACTTTGGATTCACTAAACCACGCAGAGACGTGCAAGGTGGCTTTGTGTGGCTTGGAAATCCCATTAAGGGAACTGCGTTGCCTTGCGATGACCTGTGTCATGTAATTGGTTAATCTTGTCTTGGTTTCTAGGTAAGGAAGGGAATTAAGTGAAGGCAGGGAGGTGTGTTCCCAGGCACTTGCAGTTGCGTTAGAGATTATGGTTCTAAACTTCACTGAAGAAGAATTGAGTGGTTGAAAGTGAGGTTTACAGCTGTAATGACCAGTTTCACGTAACATATTTACTGGTCACGGCAATGAGATTCGGATTGATAAAGTTGCATTAAGTGGATGCCCAGCTCTATGGGTAGGCCCGGAGTCCATTTTACCAAGATTCAGGGATTCCAGGTTGGATAGCAGCCATTTAAGTGCCACTCGTGTTTGTCAAATCATGCACTGAAGTCCACATGTCTACAGAGCTTGAAATGCCCCCACAACATCTACAATCTGAGCACCTCCCCTATCAGGGAAGTCCTCACCCTGAACAACTCTCTCACCTCTGATATGTTCACAGATGCCTGGAAACATGCGAGGGTCAATGCACTGCCGAAGAGACCTTTGGAAGACCCCACTCAACTACCAAACTGCTGTATGTTCTCCCTTCTACTCTACCTAGCCCAGGTGATGGATAAAGCCACCAACAAGCAAGTGGCTCACTACCTCAATGCACACCAGCTCCTATACACTGCGCAATTCGATTTCCATTACAACCACAGAACCAAAATCGCCCTCACCGCAGCCATAGACGACATCAGGCTGATCCTTGACAATAGAGATACAGCGGCCCTCATACTGCGTGACCTCTCAGCAACCTTCAAATTGGAATCCCACACCACCTTGATCAGATTTATTGTGCTTTTGGCACCAAATTAACTAATAATGCGGCACTGCCGGCCAGTGAATTACAGGCTGTCCGCACACTATCGCTCCCACTCGTACACACTCACTTCGCACTGCTCTACAGTGTGACGGGTAACCAGCTCAATCTGTACGGAACATCCTTGCACACATACGCACTCAGCACCCTAATGCAGTGCCACTGGTCTCCAGCAGGTCAATGGATCACTCTCTACATACTCCATGGCCCCAGCCTCCTTCCACCCACCAGGTCACCCCAATTGTCCCATACCCCCAGATGGTAAATAACTAACACCGCCTCCCGGACACGAGGCCATACGTGGCTGAAGTCACTTAGTCTGGGTCTTTGGGAAGCAGGTGGGAATATGTAGCTAGTTTTAATTAAGAGGTAGACGTAAACAAGAGGAGCTTAGCAGCCAGTCGGAGGTTCACCCACATGTCTCTAAACACAATTGAGTCACACTGTCTCTTGACACACTACCAAACTGTCTTGGAAGCGTTCCTGTGACCCAGTCAATCTCTCTCGCTACGACCTGGTGCCAAGATGTCGTTGGGAGAGGCCAGGTGAGGAAAGAGCTGTTGGTCTGCTTCGATGATGGTCAACAAGGGAACAATCGATGAATGGTGGGGAGTAATACAGGGGAGCCTCTCGTTAGGCTGAGGCACCCCGTCAGGTAATCTGGGAAAAGCATCTGGTGTGCGTTGATATGAGTCACACCAGACCCTTCAGATCTCAACCCAATGAGTGAGCACTCTTACCTGTAATGGCCGATCGGACTCATAGTCTCTAGCATCAGAGGTGCCAGTGCGCTCACACCAGCCTACAACAACAGAATGGAAACTGGCTTAACTGAGAAGGGGGTCAGTGTGCACGCACGCCTGCGATGGCAACAGCACACTTAGTCATGGGAACCATAGGTGCAGGTGCGCACACACAGCAGCCTGCACTACAGGCCGTTCCTGAGTTTATTCAGTATAGATGGTAGTGCGCTCCCACTGGTCTTACCCAGATTGGCCCCCTGGGCTTACCCATGCCACAGCCGCCGTAGGAGCAAGGGACACACCCACCACCCGGCATAGCCAGCCAGGGCCAGGTTGACCCCAGAGGGATGCAATTGTGCACACCCGACCTGCGACAGCGGACCGGGATCTAAACACTAGCACCCTAGGCGCCAGCACACGAACACAGGCCTGTCCCGGCAGGCCTGACCCGAGTATTAGAACACTGGGGACGCAGAGATGCACTCACTGGCCCGCAATGGTAGGCTGCGCACTGCCATAGGTACCAAGGTGCAACCTTGCATCTCCAAAAGCAGGCTGGACACGCATTTGAAACAGCGCGAGGGCCGGGGCTCGCACCACAGCCTGAATGGCAGGCTGGGCAGTTAGTCAACACTCCACAGGAGCAAGTTGTCAAGTCTTTATTCCAAACTCCCGGGATCGGTGCGTTGCTCAAATGGGTCCACCTCTCAATCGCTCCACCCTCTGATGCTATAACAGCGCAGAGGGTAGGAATGATTAAGCGAGGGAAGGAAAGGATGGGGACAGCAGGGAGGGAGACCTACAAAACAAGATAAGGCACAATTACCATCCTATTCTGCGTCTAGTAATCCAAAACCAAGAACCCAAAGCATAAACTGAGCAATAACTACCTGTAAAGGAAAATAACATGTGCGTTTTCGTAACCAAGCTCTTGATGAGGGTACCTCCTATAAGCAGACTTTTGATATGCAGTATAAGGAGACAAAAGGTTCAAGGTGAGCTTCGACACACTAAACGTTACCACTCACACACACACACACACACTCACACCTGCTAATACACACAATGTACCCACCACTAGGACAGTAGCTACTTGCATCGCAGAGGGGGTTGAACCTATTTCACACCACAGCCCCTGCTAGGAGAGAGAAAGCGCACAAGAACTTATACAGTAGTCGGCAGCAATACTCATAAATACCAATAGAACAAGTGAAAACAGGCATTATCGTCATGCCCAGCGCTTCTTTTGTTTCAGCAACCCATTGTAATACAACTTGAATATACTAAGCACTCCTCTGTTGATTCAGCACAGAGAAAATGACATGAAGTGTTTCATCCGTACACATGACACAGCGTTTAGTAATTAAATGCTCAACGTCACTGAACCATGCCCACGTTGGAGGTATTGCGTCCCACCTCAGTAATTAGGACCAAAGTTGTGCCCTTGCTTCTAGCGTCGGTAAATGCCTTAAGTATCGGAAGCAATGTTGTGCGCTTGCGCCAGCATCGGTGAAAGCTTTAATTATCAGAGTCAAAGTTTGAGCGCTTGCACCCGTGCCTGTAATTGCCCCCGTTATGTTCGGAACGTTAGCTTTCTCTACCCTTAGGAGGCGGTGACTATGTCACCATTACCGCCCTTCAATCGGAGTCAACGGCTTCAGGATCCTCGTTTGGTGTGTCTCCGCAGCGCTTCCTCGCTGTTCTGAATTCGCAGCACCGAGCGCTGCCACCGCCCCACCGCCCCTCCTTAAGAATGCTGGGTAGGCGCGTCACTAACCAGCGCGCACGCCTACCCGGAAACGCTCCTGGGAAATGTAGTTTGTTTGCGGGCGATATTGCCCGTGTGTGCTCCGCGCCCCTGCGAAGCATCGTAATGACCAGAGAACATGACACAAGTGCACATTTCCCCAGTCTACATTGGCAGACCGAGCCATGTTCCAGAACACCATGTTTGCGTGTCTTCCTGACCTTGATAGGTAGCTGCGCGCACTTCCACACTGCCTCGACAATGAGGACATGCTCAGAGCCCAGAGATCCCATAAGAGAAGTAGAAACACTCCAGAATATTCCCCTGGGAAGAGCCGAACTCCAAGGCAGGAGATGCCCCCATGGAGGGTTCCTCACTACCTGGGCTATGGACACCCATATGTACCCACCAACCTCCAGCCCACCACCCCACTCAGGGGCTGGCTGAGGCAAAGGTGATGCCAACCGATGCAGGGGCGCAATGGCTTCCCACCGGCCCATGCTGACAGGCCTAATACATGGGGGGACCAGTAATCTCGTGGGTGGCACCCCGCCACGGTTATGTGGGATGCCTGTTTACCCGGCACATGGAGGTACAGCACCGGAACCTATCACGTACGCAGCCCCCTGCCCAATGCAGGCGAGGTGGGCACTTACAACTTCACTCTGTAATGCAGGGAGAAGGTGCCCTGATTCCTAAGGTCATGCGGAGAGAGTCGGTAGAGACTAGGAGGAAAAAGCGAAATGTTTTGGGGTAATTTCCTCTCAGTGAGGCTATGTCCAACAGCGACACAACACTAAAGTAATAATTATCAAACCATGCAAGGCCACCTTGCGTGGTCCTGCATAGCTTGATAAATCTAGAGTAACGTAACACAGTGCAAATTGCTGCATTGCATTACTGTGCCCCAGGGAGGTATTCCATGGGTGGAGCGTGGGAATGCCCACACATCCACCAATGAATTTTGGCACATTCCAAGATTCACCCTTACTGGTAGACATGGGAATGCGTCAAAATGCTACGCCACCCCTTGTTTTCTCCTCTTTCTGCAGCACACGTATAAAGAGGAAAATGCCTCAGAGCATTGTTTTCGTGCAGGAAGGTGCCCTTGCACGATGGCACAAGGATGTCTATGTTGGCACTAGGCTGCCAAAAAGCCGCCAGTGGAAGGAAAGGACAGGAATGGGCTGGATTATGTTGAATATGGTGCGGTCCTGCCATTTTCCTTTCACACAGCGCAGTGCAGCAAGGTGGCTCGCTGTGCTGCGCTGCATGACAGTTTAATAAACCTGCCCCTTACTCTCCCTGTCGGACAGGACCATCACAACGAAATCCAACATTGCAACCTCCATGACTGTGGTCGCCACTTCGATGAAATCCAACTGCCTCAAAACTCAACACAGAAAAATCCGCAGTTGTGATTTTCGGAAGAAGAGCCTCTGCCTGGACTCCAAGTGGTGCCCAATGGAAGATTGGTCCCACCCCCACCACCCACGCCAGAAATCTTAGAATCATCCTGGGCAACAAGTGTGGCATGATGGTCCACGTCAACACAGTGACCTCCACCTGCTTCCACATCTTTAGGCTGCTATGAAAGATCTACAAATGGCTACAGGAAACACCAAAAAGACAGTGCCATGGCAAGGCACTCTTCACAGGAATTTCTAAGAAGTTCCTGAAAAGGCTCCAATCCATCCAAAACGCCGCCGCAAGACTCATCCTCAATGTATCTCGCTGCAATCATATCACTATACATCTCAGAGAGCTTTACTAGCTCCCCATACACAACCGCACCCAGTTCAAACTCCTCATACACACATACACAGCTTTGCTCAAGGGCCCCACTTACCTTAATTGCTGTGTAACGTTCACCTACCTTCCAAGCCCTTCCGCTCAAGCAGACTCTCACCAGCACACGTACCGGGCATACACAAAGTGACAGTTGGAGGCCACTATTTCTCCTACTCCACCCCAAAGCATGGAGTGACCTTCCACCCCACATAAGGGCCTCCTCACCCAAGAAGGTGAAGACCTGACTTTTCGAATATCACCCCAAGGAGGCAGCTGCTACTTTACCTGCAAAGCAACCGGATATGCTCACACGTGATTAGGGCGCTATACAAATTCACATAATGTAACATAACATAATGTAATGTAATGCAATGCAACATAACAACACACCACCAGAACACAACATCCTAACATAACACATCATAACAACACAACAGCACAAAATAACAACACAACAACATAAAATTACAACAAAACATAACACAACACCACAACATAACAGCACAACACCACAACATAACATCACAACGCCACAACAACACAACATAACAGCACAACACCACCAGATAACATGACAACATAACATAACACCACTACACCACAACATAACAACACAGCACCACAACATAATATAACAACACAACACCACAACATAACAACACAACATAACAATATAACACCACAACACAACATCACAACATAAAAATACCACAACATACACAACACAACACCACAACATAACACCACAACATAATGTAACAACACAAAATCACAACATAACAACACAACACCACAACACCACATCATAACAATACAACATAACAATACAACACCACAACATAACAATACAACAAAACAACCTAAAACCACAACATAACAACACAATGTAACAACACAACACCACAACACAACATAAAAACACAACATAACAACACAACACAACAACATAACAAAACATACCAACACAGCACCACAACATCATAACATAACAAAACAGCATAACAACATAACATAACAACACAACATAACAACACATTACAACACAACACCACAACATACCAACACAACATCAAAACATAAAACCACAACATCACAACATACAAACACAACATAACACCACAAACAACACCACCACATAACATAACACACCACAACATAACATAACAACTCAATACCTCAACATAACAACCCAGCACCACAACATAATATAACACATCACAACATAACACCACAACATAACACAACACCACAGCATAACAACACCACACCACACAACAACATAACATAACAACACACCACCACAACATAACATAACAGCACAACAGCACAACATAATATAACACCACAACATAACAACACAACATAATATAACACAGCACCACAACATAACAACACAACACCCCAACACAACACCGAACACAACATAACACAACACAACACACCATCACAATATAACACAATGTAACACAACATAACAACAAAACACCACAACATAAAACCACAATCTAACACCACAACTTAATAACACAACATAACACCACAATATAACATAACATAACATAACATAACACCACAACATAACAACACAACACCACAACACAACATAACATAACACACCACAACTTAACACCACAACATGACAACACAACATAACAACACAACATAACACTGCAATAGAACACCACAACATAAAAACACAGCACCACACCACAACATAACAGAACAACATAGCAACCCAGCACCACAACATAACACCACAACAAAACTTAACACAACACATCATAACAACACAACATAACACCACAATACAACACCACAACATAACAACACAACATAATATATAACAACACAACACAACACCACAACATAACAACACAACACCACAATATAACTGCACAACATAACATGACAACTCAACACAAGACCATAACAGAAGATCACAAATTAACAACCCAACACCACAACATAACATAACACAAAATAACAACACAACACCACAACATAACAACACAACATAACAACACAACAACAAACAACAAAACATAACACAACAACACAACATAGCAACAGCAACATAAAAACACAGTACAACACTACAATATAAAATAACTACACAACACACTGCAACATAACACCACAACGTAACATAACAATACAACACCACAACACAGCAACACAACATAACACAATACCACAATATAACACCACAACAGAGCAATACAACATAACATAACAAAACAACACCACAACGTAGCAACACAACATAACAAAACAAAACAACAAATCAACATAACAACACAACCTAACACAACACCTCAACATAACAACACAGCATAACACCACAGCATTACACAACACAACACCACCATATTACACCACAACATAGCAACACAACATCACATAACAACATAATGATACAATATAATGCAACATAGCAACACAGCATAACATAGCAGCACAACACCACAACATAGCATCACAAAATAGCAACACAACATAACATAACAACACAATACAACACCACAACATAATACAACAATATAACACCACAAAATAACAACACAACATAACATAACAACACAAACAACACCACCACATAACATAACACACCACAACATAACATAACAACTCAATACCTCAACATAACAACCCAGCACCACAACATAACACCACAATATAACATGACAACACAACACACCACCACAAAATAACACCACAATATAACAAAACAACATACCAACACAACACAACACAGCACCACAGCATAACACCACAACATAACAATACAGCATAACAACACAGCACCATAACATAACAACACACCACCACAACATAACAATACAACATAACAGCACAACGCCACAACAGAACACCACAACATAACAACACAACCTAACAACACATCATAACATAACAACACATGGTAGAGGATGAGGCGATGCACAGAGAGCACTGCTCTTAGTCACACGTGAGAGGTGACACTATACACTTCTTTTCTGCAGGTGCTGCCTCTTTCAGGAGATTGGCTTCCCTCCCCTCGCCAGAATGGTGAACACAGGGAGACTCTCATCGTCACTGAGTAAACCAGACACAACACATCCTGGCCGTGCTGGCCTCTGCAGTGGGTGAGAGAGGAACCACAACCTGGCCACGCTGGCCTCTGCTGGGGCTGAGAGGAACCACAGGCTGGCCACGCTGGCATCTGCAGGGGGGGGAGAGGAACCACAGCCTGGCCACGCTGGCCTCTGCTGGGGCTGAGAGGAACCACAGGCTGGCCACGCTGGCATCTGCAGGGGGGGAGAGGAACCACAGCCTGGCCACGCTGGCCTCTGCAAGGGGTGAGAGAGGAACCAAAGCCTGGCCATGCTGGGGGTGATGGACTGCAGCCTGACCACGCTGGCCTCTGCAAGGGGGTGAGAGAGGAACAATAGCCTGGCCACACTGGCCTCTGCAGGGGGTGAGAGAGGGACCACAGACTGGCCATGCTGGGGGTGAGGGACCGCAGCCTGGCCACGCTGGCCTCTGTGGTGGTGAGGGAGGAACCACAGCCTGGCCATGCTGGGGGTGAGGGACCGCAGCCTGGCCACACTGGCCTCTGCATGGGGGTGAGAGAGGAACCACAGCCTGGCCACGCTGGCCTCTGCAAGGGGGTGAGAGAGGAATCACAGCCTGGCAACGCTGGCCTCTGCAGGGGGTAAAAGAGGGACCACAGACTGGCCATGCTGGTAGTAAGGGACCGCGGCCTGGCCATGCTGGCCTCTGCGGGGGTGAGAGAGGAACCACAACCTGGCCATGCTGGGGGTGAGGGACTCCAGCCTGGCCTCTGCAGGGGGTGAGAGAGGAACCGCAGTCTGACCATGCTGGTGTTGAGGGACTCCAGCCTGGCCTCTGCGGGGGTGAGGAACCACAGCCCGGCCATGCTGGGGGTGAGGGAGTGCAGCCTGGCCTCTGTGGGGGGTGAGGGACCGCAGCCTGGCCACGCTGGGGTGAGGGACCGCAGCCAGGCCACGCTGGCCTCTGCAGGGGGTGAGAGAGGAACCACATACTGGCCACTCTGGCCTCTGCTGGGGGTGAAAGAGGTAGAGGCACACCATCACATGTAAAGAGGAAGCAGCTAGAAAGACCCACTACTGTCAGACATGACACCCCCACCTCCTAGGGTCTGCACACAGGAATTGACTCCGGCTTCTGGAACAGAACCCTCCCAATCCTGCCTCTGTTTCTCTCAGGGGAGAGGCGTTGAGTGACCCAGTCATGACGGAGATCACAGATTTACCAGCGAGGGCGGCCTCCCCACCCTGACCCCAGAACAACTAGCCATGTTATGGTCTCAATGGGGGTGGGTAGGGGGCTTTGGGGCAGAAGTCACTCATGATAAAAGGAGGGTATCAAGAACTCAGCTGGGGCAAACTGGTGGTCACATCATGGTGAATCACCTTTTGGAAGAACACAAGACTTGAGGAAGACATGATAGGCCAGGCAGAGATGGTGAAATCAGGAGTAGGGGTGGGCGGAATTTGCGAAATTCACTTTCGCAAACTATCGCGAAAATGTTAAAAATCTCCGCAAACACGCGGAAATATCGCGAAAACGCGGAAGTTTTTTTCCCGCCCATTTGCGGTATTTTCTACGTGATCACGGCTCGCCAACTTACCCATGCGGTTGCTCACGGGCGCGGCGATCTTGTATTTACTTATCTCGCGGTGCATGATCGCGAGAAGAAAGACGTGATCGCGCGACGAATGACGTTAATGCGGGCGCGAACTGTCGCGAGACAGCGCAAATGGCTACCAACAATCCAACATCTCGTGGAGAACGCGACCGGATCGGGAAAACTTGTCGGCGAACGCGGGTATTCAGGTAAGGTGATCGGGCGCACGCGAGAATGTATTTTTTTACAGCGCGAGAAAGAAAAACATTTCCGGTAAGATGCGGATTGCGGAAATTTTGACATTTTCGCGCTCTCCGCGGAATGCCAAAATGTCAAATTATCGCAATTTCCGCAAGCGGAACGGAATTTTCGCCCAGGCCTAATCAGGAGCAGGCGACGCTGGACAATACGGTGTTCACCGACGGGCCTTTACTGCAGCAACAGGTCCCCCCTAAGTCCACTCTATCCCAGGTCCCGTGCCCTGCTCTCCCTGTGCTGCTATGCCGCTCTGCTTCCACTCCATTTTTCTGAGTCCTTTCCCTGCTTTTGCTTCGTTTTTAGGTCTCGGCTAGCGAAGGCTGCGCTTGCGCAGTCTCGCTCGCGAGATTTAATGACTTGGAGAAGAGGGGCTTGAACCCGCCCCTCTTCTCCCCTCTTCTCCATTGGCTGGCCTCTTGAATGCTGGCCAGCCATTGGAGAAGAGGTTTGTCTCTCCGAACAGGCCCCGTCCTTTTCGGATTCGGGGGCGTGTTTTCTGCTACTTTTCTCATTATCTCCTCCTGCCAATGGCAAGAGGAGAGAAAAGAAAAACACGCCCCCGAATCCGAAACCGCCGCTGCCTTTCTCCGAGGCATTTCTGCTTTGCCTCGGAGAAAGGCGGCGGGGTTGCAGGCTGCCTGCCCCCTGTTTAAACCACTGTCTGCAACATGTGATGCCCCCTCCGCCTAAACTCACCCCTGCTCTTCATGCCACAGCCTGGTGAAAAACAACTGATGCTACAGGATATCGCAGAGTACAAGACACGACTTAGGTAAATGATTTCACGGCGCAGTATTGGTGTGGAAACAAACGTGTTTGGTGCTCGTTGTGATCACGAGTAAGTGAAGGAAGTGAAAAAAAAATGCGCGTGCAAAGGGTGCAAATGACTAAGCGGCGGGGACGCTCTTCTTGCCTCCGTTTTTAAACTCATTTGGCGGTGCTTTTAGGCATGGGTTAAAACCAAAAACGCGTTCTCTCTGTGATTGCTTAGATGTTGCTTCTTAATTATTTCCATATACATCTTTTTTGTGTGTGATCACCATAAGCACAAGCACTTTTGCTTCTGTTTCTGTCCCTATGTTCAGTATTAAAATCATTCGCAGTAATCATCCGCTCCCGCCCCCTTCTCTGTCCCCTTCACCGTGCTTTCTCTTTTATTTGACGAGCATGTCCTAGTCTCTGCGCTTTCCCTTTAATCTGCCGACCCTGTCCCATTCTCTGTCCCCTCACTTTAATCAGCAGTTCCTGCCCTATTCCTCTGTCCCTTTTCTTTAGTCGGCCGCCCTCTGTCCCCTTCTTTTTTCTCCAGCCGCTTTTGCCTTCTCGTTCCGTTCTCTGCCCCTCAATACCCCCTCGCCTTACCAGCTTCTCTGCCCTTTCTTCTTTGCAGCTCTTGTTATTCTTTCTAGTCTTCCATTCTCCTCAGCTGCTCCTTTCTCTTGTTTCCCGTGCATCCCCTCGTCTCAGCAGTAGTTTTACTTGTCTACCGATTTTCGCGTCCTCAGCAGTTTCTGCTCTACCCCTCTCTGCCTTTCCTCTCAACAGTAACTACATCTCCTCACTGCCCCTTTCCTCTCAGCATCATCTACTGTCCCCCTCTCTGTCCCTTTCTCTCATCACTCGTCCGAGTAGTTACTGCTCTTCGTGCTTCGTCTCTTTTCAGCAGTTCTCGCCAGCACTGTGAATCTGTCCTCTTGGTAGTTCTAAACCCTACTCATTTTTCTTTTCAGTAGGCCTTGCCCCCTCCTCGTACCTCTTCCCAGCAGCTCCCTCCTCTTACCGCCAGAGTAGTTCCTGTACCTTCCTCATATCCCCTTATTAGATCCCGTACCCCCTCACACTCATATCTTCTCTTCTTAGTTCCCTTTTATTAGTTCCTGCATTAAAGCTTGCACCTTCCTCATGTCTTTGTTCTGCGCCGTTTCTGCCCCCTTGGACACACTGTAGTTCTCTTTGCAGCGCAGAATAGAACGCTCAGAAAGCGTTATAATAGTGTTTATGGGTTTCACATGTTATCTGGGACCCCCTGTCCTGGCGCTACAGCCAGTGTCACTCTCCTCGTCATTGCCACCCGCTGAGCCTCCCTTATCTCATAACTACATAATGACTACAAGTACCAAAAGGACAAAGAGGCCACATGACTGCAATTTGAGGATTTTGAAACATGATTCTCTGGGGCTGATGTACTATTTGAAGTACTAAATCTCAGGACGACAGATGCAAGTCTTTGTCATAGCACAATATGGCCAAACAAAAATAATGTCATGAGCAATGCCAATAGCTCTAACTTTAACAATGCCGAGACCGTTGCATTGTAAATGCTTGTTTATTGCTTTCTCCCTCCTTAACACCTGTTTTTCTGAGTACTTTCTCCCGCTTTTGTCTAGATTTTTACTGCCTTACTTTCCACCATTTCTTGAGTGCATTCTCTGCTTTTGCTTCGTTTTTTGCTGCTTTCTCCCTCCTCCCCCCCCCCCCTGTTTTTCGGAGTGCTTTTACCTGCTTTTCCCTCGTTTTCACAGCTTGCAGGGATGTTCGAATGAACAGAGCGCCACAAAGCAGCTAGCAACTCCAGCGCCTTGAAACCCTCAGGGGCGATTTGTGCTTCCTGATTGATGGATTGATTGACTCTTTCGGGACCTCCTCTGCTCTCAGTGTCCATCGATCTCCACTCAGATGAGCACACAGAGAGAATCGCAGCTCTAGGCGTGCACACGAGGCTGTCCTGTGATTGACAGGCTGTCTCATTCTGAAAGACTCACTCCCTGTCTTTTAAACAGTAAGTGAGTTTTATGAGACACACTTGAAAGCATTAAATACCCAGGGGTCAGATCAGGAAATCACTTTAGACATTGACAGCCAGTCACCGAGCACGTTTCTTCTTTACCTCTCAGGACACATATTGATTGGATAAGAGAGTAGATTGCCCATCACATCAATGATGAACCATAAATGCGCCTGCGCAAAATATGCTATATACGCAGGGTCGGCATTAGGGCAGTGCGACTTGTGCGGCCGCACTGGGCGCTGACCTGTTGAGGGGGGCGCTGACCTCAGTGGGGGCGCTGTGTTTAGCAATAACTTATGATTGGAGAGATGAGGGGAGCTTTTGCCTGGTGGTTGGGAGAGAATTCGAGGAGGCGGTCATGGGGTGCCAAAAATGATTGTCGCAGCAGGCGCCACTAGCTTTAAAGCCCGCCCTGTATATACGTCACTTGCAAACTGATGTTCAATCACTCTTCACTCCCAACTGATAGAACTGGACAGAAACGCAACCTCTGAAGGATCTGGGCCAGGAGTGGTGCCATGCACACTTAGGGGGCCTGCTCTCATCACTTCACACATCCATCTGGACCGGCTGCAGCCCACCATGGCCCCAAAACAGCAAACACTGCTTATTAAAAGGGAGCTACACAGGTCAGGCAGCCATTTCCATAACAGAAACCGATTTCTCCCTCTCAATCACACTTTGGACTGCAGATCAAAGTTTTAACTAATAGGCTCTACAGTACAGGCTCCAACGTCTCCAAGTTTCACTTTTACTGCCCTTACCGCCCCCCCCCCCCACCAACTATCCTCCTTTCCTACTGTAACACATCTTACTTTCCTAATAAAATAAAAACAAAGAAACATAACACTATGCACAGGCAGCTTGGTAGACAACAAAGAAAAAAGAAAATAAACTGTGCTTAATTTGTAAAATATTAAGTGCCAGGGCTCTGACCAGGAGGCCACTGCAGCTTGCACCACCCATCGCCCTTGTTATCGCTGCAAAAACAGCTACTAACCATCTCTGTTGCATGTAAACGCGACAGTTCAGATTATTCCAGGTCCCCAAAGCTATAGGAATGGCTCGGGAGGCAGGTATAAGCAATTTTAATGTATATTCCTAAACTTCTGTTGTTCTGCTCATCTCTAAATTGTATGAGCAGCGTCACCATATGGTGGACTGTTCTAAGTATGGTGTTGACCATTAGTTGCCGGTGCCGAGCACCGGAAACAAATTAAATGCCAGTGCTTAGCACCGGAAAGCTCCGGCTCAAATTAAGCACTGAAAATAAATGAACAACAAAATGACACACATTCACTATTTTGCTTAGTTAGCACATTTCAAGGGAGCACTTTCAACTTCACCCTAGAAACCTCTAACATTTTATTATTTACAAGTATCAAAACAAGAGGTAAATACTTTGATTCACCTCACCAGTTTTCACACTTGGACCACATCACTGGATAAGTAGGATCTCCCTCTTTTGTTGTCACAGGTTTTTTTATATTTCATCTTTTTTTCGTTCACCACTTACACACTTTCTTCGTATCCACTCACATACCATCTTTTTTTCGCAACCACCCCCATCATTAAGAAATAACGTACTCCAGAAGTGGAGTGAGGCACTGTGTATCATGTCTTTTAACCTCCACCAAACAAACCCCTCACCTAAACCACTTGTATACTGTCCTTGGCCAACCTGTTGATCCGCTCCACCAGTCCATTCATTTGTGGATTATACAAGGCATCGCTATGAGCTATGCACGGCTCCTTTAACCCCTTCGACGCTCATGACGGAGCGGTTCCGTCATGAGCGTCGGTTGCGCTGTGCGCATGACGAAACCGCTCCGTCATGGCCCCGCCCGCGCTCGGAACCTTCAGCACCGCGCGGAAATCCGCGCAGCGCTGAAGGGGTTAAAAATCCTTTGTCTTTCACAAGGAGAATTGCACCCAAGTATTAGTGACAACTGCCTTGAGCCGTCCCTCACATTTCCAGCAAGCATTTTCAAAAGCAATAGATCTGGTGTTGGCAGCCATTTTACGTAATGCTTTTGTAAACATTTATTCCAAAAACATACAAGCAAAAGTACTAACATCAAAAAACACATTAGCCTGGCAGTCCCTGACAGTGAAAGGGAATATTTTATGTGTGGTGACAACACTGTGCTAAGGCAGCATGCCATCATTCACACAGAAAAGAACCTATAGCTATGATAGGCTGACCTACTTCCCTATGCAATATGAAGTGCTATATGGAAACAACATGTGATTGACCCTGCTGCAGGTCAAAAATTTAATTGAGCTGGCTGAAAGCTCCTGTAACTAAGTATATTACATGCAAGTGTTTGTGTCATATCAAAAGTTCTTCGCTAACGCTAGACGTAACGAGAATTGACAAAGCTTCAATATATAAACAATTGCAAACACAGACATTCACAAATCCTGTTTACATGCATTGCATGCACAAATGTTGTTTATCACATTGAAGCCAGCCCTACAGGCTTTGCCAATGCTGGGGAAAAGTAGCAAGAAATATGACTTCCTGGGTAGGATGCATATAGGAGAAAAATAACTGAGTGTCACAAACAATATAGTAGAGTTTATTTTATAGATTAGAACAGTACCGCATGCGTTCTAAAGGAAGTGCTTCCTAGAAGGTAAAATCAGTGGCGGCTTCTCCGCTAAGATGGAGAAGCGCCGGCCCACTGCTTTCAAGCAGTGCGAGAAGCAAAAACATAAAATGATAATAACTTCAAGTTATGATCATTTGATGTTTGTGCTGCTTTGCGGGTGGGCGGGGCTGCTCTGCAAGCGGGTTAGTGGAGGAGTGGTTTGCCCACGCCTAAGGGCACAATGACTGTTTGGTCGACCCTCTCGGGCTGCCCAAACTAGTCATGCCCACTTTCCCACTTCTCCAATCAGCCTGCATGGAGAACATGCCCACGCCTCCAGTCACAGGCATTCATTGACACACTACTTTGTGGGTTATTTAAAGCATTTCGTAAGCTGAAAACACTTATGAAATATGTGCAGTGTAGTTTCCTGTGCATTTAACACTTTTTGAATTTAAAGAAAAGTTCAGCCCTCCGTACCTATGAGTAACAGAGCACAAGCGTAGAGCTGATACAAATTTTGCACCAATATTGGTGGGAAAACAGACAGAAACAATGCTTGCACATTTATCCCTAAATTTATGGTCTTCTCATGATTACTGGTTGTGGTAACACAATTATCAGCTCATGGGATAAAACATCTAACACTCTCTAAATGACTCAAATGGCAATGATGCAGGGCTCCACTGTAAATAAACAGAAGAGTGTCTCCCATCAGTGTCCTGAAAGTCCTTCCACTGATTCCATTAAACCTTCTTTTAACTTTCTTCTAACTCTTTAAAGAGGCAAGATAAGGGCCTTGTAACAACAGTCCTGATATTCCCCGGTAACTCCTCCCCAGAGATGCCGATACCAAGAGCATTGATAACTGCGGGGAGGGTGGTGGCGACAGAAATAGCTGGGGTCACAAGTGAGATTCTAAGTGTCCCCTTTAGAAGTTAGGAAGCTCCTTGGGGAAATCAGTCCTTCAGTTCCTGATGTGAAGGATGTTTGAAGATGCAGGGGGTGGTAGCATTAGAGTTTATGGTTCAAGGTAGAGTAGCTTTAAGAGGTAGTAAGCAGTTTCTAGGGTTCAGGAAAGGGTAGCGGTTAAGAGTGTCAAGGGGCTTTCAGGGTTCAGGGAAGGGTCGTGTTTCGGTGTAGAAAGGTTTTTTTACGTCCAAGGTTCAGTAGCATTAAGGGGTTGAAAGAGCTTTAAGGAGTCAGTGATAAGTAGATTTAAGGGGTAGCAAGCAGTTTTTAGAGTTCTGAGAAGGGTAGCATCAAAGAGTACTGAGGGTCTTTTAGGGTTCAGTGAAGGGTAGTGTTCAGGAGTAGTAAGGGCTTTTGGGGCTCAGGGGTGGGTAGTGTTAATAGGTAGTAAGAGCTTTCAGAATCAGGGATGAGTAGTGTTTTTTAGGGTTCAGGAATGAGTAGCATTAAGGGGCAGTAAGAGACTTTTATGGTTTAGGGAAGGATAGTGTGAAGGAGCAGGAAGGGGGTTTAGCTATCAGAGATGGGTAGTGTTAAGGGGTGGAAAGGGTGTTTAGAGTTCATAGGAGGGAAGTAATGTGTAGCATAGTGTTAAGGGGTAGTAAGGAGTTTTTAGGGTTAAAAAAATTGTAACCTTAATGGGTGCTAGGGGATTTTTAGGGTTCAGGTAAGGGCAGTGTTAAGGAGTAATAAAGATTTTAGGGTTCAGGAATGGGTAGCATTAAGGGTTTTTGGATTTAGGGAAGGATAGCATTAAGGGATAGTAAGTCTTTTTTAGGATTCAAATGGGTAGCTGAAAGGGGTAGTTAGCAATTCTAAGGTGTAGAACAGGATAGCGTTAAGGGATAGTAAATTGATTTTTGGGTTCAGGGAAGAGTGGTGTTAAGGAGTAATAAGGGATTTTTAGGGGTCAAGGATGGGTAGCGTTAACCGGTAGTAAAGGAGATTTCAGGATTGAGGGATGGGTAGCAGTAAGGCAAATTGGAGGCATTTAGGATTCGGGAAGGATAGCATTAGCGGTACTAAGGAGTTAGTAGGGTTCAGTGAAGGGTTGCATGAAAGGGTAGCAAGGAGTTTTAGGGTTGAGGGAAAGGTAAATTTAAATTACAGCATAATAAATGTAATATTTCAATATAATATATAACAATATTACATTTGAAGTAAATTAAACATAATGGCATTGTAATTTAAAATAAATAAGAAATTGAAACGAATAAATAAATTAACTTTTTGTAATTTAAAAAAAATAAAGCTAGAAATAATACTTACAAACTTACCTGTGAAGTAAAAGCATCTCTGATGTAAAATATGCAATGTACGGATACTCCCCTTATACTTACCTTAATGTAGTGACTCCCTATGTAAAGGATGAGGAAGTAATGAGTGACTGGACTGTGGGTACCTGAGTAGAGAGAGGAATAAGCATACCGAAGCTTAAAAAAAACCTGTACATGTATGTCTCTCCAAACCTCTACATGTATGTGTCTCCAGCCCACAAATCTCTGAACTAGGAATTAGAAAGAAAAAATGCCTTTCTCTCAAGGATTGCAATGCTAGGGTATCTCTGAAGTTTGTGATGGAAAGGGAGGGGGTTTTATGGTTGAGGCTGCAATAAAGCAACACATTCCTCTTGACTGCCCTCCTGCCATCTCTGCTACTGCCAGAAAAGAACACAATAATTCTCTAGGCAACATCAACGCAGTGGCATGTGTGTGACCTTATGAGCATACTCCCCTGTAACACAATAGCTTGAATTTATAAAGAGCCGTGATTCACACCGCTTGATAAACAAACAATCGTAACTGCTTGAAAGATAAGCACTCTATTTTGTGGAAGCACACACCTTTGGCCAAAACAAAACCTGTGCCCAGGTGAACCAACTTATGGCTGGAGCCACAGTCCTTCTCTGTAGTTCTCCTGAAAGCTTTTTTTTAGGTCTCGCAGAGTCAGCTCATGCGCTGCACTGCGAGACATTTAGTAGGTAAGTTTTCAAAGTGCTACTGGCTGGCCTAGCGCTTGCGTTCACGCAAGTGTACACGCGCGCAGCCGCCATCTGTCTTTCACGGGTCATTAGCACCACTCGGCCGCACGTCGCGCAGCCGCCATCTGCCTTTCTTATCTCTTCAGAGAGCTTCTCACTAGCGCTCCACTTTTTACTCCCACCGTTCTCAATGGCTAACAATATTCCAACCTATAACTTATTTCGACAACACATACGATTTTGTGACAAAAATGTGTTCTGGTCCACTTCTGTTCACAGAGGGCGTTCACTTGCTGTGGCTAACTACACTGAGGGCGCTGATGAATTTCTAATGATGCCGGCTGCAAAAGGGCATTGTTCAGAGGCCCCCCTATGCTGTTCCAGGCTTCTCCCACGCAAAGGAGACTTATGTAGGTCACGCGGGTGAAAGGCCAGGACACTTTGCATCCTGCAATGTTGATAATCGCTCGAAAGACGGGTGTGTGTCCATCTAACACTGATTTTGCGGAAATGTTTAATCGACCATGATTGCTCATTTAAAGGAGACGCACTGTTTTACTCCTACTCCTGTATTTCCATGATCTTCAAACTGTTGGGAGTGTCCTGCATTCAACCGGTCTTGTTTACAACCCTTGTATGTAATCCTTTCGTTTCTTATAATGTTGCAAGAACTCGAACATCTCTGGGATTTACTTTTAATTCTGCGCGAATCAAGCAGGATTGAAGTCATTGCTTTATACACGACCTTCATGACGCAGCCACTCCCGGGCGTACATTGGTCTGCACGGAGTGCAGTTGTAAACAGCTTGGACTTGGGCACAAGAGCCAATGTTATTCTATCGCTTTGAACTGTGCATCACTGAAATGTAGTAGCGCTTTCTTAAAATAGGTTCAGGGTGGGGTCCGTAGACCATTGACTACTATAGATGGAGAGGCGATCTGCCCGATTCGGTGACATAATCCAGGGCGCTCACACCTCGAAGGGCGTTTGTTTGCTGAAGGTCATCATGTTCTAAAGTAGGCTGCCTTACTGTGTGGAAATGAGTCCTAAAGTGCTTCTGCATTCTGAAACACTACTGAGAACTGCTTTCTACGTTCAGGGATACGAGGATTCTTTGTATTGCGCTGTTCATTTTTAAGTGTCTAGTGCGCGGTTATTTGTGTTAAAAATGGGTACATACATATCGCTGCTAACTTTGAAGTGACTTTGTTCAAGGCACTTGCTGTTCAAACGAGCTAGCAATTATGAGTCTTTATTTTTTTACGTATGGCATAATTTTTGTAATTTTAAGCACCTTGCATCGTTTCATGTGGCTTGTTTCGGATTCCTGGACTGACGGCCTTTCACACCTTTCTTACAAAACAGAACAATATAGCACATGCCGAATTTGCTGTGCCTCCCCCCCAGCTCCTTTAATGCGACACTTATCGTTCAACAAGAATTGCAGACCTGCATGTCTTGTCACCCATGGAAATACCGCACCCCGCCAAGTGCACGCAGGGAGGAGTAGGTTGGGCAAATAGCCAGAGTACATGCGTTCATTTGCAGAAGCACATATTTGGAACATTGTGTCTGTCAACTTTGAGCAGGCGCACATGCTAGGCCTGTACTCTTCTCGAATTCAAGCACGTTTTGCAACGGTTTCTGTCAAAGAAAATGTGAAAGTGACATTAAGTTATATCGCAGAGACAGAATAATCTATCGGAAGGTAGATCTAACTTTGTTATAGCAGAGACTTTGTTTCTCTTTGATGTAAAGAGGACACGCACCACAGCTGTTGTAGTGGACGAGCCATTGAAGTCCAAGTGAATGTGATATTTTCAGAGCAATGAAAGGCAAATGATACATTCAGCGAGCGTGTGTTTGTGTTGATGTGCGAACGGGAGAGCGGTCAGGGTATGGTATTTGGGAACAGCAGTTGTTCCATTATGTGCTGAGGAACAGTATTGCTCTAGGAATTTCAATTCCAGTGCAAAATGACCAGATTTGCCAAACTACTCGCAGAAATAGAGTTAGCTGTTGACGTCTGTTTCTGAAGTGATTTTTTCTTTCCTCCCTGTGGGCTTAATGAACAAGCATTGGCATAGCCAATAGGTCTCGCTTTTGGGACCTTAATAAGTATTTAGTTTTGCAGCACAATATCCTTGGTGCAACAACATCACCTGTTGAATGGCTAAACTTTGTACCTTATAAGTGTTTAGCCATGCAACAGTTGATGTTGTTGCACCAAGGATATTGTGCTGCATAACTAAATACTTAAAAGGTCCCAAAAGCGAGACCTATTGGCTATGCCAATGCTTGTTTATCATATGAGATCTGGTGACAGCTGCGCTATAAAACCAGACTTAAAAATTGCAAGTGGTCACTGATTTCACAAGCTCCACATCTGCCCACTAGGACTGTTGGTCCATGGGGAGCAATCAGCACCAACACAACATACACTTCCTTCCCAGTCTGAGGTCCTGGACAGACTGTGGGTGCAGCCCTTTGGGTGCCACTGGGACCCCTCAGCATCGTCCAGCACCCCCTGGGATCAGGTGCATGTGGCGAGAGTAGGGCAAACCAGCGCCCAGGCTGCCCTCCCGTTGCAGTAAAATATCATGCTACATAGAGTCACATAAAAACAATGCACCCATGCAAACATTAACAGACATTATTGGAGGCAGTCAATCTAGAGACGATGGCCTGCATGGAGAAGGGCCTCAAATGGTTCATATTATGACTGAACCAAGAGGTGGACAATAATAGTGGGGGAAAGCCCCCTATTTACTTATTGAATTTATTTATTTAGTGCAGTTTTATATAGCGCAAACTTTACTCTGAGGTGTCAGAGCGCTTTACAATAGAACAAAGTATGTACACAAGGTACACATGATAGAATGTATATATTAACAAGTTACATATACAATCAGGATTATTACAAAATTTAAAGCTGGCAAAATTAGGTTAAAACAGGTATAGAATACATAATTTACAAAGTTGAGCTCATGTGAATGCCGAGCGGCCGTGAGGGTCATGAAATTAATTGAATTATTCCTGGAAGTGTCTTTGGAAGAAAAGAGTTTTAAGATCAGTTTCGAAAGTCGGGATAGAGGCGGTGGCTCGGAGGATTGGAAGTAGCGACTTCCAAATTCTACCCGCCATGCCTGAGAAGGATTGAGCCACAAATGTGTCCCTTTTGAAAGTAGGAGGTTCGAGCAGTAAGTTTTCCGCATTGAGTGAAGGTCGGGAGCAGCCTGTGATTTTGAGTTTATTCCCCAGTTAGCGAGGGGTGGAGGTGCGCAAGGCTCTGTGGGTGATACAGGCAGTCTTGGGGTGGAGGTGCGCAAGGCTCTGTGGGTGATACAGGCAGTCTTGGGGTGGAGGTGCACAAGGCTCTGTGGGTGATGCAGGCAGTCTTGGGGTGGAGGTGCGCAAGGCTCTGTGGGTGATACAGGCAGTCTTGGGGTGGAGGTGCGCAAGGCTCTGTGGGTGATACAGGCAGTCTTGGGTGGAGGTGCGCAAGGCTCTGTGGGTGATACAGGCAGTCTTGGGTGGAGGTGCGCAAGGCTCTGTGGGTGATACAGGCAGTCTTGGGTGGAGGTGCGCAAGGCTCTGTGGGTGATACAGGCAGTCTTGGGGTGGAGGTGCGCAAGGCTCTGTGGGTGATGCAGGCAGTCTTGGGGTGGAGGTGTGCAAGGCTCTGTGGGTGATACAGGCAGTCTTGGGGTGGAGGTGCACAAGGCTCTGTGGGTGATACAGGCAGTCTTGGGGTGGGGGTGCGCAAGGCTCTGTGGGTGATGCAGGCAGTCTTGGGGTGGAGGTGCGCAAGGCTCTGTGGGTGATACAGGCAGTCTTGGGTGGAGGTGCGCAAGGCTCTGTGGGTGATGCAGGCAGTCTTGGGGTGGAGGTGCGCAAGGCTCTGTGGGTGATACAGGCAGTCTTGGGGTGGAGGTGCGCAAGGCTCTGTGGGTGATACAGGCAGTCTTGGGTGGAGGTGCGCAAGGCTCTGTGGGTGATACAGGCAGTCTTGGGTGGAGGTGCGCAAGGCTCTGTGGGTGATACAGGCAGTCTTGGGTGGAGGTGCGCAAGGCTCTGTGGGTGATACAGGCAGTCTTGGGTGGAGGTGCGCAAGGCTCTGTGGGTGATACAGGCAGTCTTGGGTGGAGGTGCGCAAGGCTCTGTGGGTGATACAGGCAGTCTTGGGTGGAGGTGCGCAAGGCTCTGTGGGTGATACAGGCAGTCTTGGGGTGGAGGTGCGCAAGGCTCTGTGGGTGATGCAGGCAGTCTTGGGGTGGAGGTGTGCAAGGCTCTGTGGGTGATACAGGCAGTCTTGGGGTGGAGGTGCACAAGGCTCTGTGGGTGATACAGGCAGTCTTGGGGTGGGGGTGCGCAAGGCTCTGTGGGTGATGCAGGCAGTCTTGGGGTGGAGGTGCGCAAGGCTCTGTGGGTGATACAGGCAGTCTTGGGTGGAGGTGCGCAAGGCTCTGTGGGTGATGCAGGCAGTCTTGGGGTGGAGGTGCGCAAGGCTCTGTGGGTGATACAGGCAGTCTTGGGGTGGAGGTGCGCAAGGCTCTGTGGGTGATACAGGCAGTCTTGGGTGGAGGTGCGCAAGGCTCTGTGGGTGATACAGGCAGTCTTGGGTGGAGGTGCGCAAGGCTCTGTGGGTGATACAGGCAGTCTTGGGTGGAGGTGCGCAAGGCTCTGTGGGTGATACAGGCAGTCTTGGGGTGGAGGTGCGCAAGGCTCTGTGGGTGATACAGGCAGTCTTGGGGTGGAGGTGCGCAAGGCTCTGTGGGTGATACAGGCAGTCTTGGGTGGAGGTGCGCAAGGCTCTGTGGGTGATACAGGCAGTCTTGGGGTGGAGGTGCGCAAGGCTCTGTGGGTGATGCAGGCAGTCTTGGGGTGGAGGTGTGCAAGGCTCTGTGGGTGATACAGGCAGTCTTGGGGTGGAGGTGCACAAGGCTCTGTGGGTGATACAGGCAGTCTTGGGGTGGAGGTGCGCAAGGCTCTGTGGGTGATGCAGGTAGTCTTGGGGTGGAGGTGCGCAAGGCTCTGTGGGTGATGCAGGCAGTCTTGGGGTGGAGGTGCGCAAGGCTCTGTGGGTGATACAGGCAGTCTTGGGGTGGAGGTGCGCAAGGCTCTGTGGGTGATACAGGCAGTCTTGGGTGGAGGTGCGCAAGGCTCTGTGGGTGATACAGGCAGTCTTGGGGTGGAGGTGCGCAAGGCTCTGTGGGTGATGCAGGCAGTCTTGGGGTGGAGGTGCACAAGGCTCTGTGGGTGATGCAGGCAGTCTTGGGGTGGAGGTGCGCAAGGCTCTGTGGGTGATGCAGGCAGTCTTGGGGTGGAGGTGTGCAAGGCTCTGTGGGTGATACAGGCAGTCTTGGGGTGGAGGTGCACAAGGCTCTGTGGGTGATACAGGCAGTCTTGGGGTGGAGGTGCGCAAGGCTCTGTGGGTGATGCAGGTAGTCTTGGGGTGGAGGTGCGCAAGGCTCTGTGGGTGATGCAGGCAGTCTTGGGGTGGAGGTGCGCAAGGCTCTGTGGGTGATACAGGCAGTCTTGGGGTGGAGGTGCGCAAGGCTCTGTGGGTGATACAGGCAGTCTTGGGTGGAGGTGCGCAAGGCTCTGTGGGTGATACAGGCAGTCTTGGGGTGGAGGTGCGCAAGGCTCTGTGGGTGATGCAGGCAGTCTTGGGGTGGAGGTGCGCAAGGCTCTGTGGGTGATACAGGCAGTCTTGGGGTGGAGGTGCGCAAGGCTCTGTGGGTGATACAGGCAGTCTTGGGTGGAGGTGCGCAAGGCTCTGTGGGTGATACAGGCAGTCTTGGGGTGGAGGTGCGCAAGGCTCTGTGGGTGATGCAGGCAGTCTTGGGGTGGAGGTGCGCAAGGCTCTGTGGGTGATGCAGGTAGTCTTGGGGTGGAGGTGCGCAAGGCTCTGTGGGTGATACAGGCAGTCTTGGGGTGGAGGTGCGCAAGGCTCTGTGGGCGATACAGGCAGTCTTGGGTGGAGGTGCGCAAGGCTCTGTGGGTGATACAGGCAGTCTTGGGGTGGAGGTGCGCAAGGCTCTGTGGGTGATACAGGCAGTCTTGGGGTGGAGGTGCACAAGGCTCTGTGGGTGATGCAGGCAGTCTTGGGGTGGAGGTGCGCAAGGCTCTGTGGGTGATGCAGGTAGTCTTGGGGTGGAGGTGCGCAAGGCTCTGTGGGTGATACAGGCAGTCTTGGGGTGGAGGTGCGCAAGGCTCTGTGGGCGATACAGGCAGTCTTGGGTGGAGGTGCGCAAGGCTCTGTGGGTGATACAGGCAGTCTTGGGTGGAGGTGCGCAAGGCTCTGTGGGTGATACAGGCAGTCTTGGGGTGGAGGTGCGCAAGGCTCTGTGGGTGATACAGGCAGTCTTGGGGTGGAGGTGCACAAGGCTCTGTGGGTGATGCAGGCAGTCTTGGGGTGGAGGTGCGCAAGGCTCTGTGGGTGATGCAGGTAGTCTTGGGGTGGAGGTGCGCAAGGCTCTGTGGGTGATACAGGCAGTCTTGGGGTGGAGGTGCGCAAGGCTCTGTGGGCGATACAGGCAGTCTTGGGTGGAGGTGCGCAAAGCTCTGTGGGTGATGCAGGCAGTCTTGGGGTGGAGGTGCGCAAGGCTCTGTGGGTGATACAGGCAGTCTTGGGGTGGAGGTGCGCAAGGCTCTGTGGGTGATACAGGCAGTCTTGGGTGGAGGTGCGCAAGGCTCTGTGGGTGATACAGGCAGTCTTGGGGTGGAGGTGCGCAAGGCTCTGTGGGTGATACAGGCAGTCTTGGGGTGGAGGTGCGCAAGGCTCTGTGGGCGATACAGGCAGTCTTGGGGTGGAGGTGCGCAAGGCTCTGTGGGTGATACAGGCAGTCTTGGGTGGAGGTGCGCAAGGCTCTGTGGGTGATACAGGCAGTCTTGGGTGGAGGTGCGCAAGGCTCTGTGGGTGATACAGGCAGTCTTGGGGTGGAGGTGCGCAAGGCTCTGTGGGTGATACAGGCAGTCTTGGGGTGGAGGTGCGCAAGGCTCTGTGGGTGATACAGGCAGTCTTGGGGTGGAGGTGCGCAAGGCTCTGTGGGTGATACAGGCAGTCTTGGGGTGGAGGTGCGCAAGGCTCTGTGGGCGATACAGGCAGTCTTGGGGTGGAGATGCGCAAGGCTCTGTGGGTGATACAGGCAGTCTTGGGTGGAGCTGCGCAAGGCTCTGTGGGTGATACAGGCAGTCTTGGGTGGAGGTGCGCAAGGCTCTGTAGGTGATACAGGCAGTCTTGGGTGGAGGTGCGCAAGGCTCTGTGGGTGATACAGGCAGTCTTGGGGTGGAGGTGCGCAAGGCTCTGTGGGTGATACAGGCAGTCTTGGGGTGGAGGTGCGCAAGGCTCTGTGGGCGATACAGGCAGTCTTGGGGTGGAGGTGCGCAAGGCTCTGTGGGCGATACAGGCAGTCTTGGGGTGGAGATGCGCAAGGCTCTGTGGGTGATACAGGCAGTCTTGGGTGGAGGTGCGCAAGGCTCTGTGGGTGATACAGGCAGTCTTGGGGTGGAGGTGCGCAAGGCTCTGTGGGTGATACAGGCAGTCTTGGGTGGAGGTGCGCAAAGCTCTGTGGGTGATGCAGGCAGTCTTGGGGTGGAGGTGTGCAAGGCTCTGTGGGTGATACAGGCAGTCTTGGGTGGAGGTGCGCAAGGCTCTGTGGGTGATACAGGCAGTCTTGGGGTGGAGGTGCGCAAGGCTCTGTGGGTGATACAGGCAGTCTTGGGGTGGAGGTGCGCAAGGCTCTGTGGGTGATACAGGCAGTCTTGGGTGGAGGTGCGCAAGGCTCTGTGGGTGATACAGGCAGTCTTGGGTGGAGGTGCGCAAAGCTCTGTGGGTGATGCAGGCAGTCTTGGGGTGGAGGTGCGCAAGGCTCTGTGGGTGATACAGGCAGTCTTGGGGTGGAGGTGCGCAAGGCTCTGTGGGTGATACAGGCAGTCTTGGGTGGAGGTGCGCAAGGCTCTGTGGGTGATACAGGCAGTCTTGGGTGGAGGTGCGCAAGGCTCTGTGGGTGATACAGGCAGTCTTGGGGTGGAGGTGCGCAAGGCTCTGTGGGTGATACAGCCAGTCTTGGGATGGAGGTGCGCAGGGCTCTGTGGGTGATACAGGCAGTCTTGGGGTGGAGGTGCGCAAGGCTCTGTGGGTAATACAGGCAGTCTTGGGGTGGAGGTGCGCAAGGCTCTGTGGGTGATACAGGCAGTCTTGGGTGGAGGTGCGCAAGGCTCTGTGGGTGATACAGGCAGTCTTGGGTGGAGGTGCGCAAGGCTCTGTGGGTGATACAGGCAGTCTTGGGGTGGAGGTGCGCAAGGCTCTGTGGGTGATACAGGCAGTCTTGGGGTGGAGGTGCGCAAGGCTCTGTGGGTGATACAGGCAGTCTTGGGGTGGAGGTGCGCAAGGCTCTGTGGGTGATACAGGCAGTCTTGGGGTGGAGGTGCGCAAGGCATTGTGGGCGATACAGGCAGTCTTGGGTGGAGGTGCGCAAGGCGTTGTGGGCGATACAGGCAGTCTTGGGGTGGAGGTGCGCAAGGCTCTGTGGGTGATACAGGCAGTCTTGGGGTGGAGGTGCGCAAGGCTCTGTGGGTGATACAGGCAGTCTTGGGTGGAGGTGCGCAAAGCTCTGTGGGTGATGCAGGCAGTCTTGGGGTGGAGGTGTGCAAGGCTCTGTGGGTGATACAGGCAGTCTTGGGGTGGAGGTGCACAAGGCTCTGTGGGTGATGCAGGCAGTCTTGGGGTGGAGGTGCGCAAGGCTCTGTGGGTGATGCAGGTAGTCTTGGGGTGGAGGTGCGCAAGGCTCTGTGGGTGATACAGGCAGTCTTGGGGTGGAGGTGCGCAAGGCTCTGTGGGCGATACAGGCAGTCTTGGGGTGGAGGTGCGCAAGGCTCTGTGGGTGATACAGGCAGTCTTGGGGTGGAGGTGTGCAAGGCTCTGTGGGTGATACAGGCAGTGTTGGGGTGGAGGTGTGCAAGGCGTTGTGGGCGATACAGGCACTCTTGTAAATTGACCTAGCTTCATGGGAAGCCAGCAAAGAGAAAACAGATTGGGTGTGATGTGATCCTTTGTTTTGGCCCCAAAATACGAAATGTGTTGTTGAGTGGAGGATGGAGTTTAGAGGGGAAAAGGTGGGTTTGGGAGAGGCCAGCAAGGAGAGAGTTGCGGTAGACCAATCTGGAGAGAACCAGGGATTGTACCAGAGTTTTAAGGTCTTGCTCAGGAATGAAACACCGAACCCCGACAGGAGGCACAATTGGTAGCGTGCATTCTTGGCGATGGTGTTGATTTGGGAATGTAGGTTGAGCCTTTTGTCTAGGATGATGCCTAAGGATTTAGCGCTGCCACCTTGCGGGTGTTGTCCCCCCATTGGGGGGGTTTGTATCTTGCCAGGCCCCCCCCATTGGACTGGGGCCCTGGTGCCGTTCTGGCACTCGTGGGGAGGGCGTGGGGGCTACCTGTTCTGCTTCTGGGCGCTTCAGGGCATCCAGAATCAGATTCTTGCATGGCTCAGCATCAGTTATGGTGCTGGCCACTGAACCCCCCCTTTTAGGGGGGGAGGCCTCTGCGATAACCCCCGCACTGCGCCCATTCCAGTATACTTGTCCCACAAGCCCAACAACCTTGAGTCCCCTGATAAACAGCCAAAATGCGTTGTGATTATAGTGGTCGTTGTTGACCGCAGTTTATTAGGATCACGTACATACTCATCTTGGTCATAATTCGTATGACCCCAGGTCATAGTTATCATTTGCAAACTTTCATATCGTGGGTCATAAAGCATATCCTTATCATGTCATACATTATGCATTGCTGTACATTGTGTGCACATCCCCAGTTCGTAAATGTCTTGTCTTTTCCCTTTTGGGACCATCGTTCGGTTGGTCTCCCTGCCCTTTGCGTGTGGGGGTAGCTTCTCCCCCGGAGTTAGGCCTCAACATGCTACCATGTCCCTCTCGTTTGTGCCCTGCCATCTGGCGGGGTATGGGCTGCGAGTGCCGTCTCCGTTTGCTACCCCCTCCTTTGCTAGGGCAACTCACCCGTCAGGGAGGCTAATGTCTTCCTGCGGCTCCCCCCGATTTCCTTAGGTCTGGTTGCTCCTCTCCTCTCTTTTTAAATTTTTGTTTTTTACTTGCAACCTGCCAGGGCCATTGCTCCCCACAGGTTGACCCCGAAGATTTGCATCCCTTGCTCAGATAGATGCACCCCATCCTGCCCATAGAGTTCAGGGTGGCCCTGGTGGATGAGCCCATGCCTGACGCTTTCCAGGCTGTTGGTCTTACAAAATTTGTTAACCGTGATGTTCAGCTTCCGTCTGGAGTAATATACTGCCTTGTGCGACTTGGCTCCCCCCGATTGCATTCTGATGATCACTTCAGACCATATGATGGTCGTGCTCCCAAAGATCTTGGACTCCTCCGTGAGGTCTGCCTGGATGTCCTGCAGGAGGGCCTTCCTTTCTATCTGTGCCAGGTCGTTCCCCTGAGGTGTATAATCAGCAAGGCTGGGTGCCAGGCTGTGTCTGCCTGCAGATTTTTGAGAGCCGCTGTTAGTTGGTTCCATCTCATCCCTGGTTTCCCCAGCCAGCAGATGCATGTGCTCACCGGTCGCCCTGTGATCCTGTGGCCCCCCCCCGCTGCCACCAGGTCTGCATTCTGGACACGAACGAGTGTCCCACTGCCCACACCAGGCGGGGGTGTTTTCCTGCTGAAACAATGGTCACAAATGTCAGCCGGCCTATTGTGGTGGTAGCCGTGCTCCTCCATCAGCTACCGCCCCTTTTGCTGCCCTGCCGGCGGGCTCTACAGCAACTGGGGCCTGATGTAGGTCCTGTATGCCTGGGACCACCATCTGCCTACTGACTGTATCCCCGCTTCGGACATGCCGTACTGTGCTGCTGAGGTTGCTGTGCGAATCCTAAAAGAGTGGGAACCAAACACCGCTGGGGGTAGCCCGGCTGTAGCAAGGGCATGGCGCATCACTGTCGTGAATTGAAACTTGCTTAAGTGGCTCCCATCCTGATGTTTGAACGAGGGGCCGCCACCCGCCGGGCGAGCCACCATGTATGTGAACAAGCAGCACACCGCACAGTATCTGTGATCTTTGATGCGTTGTAGCTGCACCACCATTCCTTTGCCAGCCTGATCCATTTTGGGCTTCCTTAGTAATATCTCAACCTGGACTGCCCTGGGTTTGACATCAGTGGCTTGGAGGCACTGCCCTGCTGGCCCGCTCTTTCTGGGGGCCACTAGCTCACTGATTCAAACGGCTCCAAAGAATGCTGTGGAGCCGGGGGCCCTAAACAGGTGTAGCTCAAAGACGTCCCTTGTACATTCCTTTAAAACCTCCATAAGCTGGCCCAATCTTGTGAAATCTATTGGGCGCCTGCAGTCTGCCTTTTCCCCCTCGGCCCGTTTCCACCCCTTCATTGCCGCTTTGAGTTAAAGGGATGTGGTGGGGTCCTGTCCTGCATGTATCTTCATGAAATGTCCTATGGCCACCAAGTGGGCCTGTGCCCATGATCTGGAAAAAAACTGAAAAAGTCTGAATTGTCAAATACGTAGTAGTGTGATGATAAGTAGCTGTGTTGGTCCTGCCATTGGCAGTGCAGGCGGGGGCAATGGGTGGTAAACGTTGTGGTAGCCTCCTTGAGAGGGCCCTGGCGCCTTTTTTAGTACACATTAGGCATTGTGAGCTAATATGTGGAGGAAACTGTGAGACCCACGCAGGGGTCATCAATCCCACAGAGACAGTGTCCACTTTTGGAAGAACCCATTCTCCATAAACAGAGAACCCCTTCCAGAAACCAGAGGAAGAGCCAGCCACGGGGGCGCAGGGCATGGGAGGAGCTGTCGTGACAGGCAGGCAGGCATCAGACATCCTTCAAGGATTATGTCAAAACCCTTAAACTCTCCCTCTACACAATCAAACTGCCCCTCCTACGAACTAATTACCAGCCACCCACAGCCATGGTCACTCAAATTCTCACTGCAAAGACACCAAATATGAGGTTGGCCATGACGTAAGCGTGCTGTTAAATATAAACGTGCTGGGGACTTGACATTTCGATCAGACAGATAACGTGTCTCGTTGAGTGGTTGTTATGGCTGCCGTACATTCTGGTGAGCCGAGACACGACAATCACCAGACTACCAGCCCGCACCCTGGCTCCACTCAATGCTTTCTTCACCACATGGGCACATCTGATCACAAAACACAGGAAACAGAAACAAATCACACCAACTGTGCAACAATTCCACTGACCTCCAATCCCAGCATGCATCCTGTTCAAATCACTCTGCATAATCTGCAAAGGCATTCACAGGAACTATCAGAAAGTGGGAGCATTAGATGGTGCAATCACAACCCTTGTAAGGGTGGACCACAAAAGTCACTAAAGAAACCTGAGCGCCACCCCCTGGTAGCTCTGGTACTGGGCAGACTGGCTTAACTTAGAGGCAGTGTTGGACAGGCCTCACAGACGGCTCGCGCCCTCCCCGCTCGACAAGGCCCGGACTCCGGGCCACCTGGCATACCCCCGCAACAAGCACCTGGACCCCGTCCCCCGACGGACCCTCTGCCCTCGGACCCCTACTCATCACGGGGTCCAGCCCCACCGGCTTTCCCGGCCGAGTCAAGCCGCCATCTTGGACCCTGTACCACGCGGCCGCCTGGCCTCCCCTCGACCCTAACCCCGGGCCTGGCCGGTCCCGACATCCCGGCACCACGATCCACCCAGGAGGTGAGCGGACCACTTGACAGGTCAATGGGAGACCGAAGTGTCAAGGGCTCTCCCCCGCCAGGTGCCGATCGCGCCCAGCTCCCCCCGGGCACTGGCTCCACCCCCTGCTGGGTGTCTGGACACCTTCATCCCGGACCCTCCGACCTCCAAGTGCGAGGGTCCGGACATCAAAGGGCGCCAGCCCTATAATTGGGGCAGCTCCGGAGCAGGAAGGCAGTTGTATCCTGGAGTCGAGAGACACCGAGTGAACTCAACCCTGACGGACTACTGGCGCTGCCGTAGCCCGCTCTTGTGAACCATCGTCCTGCCTGCTGGCGCTGCCGCGGCCTCCTGCAACAGTCATCTTCCTGGGACCTGCTGGCGCTGCCGCGGCCCATTGTAACGACCATCCTCACCGGGACCTGCTGGCGCTGCCGCGGACCGTTCATCTTCCTGGGACCTGCTGGCGCTGCCGCGGCCCGTTGTAACGACCATCCTCACCGGGACCTGCTGGCGCTGCCGCGGACCGTTCATCTTCCTGGGACCTGCTGGCGCTGCCGCGGCCCGTTGTATCGACCATCCGCACCGGGACCTGCTGGCGCTGCCGCGGCCCATACCACCTAACCACCAAAGCTCGAGGATTGTGAGCTCATCACCATCTAACCCGGATTACCTGATTGGTAAATAGACTGTCCCGCTACCCCCTTCCCTACCTTGCGAGACTCTAATCGAGGGGACCCCTGAGTCCAGACCTCCTTGTACCATTTGACCGTACCTTACATAAGTGCCTATAAAGATCATTGAACCTTATCCGTGTGTGGCATTTGTCTGTGGGGGGGAAGTTACTTGTCTGTACGATCGCTGGAGACGGCTCTCCCCGGAGACCTCTCCCCCTGACCCCGGCCGACCCTCCCGGTCCGTCTACCTTTTCTAACATTGGTGGCCAGCGGCGCGATCCGAATCAACGCGTAATCGTACAGAGAGTAGCTCACCCCACGACAAAGCACGATGTCGACCAAAGATAGCAGCTCCACCGAGAAGTTCCAAATGGAGAAACTAGAAGAATACAACCACCGCGAACTGAGACAATTTTGCATAGAACTTGGCATTGCTACCACTGGCCTGAGTACCAAGGATGATCTAAAGCGCGCCCTTGAGTCGTGGGCAGAAACGGGGGTCACAAGACCCTCCGACCAAAGCAGCGTCACACCAGACCAAAACAGCGTTACACCAGAGAGGGACGCCACGACTCCCGAGGAGCGGGGAACGGGCCTCTCACCGGAGGAGATACGAGAGAGAGACAGAGTTAGACTGCACGAATTAGAGATGGCACGACTCAAGATGGATGGGGAGCTCAAGTTAGCTGAACAGAAACTCAACCTCGAGCATATGCGGATTCGAGAGGAACGAGAAGAAAAACAGAGGCAGAGAGAGCTGGAAGAGAAAAAGATAACGCTCGAGCACGAGCGCCAATTGGCAGAAATAGAACTGCGCAAACAGCATAAGGACTTGGGGGTGCCTGAAAGACCACACACCCCGGGACCAACTGAAAAAAAGGTTCACATCCCCAAGGATGTGGTCCGCGAGTATGTCCGAGAAGACGACATACAACAGTGGTTTAAGGCCTATGAGATCGCAATGACCTCCCATCGGATCGACCGGAGTGATTGGGGAGCCGGACTTTGGGGGAGATTTATCAACGAGGGTCGCGATGCCCTGCTGCAGCTCCCCGATCACCAAATGTCGTCCTACGACCACATGAAGGCTGCCCTCCTCACCCGCTACGGCCTCACACCCGAGATGTACCGCCAGAGGTTCAGGGATTGCACCCGGATCCCGGGTACAACTTGGGTGGAATACGTGAACTATTTCAGCCGGGCCTTCGAGGGTTGGATCAAGGGAAGTCAGGTCACCACATACGAACAACTCTTCAACCTCATGGTATGGGAACACCTGTCAAACAACTGTTTCGTCGAGCTCCGACAGCACCCACTCGACAGTAAGCTGACTGACCCCCGGCAGCTCGCCGCCGAAGCTGACCGGTGGGAAAGCACCCGAGTGGGCCGAAAAGGGCCACACGACCCGAACAGAAGCAACCCAGGCCAGCACCGTCCTTGGGGCGGAGGAGGAGGCCAGGGGCGTGGGAGAGACGCCTTACCAGCAACCACTGTGGTCAGCACCCCGCCGCCGGCCGGCCGGGGCAACCCCCCGTTGCGGCCTGGGTACCGAGCCAACGTCACGTGCCACCGGTGCCAGCGACTAGGCCACTACGCCAACGATCCGAACTGCCCGCTGAACCAAGCGCCCAAGGCCCGCCAGGTAGCTGCCGCTGCCCTGGGGGAGGAGCAGTCGTCGGAAGGACCCGAGGAGTGTGAGCCGGACCAGCAAGGGTGGGAACCGGCCGCCATGGTCCTGGCATGCTTAGGGGGAAGAGACATGGTTCCGCGGGCTCCCCTACCCGCCAACACCAGAAAATACGGTCAGTGGGTGACCATTAATGGACAGAGAGCTGAGGCCTTGCGCGACACCGGCGCCAGCGTGACGGCCGTCCGCTGTCACCTGGTAAAGCCCGAGCAGATCCTGCCGAACATTCTCTGCCCCGTCCGCTCGGCAGATAATTCTGAAAGCATGTGTAAGATGGCCTGCGTCCCGTTTGAATGGGGAGGGGTCTCCGGCCTACTGAAAGTGACGGTCCGGGACGATGCCCCCGTGGACTGCCTCCTGGGGAATGACCTCGAGAGTTCCCCGTGGGCCACCGTCGAGAGAAGAGAGCACTTGGGGATGCTGGGCCTCCCGGACTGGGCCTGCATAACCACCCGATCCATGGCCGGCCGTGCCGCCCCCCGATCAGAAGAAACCGAATGGCCGGCACCTCCGCCCCCGGTTGCCCCCGTAGAGGACAACGGCGAGCCCGACCTCCCAGACCAGACCACCGAAGAAAACGCGCAACCCCAGGACCTTCCGGATCTGGCTCAGTGGCGGCAAGAAGGGGGGCCCACCCAGGAACAGTTCCGCCAGGAGCAAAAGACCTGTCCCTCCCTCGAGGGACTCCGCCAACAAGCCAGCACCCAAGCCGCCGGGGACACCACCGGAACCCACTGGGTCTACTGGGATAACGACCTGCTCTACAGCGAGCAAAGAATCGCCGAGCTGGGGGCCAGTCGAGTTCTGGTGGTACCGCTCCGCTTCCGAGACTTTCTGCTCAACCTAGCCCACGATGTCCCCCTGGCTGGGCACCTGGGCCAAGATAAAACGTACAGTCGACTGGTGACCCATTTTTTTTGGCCAAAAATGAGGAATGACGTCCTGAACCACTGCCGATCGTGCCCCACATGCCAAGCCAGCGGGAAGAGTGGCCGGAAGCTTAAGGCCCCTCTACAACCCTTCCCGGTGGTCACCACCCCGTTTGAGAGGGTGGGGATAGACATTGTGGGACCGCTGGACCCCCGCACGGCACAAGGACACAGGTTCATCTTGGTACTAGTGGACCATGCCACCCGCTATCCTGAGGCGGTGCCCCTACGGACCGTGACCGCTCCAGTGGTTGGCCGGGCCCTGATGGGGATCTTCTCCCGGGTAGGCTTCCCCCGAGAAGTCGTCAGCGACCGAGGTACGAACTTCATATCGAAATACATGAAGTCCCTCTGGCAACAATGCGGGGTCACCTACAGATTCACGACCCCCTATCACCCCCAAGGGAACGGACTAGTGGAGCGGTTCAACCGCACTCTCAAAGGGATGATTGGGGGATTGGAAGAACCTCTCCGTCGCCAGTGGGATGTACTACTCCCGTGCCTCCTCTTCGCCTACCGGGAAGTACCCCAGAAGTCCCTCGGCTTTAGCCCCTTTGAACTCCTGTACGGACACCCTGTGCGAGGGCCCCTCAGCCTAGTGAAGGAGGGCTGGGAGTTGGCCCCCCTAACGACCCCTCCAGACGTCTTCAAATACATCCTGGCCTTACGAAACCAAACCCGGCGCTTCAGGGAGATGGCCAAGGCGAACCTCGAGACCAGCCAGGAGGACATGAAGAGGTGGTATGACCACAATGCCTCCTCCGTGGAATTCGAGCCGGGGCAGCAAGCATGGGTGATGTCCCCCACCGAACCGTGTGCCCTGCAAGATAAGTGGACAGGGCCCTTCAAAGTAGTAGAGCGCAAAAGCCCCGTCACTTACCTCATCGACATGGGGACCTCCCGGAACCCCCTTCGGGTCCTCCACACCAACCGGCTCAAACCGCACTTTGTGCGCTCCGAACTAAGCCTCTTGATGGCTACGGACAGTGGCACAGAAGAAGACTCCGAGCCCCTCCCGGATCTCCTGAAGACCCAAGAGAAGGACGGCTCCGTGGACGGGGTCCGGCTCTCTGACGCCCTCACTACGGAGCAACGACAGGACTGCCGGGACCTCCTGCTGCAGTTCGCTGCCCTGTTCTCCCTCACCCCCGGGGTCACCCCCTGGTGTTTGCACGACGTAGACACCGGGGACAGTCCCCCTGTCCGGCACCGGGCTTACCGCGTACCAGATCGGGTACGGGCCTGCATACAGGAGGAGGTGGCCAAGATGCTCACGATCGGGGTCATCGAGCCCTCGGACAGTCCCTGGGCCAGTCCGGTCGTACTGGTCCCCAAAGCCGCTGCCCCCGGCACCGCACCTGAACTGAGATTCTGCGTCGACTACCGGGGCTTGAACGCTGTTACCCGGACCGACGCTCATCCCATCCCCCGAGCAGACGAGCTGATCGACCGGCTGGGGGCCGCCCGCTACCTTAGTATCTTCGACCTAACGGCGGGCTACTGGCAAATCGGCCTCACACCCAGGGCTCAGGAACGGTCAGCCTTCTCCACCCCCGATGGCCACTATCAATTTAAGGTCATGCCCTTTGGCATGAAGAATGCCCCCGCCACGTTCCAACGCCTTGTGAACCAGGTCTTGGCGGGGCTTGAAGAATTCAGCGCTGCCTACCTGGACGATATCGCTGTGTACAGCCGCCACTGGGCCGACCACCTCCGACACCTCCAAGAGGTCCTACAAGCCCTCCAGCGGGCCGGCCTCACCATTAAGGCCGGCAAGTGCCAGATTGGCCAAGGGTCCGTGACCTACCTTGGGCACCAAGTGGGGAGCGGGCTGGTGGCCCCACTCCAACTTAAGATTGCTGCCATCCAGTCCTGGCAGCCCCCCGTCACCCAGACCGAGGTCCGAGCCTTCTTGGGGCTCACCGGCTACTACCGGCGGTTCGTGAAGGACTACGGCAGCATCGTGGGGCCCCTCACGGGTCTCACCTCCAAGAACCAGCCAAAGCGGATCAATTGGACTCCTGACTGTCAAGCGGCCTTCGAGGAGCTGAAGGCCGCCCTGTGCACCGCCCCGGTGCTCCAGGCCCCCGATTACAGTCGGGAGTTTGTGGTGCAGACCGACGCCTCCGACCACGGCATCGGAGCCGTCCTCTCTCAGGTGAACCCCGAAGGTCATGACCAGCCGGTGGCCTTCATCAGTCGACGTCTCCTGGCCCGAGAACAGCGTTGGAGCACCATCGAGAGGGAAGCATTTGCAGTAGTGTGGGCCCTGAAAAAGCTCCGGCCCTATCTCTTCGGTACCCACTTCCGGGTACAGACCGACCATCGACCCCTGCAATGGCTGATGCAGATGCGGGGGGAGAACCCAAAACTCTTGCGCTGGTCCATTTCCCTGCAGGGAATGGACTTCACCGTGGAGCACCGACCGGGCCAAGACCACGCCAACGCGGGTGGCCTGTCCCGCTTTTTCCGCCTCGACGAAGAGAGTCCCCAAGGAGATGGGTGACTCTCCCCGCCTTCAGCTGGGGGGGACGCATGTTGGACAGGCCTCACAGACGGCTCGCGCCCTCCCCGCTCGACAAGGCCCGGACTCCGGGCCACCTGGCATACCCCCGCAACAAGCACCTGGACCCCGTCCCCCGACGGACCCTCTGCCCTCGGACCCCTACTCATCACGGGGTCCAGCCCCACCGGCTTTCCCGGCCGAGTCAAGCCGCCATCTTGGACCCTGTACCACGCGGCCGCCTGGCCTCCCCTCGACCCTAACCCCGGGCCTGGCCGGTCCCGACATCCCGGCACCACGATCCACCCAGGAGGTGAGCGGACCACTTGACAGGTCAATGGGAGACCGAAGTGTCAAGGGCTCTCCCCCGCCAGGTGCCGATCGCGCCCAGCTCCCCCCGGGCACTGGCTCCACCCCCTGCTGGGTGTCTGGACACCTTCATCCCGGACCCTCCGACCTCCAAGTGCGAGGGTCCGGACATCAAAGGGCGCCAGCCCTATAATTGGGGCAGCTCCGGAGCAGGAAGGCAGTTGTATCCTGGAGTCGAGAGACACCGAGTGAACTCAACCGTGACGGACTACTGGCGCTGCCGTAGCCCGCTCTTGTGAACCATCGTCCTGCCTGCTGGCGCTGCCGCGGCCTCCTGCAACAGTCATCTTCCTGGGACCTGCTGGCGCTGCCGCGGCCCGTTGTAACGACCATCCTCACCGGGACCTGCTGGCGCTGCCGCGGACCGTTCATCTTCCTGGGACCTGCTGGCGCTGCCGCGGCCCGTTGTAACGACCATCCTCACCGGGACCTGCTGGCGCTGCCGCGGACCGTTCATCTTCCTGGGACCTGCTGGCGCTGCCGCGGCCCGTTGTATCGACCATCCGCACCGGGACCTGCTGGCGCTGCCGCGGCCCATACCACCTAACCACCAAAGCTCGAGGATTGTGAGCTCATCACCATCTAACCCGGATTACCTGATTGGTAAATAGACTGTCCCGCTACCCCCTTCCCTACCTTGCGAGACTCTAATCGAGGGGACCCCTGAGTCCAGACCTCCTTGTACCATTTGACCGTACCTTACATAAGTGCCTATAAAGATCATTGAACCTTATCCGTGTGTGGCATTTGTCTGTGGGGGGGAAGTTACTTGTCTGTACGATCGCTGGAGACGGCTCTCCCCGGAGACCTCTCCCCCTGACCCCGGCCGACCCTCCCGGTCCGTCTACCTTTTCTAACAGGCAGTGTGTAAAGTATTTATGCAGTGCTAAAACAGAAATAAATTAGAAATGCAAGACAATAAAAGTCCCAAAACAAATTACATAAATAGAGTGAAATGCACCCAAATGACACCTAAGTGACAAAAATTCAATACGAGGAACCAGTGCTATGAATTAAAAAACAGCACCATGGAAGCACAAAGTGCCACTAATGCTTAATGATCGTGGTAGAAGAACAGGACCTAGAATCAATTTGACCTTGACTGTAAGGGAGTGCCAGTCAGATGCACTCTCCAGGTTTGTCCTGGTCAAACAGTTTACCTTCTGGCTTTAGTCCTTTAAGCCTAAATCCACCACAGGAGCTCACTTCTAAGGCCCCCTGGACTTTAGGAAAGGCACTTAGAAACTCACAGGGTGTCAGACAGAGGCCCATCAAGTTCCAGTCCAGGTCCACTTGCCACTGATCAGCTGGGCAGTTTCAGGTAAAGGCCTCTTGTAGCTTGATGTGTCCCTGTAGCTTTAACAGAAGGTCCGCCTTATGACCCTTGGATTCCACGTCTTTGTCCTGGGAACAAGAGGGAGAGCAGGTCCAGTCAACGGGGCTTCTCAGGTCACAGAAAGCGGCACAGTCCTTTTTCTGTTCTTTCCAGGTCCAGAGAGCGTTCTGAAGTGGGTGCCTGGAGATGCTACATTTATACCTGACTGGAGCTAGTGGGTGGGAGTGACCCCTGGGTCTGCCCTAACCAATGGAGTAAAGGTTCCTGGGGCTAAGCCCTACTCACTTTGGCCATTTTCAAGATGGCGGAAGTCTTTGGCCACACTGAACTTAAACTGGGGTGTGTTTGGGGAGTCTACTATGGTAATACTAGTGTGCTCCCAAATCTAACACCAACATCCGGTTTGAGGCAGTCCTTGTGTCCCCAAGAAACTCGGAGACAGAAGGCTGGTAGAAAAAATGGCCTTTCAGCAGCCAGACAGGGAATATGCAAAGTGCTGTTTTGGTGTCCTGCCCCCACCACTTTGAAGTGTGTCCCAAATTTTTATGTGTAAACCTCAAGCAGACCTGCCAATTTAATATCAAAAAGTGACCCACTGTGATTGGAGCCTGACTGGCTAGCTGAACAAAAGAGTGTGCAGACCTAGGTGTTAGCTTCATCTGCCTGTGACAGGAGAAGCCTCCTTTGAAGGTAGTCACATTCTAGGCCCAGCCCCTGGCCCAGCTTGCCATACGAAGGGAAAACCACAAACTCCCGAAACCTTTAGTCCAGTATCTCTGAGCTATACATATACACCTCTGAGGAGCCATTAGGGGCCAAGTGACACTGGACACAGGCAGCAAAGCCTTTCAGGTTAAGGTTGGAAAATCTCAACTTTCTAAAAGTTTCAGATCCAAAATAATAATATAAAATCTGATGTTACCACTTAGTTGGATTTTAAATTACTATCAAAACGAGACTTTGAAATATCTTTCTAGCTGCTCCCAAACTGAATTTATCCATTATTAAATGTAATAGGATAATCCAGTGTTAGTCTACAGGAGGCCATCCTTACCGCAGTGAAACTCAGCTTTGGAGATTTTTCACTCTCAGGAAATGTAAAACATTAAATATACGTGTCCTACTTTAAAATACCACACACCCTGCTCGGTTGGGGTTTTAGGACCTACCATAAGGGTGACTTATAAGTATTAGAAAAGAAGGGTCATGCCTTCCAAAAGGTTGATTTTGCCGGGTCGAAAGGGAAGTTTTAAACTGCGCAGTTAGGCTGCAATGGCAGTCCCGGGCCATGGTTCACAGGGCAACCTAAATGGGTGGCACAATGCGTGGTGTAGCCTACTGGTAGCCTTTAATTGGCAGGCCCTGGGTACATGTAGTACCATATACTAGGGACATATGAGTAAATAAAACGAGGCAATCACATGTATGCAGAGGACTCCTAAAGCGATTGAATTAGACCTTCTCTCCCATGAACCCCAGATTGTGGAGCAAGCTTCCTTTGAGCCTCAGATAGCCTCTCCCCTGCTTCACCACCTACCTGTATTGCCTGCTCCCAACCCTCTGTGCATTCCCTCGTCTACTCCAGCCAGTACTACTTTTCACCAAGCAACGTAAACATCCCTGCATGCACCATGTAACCGCGTTGGTCCCTTATATTTATTGTTCTTTAAATTATTCAACTTCTCTGTAAATTACTCAGGTACTTAAAAATGACCCAACAAATTAAATCAATCCACTGCCCAAGAAGTTAAGGAGTGGGTGCCATGGTGCGAAGGTACCCTAGCTGTGCATGTTTGACAGGTCCGCTAACTCACTCACTGCCTCCACATGAAGCACGGTTCCTCCACTTATCCCACAGGGACCTGGTGAAGCGCCACATTGACACGGTGAGCTGAGAGACTCGGTAGGTCTGGTGTGTGCATCACTGCTGCGCACATCATGGTGAACATCTGCCATTGCTGTGCAATCATCAGGATATGTAGCTCCACTTGTGGTGCATGCATCATCATGGGAGCAGCAGCCCTTACTGTTTATGCGTCACTACACACAGCTCCCCTTGCAGTACAGGTGTCATGACGAGGAGATGAATCTCTAGTGTAAGATAGTTAAAGCCAATCGCAAGCTGTGTTGCCAGCATTGGCCATCCCCTCAAGACCAAAGGAACAAATGAGAAGAAACACAGGGTAAATTTAAATGTTAAAACAATCAGGGACATTGGGGAGCCTTGGGGGCTTCCACATTTCACCTGAGTTATTTTGGAGCTGAGAGGTGTCAACGACTAACTTTGACTTGTCTACAACGGAAAGAAGCAAGCAAGGACGGCCCGTGAAAGGCCCTTCTCTGCCAATCATGAGAGCATGGTCGACCATGTCACACTCTGTGGAGAGGTCTAAGAGGATGAGAGCTGCCAGGGGACCTCTGTCAGACTCCACCTAAAACCATTTAAGATGATGACCAGAGCAGTTTCGGTCCCCCTCTGAGGTCGAACCCCAGTATGAGCCACAACCAGTAGATTTGTTTGTTGTAAGTGGTTTGAAAGCCACTTAACAAGATATTTCTCCCCTATTTTTGAGATCAAAGGGAGGAGAGCCGTAGCCTGTAACTATTCTCCAACAATGGGTACGGATTGGATTCTTTCACTAGCCGTTTATTGGAACCTGACCAGATGCAGAAGAATGGATTAGGATTGCAGGCGTCACTGCTTCTGCTGTGTCATGTAAGATTCTGACAGTGGAAAGGTTATCAGGCATTCCAAACTTGATAGACTTCCGAGGTTCCACCGCCGATCCAACAGAGGAGGACGCTCCTTCTCTCACCTGGCGGCCAAAGCCTGGAACGACCTTACCAAGCATCTCAAGAACGCCACATCGCTCTGGGAATTCAGAAAAGGACCCAAGACCTGGTTTTTCGAATGAACAGAGCACTGCAAAGCAGCTAGCAACTCCAGCGCCTTGAGACCCTCATAGCTGATTTGCCGTGCTTTATAAATCCTTATTTATTCATTGATTGATTGAAGCTGGATTATGCTGTGCCTCTGAAGGGCAGGACAAGGTCTTTAGAGATCTCTTCCTGTCGTGGCCGGCTCCTCTTCAGAACATATCCTGTCCGTCATTGGAATTTGTTGAAGACTCACGTGAGTTTGAGTCTTTCAATACTTCCATAGAAGGTTTGAACTCAACACTTTGTCACATAGCTCCTAGTGAGGAATGACCACGCTTGAGGAACAGGAGGCCTTAGTAGGCTCTCCAGCAGTTTCAAACAAGGCGTGTGCAGAGTTAGAGGCCTCTTTTATTAGGGTTCTAAAATAGCAACTTCTAGCTTGACAAATGCAGCTCTTGGAGCTACTCAACTGCGATTTAAAAGTTAACAAGGCAGAGCCGTCATGAGATATATGTCAGCTTCTTTCCCTGGCCTGACTTTTAGTTTTTCAGTTTGAAGAAAGGCTGAAATCCAATGCTGGGGGTTTCGTAGAGAGCTGTTGGTGCAGAATCTTTGAAAGCTACAGATCAACAAGAATTAAAATAAGAAAATAAGGTTTCAGGGTCCCCAGTTGGACACAAATGTATCCAACAATCTGAGAAGCTTCTGGAGGCTTCTGCTAGGTCAGTCCAACTCCAGCATAAAGCGGTAAAGGGTTTCTTTCAGGTGTGCCTCTTTTTACAGGGAATCATAGATCGAATGTCAGTTTCGGCCATAAAATGGTCCGGGCCACAGTGGTGGAAGATTGAAACTTTTTGAAGCCGGGTGATCCAACAGCAAGGGCAGTCTGGCCACCTTGGTGGGTTGGTTGAGTAACAATCTGTATTAGGCCTAAGGTAGTCATTAGAGAAAATAGCTCTAATAAAGGGTTTGGTTGGAAGTTGAACCAGAGTTTAAAATGAGTGTGGGTAACACCTGTGAATAGTTAGACAAGAAGGATCTGACGGCTTCTACAAGCTTTTCCATAAAAGAGGCGGGAACATCAGGGACTCTGTAGATGATCAAAGGATAGATCACACAGGAGGCTGACAGGGTCATTTTACAGCCTAAAACCTCCTCTGGATACACATTGGGTTCCATGGAATTAGCTGCTGTAATCTGGGCGCGCTCTTTGTAAATGAGTGTAATTCCACCTCCCAGCCTGTTGTCCATGTCTTATGTATCATGATCAAGTCGGTGGGGGTCACACTGACAACGCCTGGACCTGAGGGTTCACCCAGGTGTCCTCAGCAAGCACAGGTCTGCGTCGTCTTCATTAAGGACCAGCATTTGAAAGGGATCCAATGGTAACAAGGCGGCCCTCAGACCAGGCCGAATGCCGTCACCTCAATATGTAGTCTGAGCAGGTACACGGGGTCACTTTAACCTGACATGTTCAACTAACATGACCATGATGAAAAGAAATACAGTGAAGGGACTGGCAGGGATGCTCAAAGCTGCCACGGACTCCCTACCACTGGTACAGTGGCGGGTTACTTCAATCAATCAATCAAGGGTTTAAAAAGTGCCGCAAATCACCCGTGAGGGTCTCAAGGCGCTGGCCTACTTGGGCTAGCTTCAACATTTTGTTAGTCCCAGAAAAAGCTTGCGGGAGATTTGAAGAAGCCCATTCACTGGCCTCTTCTGAGGGTCTTCCTGCCTTTATTTTATTTAAAGAGGAGAAACCTTCTTGAAGGCTAAAGGTGTGGATACTTGAGCCAGTTTAGAACCTATCTAAGCTGGTCTGATAGAATAGGTGGGGTGGCCGCTGTTTGAAAAGGGTTCCGTGAAATGCATTGATTCTTACGTTGCTGTTGTACCTCTGAGGGACCTGAGAGTTAAAGGCTGAGGGTCCGATGTATGTTTTGGCAGTCGGGTCATTCTCAATAAGGGCATCTTGTATTTTGCTCCGTCGTCCTGGCAGAGGTCCCAACTTCCGAATTTAGAAATGCTTGTTGGATCAACCGACATGCAGTTCCTGTGAATGTATTACAACTTTGACGTATGGCTCCATCAAACATGACGGACCTGCATGGCAAAGTTACAAAGATTTTTTTCTTTAAAAACCCTAAAGAGGGATTTTGTATTGGAAAAAAAAGCCCCCTCTCCGTGGGAGTCATCTTCCATGGCGAGGGGGGCATTACCATCAGGGTTTTCCTGGTGGTGACAGGCAGTCAAAAATGGCTATGTGTGCACTCATCTAAATTAGGTGGGGGGACATATAGCCAAATCTCCAACGGCCCTCAGTCCATTGGGCCATCAGAGAAGTTTGGCCCCAGCAGAGACGGAGCAGTCTCCGCTATCACCACGCTTTGGTTTGCCTACTTTAAAATTGGTCGGGTGGCCCAGTATGTTGGCAGGAAGGGTACTGTATTGGAGTACCCTTTCTGCCAACATATGAATTGGGCCTTATCTTATCCGAGGCAGACTCCTGCTTAGAAATGAACACTATGAGACAAAGAATGAAAAGTGGCGTCCAGTTTCTCTGAAACATAACCTCATAACATGTGTATTTGTAAAGCACACGTTCATCCAAGGTTATCTTGGCGCTGAATAACAGATGTTTAGTGTTACCCAACTCAACGGTACACATTTGATCAACCTCAGAAGGATGAAAGGCTGAGTGGACCCATTGGGATTTGATCCAGTGACCATGAGATCAAACACAGGCCCCTACAGTGGACGCATGAGTCCGCTAAGCCACCAGACCCGATGGTTTACAAAGTTGTGTCTCGATGTCATCATGGTAACAGTGCATTTTCATATCGATACATTTTGAAGTTTTATCACAAAATGCAATAAAGTAATAAGAAACAATGTTTTAAAACTAAAAAAGAGTCAAATAAAATCCAAAAGCAAATATATTTATTAATAGAATACAAACAATGCACAAACATACATAAAAAAGATAAACATTGAAAAAATGGGTTCTATAGTTATCATTATATAATAATATAAAATGTATAAAAAGTTAGCAAATGTTGGCAAAAACGCATTACATTTACATTCTCCCCTCCCCTTCTATTCCTGACGTAGACTACCTTGTAGCCCGTTCGACTTTTCATCAGGTACCCCTCACTTTTGTTCTAATTTATCGCCCCCCCCAACCAACTCCCTTTTTTCTCTCAAGCATTCAGGCCCTCCTGGCTACTCTGGTGATTAACAACTCATCAGTACTAGTCTTAGGGGATCTTAATTTTTGGCCTAATGACCCTGCTGAGAGTCCTCAATCTAAAGAGTTCACCGACCTCATGATCAGTTTGAATTTTTCATCGCTTATTCACAGTTCCACTCACATACACGGCCACACGCTGGATCAAATCTGGGCATTGAATGTTCCGTCCACATCCCCTACAATATTCCCGTGCTCCTGGTCAGATCATTCCATTATTACCTTTTCCCTTGCTTTGGCCCCGATGGCCAAGCCCCAGCTTCCCAAGAACACCTGGGTCAGGAAATGGGGCAAAACTGACATGCCTTCTCTCTGCTCGACCTTGGCCAAAACTAGTCCTGACCTTTCAGGCCTTGCAGCTACTTCCCAGCTGGCCGCTATTAACAACTGGCTGACCCTGGCGGGTGATGAATTCGCCCCCCTGAGGCGGCTCACAGTCAAGCGGGCCCATGCAGCCAATCGGTGGTTTACCCTAGATCTAAAAGGAAAGAAATTAGCTGCAAGGAGAGCCGAGCGAGCTTTTAGAAGAACCTACAGCCCCGCGCTATAGACAACTTATCTGTCTGTTTTACAAACCTATAAAAAGGGCATTCTTGAGGCCAAAACCGAATTCTATACGAGCAGGATAATGGCAGCAGAGTCCCACTCGAAGGAAATCTTCTCTACGGTCCACGAACTGGCATCATCCAGCAGAGCTACGGCCACTATTCCCCCCTCCCAGTCCCTCTGTAACTCGCTCAACGAGTTCTTCATTGACAAAGTTGCCAATATTAAACTCAACATCTCCCCGCCCTCCCCTAAATTTGTCAATCCCTCTCCACCCCCTACGGCCCTTAAATTGAATACCATTCCGTTGCTAACCAATGACACACTTCCCCCGCTGCTTCATCGGGTTAAATCGGGTTCCCCCATGGATTTTGCCCCAGCCCATATCCTCAGGGAAATCTATCTAGCTTGCCCCACCCCACCCCTGACTCTTCTTAACGACTCGCTTAGAAAAGGCATTGTCCCCAGCTCACACAAATCAGCGGTTTTCATTCCTATTATAAAAAAACCTGACGCCGATCCATCCTCCCCCTCCAACTACCGCCCTATTTCCCTTCTGCCCTACCTAGCAAAAGTTCTTGAAACTCACGTCACGACTACCCTGAGTACCCACGTAGAGGCTAACCATTGCCTCTCCCCTTGTCAAGCCGGCTTTCGCCCCCTGCACTCCACGGAGAAGGTAGTGATCTCAGTAATGGACGAGCTGCGTGAAGGTATTGACATCAACCTTCCACAAGCCCTGATCCTTCTGGACCTGTCCGCCGCCTTCGACACGGTGGACCACTCTATCCTCCTTAACCGTGTCAGGGCGGCGGGCATAGAGGGCTTGGCCTTCTCATGGCTTGAGTCCTTCCTGGCCGGGAGAGCTCAAGCGGTCCATCTGGCTGGCTTCACTGCGGCCTCCCGTAAGGTGGAGTGCGGGGTCCCTCAGGGCTCATCACTTTCCCCTCTTCTATTTAATTTATACATTTACCCCCTTATTTTTATGTTACAACAGCTGGAGGTCATGGTGTTTAATTACGCCGATGACCTCCAGCTAATCTTTAACCTTTCCCACTCATCTTCATCCGCCCAAAATGTCCAGACATTCATGACGTTCATTCAGGATTGGATGAACTGCAACCACCTCAAACTCAACCCGGACAAGACCGAGCTGGTCTTGACCGGAGGTGGTTGCAGTCCGTGGTCTCCCTCCTGTTGGCCCCTGTCACTTGGTGTCCCTCCACTCCCCGTACCTAAAGTTAAAACTCTTGGGATTTTCCTGAACTCACAACTTTCTGTTCATTCACAAGTTGGTTCAGTGGTCTCTTCCTGTTTTTTTTCCCTTAGAATAATTAGGAAAGTCTCCCGCTTCTTTTCTCCCTCTGCTTTAAAAAGTATTGTGCTGGCTATGGTATTATCGCATATCGATTATGGCAACATAATCTATAATGGGGCTCCTGCCTATGCGATCCACCGCTTGCAGTTGGTACAGAACCAGGCTGCTCGCCTGATCCATGGCCTACCTAAATACCATCGGGCCACTCCACTGCTCAAAGCACTACATTGGCTTCCGGTGAGAGAGCGCGCCCTTTTCAAACTTGGCTGCCTCACTTTCCAGGCTAGGTCGGGTACTGCCCCGAGTTCATATGCTCAGCTATTAAGCCCTACCTTCCGGGCAGAGAACTTCGCTCCACTCATATGGCTCTTTTAGCTACCCCCCGTTTTAAGAAACAGAAGTCTGGTGGAGCGAAGGTCGCTGTTCTTGCTCCAGTCTTCTGGAATTCCCTTCCTGCTGCCCTTCGCACATCGCCTTCCTATTTACAGTTTTGGAAGGATCTCAAAACCTTCCTATTTGTGCGAGCTTACACTGCCTAGCCCTTCCAGCTGCTGCCGTCCACTGCATCACACATAGCGCCATGAAACCGCTTGGTAAAAGAGCGCTCAATAAATGTTTTTAAATTCAAATTCAAATACATTATAACTATGTCAACCAATCATTTTTGAAGTTTAAAAAAAGATAGGGTCAGGTTGGTAATACATGTTGAATTAATTTACAAATATATATATTTACCTTTTATAGCATAACATTTGAAAAAACATTAACATCTTAAAACAATAATTTTTAAAACAAATGCAATACTTTGTATAAATGTTTATCATCAGATTTCAACTTTTTGAAAGTAACATGCATTTCAAAAAGTTGAACATAATTAATTTGAAAAAGTAATGAATATATGCTATAACTTTTTTTTCTAAATATTTACTACTGTTTAAAGAGGACACTAGTGCTTTATGACACAGATTTATCACCATTTATAAAACATATACACACAAATCACATCTGTTCAAAAATGGCAATTTTTAGACTCATGTTACAGATTACTTTTCACCTACAAAGCCAATTTTCACTCCTCCGAAGTAAATATTTTTCTTAAAACATTAGAAATTTAATTAAGTTGGCAAAGTGTTTTTTTGGCCTTTATGAGAAATGTGAAAAACAAAGTCCTCAATTTAACCATTCTCAATTAGTAAGGAAACTTTCGGAGTGGAGGGATGTTCTCGTGTGCGATGTCCTTATTAGAATGGTGTGTGCGTTGAGGATCCCTCTTCACACAATAATTATTTATTAATGAAGTACAAGCCCCAGGGCCGACATACATAAAGTGAACAGTGATTTTATATATATTTGTGTGTATATATATATATATATTCACAGAAAAACCATAGGTTTCACACATGTTATAGTTAGCGGAAATTTTACTGATAAAAAACCAATGAAATTCCCCCGTTATAGTTAGTGCAGGCAACTATAACTCACGCGACCGCAATCCTCTGCTGATGCTAATACTGTATTTAGACACTTATTTGCCCATGTCTTCTTCCATACATTTTTAGCTATACATATATTACAAATATTTTTTTTTCATAAAGACACATATGTCATCAGCAGAAGATTGCGGTCGCGTGAGTTATAGTTGCCTGCACTAACTATAACGGGGGAATTTCATTGGTTTTTTATCAGTAAAATTTCCGCTAACTATAACATGTGTGAAACCTATGGTTTTTTCTGTGAATTTGCAAGGTTTTTTAAATGCTAATTCCTAACTATAACGTGTGTGAAACCTATGGTTTTTTCAGTGAATTTGTACGGTTTTTTAAATGCTAAGTTACTTTACGCCATTCGTGGCGTGTGCGCCCACTTAACGCAGTTCGTTCCGTGCGCGCACGGTGCGCTTCGCGCACCGTGCGCGCACAGTGAGCACGCGGTGCGCTTCGCGCACCGCGCACCCACTTTACGCAGTTAGTGCCGTGCCCACGTTACGCTAGATGGGCCATGTACGCACGATGCGCTTCGCGCACCGTGCGCACATGGAGGACATATTATGCGCTTCCTTGTGATAGGTAATCTGTTGAAATTTTTTTGGGAAATGCTGTGCTCTTATAAGCCATGCGCAAATGGTGGCCTACGGCCACCATTTGCACACGGGGTGGAGAGAGTGTGGAATTTTTTTTTTTTATAATTTTTTACCGTACGCGTACGGTAAGCGTACGGTAAGCGTAATCGGCGAAATTTTCGAAAAATTAAAATTTACCGTTTTTTGCCTTGGGGGATCTTTGAAGACTCAACTAACATGGTTATGTGCATGGGCGCTGTCTAAACAGCCCCTTTATATGTTTTTGGCATTTCAATCAATCAATCAATTAAAACTTTATTCGGATACAAAATTTGTAACCATAAAAGTATACAAGAATTAAAAACAAAGTTTTGAAATTTAAAATGTTCAAGTAAATCATGAAAAAATTAATATGCATTGATTGTAAATACAACAGGTATATATCACATAATTACTTTTAATTCATTACAATCTAGCGAATTAAGAAAGGTCATAGTTTTCACGATATTTAACGCAAGCTTTTAGAAAACTGGATATTAAAAAGATGCTATGCTCAGTGTCCAAACGTTGTAATGCAAGAAGGGCCGGACGACACTGGCGTAAGCCTATGACTTTTAGTAAAGGTAAAATCCACTTATGACGTGGAAAATCATAATAACTACAAAATAGGACTACGTGCAATAATGATTGTTCAGATTGGCCATCACAGGGACACGGAATTAATTTTCTAGACCAATCTTTTGTCTTCGGGAAGGTAATCAACCGATAGAAAGTGTTAAACCGGAATCGTGTTAAAAGATATTTTTCATAATGGGTGGCACTGGTTAGTAAATATGGCTGAATTTCTAATGAGACTTGTGCAGCGGCAAGATGGAGATTTGTGGGCTTTGAGATCTCTGATGTTAGGCGCAGCTCACGTAGATGAGATAAGCACGCGGTTTTCAGATTTTTGCGTGAAATGTCCGCTGAAGACTCAGGAAGTATGAAAAGAGATTCCAGGTTTACATCTTTCAGAAATTTATAAACATACAGCAGCCACGAGATATTTTTCCAACCGTCTAAGGTGAGACAGTCAGAGATGAGCTGCCGAGTCAGTTTGCATTCTGGAGTAACCCAAAGACGATGCCATAAAAGAATTGGTTGGATTGCAATAAGATCCGAAATGTAATCTTCCCCCAACTCCATGTGGCAACCGTAAATTGGTGAACTTTTGGGGGCGGCCAAAAGGTACCGCAAGAAAGCATTTTCTATTTTTTGGATAGGTTCCGTGTCGATGTAACCCCAGACCCCTGCCCCATACATTGCCACTGGACGGCACTTGGCCCCATAAATCTGAATCAACTCCCGGGAAGGGCGCTGGCCTAGTTTTTGTGCGAATGTGACCAAAGCTGTTGTAGTCCTGAGGAGCCCCAACTTTCTGGCCTGGAGGGTGGGACCCCAACTAGAGGTATTGTCTATCAGAATACCTAAGTAGGGGTATGCAGTAACAGTCTCCAGGATGGTATTGTTTATCTGGATACAGCCGGAATGTCTAAGGCGTTTCCCCATGTGCATGGCAAACGTTTTCTTTATGTTTACTTTTAAGTCGAGGGCTGCCATGAAGTCACAGTATCTATCGAGGAGAAGTTGGAGTTGGCGTGGGGTCCTGGCCATGATCACCGCGTCATCCGCGTAAAGCAACGCGGGTATTGAACGGTGACCGATCGCTGGTAAGTCCTGGCTTCCTGCCAACATCGCAGCTTCTAAACCGTTTGTATATAGATTAAAAAGAAAGGGGGCCAAAACGCATCCCTGTCTGACACCCTTAAGTACTGGAAATGATGCTGTGACTTCCCCCCCCAGACCGTACCGTACTTTAGCTGAGGCCCCTGAATAGAGATTCCGAATAAAATTCACCAGAAGAGGATCTATCCCCATAGCCAAAAGGAGTTTCCATAACTTACTATGGGAAACGCAATCGAATGCCGCCGATAAGTCGACGTATGCTAAATGCAACCTCCCCTTTTTAGCCCCAACGTATTTACCTATCAGTAGGGAAAGGTTTAGTGCCTGCTCCACTGTCCCAAGTCCCTCTCGAAAGCCGTACTGTAGGTCGGAAACCACTTGATTGCTTTCAGCCCAATCCTGGAATCTTTTAAGAAGCAGCCGACCCATCACCTTGCCGGTAGAATCCAAGAGGGAAATGGGTCGGTAACAGGCAGGACTATTCCGGTCGCCCTTCTTAAAGATAGGAAGAAGAATAGAAGTTGTCCAGGACTCTGGTGGGCCGATTTTAGTGGCTGCTTCGAAGACCCTGGTGAGAATTGGGGACCATAGTTCTAAGTTGTTTTTGAATAGGTCCACAGGGACCCCATCAGGACCTGGGGCTTTGCCACATTTAGAGGCCTGCAATGCCATAAGTACCTCATCGTGGCCAAAATGAAGGTTAGAATTAGGGGTGGGAGGAGACCTACTGTAGTTTTGGGTGAGCCGTATCCCTGCACTATCTGGGGGGGGCTCTGGCATAGAATCATCCGAGAGACCAAAGATCCTTGAGAAATGGTCAACCCATGCTGCCTCACCCACAGCTACCTCGATCCTTGGGGTCTCTTGTTGATCAGTCAAAAAGGGAGTTCTTACTATTTTCCAGAAAGTGGCCGAATCCTTAAGAGAGCTACTCTGATGCAGCTTGGCCCATAATTCCTTCTTGATATCAACCTTGCAGGATTTTAGTGCTTGCTTATAACATTTTCTCAAACTTCTCACTTCCTCGCTATCCCTGACAGTTTTAGTAAGAGCTTTCTTCAATAGTTGATGTGAGCGCCTTGTTGCAGAATTAAACCAACCCTTTTTTGTTTGATTTGTGCCCGTCGTTTTACGGAACAGCTCTCTCTTAATTTCAGATGTAATGAGAGAGAAACTTTCCAGTACCTGACCGGGAAGCGACTGTAAATTTAAGCACGTATCTATGTGCGGGAGTATGCGGCTCAAGACTGCTGAAGTAGTCTTTTCGGCATCAACTTTACACCATTTGATCGCATACCCGTTCAGCTTATTTACCCTTAAAGTGTCTTGTAATAAGAGAGTTTGCTTACTGGGTGGTACTAACATTTCCGGGATAGCGATGGCGAGAATATTAGGGAAGTGGTCACTGCTAGGGTCGATCCCAGTTCGAACGCTATGTAGCTGATCTTTGGAAGCTTGGGAAACCAGAACAAAGTCAATCAGACTAGTTAGTCCCCTGCCATTGAAGGTAGGAGTAAAAGGGACTGGGGGGGAAACAAGATCGTTAGTAAATCCGAGATCTAAATTGAATATTATCTCGGTCAGATAATTCCCTAGTTTAGTATGAGGGAAATGCGTTACATTGTTACCTAGGTCATCCTCAATACCACAGATGTTGGAATCACCTCCCTTACAGAGGTTAAGATTAAAGTCTCCACCCCAGACTATGGAAATACTGCAATTAGAATGATTGAGACGCTCTTCAGATAAGAGTCGATAGATGTTTTCCAGGACTGGAACTATATCCTTGGGGGTCAAATTATTATAGAAATTAACTATATAAAACACCTGTGTTTTGTCAAGTGTTATCAAAATAATCTGGGAATAGGGATTGGTATTAATAACTTTGATGTCTGTGGTTAAAAGTTCATTCGAGAGATAAATTACCAGGCCACCTTTCGCTCGCCCACATATAGATGGTTCAGCAAATGAGTTAAAGGTTTTGTAACCTTGCAGGTGAATAGGTGCTGTCAGCCAGGTTTCCTGCAGGCAAACGATGTTATGCTCCCTGATGACGGAGAGCCAGGATGGATTGTCTGCCTTAGTGCGTAGTCCTGCAATGTTCCAGAAAATAAATTTGAGAGCAAGGTTGGTGCTAACTGGACCCCCCCCAGAAGGAAGATCATCGACTGGAAATTTGGTTTTGGGGGAGAGGGCGGAGTTAACCGAACCCACCACAGTTAAAGTAACTCCACCAGAGGGTTTTGTCAAAACCTTTGAGGAATCTAGGTCTAATTGGAAATCCAGTGTACACTGGGATGTGGAGTGATAGACCTCCATAGGCCTACAAGCAGAGTGGAGCTGAGGTACTTCGTTTTCATTTTCAGGAGGTGAACGGGACGGACAGACTGGGGACTGCGTGAATTGAACCAGTCAGTCATTTATGTCAAGTCCTGATGGGTAATCAAACCTATAGGGAGCTAAAAAAGGTTTATGACCGTAAAATGGGTTGAGACCAATAAAGGAATTCATGTTAAACAAACCATTATTACGGCTATACCTAAAACGCTCATTAGGGTAGCTAGTTAAAAGTCCCAGATTAGGTATGGAATCTACAACCGATCTTGGATAGAAGAATAGCAGATCGCGTGTCATGATGCCCCCTGACCCAATTTCCTGAAATTCATCTAAAATATATCTTACAGTTCCTCGATCTGAAAAATTAACAATAATAATGTCACCGAATAGGTTTTTCGTTCTACAGCCCAGCCAGGGCAAACGCCTGACGTGAATGATTGCGCCGTTCAGGTACGGGGGAAGCGGTCGATTTTGGCTAAGCCAGAAGAGGACTTTATTTTTTAGTTGGTAAAAGTCTTCCGTCTTGCCTTCCTCTAAGGGCGGGACACCTGTCAAAATGACTACATATGGAGCCACTTCCGGGGGGAGGTCAACTAACCTAGTGCTATGCTCTCGCCTTGCCTCTGGTTTTAGATGGTTACCTGGGACAGGGGCCGGATTTAGATTTGTACAATTCCCACCCACCTGTGTATTTACCCTGGATTCAGAAAATGGGCGTAATGAACATGACGTGTTTAACTGGGACAATTTTGAGATGGAGGTATTGAAGTTTTTTACCTCACCCTTTTGAGGAGGGCGAGGTCGATCTTTATTTGTGGCACAACTTTTTCCCACGGGGGCAGAAGGAAGCTTTGATGGAACAGGTATCAAAGAAGGTAATAACCCTTTTTCCAGGATAGCAGGAGAGGGGCTCGGTAATACCGTTACCGGGGGAAGAGATGATGGAGCACTATTAGGGTAAGTCTTCTTTGCTACTAAATTCTCTCTGACTAGCTCTCCTAAGGACCCCAACTGGAGAGTAATGATATTCAATCTCTCTATTACTGGGAGAATAAGGGATCGCACTATTTGCTCGATAGACCTAGTTAAATTAATGGTGGGGGTATCCTTAGTTGGAATGGATTGAGAGATAGACAGGGGAGATGGCATGTGCAATTGCGGGGTAGATAAAGCTGGGATGTCAACAGAATCGATATTTTGCTTTGGATTTTGGATATGCCTACCCGATTTGCCCTTAGAAGTTCTACCTCCTAACTTTCTCCTTCTTTTTGTTGGCGGGGGACCTTGGGGAGGATCAGGCTTAAGTTTCCGTGAATGAATCTTTTTTTGGGGTAACACTACCATAGGTGATGGGGTAGACACCCTGGACTTAGCGGGTGAAACAAGGGCACAGGGAGAGGTAGAAATAATTACACTTAGTTCGTTAATAGAGTCAACAATGTGATCGGTGATAGAAGTTATCAGATTAGATCTGTCCCGTAAAAGCAATGGAGTGCTTTCACTGCTAGAACGATCACATGTTGTTGAAATTACGAGGGAACCGTCATGGGCTGATGTGCTTGGTTGAGGAGACATACGCATGTTCTTAATATGCTCAATCGAGCGGCGTCTGTCAGCTCGCCGCGCTGCTAGAGAGTCCTCCCGATCTGGATCCGGTATTGTCCTGATAACGAAGTGATCCAATGTTCCATTGGTGGACTTTTTTACCGAAGGTGTTTTATCCATTGTAGGCAATAGATGACAGGCTTGAACGAAGGGTCTGGGACAAAACAGAATGTAGGAACAAACACGTACTTTTAAGGGGTCACTTACTTGGGGTGACCAGGTCACAGATGTCAGAGGGGGGGCCCTGCCCAGCCTTTTCCGGCCGTAGACGGCCCGCCCTTTCCCCGCACGCGGTCCCGCGACGTGGGGGTCGCGTTGGCCCTTTATACGCCTCCTGGCGCCAAAACTGTATCGGCGGCTCTCCAGCCGCTGAGGATCGTGGGGGATGTAGTCTCGTCCCCGCTCCGCGGCCGCTGATGGTTGTTGCGGCGGCGGGGGACGGAAGGGCAGCAGGAAGGAGATGTCGGCGAAATGGTCGTGTAAACGTAGAAAGCCCAGCAAATCCACTGTAAAAGGTAGAGCCCCAGAGTCAAAGTAGCAGTGTGGGGTAAGAAGTTTGGCCCTGGGACCCTCGTCCCTCCAGGGGTTCCTCCGGATAGTAGTTTGTGGTGTCCCGTGCAGCCGAACCACAAGGCAGCTAAAGTCTCAATGTCTTCGATTCTCAGCCGGGTCTTGACTTGACTCTCGGCCCGAGCAGCTCGTCTGCAGCCCCCCTAACCTCCACCTACGCCCTGCTCACAGCTCCGCCTGCAGCTGCAACTGGGGTCTGAGGGTGAAGGGCGAAGAGAAGGGGTGAACTGACTGCCACCGCGGCCCCCAGGCCACAGGAAAATCGCGGGAGTCACTGCTGGAAACACCACGGCCACCGCGCACTGCTGCCACCGCAATTCGCCACAGCCAACCCCCGCCGACCGCTAATGAAAAGCGGGGGGGGGGCAAAAGCAGAGGCTGAAAACAATGCTGGAACAATGCCGCGGGGGGAACAGAGGCGGGAGCGGGAGCCGCGTCTTCTTCGACTTCTTCGACCTCAAACAGCCGATCGTTTTTTTGCGGGCTCAGCGAAAACACCATTTGTTTATCAGCTCCCCCCTCAGAGTGCGAGAGAGAAAATGGCGGGTGCCGCTTCCTGGTTTCGACCGATTCGAATGTTTACTAAGATCTAAGAGCCAATCAGAATCGCGCTCGCGCACGCCACCGTACGCGTACGGTAAGCGTACCGTAAGCGCACCGTAAGCTGGCTCAGATATATATATTGATTTAACGGCTATTTTCTCAGAATCTACTGAACAGATTTACACTAAACCTACAAAAGGCACTTCCTTGACCTGAGGACTACCTCTCTGCCAAATTTCTAGTAATTCTGTTCAGCCGTTCGGGCTGTAGCCCTGTCTAAAGGTCCTATGGAAAAATGCATGGGAAAAACGCGTTTTGGGACCCCCCTTTTATCTCAGCCCCCGCTTGACGAATCCCCCCGAGACTTTCAGGGTAGGAGCGGAGCGTAGCGCCCCACCTATTTTGAAAAATTCGCGAGGATTCGTCGACCGGCGCCAAAGTTATTCAAAATAGAATGTTGAGGTTTTCCTATGGAAAAGGGGTCCTAACTATAACTACCTACTGGCGACCGCCAGTAGGTAATATATATATATATATATATATATATATATATATATATATATATATATATATATATATATATATATATATATATATATATATATATATATATATATATATATATATATATATATATATATATATATATATATATATATATATATATATATATATATATATAATATATATATATATATATATACACACACACACACACAAATCTTTTCACTGAAAAACAAAGGTTAAAGTGACGTTATAGTTAGTAGAAAATTTCAGTTAAAACATACTGATTTACATTTTAAAAAAAACATTGAAATTCATTTATAGTTATCTGAAGAAACTATAACTCACACCCCACTATGCACAGTGTTGTCATCAATAATGTCAGTTCAGATGTCATCATTTAAGAGTGATGCCATATGTGATGTCACAAGCAGTGCATGGTGAGGGCCAATTGATTTCTAATGGGGAGAAGGGCGTGCACCCCCGAGCCTCGTTGGGGTCGTGGGGACCCCAAACCCAAGAATGATCACTTCTCATGAGGAGGGGGTGTGCCCCTTCCCCGAGTCATGGTATGGCCTCCGGGGATGGGGGCTCTGTGATGGTGTCCCAGGGGCCCCATCACCCGTGGCCCCCTATGTATAAAAATGACATGGGGACCCATGGTGGGCACTGGGCACCTCCGTGGTTAAAGAAAGTAAATATAGAGTTGTCATCTCCTGTCCAGCTACATTGAATGCGTAAACTGAGTCTCTGTCTCAGCTCTACAAGGTTTGTTTTCACACCCACTGGTGACACGAGTGAACTTAGTCCAATGCAGCAGAGCGGAATGTTAACGAGAGGTTATTGTAGCTTTGCAGAACCCCACCCAATATATAAACAAAGTGGTGTCAATCCTTTTGGGTATTTAGGAGTGAGCAGTGGTGAAACATTTATTAATGATTTACACACTCAAGATCACTAGAAAAGGAATATGTATTTCAACATATTATATTGGTATCATCACAGAAGATAATAAAAAGCAGCTAAGCTTTCCAATAACAGTGAAAACAGGGAAAAATCATAAGATCACGATTTATAGTCCTTATACCCTCACTGTGTTACTTCTAAGCGATATGCCAGGTCTAGCAGATGAATAAATAATAAGCGAGTTTTGGAGGCAGTTCACTTACTTGATCAACTGAGTTTGTTGTCTGTTTGGAATAGCTTGTCAGCTATTTCGAGTACAAGGCCAAGTGCTAAGAGATTGCATCTACGAGACAACACAATCCTGGCACCAGTTTGTGAAGGCAGAATGGAATGCTTTGCGAGCCTCTGGTAGTCTTGTTTGAGGATTATTCAGTTGAGATGGAATCTGTTGCCGCACTCATCTGGATCTGCGATCTGCGTCAGCGACCTGGGTGAAGTTTCTCTCCTGACTAAGTGCTCAAGTGGTAGTCTTTATATATTGTATCTTAGCTAAGATGGATTTTGCTATATCACCTTAAAATTGATACATAATCATACACATCAGTGTATGTACTATTAAGATAAAAATACATCAATATAGACTACATAATGTGGGTTACGTTGTTATATGACCTTGAAAAAGGTGCGTGTCCCAGACTGATGTTGCAGTGGGGGCTTTGTTGATGTCTGTATCTGAATGACTTGACACTTTCACTGTTCTTGGGAAGATAGGCACAGACAACATCTGCGTCAAAGACAGAAATGTTGATGATTCTGCATAATTTGAGGAAATATGTCAGTTTCCATTGTCAAATATGGCAGACTCCATTACCTAGGATGGATTCAGGGCCAAAGGTTAACAAGCTGGACAGGCAAACTAAAATGGAAAATATAGCTAAAATTAAACATGTCATGTAGCGTTTAAGAACCTAAAACTATAAGAGAGAAGTCTAAAAGCAAGACATTAAAACAGATATAATAAAAGAATTATGAAAGGGAAACAGTCAAAAGATTTATGACATTCCTGGAATAATTTCTAAGTTAAATAGTCACTAAGTTATCATTGAATGTGCACCCAACAAAATTTAAAGTGTGGGTGTCCCAGGTGGTAGAAGAACACACACAAAAACAAAAATGACATTAAAAAAAAAAGGAAGAATGATAAATAAGTGGCCAGAGCAACTTATTATTCACTTGGTAAGGAATGACCCATAATGCCCTTTATGGGCTAGTTTACATACATGTGGCTGCATGCTGCTGCCCAAATCTGGACAGGAGCAACATAAGCATGTTTTTTAAGCATTGTGGGGGGATGTAGGGAGTGCAGCAACCCCCCCTCAAATACTTCAAAAAGTAACACTATATTTCCTGGCAACTCTAGAATAAGACCCCAGGAAAAATTGTTCAATGGTGCAAGAATTCCCAGCGCTTTCAGTTTTGCTTTTCAGCTTGGGAACAATAGGACTTCTCGTGGTTGTTCTTTTGGTTACATTATGTGGTCTGATGAGTTTAAAAAAAGACTGACATGTTGATTTGACTATAAACACTTTATTTAAATTTTTATGGACATAACCAGTGTCCTTGCTTTTTATATATTGACAGTAACTTATGTTAATAAACCTAAGGCACTCACTGAAAATTACATTTTCACCTTAAAAACACTGAAATTCACCAGTTATAGTTAACCGAAATATCTATATATCGAGCCCTGAACTAACTGTAACTCGCAGCCTCACCATGCACTGCTTATGCCCTCCCATTTTACATCACTGATGATGTGTATAATGGTAGCATTTGTAAATGCCCCATCAGTGCCTCAGGGTGTCTGCCAGATCTGGTGTATAACATACGTCTGCTGCCCATGTGAAGATGAAATTAGGATCCTGTTTAGAAGTACACAGCAGTACAGGTTTACAGCACAGAGCATACGTTTGAAGAGGACCCTAAGAGGGGAGGGCAGCCAAAGAGAAACAGAGCCTCTCCACCAAGACCAACACACTCAACTACACTAGAACAGCACAGGCATCCAACACATTCTGGTGATCAGAACCCTCTTGGAGCTACTAGAGAAAGAACAAGTTCTATCTGTAGACCACACGCTGCTGTAGATGGTTCTAGATCTGTGCTTATGGTCCGGTACACGCCTTAGTTCTATCTATAGACCACACACCAATCTGGAGGTATCTAGATATGTACTGAGGATCGGGTGCATGTCTTAGTTTCCTTAATATACCATGTGCCAATCTGGAGAGATCTAGATATGTACTGATGATTGGGTGTATGTCTTAGCGATATCTATAGACCATGCTCCAATCTGGAGGGCTCTAGATATGTACTAATGATCAAGTCCATGTCTTAGCTCCCTCTATAGACCATACACCAATCTGGAGCGATCTAGATATGTACTGATGATCAGGTGCATGTCTTAGTGCTATCTATAGACCATGTGCCAATCTAGAGGGATCTAGATATGTACTGATGATCGAGTCCATGTCTTAGCTCCCTCTATAGACCATGCACCAATCTGGAGGGATGTAGATATGTACTGATGATTGGGTGCATGTCTTCGTTACATCTAAAGACCATGCTCCAATCTGGAGGGCTCTAGATATGTACTGATGATCGAGTAGATGGCTTAGCTCCCTCTATAGACCATGCACCAACCTGGAGGGATCTAGATATGTACTGATGATTGGGTGCATGTCTTAGCGCTATCTATAGACCATGCACCAATCTGGAGGGATCTAGATATGTACTGATGATCGGGTGCATGTCTTAGCGCTATCTATAGACCATGCACCAATCTGGAGGGCTCTAGATATGTACTAATGATCAAGTCCATGTCTTAGCTCCCTCTATAGACCATACACCAATCTGGAGCAATCTAGATATGTACTGATCCACTAAATAGGCAACACAGCACACCACAATAGTATAATAATACCACAAATTGTCCACTTGGTTAAATCGTATCCATGAATTGCATAGGTCACATAGGAATGTAAATCAATGTCCAATCTTCATAGGGATGTTGTATTATGTATTTATTTTCCAAATACGTATCCAATTTCAAACGGCATCCGACACGCGTTTCGCCCACAGGGCTTTTTCAAGGCTGCATACATTATAAAAGAGAAAATAATGCAGTCTGCTTAACTCAATAAGAAAAATAACTAGGAGCATAGCAATCTCACCAAACTATATGTAAATAAAGAGGATAAATGAGATTGTGCTGGGACACCCGTGATAAAGCCATAAGTAACAGACTTCAATCCAGAAAGTGACACCACCTAGGACAATCCTGTGCCCGATAGAGTGAAAAGAACAAAAAGATTTTGAGTCAGGGGTGACAGATCATAACACAAGGTTATGGCGTGAGGCAGAATTAAAAGGTCATCTAAATAAGTAGTCTTAGGATGATATTAGATGGGGATTGATATGACAGATAGCTACAATCTAACACTGTGAGAGATAATCTGAGTACTGTAGGGGCCGATGTCTCATCTTGGGTGATTGTAAATGTGCACTGCACTGTCGGTGTCTCCTGATAATACCCGATCTTGCATCATCAATTCTGCAAATAAAACAATATATATACATATATATATATATGTTTAGGGTAACCGCATTATAGGGTTTATATTAATAGCACCTCAGCGAACAAGATAGTTTGTAAATGACTAGGTTTGTTGGCATCGTATTTGTGTGTTGTAAATTAGAGATCTTACCTAATATAAATATTTCCATCAAGTATTTGTAAGCCACTTCGCCATTGACACCTGTTAATTAGGTCCTAGTTAATTTTTATCCATGGAGATGATTCGTGTTAGGACCAAAATCCGTCCTCTCTGTTCAAAGAAAATATAAAAACGTCCTATTGAAAGTTCCCAATATATTAAATACAGCGTATATGTGTCTAAGTGTATATACAAATATTCTTCATCACTATTCTTAGACGTTTTGAATTTAAATATGATTAGTATTCGGTCCAAACATGGCATTTAAAGGACTAATCGTGATCTCAGTAAAATAGTGAAATTTCGAGGTATATATGACTCCCTAAAACGAAAAAAAGTATATATGCGACCCCAAAAAAAACGAATTCGCCGGTAGAAATGACAGATACATTATCAGAAGTAATACTGGAAGGCTTGTGGTCTTGGCCAACGAGTCTCGGTAACACCCACAACAAGCCGAGTCTATATATTGTACACAAGCAAACGCATGTATATGACTGTTTTCGAGTGGTGATTGAAAACGATCTCACTCCATTGAAAACCAGGAGTTTGAACGTGGTTACATGCCCCCATTGACGGCCAAGGTTTCCATATCAGAACACTCACCTAGTATCAGTATACACGACCACCTCGTCCTGTCGTTTGGTGTCTTGACGCTTGTTTATTCGCGCCATTCTACATGAAGCGGTGCATGTGAGGAGTAATAAAAATAGAAAATGGACTCGAAGGGCCATACGCAGCACTTAATCTAGAAATTTTAGCGGCCATCTTATAACGGTAAACTATGTAGCGCTAGTGTATGAGGACCCAACTAAATGTTTATGATTCTATATTACTGTATGAGCCCGTTATAACGATAAACCTATGTAGCGCTAATGTATGAGGACCCAACTCAATGTTTGTGATTCTATATTATTGTATGAGCCCGTTTAACACCACGGGTCACATAATGTGAATGTTTACTTGAAACAAATAGACCAATATCGTGGAGTTAAAAGTAGTTTCACCCCACCAAGAAGTGTTCGCCAACAATAGAGGCAGTGTATTACGTTTCTACATAAAGGGCGTTTCTTATATAATTTTTGACACTCCATTTCGAGAGATATAGTACGAAAAAAAAATATTTTTAAAATATATCTACAACTAAGTACATAATCGCATATCACTTGAATTGTTGTGATTGATGTTACTAATTATAGACTCAATGTATAGTACATCAGCTATAACGAAAAAGTAGTCACAAGTTTTTGACAGAAGTGTCCCTCACTGTTTATGACCTAGACCATGGTGATTTTAATTGGGGGCAACCACCCCCTGTATATGATATAGGTCATGTGGAGAGAGAAAAGAATAAGTCATATGAAATAGTAGGTGAGAGAAGAGATCATAGGGCACCTGGACAGTGAAATTAGTGCTGAAAATATTCAGTGTAACAGTAATAGATTATTATGAACAAAGATTATCAGTAATGCATATAACATGTTGTTGAGAAAACTACATGTTCAATAATTGTAATTCGTTACATGTAAAAAGAATGCAATTGTCAATATGTATAACATTAGATTATAGGAATTCAAACAACTCTTTGTCAATGTTGATTCCATGCTCTACAGCTCTCAGAGAAATAATCCATTTGCATTCCATTTGTTGCAATTTTGTGACTCTGTTGCCACCTCTCTGGTTCGGGAGCACTACCTCCAGCCAGACCATGAAAACCTATTTTGATTAACTCAGTAAGATTATGTATTGTATTAAAGTGGGAGGCTAGAGGATATTGGGCATTGTTGTTTCTTATTGCCCTAATATGCTCCTGTATACGCTCCTTAAGGGGTCTTATAGTACTTCCTATATAGATTTTCCCACAGATACATATGATACAATAAATTACAAACTTAGTATTGCAATTGATAAAATCATTCACTGTGTATATTCTTAACCAAGTGGACAATTTGTGGTATTATTATACTATTGTGGTGTGCTGCGTTGCCTATTTAGTGGATTCAAATCTTTTGGACTATTTATAGTCGCAAAGATTGTGCAATACTTTAAGTGGATGAGTATTTGGCTTCGTTTCTTGCACCCAACACCGTTGTTAAAATGTGTACTGTTTGGAAAACTTTATTGATGTACAAACAATGATGTGCAGATCACCTCAGCATATCCACTGATTTCTCTTTTATGTATAGATATGTACTGATGATCGGGTGCATGTCTTAGCGCTATCTATAGACCATGTGCCAATCTGGAGGGATCTAGATATGTACTGATGATCGAGTCCATGGCTTAGCTCCCTCTATAGACCATGCACCAATCTGGAGGGATGTAGATATGTACTGATGATCGAGTCCATGGCTTAGCTCCCTCTATAGACCATGCACCAATCTGGAGGGATGTAGATATGTACTGATGATTGGGTGCATGTCTTAGTTACATGTAAAGACCATGCTCCAATCTGGAGGGCTCTAGATATGTACTGATGATCGAGTCCATGGCTTAGCTCCCTGTATAGATCATGCACCAACCTGGAGGGATCTAGATATGTACTGATGATTGGGTGCATGTCTTAGTGCTATCTATAGACCATGCACCAATCTGGCGGGATCTAGATATGTACTGATGCTCGGGTGCATGTCTTAGTTACATCTAAAGACCATGCTCCAATCTGGAGGGCTCTAGATTTGTACTGATGATCGAGTCCATGTCTTAGCACCCCCAATAGACCATGCACCAATCTGGAGGGATGTAGATATGTACTGATGATCGAGTCCATGTCTTAGCACCCCCAATAGACCATGCACCAATCTGGAGAGCTCTAGATTTGTACTGATGATCGAGTCCATGTCTTAGCACCCCCAATAGACCATGCACCAATCTGGAGGGATGTAGATATGTACTGATGATTGGGTGCATGTCTTCGTTACATCTAAAGACCATGCTCCAATCTGGAGGGCTCTAGATATGTGCTGATGATCGAGTCCATGTCTTAGCACCCCCAATAGACCATGCTCCAATCTGGAGGGCTCTAGATTTGTACTGATGATCGAGTCCATGTCTTAGCACCCCCAATAGACAATGCACCAATCTGGAGGGATGTAGATATGTACTGATGATCGGGTGCATGTCTTAGTTACATCTAAAGACCATGCACCAATCTGGAGGGATGTAGATATGTACTGATGATCGGGTGCATGTCTTAGTTACATCTATAGATCAGGCTCCAATGGTGCATGTCTTAGTTACATCAATAGACCATGCTCCAATCTGGAAGAATCTAGATATGTACTGATGATAGGGTGCACGTCTTACTTACATCTATAGATCATGCTCCATTCTGGAAGGATTTAGATATGTACTGATGATTGGGTGCATATCTTAGCTCACTCTAAAGACCAGGCTCCAATCTGGAGGGATCTAAATATCTATTCACGATTCGGTACATGCCTTACTTCCATCTACAGACCATGTGCCGATCTGGACACTTCTAGATCCGTATTCATGATGGGGTGCATGCTTTGGTGCACTGCTAAATACTTACTCAATGACGAAGGCCCAGATTCGGTAAATGTTTTCACAGTCGCTCACTTGACACAAGTGATGCAGTACGTAAGATGGTGTCATTCAACTTTTGTGCACAAATGAATTTTTGTGGCAAACCTCTTGAGAGAGCATCGCTAAACAGTGCTGTCTTGCATAACACAAAGCCCTAAAAAGTTATAGAAAGTTGGCAGTATGAAGCAGTACCTCTGCAAAGAGACAGAAAATAATTGTATTCATGATGTAATGTAAGCTTTCGCACAGAGACTCTTAGAATCAAGACCTAAAGACAAGTCAAATGTTTTTGATGGTTTATGTGGTTTATCATGAATCACCATGAATAATTGTTCATGAGGACGAACTCATCATTATGTGCACCTTCTTAGAATTACATTAAAAAATATCTGTATTTTATGATGCGGCAGAAAAATGCTCTCCTGCCCCTGAGACAACTGGACGGTGTATCCTCAGGTTATCGCCTCTCTCATTCCTTCACCCTGGATCATCAAAATTCCAAGACATCTCCCTCAGCTGGGGTTTCTCCTTTGCTCTCTCTTTCTGAGTTCTTTATAATCACCTAATGGGGGTCTCTACTTCTTTTTTTAGTTAAAAGAATGCTTTAATAATGAACATGTAAGGTAGTCAGTTATTAAGTAGGTTCCGAAAAGAAGTAACACAAGTAACAATAAAAAAATGGAATATTATAATGGAATTAACTGGGATTCACTGTGGTCAAAATAAAGTAGCAAAGTATTTTTATGGGTTTTATGCAAAAGAAGAGACGAGGAGACGGGAAAGAGAAAAAAGGGGGAAGAGTTTTACATTAGAACCATGTATGGAGAAGCAGAACTCCACCAGTAATCATATAAAAACATAAACACCTTTTATTTGTATGAGGGAACCTTAAGGAGGAACAAATACCTGTGTTCAGGACAGAGACCTAGAATATGCTTAGAAAAAGAGGAAGTCAAAGGCCTCCTTAGAAGGTCATGAGTTACTCTTCTTCTGACCCCTGGAAAAGACAGCAGAGTTAGATAGCTATAAGGGTAGTGTTGAACTCTCTGTGCCTTCCCTTTATCTTTTTCTACTCCTATTGTGGGGCAGCTTCCAAGATCTTGGAGAATAAGAAGATAGACTGCTTCATACAAGTGTTCACCGTCTTTTGCAGGATGCGGAGTCCATCTCATACGCAGGAGAAGTCCTACAGAACTTAACCAGCTAGTCTCTCGGTTTACGGGTGAATGGACGTAGCGATCGGTATCTCACTGAGTAGACTTGGGAGAGCTCTTGGTAGAGTTGTACCTCACAGACATAGACAGATTTGTCTCTTTTCTTTTTACTGCTTCGATAAGACTCTCCTTCATCCTGCGTGAGCGTAGATTACCGCACCGGCAGTAGGGGCGGTGCCAACTGCCTGCGTGCCCTCTCTGTTTATAACCTACCAGTCTCAAGACCATCCATTTCATGGCCTTGCAGTAGAAGAGCGATGGCTTATTAGATAGACAACTCCACGCTAGATCATGCCATCCTCTCTTCCAGTTCCCTCAATTTTAATATTTCTGTGGCATGAGCCATTTTCTAGGTCTTCACATTTCTCAATGTAACAATAACACTGAGCCTCGACCACCTCCAGTTATAGTTTAATAAATGGGAGTTTTGTAGATGTCTTTATGGTAGGGGCTTCAGGAGGCCAGCATATTCCCCCAGTTCTTTTATTTCAGCTTGGAATTCGTCAAAGCGCTACTACTGATCTTCTTGTAATTTCTATGCCTATCTTCAGTTCCCTCTAGGACACTGCGAAGCCTGCTTCAGCTCTTCATTGGCGAGACATGATATGCCCCTATGTAATGGACACACTTTCTAAGAGAGAGGCTCAGGGTCGAGGATCCAGTGCTCAGCTACCCATGGAATAGGCCTGTTGATTTACTTCTGGAAAACGTCCCTTACCTTGCATCAGCCTTACATCGATATGCTTGTTTCCACCTCAGGCGAAAACAAGAAGGAAACTATGGCTTGTTTCATCCGGTAGGCTGTCCACTGCCACGCACTTGTTGCATCTTGCAGCCCACCCACCACCTTGTACTTGTTGCATCCAGTAGGCTGCCCACCACCATGCACTTGTTGCATCTTGTAGACTGTCCACCTCCTTGCATTCATTGTATCTCACGCCCACCCACCACCTTGCACTCGTTGCATCCAATAGGTTGTCCACAGCCATGGACTTATTGCATCTTTTGCCCAACATCTTCTGCATTCATTACATCTTGTAGCGCACCCACCACCTTATACTTGTTGCTTAATGTAGCCTGTCCAACATTTTGTTCGTTGTGCCTCGCAAACCACTGTGATTTTTCTTTTTCAACAGTCCAGCAGGGAGACCAGGTTATGGGAGCACTAAATGCTTTTACTCCATACGTTCCTCTGTACCAGTGCATTCATTTGCATCTCCTCCTGTGTGTTTGTGGTAGTAGCTATTGTTTGCTATATGGGTGAATTGGCGATGAGTTACCGCAGGTACGTGACCAATGACGAGGGGCTGTTCTTGCATCGCCAGGTTCAGTTTTGAGGGAACAAACATTTGAATCTCCTGCTTATGATGGGCTCCTTATCCTCAGTCATCCACCGGCAACCATGTGGGTCGGTGAGGTGACACGCTGTCTGTAGCCACTGCAATCACATTCTCGTTTGTGAGGTTGGACGTCTCTAGTTGCTTGAGGCCTTCTCTCCTTCCAGTTAGTCCATGACCAATTGATCTGTTGGCCAAATGCAACGCCTTTTGATGGTTGCTCTTCAGAGGTGTCAGGGGACAGTTGGTGGTTGTTTAAAACTAGGAGGCTTATTTAAGAGAGCCGTGTGTCACTTTTGCACCACCTAAAATGGTACATCTGTGACGCAAGGCTCTCAATCCGATTTATGAAGCAACGCAAAGCTACCCTGCGTGGCTTTGAGGGACCTCATATATCTTTAGTATGGCGACGCAACACAAATCACTGCGTTGCCTTACTCTGCGCTCGGGAGGCATTCCATGGGCTTTGAGGTGGCTGTTTCCACCCAACACCCATCAATTTTAGTACTGCCCCAGATTTACAAAATCATATAAACCCGGTGAAATGCCATATCTGTACGCCTCCTGAGGTGAGATGTATAGAAGAAAAATATGTGTATTTCTTCTGGTTTTTTTCCTCTTGCAGCACATATGGAAAGAGAAAAACACCTCTTACTATTGTTTTTGTGCAGGAAGGTGTATATCCCTGCAAAAAAAATAACAATCCTGCATGCAACAGAGGCAGCAAGGTGCAAGGGTGTCTACGTTGGCGCTTGGCTGCCAAAACAGCGCCAGCGCAAGGAGAAAGGACAGGAATGCACCACATTGGATAAATACAATGCATTCCTGCCCTTTCACTTTGGGATAAGGCAGCACAGCAAGGTGACTTGCTGCGCTGCCCGATGCCAAAATGCCATAAATGAGGGCCTGGGGGTTTGAAAGCCCCCTGTTGTAGCACGCGGCTGATATGGGGTCTTGGTCTCAACTGCTTCAGCAGCATGGATAGGGTAAGCACCTTTCTCAAAAAAGTACTGGCCATTTGTTTACTTTTTGCTATTCGATAAGATCTAGGTAAAAAAGAATTTGTGAAATTCTCAGTACTCTATTGTCTGACCAGATGGCAACCATAGAGTTCCTCCCATGGAGCGGCAGCAGACGCTGCATGGCACCACCTGCCGACGCTGGAGAGATATTGCTGATGAAGTGTGTTCTAGACTTGGAAGGATATTTCAGGTGAGGAATCTGTGGGAAGTTGTGTCCTTCAGAAATGGCATGTGGTGGATGATGTTTCATACTTTTAAAATGACTACAAACCCCGGCTGACTCTGCCCTTGGTTTTATAGTGCTGTCAGTCACACACGGCAGGTGTGAAATGACGCTTGTGAGCAGGGTTGCTATGTGTGATTGGTGCATGCAGACCTGTAAAAAGGCACCTTCTCTATTTGTCCGAGGCTTGTGTTTGTGGTTCTGTCCTTGGGCCACGGTGGACCGTCTGGTGTGAGTGTTAATGCCCATACATTAACAAGCCACCGTACCACGTATGCTGTGAACTGAACATAAGTACAGGGAAGTCACTGTTGAATCATAACACATCAATCTACACCCCCAAAGCAGGGGCATAAGAGGGTCTAAATATGGTCTCACCAGGAACCGTGTGATAACCTCAGACTGGAGAAGGGCTACCATGGCTTGATTACTTGGTGGGTTGCAAGGTGGTCTGTGAGCATCCTGAGTTGTTTCGGTAGAGTGTGCCAAAACTTGGAGGTCTGAACCGAGAGTGCTGCACCACTCCACCAGCCTTTCCTGAACCTGTTAATGACAGCTGGTAGAACCACGGCATAGCTGAGGGTTCTAGCTAGTACTAGGGCAGACCGTCTCTTGCAGGTAGAGAGGGCCTACAGCATAGACTGCCTGACAGGCAGTGTAGGGCACATTGTAGGAGACCAGGAAAGGCACTAGGGAGACCCAGTCCATGGTCAGAGACAAAAAACATCCTGCTCACCACTGGATGACTCTGGCTACAGGAAGACCAGTGCAGACCTGGGATGGCCAGGGCCATGATCAGAGGTAGACGAACAGCCATGAACCGTGTCACGCCAGCATTGTCAGCACCGCACTGGTCTCCCAGTAACTAGAGTCATCCATTGGAGCCAGGCTGTTTGTCCACCTCTGATCACGGCCCTGGCCATCAAAGGGCTGCACTGGTCTCCCAGTAACTAGAGTCATCCATTGGAGCCAGGCTGTTTGTCCACCTCTGATCACGGCCCTGGCCATCAAAGGGCTGCACTGGTCTCCCAGTAGCTAGAGTCATCCAGTGGTGGCCACTACCAGGCAGTAAACCACCTCTGATCATGGCCCTGGTCATCCCAGGACAGCTCTGGTCTCCCAGTAGCCAGAGTCATCCAGTGGTGGCCACTACCAGGCAGTAAACCACCTCTGATCATGGCCACCATCAGAGGTGGACGAACATCATGGCCACCACTGGATGACTCTGGCTACTGGGAGACCAGTGCAAAGCTGGGATGACCAGGGCCAAGATCAGAGGTGGAACGACAGCCTGGCCACCACTGGCTGATTCTGGCTACAGGGAGACCAGTGCGGTGCTTGCGATGCTATCATGACCCGTTTCATGGGCAGAGGTGGACGAACAGCCTGGCCACTACTGGATGAGTCTTGCTACTGGAAGACCAGTGCAGAGCTTGCAACACTGGGGTGACCCGGTTCATGGTCAGTGGTGGACAAACAGCCTGGCCACCAGTGGAAGTTTCTGGCTACTGGGAGACCAGTGTATGCTTGAGGTGACCAGGGCCATATCAGAAGTGGACGAACAGCCTGGCCACCACTAGATGACTCTGGCTACTGGGAGACCAGTGAAGCCCTTCTAATGCTGGGGTGACCCGGCCATGGTCAGGGGTGCACAAGGGTGGAGACGTTCCTGTTGTGCATGTTTTATGAGGGTCATCCTCTGGGGAGTTCTTCCTGCTGACGGATAGGTCTTACAACCAGGGGCGTAGCTTGCTGAATAAGATGGGGGGGAGCTTCAGATTTTCCAACAATCGCGCTGGCATATCATGTTAAATACATTATATGATCAGCAGGGTGCACGAGAGGGGTTTAAGGGACAGTGGAAAGGGAGAGGAATGTGGATTGCTAGGAGCTCTAAGTGAGAGAAACACAATATTTTGTAAAATATCCAACATTTTTGAAGTCTTTCAAAGTAGAGAGGGAGAGTGTGTGTGTGCTTTTTTAGTCTGTGTGTATGGTTCAACCCACCAAAAATCTTGTGATATGGTTTAATGAGAATATGTATTTTACTACTCAGATCAAGAAGCTTGCCGGGCACTGCTTTGGTATACTTAAATCCCTTAGAAAATGTCTTCCTCTCCTCCCTATGACGGCCAAGGAAACGGTTACTTGTGCCCTGTTTCTCTCTCGCATTGACTGTGCCAACGCCTTGTACGTTGGCTTGCCGGGATATCTTCTGAACAGACTGCAGGTAGTCCAGAACGCAGCGGCTAGGATTCTTCTTAATATCCCCATAAGAACCCGCGTCGGGCAACATCTGCGCAAACTCCACCGGCTGCCTTTGGCCAAAAAAGTCAAGTTCAAAGAGGGCAGTGCCTTTACTTGTGGTGGGCTGCTCAGAAACGCCGCTTTGCCTGACCTGACAACTACTGCTGATATCGCAGCTAAAATCGCTGCTAAGTTGAATTGACAACAACTTTAAAAGTTTTAACATTTTAATTGTGTAATCTGTGATTTTGTACTTTGCACGACTTAACCTGCTGAATCTCGCTCCCAGCGCCCCCTCACTTCCGCGCTCACACTTTGCGACATCGTCATGGTCTAGTGTCTCGGAAATAGGCAGCTGCTGCACAGCAGGGCTGAGTGGTGGGAGGGAGGAGTCACTGGCCTCAAAACCAATGCTGGAGCAAGCGCGCGGGACCAGAGGGCAGCGCCTTTACTTGTGGTGGGCTGCTCAGAAACGCCGCTTTGCCTGACCTGACAACTGCTGCTGATATTGCTGCTAAAATCGCTGCTAAGTTGAATTAACAACAACTTTAAAAGTTTTAACATTTTAATTGTGTAATCTGTGATTTTGTAGTTTGCACAACTTAACCTGCTGAATCTCGCTCCCAGCGCCCCCTCACTTCCGCGCTCACACTTGCTGACATCGTCACGGTCTAGTGTCTCGGAAATAGGCAGCCGCTGCACAGCAGGGCTGAGTGGTGGGTGGGAGGAGTCACTGGCCTCTAAACCAATGCTGGAGCAAGCGCGCGGGACCAGAGGGCAGCGCCTTTACTCATGGTGGGCTGCTCAGAAACACTGCTTTGCCTGACCTGACAACTGCTGCTGATATCGCTGCTAAGTTGAATTGACAACAACTTTAAAAGTTTTAACATTTTAATTGTGTAATCTGTGATTTTGTACTTTGCCCAACTTAACCTGCTGAATCTCGCACCCAGCGCCCCCTCACTTCCGCGCTCACACTTGCTGACATCGTCACAGTCTAGTGTCTCGGAAATAGGCAGCCGCTGCACAGCAGGGCTGAGTGGTGGGTGGGAGGAGTCACTGGCCTCAAAACCAATGCTGGAGCGCACAGTGGGCGCGCCATTGGCGCGCCAAAGGCACGCCTAAGGCAAGTCCATCTGCGCTCGTCCGCGCCCGACTGGAACCAGAGGCCAAGACCCCTGGCTCTCACCTCACGTACTCCAGGAGGGACCTCAGTCCTTAAAAATTACAGGTAAGATGTCACTGCCTAACAAGGTGTTAGATTCCCTTACGTCGGAAGGGCTGCTGAAGCCCCAAGTAGCCATGAGGAGGACAAGTCTCACCACACCCCCTCTAAGGCCACCCAGACCACTTAACCCACGTGGAACTAGTTTTGCCACCCTCAACACCCGCTCTCTGCAGAAACACTCTCTCGAGGTTTTCTCGCTACTCCAAGAGGATGACCTCGACATTCTGAGTATCCCGGAAACCTGTTTGGAAGATTCCTCTAACCCGGACCTGTTAGCCGCGCTTCCTCCAAATTACGCGGCTCTACAACAGAACAGGCAGGGTAGTTCCAGAGGGGGGGGGGTTGCAATTCTCTACAACAATCTTCTGAAAGCAGAAACACTCTGCACAGAAAGCATTGACGGGGCGGATGTACTAGGGGTTAAGTTCAGTTTTCCCACGAACTGCCTGGTAATTCTGACTGTATACCGCCCACCACGCACGTCGCCCAGGTTTATAGAAGTCTTTTTGGAACTAGTCAATGACCTCCGTTCAAGATACCTAGGGCTGTTGGTGATGGGGGATTTTAATTTGCACTGGGAGCTCTCACCTAAAGACAGCCAGGCAAAACAGCTTGAAGAGGCGCTGACTTCACTAGAACTCCACCAACTAGTGGCAGGGCCAACGCATGTAAAGGGCCACACTTTAGACTTGGTTTGGTCATCACATCCGCTGCTCTGCCCCTTAGTCATCACCCCCTGCGCCTGGTCAGACCACAATTTAATCTGCGGCCGACTCCCCCTGATCAACTTAAGGGCACCTTCGCCTCCAAAGTGGAAAGTACTCCGGAGCTGGAACTTGATCAATGCCGACACCTTGGTTTCAACTCTTATACACACTGCCACAGTATCAACCCCCACTGGCGACCTGGATGCCGATAGCGCCTGTCTATCGACAAAGCTCAGGAGCGCCATAGACAGGATCACCCCCGTCCACAGGAAAACAACTAAGGATAAAAGCAAAGGGGCTTCCTGGTTCAATGATGCTCTTGGAATCTGGGCGGGTCCCAGTTAATTTCGTGGAGGCCCGCGTTATTCTGCTCTTAAAGAAGCCGGGGGCAGATGTCAAGAATTTTAAAAATTTTAGGCCAATATCACAGCTGCCATTTCTGGCAAAGCACGTACTGTTCTCCCTCGTATGCAATCTAGAAGACAAAAACCTTTAGGAAGCAAACCAGGCAGGGTTCAGAGCCAACCACAGCATGGAACTGGTCATGCTATCCGTGTTGGATGAACTGAGATTGAGGTCAGATAAGAAAATGCCATGTGCCCTGGTTTTGCTGGACCTATCTGCGGCATTCGACACGGTCAATCATGACCAACTTTTGTCGGGGATTTCGGATCTAGGAATCCAGGGCATGGCCCTGGCCTGGATTACCTCCTTCCTAAAAGATCGCTCACAAAAAATCCAACTATCTGACCTAGTATCCAGGTCAGGCTCTCTCTCATGTGGGGCACCCCAGGGTTCGGCACTGTCACCCCTTCTTTTTAATGCTTACCTCCAACCTTTGATATCTGCCTTAAACCAGATGGAGTGCCGGATCTACAACTATGCGGATGACACCCAGATCATCATCCAGATTGATAGTTCACCGACAGCCTACTCTAGGATGCAAAACATTTTAAAATTCACTATCAACTGGATGTCGGCTAACCATCTTAAAATCAACCCTGACAAGACAGAGGTCCTCGCTGTCACCACAGAGGCCAACCCTTGGAATTCTCTTTTTTGGCCACAAGAACTTGACTCCTTCCTGGAACCAGCCAAGGTGGTAAAAAGCCTGGGCATCAATATTGATGCCAAACAATCCATGATTCATCAGGTGTCGACAGTAGTGGGCACCTGCCTGGGCCTGCTGAGACAACTGCGCAAACTGGCCCCCCTTCTTACCTCATCTACCCTCAGGCTGGCAGTCACGGCACTAATACTGTCGCGTCTAGATTATGGCAACGCCCTCTATATCAGCCTCCCGCAGCAACTCTTGGCCAGACTGCAGGTTGTTATGAATGACGCAGCTAGACTCATTCACAGACTGCCAAGGCAGGCCCACGCCTCCCCCTGCTACACAAGCTTCACTGGCTGCCGGTCAAACAGAGAATCAAGTTCAAAGGCCTCTGTATTGTTCACAAATCTTTGGATGGCCGAGCACCTAAGTATATTAAAGACCGTCTAGCCCTGTATGTTCCTAACAGGGCGCTCCGCTCAGCAGAGGCCAATCGGTTAGTCTGTCCTCGTTTCAACCGGTCCACCATCGGAGGCAGAGCTTTCTCCTCCTCCATCCCCCAGGTGTGGAATAGTCTGCCGGGTGACCTACGGAAGGAAGGAAACCTCCTCCTCTTTAGGAAAAAGCTGAAAACAGCTCTCTTCTCAGAAGCATGGGGCATCATGTAACCTCTGTCTTTCACCCACCACATGTCTAGGTATACCCTCTGAAAGCGCTTAGAGACCGGTTGGTGATAACGCGCTCTATAAATACAAATGACATTACATTACAAAGCCCTGGTCCTGGCACATTCTGCCCTGTATGGACTCGGTCCAATCTACCTAAGGAAACGCTTCGGGTTCTATGTTCCTGCTGGACAGCTGCGCTCGGCCTCTCAGCTTCTTGCTCACATACCTCAAGAGAATGGGCGGCAGCTCGCTTGCTTTAATGGCCGCCTTGGCCTGGAATTCGCTTCCATTTGCCCTTCGTAGCACCCCGGACCCCACGCTCCTCAAACAAGACTGAAAATATTTATTTTCATCTAATCGGTCCTTGCTTTACCCTTTCTTGGCTCGCGCCGGGACACTCTTTGGATTAGCTATGCGCGTTATAAGCTTCAATAACATAACATAACATATGTAAAATTCCTGGTGAAATCTGACATATACCTTACCATACCTGAATGAAATGCCTGTACCCAACCATCCACCAGAAAAGAAAATAAATTTACTAGGAGGGTGTAGCCCCCCCTGCCCGAAGCTACGCTCCTGCTTACAGAACTAATGTTATGCTCGGGTGATGCTCTTAAAAGTGGCCACTCTCAGTGGGGCCTTCTCTTTGAGGTGCTCTTGCCTGTGAGGCTTTGGTTTTTAGGTGAAAGGTGGAGTTTCAGATCTGGAGGAGAAGTCTTGTTTGTTGGAGAGCTCCTGACAGGTGTGGGGGGGGGGGTAATCCTTCCCTGGGGCGACTGTCTCACTGCGGGTCTTGTTCAGCATGTGGTCAAAAGGCCCTGGGTCTCTGTGGGATTATAGGTGGAAGCTCCCGGTAGCTGTGTTATGATCAGGAGTGGGAGCTCTCATCGGGGAGAGGCTCATGGAAAGGCGTGGCCTCCCGGGGGTGTTTTTATTTAGAATATTTTAAATTCCTCTTCTGAAGGGTATTGGGAAGTTCTCTCTTATATACACTCTTAGTGAAGAAGTACGTTACTAAAGAGTCAATGTCCTAATGGGAAGGAGCTGTTCTCATCTTGTAAAATATGTTTTTAGTCTGGTCGGAAAAGAGAATTTTCTTTTATTTTTTTATGTTGGTGATTGGGGTGTGTCCTGGCCTCAGTACTGTTCCAGCGAGGTGTGTTGGTAAGAGACACTTTTTCTACAAGGAAGGTATCCCTATTTGGAGGGATTTCTATGAATTCACACACTGTTGGGTTTCTATAGAGGTGGTATTCCTTTAGGGGTGTTATTCTAATAGTATCAGTCAGGGCCTACTTTAGGGCGGTGTGACCGATGTAGTCGCATCAGTCGCTGAGCTCGGGGGCTCTGTGTTTAGAAATATCTTATGGGTTTGAAAACACCTGCTGCAGAGTTCCTTGTGTCTCCAGCAGTTTTCAGGCAACATTAAAAATGGCAAGATAACTCTGGTGATTAATGTTCCTGCTGGAGAGAGATTGTTTTGTCTAGTGGCAGTTTTGAATTAGCATAAAGTAGCGCAGGGAGTTATTATTCCTGCTGAAAAGAACATGTACCATGCAGATCAAAGAACTATATTTTATGTGGATAGCTCAGTGGGTTATTGCTTGTGTCACAGATATCCTTTTGTTACTTGCAGTTTATAAGTTACAATCCTAAAATAGCACAGTCACCTATGAAATGTCATCAAAGAGCTGCATGTAAACTGCATGGTATAGGCTACAACATTATGCCCCCCCTCCAGTCTTTGATTATCCTAATGTTGCTAAAAAAGGGTTTGTGTGTGGGTAGGAATACATTCCTATTAGTAAAGCAAGCCCCAACCTCTGTAGTATGTTTTGAATCCTGAGTTTGTGCTTCTCCAGACCAAACACTCTTAATACTGTCTACTAGTAGGGATGGCGTGTCACTCCTACACCTTGTAATCCTCATTTTCTTATGTAATATTTACTATGCACTGATTTACACACGTATGATTCATTGTCTCTGTGTGTGTGGTGTAAAGTGCTCTGACGTCCTACACTGGTATGAGTAGCGTTATAAAACAAATGGAATGTATGTGAGAGAGGAGCTATGGAGAGATGAGGGGCACTGTTGGAGGGTGATAGTGAGGAAATCCGTGAAGAAGAAAGTTACGGGGGGTGCCAAAAAAGAAAAAAGTTTGTTGCACCAGGCACCACCAGCGCAAACGTCGGCCTTGGTAGTTGCATTTTTATAAAGACTGTGTTACTACTGTGACAGTATTTCTATAGGGACAGTTTTACCATACTAGCAGTATTTATATAGAGCTGAGGTCCGAATGGGGGTGATATTTCTATGGAGGCAGTACACGTGTGGCAGAAACAATACCTTATGTAAACTAATTACATGGCCAGCGATCTACCCCATTCTTTCAATCCAGGACACTTCATACCACACTTAGCTTACCTAAGGGATTGTTTCTACGACACGTGTAGGGTGGTTGCTTGTATTGGGCACATAACCTATTGGACTACTGCCCCAATCCCTTGTAGATTAGGTTTCAAATGGTCATGACGAATTGTCTAGATCATCCGTGACTACTTTATTACCAAGAAACATGTTGACCCTCTGCTGAATTTATTATTTGAGACACAAAGGAACATCATTTCCTTTACTTTTTCATTTTGTTTTTAGACATGACAGAATCCATCACCTTAAATAAATAGTTTGTGGCTCGAATATGAATTCACCCTGAAGAAGCAAAAGACAAGCGGCGTTTGCCAAAACAGTAACAGTTGGTTTTGAGACTATCTCAAAGTACAATCATTTTGAACAAGCATTTATACAGTTTTTGGGTGTCATAAAGTACTTCCGATGATTCTTTTTTGGTAAAAGAATGCAGGCCTAGTCTGTGGAGTCATAAATAAGCCCCCTGATCACAAATGCAGGTGGGCCTCGACCTAGCGTGAACACAATGGGGGCCAATAGGTAAAGTGTGCAGATGGTCAGCATGAGGGGCGCATGATCATTGCATGTACTGTGGGTGCTATGTCCTGATTGGCTAGGTGTTCATAACTTTATGTGGCATCCTACTTTATGATATATTGGGAATGAGCCTGATGATGGGCGAGATTGATAATAGTTGTGCGATTTCGCTCTTATATGCAAGTGTATCATTATAAACATTGGCATCGATATGAGCAATATTAACATTCCCCCCTCTAGTTGAATTTCCAACTACATTATCTAACCCATACTTCTTGACAGTTACATTATTGGGGATTTGTTGTTCTCCAGATTTGACTATTAATATTTTCCTAGTTACTTGCATTCTACCCAATTTGAGTACTACTTTTTTAAAGCAGGAAAACCCCAATTGCAGGAAACGCCTCAAAAACAATAGGAATATGAAAATGGTCAACAATGACATGCACAGACCGGTCAACCACCAGGGGGGGATCAGAAGAACCATTTCATGTACCATTCTTGCTCAGGTGCACCTCCTGCATATCTCTTTGTAAATGATGCCTGGATGGCAAGAGTTAAGCTCCCGGTGTCTAGATCATTACCTTGGATAAATGTGCAGCAGGACACTTCGTAGTCCAACACATAACAATGTTGCATCACCATGAGGCAGATGGATCTTAGTTCTTCCATATTTGCATAAAGGCAAAGCTCAGTACTGTTCGTCTTGAGCATTTCCCTCCTGGTTATTTGCAATCAGTGGGCGTTCGCTTTCATCTGCACTGTGAAGAAGGGTGTGGACTCTCCTGTATTTATTTGTGTGTCAGAAAACAGTCTGAGTGTTTCTGAAATGTCCTTGAACTGAGCCCAGCCACAATACTCAGTAGTTTTTTTTTCCTTGAGCCTGATGCAACAGAGTTGTCTTCTTCTTTAGCGGATGTTGGTACAACTCTGACAGATCTTCTCCGGAAATGACCAGAGTCAGGGTGTGTACAGTGATGAGGGAGCAGGGGCCATGACATACGGGGACGAGCTGAATGTAGGCAAACTCACCGCATTGCCAGTAGGTATCCGTCAGCCAGAAGGTTCCCCATTGCATGTCCGGAATGTGCAGTATTGTCCAACAAGTTTCCATTTGTTCTCAATGGAATCTTCCCATTAAGAATCCAGTGTAAGTTTCCGTGCAATTAGGGGTTGCCCCTTCCCATGTAACTACATATATCTATTCATCTCAGTATCCCAGATTTCCTGACATTGGGTATCTATGCTGTTGTTCAACTCTCCCTTAGGAGACTCATTTCCCTTGTATCATTGAGGTGGATGGCCCAACACTGGAACTCCCTGTCTGGGGTCCATTTGTTATCAAAGTAGACAGCCCCAGATATGCTAAAGGTCATCCTGGGACCCCAGATGGAAGCAGGAGCGTACATGTTTGTGCATTGGTGTGGTGGTTTTGCTACCTGCAAAGACCCTCTTATGGTGCCCCTCCTGCGCATCTTATCTAGCTCAGTCTGAATATCGCTAGGCTCAGTATAAAGGTACATGCTGTGGGATTGGTCTTTTATTGGGTCAGAGTCACTATTACTCAATGGGGTTCTAATCTGTTGGGTTGTATTTTGGCCCAATTCCTACCTAGGTATAGGTGGAGAAGGCATTTTGCTGTTTCAGGTGCTACCTCTTGGGACACTAATGTTGTGCCCTAAATATTCCACTTCCAATTTCTTAAATCTGCATTTATCAACTTATAATGTGAGACCCTTTGATGATAAAGCAGCTAGAACCTCTTTCATATTACGTTCATGCTCTTCTTCATTCTTTCCATAACCAGAATGTCATCCTGAAATGCCACAGCTCCTGTCAGTCCTTCCAGAGTCTCTTTCATGAGTCTCTGAAAGACAGAGGCTGCACTGGTAAGACCGAAAGGCATAAAACAGAATCTGAATAAACTTTCAGGTCTTACAAAAGCAGTCAAATTCTTAGATTCATCATCCAAGACAACCTGGCTAAGGTAATGACCATTTCATGCAAATTGGGAAGGGGATGGGCATCCACCCAAATGGCACCTTTGAGACTGCGCAAGTCTACACACAATCTCAATTCGCCAGAATGTTTGACCGAAATCACAACTGGAGATACCCATGGTGATGATTCTACAGGTTCATGTTGTTTTTGCTGCAAAGATCATGTAACATATCCTAAAGTTTACCTCTGTATGACAAGAGCACATTTCTTTTTTTTTTAAATGTTGTTATTTTTGTTTTGAAGATTGAACATAACATCAAACAAATCATGAATATACGATACAAATTGAATGTCAGTCCATAGCAATCTGGAAGGGCAAAGACAAGGGCACATTTCTGACTCTGTGCCGAACCAGAACAGCACCATCGACCAATTTGATGCAATGTTTAAAACCTTGATACTCTCCCAATTTGTCACTAAAAACATTGGGAAATAGTGTTTTTAACTTGTGAATGAACTTAGAAGCATCACCACCATTAGTCGTATGAGATCCTATGGCAAAAACAGGAGGATCAGCTCTAGGATCTAATCGTATCCCCATTTCTTCTTGATTGACCACTCCTGGCCATATAAACCTTGCCAAATTTGTGAAGTCCTGTAAATTCTACATTGGCCCAAAAATACCCAACTAAATCAATTTTGTGGCTTGCATACCCACCAGGAGCTATATCAGGGGTAATTAAACTCTTATTGGGACAGTTTTTCTTGACAATGTCATGTGAAATGATGGTTTACCAAGAACACAAGTCCAAAAACACATGTATACCAATCCCATCCTCGTCGCCAGTGTAAGAAAACTGTATCCAGAGAAGACATCTCAGGGAAGAAGGACGCAGAGAACCAAAACGTCTTCAGGAAGCTATTCCAATTTTATTCATGTACGAATATCCAGGTATATCATGTCAGGTACAAGAGTTGAATGCCGTAACTGAAAGTTGCAACCCTATATATACATTAAAAAATAAACTCTATCCCACAACATGAGCAAGCTTGTTAACAACAGCAAATGTCACATTTGAAAAACGACAAGAGCGCACATAACATCTCACGCTTGTGTCAACCTCACAATGGCGCTAACTTTTACAAAGAAAAACCCAAACACGCAAGTGCAAAAGAAATTGTGCTTGCACGCATCTAACAGTGCCGGCCCACCGAAGATCTGCCTGATGATGAAGCATGGCACCCAACTGGGTGGGTGAGGGCTCTTGCTTCTGAACATTCAAATTCTTCCATCTTTATTGACTTGGATGTGATACCTATGGGATCCCTCTGTTTTGGCTCTTCTAAGGAAATGTAAACTCTTTGTATATTGAATTCTATAGGGGCAGCTATCCTGTGGTGGCAGTATTTATATAGGTCAGAGTCCCTACTGGGCGGTATTCCTTTAGCAATGGTATTTCTGTATATGTGTTATTCCGATAGTGGTGATATTCGTACAGTGCAGTTGTTTCTATAGGATAAGTGTTTTCCTAGCGGCATTTCTATAGACGCTGTCCTTACAGGTGGCTTTTCCGACCTGGGTCAGACCTGCAGCATTGACCATGGGTTCTTGTCAAGCAAGGAAACTGGCCCGTTCAACTGCTGTTGGATAGTAAGAAGAGAAGAAAGACTATACCAAGAGTGGACGAAGAAGAGAGACTGAACCATAAGAAGTGTGGGGGGAGAGAGACTGCACCAAAAGGTGAGGGGAGAGAGACTGCACCAAGAAAGAGTAGGAAGAGAGACTACACCAAGAGGGGGAGTAGGAAGAGAGCATGCACCAAAGGGGAGGGGGAGAGAGACTGCACCAAGGGGGGGAGGAAGAGAGACTGCACCAAGGGGGTGAGGAAGAGAGACTTCACCAAGAAGGGAGAGGAAGAGATAATGCACCAAAAGGGGAGGGAGGAGACAATGCACCAAGAGGGGGCAGGAAGAGAAGCTGCGCCAAGATGGGGAGGTGTAAGAGTGACTGCACCAAGAGGGGATAGGAAGAGATACTGCACCAAGAGGAGATGGGGAAGGGTGACAGCATCAAGAGGGTAGAAAGAAGAGAGACTGCACCGAGAGGGAAGGTGGAAGAGAGACTGCACCAAGAGGGGAAGTATAAGAGACACTGCACCAAAAGGGGAGGGGGAAACACTGCACCAAGAGGGGGCAGGAAGAGAGACTGTACCAACAGGCGGTAGGGAGAGGGACTGCACCAAACGGGGAGGGAAAAGAGAATGCACAAAGAGCGGAAGAGGAAGAGAGACTGGGAAGAAAGACAGTATTGTCAGGGTTAAAGTGAGACAGTATTGTCAGGATTAAAGAGAGACAGTATTGTCAGGATTCAAGAGAGACAGTATTGTCAGGGTTCAAGAAAGACAGTATTGTCAGGATTAAAGAGAGACAGTATTGTCAGGATTCAAGAGAGACAGTATTGTCAGGGTTTAAGAAAGACAGTATTGTCAGGGTTCAAGAAAGACAGTATTGTCAGGGTTCAAGAGAGACAGTATTGTCAGGGTTCAAGAGAGACAGTACTGTCAGGGTTCAAGAGAGAGAGTATTGTCAGGATTCAAGAGAGACAGTATTGTCAGGGTGTGAGAAGTTAGCCTGGTATATGATGTCCACTAGTTAAAGTGGGCACCTTGCACCAGTCCAAAAGACCCTTATTGATGATTAGGTTAAAGACAACCTTTATAGAAGCTTTCCTATTGGTAGCTGTGGAGAGCAGCCTTCAGGCTACATCTCGAAGGAATGTAAAGAAGCGTGTTTTACCAGATCAGAACCTCCTGAATGACCAAATGAAAGGAGAACCACACAAGAGATATATCAAATATATGCATTTATTGCTAAACACTCTCTACTAACCTCTTTATGAGATTAGAGCACAAAGCACACAATATTAAATCACTAGAATGACAGTAAATAGCACAATACACAGTGGGCTCCAGGGGGAGACCAAACCATATACTAAGAAAGTGGTATAACAACCACGACTTAACTAGACACAGTGCCCAGAGCACGTAGAATCACTGGGACCCCAAGGAACCATATATACAAAGAAAACAGTGAGTCAAATGTTGTTTTATGACCTCAACGCTACTACACAGTGAATACTTAATCAAGTCCGAATGCTACCATAAAGATGTCTCACTGGGTATGTGTATGCATAAAAAAGAGAAAGATTCCCATCACCCACTGAAAGTGGCTCGCTTCATCATCTGGGAACCCGGGAACTCAACCAGAGAACCATCCTCTACCAGATGAACGTAGATACTGGTTCAATGTGTGTCCCAGATGCATCTAACAGTATGTTGTTTGAAATAAAGGAAACCACATAAAAGATGATGCGGGGTGATGTATGCAGTGCAAGTGATGAGAAAAAGTGTGATTATTAAAATTGGTTAACAAGGCACAAGAGAATTTTTATTAGAACCACCCAAAGTAGTGACACAGTGGACCCACGGAGGACGGGTGCAGTGTGAGAACACAGGCGCGAGCTCCGTACAACCCTATGGGAAAGTCGCGGTTGGAAAATTACAGTTTAAGGGTACTTCGGAGAGGACTTCAAGCAAACCCTTTGGAACATAGAAGGTTCTAAGGCCAGCACCCTTGTGAGTACCGAGGTACCCATGTTACCTGTTGGAAAGGCGTTCGCCGGAGGGGGGGGTTCGATACACGTCTGGCCCACCCCTTTGACCCACCTCTCCCAAGTAAGCCGAACCAGGCGCGCACACCCTGAGCGGCACTACGAACAGAGGGACACCACACGTATGCTTTGTAGGACGATAGGTTCTTTATCGATGATTTCAAGGGATCTTTATGACCCAAAAGGCAAATGATACAGCAGTGGCACAACGTACCACAAGTTAGTCGTGGGGGATGGGGGTAGCGGGACAGTCTTTCAAGATAGTGTCTCTGCGAAATACCCTGCGGAAGCTCACAATCCTCGAGCTGGAGGGTGTCGTGTCTCTGGGCGATCTCTTACCGAGTCGTCCTCAAGGGGAGCGCCGCGAGTCTCTCAGCAGGCACAGGTGGTCGGAGTTCAGGAGCCGCGATTCCGTCAGCAGGGCTCAGATGGTTCAGTAGCTGGGGGCCGCGAGTCACTCAGCAGGCCTAGGTGGTTCAGTGCTCGGGAGCCGCGACCTCGTCCGCAGGGCTCGGATGGTTCAAATAGCAAGAGGCCGCGAGTCACTCAGCAGGCCCAGGTGATTTCAGCGTTCAGGAGCCGCGACAGCGTCAGCAGGCTCAGGTGGTTCCAGGTCTTCTCTACTTTCGTTCCTCCGGCACCCCTTGTTATACTCCGCTGGCTCTTTGAAGTCCGGAGTCCTCGCAGAGGGGGGACTGGGGTGACGGAGGGGGGTCGGCGGGATTTCCTGCCGCTCCGTCTTTTAGTCTTTTCAGGTGGGTCTGGGAGGGACCCCAGACGCTCGGCAGGGGAGGCGCCTGCTCCCCAGGGGCCTGGTGGCCGATCGAGTCCTCCCGGGGAAGGCGACCCGAGGTGTGACTGGGCTGGCGCCTCTGGGTCTGGCTCGAGGGTTCCCGCTCCCTCGGGTGGACATGCGTGGTAGGGTGTTTGAGTCTGTCAGGCCTCTGGCCGGCCCGCGGAGCGGGGGTGGCTGGGGCGTCCGGAGCCGGAGATGTCGTGTCTTGAGGGTGGTTGCAGGTTGGCTGGATGATGGAGAGGGCAACGCCGTGAGGCCGGTCTCACACGCGTCCCCCCCAGCTGAAAGGCGTGGAGAACTACCCATCCACTGGGGGGTTCTCCTCGCCGAAGCGGAAGAATCGGGACAGGCCGTCGGCGTTGGCATGATCCGCCCCGGGGCGATGTTCGACTGTGAAATCCATTCCTTGGAGGGAGATGGACCATCGTAGTAGTTTGGGGTTCTCCCCCCTCATCCGCATTAACCATTGCAAGGGCCGGTGGTCCGTCTGTACTCGAAAATGGGTTCCGAACAAGTAGGGCCGCAGTTTCTTGAGGGCCCAGACTACGGCAAAGGCCTCTCGCTCTATAGTACTCCAACGCTGCTCCCTCGGCAGCAGCCTTCGGCTGATGAAGGCTATGGGCCGATCAATGCCCTTGTCGTCGAACTGTGAGAGTACGGCCCCGATGCCGTGTTCGGATGCGTCGGTCTGGACCACGAACTCTTGGGAGTAGTCGGGGGCCTTGAGTACGGGAGCGGTGCACATGGCGGTTTTCAAGGCGTCGAACGCCTGCTGGCACTGGGTGGTCCACTGCACCTTCTTCGGAAGCTTTTTGGAGGTCAATTCTGTGAGGGGCCCTGCGATACTACCATAGTTTTTAATGAACCTCCGGTAGTATCCCGTAAGGCCCAGGAAGGCTCGAACCTCTGTCTGCGTGGTGGGGGGCTCCCAGAACTTGATGGCATCGATCTTCGGCTGGAGAGGAGCGACTTGGCCGCTGCCCACCTGATGCCCCAGGTAGACCACGGAGCCTTGCCCGAGCTGGCATTTGCTGGCTTTCACTGTTAGGCCTGCTTTGCGCAGGGCCATTAGTACTTGTCGGAGGTGCTGGAGATGCTCGTGCCATTGAGAGCTGAATACGGCGATGTCGTCAAGGTACGCTGCGCTGAACTCCTCGAGTCCGGCCAGGACCTTGTTCACCAACCGCTGGAACGTGGCGGGGGCGTTTTTCATTCCGAACGGCATGACCCTGAAGCGGTAGTGGCCATCTGGCGTGGAGAAGGCAGAGCGCTCTTTCGCTCCTTCCGTGAGAGCGATCTGCCAGTATCCGCAGGTCAGGTCGAAAGTGCTGAGGAACTGGGCGGCCCCCAGGCGGTCGATGAGCTCGTCGGCGCGGGGAATAGGGTGAGCGTCTGCGCGGGTGACCGCGTTGAGCCCCCGATAGTCTACACAGAATCTTAGTTCGGGGGCGGCCCCTGGGGAGGCCGCCTTCGGGACCAGAACCACCGGGCTGGCCCAGGGGCTGTCGGAGGGCTCGATGACTCCTAGGGTGAGCATTTTCTGTACTTCGGTCTTGATGCAGGTGCGGACTCGGTCAGGCACCCGGTAGGCTCGGTGTCTCACAGGCGGGCAGTCGCCAGTGTCCACGTCGTGGACACACCAGTCGGTCACCCTTGGAATGAGGGAGAAGAGGTCTGCGAATTGTCCGAGCAGCTGGCGGCAGTCGTCGGCCTGTCGGGGAGTGAGGGTGGCCGACAGTTTCACTCCCTCCACGGACCCGTCCAGTTCTTTCGTGCACAGGAGGTCGGGCAGGGGTTCGGTGTCTTCTTCTGCCCCCTCATCGGTGGCCAGTAGCAAACTCAATTCTGTCCGTACAAAGTGGGGCTTGAGACGGTTTACGTGGAGGACCCGGAGGGGGTTCCGTGGGGACTGTACGTCGACCAGATACGTGACCTGGCTCTTCCGTTCGACCACCTTGAAGGGACCAGTCCATTTGTCTTGTAGGGCGCAGGGTTTCACCGGAGCCATGACCCAAACCTGTTGGCCCGGCTGGAACTCGACCAGGGTTGCGTTTTGGTCATACCAGCGCTTCATTTCTTCTTGGCTGGCCTCGAGGTTAGCCTCTGCAAGCTCTCTAAACTTCCTCGTCTGGTTGCGGAGTGCCAGGATGTAGCGGAACACATCAGGGGGTGTCCCCCGGGGGCTTGTCTCCCAGCCCTCCTTGACCAGGCTCAGGGGCCCTCGGACGGGATGTCCGTACAGCAGTTCGAAGGGGCTGAACCCCAGAGACTTTTGGGGAACCTCCCGGTATGCGAACAGGAGGCAAGGGAGGAGGATGTCCCACTTCCGGCGTAGGGGCTCTTCGAGGCCCAGGATCATTCCCTTTAGAGTTCTGTTGAAGCGTTCCACCAGGCCGTTGCCCTGGGGGTGGTAGGGGGTCGTGAACTTATACGTGACTCCGCACTGCTGCCACAGGGACTTCATGTAGCGGGATATAAAGTTCGTGCCGCGATCACTCACAACCTCGCGGGGAAATCCGACACGGGAGAAGATCCCCATGAGAGCCCGGCCCACCACGGGGGCCGTCACGGTGCGGAGGGGGATGGCTTCGGGGTAGCGGGTGGCATGGTCCACCAGGACAAGGATGAATCTGTGGCCCTGGGCGGTCTTCGGGTCCAGGGGTCCCACTATGTCGATGCCGACCCGCTCGAACGGGGTACTCACAACGGGGAATGGTTGTAAGGGGGCTTTGCGCTTTCCGCCACTCTTCCCACTGCCCTGGCACGTGAGGCAGGACTTGCAGTGTGTTTCTACATTCGCCCGCATCTTGGGCCAATAGAAGTGGGTCACCAATCGCTGGTATGTCTTGTCTTGGCCTAAGTGTCCTGCCAAGGGTACATCGTGGGCCAGGCCCAGGAGGAGGCTCCGGAACCGCAGGGGTACCACCAGTACTCGTGCTGCGCCTAGCTCTGCGGACTTCTGCTCGCTGTAGAGGAGGCCATTGTCCCAATAGACCCAATGGGTTCCGGTTTGGTCACCGGCGACCTGGGCTGCGGCTTGTTGTCGAAGTCCCTCGAGGGAGGGGCAAGTGGTCTGTTCCTGGCAGAACTCTTCGCGGGAGGGCCCCCCTTCGCAGCGCCACTGGGCCAACTCGGGCAGTTCTTCGAGTTCCATCGGGGCCTCTGGGGCGGAAGGTTCCGGTCCTTCCCCTGGGTTAGTGTCTCCTTCCCCCTCGGAAGGAGGGTGGTCTGCTTCTGGTAGGGGGTCCCTGCCCTCGGGGACAGTGTTCGGTAAGAGGGCTTCCCCGCCCTTGGAGAGAGGCAATCGTGCGGTCATGGAGCGCGTGGTGGCGCAGACCCATTCTGGTAGGCCCATCATCTCCAGGTGGGCTCTTCGTTCTACCTGCCCCCACGGGGAACTCTCCAGGTCGTTGCCCAGGAGGCAGTCTACGGGCTGCGAGGTCCGGACCGCTACCTTCAGTTCTCCGGAGACCCCTCCCCACTCGAAGGGCACCAGGGCCATCTGGCAGAGGCTCTCAGAATTGTCGGAGGATATGACCGGACAGAGGGCCCCGGCCAGGATCTGGTCTTCTGAAATTAGGCTGCGGTGGACCGCGGTGACACTCGCCCCGGTGTCGCGGAGGCCCTCGACTCGGTGGCCGTTGATGGTCACCCGCTGTCGGTACTTTTCTGTGTTGGCGGGCAAGGGTGTCCCGGGGACCATTTCACGATCACCAAGGGAGACCAGGGCCATGGCCGCCGGTTCCCATTCCTCGGAGTCTTCCATTTCTTCCCCCAGAGCCACGGAGGCCATCTGCCGGGCCGTGGGGTTGGTCGTCGTGGTTCGCTGATACTGGGGACACTGGGGGTCATTGGCGTAGTGCCCGGGCTGCTGGCAGCGGAAGCAGGTGAGCCTAGCTCGTGGACCTGGTCGTCCTGGGGCTCCGGTGCTGGCGGGAGACTGGGCCAAACCCGCGGCTGGTGGGCTGCTGGGGGGGCTGGTGGAGGACCCCCCGGCAAAGTCTCTTGGTCGGCCGTGGTTCCCTCCGCCCCTCTGGCGGGGGGGACCCTGACTGTTGCGGCCGTAGTCCCCCACGGGGCCCCGGGTGGCCCGGGTGTTCACCCAACGATCAGCCTCAGCGGCCAGCTTCCGAGGGTCGGTAAGCTTACTGTCTAGGAGATGCTGGCGCAGTTCTATAAAGCAATTGGCCGCTAAATGCTCCCAGGCGATCAGATCGAACAGTTCTTCGAAGGTGGAGACCTTGCTGCCCTTGATCCAGCCGTCCAAGGCGCGGCTGTAAAAGTTCACGTATTCTACCCACGTGGTGCCCGGTATCTTTTTGCAATCCCGGAACCGTTGTCGGTACATTTCGGGGGTGAGTCCATACCGGCCCACGAGGGCTTCCTTCATGTGGCTGTAGGAGTTCATGACCGCGGAGGGCAGATCGAGCAGAGTGTCCCTTCCTTCGCTTAAGAACCGGCCCCATAGGCCAGCCCCCCAATCCTTTTGCGGGATTCGATGTGAGGTCATGGCGACTTCATAGGCCTTAAACCACTGCTGGATATCATCGTTCTTATAATACTCCTTTACCACATCCTTGGGGATGTGATCTTTGGTTTCCCCGGTGGGAGCGGGCGGTGGATTCCCGGGTGGCTGTGACTTTTCATTCCTGGCCCGCCACTCAATCTCCTTCAGGCCGCGCTCATGTTCTAGCTGGAGTTTCTTTTCGTCGTGCTCCCTTTGGAGTCTCTTCTCTTCGAGTTCCCCTTGTAGCCGCAACTGCTCGACGGCTAACTTCTTTTCTGCCAGTTTTATCTCTCCCTCGATTTTTAGTTTTGCCAGTTCCAGTTCGTGGTTGCGGCTTCTCTCCCGGTCCGCTAGTTCCTCGGGGGACAGGTTCCCCTCTGGCCCGTTGTTTCTCGCCGGGGTGCTTGGTGGTTCATGGGTAGAGTCTCTTTCCGTTTGGGTCGGGGGCGCCCCCGTCTCGACCCAGGCTTTCAGTACTTTCTGGAAGTCTTCCTTTGTGCTTAGTCCGGTGGTAGCGATGCCAAGGTCTTTGCAAAACTGTTTTAGTTCCCTATGCGTGTAGTAGTCCAATTGATCCTCTCGGAACGGTGAGCTTATTTCGGTACCTGCGGCACCCATGGAGGTTTCTCCTTCCATCTTTGTTTGGTAGTGCGTCAGTCGTTCCCTGCACGCTCTCTTTCGGTGTCGGCTCGGATCCCGTCGTCTGCCACCAAATGTTGGAAAGGCGTTCGCCGGAGGGGGGGGGTTCGATACACGTCTGGCCCACCCCTTTGACCCACCTCTCCCAAGTAAGCCGAACCAGGCGCGCACACCCTGAGCGGCACTACGAACAGAGGGACACCACACGTATGCTTTGTAGGACGATAGGTTCTTTATCGATGATTTCAAGGGATCTTTATGACCCAAAAGGCAAATGATACAGCAGTGGCACAACGTACCACAAGTTAGTCGTGGGGGATGGGGGTAGCGGGACAGTCTTTCAAGATAGTGTCTCTGCGAAATACCCTGCGGAAGCTCACAATCCTCGAGCTGGAGGGTGTCGTGTCTCTGGGCGATCTCTTACCGAGTCGTCCTCAAGGGGAGCGCCGCGAGTCTCTCAGCAGGCACAGGTGGTCGGAGTTCAGGAGCCGCGATTCCGTCAGCAGGGCTCAGATGGTTCAGTAGCTGGGGGCCGCGAGTCACTCAGCAGGCCTAGGTGGTTCAGTGCTCGGGAGCCGCGACCTCGTCCGCAGGGCTCGGATGGTTCAAATAGCAAGAGGCCGCGAGTCACTCAGCAGGCCCAGGTGATTTCAGCGTTCAGGAGCCGCGACAGCGTCAGCAGGCTCAGGTGGTTCCAGGTCTTCTCTACTTTCGTTCCTCCGGCACCCCTTGTTATACTCCGCTGGCTCTTTGAAGTCCGGAGTCCTCGCAGAGGGGGGACTGGGGTGACGGAGGGGGGTCGGCGGGATTTCCTGCCGCTCCGTCTTTTAGTCTTTTCAGGTGGGTCTGGGAGGGACCCCAGACGCTCGGCAGGGGAGGCGCCTGCTCCCCAGGGGCCTGGTGGCCGATCGAGTCCTCCCGGGGAAGGCGACCCGAGGTGTGACTGGGCTGGCGCCTCTGGGTCTGGCTCGAGGGTTCCCGCTCCCTCGGGTGGACATGCGTGGTAGGGTGTTTGAGTCTGTCAGGCCTCTGGCCGGCCCGCGGAGCGGGGGTGGCTGGGGCGTCCGGAGCCGGAGATGTCGTGTCTTGAGGGTGGTTGCAGGTTGGCTGGATGATGGAGAGGGCAACGCCGTGAGGCCGGTCTCACATTACCTATCCCAGAGGAGCCGGGTACATAGGGATCAAGTGGTGTTGGAAACCCTCGTCGTTTTCAATGGCGTGATGCGAGGAAGTGCTGCTGCCGGGAAGATGAAAAGTGTCTGGTGGAATCCAACCCTGGATCCGAGGTGAGAAGAACCTGAAAGCAGAGGGGACAGAGTCTGGGTCACTTCAGGGTGACCAGGGGCTCAGTAGATGAATGCCCACAGATGTCGGGTGCTTCAGGTGAGAAGATAGGATGCTTGACCCTGCAACTACGGGGACCAGGAAACGTCGACAGTGACCAAAGTCCAGAGGTGAGCTGTCCCATGAAGGAAGTCGAGTGCTGGGAGGTCAGTGTCCAGGTCGAACACCAACAAGCCTTGGCAACTGCAACCCACGCGGGCAAAGGAAACAAGCTACGGTGAGGTCCAGAAAGATCCTGGGGACTCTCCAAGCAGTGGAGAGTCAAGGCACATCTGGCGCAACCAGGAAAGCCCAAGGAAAGTCAAAGTTACCTTCACAGGGACCCACAGGCCAACGGACCAGGGATCGCAAAGGGACCTCGAGCTAAATCACGAAATACCAGTCCACGGAACACTCGTGGAGTGTAGGCCGGAAATCTTCAGTGGAAATACTTCTCGGGATCAGTACTACAAGTAGCCCAAAGCACAGCCTCAGGGATCACCAAAAAGCATATGCTGCTGCAAAAGTACACGGTGCACAGGGATTCGGGTTGCACGGTCCCCACGAGGGATACTGGTCTCAGACTTGCTGAGAGAACAGATCGTCCTCAGAGACCTCAGGAACCCACCTCCTGTGTTGCAGAAATCTTCAGACTCCTTCGGAGCTCGGGAGATGCAAACTGGTCAGTTGCGTTAAGGTGCCAGCTGCTGCAGGGGAGTAACTCCTTTACTCCAAGGGAGATTCTTCAGTCGTCCAGCGAAGCGTAGATCATCGAAGTACTTGCTTTCTGTAGCAGAGTTTAGTCCAGGTAAAATCTAAAGTCCTGTAGTCAAGGTTCCTACTTTATACCCAAGGAAGAGGTGGGACAAACTCTGGGGACCCACCTATGGGAGGGTCAGGACAGAGGGGTGGCTACACCCATGTCCTTTGTCCAGTTTTGCGCCAGAGCAGGAGCAAATGGCTCCTGAAACTGGTTTGAACTGGACTATGCACAGGGGCACCAAATGTGCCACCAGTGCAGACTTTCAAACACTCTCAGAGTGCACCCACCCAGCACCAATACACTAAATCCTGTCTGGGAGGTGGTCACACCTCCATGTGACAGGCAACCTGTTGTCAAGCCTTCCCCTGCTCGAGCTTGGCTCAGCAGCAAGAGGGCAGACTCATGTCTGTGGCTGGCAGCATCCATTTTGTGATGCCCAGGTCGAGAAAGCAGATACCGGGTGTACCGGTGTTTCACATAAGTCCCTCTAGAAGGGTGGAATCATACCTCCCCCTCCAGTTACTGGTGAGGAGGTATGATTCCAAGGTGTTTGACACCAAACATGACATGTTTCTAAGCAGCCGTTTTACAGTTAGCATTTACCGCAAGGTTTTAATGCACTTAAATATATATGGTTGGCTGCATCACAAACAACCCCAGAAAATAGGTTCCGAAGGCTGCAGAGGGGCTCAGCTCATGTCTGGGCACCCTCTCACATAAAACCCAGCACCCTGCCTTCAGGATTGATAAGGCCTGCCATAGGGGTGACTGATAGGTCTATATGTGCAGTGATTTAGAATAGATATAGTGAACCTATATCTAAGTAAGGGGTGCATGCACCACCTTACACAGGCTGCAGTAGCAGACCTGTGGTGTCAGTTTGAATGGTCTCTCAGGGGTGGCATAATACATGCTGCAGAGCCTGGAAGGCCTCTGGGGTACCTATGCCCTGTGTACATAGTATACCATATACTAGGGACTGATAAGGGTTCCCCAGAATCCAATCTGGAGTGTACCTAAAGTACATGTACAACCAATTTAAGGAGAAAAAAAGGGGGGGGGGGAGGGGTAACCATGCAGTCAGATTCCAGATTCCACCTTCCTACACAGGGTTCCAGAAAGACAGTATTGTCAGGATTCAAGAGAAACATTATTGTCAGGGTTCAAGAAAGACAGTATTGTCAGGGTTCAAATGAGCCAGTATTGTCAGGATTCAAGAGAGACAGTACTGTCAGGGTTCAACAGAGAGAGTAATGTCAGGATTCAAGAGAGACAGTATTGTCAGGGTTCAAGAGACACCGTATTGTCAGGGTTCAAGAGATACAGTATTGTCAGAGTTCAAGAGACACATTATAGTCAGGGTTCAATGGGCCTCACAGGGCTCTGGGCCCCGGGGTCACTGCACCTGCTGCACTAATGGTACCTAAGCCCCTGGGACAGCCGTTCTCCAGGCCTGCCCTGGAGAGAGCCCTGTCTCCGCCTCTTGTTCCTCGACGGCTCTGATGTACATATTTGGGCGGAAAGCTCCAATCTGAGACGACTGCTGCCCTGGGGCGGTGCCAGGCTCCTGCCCTGGGAAAGGACAGGAAATCTCGGTGCTGCTTCCCAGGCCCCCCTGTGCCAAGAGCAACACACAGAATTATTAATACCCACCTCTGAGGCGACCAGCCGTCCCTGGGCACAGGACATGGCGTAAACAGGCTACCGTGCTGAGCTGGCATCGGCTGCCCGGCAGTTGCACCCAAGGGAAGCATGAACCCTGGGGCTAGAGAGGCTGGCACATAGCGTCAACATGGAGCCACTGGGAGGGAGAGGCTAGCGCCTAGCGTCAACACGAGGCCTCTGTGGGGGAGAGAGAGAGTCTGGCATCCATAGAACCCATGAAATCTGGGGCTTGAGGGGTGCTGGCGCCTAGCGTCAACATGAAGTCACTGGGAGAGAGAGGCTAGTGCCTAGAGGACGCATGAAACCTGGCGTTTACACAAGGCCTGTGGGGGAGTGAGAGGCTAGCGCCTAACGTCAACATGAGCCCTGTGGGAGAGAGAGGGACTAGCGCCTACATTCAACATGTGGCCTGTGAAAGAGAGAGGAGCTAACGCCTACCATCACCATGAGGCTTGTGAGGGAGAGAGGAGCTAGCGCCTACCATCACCATGAGGTCTGTGGGGAGAGAGGGGCTAGCACCTAACATCAACATGAGGCCTACAGGGGCGTTGCCCCCCCCCCCGCCCTCACGCACCCGCCCACGCCTGCAGCTCCCTCGGTGTCTCTGAACTTAGTTTACTTAAGTTCAGAGACGCCGAGGGTGGGGAGAACTGGCAATGCATGTCAGTCAGCATGACGTCGGACCGTGGGCGGTCCGGCGTCATGTTGACTGACATGCATTGTCAGACCAGGCACTGCAGCACAAGTGCGCATGAGTGGGCATGGTGAGCTAGTTTTTAGCCCGTGCCCAGTCATGTGCACTTGTGTTTTCACGGACTTGCGCATGCCCATTAGGAGCCCCTCAGTCTCCTAATGGGCAGGCGGCGGGCGAAGAGTAGGCTGTGCCCTCAGCCAATCCTGGCGCTGCAGCAGCGCCAGGATTGGCTGAAGGGTTGCACGTGACGTGCTGTTCCAGTTCGAAGAGGGCAGAGAGGCGCCAACGAGGACCAGGAGCAGAGGCGGTCAGGTAAGTTTTCCTCTTAATTTTATAAGGCTTGTTTGTAGTGTTTTGTTTATAAAATGTGGGCAAATGAATTTATTTCTCTGTGGGGGTCTTGCTGGTCGTAGTACGGACAGTGTGTTTCTCTCTGGGGATCACGCTGAAATTAGTAGGGGTAATGTGTTTCTCTCTGAGGGTCTTGCTGCTGTTAGTATGGACAGTGTGTTTCTCTCTGGGGATCTTGCTGATGTTAGTGTGGACTGTGGACAATGTGTTTCTCTCTGGGAATCTTGCTTAAGTTAGTACTGGTAATGTGTTTCTCTCTGAGGATCTTGCTAGTGTTAGTATGACCCCCCCCCCCCCTCGCGACTGCTCACACGTTCGTTTGCTTCCTTTGCAATCATTTTACGCCCCGCCACTTTCAAATGTCACCAGCCGCCCCTAGCGTCAACACGAGGCCTGTGATGGAGAGAAGAGCTAGCGCCTAGCGTCAACATAAGCCCTGTGGGGGAGAGAGAGGGGTTAGCGCCTACCATCACCATGAGGTCTGTGAGGGAGAGAGGTGCTAGCGCCTACCATCACCATGATGTCTGTGGGGGAGGGAGGGGCTAGCGCCTAGCGTCAAGATGAGGCCTGTGGGGGAGAGAGGGGCTAGCGCCTACCATCACCATGAGACCTGTGAGGGAGAGAGGCACTAGCGCCTAGCATCAACATGAGGCCTGTGGGGGAGGGAGGGGTTAGCGCCTATCGTCAACATGAGGCCTATGGGGGAGAGAGGGGCTAGCACCTAGCGTCACAATGAGGCCTGTGGGGGATGGTGGGCTAGAGCCTAGCATCAACATGAGGCCTGTGGGGAATGGAAAGGCTAGCGCCTAGCGTCAACATGAGTCCTGTCGGGGGGGGGGGGGAAGAGAGGGGCTAGCGCCTAGCGTCAACATGAGGCCTATGGGGGAGGGTGGGGCTAGCGCCTAGCGTCAACATGAGGCCTGTGGGGGATGGTTGGGCTAGCGCCTAGCGTCAACAATAGGCCTGTGGGGGATGGAAGGGCTAGCACCTAGCGTCAACATGAGGCCTGTGGGGGAGAGAGGGACTAGCGCCTAGCGTCAACACGAGGCCTGTGGGGGAGGGTGGGGCTAACGCCTACCATCACCATGAGGCCTGTGGGGGAGAGAGAGGGTCTAGCACCCAGATGACGCATGAAACCTGGGAGGGGTGGAGGGGCTAGCGTCTAGAGTCAACATATAGTCAGTGGGAGAGAGAGGGTAGCTTCTAGCGCCATCATGAGCCCCGTGGGGGAGAGAGGGCCTGGCACTCAGAGGGCCCTGATGCCTAGGAGGGGGAGCAACCCTGCGAGACAGGTGTGAGGGGAACTAAGATATCACCGGCTGGCTCCAGTGGCTCGTGGTGAGCACCGTCTGGGATACAAGAAAGAGCCCAGAGGGGAGGGGACGAGAGACTGCGCCAAGAGGGGAGAGGAAAAGGACTGCTACACAAAGAGGGGAATGGAAAATAGACTGCACCAAGAGGGGAGGAAAGAGAGACTTCACCAAGAGAGAGTGAGAGAGAGACTGCACCAAGAGAAGAGAGGAAAATAGACTGCACCAAGAGGGGAAGTAACACTGCCCCAAGAGGGGAGAGGAAAAGAGACTGCACCAAGAGTTGAAAAAAGAGAGACTGCACCAAGACGGAAAGGAAAGAGAGATTGCACCAACAGCAAAGAGGAAAATAGACTGTAACGAGAGGATGAGATACTGCACCAAGCAGGGAGGGGAAAAAAGACTACACCAAGAGGAGAGAGGACGAGAGACTGCACCATGAGGAGAGGAAGAGAGCACCAATAGGGAAGAAGAAGAGAGACTGCACCATTAGGGGAAGAAAGAGAGACTGCACCGAGAGGAGAGGAAGAGAGACTACACCGAGAGGGAAGAAGAAGAGAGACTGCACCAAGAGGAGAGGAAGAGAGACTGCACCAAGAGGGAAGACAGAAAGAGAGCACCAAGAGGGAAGAGGAAGAGAGACTTCACCAAGAGGTCAAGGGACACTGCCCCAAGAGGGGAGAAGAAAAGAGAGTGCACCAAGAGGGAAGGGGGAAAATAAACTACACTAAGACAGGGGAGGAACAGAGACTGCACCAATAGGGAAGATGAACAGAGACTGCATCAAGAAGGGAGGGATAACAGACTGCACCAAGAGGGAAGGGGAAGAGAGACTTCACCAAGAGGCAACAGGAAGAGAGACTGCACCAAGAGGGATAGGAAGAGAGACTACCAAGAGAGGAAGAGTAAAAGAGACTGCACCAAGAGCTCATAGGGTAGAAGCCAGAGACCCAGAAGCGATGGCGGGGGGGAGCTACCTACAGGGCAATGGGCATCTGGAGGAGAGAGGGTCAAACCCTTGTGCGAGGCTCAGCTGCTGGTGTGTCACAGAATCAGACTACTCTGGGGTGCAGACACCTCCGGGGTGCAGGCAGCATGAGCCTCGAATGTATGACGATATAACGTGCGGTGCTACCACGACCGCCTTGTTACCACGCATGGCTTTACATTGCAAGTTGTTTCTACGACTTGCGCTAGATGGCGCGCTGGACTTAGGAATAGTATAAATCACTATTCCTACTCCAGTTAGTGCAACAGCAGGGAATGTGTTGGATTTGAAATCCAACACATTCCCTGGTGTTGCACGCCACCTGGCACAAGTTGTAGAAACGACTTGCGATGTAAAGCCACTTGTGGTAACAACGCGGTCATTGTAACAACTGTTATGTTGTGTGTACGGGGGGGAAAGTGCGTTTACCGCCACGGGCCTGTGTGGGCATGAAGACTCGGGGACACAGGTGCTTGGTATTCAGTCCGCCGCCGTGGCCGTTCTGACCTACGTGCGTGCGTGACGATTTATTTATTCAACTGGCATCACGTGACCTGACGCGTACGCCTGTGCGTATCGCGTCAGTGTCACAACATTACATTCCTCCCCAACACACAAAAACTTAAAACAACATCAGAATATATTGTCACTTCATTGTCACCTCTTGGACCTGGCACGACTACCCCTCATACTGTAGGCCCAACTTCAACACGTGCAAAACAGACCAACTTAAATCAAAACAGTCTTACTTGACGTAGTCCTTAAGGCGACGTGAAGGCTCGGGGTGCGGTCTCAGATTGTATCGCGGTTCCCCACTGTTCGGCAAAACACCCGAGCCCCTACTCACAGAGTCCCCGTTGACATCACCACCTCCGACGTCTGGTACCTCTGATTCTCCTGGCGGTGACGCCTCTGGCTGTTGAACAGGCTGCGGTGAGTCAGTACCCCGAATCTGGGAGTCAGTCCCTCCACTTGCAGTGTTTATAGATTCGGCTTGTTCCAGGAACCTCTCCACTCTTTGCGGGTGCCCCTGGGGCGCTCCTTGACGTCTATCTCCCAGTCCGAGGGGTATGGGAATCTTTTTGAAGTATGAAACATTCCTAGTTATCTTTTCCCCTCTTCGCCTGGCTGTCACACAGGTGCCCCTGACTTCTTCCACAGTCCATGGTTCTGGCTCAAAGCTCAAACGGAACTTACTGCCGGGCATCCGATTTTTGATGAGTACCATGTCACCTGGTGCCATGTCCGGTGCAACCGCCCGTCGTCGAGTGTCGATCTGTGCATAGGCTCCGCGGCGCCGGGTGTCAATAGCACTGTCGTCGGGAGCTTCAGGCCTCCACTCTGGATGATGTGGTATTGTGTCTGTTATTACCCGTCCCATCAGCAAATGGGCCGGGGCAGTCCCTGTGGTGGAGTGCGGCGTCTGGCGATAGCTTCGGAGGAAGGTAAAAATCGCGAGCTCCACTGACTGGTTTTTCTCGTGAGCGATTCGTATTACTTTATTGAGGGTCCTCATGAAGCGTTCGGCTTCCCCATTTGCTTGAGGCCAGCGGGGCGTGATTCGCCGATGATGAATACCCAACGCTTGCAGATATGCAGCGAATTCTTGACTCTGAAATGGGGACCCATTGTCCGTTCTGATTTCCTTCACCAAACCATGGGTTGCCATTATTTTCTCCATTTTCGGGATCACCTCACTTGCACTCAAGGCTGTTAGTATTTCCACTCCGGGATACTTTGAGTGGTCATCAATGGCGACTAATGTGTGCCTTCCGTCCGGCAGGCTGCCAAAGTCCACACTTATCTTGGACCACGGTCTTCTGGATCGGGGTTCCATTACAATGGGAGCTGGCCGGGGTGCTTCCCCAGTGACCTGGCAGGCGTGGCACGCCCGAACTGTGATTTCTACCAGTTCGTCCATGAGAGGGAACCACACTTTAGTGCGGAGCCTCGACTTGGTTTTTACCATGCCTTGATGGCCCAAGTGAGCTAGATCCACCATTCTCTGGGTTAGCGACGTCGGGATGACTAGTCGGTGTCCTCTCAGTAAACACCCTGTGCCGTCTTCGGTCAATTCTTCTCTGATGTTGTAGAGGCTGTCCATTATCTGTCTTGCTCTGGGCGTCAGGCTCTTCCACTCCTCTCTGACTCTGTTCCAGTTGTTGTTTTGGACCGCAAGCCTGGCTTTCTGCAGGCATTCATCCTCACTGGTGGCTTGCGACAGGCTGGCCATGGATAGCGGTCTGGGACACGACCGAGCGGTTACACATCGTACATACTCCTCCGTTTCCACCGCTTCAGCCACCTCTTGCGGGGTTGCCTTGCGAGGGTGACGAGAGAGGTAGTCCGCGGGATTCGGTGCTCCCGGCTGGTACTCTATCTTGCAGTTGTAATTTTGCAATTGAAGCATCCACTTCTCGATTCTCGGTGGTGGTTTCGTGGATGTGCCCGAGAACAGAGCTACCAGGGGCTTGTGGTCAGTTGCTACAACGAACGGTTTGCCATACACATACAAGTGGAAATGGTGACAGCCCCAGTGGATGGCTATTGCCTCTTTCTCTATCTGGGAATATCTGTGTTCAGTCTCGGTGAGTGACCTGCTGGCGAAGGCTACCAGAGTCCATTCCTCTGCGTTCGTCTTCCTCTGCAGCAGAACCGCGCCCAGTCCGACTGGACCGGCGTCCACGGCAATTAGTGTGAGCTTGGCTGGGTTAAAGAATGCAAGCGTCGTCACTTCTGAAAGTGCATTTTTGATCTCCTCAAATGCTCAGGCATGCTCGCTGTTCCATGTCCAGGGGGTGGATTCTCTTGTCAGTTCTCTCAGGGGCGCTGTTAGGTTGGCCAGATCTTTGATGAATCTACCGCAGTAGTTGACCATTCCTAGAAAGCTTCGTACTTCCGTGATGTTTGTGGGGGCAGCCGCTTCTTTAATGTCCTTCACCTTATCCGGGTCGGGGTTTACTCCTTCCGCAGAGAAAGTGTACCCAAAGAACTGGAGTTTGTTGCACAGGAACTCGCACTTTTCACGATGCAGTGTGAGACCTGCGTCTCTTATCCGTCGTAGCACCTGTACCAACTGCTCGTTGTGTTACACAACCGTCGTGGCGTGTACCATAATGTCGTCACTGACATTGATGGCCCCGGGGATCCCAGCGATGAGCTCCTGGATCACGTTTTGGAACACCTCGGCGGCGCTCGACACTCCAAAACTCAATCGGGTGTACCGCCTTAGCCCCACGTGTGTCGAGAACGTGGTGATGTTCCGGGATTCTTCATCCAGTACTAATTGGTGATAACCTGATCGGAGATCTAACTTCGAGAACCACCTGGCACCCGCCATCTCCCCGATGAGGTAGTCGATGGTGGGAGTGATATGGCGCTCCCTCTTGATGGCAACGTTGGCGCCAAGAAACCGATGGTGAAAGTGCGCGGTACAAATATTTTTAACATACCATAACACAGTCGCATATCGACGCATATTCGGACTGCGCCAGGCTGTTTAGGTTTCCTTGCCACGACTATGGGAGACACCCACGGGGTCGGCCCAGATACCTTCTCGATGATTCCAGCAGCTTCAAGCTTCTTCAATTCAGCCTCCACCAACGGTCTGAGATGGAACGCTATGCGGCGATGTCGTAGGGCTATTGGCTGGACGGATTGATCTATATGTAAGTGGATCTCCTTGCCGCGGAACTTGCCTATCCCCTGGAACACTTCTTCAAATTCTTCTAGGATGTGGTGCATTGACTCTTGGTGTACCCCAAATGCGAAGGTCACTACCCCGAGGTCTTCCGCGGCTCTGCAGCCTAGGAGCATGCCTTGTCCGTCTTCTGTGACATATATGTTTGACGTGACTGTTCGTGTCCCGTGAGATATCGTGGTCTTGAACTTGCCACACACTTTCAACGGTTCCTCCTGTCCATATGCGAATACCGTTATCGCTGACGGCTGTAGCGCGGGCTTTGGGTGCCTGGAACTGTGCAGCACAGCGGCCATGATGTTAATGCTAGCCCCTGTATCTACTACAGTGGTGATCTCTTGCGACCCTACCCGGATCCTGCACTGCGGAAGGCGTCTTGACCTGCGCGTTGCTGTGCCTATCATGTGTATCCGGTGTATCACCTTCTCTTCTTTGCCATCATCATCCATGTCGCTGGCCACCAGCTCTCCTTCCTCCACGGCATTCACTGTTTGGAGGGGTTTGCGTAACCTCTTTGAGCGGCACACCTTCTCGAAGTGGTTGAAGCGACCACAACCCAGACACTTCCTTCCTCGTGCGGGACACTCTGCCGCAGCATGTGGTGACCCTCCACAGCACCCGCAAGACTTGGGTTGTTCTTGAGCGGCCGAACCTGCTCCCCTTTTGGGCCACCTCTGTTTTGGTCTGACTGCGACTGCGTTGACTGGCTCCACCTTTACAGGTGCCTGCAGGACGCTTTCCATGTGCGCAGCACGTGCTTTCGACAGTTCTTTTGTCCGACCCATTGTCAAGATTTCCGCGAGGGGTTTGCCGGATTCCTCCAATATTCTCTCTCTCAGCTTGACTGACGCGCACCCCTGTATTATCTGGCCTCTTATTTCCTCCGTCTCGTCACGGATCCCACAGGTGGCTGCTAGGTTTTTCAGGCGGGCGTGGAACTTGTCGAGCGACTCCTAGGGAAACTGGCGCGCTTGGCGGAATATGAATCTCTCATAATCGCGATTTGCCATTGGTTCGAAGTGTTCGTTTAGCGCCGCTATCGGTGTCATGTGAGTTTTGGGGGTGTTTTCCGCAAGCGTCTTGACTATATTGTGAATTTCCTTCCCTCCGAGATGGATTATCATCGCGTGTTTTTGGTCTCTCTGGACCTTCGTGGCTTCAAAGAAAATGCGTACTCTGTCTTCCCAGTCTCTCCATCGGGCTGCCACTGCTGATGGGGACCCCTCTACTGAGAACGGCTCAATTGGTGGAATGTTAGCCATTTTGCGCGCGAGCTGCCTGCGCTAGGCGAGACCTATCTCTGCACCTGGGTGTGCTTGCTTCCAGTATCCCTGCTCTTCTCCCACGTGGCAGACGGAGGCCTCTTGTCTGGCCGAGTTGGGGCTCCCCCTCCTGCTCTGGGCTGTTCAGTGCTGTGGGGGCCTTGGGCAGCTCACATCCAGTACCCCTCTTGACTCCCACTCAGGTAACTCCCCTCCAGGCTCACAGAGGGGGCCAGGCACACCACTCACGCAAAGGTAGGCTGCAGGGCTGCACCGCTTTCAGCCAGCGCGAGACAGCGCTTCCGGCCAACTCCAGGGAGGCATTAACCACGTGGCATGCGGCGCGCTGGGGACACCCTCCAGCGAGGCTCGAGGAAACGCTCACCTCGGCCCTGGATTGGAAGCGCGTGGTGCGCGATTTACCGGCAAGTAGGTGCGCGCTTCGCAGACTGCGCGACTCCACCTCCTCACGCCGCAGCAGGGGCCGTCACACTCCAGCGATGCACCGCGGGGGCACGAGCGCCGAAAGCGGAGCTCGCTCCAAGGCCGCCACACTCACGGGAGCTGGAAACACGAGGGCACGCCCACCCTCGTCGCCACTTGTTATGTTGTGTGTGCGGGGGGGGAAGTGCATTTACCGCCACGGGCCTGTGTGGGCATGAAGACTCGGGGACACAGGTGCTTGGTATTCAGTCCGCCGCCGTGGCCGTTCTGACCTACGTGCGTGCGTGACGATTTATTTATTCAACTGGCATCACGTGACCTGACGCGTATGCCTGTGCGTATCGCGTCAGTGCCACGACATTACAAACAACCACGTTGTTACCTACCTGCGTGGTAACAACAGCGTTGTAACCGCTGTTTCCCATGAGCCTCAGCTGCAGGTACGAGACCAGACACAATCCCTTGTGCGAGGCTCAGCTGCTGGTGTGTCACCGAGTCAGATACCCCCAGAGTGCAGGTGGCATGAGCCTCAGATGCAGGTACGAGACCAGACACAAACCCTTGTGCGAGGCACAGCTGCTGCTGTGTCACGGGGCAGCGCAGTACATGAAAGAGGGAGGGACCACTGGCAGGCAGCACAGTGCATTAAAAAGTGTGAGGGGTCGCTGGCAGGCAGCACAGTGCACGAGAGATTGTGAGGGATCGCTGGCAGGCCACACAGTTCATGAGGGAGTGTGAGGGATTGCTGACAGGCAGCACAGTATGTGAGAGAGTGTGAGGGATAGCTGCAGGCAGCGCAGTGCACGACAGAGGGTGAGGGATCACTGACAGGCAGCACAGTACACAAGAGAGTGTGAGGGGTCGCTGGCAGGCATTACAGTATAAGAGAGTGTGAGGGATCGCTGACAGGCAGCACAGTACGAGAGCGAGTGTGAAGGATCGCTTATAGGCAGCACAGTATAAGAGAGTGTGAGGGACCGCTGACAGGCAGCACAGTACGAGAGCGAGTGTGAAGGATCGCTTATAGGCAGCAGAGTATAAGAGAGTGTGAGGGACCGCTGACAGGCAGCACAGCAGATGAGAGAGTGTGAGGGTTTGCTGACAGGCAGCACAGTGCACGAGAGAGTGTGAGGGATCACTGACAGGCAGCACAGTACATGAGAGAGTGTGAGGGATCGCTGACAGGCAGCACAGTACATGAGAGAGTGTGAGAGTTCGCTGACAGGCAGCACAGTGCACGAGAGAGTGTGAGGAATCGCTGACAGGCAGCACAGTGCACGAGAGAGTGTAAGGGATCGCTGACAGGCAGCACAGTACACAAGAGAGTGTGAGGGATCACTGACAGGTAGCACAGTATGCGAGAGAGTGTGAGGGATCGCTGATAGGCAGCACAGTATAGGTGAGTGTGAGGGATCGCTGGCAGGCAGCACAGTACATGAGAGAGTGTGAGGGATCACTGACAGACAGCACAGTACATGAGAGAGCGTGAGGGATCGCTGGCAGGCAGCGCAGAGCATGAGAGAGCGTGAGGGATCGCTGGCAGGCAGCGCAGTGCATGAGAGAGCGTGAGGGATCGCTGGCAGGCAGCACAGTACATGAGAGAGCGTGAGGGATCGCTGGCAGGCAGCGCAGTGCATGAGAGAGCGTGAGGGATTGCTGGCAGGCAGCACAGTGGCCGTGTGAAGAGAACAGATATGTGACACATGGTAACCCCTTGTGATTTGAGCTCCTCACCAGGTGACCATGTGAGGGGAACACATATCATGTGACAAATTATAGCACTGTGTGATATCGTCTCCTCACCATGTGACTGTGTAAAAGGAGCGGATATCCTGTGACACACTGTGACACACTGTATCACTGTGCGATATAAGCTCCTCACCGAGTGACCCAGTGTGAAGGGAAAAGATATCCTCTGACACACAGTAACACCGTGTGATATTGTCTCCTAACTAGGTGACCGTTTGAAGGAAATGGATATCTTGTGACAGATAGTAACACTGTGTGATATTGGATTCTCATCAGGTGACCATGTGAAGGGTGCAGATATTCTGTAGCGCACTGTAACACTATGTGATATTGGTTCCTCACCAGGTGACTGTGTGAAGGTAGCAGATATCCTGTGAAATATGCTAATACTGTGATCCTATGACACATGGTAACCTCTTGGGATATTAGCTCCTCACAGGTGACCATGTAAAGGGAACAGATATCTTGTGACACATGATAACACTTTGTGATATTAGCTCCTTACAATGTTACTGTGTGAGGGTAACAGATATCCTGTGACACACAGTATCACTGTGTGATATCATCTTCTCACCAGGGGACCGTGTGAAGGGAATGGATATCCTGTGGCAGATGGTAACCCCTTGTGATATCGGCTCATCACAGATGACCGTGTGAAGGGAAAGGATATCATGTGACACATGGCAACCCCTTGTGATATCGTCTCCTCCTCCGGTGACCGTGTGAAGGGAAAGCATATCCTGTGACACATAGTAACCCCTTGTGATATCGTCTCCTTCTCCGGTGACCGTGTAAAGGGAAAGGATATCCTGTGACACATAGTAACCCCTTGTGATATCGTCTCCTCCTACGGTGACCGTGTGAAGGGAAAGGATATCTTGCGACACATGATAACACTTTGTGATATCAGCTCCTCACCAGGTTACCGTGTGAGGGTAACAGATATCCTGTGACACACTGTATCACTGTGTGATATCGTCTTCTCACCAGGGGACCATGTGAAGGGAACGGGTATCCTGTGACAGATGGTAACACAGTGTGATATCGGATTCTCACCAGGTGACCATGTGAAGGGTGCAGATATCCTGTGACACACGGTAACCCCTTGTAATATCGGCTCCTCACAGGTGACTGTGTGAAGGAAAAGGATATCCCGTGACACATGGTAACCCCTTGTGATATCGTCTCTTCCTCCAGTGACGGTGTAAAGGCAAAGGATAGCCTGTGACACACTGTAACACTGTGATATCGGCTCCTCACAGGTGACCGTGTGAAAGGAAAGGATTATCCTGTGACTCATAGTAACCCCTTGTGATATCGTCTCCTTCTCCGATGAATGTGTGAAGGGAACGGATATCCTGTGACACATGGTAAGCCCTTGTGATATCGTCTCCTCATAGGTGACCGTGTGAAGGGGAAAGGATATCCTGTGACACATGGCAAGCCCTTGTGATAACGTCTCCTACCCTGGTTACCGTGTAAAGGGAAAGGATATCCTGTGACACATGGTAACACCTTGTGATATCGGCCCCTTACAGGTGACCATGTGAAGGGAACAGATATCATGTGACAGTTGGTAACACTGTGTGATATTGTCTCCTCCTTCCCAGGTGACCATGTGAAGGGAATGGATATCCTGTGACACACTGTGACATTGTGATATCGTCTTCTCACCAGGGGACCATGTGAAAGGTGCAGATATCCTGTGACACATGGTAACCTCTTGTGATATCGGCTCCTCACAGGTGACCATGTGAAGGGAACGGATATCCCATGACACATGGTAATCCCATGTGATATCGTCTCCTCCCACGGTGAAGGTGGGAAGGGAAAGGATATCTTGTGACACATGGTAACCCCTTATGATATCGGCTGCTCACAGGTGACCTGTGAAGGGAAAGGATATCTTGTGACACATGATAACACTTTGTGATATCAGCTCCTCACCAGGTTATCATGTGAGGGGAACAGATATTCCTGTGACACACAGTATCACTGTGTGATATCGTCTTCTCACCAGGGGACCATGTGAAGGGAACGGATATCCTGTGACAGATGGTAACACAGTGTGATATCGGATTCTCACCAGGTGACCATGTGAAGGGTGCAGATATCCTGTGACAAATGGTAACCCCTTGTGATATTGTCTCCTCCCCAGGTGACCGTGTGGAGTGAAAGGATATCCTTTGACACACTGTAACACTGTGATATCTGCTCCTCACAAGTGACCATGTGATGGGAAAGGATATCCTTTGACACATGGTAATCTCTTGTGATATCGTCTCCTCCTCCAGTGACGGTGTGAAGTAAAAGGATATCCTGTGACACACTGTAACATTGTGATATCGGCTCCTCACAGGTGACTGTGTGAAGGGAAAGGGTATCCTGTGACACATAGTAACCCCTTGTGATATCGTCTCCTCCTCCGGTGACCATGTGAAGGGAACAGTTATCCTGTGACACATGGTAAGCCCTTGTGAGATCGGCTCCTCATAGGTGACTGTGTGAAGGGAAAGGATATCCTGTGACACATGGCAGCCCCTTGTCATATCGTCTCCTACCCTGGTGACCATGTAAATGGAAAGGATATCCTGTGACACATGGCAGCCCCTTGTGATATCGTCTCCTACCCTGGTGACCGTGTAAAGGGAAAGGATATCCTGTGACACATGGTAACCCCTTGTGATATCAGCCCCTTACAGGTGACCATGTGAAGGGAACGGATATCCTGTGACAGATGGTAACACTGTGTGATATTGTTTCCTCCCCAGGTGACCATGTGAAGGGAATGGATATCCTGTGACACACTGTAACACTGTGATATCGTCTTCTCACCAAGGGGCCATGTGACGGGTGCAGGTATCCTGTGACACATGGTAACCTCTTGTGATATCGGCTCCTCACAGGTGACCATGTGAAGGGAACGGATATCCCGTGACACATGGTAATCCCATGTGATATCGTCTCCTCCCCCGGTGACGTTGTGAAGGGAAAGGATATCCTGTGACACACTGTAACACTGTGATATCGTCTTCCCACCAGGGGACCATGTGAAGGTAACAGATGTCCTGTGACACATGGTAACCCCATGTGATATTGTCTCCTCCCCCAGTGACGCTGTAAAGGGAAAGGATATCTTGTGACACATGGTAACCCCTTGTGATATTGGCTCCTCACACGTGACCTGTGAAGGGAAAGGATATCTTGTGACACATGATAACACTTTGTGATATCAGCTCCTCACCAGGTTACCGTGTGAGGGGAACAGATATCCTGTGACACACAGTATCACTGTGTGATATCGTCTTCTCACCAGGGGACCATGTGAAGGGAACGGATATCCTGTGACACATGGCAACCCCTTGTGATATTGTCTCCTACCCTGGTGACCGGGTAAAGGGAAAGCATATCCTGTGACACATGGTAACCCCTTGTGCTATCGGCCCCTTACAGGTGACCGTGTGAAGGAAATGGATATCCTGTGACACACTGAAACACTGTGATATCGTCTCCTCACCAGGGGACCATGTGAAGGGTGCAGATATCCTGTCACACATAGTAACCCCTTGTGATATCGACTTCTCACAGGTGACCGTGTGAAGGGAACAGATATCCTGTGACACATGGTCACCCCATGCGATATATAGAAAAAAACGGCAGTGGTTACAAGAACAGGTCAGCACCTCCGTCTCTATCTTATCCCAGTATTTTAACAGTACTAAGTTTATAGGTGTGCTCTATGTAGAACACCGTGCTATCTATCGGTGTCCGTCCTATATACAGAAAAGAATTCACTTTCCCATGTATAATGAAAACAAATATCAATTACAGAGCACAACCAATGGCATATCTTATTATCTGACTTAGTAGTCAGTACGGTTTTAATAGACCCAAATGCAAGTACAGTACAAGTGAAAGAAAAACATCAAATGTCAATAGCAATTTAGTAGACAAATGGAAAATGCATTGGAGTCTTGATGTAGACGACTCAAAGTACAAGGTGGGTGAGCAGACAGCCGACACGTGTTTTGTCGTGTTAGTACGACTTTTTCAAGGCTCGCAATTGTTTTACATCAGTGGCTCGAAAAATTCTTCTGAGACCCCGTGAAGTTTTCTAGGGATCTCAAATGAACTAGGAACATTCACAACGACACCAAACGATCCTCTTAACATATGAAGTATCCGAAGTATAATAATCAGGATAGGCAGAGGCCTGTGTTCTGATGCGCTGCGAGCAGGAGTTCAGATTGTGGTCAAAGTGTCAAGTGGTGAACACCAGAAATGGTGTTAGCAAGCATTAAGACGTCCACTGCAGTTCAGAGCAAACATCTACGTCCTACTCAGCGCGTTGCGTCCTCCAAAAGGCACCAAAATCACTTTGTGATTGTTCCTAGTTCATTTGAGATCCCTAGAAAACTTTACGGGGCCTCTCAGAAGAATTTTTCGAGCCACTGATGTAAAACAATTGCATTGGTTGTGCTCTCTAATTGATATTTGTTAACCCCATGTGATATCATCTCCTCCCCCGGTGACGGTGTGAAGGGAAAGGATATCCTGTGACTCACTGTAACACTGTGATATCGTCTTCCCACCAGGGGACCATGTGACGGGAACGGATATCCTGTGACACATGGTAACCCCATGTGATATCATCTCCTCCCCCAGTGACGGTGTGGAGGGAACGGATATCCTGTGACACACTGTAACACTGAGATATCGGCTCCTCACAGGTGACCGTGTGAAGGGAAAGGATATCCTGTAACACATGGTAACCACTTGTAGTATCGGCTCCTCACAGGTGACCGTGTGAAGGGAAAGGATATCCTGTAACACATGGTAACCACTTGTAATATCGGCTCCTCACAGGTGACTGTGTGAAGGGAATGGATATCCTGTGACACACTGTAACACTGTGATATCGGCTCCTCACCGGTGACTGTGTGAAGGGAACAGATATCTTGTGACACACTGTAACACTGTGATATCGGCTCCTCACAGGTGACTGTGTGAAGGGAACAGATATCCTGTGACACACTGTAACACTGTGATATCGGCTCCTCACAGGTGACTGTGTGAAGGGAACGGATATCCTGTGACACACTGTAACACTGTGATATCGGCTCCTCACAGGTGACTGTGTGAAGGGAACGGATATCCTGTGACACACTGTAACACTGTGATATCATCTTCCCACCAGGGGAACATGTGAAGTGAACGGATATCCTGTGACACATGATAACCCCGTGTGATATCATCTCCTCCCCCGGTGACGGTGTGAAGGTGTGAGACCGGCCTCACGGCGTATGCCCTCCCGATCATCCAGTCCACCTGCAACCACCCTCAAGACACGACATCTCCGACTCCGGCCGCCCCAGCCACACAGACCCGAGGGCCGGCCCGAGCCCCCGACAGACTCGACAACCTACCACGCATGTCCGCCCGAGGGAGCGGGAACCCCCGAGCCAGACCAAGAGGCGCCAGCCCAGTCACACCTCGGGTCGCCTTTCCCTGGGAGGACTCGATCGGCCACCAGGCCCCTGGGGAGCAGGCGCCTCGCCTGCCGAGCGTCTGGGGTCCCTCCCAGACCCACCTGAAAAGACCAAAGAAACGAGCGGCAGGAAATCCCGCCGAACCCCCTCAGTCACTCAAGGCTCCCCTCTGCGAGGACTCCGGACTTCAAAGGGCAGGGGGAGTATAACAAGGGGTGCCGGAGGAACGAATAGCAGAGAAGACCTGGAACCATCGAAGCCTGCTGACGCTGTCGCGGCTCCTGAAACACCGAACCGCCTGGGCCTGCTGAGTGACTCGCGGCCCCCAGCCATTGAACCATCTGAGCCCTGCTGACGAGATTGCGGCTCCCGACCTCCGAACCACCTGGGCCTGCTGAGTGACTCGCGGCCCCCCGACTCTCGAACCACCTGAGCCCTGCGGATAAGATCGCGGCTCCCGAACTCCGACTACCTGTGCCTGCTGAGTGACTCGCGGCGCTCCCCTCGAGGACGAATTGGCAAGAGATCGCCCAGAGAAACAACACCCTCCAGCTCGAGAATTGTGAGCTATCCGCAGGGTACTTTGCAGAGACACTACCTTCAAAGACTGTCCCGCTACCCCCATTCCCCTACCACTGATTTGCAGTCTCTTGTACCGCTGATGTACTCCTTACGCCTTGGATCATAAAGATCCCTTGAAACCTTCGATAAAATAACCTATCGTCCTACAAAGAATACGTGTGGTGTCCCTCTGTTCGTAGTGTAAGCTCAGGGTGTGCGCACCTGGTTCGGCCTACTTGGGAGAGGTGGGTCAAAGGGGTGGGCAAGACGTGTATCGAACCCCCCTCCGGCGAACGCCTTTCCAACATTTGGTGGCAGACGACGGGATCTGAGACGACACCGAAAGAGAGCGTGCAGTGAACGACTGACGCACTACCAAACAGAGATGGAAGGAGAAACCTCCCTGGGTGCCGCAGGTACCAAAATGAGCTCGATGTTCTGAGAGGATCAATTGGACTATTATACGCATAGAGAATTAAAACAATTTTGCAAAGACCTTGGAATCGCTACCACCGGATTAAGCACAAAGGAAGACTTCCAAAAAGTATTGAAGGCCTGGGTCGAGACGGGGGCGCCCCCGACCCAAACGGAAGGAGACTCCGCCCATGAACCTCAAAGCATCCCGGTGAGAAACAGCAGGCCAGAGGGGAACCTGTCCCCCGAGGAACTAGCCGACCGAGAGAGAGGCCGCAACCACGAACTTGAACTGGCCAAGCTGAAAATCGAGGGAGAACTAAAACTGGCCGAGAAAAAGTTAGCCGTCGAGCAGTTACGGCTACAAGGGGAACTCGAAGAAAAGAGACGCCAAAGAGAGCACGACGAAAAGAAACTCCAGCTGGAACATGAACGCAGCCTGAAAGAGATCGAGTTGAGGGCTAAAAGCGAAGAGTTACGACCTTCCGGGGTTCTACCATCCACTCCCACCGTGGAAGCCAATGTCCACATCCCCAAGGATGTGGTAAAGGAGTATTACAAAAACGACGATATCCAGCAGTGGTTTAAGGCCTACGAAATCGCCATGACCTCTCACCGAGTCCCGCAGAAGGATTGGGGGGCTGGGCTATGGGGCCGGTTCTTAAGCGAAGGGAGAGATACCCTGCTGGATTTACCCTCCACGGTCATGAACTCCTACAGCCACATGAAAGAAGCCCTCGTGGGCCGGTATGGACTCACCCCCGAGATGTACCGGCAAAGGTTCCGAGATTGCAAAAAGATACTGGGCACCACCTGGGTAGAATACGTGAACTTTAACAGCCGGGCCTTGGATGGGTGGATCAAGGGCAGCAAGGTCTCCACCTTCGAAGAGCTGTTTGATCTGATCGCCTGGGAACATTTAGCGGCCAACTGCTTTGTAGAACTGCGCCAACATCTCCTGGACAGTAAACTCACCGACCACCGAAAGCTAGCCGCCGAGGCTGACCGTTGGGTGAACACCCGGGCCGCCCGAGGCCCCGTGGGAGACTACGGTCGCCACAGTCAAGGACCACCTCGCCAGAGGGGCGGAGGAAACCATGGCCGACCGAGAGACTTCCCAGGGGGGCCCCCGCACAGCCCTCCCAGCAGCCCACCAGCGGCAGGTCCAGCACCGTCCCCAGCCAGCACCGGAGCCCCGGGGCGGCAAGGGCCACGAACCAGGATCACCTGCTTCCGCTGCCAACAGACCGGACACTACGCCAATGACCCCCAGTGTCCCCAGTATCAACGAACCGCAACGACCAACCCCCCGGCCCGGCAGATGGCCTCCGTGGCCCTAGGGGATGAGATAGAGGACTCCGAAGAGTGGGAACCAGCCGCCATGGCCCTGGTCTCCCTTGGTGATCGAGAAATGGTCCCCGGGACACCCTTGCCCGCCAACACGAAGAAGTACCGACAGCAGGTGACCATCAACGGCCACCGAGTCGAGGGCCTCCGCGATACCGGGGCAAGTGTCACCGCGGTCCACCGCAACCTAATCTCTGAAGACCAGATCCTACCCGGTGCCCTCTGTCCGGTCATATCCTCCGACAATTCCGAGAGCCTCTGCCAGATGGCTCTGGTGCCTTTTGAGTGGGGAGGAGTCTCCGGAGAATTGAAGGTAGCCGTCCGAACATCACAGCCCGTAGACTGCCTCCTGGGCAACGATCTTGAGAGTTCCCCGTGGAGGCAAGTTGAACGAAGAGCCCATCTCGAGATGATGGGCCTACCCGAATGGGTCTGCGCCACCACGCGATCCATGACCGCGCGAGTGCCACCCTCCGAGGGCGGTGAGGCCCTCCCACCAAACACTGTCCCCGAGGACCGGGACACCCTACCAGAAACGGACAACCTTCCTTCGGAAGGAGAAGAAGACACTAACCCGGGAGAAGAGCCGGAACCTTCCGCCCCTGAGGCACTGACCGAGCTCGGAGAACTGCCCGAGATGGCCCAGTGGCGCTGTGAGGGGGGTCCCTCCCTTGAAGAGTTCTGCCAGGAACAGGCCACCTGCCCTTCCCTCGTGGGACTCCGACAACAAGCAGAAGCACAGACCGCCGGTGACCGGACCGGAACCCACTGGGTCTATTGGGACAATGGCCTCCTATACAGTGAACAAAAGTCAGCCGAGCTAGGCTCAGCCCGAGTACTGGTGGTACCCCTGCGTTTCCGAAGCCTTCTCTTGGGCCTGGCCCACGATGTACCCTTGGCAGGACACTTAAGCCAAGACAAAACATATCAGCGATTAGTTACCCACTTCTATTGGCCCAAGATGCGAGCAAATGTAGAGGTCCACTGTAAATCCTGCCTCACGTGCCAGGGCAGTGGGAAAAGTGGCGGAAAGCGCAAGGCTCCATTACAACCCTTTCCCGTTGTGAGTACCCCGTTTGAGCGGGTCGGCATCGACATCGTGGGACCCCTGGATCCGAAGACCGCCCAGGGCCACCGATTCATCCTTGTCCTGGTGGACCATGCCACCCGCTACCCCGAGGCCATTCCCCTCCGCACCGTGACGGCTCCCGTGGTGGGCCGGGCTCTCATGGGGATCTTCTCCCGTGTCGGATTCCCTCGCGAGGTTGTGAGCGATCGCGGAACTAACTTCATATCCCGCTACATGAAGTCCCTGTGGCAGCAGTGCGGAGTAACATATAAGTTCACGACCCCCTACCACCCCCAGGGCAACAGCCTGGTGGAACGCTTCAACCGAACCCTGAAGGGGATGATCCTGGGCCTCGAGGAACCCCTGCGCCGAAGATGGGACGTCCTCCTCCCTTGCCTCCTGTTCGCGTACCGAGAAGTTCCCCAAAAATCCCTGGGGTTCAGCCCATTCGAACTACTATACGGACACCCCGTCCGGGGGCCCCTGAGCCTGGTCAAAGAGGGCTGGGAGACAAGCCCCCGGGGGACCCCTCCTGATGTGTTCCGCTACATCCTGGCGCTCCGCAACCAGACCCGGAAGTTCAGAGAACTAGCAGGGGCCAACCTCGAGGCCAGCCAAGAAGAAATGAAGCGCTGGTATGACCAGAACGCAACTCTGGTCGAGTTCCAGCCGGGCCAGCAGGTTTGGGTCATGGCACCGGTGAAACCCTGCGCCCTACAGGACAAATGGACTGGCCCCTTCAAGGTGATCGAGCGGAAGAGCCAGGTCACGTACCTGATCAATGTACAGTCCCCACGGAACCCCCTCCGGGTTCTCCACGTGAACCGTCTCAAGCCCCACTTTGTGAGAACGGAGTTAAGTTTGCTACTGGCCACCGATGATGGGGCGGAAGAAGACACTGAACCCTTGCCTGACCCCCTGTGCGCTAAAGAACTGGATGGTTCCGTGGAAGGAGTGAAACTGTCGACCACCCTCACTCCCCAACAGTCCGACGACTGTCGCCAGCTGCTCAGACAATTCGCAGACCTCTTCTCCCTCATCCCAAGAGTCACCGACTGGTGTGTGCACGACGTGGACACCGGCGACAGCCCACCTGTGAGACACCGAGCCTACCGGGTGCCTGACTGGGTCCGCACCTGCATCAAGACCGAAGTACAGAAGATGCTAACCCTTGGAGTGATCGAACCCTCCGATAGCCCCTGGGCCAGCCCGGTAGTCCTGGTCCCGAAAGCGGCCGCCCCTGGGGTCGCCCCCGAACTAAGATTTTGTGTGGACTACCGGGGGCTCAATGCGGTCACCCGAGCGGACGCTCATCCTATCCCCCACGCCGACGAACTCATCGACCGCCTTGGGGCCGCTCGTTTCCTCAGCACCTTCGACCTGACCTGCGGTTACTGGCAGATTGCGCTCACGGAGGGAGCAAAAGAACGCTCCGCCTTCTCCACACCCGATGGACACTACCGCTTCAGGGTCATGCCGTTCGGGATGAAAAATGCCCCGGCCACCTTTCAACGGTTGGTAAACAAGGTCCTGGCCGGACTCGAGGAGTTCAGCGCAGCATACCTTGACGACATAGCCGTATTCAGCTCTCAATGGCACGAGCATCTCCAGCACCTCCGGCAAGTACTGCTGGCCCTGCGCCAAGCCGGCCTAACCGTGAAGGCCAGCAAATGCCAGCTCGGGCAAGGCTCCGTGGTCTACCTGGGGCATCAGGTGGGCAGCGGGCAGGTCGCCCCCCTCCAACCGAAGATCGACGCCATCAAGTCCTGGGAGCCCCCCACCACTCAGACAGAAGTCCGGGCCTTCCTGGGCCTCAGAGGATACTACCGGAGGTTCATCAAAAACTATGGTAGCCTCGCAGGGCCTCTCACGGAGTTGACCTCCAAAAAGCTCCCGAAGAATGTGCAGTGGACTCCCCCGTGCCAACAGGCGTTCGACGCCTTGAAAACCGCCATGTGCACCGCACCAGTACTTAAGGCCCCCGACTACTCCCAAGAGTTTGTGGTCCAGACCGACGCCTCTGAACACGGCATCGGAGCCGTCCTCTCGCAATTCAACGACAAGGGCATTGATCAGCCCATAGCCTTCATCAGCCGAAGGCTGCTGCCTCGAGAACAGCGTTGGAGTACCATAGAGCAAGAGACCTTCGCCGTAGTCTGGGCCCTCAAGAAATTACGGCCCTACTTGTTCGGAACCCACTTCCGAGTGCAGACGGACCACCGGCCCTTGCGGTGGCTGATGCAGATGAGGGGAGAGAACCCTAAGCTATTACGATGGTCAATCTCCCTCCAGGGAATGGACTTCACTGTCGAGCATCGCCCCGGGGCGGATCATGCCAACGCCGACGGCCTGTCCCGGTTCTTCCGCTTCGGCAAGGAGAACCCCCCAGTGGATGGGTAGTTCTCCGCGCCTTTCAGCTGGGGGGGACGCGTGTGAGACCGGCCTCACGGCGTATGCCCTCCCGATCATCCAGTCCACCTGCAACCACCCTCAAGACACGACATCTCCGACTCCGGCCGCCCCAGCCACACAGACCCGAGGGCCGGCCCGAGCCCCCGACAGACTCGACAACCTACCACGCATGTCCGCCCGAGGGAGCGGGAACCCCCGAGCCAGACCAAGAGGCGCCAGCCCAGTCACACCTCGGGTCGCCTTCCCCTGGGAGGACTCGATCGGCCACCAGGCCCCTGGGGAGCAGGCGCCTCGCCTGCCGAGCGTCTGGGGTCCCTCCCAGACCCACCTGAAAAGACCAAAGAAACGAGCGGCAGGAAATCCCGCCGAACCCCCTCAGTCACTCAAGGCTCCCCTCTGCGAGGACTCCGGACTTCAAAGGGCAGGGGGAGTATAACAAGGGGTGCCGGAGGAACGAATAGCAGAGAAGACCTGGAACCATCGAAGCCTGCTGACGCTGTCGCGGCTCCTGAAACACCGAACCGCCTGGGCCTGCTGAGTGACTCGCGGCCCCCAGCCATTGAACCATCTGAGCCCTGCTGACGAGATCGCGGCTCCCGACCTCCGAACCACCTGGGCCTGCTGAGTGACTCGCGGCCCCCCGACTCTCGAACCACCTGAGCCCTGCGGATAAGATCGCGGCTCCCGAACTCCGACTACCTGCGCCTGCTGAGTGACTCGCGGCGCTCCCCTCGAGGACGAATTGGCAAGAGATCGCCCAGAGAAACAACACCCTCCAGCTCGAGGATTGTGAGCTATCCGCAGGGTACTTTGCAGAGACACTACCTTTAAAGACTGTCCCGCTACCCCCATTCCCCTACCACTGATTTGCAGTCTCTTGTACCGCTGATGTACTCCTTACGCCTTGGATCATAAAGATCCCTTGAAACCTTCGATAAAAAAACTTATCGTCCTACAAAGAATACGTGTGGTGTCCCTCTGTTCGTAGTGTAAGCTCAGGGTGTGCGCGCCTAGTTCGGCCTACTTGGGAGAGGTGGGTCAAAGGGGTGGGCAAGACGTGTATCGAACCCCCCTCCGGCGAACGCCTTTCCAACAGAAGGGAAAAGATATCCTGTGACACACTGTAACACTGTGATATCGGCTCCTCACAGGTGACCGTGTGAAGGTAACGGATATCCTGTGACACACTGTAACACTGTGATATCGCCTCCTCACAGGTAACCTTGTGCAGGGACCAGATATCCAGGGAAAGATGATAAGTTTGTGATATTGTCTCCTCGCTAGTTGACCCGGCGTGAAGGGAACCAATATCCTGTGACACACAGTAACAGTGTGTGATATTGTCTCCTCCCCCGGTTCTTGACTGCAGCCAGTAAGATATGCTGGGAGACAATCTTCCCGTGATACACACAAAAAGAGGATTCGTGTTTTTCTCCAACTGAGGTTTATATTTCCCAACTCAGGGGTACTCATATTATCGACTCCAGTAGCATAGGAGACTAAATCAGCGCATTCAGGATTGGAGCAGCCTACCTGCAGATCACACATGGCGCTACGCAGCAGGTTTGTTAACCCACTGAGCTATATCACTGGAACAATTTCCTGTGCTCTTCTGATTACTCAGAATATACAGCCATTGTGTTTGCCAGCTCAGCTATTTAACTGTTATTAAACCTAAACTGCACTAGTTATGAAACATCGATGCCGCAGGTGTGTTCATCCACTGAGCTATTTTGAAGGGTTTTAACGTTGCTCGGATTGTAACATAAATAAGCAGCAGGTGTTATTTCTTGCACCCTGAGCAGAGATGGTCCCTCCTGGTCATAGAAACGTCGGAGTGACAGATGCATGAACCTACTGAACCATCCTCAGGGATTACAATCCAGGCCCTGCTGCTTGCATAGATATCTCAGCAGCAGGTGTGTTGACCCATGCAGATTGTAATCTGTGCTCTGCTGGTTTACAGTCACCTCTGCAACAGATGCATGAACCTACTGAGCCATCCCTCAGGGATGATAATCCAGGCCCTGCTGCTTGCACAGATATCTCAGCAGCAGGTGTGTTGACCCATGCGGATTGTAATCTATGCTCTGCTGGGTTACAGTCACCTCTGCAACAGATGCATGAACCTACTGAGCCATTCCTCAGGGATGATAATCCAGGCCCTGCTGCTTGCACAGATATCTCAGCAGCAGGTGTGTTGAACCATGCGGATTGTAATCTGTGCTCTGCTGGCTTTACAGTCACCTCTGCAACAGATGCATGCACCCACTGTGCTATGTTAGTAGACTTATAACCCCTTCTTTCCTGGGGAGACAGGCGTGTACCCACTGAGCTGTTTCACAGGTATCACAGCCTGTGGCCAGTGGTTATGCTGCGACAGATGCTCTAACCCACGGCGCTGTCTCTTGGCATCATAACCAGTGGTTTCCTGGTGACACACAGACTTTGCGGTCGTTGGGTGGTCGATGGGATCTCATCCTCGGATGGAATGCCACCGTTACCACCCTGGGGGCGCAGCCCTGGGACCAGAGTTCAAGGCACGAAGGGGCTTCAAAGATAATGAAAGTAGAAGCCAGAAAACGCAGGAGTGTCAGGGGTGCAGCCGTGACAGCTAGAGATGTCTTGGGCTGTAGAGTGTGTGAGTGAGCGCCTGTGTCTGCAAGTGTGCATGGTTACATGTGTGTGTGTGAGCGCCTGTGTCTGCAAGTGTGCATGGTTACATGTGTGTGTGTGTGTGCGCCTGTGTCTGCAAGTGTGCATGGTTACATGTGTGTGTGTGAGCGCCTGTGTCTGCAAGTGTGCATGGTTACATGTGTGTGTGTGTGCGCCTGTGTCTGCAAGTGTGCATGGTTACATGTGTGTGAGTGAGCGCCTGTGTCTGCAAGTGTGCATGTTTACATGTGTGTGTGTGAGCGCCTGTGTCTGCAAGTGTGCATGTTTACATGTGTGTGTGTGAGCGCCTGTGTCTGCAAGTGTGCATGGTTAAATGTGTGTGTGTGAGCACCTGTGTCTGCAAGTGTGCATGGTTACATATGTGTGTGTGAGCGCCTCTGTCTGCAAGTGTGCATGTTTACATGTGTGTGTGTGAGCGCCTGTGTCTGCAAGTGTGCATGTTTACATGTGTGTGTGAGCACCTGTGTCAGCAAGTGTGCATGGTTACATGTGTGTGTGTGTGTGTGCCTGTGTCTGCAAGTGTGCATGGTTACATGTGTGTGTGTGAGCGCCTGTGTCTGCAAGTGTGCATGTTTACATGTGTGTGTGTGAGCACCTGTGTCTGCAAGTGTGCATGTTTACATGTGTGTGTGAGCGTCTGTGTCTGCAAGTGTGCATGTTTACATGTGTGTGTGTGAGCGCCTGTGTCTGCAAGTGTGCATGGTTACATGTGTGTGTGTGTGAGCGCCTGTGTCTGCAACTGTGCATGGTTACATGTGTGTGTGTGAGCGCCTGTGTCTGCAAGTGTGCATGGTTACATGTGTGTGTGTGAGCGCCTGTGTCTGCAAGTGTGCATGGTTACATGTGTGTGTGTACGCCTGTGTCTGCAAGTGCGCATGGTTACATGTGTGTGTGTGTGACCGCCTGTGTCTGCAAGTGTGCATGTTTACATGTGTGTGTGTGAGCACCTGTGTCTGCAAGTGTGCATGTTTACATGTGTGTGTGTGAGCGCCTGTGTCTGCAAGTGTGCATGGTTACATGTGTGTGTGAGCGCCTGTGTCTGCAAGTGCGCATGTTTACATGTGTGTGTGTGAGCACCTGTGTCTGCAAGTGTGCATGGTTACATGTGTGTGTGTGTGTGTGCGCCTTTGTCTGCAAGTGTGCATGGTTACATGTGTGTGTGTGAGCGCCTGTGTCTGCAAGTGTGCATGTTTACATGTGTGTGTGTGAGCGCCTGTGTCTGCAAGTGTGCATGTTTACATGTGTGTGTGTGAGCACCTGTGTCTGCAAGTGTGCATGTTTACATGTGTTGGAAGGCGGACCCCGAGGAGTCGGTGAGACCACCAAGGGGGGGCCCTCACACTGCACGAAGTAGCCGAGCGCTGCTGAGAAGTCTCCTGAGAGATCCTTCCCCTATCACGTACTAGCACAGTAACACCACCACACAGGACTCAAGGAGGTTGTTTCACGACAAGCAATTCTTTATCAGCATTAAAAAGGTTACGAGGTCAATATTTACACGAAGGGATCGAGGGATCCACCAAAAGTCTCAATGTCTCTTTGGAAGGGTAGGGGTAGCGGGACAGTCTTTAGCAGGGGTGCGGTACGAGGGTTCCTGAGGCCCAGTTCTTATCCTCAAGCTGGAGGACCTCCGGATCTCGGAGGGGTCGAGCCGCGACGGCGTCCGCAGGGCTCTGGCGTATAGTTCGTGGAGAGCCGCGATCAAATCAGCAGGGCTCTCAAGATGGTTTCTGCTCAGCTCGAGCCGCGACGTCGTCAGCAGGGCTCCGAGGGAGGTTTCAGCGAGGTTGGGCCGCGACAGCGTCAGCAGGGCTCCGATGTTCCGGGTGGCTTCAAAGTGTTCACAAGAAGGAGCCGCGACGCAGTCAGCAGGGCTCGTGATGGTTCCGACAAAAGTTCTTCTCCGTAGGTCAGCCGCGATTCAATCAGCAGGGCTTTCGACTCCGGGATACAACTGCCGGTCTGTGGCGGGGTCGCCCCAGATATAGGTCTGGAGCCCTTTGATGTCCGGACCCAGGCGCCCGGGGGGGGCGGAGAGGCCGGGTGGAGGTGGCCAGACGCCCAGCAGGAGAGGCGCCAGGCCCAAGAGAGTTGCAGGGCGATCACACCTAGAGAGGGGAGGACAGTTGGGGGTCCCCTTGATACTGTCCTCCGCCGGGGGCGATGAATGGTTCCTGCGGCACCCCCTGGCCAGTTCGTGGTGCCTCGATGTCGGGGCTTCGCTGGGGTCGAGGCCGGGTTGAGCGGGGTCGCGCTGGCTGGTGCACAGAGTCACGTGGATGCCAACAAGATGGCGGAGCCACGAGGGGTATGCGACCTCGTGCAGCTCAGGATGAAGGGTCTCGGTGCAGTTCAGAAGGGTGGCCCGTGAAGGCCGGGCCGGGGAACGGGCACAATCCACGGGGGTAAGGACCACGCCACGAGGCCGGGTCCAACAGGCGTCCCCCCCAGCCGAAGGCATGGAGAGTCACCCATCTCCTTGGGGATTCTCCTCGTCAAGGCGGTAGAAGCGGGACAGGCCGTCGGCGTTGGCGTGGTCATTGCCGGGCCGGTGTTCAACGTCAAAGTCCATCCCTTGTAGCGAGATGGACCACCGCAGCAGCTTGGGGTTCTCGCCCCGCATTTGCATTAACCACCGCAGGGGCCGGTGGTCGGTCTGGACCTGGAAGTGGGTACCGAAGAGGTAGGGCCGGAGCTTCTTGAGGGCCCATACTACAGCGAAGGCTTCACGCTCGATGGTGCTCCATCGTTGCTCCCGGGGCAGTAGCCGTCGGCTGATGAAGGCCACTGGTCGGTCGAGCCCCTTTTCATCGGCCTGGGACAGGACGGCCCCGATCCCATACTCGGAGGCGTCCGTCTGCACCACGAACTCCTTATTGTAGTCAGGGGCCTGCAGCACAGGGGCAGTACACATTGCTGTCTTTAGGGTGTCGAAGGCTGCTTGGCAGCGGGGTGTCCAGTGCACCTTCTTGGGCTGCTTTTTGGACGTTAGCTCTGTGAGGGGGCCAACAATGCTCCCATAGTCCCGGATAAACCGCCGGTAGTATCCGGTGAGACCCAGGAAGGCCCGGACAGCGGTCTGGGTAGTGGGGGGTTCCCAGGCTTGGATGGCATCTATTTTTGGTTGGAGAGGGGCCACCTGCCCGCTCCCCACTTGATGGCCCAGGTAGGTCACGGATCCGTGGCCGATCTGGCATTTGCTGGCCTTGATCGTGAGCCCGGCCCGCTGGAGGGCGGCCAGGACGGCTTTGATGTGAAGGAGGTGCTCTGCCCAGTGGTTGCTGTACACGGCAATGTCATCTAGGTAGGCCGCGCTGAAGGCCTCAAGCCCGGCCAAAACCTTGTTCACCAGTCTTTGGAAAGTGGCCGGGGCGTTCTTCATTCCGAAGGGCATCACCCGAAAGTGGTAATGCCCATCCGGGGTAGAAAAGGCGGATCTTTCTTGGGCGCCGGGGGTGAGCTGGATCTGCCAGTACCCGGCGGTGAGGTCCAGCGTGCTCAGGTAGCGAGCGGCCCCTAAGCGGTCGATGAGTTCGTCGGCCCGGGGTATAGGGTGGGCGTCCGTCTTGGTCACTGCATTCAGGGCTCGGTAGTCCACGCAGAATCGTAACTCCGGGGGTTGGCCGGGAGCTGCGGCCTTTGGCACCAGGACGACAGGGCTGGCCCACGGGCTGTCGGAGGCTTCGATGACCCCCAGGGCCAGCATCTTTGCTACTTCGGCCTGGATGCATGCCCGCACTCGGTCGGGTACCCGGTAGGCTCTGTGTCACACGGGAGGGCTCTCCCCGGTGTCGACGTCGTGGACGCACCAGTGGGTCACCCCCGGGGTGAGGGAGAAGAGGGCTGCGTAGTCCTGCAGCAGTTGCTGGCAGTCGTTGCGCTGTTCCGGAGTCAGGGAAGAGGCGAGTTGGACACCTTTGATTGATCCATCATGGACGTTGGACTGCAAGAGGTCGGGCAGGGGCTCGGAGTCGTCCTCGCCCCCCTCGTCGGTCGCCAGCAGCAGGCTCAGTTCGGTCCGGGCAAAGTGGGGTTTTAGCCTGTTGGCATGTAGGACCCGGAGGGGGTTCCGGGGGGACTCCAGGTCGACCAGGTAGGTGACAGGACTTTTCTTCTCCACTACCTTGAAGGGCCCCGTCCACTTGTCCTGGAGGGCGCCGGGTTCAACCGGGGCCATGACCCATACTTTTTGACCTGGCTCGAATTCTATGGTAGAGGAGTTGCGATCGTACCACCGCTTCATGTCCTCCTGGCTGACCTCGAGGTTGGCTTCGGCCATGGCTCGGAACTTGCGGGTCTGGTTTCGGAGGGTCAGGAGGTATCGGTAGACGTCAGGAGGGGCGCCTTGGGGCTTCGTCTCCCAGCCCTCCTTGACCAGGCTGAGCGGTCCGCGGACCGGGTGTCCGTACAATAGTTCAAACGGGCTGAACCCCAGGGACTTCTGCGGGACCTCCCGATAGGCAAACAGGAGGCACGGCAGCAGGACATCCCATCTCCGCCTGAGGGGCTCTTCCAGGCCCTGGATCATCCCCTTTAATGTTCTGTTGAACCGCTCAACCAGTCAGTTCCCCTGAGGGTGATAGGGGGTCGTGAACTTGTACGTGACCCCGCACTGCTGCCACAGGGACCGCATGTATCTGGAAATAAAGTTTGTGCCTCTGTCGCTCACCACTTCGCGGGGAAATCCCACTCGGGAGAAGATCCCCATTAAGGCCCGGCCTACCACGGGGGCCGTTATAGTTCTTAGCGGGACCGCCTCCGGGTACCTGGTGGCGTGGTCCACGAGGACCAGGATGAAGTGGTGGCCCAGGGCGGTCTGGGGGTCCAGGGGCCCCACGATATCGATTCCGACCCGTTCGAACGGGGTGCTGACGGCTGGAAAGGGCTGGAGGGGGGCCTTGACCCGACCCCCCGTCTTCCCGCTGGCTTGGCAGGTCTGGCAGGACCGGCAGTGGTTGTCCACGTCTCTCCGCATCCGGGGCCAGTAGAAGTGGGTCACCAGACGGCTGTACGTTTTGTCTTGCCCCAAGTGTCCGGCGAGGGGCACATCATGTGCCAGGTTGAGCAGGAACTCCCGGAAGCGGAGGGGGACCACCAACACTCGGCTGGCCCCGAGTTCTGCCACTTTTTGCTCACTGTATAGCAGGCCCTCGGCCCAGTAGACCCAGTGGGTGCCGGTCTGGTCCCCGTTGGTTTGGGCGGACGCTTGTTGGCGGACCCCGTCGAGAGTGGGGCAGGACTGCTGCTCTTGCTGGAACTGCTCCCGGGTGGGGCCCCCTTCGTGTCGCCATGGGGTCAGCTCTGGTAGGGCGCACGGGGAAGCAATCTCTTCGGGGGAGGATTCACTAGGTCCAGGGTCGGTGTCCGCCTCCCCCTCGCTGCTGGCGGGAGGGGGTGCGAGCCCCTCGGGCTGGGCGGCCCCGGAGGCCGAGGATGAGCGGGGCCCGGGCGGTCATGGACCGGGTGATAGCGCAGGCCCAGTCAGATAGTCCCAGCATTCGGAGGTGCTCTCGTCGCTCTACTTCAGCCCAGGGGGAACTCTCCAAGTCGTTCCCCAGGAGGCAGTCTACGGGGGCATCGTCGCGTACCGTCACTTTCAACAGGCCCGTCACCCCTCCCCACTCGAAGGGGACCAGGGCCATCTGGCACAGGCTTTCGCTGTTGTCGGCCGTCCGGACAGGGCACAGCACATTCGGTAGGATCTGTTCGGGGGTCACCAGGTGGCAGCGGACAGCGGTGACACTGGCGCCGGTGTCACGAAGGGCTTCGGCCCGTTGTCCATTGACCGTGACCTGCTGCCGGTACTTCTGGGTGTTGCTTGGGATGGGGGTGCAGGGTACCATTTCTCGGCTACCCAGGCAGACCAGGGACATGGCTGCCGGCTCCCATTCAGTGGTCCCTCGGTCGAGGGTCTCTTCCTCCTCTTCTCCTTCTCCCAGGGCGGCGGCCGCCAGCTGTCGGGGCGGGGGCCCGCCGGCCCCGTTTCTTCGGTTCAGGGGGCAGACCGGATCGCTGGCATAGTGTCCGGTGTGTTGGCAGCCGTAGCACGTTACTGGTGGCCGTGGTCCGGGTCTGGCCAGGGGCGCCCCCCTTCGGGCTAGGCTCGGGGAGAGTTGTTGCTGCGGTGGCCCTCGAGGGGGGCTCCTGGGGGCCCCGGCGGGATGGTCTCGGTTCCTGTTCGGCCCTCCCCCTCCACCGCATTGGCGGGGGGGGTCCGGTGGGGTTCCTCTGGTACTCCCCCATTGAGTTCCGGGGGACCCGGGAGTTGACCCATCGATCGGCCTCGACGGCGAGTTTTCGCGGGTCGGTCATTTTGCTGTCGAGGAGGTGTTGTCTAAGTTCCACGAAGCAATTGTTGGAGAGATGTTCCCACACGATGAGGTTGACCAGCTGCCCGTAGGTGGTTACTTTGCTACCTTTGATCCACCCTTCTAGGGCCCGACTGAAAAAGTCCACATATTCCACCCAGGTGGTACCCGGGATTTTCTTGCAGTCTCTGAACCGCTGGCGGTACATTTCCGCGGTTAGCCCGTAGCGGGTGAGCAGGGCCTCCTTCATGTGATCGTAGGAGGTCATCACCTCCTCCGGCAGCTGGAGCAGTGTGTCTCGACCCTCACTCAGGAACCGCCCCCACAGGCCCGCGCCCCAGTCTTTTCGGGGCACCCGATGAGAGGTCATGGCCACCTCGTAGGCCTTGAACCACTGTTGGATGTCGTCATTCTTGTAGTACTCCTTGACGACCTCTTTCGGGATATGTACCTTGGCCTCGGCAGGCGGTAGGGTGTCTCTAGTACTGGGGGTGTCGGTCCCCCCGTTCTTGGCCTTGATTTCGAGCTCTTTGAGACTTCGCTCGTGCTCAAGGGTCATTTTTTTTTTCCTCCAACTCTCGGTGCCGTCTCTTCTCTCCTATCTCCTCTTGTAGCCGTAGCTGCTCTAGGGCCAGTTTCTTTTCCGCCAGCTGGAGCTCGCCGTCCAGCCGCAGTCGTGCGAGCTCTAGTTCGTGGTTCCGGACCTTCTCCCGCTCTCGTATTTCTTCTTCGGAGAGGCCGGTTTCCAGGCTCTTTCTTCCTCCGGTTACCGGAGTCAGTGCGGTTGATGTGGCCTCAGTCAGGGGCAAGGGACCTTCTTCCTGGGAGTGGCCTGCCTCGGCCTCCAGCCAGGTCCTCAGAGCTTTCTGCATCTCCTCTTTGGTACCTAGGCCGGTGGTTGCAATGCCTTTGTCCTTGCAGAACTGTTTTAATTCTTTGTGCGTATATTCTTCCAGCTGTTCGGGCTGGAACTCCATTGTCGCGTTGTTTGCCTGGCTGCTCATGATTACTGTTCGCTTGGATGGGTAGCTAGTGGGTACTGGCTGGTACGTACTGCGTTCGGCTCGGATCCCGTCGCTGGCCACCAAATGTTGGAAGGCGGACCCCGAGGAGTCGTTGAGACCACCAAGGGGGGGCCCTCACACTGCACGAAGTAGCCGAGCACTGCCGAGAAGTCTCCTGAGAGATCCTTCTCCTATCACGTACTAGCACAGTAACACCACCACACAGGACTCAAGGAGGTTGTTTCACGACAAGCAATTCTTTATCAGCATTAAAAAGGTTACGAGGTCAATATTTACACGAAGGGATCGAGGGATCCACCAAAAGTCTCAATGTCTCTTTGGAAGGGTAGGGGTAGCGGGACAGTCTTTAGCAGGGGTGCGGTACGAGGGTACCTGAGGCCCAGTTCTTATCCTCAAGCTGGAGGACCTCCGGATCTCGGAGGGGTCGAGCCGCGACGGCGTCCGCAGGGCTCTGGCGTATAGTTCGTGGAGAGCCGCGATCAAATCAGCAGGGCTCTCAAGATGGTTTCTGCTCAGCTCGAGCCGCGACGTCGTCAGCAGGGCTCCGAGGGAGGTTTCAGCGAGGTTGGGCCGCGACAGCGTCAGCAGGGCTCCGATGTTCCGGGTGGCTTCAAAGTGTTCACAAGAAGGAGCCGCGACGCAGTCAGCAGGGCTCGTGATGGTTCCGACAAAAGTTCTTCTCCGTAGGTCAGCCGCGATTCAATCAGCAGGGCTCTCGACTCCGGGATACAACTGCCGGTCTGTGGCGGGGTCGCCCCAGATATAGGTCTGGAGCCCTTTGATGTCCGGACCCAGGCGCCCGGGGGGGCGGAGAGGCCGGGTGGAGGTGGCCAGACGCCCAGCAGGAGAGGCGCCAGGCCCAAGAGAGTTGCAGGGCGATCACACCTAGAGAGGGGAGGACAGTTGGGGGTCCCCTTGATACTGTCCTCCGCCGGGGGCGATGAATGGTTCCTGCGGCACCCCCTGGCCAGTTCGTGGTGCCTCGATGTCGGGGCTTCGCTGGGGTCGAGGCCGGGTTGAGCGGGGTCGCGCTGGCTGGTGCACAGAGTCACGTGGATGCCAACAAGATGGCGGAGCCACGAGGGGTATGCGACCTCGTGCAGCTCAGGATGAAGGGTCTCGGTGCAGTTCAGAAGGGTGGCCCGTGAAGGCCGGGCCGGGGAACGGGCACAATCCACGGGGGTAAGGGCCACGCCACGAGGCCGGGTCCAACAGGCGTCCCCCCCAGCCGAAGGCATGGAGAGTCACCCATCTCCTTGGGGATTCTCCTCGTCAAGGCGAAGAAGCGGGACAGGCCGTCGGCGTTGGCGTGGTCATTGCCGGGCCGGTGTTCAACGTCAAAGTCCATCCCTTGTAGCGAGATGGACCACCGCAGCAGCTTGGGGTTCTCGCCCCGCATTTGCATTAACCACCGCAGGGGCCGGTGGTCAGTCTGGACCCGGAAGTGGGTACCGAAGAGGTAGGGCCGGAGCTTCTTGAGGGCCCATACTACAGCGAAGGCTTCACGCTCGATGGTGCTCCATCGTTGCTCCCGGGGCAGTAGCCGTCGGCTGATGAAGGCCACTGGTCGGTCGAGCCCCTTTTCATCGGCCTGGGACAGGATGGCCCCGATCCCATACTCGGAGGCGTCCGTCTGCACCACGAACTCCTTATTGTAGTCAGGGGCCTGCAGCACAGGGGCAGTACACATTGCTGTCTTTAGGGTGTCGAAGGCTGCTTGGCAGCGGGGTGTCCAGTGCACCTTCTTGGGCTGCTTTTTGGACGTTAGCTCTGTGAGGGGGCCAACAATGCTCCCATAGTCCCGGATAAACCGCCGGTAGTATCCGGTGAGACCCAGGAAGGCCCGGACAGCGGTCTGGGTAGTGGGGGGTTCCCAGGCTTGGATGGCATCTATTTTTGGTTGGAGAGGGGCCACCTGCCCGCTCCCCACTTGATGGCCCAGGTAGGTCACGGATCCGTGGCCGATCTGGCATTTGCTGGCCTTGATCGTGAGCCCGGCACGCTGGAGGGCGGCCAGGACGGCTTTGATGTGAAGGAGGTGCTCTGCCCTGTGGTTGCTGTACACGGCAATGTCATCTAGGTAGGCCGCGCTGAAGGCCTCAAGCCCGGCCAAAACCTTGTTCACCAGTCTTTGGAAAGTGGCCGGGGCGTTCTTCATTCCGAAGGGCATCTCCCGAAAGTGGTAATGCCCATCCGGGGTAGAAACGGCGGATCTTTCTTGGGCGCCGGGGGTGAGCTGGATCTGCCAGTACCCGGCGGTGAGGTCAGGTAGCGAGCGGCCCCTAAGCGGTCGATGAGTTCGTCGGCCCGGGGTATAGGGTGGGCGTCCGTCTTGGTCACTGCATTCAGGGCTCGGTAGTTGTAATGGCTGGATTTTCTGTTTAGATGGGATCAGCCCCCAGGGGCCCCTGTGACCCAGCCAAAACGTACTCACCTTCCGTCCTCAGGACTCCTCTATATCCAGGCACCTGGTACCTACCTGAGGATAGGGAACTCGCAATATACAAGCTCATATTATTAAGAACACCACTAAATCTATAGGGATACTAAGAATACTCACTGATTACTAGGGATATCCATACCCTACACCACACTTATTCACATCAGTTGGTCTCGCGGCCACCCTGACCCAGACCGTTCTACCCTAGGGCAGATCTGACACACAATCTGGTGCGTCTACACACGGGCCTGCAGAACCCAATGCTCCCTTTTCCAAACCGTTCGCGATCCTGCGAAACTTACACACTAGTTCCACTACCTAGTGCTCTCATTTACTCAAGCCACAATCTTGTGGGTATCCACACTGGTTCGACCCCCCAGTGCTCTCATTAACGCCGCATATCAACGACGACCACATTCCTATGAACACCTATACATATATATATATATATTGGGATATTATCTCAGCTGTCTACTCGGGATGAAACTACAATAATAACTTTGAATGTGGGTCCAGATTATTGTGTATTACCTGCTCTTGGCATCAAAGGTCCACTCACTCCCTATTTATGTGATCACCACTTACCTGATTGGGATTACTCATCCATTCACGCGCCTAGTGCTCACCTAGGAGCTTCATTTACCTTCAGTGAACAAGAATAGGGGCTACACACCAGTTTGTTATAAACTGGGGGTCATTTATTACAGTAATATAAACATTAATACAAATCTAACAAAGGCTATAGGTAGAACACACTACTTAAAAGAGAAGGATTACACATAACAGGAACACTCCGCTGAAAGGGAAAAGATTAAGTGTAGCTAATGTGATGAAAACAATATCACCTGATTAGTGTGAAGTCTTGTTCTAGCTGTCATCTGGGTTCCTCTCTCGTCTGTGCCTTGGCTCATCGCATGCTCTCTCTCTCTCCTGCACTCTTGGGTACACCTCTGCGCTGATCGCTCTGTCTCTGGACTCCTCTCCCCCACACGAACTGTCTCTCCACCTTGCGTCTTCACTCTTAATGGTTCCTGCCGCTCTGATCACCGTTCATTCTACTATCTTATTCGCTTTGTATCTGCGCCAATGTCCAATTCCATCTGCTCCCATAGGTTAATCCACAAGCTCTCCTCTATCTCTTCTAAAAGGCATTACTTCAGACTCCAGCTATTCACACCTCCTCCTGATAAGCAACTGCTTCTGACTGCTTCCTTCAGTTCCAGCTCACTATTCAACTCAGCTCTTCTCCAGATTGAACTCTCTCTCTCTCTCTCTCTGCCAACTCCACTCCACTGCTCTCCTCTCTGCTGGACTCTCTCCTCGACTGCCCTCTGACTGACTGACTGACTCCGCCTCTGCACTTCACTGATATAGAATGCTGTTTCCTCATGGAAAGTTCCAGCCATCAGCCCGCCGCCCACCAGGTCTCTGCATCACCTCGCATCAAGGACACACACCCAGCCGGCCGGCCTTTTGTTGTGTCTTCTACACAGAGAATAATACAGCCTACCGATAAGGGCTGGCCCAGACCGGTTCTCTCCAAGTGAAAAACAGCCTTAACTATAAACTTTGCCTTTGCCCTGAAAAGCCTCTCAGCTTCATCAAGATGGAGTCCCTCTAGCTCTAGGCCTGTAGGCCTGAAAGGGGTGAAATGCTCCTTAGCTCTGTCAGAATACCTACATGAACCATACCAATATGTCTAATATGTCAAAGCCAATAGGCAATAGACAGGTTAAAGTCAAGAATAAAGGCATATTAAGCAGCTATCCTCTTCTAGGTCTGGAAAAAGGGCTTAAAAGGGCCAACACAGGCTAAGAATGCCTATACTAGATGCGAGCAAGAATAATGATCTATTATCACTGCTAAATAAAGCCAAAAACCCTGCCATAACAGTAGTCCACGCAGAATCGTAACTCCGGGGGGTGGCCGGGAGCTGCGGCCTTTGGCACCAGGACGACAGGGCTGGCCCACGGGCTGTCGGAGGGTTCGATGACCCCCAGGGCCAGCATCTTTGCTACTTCGGCCTGGATGCATGCCCGCACTCGGTCGGGTACCCGGTAGGCTCTGTGTCGCATGGGAGGGCTCTCCCCGGTGTCGACGTCGTGGACGCACCAGTGGGTCACCCCCGGGGTGAGGGAGAAGAGGGCTGCGTAGTCCTGCAGCAGTTGCTGGCAGTTGTTGCGCTGTTCCGGAGTCAGGGAAGAGGCGAGTTGGACACCTTTGATTGATCCATCATGGACGTTGGACTGCAAGAGGTCGGGCAGGGGCTCGGAGTCGTCCTCGCCCCCCTCGTCGGTCGCCAGCAGCAGGCTCAGTTCGGTCCGGGCAAAGTGGGGTTTTAGCCTGTTGGCATGTAGGACCCGGAGGGGGTTCCGGGGGGACTCCAGGTCGACCAGGTAGGTGACGGGACTTTTCTTCTCCACTACCTTGAAGGGCCCCGTCCACTTGTCCTGGAGGGTGCCGGGTTCAACCGGGGCCATGACCCATACTTTTTGACCTGGCTCGAATTCTATGGTAGAGGAGTTCCGATCGTACCACCGCTTCATGTCCTCCTGGCTGGCCTCGAGGTTGGCTTCGGCCATGGCTCGGAACTTGCGGGTCTGGTTTCGGAGGGTCAGGAGGTATCGGTAGATGTCAGGAGGGGCGCCTTGGGGCTTCGTCTCCCAGCCCTTCTTGACCAGGCTGAGCGGTCCGCGGACCGGGTGTCCGTACAATAGTTCAAACGGGCTGAACCCCAGGGACTTCTGCGGGACCTCCCGATAGGCAAACAGGAGGCACGGCAGCAGGACATCCCATCTCCGCCTGAGGGGCTCTTCCAGGCCCTGGATCATCCCCTTTAATGTTCTGTTGAACCGCTCAACCAGTCCGTTCCCCTGAGGGTGATAGGGGGTCGTGAACTTGTACGTGACCCCGCACTGCTGCCACAGGGACCGCATGTATCTGGAAATAAAGTTCGTGCCTCTGTCGCTCACCACTTCGCGGGGAAATCCCACTCGGGAGAAGATCCCCATTAAGGCCCGGCCTACCACGGGGGCCGTTATAGTTCTTAGCGGGACCGCCTCCGGGTACCTGGTGGCGTGGTCCACGAGGACCAGGATGAAGCGGTGGCCCAGGGGCCCCACGATATCGATTCCGACCCGTTCGATCGGGGTGCTGACGGCTGGAAAGGGCTGGAGGGGGGCCTTGACCCGACCCCCCGTCTTCCCGCTGTCTTGGCAGGTCTGGCAGGACCGGCAGTGGTTGTCCACGTCTCTCCGCATCCGGGGCCAGTAGAAGTGGGTCACCAGACGGCTGTACGTTTTGTCTTGCCCCAAGTGTCCGGCGAGGGGCACATCATGTGCCAGGTTGAGCAGGAACTCCCGGAAGCGGAGGGGGATCACCAACACTCGGCTGGCCCCGAGTTCTGCCACTTTTTGCTCACTGTATAGCAGGCCCTCGGCCCAGTAGACCCAGTGGGTGCCGGTCTGGTCCCCGTTGGTTTGGGCGGACGCTTGTTGGCGGACCCCTTCGAGAGTGGGGCAGGACTGCTGCTCTTGCTGGAACTGCTCCCGGGTGGGGCCCCCTTCGTGTCGCCATGGGGTCAGCTCTGGTAGGGCGCACGGGGAAGCAATCTCTTCGGGGGAGGATTCACTAGGTCCAGGGTCGGTATCCGCCTCCCCCTCGCTGCTGGCGGGAGGGGGTGCGAGCCCCTCGGGCTGGGCGGCCCCGGAGGCCGAGGATGAGCGGGGGGCCCGGGCGGTCATGGACCGGGTGATGGCGCAGGCCCAGTCAGATAGTCCCAGCATTCGGAGGTGCTCTCGTCGCTCTACTTGAGCCCAGGGGGAACTCTCCAAGTCGTTCCCCAGGAGGCAGTCTACGGGGGCGTCGTCGCGTACCGTCACTTTCAACAGGCCCGTCACCCCTCCCCACTCGAAGGGGACCAGGGCCATCTGGCACAGGCTTTCGCTGTTGTCGGCCGTCCGGACAGGGCACAGCACATTCGGTAGGATCTGTTCGGGGGTCACCAGGTGGCAGCGGACAGCGGTGACACTGGCGCCGGTGTCACGAAGGGCTTCGGCCCGTTGTCCATTGACCGTGACCTGCTGCCGGTACTTCTGGGTGTTGCTTGGGATGGGGGTGCAGGGTACCATTTCTCGGCTACCCAGGCAGACCAGGGACATGGCTGCCGGCTCCCATTCAGTGGTCCCTCGGTCGAGGGTCTCTTCCTCCTCTTCTCCTTCTCCCAGGGCGGCGGCCGCCAGCTGTCGGGGCGGGGGCCCGCCGGCCCCGTTTCTTCGGTTCAGGGGGCAGACCGGATCGCTGGCATAGTGTCCGGTTTGTTGGCAGCTGTAGCACGTTACTGGTGGCCGTGGTCCGGGTCTGGCCGGGGGCGCCCCCCTTCGGGCTAGGCTCGGGGAGAGTTGTTGCTGCGGTGGCCCTCGAGGGGGGCTCCTGGGGGCCCCGGCGGGATGGTCTCGGTTCCTGTTCGGCCCTCCCCCTCCACCGCGTTGGCGGGGGGGTCCGGTGGGGTTCCTCTGGTACTCCCCCATTGAGTTCCGGGGGACCCGGGAGTTGACCCATCGATCGGCCTCGACGGCGAGTTTTCGCAGGTCGGTCATTTTGCTGTCGAGGAGGTGTTGTCTCAGTTCCACGAAGCAATTGTTGGAGAGATGTTCCCACACGATGAGGTCGACCAGCTGCCCGTAGGTGGTTACTTTGCTACCTTTGATCCACCCTTCTAGGGCCCGACTGAAAAAGTCCACATATTCCACCCAGGTGGTACCCGGGATTTTCTTGCAGTCTCTGAACCGCTGGCGGTACATTTCCGCGGTTAGCCCGTAGCGGGTGAGCAGGGCCTCCTTCATGTGATCGTAGGAGGTCATCACCTCCTCCGGCAGCTGGAGCAGTGTGTCTCGACCCTCACTCAGGAACCGCCCCCACAGGCCCGCGCCCCAGTCTTTTCGGGGCACCCGATGAGAGGTCATGGCCACCTCGTAGGCCTTGAACCACTGTTGGATGTCGTCATTCTTGTAGTACTCCTTGACGACCTCTTTCGGGATATGTACCTTGGCCTCGGCAGGCGGTAGGGTGTCTCTAGTACTGGGGGTGTCGGTCCCCCCGTTCTTGGCCTTGATTTCGAGCTCTTTGAGACTTCGCTCGTGCTCAAGGGTCATTTTTTTTTCCTCCAACTCTCGGTGCCGTCTCTTCTCTTCTATCTCCTCTTGTAGCCGTAGCTGCTCTAGGGCCAGTTTCTTTTCCGCCAGCTGGAGCTCGCCGTCCAGCCGCAGTCGTGCGAGCTCTAGTTCGTGGTTCCGGACCTTCTCCCGCTCTCGTATTTCTTCTTCGGAGAGGCCGGTTTCTAGGCTCTTTCTTCCTCAGTGCGGTTGATGTGGCCTCAGTCAGGGGCAAGGGACCTTCTTCCTGGGAGTGGCCTGCCTCGGCCTCCAGCCAGGTCCTCAGAGCTTTCTGCATGTCCTCTTTGGTACCTAGGCCGGTGGTTGCAATGCCTTTGTCCTTGCAGAACTGTTTTAATTCTTTGTGCGTATATTCTTCCAGCCGTTCGGGCTGGAACTCCATTGTCGCGTTGTTTTCCTGGCTGCTCATGATTACTGTTCGCTTGGATGGGTAGCTAGTGGGTACTGGCTGGTACGTACTGCGTTCGGCTCGGATCCCGTCGCTGGCCGTCAAATGTTGGAAGGCGGACCCCGAGGAGTCGGTGAGACCACCAAGGGGGGGCCCTCACACTGCACGAAGTAGCCGAGCGCTGCCGAGAAGTCTCCTGAGAGATCCTTCTCCTATCACGTACTAGCACAGTAACACCACCACACAGGACTCAAGGAGGTTGTCTCACGACAAGCAATTCTTTATCAGCATTAAAAAGGTTACGAGGTCAATATTTACACGAAGGGATCGAGGGATCCACCAAAAGTCTCAATGTCTCTTTGGAAGGGTAGGGGTAGCGGGACAGTCTTTAGCAGGGGTGCGGTACGAGGGTACCTGAGGCCCAGTTCTTATCCTCAAGCTGGAGGACCCCCGGATCTCGGAGGGGTCGAGCCATGACGGCGTCCGCAGGGCTCTGGCGTATAGTTCGTGGAGAGCCGCGATCAAATCAGCAGGGCTCTCAAGATGGTTTCTGCTCAGCTCGAGCCGCGACGTCGTCAGCAGGGCTCCGAGGGAGGTTTCAGCGAGGTTGGGCCGCGACAGCGTCAGCAGGGCTCCGATGTTCCGGGTGGCTTCAAAGTGTTCACAAGAAGGAGCCGCGACGCAGTCAGCAGGGCTCGTGATGGTTCCGACAAAAGTTCTTCTCCGTAGGTCAGCCGCGATTCAATCAGCAGGGCTCTCGACTCCGGGATACAACTGCCGGTCTGTGGCGGGGTCGCCCCAGATATAGGTCTGGAGCCCTTTGATGTCCGGACCCAGGCGCCCGGGGGGGGGGCGGAGAGGCCGGGTGGAGGTGGCCAGACGCCCAGCAGGAGAGGCGCCAGGCCCAAGAGAGTTGCAGGGCGATCACACCTAGAGAGGGGAGGACAGTTGGGGGTCCCCTTGATACTGTCCTCCGCCGGGGGCGATGAATGGTTCCTGCGGCACCCCCTGGCCAGTTCGTGGTGCCTCGATGTCGGGGCTTCGCTGGGGTCAAGGCCGGGTTGAGCGGGGTCGCGCTGGCTGGTGCACAGAGTCACGTGGATGCCAACAAGATGGCGGAGCCACGAGGGGTATGCGACCTCGTGCAGCTCAGGATGAAGGGTCTCGGTGCAGTTCAGAAGGGTGGCCCGTGAAGGCCGGGCCGGGGAACGGGCACAATCCACGGGGGTAAGGACCACGCCACGAGGCCGGGTCCAACAACCTGTGTCTGCAAGTGTATGTGTGTCTTCATATTTTCCAACAATAAAATGTTAAAATGCATTGTACCACAAGCAGGGCGCGTGAGAGCGGTCTAAGGGCAGTGAAAAGGGAATGGATACTGTTGGAAGGCGGACCCCGAGGAGTCGGCGAGACCACTCAGGGGGGGCCCCCCACACTGTACGCAGTAGCCGAGCGCTGCGGAGAAGCCTCCTGGGAGATCCTTCTCCTATTATGTACTAGCACAGTAACACCACCACACCGGACTCAAGGAGGTTGTCTCAAGACGAGCAATTCTTTATCAGCACTTAAAGGGTTACGGGTTCAATATTTACACAAAAAAGGGGATCAAGGGATCCGCAAAAGTCTCAGTGTCTCTTTTAGGAGGGAAGGGGTAGCGGGACAGTCTTTGGCAGGGGCTTGGTACGAGGGTACCTGGGGCCCAGTTCTTATCCTCAAGCTGGAGGACCTCCGGGTCTCGGAGGGGTCGAGCCGCGACAGTGTCAGCAGGGCTCTGGCGTTCAGTTCGTGGGGAGCCGCGACCAGGTCAGCGGGACTCTCAAGATGGTTTCTGCTCAGCTCGAGCCGCGACGTCGTCAGCAGGGCTCCGAGGGAGGTTTCAGCGAGGTTGTGCCGCGACAGCGTCAGCGGGGCCCCGATGTTCCGGGGGGGCTTCAAGGTTTCAGCAAGAAGGAGCCGCGACGCAGTCTGCAGGGCTCGTGGTGGTTTCAAGCAAGAGTTCTTCTCCGTAGGGTCGGCCGCGATTCAATCAGCAGGGCTCTCGACTCCGGGATACAACTGCCGGTCTGTGGCGGGGTCGCCCCAGATATAGGCCTGGAGCCCTTTGATGTCCGGACCCTTGCGCCCGGGGGGCGGAGAGGCCGGGTTGGGAGCGGCCAGACGCCCAGCAGGAGAGGCGCCCGGCCCAGGAGAGATGGAGGCCGATCGCACCTTGGTGTGTGGGGACGGTTGGGGGTCCCATCGATACCGCCCTCCGCCAGGGCAGTGAGGTGTTCACGTGATACCCCCTGGCCAGTTCTTGGTGCCTCAATGTCTGGGCCTTGCTGGGGCCGAGGCCGGGTTGAGCGGAGTCACGTGGACTGGTGTGCAGGGTCACGTGGCAGGCAACAAAATGGTGGAGCCCCGAGGTGTAGGTGACCTCGTGCGGCCCGAACGGGTAGCCCGTGGAGGCCAGGGCGGGGAACGGGCCCAACCCCCGGGAAGTTAGGACCACGCCACGAGGCCGGGTCCAACAGATACGGATTGGTAGGGTTACAAAGTGAGAAAAAACATAATATTTTGTAAAATCTTTAACATTCTTAAAGACTTTCAGAACTGAGGTAGGGAGGGAATGTGTTTCTCTACATGTATTGTATTGCAATTGCATTTATATAGTGCTTAGTGCCTACGATGGGGAGTTGAAGCGCTTTTTCGGCAAGTCGCAAGCTACTCTAGAACCCATAGAGGATTAGTGGTGAATTAGTATAGTGAAAATGAAATTAATTTGAGCGGTGGATAAGTTAGTCTGTTATTTGGATTGAAAAGGATGGTGGAGGGATAGAAGAGGGGAAAAGGTTTGCATTTATATAGCTCTTGCTGAGGAGGCTTTGAAGCGCTGTTCAGCAAGTAGCACGATACTCCGGAACCCAAACAGGATTAGTGAGGAATTAGTATAGGGAAATATGAAATAAATGTTAGCGGTGGACATGTTAGTCTTTTATTTAAATTGTAAAAGAATAGTGGAGGGATAGATAAGGGAGGGGGTTAACATTTATATAGCGCTTGCTACCACCTGATGAGGGGTTGAAGCGTTTTTTGGTGGGTAGCGTGCTACTTTGGAATCCAAATAGGATCAGTGGGGAATTAGTATAGAGAAATATGTCATGAATTTGAGCGGTGTACATGTTAGTCTGTTATTTGTATTGAAAAGGAATAGTGGGGGGATAGAAGAGGGAAGGAGGGATAGAAGAGGAGGGGTCTAGAATTTGAATTCATAGCAGTAGGATGGGGTTTGGGATGAGTAAAGGGGAGGTGGAGGGGAAGAGTCAGAGCAAAGGGTTTAGAAAGGCTTGTTGGGGGGATTGGAATAGTTAAACAGGTATGAGATGATGCAAGGAGGGGTAGAGGAGGGGAGAGTCCAGAAAGGGTTATTTTGGGGATCATAGTAGTGGTATGGGGTTTGGGATGAATGAGAATGTGTAGGTAGAGGATATATTGAGAGCAGTATAGGGTGAGAAATGGGGAAGTGCATTGGAACGAGTAGTGGAATGAGGTTTGAGATGAGTCAGAGTGGAGGATATATTACAGAACTCCCTTCATAAACGCTTGTGGAAGTTGGAGGAGAGAGAGGGAGAACAAGGCACAGGCAGCCACTTTAGAGAGCAAACAATGGCAGAAAACAGAGCTGGAGGAAGGAGTACGGGGGACACAAACCTTGCACGCCAGGAAAACTACAACCCAACACAGGGCACACCCGAGCTCAGTACCCCCGAGCCGGGACTCGCACATGTTAACAGATTAGCTACACTCCGAAAAGGGCAAGCACCAAGGGCACCCCAGCAAACACCCCTGTGCACAGACCTAAACTACCAGGGAGCTTTCATTTAAAGCCCTACCCCCCTCATGCTGCTTCCCACTCTGCGACGCTGCTGGCCTGTGTACACTAGTCTCGTACTGTTATCTATACAACACCTGATCTCAGAAAGTGGCATAACTACACCAAAAGGCCACAGTTGTGTGGTTGTTTCTAAATACTAAACCCTAAACCTAACAATGACACAGCAGCATTAACGCCCCAGTATAGTTAGGAGAAATACCCTGCCCACCCTGTTCGATGGACACAGGCCTCCGTGCCCTGAACCTACTCACCATTGGAGCAACAAACATGCATATACAGGTTAGTGCGTACCAGCCCCAAATAGTTGATCCCAACAACCACCAGATACCAAGTACGCACAAACAACCAACTGACCGCTTGCTGGAAGGACCGGCCCCTTGATGACCGTGACCCCCGTTGTTGGAAAGGCGTTCGCTGGAGGGGGGTTCGATGCCCGTCTTGCCCACCCCTTTGACCCACCTCTCCCACGTAGGCCGAACCAGGCGCGCACACCCTGAGATACACTAAGAACAGAGTGACACCACACGTATTCTTTGTAGGACGATAGGTTCTTTTATCGATGATTTCAAGGGATCTTTATGATCCAAGATGCAAGCAGTACAGCAGTGGCACAACGTACCACAAATCGGTCGTGGGGAATGGGGGTAGCGGGACAGTCTTTCAAGATAGTGTCTCTGCGAAATACCCTGCCGATAGCTCACAATCCTCGAGCTGGAGGGTGTCGTGTCTCTGGGCGATCTCTTACCGAGTCGTCCTCAAGGGGAGCGCCGCGAGTCTCTCAGCAGGCACAGGTGGTCGGAGTTCGGGAGCCGCGATTCCGTCAGCAGGGCTCAGATGGTTCAATAGCTGGGGGCCGCGAGTCACTCAGCAGGCCTAGGTGGTTCAGTGTTCGGGAGCCGCGACCTCGTCAGCAGGGCTCAGATGGTTCAATAGCGAGAGGCCGTGAGTCACTCAGCAGGCCCAGGTGACTTCAGCATTCAGGAGCCGCGACAGCGTCAGCAGGCTCGGATGGTTCCAGGTCTTCTCTGCACTCGTTTCTCTGTCACCCCTTGTTATACTCCGCTGGCTCTTTGAAGTCCGGAGTCCTCGCAGAGGGGGGACTGGGGTGACGGAGGGGGTTCGGCGGGATTTCCTGCCGCTCACTTCTTTGGTCTTTTCAGGTGGGTCTGGGAGGGACCCCAGACGCTCGGCAGGGGAGGCGCCTGCTCCCCAGGGGCCTGGTGGCCGATCGAGTCCTCCCGGGGAAGGCGACCCGAGGTGTGACTGGGCTGGCGCCTCTGGGTCTGGCTCGAGGGTTCCCGCTCCCTCGGTTGGACATGCATGGTAGGGTGTCGAGTTTGTCAGGCCTCTGGCCGGCCCTCGGATCTGGGTGGCTGGGGCGGCCGGAGTCGGAGATGTCGTGTCTTGAGGGTGGTTGCAGGTTGGCTGGATGATGGAGAGGGCAACGCCGTGAGGCCGGTCTCACACGCGTCCCCCCCAGCTGAAAGGCGTGGAGAACTACCCATCCACTGGGGGGTTCTCCTCGCCAAAGCGGAAGAACCGGGACAGGCCGTCGGCGTTGGCATGATCCGTCCCGGGGCGATGTTCGACAGTGAAATCCTTCCCTTGGAGAGAGATGGACCATCGTAGTAGCTTGGGGTTCTCCCCCCTCATCTGCATTAGCCACCGCAAGGGCCGGTGGTCCGTCTGTACTCGGAAATGGGTTCCGAACAAGTAGGGCCGTAGTTTCTTGAGGGCCCAGACTACGGCAAAGGTCTCTCGTTCTATAGTACTCCAACGCTGCTCTCGCGGCAGCAGCCTTCGGCTGATGAAGGCTATGGGCTGATCAATGCCCTTGTCGTCGAACTGCGAGAGCACGGCCCCGATGCCGTGTTCGGATGCGTCGGTCTGGACCACAAACTCTTGGGAGTAGTCGGGGGCCTTGAGTACGGGGGCGGTGCACATGGCGGTTTTCAAGGCGTCGAACGCCTGCTGGCACGGGGTGGTCCACTGCACCTTCTTCGGGAGCTTTTTGGAGGTCAACTCCGTGAGGGGCCCCGCGATACTACCATAATTTTTAATGAACCTCCGGTAGTACCCCGTAAGGCCCAGGAAGGCCCGGACCTCCGTCTGCGTGGTGGGGGGCTCCCAGGACTTGATGGCGTCGATCTTCGGCTGGAGGGGGGTGACCTGGCCGCTGCCCACCTGATGCCCCAGGTAGACCACGGAGCCTTGCCCGAGCTGGCATTTGCTGGCTTTCACTGTTAGGCCGGCTTGGCGCAGGGCCATTAGTACTTGTCGGAGGTGCTGGAGATGCTCGTGCCATTGAGAGCTGAATACGGCGATGTCGTCAAGGTACGCTGCGCTGAACTCCTCGAGTCCGGCCAGGACCTTGTTTACCAACCGCTGGAACGTGGCTGGGGCATTTTTCATCCCGAACGGCATGACCCTGAAGCGGTAGTGGCCATCTGGCGTGGAGAAGGCAGAGCGTTCTTTCGCTCCCTCCGTGAGAGCAATCTGCCAGTATCCGCAGGTCAGGTCGAAAGTGCTGAGGAACCGGGCGGCCCCCAGGCGGTCGATGAGCTCGTCGGTGCGGGGAATAGGGTGAGCGTCTGCGCGGGTGACCGCATTGAGCCCCCGGTAGTCCACACAGAATCTTAGTTCGGGGGCGACCCCTGGGGAAGCCGCCTTCGGGACCAGAACCACCGGGCTGGCCCAGGGGCTGTCGGAGGGTTCGATTACTCCCAGGGTGAGCATCTTCTGTACCTCGGTCTTGATGCAGGTGCGGACCCGGTCAGGCACCCGGTAGGCTCGGTGTCTCACAGGCGGGCTGTCGCCGGTGTCCACGTCGTGGACACACCAGTCGGTGACCCTTGGAATGAGGGAGAAGAGGTCTGCGAATTGTCTGAGCAGCTGGCGGCAGTCGTCGGACTGTTGGGGAGTGAGGGTGGTTGAAAGTCTCACTCCCTCCACGGAACCATCCAGGCCTTTAGCGCACAGGGGGTCGGGCAGGGGTTCGGTGTCTTCTTCCGCCCCATCATCGGTGGCCAGTAGCAAACTTAATTCCGTCCTCACAAAGTGGGGCTTGAGACGGTTCACGTGGAGGACCCGGAGGGGGTTCCGTGGGGACTGTACGTCGACCAGGTACGTGACCTGGCTCTTCCGCTCGACCACCTTGAAGGGACCAGTCCATTTGTCTTGTAGGGCGCAGGGCCTCACCGGGGCCATGACCCAAACCTGCTGGCCCGGCTGGAACTCGACCAGGGTTGCGTTCTGGTCATACCAGCGCTTCATTTCTTCTTGGCTGGCCTCGAGGTTAGCCTCTGCGAGTTCTCTGAACTTCCTCGTCTGGTTGCGGAGCGCCAGGATGTAGCGGAACACATCAGGGGGTGTCCCCCGGGGGCTTGTCTCCCAGCCCTCTTTGACCAGGCTCAGGGGCCCTCGGACGGGATGTCCGTACAGCAGTTCGAAGGGGCTGAACCCCAGAGACTTTTGGGGGACTTCTCGGTATGCGAACAGGAGGCAAGGGAGGAGGACGTCCCATTTCCGGCGCAGGGGCTCTTCGAGGCCCAGGATCATTCCCTTCAGGGTTCGGTTGAAGCGTTCCACTAGGCCGTTGCCCTGGGGGTGGTAGGGGGTCGTGAACTTATACGTGACTCCGCACTGCTGCCACAGGGACTTCATGTAATGGGATATAAAGTTAGTGCCGCGATCACTCACAACCTCGCGGGGAAATCCGACACGGGAGAAGATCCCCATGAGAGCCCGGCCCACCACGGGAGCCGTCACGGTGCGGAGGGGGATGGCCTCGGGGTAGCGGGTGGCATGGTCCACCAGGACAAGGATGAATCTGTGGCCCTGGGCGGTCTTCGGATCCAGGGGTCCCACGATGTCGATGCCGACCCGCTCGAACGGGGTACTCACAACGGGGAACGGTTGTAAGGGAGCTTTGCGTTTTCCGCCACTCTTCCCACTGCCCTGGCACGTGAGGCAGGATTTGCAGTGTACTTCTACATTCGCTCGCATCTTGGGCCAATAGAAGTGGGTAACCAATCGCTGATATGTCTTGTCTTGGCCTAAGTGTCCTGCCAAGGGTACATCGTGGGCCAGGCCCAGGAGGAGGCTCCGGAAACGCAGGGGTACCACCAGTACCCGGGCTGCGCTTAGCTCGGCGGACTTTTGCTCGCTGTATAGGAGGCCATTGTCCCAATAGATCCAATGGGTTCCGGTTCGGTCACCGGCGGCCTGGGCTTCGGCTTGTTGTCTGAGTCCCACGAGGGAGGGGCAGGTGGCCTGTTCCTGGCAGAACTCTTCACGGGAGGGCCCCCCCTCACAGCGCCACTGGGCCATCTCGGGCAGTTCTTCGAGCTCCGTCAGGGCCTCCGGGGCGGAAGGTTCCGGTCCTTCCCCCGGGTTAGTGTCTTCTTCTCCCTCTGAAGGAGGGTTGTCTGCTTCTGGTAGGGTGTCCCGGCTCTCGGGGATAGTGTTCGGTAAGAGGGCTTCACCGCCCTCGGAGAGAGGCAATCGCGCGGTCATGGAGCGCGTGGTGGCGCAGACCCATTCTGGTAGGCCCATCATCTCCAGGTGGGCTCTTCGTTCTACTTGCCCCCACGGGGAACTCTCCAGGTCGTTGCCCAGGAGGCAGTCTACGGGCTGTGATGTCCGGACCGCTACCTTCAGTTCTCCGGAGACCCCTCCCCACTCGAAGGGCACCAGCGCCATCTGGCAGAGGCTCTCAGAATTGTCGGAGGATACGACCGGACAGAGGGCCCCGGTTAGGATCTGGTCTTCTGAAATTAGGCTGCGGTGGACCGCGGTGACACTCGCCCCGGTGTCGCGGAGGCCCTCGACTCGGTGGCCGTTGATGGTCACCTGCTGTCGGTATTTTTCTGTGTTGGCGGGCAAGGGTGTCCCGGGGACCATTTCTTGATCACCAAGGGAGACCAGGGCCATGGCCGCCGGTTCCCACTCTTCGGAGTCTTCCATCTCTTCCCCCAGAGCCACGGAGGCCATCTGCCGGGCCGTGGGGTTGGTCGTTGTGGTTCGCTGATACTGGGGACACTGGGGGTCATTGGCGTAGTGTCCGGGCTGTTGGCAGGGGAAGCAGGTGATCCTAGCTCATGGACCTGGCCCTCCTGGGGCTCCGGTGCTTGCTGGGGACGGGGCTGAACCCGCCGCTGGTGGGCTGCTGGGGGGGCTGGTTGAGGACCCCCCGGGGAAGTCTCTTGGTCGGCCGTGGTTCCCTCTGCCCCTCTGGCGGGGGGGGCCTTGACTGTGGCGGCCGTAGTCCCCCACGGGGCCCCGGGTGGCTCGGGTATTCACCCAACGATCAGCCTCAGCGGCCAGCTTCCGAGGGTCGGTGAGTTTACTGTCCAGGAGATGCTGGCGCAGTTCTAGAAAGCAATTGGCCGCTAAATGTTCCCAGGCAATCAGATCGAACAGTTCTTCGAAGGTGGAGACCTTGCTGCCCTTGATCCACCCGTCCAAGGCTCGGCTGTAAAAGTTCACGTATTCTACCCACGTGGTGCCCGGTATCTTCTTGCAATCTCGGAACCGTTGTCGGTACATTTCGGGGGTGAGTCCGTACCGGCCCACGAGGGCTTCCTTCATGTGGCTGTAGGAGTTCATGACCGTGGAGGGCAGATCTAGCAGGGTGTCTCTTCCTTCGCTTAAGAACCGGCCCCATAGGCCAGCCCCCCAATCCTTCTGCGGGACTCGGTGAGAGGTCATGGCGACTTCGTAGGCCTTAAACCACTGCTGGATATCATCGTTCTTGTAATATTCCTTTACCACATCCTTGGGGATGTGAACTTTGGTTTCCCCGGTGGGAGCGGACGGTGGATTCCCGGGTGGCTGTGACTTTTCGTTTCTAGCCCGCCACTCAATCTCCTTCAGGCTGCGTTCATGTTCTAGCTGTAGTTTCTTTTCGTCGTGCTCTCTTTGGAGTCTCTTCTCTTCGAGTTCCCCTTGTAGCCGTAACTGCTCGACGGCCAACTTCTTCTCTGCCAGTTTTATTTCTCCCTCGATTTTTAGTTTTGCCAGTTCAAGTTCGTGGTTGCGGCTTCTCTCTCGGTCCGCTAGCTCCTCGGGGGACAGGTTCCCCTCTGGCCCGTTGTTTCTCGCCGGGATGCTTGGTGGTTCATGGGCAGAGTCTCCTTCCGTTTGGGTCGGGGGCGCCCCCGTCTCGAACCAGGTTTTCAGTACTTTCTGGAAGTCTTCCTTTGTGCTTAGTCCGGTGGTAGCGATGCCAATGTCTTTGCAAAACTGTTTTAATTCTCTATGCGTGTAATAGTCCAATTGATCCTCTCGGAACGGTGAGCTTATTTCGGTACCTGCGGCACCCAGGGAGGTTTCTCCTTCCATCTCTGTTTGGTAGTGCCTCAGTCGTTCACTGCACGCTCTCTTTCGGTGTCGGCTTGGATCCCGTCGTCTGCCACCAAATGTTGGAAAGGCGTTCGCTGGAGGGGGGTTCGATGCCCGTCTTGCCCACCCCTTTGACCCACCTCTCCCACGTAGGCCGAACCAGGCGCGCACACCCTGAGATACACTACGAACAGAGTGACACCACACGTATTCTTTGTAGGACGATAGGTTCTTTTATCGATGATTTCAAGGGATCTTTATGATCCAAGATGCAAGCAGTACAGCAGTGGCACAACGTACCACAAATCGGTCGTGGGGAATGGGGGTAGCGGGACAGTCTTTCAAGATAGTGTCTCTGCGAAATACCCTGCCGATAGCTCACAATCCTCGAGCTGGAGGGTGTCGTGTCTCTGGGCGATCTCTTACCGAGTCGTCCTCAAGGGGAGCGCCGCGAGTCTCTCAGCAGGCACAGGTGGTCGGAGTTCGGGAGCCGCGATTCCGTCAGCAGGGCTCAGATGGTTCAATAGCTGGGGGCCGCGAGTCACTCAGCAGGCCTAGGTGGTTCAGTGTTCGGGAGCCGCGACCTCGTCAGCAGGGCTCAGATGGTTCAATAGCGAGAGGCCGCGAGTCACTCAGCAGGCCCAGGTGACTTCAGCATTCAGGAGCCGCGACAGCGTCAGCAGGCTCGGATGGTTCCAGGTCTTCTCTGCACTCGTTTCTCCGGCACCCCTTGTTATACTCCGCTGGCTCTTTGAAGTCCGGAGTCCTCGCAGAGGGGGGACTGGGGTGACGGAGGGGGTTCGGTGGGATTTCCTGCCGCTCACTTCTTTGGTCTTTTCAGGTGGGTCTGGGAGGGACCCCAGACGCTCGGCAGGGGAGGCGCCTGCTCCCCAGGGGCCTGCTGGCCGATCGAGTCCTCCCGGGGAAGGCGACCCGAGGTGTGACTGGGCTGGCGCCTCTGTGTCTGGCTCGAGGGTTCCCGCTCCCTCGGTTGGACATGCGTGGTAGGGTGTCGAGTCTGTCAGGCCTCTGGCCGGCCCTCGGATCTGGGTGGCTGGGGCGGCCGGAGTCGGAGATGTCGTGTCTTGAGGGTGGTTGCAGGTTGGTTGGATGATTGAGAGGGCAACGCCGTGAGGCCGGTCTCACACCCGTACATACCGGATAATAGATTTTCAAGATATTCCTGGATTCTCAACTACTGCCGTAGAATCACAACCTGATGAGAAGAAAAAGACCCCTTTCAAGCCCCACCCCCTGCCTGATATCGGGGACTTCTCGCCCCAATGTTCCATACCCTCTCCCACTCCCACTCCCCTTCCCCTCGCCAGCCATGCCTTCCCTTGGTGGCACATAGATCTATAATCACATTTCCTTTTTAGTTTTGCCCTGTTACTCCAGCCCCCTTCCCTGCAGAGCCCTGGGCAAGGGCTGCCCGCTGCTGCCGGGACTGGCGGGTCCGTGGTGTCCCCCCATCCTCCAGCTCCAGGTGGACCTCCATATTGCAGGGCAGGGGCTCCGCTAGGACTCTCGGGTGGGTAGCCGGGGTAGGCATGGGCAGGCGCGGTTGGCAACTGGTTCAGAGTCGGGGTGGCGAAGGGAGAACCCCCTAGGAAGCGATGTAAAAAGTTGTGGTGAAATCTAACAGACACCTCACCACACCCCACTCAAACTACCTGCACCCAAGTATTTACCAAAATATGCATTTATTAGTAGGGTGTAACACCCCAAAACACCCCCTGACGCTTAGCTCGCGCTGGGGTGTCTCGCTGCATCTAGTCACATGCTGGTCTTGTCACCAGTTGCATTAATCCGCTGAGCAGTGTCAATCGCTTGGCGTGTCTGTGGTCATTGGGTGCAGTGCCAGATTAAACCCGTGGAGGCCCCTGGGTACTCAAAGTTTGGGGGGTCCCCTCGCAAATTATCTCCTAATACTCAATGCACCGGAGTTTTTTACAAGTTGACAGCTGCTAGAAGATGAGCTTTAAAAGACAAGCTGTTCTGTGAACCTGATGTCTCTGGTCTCTGTACTTTACGTTGGTAGTGGGTACATTACATTAATACAGTATTTTCTGTGTCGCGGCTTTAATGTAAAGTTTTCGTTTCTTTGAGTTGATATTTTTTTTAAAATCTTTTGGAAACAATATTTAAGAAATCTTGATTGTAATTTTCTTTCAAGGTACAATCAATATTATTGTGATGGTTGTCGCGGGGCCCTCGCAGGAGTGCGCCCCATGTGCCGGTGCCTACCTTGCCTGTTTGGTAATCCGGAACTGTTCAGAAGAAGCCAGCTCCCTGAATGACAGCGCGCGCCTTGCAGTCCGCCGTCGGTGCGTTAGCCCGCCGTGCTATTTCAGACGCGGTGCCCTCTCTGGTTTCCGGGGCAGCGGTGCTCACATCTTCTGGTAAGGCCTCTACCTCAGCCGGATGGCGGCGGAGGCTCCTGGGAGCCGCTAATGGACGGGCTGGAGCGCTGGTAATGGGACCAGCGCTGAGTGTGCCCCCCCCCCCCCCCCCCCCGGGAGGGGATTCCCCGTAAGTGAGGCGTCCGGCTCTCACACACACGCTTGGAGGGCCGAGGGGGAGTCACTTAAACCGCCTCCCTTCCTGCCAGGGCGGATCTCTGCCCCGTTAAGTGTCTCATTAGAGAGAGGAGGCTCGAGTTTAACAGGGGTGGGGAGAGACGGAGTCTGCCCCACCCTCGCTTCCGAGCTCACCCAGACCTAGATTTACTCTTCCCATTCTGATACTTACCTTTTTTTTTTTATTTGTCATTATAAGTACAAAATAAGCAGCGTACCAGGTATCCCCCCAAAAAAGCTGTGGGAAAGCAGCTAAGGGGGACGTTTGTTTATTTTTTTAATTTCGGTTTGATATAGCGCCAACATAACCAGATGGCCACCAGAGCGCTTTACAGTGACAGGTAGAAGAATGCTTTTTTTGTTGCAGATTTATATAGCGCGAACTCGACCCGAAGGCTTTGGAGCGCTTTACATTAGCACGAGTTATGTTACACAATGACACGTTTGTTCTTGTGGTAGGCACGGGGAGGTTAGTGATTTGCCCAGAATCACAGCATGTTGAGCCGGCGCCGAGGCTTGAACCTGCTTCGCCAGCTCCAAAGTTCAGCACTTACAGGCTAAGGTCTCAGACAGGACTATTCATCATGGAACACAGATCATAAAAGAACACGCAAGGTACACCTGTACCACAGGTCACTCAACTTAGACAAGCGAAGGCCTCAAACAGAACTAGCATTCAGGTTACACGGATGGAAGAAAGTGCCCCTCTTTGCATGGGTGCCCCCACTTTTTGCCTGATGATGCTCTTTGAGTGTGCCCTGGGTTCCAGCCAACCAGGTACCCAGGGCCTATGTTCTTTCCTCAAAACTATACTGTGTACCCCCACATTGGCACCTCTCTGGCCACATGTAAGTACCTCGTGAAAGGCACCATGGGTACCCAGGGCACTGTGACCAGAGAAGGCCTCTAAGGGCTGCACACATATTGTGCCCCCTTAGAAGCCCTGTACCTTTACACACACACACACGCACACACGCACACACACACACACACACACACACACACACACCACACACACACACACACACACACACACACATGCACACACACACACACACACACACACACGCACACACACACACACACACACTGCCTTTGCAGGCTGAGGGAAGTGACAGAGAAAAGTGAAGAGTCCACATTGAAGTACTGGGTATTTTAGACCCAGCGGTGCAGGGGCACACACCCTATGACTTCTGGGTTCACCCTGTTCCAGACCTACAGAAACACAGAGTCTTCTGGGTGAAGTCAAAGATTCGTTTATTGGCTGCAGACCAATTACAGGTATCCTAGAAGTACAACAGCGTGTATGTTCTCAGGAGACTGCTGAAAATCATAGAAACGGACTTCATCTTAAATACAGTTTTCCCTGCCTCAAGCATACATTCCTAGGTTTTATGATACGGCCATTACATGTATACATTTCAAAGGAAAAGGCAGAGTCATGATGACCATCCCACATTCCAGTTCGGCCAGCCCACAATGATTTACACAGTAAGGTTCAGATCCCACATTGGATATCGATAGACCCCCCAATAAACATGAGCATCTCCTGTTTTGGGAAACAAGTCATAAAGCAGGAACAAGCAGGTGTGAAAGAGATTAGCCGGAGGTTTGTGTAGAATGAAAGGGTTTTATGATGGGTCAAGCCCTGATGCTAATCACAGGTGGACGGAGGAAGGGGAGCTCGTGAGACCGGTTTGACCCGGGGGAGCAGAGCCAGCTGCCCAGGTCACAAAGAAGTCACGGGAAAGCACATGTACTGTGAGGCCCGTATTTGCTCCATTATAGCCTATGTGAGGGCAATGACAAGATGGCCACCGCTTCCAAAATGGAACCCGCGTAGTGAAGCAGATTAACGTGTACACAGTGCATTCATAGCTAGAACGATATATATATAGCACTCGTACATGCCGCATTTACCATTTGCGGTTTGCTAATACCGAGATAGACAGGGGTAGGGCCCTGTCCCCTACGCGGTCCCGAATATTAAAGTACGACAGACCCTCCTTTTGCCCTTACATAGGCAATCACTATACTCATCTCAATCCGAGTCTAGGTCAATGTTCGCAAAGTCATGGAGATGGTGCTGTAGCATCATCCTATTACTTAGCTCGTCCCTCGATACAGGTTTCCTTACACATAAGGTAGCACAGAGGCCACATATCGCAGGAGCACACTGTATGCACAGACAGAACAGGAAAAGAATGGCTAAGATCATTCCAATGACCATCAGAACTTTCCAACCCCAGGCAGATATCAGTTCCCAGAACCACCCCACCAGTGACCAGTCTCCCTTATCCACGTGTATGGATTCAGATATTTTATGGAGTTTGGAGATGGCTTGATACACTGTTGGAGCGTTGTCTGGTATGAAAATGCAACAACTGGATTGAATAACCTTACATACCCCACCGCGGTCTGCAAGAATAACGTCTAGAACCATGCGGTTCTGTAAAGTCATAAGGCGATCCGCTTGGAGCTCAGCTGTCAGATTACCAAGGGCACCAGCCGTTACATTAACAGTGGATTCAACCACACGTGTCAGTTGTCGCAGGTTCCTACTATTCACCATAGGTCCCCAAAACGGCAGGAAACCCAAGAAGAAGTCTCCCGCTTCCTGACCGGCAGTATCCTCCTTACTAATCACACCTCTCACAACTCTGGTCTTGTGATAATCAGAGGCAGCAGTAAATGTCGGCGGTAGCAGATTCGCAATATAACATGTGCCCGAGAAATCAGGGGGCAGCCATGTATATGCTCGGTCATTACAGATGAAATATGTGCCCTTGGCAGCCAAAAACGCAGGGGAGAACTGCGACGGGAAAGTGTACGTTTCAGTACAGTCACTTCTTCCCAGTTGAGCTCTAGGATTCTGACCATTACCCTGTAAGCAGAACCGACCCATGTGGGGTACGACCCAGATTGGGGATGAGATTTTCCGCTGTCTTTCACCCAGACTAATACTATACCCCGTCGCGTTCCATCCTACATAAGGTCTCAATTCTTCTTTGGGAATGGATGAGTATGCATCGATATCCCTGCTCATATCGGCAACTCCTTTCATCAAAGCTTTATTATTGGTGATAGGTCTGATGGAACGCGGTTGTCGAGGGGAGTACGTATCTAGAGCATAGAGAAACATGGTCTGGAATGCCCATGACGATCCATTGTAACTAAATGGCAGCACCAAATAAGGAATACCCTTGTTAATGGTATGTGGCATTAACCCACACACCCAGCAATTGGTCGTATTCATTACTAGTTGGTGCTGGTGCAAGAGCTGGATAAACGAGTTATTTACAAACTCTGATCGTCTGGTCTGTTCGTGCTCAGGCAAAGGGTGAAAAGAGTGAGAGGAGGCAGTAGAAAGAGGTATAGGCTGTACAGTGGGTGCAATAGGCTTTTGAGCGGCGAAAAACACAAATCCTACAATAAACATTATGATACTACACAGTGTAAAAAGGCACAAAAATACAAAACATTTACTTTTTACAATTTTACACATCCTTGCTTTAAAGTTCATTTCCTCAACGGGTCTCTCCATCTTAAAAAACTCCATCCTCTAAATGGGCCGCTCGCGGCGGATGAGTTTCTTCTGCTAAGGAGTATGCCTGTCAGTCCAGGGAAACGCCCTAGACCGATCAGAACCGTTGACCTAACGTCTTCGGCCTGTACCCCAAAGTCTTGGCACCACGACCCTGCGGCTGAACCCGGATGGTGGTTCGAAAAACAAAAATCAAGAAAGTCTTTCAGATGGGAGAGTTAAAAATGTCAAAAAGGAAATAGTAAGGAAATCTTTATTTGTCCATGGGCCTTGGTCTCAAATTATAACGGAGACGGCCACTGTCTTGGAACAAAAGTTCAGGCTCAGTGGTGTCCAGTCGATTTGATGGTGGCACAGCTTCCTGCAGAATATTGTCACTCTCTTGGTCTGAAACTGTGTCTCTTATGCGTGCGTCACTGAATGGTACAAAACGAGGTACAGTGTCTGCCTCAGAGTCGGCGATACCCTCCTGGACCCACCGGTCGTATGGCAAAGGCAAGGGGACTACTTTGCAGTGGGTGCCATGGATCCAGTGCTTCTTCCCTTTTACTCGCACCGCTGATCTTGTCGACAAAAGCACAAGGTGAGGGCCGATCCAGCGAGGTTCGTCGTTGCTCTTGCGCTGGAAATTTCGGACTAGCACCCACGTACCAGGGTTGATAGGGTGTCCAGGAGTTTCAGAGGCTTGAGGGAGAGTATCATGTACCTGTTGGTGCAAAACACGCAGTTTAATAGTCAAATCATACAGGTAATCGAGTAGTACTGGATGCTCAATCTCACTAAATTTCGTAGGCCTCGGTACACCCCATACGTTGGCCGGACGGCCAAAAACGACCTCGTAAGGGCTAAGTCCCACTCGTGAGTGTATGGTCATTCTGGTGGACAGGAGTGCTAAAGGCAGAGCGTCAGGCCATTTAAGACCGGTGCTCGCCTGGATTTTGGCCAGCTTGAGCTTTAAGGCTCCATTGTAGCGTTCTACTAATCCAGCTGATTGGGGGTGATTTGCAGCGTGGAACTTCTGCTTTATCCCTAGCCCTTCACATACATTCTTCATCACTTTACCCACAAACTCACTTCCGTTATCACACCACACCATTCTTGGCATCCCAAACCTAGGGAAAGATTCCTTCACAAGGGCTTTGGCTGTGGATAGGGCAGTGTTATCTTTCAGAGGATAAGCCTCTATCCATTTTGAGAAAGCACAAACAACCACCAGTACATATTTCAGGTTGTTGCATCTTTCCATGTGAATAAAGTCCAGCTGCAAAACTTCAAATGGACATGATGGGGGTGCAAAGTGACCAGCTGGAGTTGGGGTTCCCCTACCAGGGTTGTACTTCAAGCATACCATGCAATTCTTGACCACATTCTCTGCACACTTGGGAATTCCAGCATTCTGCCATACTGGAGCCAACAACTTGCATATACCTTTCGTACTGATATGTGCCATTCCATGTGCCATAGTAACCACTGGAAGCACATATGCATCAGGCAATAACCATCGCCTATGTTCTGTCAGATCAATCCAACAACCATTCTCATCCAACTTACCCATACTTTCTCTCCACTTGCTTAACTCTTCCTCTGTGGCTTCAGCTTGAAGCGACTTCACACTCTCTATTGTGTTCTCACACATCCCAACATCGTCAACCCATCTTGCGGGGCCTGCAACATACATTCTAGTCTTTACATTCTGTGCTGTTTCTTTCGCGGTCTCATCAGCGAACGCATTCCCACGTCCAACATCATCTGTGACTTTCCTGTGCGCACTGCATTTCATGATCGCAACTTGCAACGGTAGGGTCAGTGACTCAAGGAGATCATTCACCAACTTGCCATTCTGAATTTTAGCTCCATGCGACGTCAGGAACCCACGCTCTTTCCACAGTCGCCCAAAATTATGAGCCACGCCAAAGGCGTACTGGCTATCTGTGTATATATTCACTCTCATTCCTTCAGACAACACGCATGCTCTCGTGAGGGCGATTAATTCTGCTGCTTGGGCCGAATTATGTGGCACTCGTGCAGTTTCCACAACTGTGTGTAAAGTCGTGATAGCATATGCAGCAGTCGTGTCACCATTGGGGAGTTTGAAACACGAACCATCCACCCATAAGGTACCATCACACTCAGTCAGGGGAGTATCTTTAAGATCTACTCTCCCTTTCGTCTCTTCTTCTGTTCTGAACAGACAGTCATGTTGCTCACTCTCATCTAGGTCTGCTGGATGTGGCAATAACGTAGCTGGATTCAGCGTATTGCATCTCTTTATGTGTATGTGATTTGCTAACAGTGTGAGCTCATAGCCTGATAATCGCGCACTAGTCAAGTGTTGTGTCTTGGTTCTGTTTAATAATGTGTCTACAGCATGTGGAACCATAACGATCAATGTGTTGTCCATTACCAAACCAGCAGATTGTCGGATAGACATTGCTGCAGCAGCTGTCGCTCTCAGACAGCTTGGCAATGCCCTCGCTACAGGGTCCAAGGTTGATGAAAAATATGCGCATGGGCGCGGTCTGTCGCCAAAAGGCTGTGTTAACCCTGATAACGCACATCCATCTTTCTCGTGAACATACAATGTAAAAGGCTTACTGTAGTCAGGAGTACCCAACACAGGTGCCGAACATAATGCATTACGCAATTCCACAAAACTTTTCTGGCACTCTTCAGACCATGGGATAGGATTCGGTGTGTCTTTGCATGTTAAGGCTAACAAGGGTTTTGCCAACAAGGAAAAATTAGGGATCCAATGCCTACAGTACGAAGTGATGCCCAAGAAAGCACGTACTTCTCTCTGTGTTTTTGGCACACTCAACTGTGCAATGGCTTGAATTCTTTCTGGGGTCAGTTTCCTTCCCTCCTTCGATAAGAGATGACCTAAGTAGGTCACTTCTTGTCGACAATATTGCAACTTAGAGAGAGACACTTTGTGATGGAAAACAGATAAATGGCGCAACAATGACAATGTGGCTTCTTTGCAGATCTGTTCAGTATCCGCGGCGATTAGTAAATCGTCCACATATTGGATCAAAATGGCGCCACTAGGTAAAACAAGTGCATCAAGCTGCGCTTTCAAAGCTTGACTGTATATGGATGGACTCTCACAGTAGCCCTGGGGAGCGCGTTTGAAGCGGAAGCTTCGGCCTCCCAGACTAAAGCCAAAAATGTCTCTGCTCTCCTCTGCAATGGGGATGCTAAAGAAAGCATTCTTTAAATCAATCACTGAAAACCATGCAGCAGAGGCTGGAATCATCGTTAACAAGGCAGTTATATCAGGGACAACTGGAAGCTGTGGCACAACAATCTTATTAACCTCTCTAAGATCAATCACAAATCTGTAAACAGGTGGCTGTGAAGGGTCCGTTCGTTTTAAGACAGGTAAAATCGGACTATTGCAAACGTTGCCTCTTGTCTCTTCAATCACACCCTTATTAATCAAGTCGCTGACAATGTCTAACAATGCTTTCTGGCCTTCATTAGAGATCTTATACTGGGGAATACGTGGCAATCTGACATTGGCCTTTAAAGTCACCACGTATGGCGGTATCTCCAAGAGGCCCACATCATTGGGACCAGTAGTCCAAAGGGCATCCGGAAGGGATGACAATTCAGGCGGCATTGTATTTTTAGACAAGTACATCGGGGAAATCACTTTCTTGCCTAATGTAAGTTGTACTCCTGAAGGAGAACAATACAGTGTAGCGTGCAATCTTTTTAACAAATCTAATCCCAACAAATTCTCACCACAACCTGTTGTCAGAATCAGGGGTGCTTTCAGCTCGCAAGGCCCAATAGTAAGTGACATGGGACTAGAAATCGGGTTCCTAACCGGGGCGCCAGAAAAACCTACTGAAACATTTATATCGCCAGACAAAGGTGCGCCAGGGAGTTTTGAATGCATGATTGAACTCTTTGCAGCACCAGTGTCTAGCAGAAAGGGCTCCGTTACATTTGCTGTAGTTACCTTAACATACGGTCCACTCTGATCCACTGGCACTGAAACAACTCCCTCTCTCTGTCTACGGCTGTCCTAGTAATCATTACTTTCTGCATCACCGTCCTCTGCATAATAATCATTATTATAATACTGAGCCGTATTACTAGTCGTATTGGCTTGCTGATCAAAGCTATTAATGGCGCTTTGGGGCGGAAGAGGACGCGCGTTCTGGGGAACACTTCCACGCCCTCTGCCTCTAGGAGCTTGCTGACCACCTCTACCTCTTGCGCCATACGCATTACCGTTCCGCTGCATTAGTTTAGGGCAACTATATTTAAAATGACCTTCCTCTTTGCAGTATGAACATTGGTTGGGACCTACAGGGACACGTGGTTGATAATACCCGTTCATTTGCTGATTATTCTGAAATTGTGGGGGTTGGTGATAGACACCTTGGGGTTGCCTATAATCATTCTGACCTCCACGTGGCGGATAGGCCTGCTGTAAAATGACCTTTGTCTTTAGTTCCTTCGTTTTCTTTTCTGTCCTATCTTTCTCGTCTTTATCTCTGTTTTCATAATACTGTGCAGTAGCCAGTATTTGCGCTGAAGAGGAAACAGCCCAAGAACTTTCTGAATCTTTTAACTTTTTACACAGGTCAGGAAGTAAATTCTGCACAAATTTATCCACAAACAACCGTTGGCCACCCTCAGTACTCATATCTTGCCCACTGTGGTCAACAAACGTTTCTTCAAACCTGGTGAAGAAGTCTGACACTGTCTCATCTTTCTTCTGCTTGCATGCGGATAGCTTGTCCCAATTTACGCGCATCGCGGGCATTATTGTCTTCATATACGTGATGATTCTACCAGGCAGTTCAGCTACTAAAGGCTCAGGTTTCGCACCACCAGTTTGTCTAGCATCAGCAGCGATGATATTAGCCCATGTGTCTCCTAGTTCTGCAGCATGATCCGTATTACGTATGGATCCCCACAAAGGCTGTGGAACCACATTCCCAAACAGCATATCTACATCAGCCAGATTCATTACACACGATTCTGCAGTCTGTGACAGCTCCTTATAATAACCAGTAGGGTTTTTACAGGGATCAGGCAATGACTGCTTGAGTGCTAACACCTCAGATCTTTTCCATGGAACATGTACCCAAATACGCTGGAAATGTGCTACGACAGGTGGATTAGCATTTGCATCAGCGGGTCTCCAAACTGGGGGAACCTCACGCATCGGATATTGGCGTGCTTTTACCCTCTTGCCCACAGAGACATCAGGTTCAAACAACGACTGTTGACAATCATCATTCCTGAAGGACAATACAACCGCAACTGCTTTATCCACCTCACGATCCACAATTATACCAGTTCCAAAGTCAAACCTCACTCTACACAACTCCTGCGGGCTCGGGTCTTTACCACTATCCTCCAATTCTTCACAGAGAATTTCGCACATTTTCTCAAACACATATCTCTGTTTTGGGGCATCCCACTGATGGAAAACGTTGACAACTGATTCCACATCATACAATGAAGGGAAAACAATCCATCTACGCGCCATACTATCTATTACTTTTTTCTCATCAGGGTTAGGCAATTGACTACGCAGTTGCTTACGCTGTAAACCAGGAGTCGCACCAGACGAATCAAAGAGAGGCGACATTAATGTAGTAACCACATTAGCTAAGCGCTGTCGCGCTGAAGGAGAAGATGAGGCGAAAACAGGGGGAAAAACAGAGGGAAGAAAAGAGGATGCAGAAACAGGTACTGGAGTGGTGCAAGGAAGAGTGTTAGGGGAGGCAGCTGCCGAACTAGGCAAAGTCGCAGGAAGTGTAGGGGCAGTTGGAAACACAACTGGCGGCCCTTGAGAGGGCTGCGCTATATGGATAAGAGCCGGCTGCGCAGCAGCTAGCGGCAAGGCTTGCAGTATATTCACTGGAGGTGCCGTGGCATTTTGAGCATACGGGGGTGGCGAACTCAGCAAATGCGACATCAGGGGATCTTTCTCCTTTTCTTCTAACTCATTCTGCTTAGAGTGTGGTAAAGCTGGGTAACATTTGTCGATCCCTAACTTACGCTGCCTGTGCAATTGCTCATTCATCTGCTCCTCCTCATTATCTTTAAATTGTACAGCTGCTTGCATTACTGTCATACCTCTCTCTCTTTTATTCTTTTTCGCTAGCTTAATTTCCTTCTGTTTGGCTTCCTTTCGCCATAAGCGGAAAGAGTCAAACATCGCCGGCCGGGCTTTCTTTTTGAACAATTTAATTTCCAAATTATCTAAAATATCAGTATCGAAACTACCATTTTGGGGCCATTTTAAAACACCGTCTTTTCTGGTGTAGTGGATCCATACTTCATTATATGCAATGGGGCCTACGCCATGTTTTACATAGAGCTCATAAGTTGGAGTTCCAACCGGAGGAACCAGACATGATTCCTCCAGCTGGAAATCTCTTCCACAACCCAAACAGAATAATCTACCAAATATTCTAGAACCAGGCATCTTTGCTCACTAGTCTAGATCCAAACGTCAAAGGATTATCGATTACGATAGTCTCGTGAATACACGAATCCTCTGGCTTTGGCGTTTGCAAACTCCAAATTACCAAATTACCAAATCAAACGATCCCGAAGGATACCAAACAAATGGGAGACGCTCCACTTATACTTAACTGAATATTGCCGATCGATGGCGTCACCAGAAGACTCTCTCGATTGTTTCGCTCTCTCAAAACTCGTCAAGGGTCCAAAACAGGTCGATTAATCAGGGCAGCAGTCCTTCGTAGCCGTCGGGACGCGGAGAACCTCGCAGAAAAGACTTTCGGACCACGTCGACATGCAGGGGTCGATGAAGTGGCGGCCTTCCTCCGGAATTTCCACACAAAGCTCCTCACGAACCTCTGGCTTGGACTGGTACCGCTGAAATCGTCCCGAGTTGGGCGCCAAACTGAAGTACTGGGTATTTTAGACCCAGCGGTGCAGGGGCACACACCCTATGACTTCTGGGTTCACCCTGTTCCAGACCTACAGAAACACAGAGTCTTCTGGGTGAAGTCAAAGATTCGTTTATTGGCTGCAGACCAATTACAGGTATCCTAGAAGTACAACAGCGTGTATGTTCTCAGGAGACTGCTGAAAATCATAGAAACGGACTTCATCTTAAATACAGTTTTCCCTGCCTCAAGCATACATTCCTAGGTTTTATGATACGGCCATTACATGTATACATTTCAAAGGAAAAGGCAGAGTCATGATGACCATCCCACATTCCAGTTCGGCCAGCCCACAATGATTTACACAGTAAGGTTCAGATCCCACATCGGATATCGATAGACCCCCCAATAAACATGAGCATCTCCTGTTTTGGGAAACAAGTCATAAAGCAGGAACAAGCAGGTGTGAAAGAGATTAGCCGGAGGTTTGTGTAGAATGAAAGGGTTTTATGATGGGTCAAGCCCTGATGCTAATCACAGGTGGACGGAGGAAGGGGAGCTCGTGAGACCGGTTTGACCCGGGGGAGCAGAGCCAGCTGCCCAGGTCACAAAGAAGTCACGGGAAAGCACATGTACTGTGAGGCCCGTATTTGCTCCATTATAGCCTATGTGAGGGCAATGACAAGATGGCCACCGCTTCCAAAATGGAACCCGCGTAGTGAAGCAGATTAACGTGTACACAGTGCATTCATAGCTAGAACGATATATATATAGCACTCGTACATGCCGCATTTACCATTTGCGGTTTGCTAATACCGAGATAGACAGGGGTAGGGCCCTGTCCCCTACGCGGTCCCGAATATTAAAGTACGACAACATGGCCAACCCACTGCCCTGGCACAGGCCAGCCACCCCTCTGGCAGGGTGCACTATGCCTCTGGTGAGGGTACGGGTGCATGAGCCCTGTACCCCTACAGTGTCTAAGTCTATTCTTAGACATTGTAAGTGCAGGAATGCTCTTAAGAGTATATGGTCTGGGAGGTTGTCATTACGAACTCCACAGCACCATAATGGCTTTACTGATATCTGGGAAGTTTAGTATCTGCTCCCAGCAACTGGCCCAAACCGGTTTGATCCCCACTTTGGGTGGGAGAATCGACAGGAAATCCAAGATAGGAGGAGAGGTGTGCCCACCTTTGCCAACCCCACCCCTCAGGTGGGGGAGGCAAGGTGAAGCACAACTCTCAGTCCCCGCCATTGTCAGGATGGGGGGACCCGGCCAACCAAAGTGAGGTTTCTGCCCCTTTGCCACTGGAGGGTGGCATACAAGGGGGTGTGCCCACCCCAATGATGGGACCCAATGGTCCCCACCTGTACCTACCTGAAACGCCCCTAAATCTAGTATTTGGGGGCAACCCCGAACCTTGCTCCCTCAGCCAAGAAGAAACAAGAAGAAGAAGGACTGAAGAGCTATACTGAAGGAAGATGAGGGCGGCACCAACTGACTTGGCCCCAGCCCTATTAGCCTGTCCCGACCTCGACCTGCTCCAGCGGCATCCCAGTGTGTCCTTCAGCCAGAAGCCCCCTAGAACCAGGAGGACCTGTCCTGCCTTCCCTGAAAAGTCTTTGTCTCCCTTGAGCACCGAATTTGCTCACCAACAGACTCTGGCCAAATCCACGAGTCTGCACCACTCTGCACCTAACGCCAACGGCCCGAGTTCGAGTGGCCCAACATCATGAGGAGGTCTCCCTGGGGTTCCTGACCTGGGATCTGGTGATCCTTGACCTGCCTCAAGTCTCTTGACGACGCCTGCAGTCCCTTTCTGGAGGATCCCACCGACCGCGACCAGAGCTGGTTAGGAAAACCAGATGCCAAAAAACACCCCTGCACCCAACGCCCCACAGCCTTGGGTGGCCCAACCAATGGTGTGCTGGCATCCCACGACATCCCAACTTACCTCTTCAGCCACTGGTCGCCTCCAGAAGATCTTCGTCCCCGAGCCTGCAGTGTTTATTTCAACACGAGAACCCCCATTCAAAACAACAGGGCAACCGATGCCAAAAGAGCACCCTGCACTCTGCCGCCCCCGCGCCGCTGAGGGTGCACTTTGTCTACTAACGTGAACCCCCCTTTGCCCTGAGCTTAATTCCAAGAGCTTTGCTCCCTCAACCTTGTGGCCTGCTCATGAGCAACCACTAACCGGAGGCCCCCATCCCCATTTGGATGACATTGGGCCTGAGCATTCTGAACCAGGCCACCCTAGTGCAGCTGAGAGTGCTCTTGGAGTGCATTCTTGGCCCTGTGGGAACCCTTGTTCTAACCCCAGAATCTCAACCCTCAAAACCGTTTACTTACCTGCAAAACGATAACCCCATTTTTCTCCATCGGATTGCATTGATTGTTTTCCCCTGAAAAACTTCTGTGTTGAAAGTATTTTGTGTGGAAACCTAATGAACTGTGTTTTGATAAAAAACTGTTTCACTCACCTTTTATCCAGGAAATGTTCCAGTGTGATATGCCTAGATAGAAGAGTAGAAAAAGTAATCTGAAAAGTAACTTAACAAGGAATCAAAAAGTAATTACAAAGTAACTAAAAAGTAATTTCAGCTGTTTCCGAGCATTGGACCTACCTGTAACTGCATTCAACTGTATCACATGAGAAAAGTATTATTTTACTTACCTGCACCAAGTCTGACTTAGTTCTAAAAATAAAATACAACAAAGAAATATTTCAATACAAAACAATTGGTCTGGGTTCAGGCTTTGAGTGTGTGACATCATTTTGTGCCTGAGTATGTACAATACATGCTTAACACTGTCCTCTGATAAAGCCTTAATGCTCGCCCACACTACCACAAATAGAGAGTAGGGTATTATCTGCTTTAGTCTCCGTAAGCCTTTGGGGTTCCACTGGACTCTGTGCACACTATACCTTACTTTGGTATAGTATATACAGAGCCAGCTTCCTACAGCAGATCATAGAAGATCATGCATCCCACGGCCCACCTGTACCACAGGTTAAGGCCTTAGAACTATCAGTCCAGGTCAGCGGCGGCCGGTGCAGGTAAGTGCAGTGGGGCGGGAGGGTGGGTTAGTCGGCAGATGACGGAATTAGGAAAATAAAATAAATAAATCTTATTCTGTCGTCTGTTGACGTCCCCGCCACCCCGCCCCACTGTGCTTACCTGCCCAGGCTGCGACTGGTCTGGCTACACAGACCGTAGAGGACCATGCATCGCACCCCACACCTGTACCGCGGATTGAGAGAGATCCTAAAGCTTTAAAAAAAAGCTATGTTTAACTACATGAATCTGAGAAGCTCAGGCCATGGACAGAAGTGCTGAGACTCCATTTACACCTGCCTCACAGGCTCAAGCCTCTGACAGCAGAGCTATCCTTCAGGCTACAGAGACCTTTCAGGCATCAGACAGCCATGGTGTCTCTCAGATTACATCCATCTTCCAGTCTCTGGCCTTTAATACCCCAAAGCCCTTTAAGTACTAATGTGGGAACTTGTCTGCTTTCTTGGGAGGGAATTTAATGAGTCATGAGCACTGTCTGCAGATGGAGTGTGGCCTGGGACACCATTAGGGATGTCAGAGTTTAAAAGGCAACACTAAAGTGTCATGTGATCCATTCACAAAACACCCAAGGCAATACTTACCAGCACAAGGAACACTGTTGTTGGGTTTTAAGGAGCTTTTAGAAGTGGTATGCACATCAGGCAGGAGAGCCTTGTGCTTGGGGGTGTATAGGACACACCCTTTCTATTAGTATTCACAATAAGGCAGGAACCATGCACAGTTACTGCTCACAACAAGCACAGCACAGTCAGCAGTGGTGCAAACATCCCTCACACACAGAACAAGCAGCAGCAGTGCAAGCTTCCCTTACTCACAAGTAAGTCTGAGCCAGAAGAGACGAACAGCTGTGAAATAGATCGCTTCCAGGTGATCCACCAGTCAAGTGGAAAGTGTGGTATAGAGACTTTGTGAAATATCTAGGTGCTATAGGGGGTTCCAGGTTCAGCGCTGAAAGGAAGCGTTTCATCCTAGTGCACAATCTGGGGTTCGAGGGTCAAGCTGTTTTGGAACATCTTCCTCCCTTAGTTGTGGTTCAGGGTGAAGAGGAATTGAATATGTAGGATCAAGCTGTGGGCATGCTAGAGAAACAGTTCGATGTAGAGAGCAGCATAGTTGTGGCTAGACACAAATTCTTTACAAGGAAACAAGAGTGTGAAGAGAGCATTGTGTCTTATGTAGCCGCTTTGCACATTCTTGCTTCTGAATGCAAATTTGAACATTTTACATCTCAACTAATACGAGACCAAATTGTTGTACATTGTTGGGAGAAGAAAGTTCAAGAGAAATTGCTCACTTTAAAGAATCCTTCTATAGATGAAACAATCACCATTGTCAAGAGTATTGAGCTCTCTCAAAAGCATCAAAAGCGCTTAAAGCTGAGAAGAATGTTGTAGCTGTAGTTAAAGGTCATAAAGATTTGAGTAAAAGAAATCAGATAGACAAAGCTAAACCGCAATCTGAACAAATAGGGAAGAGGTTTGTCTCCACTAAAGTTGAGAAGAAAAGTTCTTACTCAAAAAATGTATGTACTAAGTGTGGGTTCCCTTCACATTTTCCCATTTCAATGGCGTGTCCGGCAAAGAATGCTTCTTGTTGCAAATATGGGAAACAAGGTCATTTCGCCAAAATGTGTGCCTTCCGGGGGAGCATTAATGTTGTGTACCTAAGAGTGATCCTATATGTGAAGTTGTTAGCACTCTTACTGATTTTTTTGTGGTTGTCAAAGATGATTCCGAAGATTGTGTCGATCCCATTGTAGATGTGCTGGTGGATGGAAAGTGTCTGCACCTACTAGTGGATTCGGGGGCACGGATGACTATGATTACGGAAGATTTGTTTGAGAGCACTTTGGGTAACAGGTCTCTTAATCCTCCTGATAGAGGTCCGGTCTCTTATGAAGGCAGGAAAATTGATTTGACAGGGTTCTTTGTGACTTTTCTAGTTTTTAAGGACAGGCACATACAAGGGAAGGTTTATGTGGCCAAAAAGGGTCTCAACATTCTGGGTTGGTGCCACCAGGGGTTGTTCGGGATGACTCTTAGGCCTGGCACTGCTGAACAGGTTTCAGTAGTGGGTGAACAATCTGAAGGGGAGAGTTTAGTTTCCTGGTCCATGAAGTTTCCCAAAGTTTTTGGTGATAAACTTGGTTGTGTTAAAGGGTTCAAACACTTTATCAAGGTCAAGGAAGGGGCTCTCCTGATCAAACACAAATTACGCAATGTGCCTTTTAGTATCAGGGATGATCTCTCATTGGAGCTTAAGAAAATGTGTGAGTCTGGAGCCATTGAACCCATTGAGTCCTCACTTTGGTTATCTCCCTTGGTGGTTGCGTGCAAAAAGAATGGTACTCTTAGGGTTTGCATTGACTTGCGCATTCTCAATAGGGAGATTTGGATGTATTCTCACCCTCTTCCCCGCATTGATTACATACATTAAAAATTTGCTGGTGCCAAGTACTTCTCCAAGATTGATTTAGCATCAGCATACTATCAGGTTGAGCTCGATCCTGCTTGCAAGCATTTGACTGATTTTGTATCGCCTGTCGGTACTTTCCAATTTAGGAGGATGCCTTTCGGGTTAACCTCGGCAGCCTCTGTTTTCCAGCGAGTTACGGAGAAGGTTTTGGAGGGTGTCTCTGATACGGTCGTCGTCCATGATGATATTTTGGTGGCTGGGAAGAACAAGGAGTCGCATGACAAGAATCTTGATGATGTTCTGGAAAGGTTGGAAAGGAAAGGCATTGCTTCTAACAAGCTCAAGTGTGTTTTTGGTGTTGATTCAATTGAATATCTGGGACATCGAATTTCTGGTGACGGTATTGTACCAGGAGAAGGTCTTATCAAAGCTATTTCCAATGCTCCTTGTCCCATCTCAAAAGAGCAGGTTTCCTCATTTTTAGGGTTGTGTGAATTTTACACAAAATTTATTTCGAATTTTGCTGCAAAGACTGTTCACATGAGGGGCCTCCTCAAGAGAAAATCTGTGTTTCTGTGGGATGACTCCTGTCAGGAAGAGTTTGTACTGATCAAAAAAGAGTTAGGGTCATGCAACATTCTTACCCCTTTTGATCCCCTTTTTCCATGTATGGTGTCTGTTGACCCAAGTCTTGATGGGCTTGGTGGTATGATCTCCCAAGTCAAACAAGGAAAGGAGTTCACAATAGGTTTTGCCTCACGAGGATTACGCCAGAGTGAGAAAAACTACTCGGTCATTGAGCGAGAATTGCTTGCATGCTGTTGGGCTGTTGAACGTTTCGAGTGTTTTTTGTGGGGGAAGACGTTTTCACTCCTTACTGACTATAAGCCTCTCAATCCCTTTTTAGAGGGTAAGATTGTCAAAGACCATACTCCCAGGATCGCCAGTTTGAGTTCAAAGTTGCTGCAACACAATTTTGGGGTAGCGCATATTCCTGGTGGGCAAAACACACGGGCTGATTATCTCACTAGGTCTCCCTTACCCTTAGGGAAATCTGAACATGACACTTGTTCCGTGTGTGACACTTGGATTTTTCAGAATCCCTAGGACATCAGTGACGTAACATTGTGGTTCCACCACCACCGACAGGAGGAAATACACTGCAATTCAAACCTTCTGATCTTGTTTTACTATTGTCTATCCTCTTATTGTAAGAGGTAATCACAGTAACAGCGTCCGCGTCTCTTCGCATAGGCAAGAAGGCAACCCTTCCACACTGCGAGTGAGTTGTTTCTCTGAACGTGATTAGTTTTGTGGCATGGAGACGGATTATCTGCTTAAGAGGGTGAAACAGTTTATTGTTTCTGGTTGGCCCAAAGAAAAGCATCTAGACAGTGATTTACATGCTTTCGCCAAGGCCGCTGATGAGCTTACCTTGGAGGGTGGAGAGATAATCATGCAGGGTGATACGTTTGTTCCCCCCTGAATCTCTCAGACGTCGGACCATCGACTATGGCCATGAGGGACATCTTGGGCAGAGGAACACAAAAAAAAGGATTTGCAGTGTTTATTGGTGGCCTTCCATGGACCGTCAAATCAATGATGTCGTGGAGATGTGTCTGACTTGTTCTACAAGTGATAAGGTTGTAAAAATTGTTTCACCTCCAGTACAACAAATCGAAGCATCTGATGGTCCCTGGTTGAGGTTGGTCTTTGACTTTGTGGGACCTTTTAATGTGCTGGGCAATAAGTACAAGTTCGCTCTGGTGGTTGCTGACTATTTCAGCAAGTGGTGAGAGGTCCATTTCATGGCAGATCCCAACTCACAGGAGGTTATCAAGTTTCTTCAGAGTCTGTTTGCCAAAGAGGGTTTCCCCATGGAGATTATTTCCGACAATGGGGTACAGTTTACTTCTAAGGAGATGTCTGTTTTTCTGTCTCAGTGCGGGATCACCCACCAGCGTGTGGCTTTGTATCACCCACAGGGCAATGGTTTCATTGAGCGCAACAACCGCATTCTCGTTGAGTGTGTTCAGTGGGCTGTTTCCTCCCGTATTGACATCAAGGAAGCTGTCCAAAGTATGTTGTGTGCACATCGTACTACCCCTAGTTCCATCACAGGTTCTAGTCCATTCGCTTTGCTAAGGGGTCGACCAGCGTCTTTCCACATTTGTACTACTTGGATGAAGAAATGGGGTTTGGTGTCAAGGTGCCAGGAGACACAGGGAGACAAAGATATATAATCTCTTCCCACGGTCAAGACACAGCCCGTTGTTCCCGATGTGGCCAATTTTAAGTCTCTGTCTCTGTGGGGGATTGGGTCAAGATTAAGTCTCCGATCAATGTTCCGAAGGGGCTCTCAAAGTTTGGTCCTCCTGTTAGGGTGGATGCCACCTTTCGATTTGCTGTAAGAGTCAACAGTAAGAATTGGTGGAATCTATCTAGGATTTATAAGATTCCAATGACGGTTGTTTTGCAATTGGGTCTTGAGAGGAAGCACCACCGTTGAGTCTGAATCTGTTCCAAAGAAGACTAATGTTCATGAGAGTATGTTGAGGTCTTCTCAATCTTCTCAGGTCAGGAAATCCTCCTTAAGAAATGTTCCTCCATGGAGGTGTGGTAGGATGAGTGTTCCACTGAAACGTTTAAATCTTTGGTCTATACTGTTACTGTATTGTACTAATATTTGATCTATTTTATCTGAATGTATTAGTGGTTGCTATGTTTAACGCTTAAATCTTTAGTCTATATGAATTCTGTATTGCATGAATACTTGGTCCTTTCTATCTTAATGTATTAGTGGTTGCCTTGTTCTTTTTATTATCCTTTCCCTTTGTTTTCTAAGAAGGTACTCTGCTTGCTTTCATTTTGTTTTCTTCTTTCTTGGTGAATGTTCTCTATTGTTCTTTCTCTGTTGCTTCATTTTCTTTTATCTTTGCTTGTTCTCTTTTCCTTTGTGTATTCATGGAAAGAGAGGAGATGTTGTAGTAGTTTCTCAGTAGCATGCTGTTCATCCATTCTCTTAGTCTTATGTGGTCCCTGTCATGACAATGGAATGCTACGGTTTGAATCCCAGGAGTTTGTCAGTTCTTGGAAGCTGTGGAGATGAACAGTCAATAAAGTATGTGCTCTTACACTTACCTTGCCTGGTGTAATCACTCCTCATCTTTGAAGAAATATATATATCATCAAGGTACATATACGTGGAGTTATATATAGTAAAACTTTGCTTACATATAGAAAATGACGTTCACAATATTTTGTCCTCGAAATTCTAGACACAATATTTTTACCCAAAATATTTCTGTTTCTGATATTCTGTCTAAACACTGCCCATTTGAACACCTGCCCGGTTTAGATTGGGTAATCGAATGGCCAGTTATTACAATCTCTTATCCCAGTGAAAACCTGGCAGTAAGGGACAGTAAAAACACTTAAATGGGCCCTTCACGATGAGAGAAAATACCATGGTGTTGGGGTCATTAGTTTTAGTTTTTTCTAAACCAAAGTCCTGCTTTGGGATTTTGTTTTTGAAGAAACAAAAGTAAGTTAAAACTTTAAAAGGCGGCTGTCCTGTTTGGCAGAGCCATCCGTCAAACTTGTATCCCATTGACTGGAACTACATTTGGCAGGTCCTGTCCCACTGGGCTGATGGACAACTCTAAATTTGGATGGCGGGTACTCCGTCAGGGTGATGGAGGAAAATATTCTGTCACCCGTATGGATTAAATGCTGTCTTCCGAACACTAAATCAGCCCTATCGCTCAAAGTATGGGGACTGCGGTAGAGTTTGGCAGGGAGGGCACTCTATTACTGCAACTGTGACGGAGTAACATCCCCGCCTATCCCTCGTCTCCCCCACCTGGAGAAGTGTGGCTCAATGGTTAGAGCGGCAGACCCTGATGCAGAAGTCTGGCCCGGGACCAGGGTTCAATTCCCAACTCGGCGAGTCTTGGGCTCAATTTCCCCGTACCCGATAATTCTCACCTTGGTGCCTATTCTAATCATGTGTCCCACTCTGCAACTCTGGGCAATAGCTTGCTTAATCTCCACAACGGCCCCAACAGTGCTAGGATGCCTGGCTTCACCTTGGGGGTACCCAGGAGTGGGCACTTCACAGGGAAAGGCCAGGAAGGGTTCCACAGCGGTATGTGCACAGCGCCTGAGAGACCCTTTCGGGGGTGTGCGGAGCACTATATAAAGGCACTACATTTACATTTACCTCGACAATGCGGCCTACTCTGGCTCTTTTGTCGAGATAGTGCTCTGACGGCTCAATGGGGTACGGGCCATCAGAGGTTGACGCATAACACCGTCTGGCCTATTTCGAGCAGACACAGAGAGAGACAGTAAAACAATAATGACAAGCAAACCATGGGGAAAAAAACTCCCAGGGGGTGGGAGTCATTTTTTATTTATTTTTCAAAAACAAACTCCAGCTTTGGGAGTTTGTTTTTGAAAAATGAAGAAGTTTGTAAAAGTTTGACAGATGATCAATCTGTTTGGCTGCGCCGTCTGTCAAACCTTTGCAACATTGACAGGAACCGCTGCGGCGGTGGTGCCTGCCAATGCTCAGAGTTGTTCGCAGGGCTGGAGAACAACTCTAGATTTGGGGGACGGGGTGACATTATTCCATCTGCCTAAATGTAATTCAGGCCCATAGACCTAATGAAAGCTATCTGCCTTGGGGGTCAAATGACCGACCTGACAGCAGACATCTGTGCCAGAACCACAAGTCTGGCAAGTCCTGGTAAGGTCACATATCTGAAGTAAAAGTTGCCATGATACGCAGAGGTAAGCGATGCATCTGGAACCTCTGCCGTCTCGCAGTGTGGAAGGGTTGCCTTCTTGCCTACGCGGAGAGACGCGGACGCTGTTACTGTGATTGCCTCTTATAAGAGGATAGGCAATAGTAAAACGAGATCAGAAGGTTCGAATTGCAGTATACACGTCCTCCTGTCGGTGGTGGTGGAACCACAATGTTACGTCACTGATGTCATAGGGATTCTGAAAAATCCAAGCGTCGCACAAGGGACAAGTGCAGTAGATGAGCGACGCCCGTTCAGCAGGAGAATGGTACGGGTGTGGTATGCAGCTGGGGGTACAGTTTGGGGCACGCTGTTGCTGATGCATTACTGAAGCACGGTGTGGTAGCGCACTGTCATTTACAGACGACACGTTTCCCATTGAAATGACACCTACATTGGTACAGGCGCGGAGTTTTACTGATAAAACTACATAGTGCACAAGCAATAATGTGTGGAAACAACTTTCACCAACATTTACAATCGTTGCATGTCCAAGAAGAGTGCCTTGATTGGTTTTGATAGATCTAAGAAGAGTGCCTTGATTGGTTTTGATAGATCTAAGAAGAGTGCCTTGATTGGTTTTGATAGATCTAAGAAGAGTGCCTTGATTGGTTTTGATAGATCTAAGAAGAGTGCCTTGATTGGTTTTGATAGATCTAAGAAGAGTGCCTTGATTTGTTTTGATAGATCTAAGAAGAGTGCCTTGATTGGTTTTGATAGATCTAAGAAGAGTGCCTTGATTGGTTTTGATAGATCTAAGAAGAGAGCCTTGATTTGTTTTGATAGATCTAAGAAGAGTGCCTTGATTGGTTTTGATAGATCTAAGAAGAGTGCCTTGATTGGTTTTGATAGATCTAAGAAGAGTGCCTTGATTGGTTTTGATAGATCTAAGAAGAGTGCCTTGATTGGTTTTGATAGATCTAAGAAGAGTGCCTTGATTGGTTTTGATAGATCTAAGAAGAGTGCCTTGATTGGTTTTGATAGATCTAAGAAGAGTGCCTTGATTGGTTTTGATAGATCTAAGAAGAGTGCCTTGATTGGTTTTGATAGATCTAAGAAGAGAGCCTTGATTTGTTTTGATAGATCTAAGAAGAGTGCCTTGATTGGTTTTGATAGATCTAAGAAGAGTGCCTTGATTGGTTTTGATAGATCTAAGAAGAGTGCCTTGATTGGTTTTGATAGATCTAAGAAGAGTGCCTTGATTGGTTTTGATAGATCTAAGAAGAGTGCCTTGATTGGTTTTGATAGATCTAAGAAGAGTGCCTTGATTTGTTTTGATAGATCTAAGAAGAGTGCCTTGATTGGTTTTGATAGATCTAAGAAGAGTGCCTTGATTTGTTTTGATAGATCTAAGAAGAGAGCCTTGATTTGTTTTGATAGATCTAAGAAGAGTGCCTTGATTGGTTTTGATAGATCTAAGAAGAGTGCCTTGATTGGTTTTGATAGATCTAAGAAGAGTGCCTTGATTGGTTTTGATAGATCTAAGAAGAGTGCCTTGATTGGTTTTGATAGATCTAAGAAGAGTGCCTTGATTGGTTTTGATAGATTCTAATCTATGTTTCCATCATTCTTCAGAATTAGAAAAAAATGCTTCATTTGTGCCTTCCCACCTGCCGATATACTTTGAATATTACGCTCAGTGTATTTACAGGCATTTAAGTTTTGTTGTGTGTTAGGAAGTAATTGACCTCATACAACCTTTCCTTTCACACTCCCTGTGCTCCAGCAAGATTGTCACGTAGGTCACTTTAGAAAAACTTCACACTTTGCTGCTTATTCTCTTAACATGGAGATTGGGGTTTACTTTTCCTTCTCTGATCGCAGTTTGACAAAAGTGACACCTGACATTTGAGCTCCATCTGTCGACGCGCAGCAGATGAGATAAGAGGAAAACAAAAAGCAAACGCATGTTTGCTGGCCATCCACCTTCGGAACTCCAGCACGGTTATTCTGGGGGTGCTGCCCCCGCACCCCTACTTCCAGCGCCTCTTGACTCCTGTAGCAATGCGCTGACACCTGATAAGAATACATCGCTCTGTCGTGGAGGTTCGGATCTGCTGAGTACATTGTAAAGGGGGGGGGGTTCGCGCAGCAAATCATTGTTGTCCCAAATGATCTTCCTCAGCACATCTGGTCCCAATAAGTTTAAAATCCGAAGCACAGAGTAGACTCCGTCAAATGAGGGCTGTCATCGCCTCTTTAATCCATGCTCAGATCCCTGGGAACCGCACTAAAGTCACCAGTTTACAAAAAGTATTTTGAAAACTCTTCCGGTCCAGCTGCCTCCTCTCTAGGATTTGCCCCAGGAGGGTAAGCCAGGGGTATTTGCGGGATACATTTATAATTTGGGCCCTGAACCAGGGACATTCTTGTACATGTCTTTACCTCCATGCAGGTTCTTTAGTGGGGGTCTGTTGGTGTACCCCCATGTCCCTTGAGTGGGTGTACCCCCATGTCCCTTGAGTGGGTGTACCCCCATGTCCCTTGAGTGGGTGTCCGCCCTTGGACCACTCCCGGTCAGTCTAGCGTGGATGAGGGGGTCCTAAGTGTGCCAGTAGGGACCGATGTGCCTAGACTTCGGTGTTCCTGATGGCCCCGGGCCCCCTGAACCAATGAGAACCACCTGAGCTCTCGTTCCTCTGAGTACCCTTGGTGCTGGGTGACGCAGGCATTCAATGCCTACATGTGTCGTTTACATGAATAAGGCGTTTGCGTTGACCATGAGTCGGTCCTGTGTGCAGTCTGCTCTCGGAGGGCTTCAACCAAAGGTCTTCTAATGAATTTTCCCCACCGACCTTCTGACTTGTGTGTCTCCTGCCCACTTTTCCCTCCCTCTTTCAACATGTTAGTTCCAGGATTGCTTTGGACCGGCAGGAAGTAGGAGGTCCGCCTGGTCCGGTGGCTTAGTGGCCTAATGCGCTCACTGAAGTTGGCCTGTGTGCGACCTCCTGGTCACAGGTTCAAATCCCAACAGGTCCTTTCATCCTGCTAAGGTCGATAAAATGAGTACCATTGAGTTGGATACTGAGAAACATTTGTTATTCACCTTCAAGATACCCTTCTGGGTGAACGTGCGCTTTACACATGCTATGTTATATATAGTTGGTTTCACCTGCTGCATTTACGTCATCTCGTGAGGCCTTCTTCAGGCCCTGGAATCCTGTGCCTTGAAGAGCCTGTCGCTCACAGAGTCTCCCCAAAGTGCCATGACGTGGGAGGAGATTCAAGGTCACCTACACCCAGCTGAGCTACATATCATGTCAAAATATGCTCTGGTTGTAGAGTCTCCAGTCGCTCTGTCCACAGAGGGACCCACGGCTCCATCTAAAGCAACTCTTCGCGCAGCCTCATCTGGCCCAGTTTTTGGTCCGTGTCAAAGGTCGCACGTGGTCCCTGACTCACTTGGCCTCAGGGGAGATCTTCACAGTTGGGGACATTCCACTGAAAATACTCGCCCTATCTCCTAAAATAGCTCTGCCCACATCACTTATTTCATTTCCTTCAAGTGTCCTGAGACCCTGCTGTAAATTCTTGAATGCCCTTTGTTCGCACAGCCGGTCATGTGACCATTTGAAAAGAACTCGTGAGAAGTGGGGGCCTTGCTATCATCAGTTAGTTCTCCGGGTCCCACACCCTAGGCAAGCGACGCTCAACCCATGGAGGGCCTCAAATGCAAATTCCACTCTCTGCAACTCAGTCTGCCATCTTCCACCTCATCTACACCAATCAACCTCACACAAACTCTCAGATCTCCTCACTACCTCATACATTCAGCCCTCCCATGCCACCATCCTCAGCATCTTCAACCACCCAGACTACCCAAGCATTAAAACCACCCTCCTCGGTACAACCAATATAGTACAAGGTGATTCATTTCCCAAATATGTGCCTTCTGTTGTCTTTTTTTGCAGCTTTCTGTGTCTCTGATTTAATGGTGATATTGTGCAGTAAAAAGGAGTCGGGTGCGGGTTGGTTCGTTTTGCCGGCAGCATTTATTCCAGTATCATCGGCAAGGGAGCGATGCCGCTCCCAGGCAGAGCCCTGCCACTTCCTCCGTCTCTAACCACCACCCTCTGGAGCTCACCCCCATGCTCTAATTCCAGCCATTGTTGCATCACAGGATTGTGCCACCAATCCCCTTCCCACAACAATGACAATGACACCGTGATTGGCCCAATATCAACCACTGACGTCACATAACCAGAGGCAATGATGCGTCTAAGGGAACAATTCACATCTTTACATGATAGCACCTTGCAAATACAATGACACAAACTAAAGTAGAAAAGCTACACATGAAACACATGCGCACCCGCGCACCCTTGTAATAAAATGATTACAATAGGTTATTTTACACCACAGCTATCAAATTGCCGTGATAATTTATGTCCCACGTTCACTTCAACGCAATTGAAAATCTTGCGCTCATTGCATTTTACAGGACTGGTGCCCTTCAGCACACTTAGTACATCTAATCTCCTCACCCCTACCGCAGACTCCACATAACCGCCATTCTGGATCACGCCATTACCCGTCATGTACCCACTCAGAAAAGTTTACCAAATCCAAGGCACACGCCACACCAATCACAACACAAACATGTTATAGGTTTTTTTTTACATCAACTAAATTTGATATTCCAGTTCTTCTGTATGTTCTTTTATTTTCTTTAGCCAAATGTCAGCGCGTTTCGTCGCAGTGGGAGTTACCCTTATGACTTCATCCGGGCAAAAATACAACAGAAACACCAATTTTGTAACGCCAACATTATACGATTTCCAATATATTCAGTATTATTTGCACCCTGCGCAAAGGACACGGCTGGCGTGTTTGTAACATACTGTGGCACCCTATCCCATCACCTATTTCATCATGATAAAATTAGGGACTTTATACTCATTGTTCAATAATTCTTATTTTTACAAATATCACTCTTGGTTACAGTAATGATCTCTGAGACTATAAAGTACAAGGCTGCACCCAAGAGTGTGCGATGTCAATGCAGCTAGTGCTCCCCTCTTTTCACAAAAGACACCCACAAGGGCACTGGGAGGTACAATGGTGTCTCCCCTCAGAATAATGCCATCACATATTCATCATTTATCCTTTACTTTCCAATATACAGTACAATCTTCTCTTATTTGTCGTTTGCCAAACAAGCATTTGGTAATTTGAAATGTAATTCTTTTTAATTCCACATCTCCCTCCGTCTCCTGTGACCATCACTCCTCAGACAGCTCCTTTCCACGATCATTCTCTGTCTTCTTGCATAATAATGCATCATCATATGCTGAAGCCACCTCACACTCATGATCACTACATTCAAATGTAGTGCTTTTGACTTCCAATGATGATGTCACAGCGTGACGTTTGACACCATAAGAAGAAGGTGCGGAGGTGCTTGGGTACAACTCACCGTTCTCGGTTCGTCCTTGGCTTCTTCTGCAAGTCAGAAATGTCAACTCTAAGCTGGTGAACACTTTGGCTGGTATGGAGTTGTGCATGTAAGGTAGAATGCCCATGCCACAGCCAGGGTCCTACTCTTTCCGTTCAATCATGGACGCCCCTCCATTCAAAGCTCCCGCTCATCGCCATTGCTACAAAGTAAGGAGCCAATAGTACGTGTTCCAAGATATTCAGAAAAGGAGCGACGCCGCTCACAGCCCCCTCTCTGCCAGTCCCTCCATTTCTAACCGCCGCCCTCCAAATCTCCTCTCTGCCATGTTCTACCTCCAGCCATTACATTACAGGTTTGCACCACTGGTGCCCACTGGTGCCCACTGGCGCCCTGGCTGAGTGCTTCTGAAATGGTGAGTGTGCCTGCCATAGAGGCAGGGGTGTTAGTCGTGATGACTTTGTAGGTAATGTTGCTGCTTTTGAAGATGGTGGGGGCTGACAGAAGGGGTGCCAGTAGAATTCGATCTGGGAGGGGGTGGTGTCATCGTACTTCTTCAGGACATTGACAAGTGCCGCAGAATATATGATGCCCCTAAGGGGGGGCAAGTCTGGAATCTTGAAGGTCATGGAGGAGGGGGGATTTACCACCAGCCAAAAGATTCAAGAGTAATGTGGCTTGAGCACCAGTTCTGATGTCACATCTATGAGATATAATAAAGATATTTGGTACCAAACGCCTTGGTTTACTGGGCACTGTGTTTTTGTGAGGTTGAAGTAGGCGCTAACGGCGAATCCAAGAGACTTGGCATTGCTTTAAAGTTGGAACTTGAATCTGTCCAGGCTCGTGCTGTAGAGCCAGTCTTGGTGGGCTGAGCTTTAGGTGGGTGCTGGGCGTCTGGATATGGGGCAGGCAGTGTTTGAGGCGTTGAATGTCTACATCAGAGGTGTCTTTTAAGTAGAGTGCCTTTTCAAGTACAGTTGTGTGTCATCAGTGTATTGGAAAACTTTAATACTGTTATTAACGAGAAGAGTCCAAAGGAGGACAAGAAAGAGCCATGTGGGACTTTGCGAGTGATAAAGATTTTCTGAGATCTGGAGTTGTCCAGGTGAACAAACCTCTCTCGTGAGATTGGAAATGAGCTCGTGAGGCCATTGTGGGTGAATCTCATGCAGATCTTCGGGGTGTGGATGAGGGAGGGAGGAAGTTGACTCCATACCGCAGCATGTCCTGAAGCCAGGTTTGTGGTCACGCATGAGATAGATGGCACTGATGTGAACTTGGCGTGTGCATGGGTTTCTTTTTCAATGATGTTGCACATGACGGGTGAGCGATGGCAAGTTCGCGAGGTCATCCCGGTCTAGGATGTGGCCTGTCTTTGGGCTTTTGAGTGAAGGAGCCATGGACCATGCTGAGTGGGGATGAAATAAGTTCTCTTGAGAAGGCTGTGATGGACACGAGTAAGATGTCACCTTTACAGGAGCAGTCTTTGAGAGAGTCCAGTGTGTCAGCGCATTCTGCGAGAGACAGGGTTTTAAAGTCCGCGGCGCTGGAATGTGAGTGTCAGAGTAGAGTCAGGCATTGTGTTTTCGATGTGCTCACATCATCTGTATTTTGTGCCCAAAGAAGAGGTTGGTGGCATTGCACTTGTCTGTGCACTTGTGTGTCTTTTCTTTTTTACACTTCTTAGTCTGTAGGGTGCTGGGGTCCTGGCTGCAAGTGTGCCAAGAACCACCAGAGATTGTGAGTTTGTTTCCAAGATAAGCCGGGGTACTGGTTCTGATGAGTTTGTCAAAGATGTGACTGGTTGTGACGCTAGTGCCGGCCGGCAGAGGGAGCCGATTGTGGTCCCGCAGGATAGAGGTGATGTCATCATATTTCTTCAGGCGCTGAATGAGATGTACTGTGGTGAGAAAGATGCCCTTATGGGGAACCCGTGTGTGGTCTGGGTGAACATGGCACAGGGCATTACCACCATACAGGTCCGACAGCACACAGACTTCACCAACAATTCTGAAGTCACTTTCTGGAGAGAAAGGTTTCTCTTACTTTAGGCGAGTGCGCGGGTACCAGGCCGTCTTAGTATTTTTTGGTTGTGCGTTTATTGAGTGGAAGTTGGAGTCCAGGGCGAATCCAAGTGACCTGGTATTCAGTGAAATATGACGTTTGAAGCTGCACGGTTCACGTTATTGAGCCCAGTTTGCACAGTTTCTTGTTTGTTGTTTTTGTAAAATAACAGGAATTCTGTCTTGGTTGGGGTGAGCTTCAGGTGGGCGCTGGACTTCCAGGTCTGGCTGATGTGCCGGCCGTGCTTGAGGCTTTGGGTGTCTGCAGTAGAGGTGGTTTTCAAGTAGAGTTGGTTTTCATCAGCATATTGATGACTCTTGATGCTGGTATCTGTGAGCAGAGCACCAAACCCCTCCATGCAGTAGAGGCTGAAGATGTTAATGTTCATGTTATGAGTACTTATAAAGCGCACTGTGACCCAACGGGTGTTCTGGCGCTGAGAAACGTGTGTCCTGCCAACATAAATGCAGAAGAGAAAACCACGCTGCATTAGAAGCAAATAAAAGATAGATATTATACTCTGGGGTAAAGCCAAGACTTTATTTGTTATTGTTATTGTTATTGTTAATTCAATCTTGTATAGCACATATATACCGACAGGTCTCATAGCGCTCAAACAGAGGAAAAAACAAGACCATGGAAACAGGCCAGGTCCTAGGATGCTGAAAGGATTCACACCAGATCAAACGCTTCTCTGAAGAGGAGGGTTTTAAGTTTTGCACGAAAGGGGAGAAGTCTAGATTCCTTCCGAAGCTCTCCGGGCAACTGATTCCACAGTTGGGGCAGGAGGATCTATTGTTACTTCCCTTCTAAACTGCAGCAGGTCTTTCGTCTGTCTCAGGTCCGTGGGAACGCTATTCCAAAGCCGTGCTGCTGCGGTGCTAAAAGCTCTTCCCCCCAGTTTTATTCTTCTAATCCATGGCACTTACACCAGATTGGCCGAGGACGAGCGGAGACTACGGATGGGGACATACCATCCAAATTTGCTCTGCAACGGTTTGAGCCCAAAACCGTGCAGAGCCTTAAAAACAATACAGAGCGATTTAAATTGTATCCTCTGTAATATTAAGAGCCAATGAAGTTCCGCAAGGGCCTGAGATGCTGAGGACCGTCGTGGTCTCATCAGAGCAAGCTTGGCCGCCACAGTCTGGATTCTCTGGAGTCTTCCAATCAGATACCTGGGGGACTTTAGCAGCAGGGCATTACAGTAATCCAACCTGCTCATAATGACACTCTTTACCACCAGTGCTCGTGCCTGTGTTGGTAACATCGGGAGAATCTCCTGGAGTACCCTAATAAGGGAGAAACTGCTCCCAACAATCTTATTGACTTGAGTTGCTAGGCTCAGCGTGCCGTTGAAACCGTCTAAGAGGGTACCGATGATGTATCCATGGGAATAGGCCTGAAGTCAGTTTGGAGTTGGAATGGCACTTTCCCAGCGGCACAGCATAGGATCACAGTTTTGTCAGCATTAAATTGCAGGGGGTTGTTTTTCAGCCAATGTACCGTGTCCTGCATTCAGCCATGGAATTTTCCTAATGACATGGACTGATCCCCCTCCAGTGACAAGATAAGCTGTGTATCATCAGCATAGTTCACAAGGCTGATATTATGTGACTTAATGACAGCGATCAGAGGGCTCATGTAAGCGTTGAATAATATTGGGCTAATCGCAGACCCCTGAGGAACCCCATGCCGAATATCAACAAACTCTGATTGGTAGGGGGGAAGAGCTACTGCCTGTCGTCTGTGAGTCCGGTAGGATTGAAGCCATTTCAACGCCACGCCCACCACCCCAGCTCCCTCCAGTCTCGCCAGAAGGACCGCATGGTTGACCGTGTCGAATGCAGCAGACAGGTCCAGCAGGATCAATTTGGCTGATTGTCCCCTGTCTGCTCGCATTCGAAGATCGTCTAAAACAGTCACCAAAGCAGTGTCGGTCCCATGTCCTGGGAGGAAGCCAAATTGCGCATCCTCCGGCCTATGGTTAACCTCCAGAAACTGGGAGAGTTCTTTGCTTACCAAACGCTCTGTGATCTTCACTGGATAAGGTAGGAGAGAAATGGGCCTATAACTTTTAGGGCAGGCTGGCTCATGTGTAGGATTTTTCAAAAGTGGAGTTATGATTGCTTGTTTCCAGCAGGTCGGTACTAACCCGCTACTCAAGGATTGGCTGCTTAACTGTCGAAGCAGTGGAAAGAGTTCTGAGCCGCTCGCCGAGGAGTCCTTGCCCTGTTCAAGCCCTTTGGACTGAAGCCGTGTGGAGCCCTGCTGGGCACTAGCCTCACTGGACCTGTGGATTCCGTAAATAGACTGGGGGAGTGCGGTGGAGTAGGACGGGACTGCGAGGTCCAGGAGGCTGTGCGTGTTGCATCGAGCACACCTGCCGCCTCTTCCCGTGTCTCCGCCCCCTGCTGACCGGTGAAAAGCGCTCGCGGCCCCCGCTCCGCGGGAGCCGCTCGCCGAGGAGTCCTTGCCCTGTTCAAGCCCTTTGGACTGAAGCCGTGTGGAGCCCTGCTGGGCACTAGCCTCACTGGACCTGTGGATTCCGTAAATAGACTGGGGGAGTGCGGTGGAGGAGGACGGGACTGCGAGGTCCAGCAGGCTGTGCGTGTTGCATCGAGCACACCTGCCGCCTCTTCCCGTGTCTCCGCCCCCTGCTGACCGGTGAAAACCGCTCGCGGCCCCCGCTCCGCGGGAGCCGCTCGCCGAGGAGTCCTTGCCCTGTTCAAGCCCTTTGGACTGAAGCCGTGTGGAGCCCTGCTGGGCACTAGCCTCACTGGACCTGTGGATTCCGTAAATAGACTGGGGGAGTGCGGTGGAGGAGGACGGGACTGCGAGGTCCAGCAGGCTGTGCGTGTTGCATCGAGCACACCTGCCGCCTCTTCCCGTGTCTCCGCCCCCTGCTGACCGGTGAAAACCGCTCGCGGCCCCCGCTCCGCGGGTGCCGCTCGCCGAGGAGTCCTTGCCCTGTTCAAGCCCTTTGGACTGAAGCCGTGTGGAGCCCTGCTGGGCACTAGCCTCACTGGACCTGTGGATTCCGTAAATAGACTGGGGGAGTGCGGTGGAGGAGGACGGGACTGCGAGGTCCAGCAGGCTGTGCGTGTTGCATCGAGCACACCTGCCGCCTCTTCCCGTGTCTCCGCCCCCTGCTGACCGGTGAAAACCGCTCGCGGCCCCCGCTCCGCGGGAGCCGCTCGCCGAGGAGTCCTTGCCCTGTTCAAGCCCTTTGGACTGAAGCCGTGTGGAGCCCTGCTGGGCACTAGCCTCACTGGACCTGTGGATTCCGTAAATAGACTGGGGGAGTGCGGTGGAGGAGGACGGGACTGCGAGGTCCAGCAGGCTGTGCGTGTTGCATCGAGCACACCTGCCGCCTCTTCCCATGTCTCCGCCCCCTCTATTAACAATTAGCATAAGACCTGAGGCCACTACGCGTCAGCGGGACGCGTGTGCGGGACATCGCCCAGGACAAAGCCCGGACTAAGGGCGGACCCTCTAAGACCCTCATAGACCATCAGAGACTGGACTGGGCCAGAACCCCTGCCCGAATACCGATCAACATAGACCTATTGTGTAAGTGTCTGTGGGGTTTATTGTATGAACATTATGTCCATTGAAATGTTAACCCCGGAGTTACCTGGTCCTGCGAAGTCGGTGGGTCTGGTAGATGGGAAATTGGACAAGTATTTTAAGAAAACTCTCTTGGATTCCCCAATTCCCCCTACCTTTGATGAACTTCGGGCTGAACGACGGCGGTCGATTGATAGTCTAAAGAATAGACCATTGCCGCTGTCACCGGCGCTAATGAGCACTATGGGTGATATTTGCACTACCTCGCAGGACAGTATCCCTCTAATATTTAGAGAAGGTACATCTACGAGAGAATCTGAACCCTTAGGCACTACTAGTGACCAGGTAACCACAGTCATCACTCCCAGTACCACTAAATCTATTGTTATAACTAAAGCACAAATTACCCCAATCCCTAAACAAACAAAAGAAGTCAACAGTAGGGTTAAAAAAGTTACGAAAGTTAAAATTCATGGCCCCCCTCCGGCTAAACGGCGTAAAAATAATCTTTCCAAGAGGAAACTTAATCATGTAGACTTCGGTACGAAAAAGGGTATTAGTACTAGTGGAGGACTGGTTAAAGCAACAGACGAAGGAAGGAAAGCATTATCTCCTACGCATTCATGTGTAACTCCCTTTACTGACCCTGTTATTTCCATCACCGACAGCCCCCCAGCGGTGGGGAAGTTACAGGAATCCTCAGACAGGGTTTTGATTGAGAGTATAGAGTCCATAATGAGGACCTATTCCCTGGCTATCATAGAAAGACTTAATAAACTAGAAGTCAGACTTGGGAAGATAGAACAAGAATTGGAGAAAAAGCTTGTAACTAACAAAGTGTCGTTTAACCCCTCTATACAAGTCCCAATGGTACCGTCTTCATCAGGCACATCCGCTACAATAACGCTACCTACCCCTGATCAGATTACTATTCAGCCTCAACCCTCAATTAGTACGAGTGGAAGTACATCAGGGAGTAATCCTGTTGGACCTAACAGTAAACTTACATCAGTACAGGCTGAAATGTCCAACGTACAGCGGAATAACTCTGGTCAAGCCCTAGGGAACTTCAATAGAGAGAGAGGTAACGAGCGACCGGCCCGAGATAATTATAACAAGGGCCCCCTTCCAGAACTCCCACCAGAAGCAGTACCCCTTGTAGTAGTCCTTACTGGGGTACCAGAGCTGGAGAAGGACAAACGGGAGAGCTTTACCCAGTTGAAAAATAAAATATCACACTGGTTAAGTCTACACAGACCTATTGCAAATAATATCAATGGAGAAATTATACATGTCCGCCGCCTTTCTTGGCTGGGAGGAAGACCCAAAGATATTGAGGGAGATATAGTGGTCATTAATTTTAGAGATCAGAATGCCGTCCATTTTATACTTAATTGGCCGACAGATCACGTTAGCAAACCTATCACCCCCCGTCCCCTAACATATTTTTACCCTCGCTCAGTGGTGTTCCCACCTAATCATCAATCACAGCGAGCTCCCCCCCCACCATTATTGAGGCAAATGCTTCCAAACCCATATCGTCCACCTGTCTACAATAATGGTCCTATATTTAGCGACAGGCAAGTACCATTAGCTGTAGATTTGTATGGGTGGAATACTATAGGCCCAAGATATAACCCCCTAATACATAGGAGAATGGACCATCTCAAACCCTTTACACCCCTAGATACCACCAATAGGTTTGAGGTGTTTAGTGGCCTGGAAGACTGCGATTGATGCCATCGAGCCACAGGGAAGGGGGAGAAGGAATTTCGTGGTGATATAGGGGGAGACACGGGTGGAGGAACGGGGGAAAAAGGTTCAATAGATATTAATATACCCAATGGATACAATGCTACGTGTAGTTCTGGGGGCAGTACATGTAATTTCGCCCAGCCTCACTGTAATCTTGATGCCTCTTCCCCGGCCAATGGAAGTACAAGTCAGACTTTACTATCTGTAGATCCCGTGCCAGGGGAATTAATCCATGTCCACATCTTATCCCCACCATCCACTGAGGTTGTTAGTTTAATGGAACGGGGATATAAGATGGCGAGCTGGAATATTGCTGGATGGAATAACAAGTTAGAATGTCTAGGATGGTCAGAATTTATAACCCAATTTGATATCCTGTGTCTCCAGGAGACTTGGGCGGCCGAAGATGTCTATCTTGATGGGTATGTTGCCTATAATTGCCATGCCCAACCATCCAACATGGGGAGAGCCAGCGGTGGAATGGTGATACTGCTTTCTGTAAGGCTACCGGTTCGAGTAAAAATCTACCGGACAGTTGGTCTACACTCTCAGTTGTTGTGGTTACAAAATAGGAATGGGCGAAATGTTTTAGTTATAAATCACTACAACAATGCCTTTAACCACTCAAATACAGATATGGTTGATGAACTTGAAGCGGAGGTGGAAAGACTATATGGGTGCAGTGATGTGCATTTTGATATTTTATGGGGTGGAGATTTTAACATTTACATGTGCCCATTCGGTGGCAATAGGGTGTGTGGGCATGGGGACGACGTGGGGGAAGATCAGACCCACTTTATGCATTCGGTTTATGGGGATTCCCTTAACACTTTTATGCTTAAAATGGATTTATGCATTATGTTACCTAGGGTAGACAGTGAGGGTAATTCGGTACCAACCTTTACTGGTAGGAACTGTGCCACGGTTATCGATTACCTCATTGTCTCTACCAGTATTGCAGCTCTGTGTTCCTTACCTGTAATAGTAGATCCGGCCCTAAGTGATCATAACTGTTTAACAATGTATCTTTCTTTGTGGGGGGACAAAGAAAAGGCGTTACATGGTGTAGTGACAGATATAGTCCCACATAGACCTAATGGCCCTAGAATTAAATGGGGTAGGCAAAACGAGGAACAATTACTTTGTACTATCGTGTCTGCTTGTATAGACGAGGTGGAATGCTGTCTTGAACCCGGAAAGAATAATGTTGATATTCTAGCTAGTTTCGACATCATTAATAAAAATGTTGCTGAAATTTTAACTGGGAAAAAAAAGGGCCCTAGGATTAATGGGGGATGGTTTAACAGAGAATGTACCAAATCCTTACAAAGACTCAAAGCTGCTCTCAAGCGAAAACCCAGAGATAAGGAAGCAGTTAATACCCTCAGAAGGGAATACACAATTCATCTGAGGGATAGGAAACAGGAATTAAGGGAAGAGGCTTGGAACAATTTGACTAAGGCAGTGGACCTTAAGGATAATAAGCTTTTCTGGTCCACGGTAAATAGTCCCTTCCTCCAAAATGAAGAAGTCCCGGTAATGTCAGCCCAGGTATCTGAGGAACAATGGGTGTCTCATTTTAATAGTATTTTTAACCCCGAAGGTCTAGCTGTAGGGGGGGGAAATGAAACCATGGCTCTAATCCCCATACCTCTTAATATCACAGTCCTTGAGGTAGATGCAGCCATTCGGGCTAGTAAGGGGGGAAAGGCGCCGGGCCCGGACGGGGTACCCGTTGACCTTTATAAAGCCGAGATTTCCATTTGGAGCCCATTGTTAACAAAGGTTTTTAATGCAGCTGCGACGACCGCGGCTCCACAGACCTGGGGGGAATCGATTATCATTCCGGTATATAAAAAAGGGGAGAGGGGTGAGGCAAAAAACTATCGCCCGATCTCCCTTCTTACTGCTTCCCTAAAAATTATGAGTAGAGTATTATTGAGTCGTCTTGAGGAATGGGCAGAAGATAAAGGGATCCTTGCAGATTCACAGTATGGATTTCGCAAGGGGTTGGGCACTATAGAACAGTGCATTAACCTAGACCTTATTATATGTAAATATACACGAGCCAAACAAGGCTCGCTGTTTCTTTGTTTTGCCGACCTGTCCAGTGCTTTCGACTTGGTTGACCATGGTCTTCTGTGGTCAACCTTGCTGGACATGGGTGCCCCTCAAGATATTATTTATTTCCTGGCCCAACTTTATGGGAATCTGACAGCCAAGATACGATATGGGCAATCGGGGGAGTGCACCCCCAGTGTTAAAATCGGATCCGGTATTAGGCAGGGATGCGTCCTTGCACCTCTCCTTTTCTCCCTTTTTATTAATGCAATTGAGTCGGAACTACGGTCCACAAGTGCAGATGCACCGACTGCTGGTGGCTTGTCCATCCCAATTTTGCTTTATGCGGATGACGCGGTTCTGCTCTCACAAACCCCTTTATGGTTGCAAAAACTAATGAATAAATTTGCAGATTTTATTAAGGGGAGAAAATTAAAAATTAATAATTCAAAAACTTTTATAATGCCCTGTGGGAAGAAAATTAAGAATCTAGGGCCCTTTACAGTAATGGACCAAACCATAACAGTGGTGGACAAATTTTGTTATTTGGGTATCACTTTTGATAGTGGGGGGATGTGGACCTCCGAAATGATAAATGTAAGAGCCAAAATGGCCAGGTGTTCTTCTGGCCTATTTAGGTTTGCATCCAAGCTAGGCTCAAGACGGATATTAGACATGTTGTATTTATATCGACATAAATGTGTTGCTCTGGCCCTATATGGTTCAGGAGTGTGGGGCCATTGTAATAACAACATGCTCCAGGTAGAGGAGAACAAATTTATCAAAAAACTCCTTTGTTTGCCATCTTCTTCCTCAACAAGGTTGATCCATCAAGAGTCTGGTCTAGAACATCTATCTGACCTGATTAGACTAAGACCTCTGTTAGTATGGAGATCTATTTGGTCGAAGGAACAGACTGGTTTTACAAGAAAGATAATCTCTGATTGTCTTCACTTGGATAAATGTTCCCGTATCCCATGGCTTAACTATATTATTCGAACATTTGATGTTCTTTTTAATTTTAGGGTTTGTGATAACCCCTCTTGTGTTTTAGATATCACGAAGATTGAGATTAAACATTAATTTTTGAGGGTTAGCATGATGAAGCGTAATGCAGCTACTGTCCAGTTCTCCTCACATGTCTTTTATGACAAATATAATAAGGAAGAAATGGGGCCCCCAGGATACCTTAAACTGGTTACTATTCGTTCTCACCAATTTGTGTTGACAAGACTCCGGATGGGGACTGTTCATTTGCTTGTTGCGTATCCTGTAATGAAGACTTATACTACCGCCCCTTGTCCGTGTGACGGGACTACTAAACAAAGTACGGAGCATTTTTTATTGTTGTGCCCTCTTTATCTCCATCTTCGAAAAATATACCTGAAACCACTTTTTAAAAAATACAATGTATTCAATATTGTTTCAGCCATGGGGCTTTTATTTGGACTTAATTCACAGGACATCTGCTATTTTACTGCTGTATATATTTTAAAATCGATATGTTTGAGGAAAAGCACCATTTTCATGACATGTGATTAATCTAAAATTTGCTGAATCCTCATGTTTTTATACCTATGTATGTATGTACTTTTATGATCATTAATTTATGATCGAATAAAGTTTTTGAATTGAATTGAGTTCTGAGCCTAGCTCTTTCCATATTTTATGAGGAAGAGGGTCCATAGGTGACCCTGAGAAGACACCTAGAGCTGTTTCATTGAAGTCCTCCTCAGAGGGCATCTCAAAATGATCTAAAAAAGCCATCTGATCCAATGGCTTGGTCTCACCAACCCGACCTTCCTGCTTATCTGATAGTGGCCTGCTATCCACACCCTCAGAGTCGTCCATTTCCAACCCTTCAATAATTTGGCTAATCGTGTCCTCCAAAAAGGCTGCTATGCTATCACAGAGCTCTTGTGTGGGAAGAACCTTATTTTTTGTGCATTCTGGACTAGCACTGTCGTTCATGATTTTAAAAATACTCTTTGTACTATTAGGTGCCTTCAGAATGATATCTGCGAAGTGTTCTGCTTTTGCAGTAGCAATTTCTTTCTTATAGCTTAATATTTTCTCCTTCCTTATCCTTATCTGCATACGCTTTCCTCCACTTCCGTTCTGCTGTTTACAGCCCATTTTCAGATTTCTCAGTTTTTCGCTGTACCATGGGGCTGAAGGTCTACCTAATTTTTTTACAATTTTTAAAAGGGCAATCTGATCAAGCTTTTCATTTATATGTCCACAGAAAGTCGCATCATTCTCTTCCACCTGTTTTCCAGAGTCAAAGGACCCTTTAATATGGAATACAGGGGATACTGTTGCCTTCTTCAAAAGTCCAGTCCAATCCCTGCTTAGAAAGCGCCTAACCACCCAAGTGGTTGGACCACTGTGTCTGAGATTGTACACTCGAAATTTAACCAAGTGGTGATTGGACCAACCCACCAGCAGGATTTTTCCACTCCAATGGAGTCTTTATCAGCAAAGATCAAATCCAATACATGCCCTCCCCTAAGTGTGGGTTTTGTAATCCATTGTAACGGTTTCAGGTTCTTGCAGGATTGAAAGAGATTTTTATACCCTGAGTCCAGGCTCCCATTGGTCCACAGATTAAAGTCCCGCAGGAAGAGGTATCTGGCATGAGTGAGTGCCATATTACTAAAAACGTCAGTCAGATCCTGCTGTTGTTGGAGACTAGCTACCCCGGGGGCCTGTTACATTTAATTCCAGTCAGCACATGTCTTTTGTGATCTTTTAGTGAGAAGCCCAGTAATTCAGTACCTTCCACCTTTTTCAATATCCACAGAGAGATATGCCATGTCCCCTTGAAGATAATCCCAACCCCACCACCTCTGCCACTGGATCGTGGCTTATGAAATGCTTTGTACCCCAGTGGACAGGCCAGACCCAGCTCCAGGTCTGACCCGGGGTGCGTCCAAGTCTCGGTCATAAATAAGGCATCTAAATTGTGTGACTCTAGCAATAGTTAAGTCTCCAAATAGCGCCTTGGTAAAGACCTGACATTAAGCAGGCCACACCTAAGGGTATCCCTTTTAACAAAGTCAGACCTCCCCGGCTCCATCTCCCGCTCACCTATAGCCCGTAGTAATTCACTCGTATAGCGGAGCCCTGCCTTCTCGGCTGAATTCCTCCCCAAACCGGCAGCATGGCTGGCGCTGTGCGCGGCCGGTGCGCGGATGGGCGCAGACGGGCTTGCCTTTGGCGTGCCGGCAGAGCGGTCGCACCAGCGTGGCTATTTATGGCCCAGCAGTGGAAAAAGACTAGAAAGCTGACCCAAGAGTACAGCGGGCCCGCTCTAACAGGCGGACACCGCTGAGTCAAGCAAATAAGGGAGGGACAAATGCGAGGGTTTAAAAACACACAATATAATAATTTTATGTTTAAAAAGTATTGTAAGTGCAAAATGCGGAGTGCAAATGAGCAACAGACACAGGACACGCTCACGATCAAAAGAACATGAAGATGACAAGGGACAGGAGGAAAGTATGGGGGCACCACAGTGATAGGAATCCTATGGGACCTTGAGCTACCCATTCAAATAGACTTCTGTGGCAAAGGCAGATGGAGCACCAGCGAAGGACAGTGCCGGAGAATCCCGTTTGAAACTGTGTTTGGAAACAATATCTATGGATAAAATATCGTGTTAAGAGTACGAAGGACAAAAGTATCGTGAAGGTACGTTTCCATGGGTGAGTAAACTATTACTATACTTAACTCTGCATATATGTACCTTGTCGATATTCTGTCCACACAATGTTTGTAGCATCGATACTCCATCAGAGAACCATGCGAGACGCCAGGGATTTCTAATGGGGGAGAGATGGGTTGCTGTGTGAAGGGCAGCTCAGAGGAGAAGTTAAGCCTTTAAAGAGCCCTGCCAAGTAGGCGGGATATCTAAATAGGATGGTCGGCCCGTCGCCACGAGAGCAGTCCTGGCTGGCCTGCATGCTGCCCACCGAGCCCTTGAAAGAGCATGCAAATCTATTGTTTATGTGTGTGGGTACATGTAACAGTGTGATTCTGTGGAAGCCTTGTTTTTTTTATGAATAATATAATTTGTCACATAATTAAAAAAACATTTTTTTTCTGTATACTGCAGATGAAACGTTTTTAAAATTGCTGCACACGAGGTGCAGTACACAAAAAGACGATGGGCAGAATGTTGAACATTGTCAAACATTCACCCCCAGTCACAGATCTGGCTTAAATCCATTGTTATTTTGCTCACCACGCCATTATCTTTTGGACCCAGCCATATGCAAATCAGCCTTGACCCTGTGCCTCATGGGAACAGTCCTGCCCGAACTGCCAAGCCATGTCTTCCCTGGACTGGAAAACAATCATCCTGGGACCGGTTTCGGGGTAATACCCCTCATCAGCCAGTCTAGCTTGAAACCGGTGGCATAGTGAGCACGGGACCCATGTCTGGGCATACCCTGCCAACTTAGGGTGAAAATGCAACACAAAAAGATGATGGATGGAATGTTGAACATTGTCAAACATTCACCCCCAGTCACAGATCTGGCTTAAATCCATCGTTATTTTGCTCCCCACGCCATTATGTTTTGGACCCAGACATATGCAAATCAGCCTTGACCCTGTGCCTCATGGGAACAGTCCTGCCCAAACTGCCAGGCCAGGTCCTCCCTGGACTGGAAAACAAGCAACCTGGGACCGGTTTCGGGGTAATACCCCTCATCAGCCAGGCTAGCTTGAAACCGGTGGCATAGTGAGCACGGGACCCATGTCTGGGCATACCCGGCCAACTTAGGGTGAAAATGCAACACAAAAAGATGATGGATGGAATGTTGAACATTCACCCCAGTCACATATCTCGGTTTAATCTATTGTTCTTTTGCTCGCCACGCCATTCCGGTTTGGACCCAGCCATATGCAATTCCAAACTTTGCGTATAGATGCGTCTAAACTGGGCTGGCATAGTGAGCAAAAGAACAATGGATTAAACCCAGTTCTGTGACTGGGGGTGAGTGGTTGAAACGTTTCAGCGCTCAGCCCATCATGTGGTTGTGTTTAATGTGTCCAAAGTTACCTGCTCACCGATTCGCTGTTCATTGTCCTACTCAGACATTTACAAAGGTGAATAGTAAGCTCAGATTGTATCAAGACCACTAACTGAGGGCCTGGGGGAAGTGCTCTCGCCTGCAGCAGCAATTTACCAAGGTGCTCCTTCCAGTCTGAGCTTTCAGATTTTGCCACACTTCTTAAATACAGAGATGAGATTGTGCCAGGTAACAGCTTGCAGAATTTGTGTGGAAAAAGGACTACGATGTAGGACTGTGAGGTAACAATTCAGACTCCGTCACAAAAGACAGTAAGGCCTGTTATTTAGCACTCTGCATTGTGAAACAGGACTCCACATGCTGTTAAATGGTGTTACAAGTTCTCTGATATAGGACTCTTGTGCAATGATATAGGGCCGTCCCATGATATAGGACACTTGCGCAATTATATAGGGCCATCCCGTGATATAAGATACTTGCGCAATTATATAGGGCAGTCCCGTGATATAGGACGCTTACACAATGATATAGGGCCGTCCCGTGATATAGGACAGTTGCGCAATGATATAGGGCTGTCCCGTGATATAGGACACTCGCGCAATGATAGAGGGCCGTCCTGTGATATAGGACGCTTGCGCAATGATATAGGGCCGTCCCGTGAGATAGGACGCTCGCGCAATGATATAGGGCCGTCCCGTGATATAGGACACTTGCGCAATGATATAGGGTTGTCCCGTGATATAGGTGACTCGCACAATGATATAGGGCCGTCTCGTGATATAGGACGCTTGCGCAATGATATAGGGCCGTCCTGTGATATAGGACGCTTGCGCAATGATATAGGGCCTTCCCGTGATATAGGACACTTGCGCAATGATATAGGGCCTTCCCGTGATATAGGACACTCGCGCAATGATATAACACAGGACACTAGCACTATGTGAGAACATTGGAGAGTTGAGAGCTCCCTTGAAGGCAATGAAGCGGGTCTAGGGTAATAATGGCGTGTTAAGGCCTTTCTGCTGCAACATTCCCACGCATGTCTTTGTGTTTCTAGCTTTTTAATTAAGAATATTCTAAAGTCAATGGGTGGAATGTACTGATAGCCTTATACCCTTTATGCTGTGGACTGTACAGGTTGCTAAAGTCAAGGCCCTCTCCTCGCTAAAGTCCTGGGCTCTTCGGGGCCTTTAACAACTGGTATATCCCTCGGCATTGGGCTTTAATAGATGTGGCTGTGGACTGAAAATGCAAATGACAAAAGTGCACAGTGTATTTCACTGCCTTTAGTTTTTTTAAGAGCGTGTCACAATTTTTTTAAACCAATTTTTTTAATGTACAATATAAAATCCAGATCTGCAGCACGTGGTTTTCTCTTGTTGATGCCATACATGGAAGTAGCCTGGTCATTGGATAGATTTTAAACCAGTCAATCTGGATTTGTACAGCGCGGCTCATAATCCGAGCTGGTTTCCGGGCGCTGAGCGTGCTGCTGCAGGGGGCTCTGTTGAACACCCAGGCCTTGAGTCCTTCCCTGAATTCCAGCAGGGGGGACGAGGTCCGTAGGTGAAGGGGAGGTCGTTGCAAGCCTGCGCAGCAGGTCGGAGCAGGAGCGTCCTCCACTTTTGCTGCTGCGGCAGATGTGGAGGGAGTGGGCGTGGCCGAGCGCAGGTGTCTGGTTGGCTGGTGGAGGTCCAGTTGGTGATTGATGTACGCGGGTCCTTGGCCGCGGAGGGCTTCGAAGGGGTGGATCAACATCTTGGACTGACATCTCTTCTGAATGGGCAGCCAGTGGAGGGTCTTGAGGTGGGGGAGGGGTGATGTGGGTACATGAATATGTACTCCTGTCACATGTTTCTTAATTGTCCTAGATATTCATGGTGTTAAATTACACTGAAGTATATTCTTTTTAATGTGTTTATAAACCTACCATTGTATAAAGTATTATTATACGGTTTAGGAGACAGGGTCTCCAATAAATGTATTTTACAGGAAGGCCTATGCCCAGGCTATGCGTCCCACGTGTACATTGGAAGTTACAGAATGAGTTCTCACTCTCTGTCGCTCAGTCCTCCTGCGTCACCTTTTGTCCTCACGTGACTCAGCCCCAGGGCACTATCTATGCACGGCTGGGCCCATGCACAGATATCTAACGGCTGTCGCTTTATGCATGGGCACGCGGTCATCCATAGGCTTTGAATTATCATCCATATATCAGGGCAAGCATTCTACCAGTGGTGGGCATCCCCATACCCTCTATGCCCACACGATGCCAAGAATCACCACTATTGTGGCATGGCCAGCCTGTACCACAGATAGGCACCATCCTTCCATGAAAGCCCACATTATGCTATGAGTAGACTCTGTTATGCCAGGGCCAGGAGTATACCCGGTGTAAGCAGGGTCCTGCCATGGATGCTTCTGATGTGCCAAGAACGGACCCTGTTCTATGAGTGCCCGCATCATACCAGGGCAGGCAGTGGGCACATCACCCTCGCACAGGCCTGGTTGGAAGCCTCACACTGGCAATCACATCGTGACTGAGTAACATTGGTTTCTGAGGGCTTACATGTAGAGTTGCTGGAGGACTTCGGGGCGCTATGTCCGCCCCAGGTCTCCAGCAGCCCTGCCCAGCAGAGCTCTGAACATCACAAACTGTACGTGTCTGCTGGGCCAGGCATGGAACATGTACCAGACACGTGCAAAGTTTGCTTTATTGCCCTTTGTCACTCCGAAGGGCCTAAAAACTACCTTCTGACCTCAGGGTGACAGCGTGGGAAGAGGCAGGGCCGGTGCATGAATGCCCTGGTGGGCGAGCCCCCTCTGCCGTCTCCTGTCTCTCGCTTCGCTCAGTCGTGTCTTCTCTTTCGCTCATCTTCTGTCCCTCTCTTGTTATGTGGCCCTATTCTCTTGAGCCCTACTCACCACCTTCACAGTGCTCGGTTCCAAGGACACAAGAAGCCTTTCTTGGATTACATGTGGCCCTTGCGCCCTCTAGCGGCTCTCTGCAGTGCTGTCCATGCGCTGACGCAGTGCCTTGCTTGTGTGGCACCTTTCCATCCCCCAGCAACGTCATGATGGGGCCTCAGACATCTATCTAGTAGTCCGTATGTAGGGGTCCCTCCTGCACAGAGTGTGGAGGGAGATGAAGTGACCGAGATGTAAATGTCGTCGTCACCCAGCGGTGGGTGAGCCGCTCATTCATGGGCGCGGCCGAGCAGAACCGAGTCAGGGTCTGGACTGTCCCTAAAACCCACAGCTCGAGCCGGGACATAAAACGCTTTGGCGTGTAATGGTCTGGCAAAACGCATACACGCGAGGTTTCTCTCTAACCCATACCCACGTTTCTCCAAATTGGTTATTTAAAAAAAATGAATACATTAAAGCACGGTAAAAGGGTCAGCCCGCCATCACACCATTTGGTCAAGTGGTGACGTCACATTTTGTTTCCAGATTTCCCGGTTACTCGTTGTGAAATTCAGCCGCTGGGGTGGACCCTTCTCTGTTAAATTTAACACCAACGGACGACAGCGCGCCATCCTCGCATGACGTAAGTTAGTGTGCTCTGTGCTGTGTTCAATAAATACACCGATCACACGTCTTATTCCATCTCAAACTTACGACGCGCCTTTCAAGAAAGAGTAGGTGTAGAGTAAACAAGGCTCTCTGGAATCGGAAAGGAATCTGCTTTTCTAAGTTTAGTAAGAAATTCAAAAGCAGACTCCACAGTGCATTCGGTTCTTCGTTTTCTTTTCTTGTTCTTCTAAAAACCTATCACAAGTTTACAGCTCAAACCGCCGATGCATTTCGACCCTAACAATGGACTCTTGCGGGGCTAAATGAATCCCATTGATCATATCTTGGAATGTAATTCTGGAGGACACCGCAGTCGTAATCCCAAGGAAATATCATAGGGAGGCTCGAGTCAGAGGTCATAGAACTGCGAACATGGAAGAGCAAGACGATAGTCACCCCCTGGCATCCTTCCACCAGCGTCCAGTCACGTTACCGGACGGCAGGAAGTGGTGTGTGAATGTACAGGATCCATCCACCCCATGAAGGGGCCATAAGAAATGCCGAAAGTGCAGCAGGAAAACTGTCCTGAGCCGCCGCCCCCTCCCCCCCCCCCCCGTAAAAATGCTCCGGGTCGAGTAAATTATGCAGTAAGAAAAGGCAAATTATGCGCCATTATGCTACACATTCTGTTATAGTATTAATTCATTATTTTGTCATTTTTAAGCTTGTTAACAGTTATGTTAGAAGATTTATAGAGTGCGTGGCTGCCCCCAGAATGGGGCTCCCAGGGGTACGCCTAGAGCACACAACTGCAGCTGACAGCACCCCAAGAAAAGAGGGGGAGAAGCTAGATCCAGAAAAGCCAAGTCTTGCGGAACAGAAGCTGGTTATGAGTGTTTCTGATAGAGAGGGAAATGGCGTTCCAGAGGGAGGGGCCACAGCACGAATAGAGCGCCCCTCACTCTGACTCTGCCGACTCGGGGAACTATAGCCAAGTTCCCGTTGGGGGAACACAGGGAGCGTGTTGGCTGGCAGGATGAAAGAGGCTGGTTCAGAATAGGGGGCTCTCAAAACAAGGGAGCCTAGGGGGTTGAAGGGTAGGTAGCCCCCCTCTCACAGTCATGAAATACAACAAGACCTACCCCGTATACAAATTTATAAAAATTCTTATGTAGTGTACAGGTACTCAATGTCTGTAGTGCCTGCCTTACTCTCATTCACTGGTATATTTACCGCATGTGTATAAAAACATTTGTGTCCAATGGTGCTGTAAAAACCTACTGGTGATCAGTTCAAGTTCAAGGAAAGTGAAAGAGGTAAAAAAGGTGTGATAGGACGACAGCGCCTCACGGAAGCAGCCCCAACGAGGTGTGTGTAGACAGGTACTCGCCTACTACCTCCTGTTGTCATCATCGGTCGCTGCCGCCCAAACAGAAACAGTAAAGGTGGAACAGAATTGTGTAATGTGCGTCACTAAAAACCTTCGTGATAGTCATAATGACTACTATCTACAGAGCAACCTATGTGTTGCAGTGGTGTGTGCTAATCTACAAAAACAGGAAGTGTCGACCCAAATTTGGTGAGTTGAGCCTGATCAGGACTCAAGTCACTCAAGAATAAAACCGAGCAGCACTACACTGGCTATACGGTGCTTTATTCTCAGCTGTGTCGCTGCTCATTTAAAAACCGACATGTTTCGTTGCCATATTACTTTACCGGCAACTTCATCAGGGCTTGGGTCGACTGGTCTCTCTGCAACGCTAGTGTGTACCAGCTATAACTTTCAATCAGCACCTGGGGAAAACACAATAAAAACACACATATACTCAGTATCTCATCTACCAGGTCATGCCTGGTCTTACCGAGCGAATGCTCATCATCCAGAATAATGGGTTCATGCTTGGCAGAGATATTTACCCTCAAAATGCTGTGTAGCAGCATACCTGCACCTCCATTGTGTAAGTGTCTTGGGTATATTGCACCAACCCTTTGGCTATTAAAATCAGAACTGCGGAACTTTGTTTCTGAAAAAAGCACACATCAAAGAAATACATGTATCATAATCGATGGAATAGCATGCTTTTAAAGAAATGGAAAAAACACTATTTAGGCTCTTCTATTTGGGTGTCATGTGAAAGTTCTTTGGCTGTGTCCAGGTATTGGCCTAGAATTATCGTGATAACTCGATTAAGATTCATCTTTAAATGTCTTAATGCTAGAGTATGTTTCCTAAGCGGTTACATGTGGATACCAACTTGCGCTGTCTAGCTTTCTTAGAAACCATGTAAGCATACTGCTGCGCTGACAGAACAACGTGTGCTTGTTAAGCCTGTATAAACATCCTGCTGTACCCCCTCCTCGTGGAGAACGCGTCCTACCCCCTGCTTAGCCCGGGAAACCGGGTCTTACCTCGTCAGCCTGAGCATCGGTACTGGCCTCACCCTCGATCGCTGGAGGTCGGCCCGCTTCCTGCTTAAATGTGGAAGTCGCGCGGGAGCCGCGCTTGCACGTACATGGTTAAAGGTACTGCACATGCGCAAATATGCTGACTTTTTCCTCAGGGAAACCACTGGACCTTTGTCTGCCTCGTCTCCCGATAACTCGTCCTCGTCCTCCTCCTCTGTGTGGAGGTCGAGGTCGGGGTCACCGAGGGTTCCCTCTAAGGGAGGCATGTTCCCATCTGCACTGGGGGGACCTGTGTTAGAGGACCTCCTAGCATCGTACGCCTCTAAGAGACCTATCAGAATTGCGATGGTAGGGTTAGAACCCTGGTTTAGCTTCCTAGTGGCACACAGTTGTCTCATCTCCTTGAAGCTAAGAGTTGCATATCGTGACACGACCTGTGGAGGGTCACTGACCACTAAGGGAGTCTGCGAGGACTCTCCGTGGACCGACATGCTTGTCTAGTGAGGTGTAAGTGATGCACCTACCTACACTATGTGTTTACCTACTGGTCCCTTGCTAAGAGTTGTAGTCAGGGTGTGCTAAGCCCTGTTACACTACAACAGCCGGTTCAGTAGAACTCGGAGTATTCTAAGTTAAGTTATATGTACCTGGGTACTTATGTGATCTTTCACTGCGATATTCTTAGGATACGTGTGTGGTAAAACAACAGCAAGCTCAAATCCCAACCGCTGCTCACCAATGTGAGAAGTTGGCCTGATATGTAGTGCTCACTATTCTAGTGATCACTGTGTATCATTCCAAACGACCCTTATTGATGATTGGTTGTAAGTCAACCTTATAGACCAGCTATCCCAGTAGCGTGGATACGAGCAGTCTTAGGCTAAACTCTAGAGGGCGTGTTAAGCCAGCTGTTTACCATCACATATACCCCTTGAACACCAAGTGAAAGGACACCACACAAGTTGTTATGAAAATAAAGGATATTTATTTATAACAAGACTACCATGGCTCTTTATGAGTCAGGGAGCTAAGCACAATACAAAACTCTTAGGAAAATACTTCTGGTTGCACAATTTACACAAATGCCCGAGGGGCACGGGAAACCATCTACACTTACAGGGAAATGCGAATGGATAGAGTCTGGAGGTACTGATTCCGGAGTGTTCCGATCAGTGGGACTAGACGAAAAAGGAACTGGACACTTGTAGAGCGAACCTGCGATGGAGCACTGAAATGCTCAAGTTACCTAGCCCAGAGGCTGCGGCTGCGTGAAGTTCGGCAAGATGTCGGGAGTCCTCGTGTAGTCTCAGGAGCCTGAAAGAAGAAGTTGCTGGCAGGCGACCAGTGTCGATATTCAGCGAGATCCAAGCCTGGATCGGTGATGAAGGAAACCTGAAAGCAGAGGGGACTCAGTTCTCAACCGCTAGCCAGCGATCGTGTGGGTACCAGGAGGGTACCGGCTGAAGTCACCTCGACCAGGTGAGTGGGTGACGTCGGACTCGGCTGTTCCTCGGACCAGGAGGCGCGGCGGCGACCAGGATGGAGGGCGAGCTGTCCCACGAAGGTGTCTGCTGTCGATGATGCTGGGCCCAGGAAGGGGCAGCGGATCTTGGCAGTGGCAACCCAAGCGGGGAAGTCACGATGGCGTCGGGAGTGGACCAGGAGGGTCCGTGGTACTCCTCTGTTGGAGGGGAGCAAGAGCCAGTCTGGAGCAACCAGACCGGTGATGATAACAATCTTGGAGCGTCGTGTAGAGGGCCACAAGCCGGTCGGCAAGTGGTCGGACAACGCGGTGAACAGCAAGGAGCGGAAGGGCCCCCACGCAGATCTCGGGGATGCTGGGGAGGCAGACTTCGATGCTGGAGCTGCTCAGGGTTAGGGCTTCTCAAACCCTAGGTGCACTCACTCGAGGGTCCCTCGGTGGGCGTGCTAGATAAGCGTCGTGCAGGTTCTGAAGATGGCCGGTCCCGCAGGTCTCGTCACACCTACGACTCTCAGCTGGGCTGATGAGGTAGGTAAAAGGTCAGAGATGGCAGGGACTCGGGTCTCGTCGAGCTGGGCAGTCTTGATCCGTAGGAGAGACTTACAGCAAACCGCAAGCGCTTGGGTGGTGCCTGCTGGTGCAGGGTGGCTACTCCTTAGCCACAAGGGAGAGTCTTCAGAAATAGTCAAGAGTTCCTTTCGTGGAAAGTGGTTCGTGATTCGGAGTTATCCGATTATCTGATTATCCAATTTGGGAAGGGGACTCGCTCCTACCTTTATTCTAAGAAAAAAGGGGTTGGCCCGTGACTAGGTTCTACCTATGGGTGGAGCCAGGAGGGGGGTGGTTACACCCCTATCCTTTGTCCGGCTTCGCGCCAGCTCAGGGGCTGGTGTGCCCCCAAAACTGGTTTGAGCCGGGCTATGCACAGTGAGCACCGGGGTGCCACTTGCAATCACCTTCCTTTCAGCCCTGCCTACCTGGAATACACAAACCCTGTCTGGGATGGTGCTAGCACCGCCCTCGACAGGAAACCCTTTGTCCAAACTCCCTTCGCTGGAAGGTCTCCCAGCAGCAGGAGGTCAGACTTGTGTCTGGTGGCAGCATCCATTTTGTGATGCCTAGGCTTGAGTAAACTTTAACCGGGGTTCAAGGTTACTTCCATGTCGTGCCCCTCTAGAAGGGGGGAATGCTAACCCCGTCGCCAGAACTAGTGAGGGGTTCGTATTCCAATTCGTATGACACCTTACTCGACATGTGTAGGTGATGCGATGCCCAAGTTAGCAAATAACCACAAGGATTATAATGCATTTAAAATAGTTGGCCCGCGTCACCATGGAACGGCTATTAGGACTTGGTTCCGCAAGCCGTCGACGGGCTCAGCTCGCGCCAGAGCACCATCCCACATGACTCCCTGCACTCTGCCTTCAGGATTGATAAGGCCTGCCATAGGAGTGACTGATAGGAATCCATGTGTCCATTTTAGGGTTAGGTGTAGGAATACTACACCTACAGCAACGGGTGATTACACCACGTGGCCCCAGCTGTCGTGCAGCCAGTTGTGTCAGATTTGGGCGGCCATTCCAGGGGTGGCATAATACATGCTGCAGCCCCTGGTAGGCCCTGGGTACACCGATGCCCTGGATACCTGTGGTATGCTGAGACAGGGACTGACAAGGCGGCCCAGTTCCAATTAGTGGATGCACCTAATGTACATGTGTGTTAATTTCGAGAGAGAACAGCTAGGCTGTGGGTCTGATCGGCAGGCCCACAGCCGGGGAAAGTCGTAAACCAATGAAGCAAAAGCAAAAAATCTGGGTGATCATAGGATTGCAGACCCTACTCTCCTACATGACCCCCCCACCTTTGGGACAATAAGCTAACCTTGACCAGGTGAGTCTTCTTGCTCTAAGTGGAAATACCTGGAGAGCCCATCTGCATTGCCATGATCAGTGCCAGGTCTATGCTCCACTGTGAAGTCCATCCCCTGTAGGGAAATGGACCACCTAAGTAGTTTGGGGTTTTCACCCTTCATTTGATTTAGCCACAAGAGGGGCTTATGGTCGGTCTGAATCTTGAAGTGAGTGCCAAACAAGTATGGCCTCAACTTCTTCAGGGCCCAAACCACAGCAAAGGCCTCCCTCTCAATAGCTGACCAATTCTTCTCTCTGGGGGTCAGCCTCCTGCTAATAAAAGCTATGGGCTGGTCATGACCATCAAAATTCAGTTGCGATAGAACAGCTCCCACACCCAGCTCCGAAGCGTCTGTTTGGACAATGAATGGTTTGGAGTAGTCTGGACTCTTTAGGATAGGTGCTGTGCACATGGCCTGCTTTAGGTCATCGAATGCCCTCTGACAGCTTGCTGTCCACTGAACTTTTTTTGGCATCTTTTTACTTGTCAGGTCGTTTAGCGGGGTCACAATGGATCCATAATTTCTGACAAATTTCCGGTAATAACCAGTCAGGCCCAAGAAAGCTCGAACCTGAGTCTGGGTGGTTGGAGGAGCCCAGTCCTGGATGGCCTGTATTTTGCTCTCCAACGGTTGAACCTGACCCCCTCCTACAAGGTGGCCCAGGTATACAACCTGTGTCTGCCCTATCTGGCACTTGGTGGCCTTGATAGTGAGGCCTGCCTTCTGCAGGGCCTCTAACACTTTCCTCAGGTGGACCAGGTGATCCTCCCAGGTGGAGCTAAAGACAGCGATATCGTCCAGATACGCCGCACAGAAGTCGTCCAACCCAGTGAGAACTCGATTCACCAGCCTTTGGAAGGTGGCAGGTGCATTTTTCAAACCAAAGGGCATTACCACGAACTGATAATGCCCACCCGGGGTAGAAAATGCTGTTTTGGGCTTGGCCTCCTCAGCTAACCTGATTTGCCAATACCCAGCTGTCAGGTCAAACGTACTTAAGTAGTTGGCCGAGGCCAACCGGTCGATAAGTTCGTCTGCTCTTGGTATCGGGTGGGCGTCAGTCTTAGTGACTGCATTGAGACCTCTGTAGTCCACGCAAAACCTCATCTCTTTCTTACCGCCCTGGGTGTGAGGTTTCGGCACGAGCACTACGGGACTAGCCCGGGGGCTGTCCGAGGGTTCAATGACTCCCAGCTCCAACATTTTCTGCACCTCCGTCTTGATGCAGTCTCTGACGTGATCAGGTTGCCGGTAGATTTTACTCTTTACGGGTAGACTGTCCCCAGTGTCGACCTCATGGGTACACCAATTGGTCTGACTGGGTGTCAGAGAGAACATATGTCGAAAGGATTGAAGAACCTGTTTACAATCCTTTTGTTGATGTCCAGAGAGGCTGCCACAAAAGACAACACCATCTACTGACCCATCGTCAGGGTTCTGAGAGAGCAGGTCCGGGAGAGGGTCACTCTCCTCCTCCTGTCCCTCATCTGTGGCCATGAGCAAGCCCATGCCCTCCCTGTCGACATATGCCTTGAGCCTGTTTACATGGAGCATCCTGTGGGGGCTCCGGGGAGTTCCCAGGTCTACCAGGTAGGTGACCTCTCCCTTTTGCTCAATGATCGTGTGGGGCCCAGACCATTTGTCTTTGAGTGCTGCCGGGGCCACTGGCTCCAGCACCCACACCTTCTGTCCAGGCTGGTACACAGTCAGGACAGCCTTTTGGTCGTGCCAAGCTTTCTGTAATTCTTGGCTCGCCTCAAGGTTTTTAGACGCCTTTTCCATGTACTCCGCCATCCGCGAGCGGAGAGCGAGTACATAGTCCACAATGTTCGATGCCGGCTTTCTGAGAGGTCTCTCCCATCCTTCCTTTACCAAACAAAGGGGTCCCCTTACAGGATGTCCGAACAGAAGCTCAAAAGGGCTGTAGCCAACCCCCTTCTGCGGGACCTCTCTGTAGGCGAACAAGAGGCAGGGTATCAGGACATCCCATCTCCGCCGAAGCTTTTCAGGTAGTCCGTGAATCATCCCTTTTAGGGTCCTGTTGAATCTCTCAACAAGCCCATTGCATTGTGGGTGATAGGGTGTGGTGAATTTGTAGTTGACACCACATTCCTTCCACATAGCAGTCAGATATCCCGACATGAAGTTTGCACCTCTGTCTGAGACGACCCCCTTAGGGAAGCCCACTCTGGAGAACACTCCAAGTAGGGCCCGTGCCACCACAGGTGCTGTAGTGGTCCTAAGGGGAATAGCTTCAGGATACCTGGTGGCGTGGTCCACCACCACCAGTATAAACTTGTGCCCTGATGCTGTCTGGGGTTCCATTGGTCCGACAATGTCGATCCCCACTCGTTTAAAGGGTACCCCCACCACTGGTAGTGGTATGAGGGGGGCCTTTGTCGTGCCACCTGACTTACCACTGGCTTGGCAAGTGACACAGGAGCGGCAAAACTCCTTCGTATCTTCGGACATGTGGGGCCAGTGAAAGTGTGGAACAATTCTGTCCCAAGTCTTATTCTGGCCTAAGTGACCTGCAAGGGGAATCTCGTGGGCCAAGGTGATCAGGAAACCTCTCAGAGACAAGGGGATGACCAGCCTCCTGGTCGCACCAGGTTTGGGGTCTCTTGCCTCAGAGTACAGGAGTCCATCGTCCCAGTACACTTTGTGGGTACCTGTGGCGTTCCCTGCAGCCTCAGCAGCAGCCTGCTGTCTGAGGGGTTCAAGTGAGGGGCAGTCTAACTGTGCCTTCCCCAGGTCTTCCCTGGAGGGTCCCCCTGAGCCCAGAAACTCAACCTGACCAGGTTCAAGCTCTTGCGGCTCAGTTTCCCTCAGTTCTTTAAGGTCAGCCTCCTCGGAGACTTGATCCACGACCTGGGGCAAGGGGCAAGGCGAAGCCTTACCCTTACTGCTCCTTTTCTTGGAAGGTGTCTGGTCCGTTCTTCCAGGATCCAGCACCTGTTCAGTGGGGCATCTTTTGGCCTGTGACCTGGTCACAGCAAGGACATGTGCTGGCAAGCCTAACATTTCCATGTGAGTCCTCTGCTCCACTTCCGACCATTGTGACGTTTCCAAATCATTGCCCAACAGACATTCTACGGGGAGGTCTGAACTAACCACAACCTTTTTCGGGCCACTTACCCCTCCCCAGGAGAAATCAACAACTGCTATACTGTGATTGGTAGTGACGTTGCTGGCATTGGTCACTAGGTAACTGGTACCTAGCATGATCTGTCCAGGGTCCACAAAGTTAGGCGTCACCATGGTGACACTGGCACAAGTGTCCCTGTAGGCCTGAGCCACTTTTTCATTGATCAAAGGTGTCTGTCTGTATTTGCCCAAAGTATTGGGACTGGCATCAGGGGACATATCCATATCCCCTGTACAGACAAGGACGGCCTGAGTGAGCGTGCCGACTAAGTCGTCACTCCCCTCGGTTCCCAAGGTTAACCCAACTAATGCCTTGGGAGGCGCACTACCACTGCTGACTGTACTAGGGGGTGCAGGTGCCTTAGGGGCTGCAGTGGTAGGAGTTTGCCCTCCTTTCTTGGTGCACTCACTAAACCAGTGAGTCTTACTTTTACAGTATTGGCACCACCTTTTTGACTGGCCTTCTTGAGTCTTCTTCTTCTGTGAAGCCTGACCCCCACCCTCTTTGGTTTGTTGGGGACCTGTCGAAGACTTCTGGTCATTTTGTTCGTTCTTGTTACCCTTTTGGTCTGCTTTCTTCTGACCACCCTGGTTCTGATTCTGGTTCTGCTTGACCCTTGTTCTGACCCATCTGTCTGCCTTCTTTCCCAATTCTTGGGGAGAGGTCAGATCCGAGTCGACAAGGTGCTGATGCAACAATTGGTTCTGACAGTTGTTTAAAATCTGTTCTCGCATGATAAGATTGTACAATCCTGTGTAATCAGTAACCTTGCTACCCAGTAACCAGCCTTCCAAAGCCTTAGTGGCACAATCAACAAAGTCAGTCCAATCCTGAGACTGAATTTTCTGGGTGTCCCGGAACAGCACCCGGTACTGTTCCGTGGTTAAGCCGAACCCATCAATCAGTGTGTTCTTCAGGACCTGGTAGTTGTTAGCATCCTCAGCTCTTGTAGTGAGGAGCTTGTCCCTTCCTTTACCTTCAAAGGAAAGCCAGAGTATAGCTGCCCACTGACTTGGGGGGACGCACTGGACAGTGCAGGCCCTCTCCAAGGCAGTTATCCACTTGTGGATGTCGTCCCCTTGTTTAAAGGGGGGCACTATTTTACTCAGGTGTCTAGTGTCTATACCCCTGTCTTTCTCTCTATTGAGACTGCTGCCACCAGTGGGATCTAACCCACTTAATTTCTGCTCTCGGGCCAGGGCAAGTCTTTCTTTGGCGAGGGCAAGTTCTTCCCGCTCGATCCTCAGATTGACTTCCCTCATCTTCGCTTCATGCTCCCTTCTCTGAGGGGACGTCATTCCTCTCTGAGAAGATGCCTGAGAGACATGTGTATGAACCGATCTGCCGGAGCCTCTGGAGAGAGACCTAGCTCGTCCGTTCCCAAGGTTAAGCCTGCTTGAGCGTGGGCCCGGGGCTCCCCCAGTTCCATTCTCATGCCTGCTTAAGTTGGTCCTTGTAAGCTTGCTGACTACCACTGGACCTTTGTCTGCCTCGTCTCCCGATAACTCGTCCTCGTCCTCCTCCTCTGTGTGGAGGTCGAGGTCGGGGTCACCGAGGGTTCCCTCTAAGGGAGGCATGTTCCCATCTGCACTGGGGGGACCTGTGTTAGAGGACCTCCTAGCATCGTACGCCTCTAAGAGACCTATCAGAATTGCGATGGTAGGGTTAGAACCCTGGTTTAGCTTCCTAGTGGCACACAGTTGTCTCATCTCCTTGAAGCTAAGAGTTGCATATCGTGACACGACCTGTGGAGGGTCACTGACCACTAAGGGAGTCTGCGAGGACTCTCCGTGGACCGACATGCTTGTCTAGTGAGGTGTAAGTGATGCACCTACCTACACTATGTGTTTACCTACTGGTCCCTTGCTAAGAGTTGTAGTCAGGGTGTGCTAAGCCCTGTTACACTACAACAGCCGGTTCAGTAGAACTCGGAGTATTCTAAGTTAAGTTATATGTACCTGGGTACTTATGTGATCTTTCACTGCGATATTCTTAGGATACGTGTGTGGTAAAACAACAGCAAGCTCAAATCCCAACCGCTGCTCACCAATGTGAGAAGTTGGCCTGATATGTAGTGCTCACTATTCTAGTGATCACTGTGTATCATTCCAAACGATCCTTATTGATGATTGGTTGTAAGTCAACCTTATAGACCAGCTATCCTAGTAGCGTGGATACGAGCAGTCTTAGGCTAAACTCTAGAGGGCGTGTTAAGCCAGCTGTTTACCATCACATATACCCCTTGAACACCAAGTGAAAGGACACCACACAAGTTGTTATGAAAATAAAGGATATTTATTTATAACAAGACTACCATGGCTCTTTATGAGTCAGGGAGCTAAGCACAATACAAAACTCTTAGGAAAATACTTCTGGTTGCACAATTTACACAAATGCCCGAGGGGCACGGGAAACCATCTACACTTACAGGGAAATGCGAATGGATAGAGTCTGGAGGTACTGATTCCGGAGTGTTCCGATCAGTGGGACTAGACGAAAAAGGAACTGGACACTTGTAGAGCGAACCTGCGATGGAGCACTGAAATGCTCAAGTTACCTAGCCCAGAGGCTGCGGCTGCGTGAAGTTCGGCAAGATGTCGGGAGTCCTCGTGTAGTCTCAGGAGCCTGAAAGAAGAAGTTGCTGGCAGGCGACCAGTGTCGATATTCAGCGAGATCCAAGCCTGGATCGGTGATGAAGGAAACCTGAAAGCAGAGGGGACTCAGTTCTCAACCGCTAGCCAGCGATCGTGTGGGTACCAGGAGGGTACCGGCTGAAGTCACCTCGACCAGGTGAGTGGGTGACGTCGGACTCGGCTGTTCCTCGGACCAGGAGGCGCGGCGGCGACCAGGATGGAGGGCGAGCTGTCCCACGAAGGTGTCTGCTGTCGATGATGCTGGGCCCAGGAAGGGGCAGCGGATCTTGGCAGTGGCAACCCAAGCGGGGAAGTCACGATGGCGTCGGGAGTGGACCAGGAGGGTCCGTGGTACTCCTCTGTTGGAGGGGAGCAAGAGCCAGTCTGGAGCAACCAGACCGGTGATGATAACAATCTTGGAGCGTCGTGTAGAGGGCCACAAGCCGGTCGGCAAGTGGTCGGACAACGCGGTGAACAGCAAGGAGCGGAAGGGCCCCCACGCAGATCTCGGGGATGCTGGGGAGGCAGACTTCGATGCTGGAGCTGCTCAGGGTTAGGGCTTCTCAAACCCTAGGTGCACTCACTCGAGGGTCCCTCGGTGGGCGTGCTAGATAAGCGTCGTGCAGGTTCTGAAGATGGTCGGTCCCGCAGGTCTCGTCACACCTACGACTCTCAGCTGGGCTGATGAGGTAGGTAAAAGGTCAGAGATGGCAGGGACTCGGGTCTCGTCGAGCTGGGCAGTCTTGATCCGTAGGAGAGACTTACAGCAAACCGCAAGCGCTTGGGTGGTGCCTGCTGGTGCAGGGTGGCTACTCCTTAGCCACAAGGGAGAGTCTTCAGAAATAGTCAAGAGTTCCTTTCGTGGAAAGTGGTTCGTGATTCGGAGTTATCCGATTATCTGATTATCCAATTTGGGAAGGGGACTCGCTCCTACCTTTATTCTAAGAAAAAAGGGGTTGGCCCGTGACTAGGTTCTACCTATGGGTGGAGCCAGGAGGGGGGTGGTTACACCCCTATCCTTTGTCCGGCTTCGCGCCAGCTCAGGGGCTGGTGTGCCCCCAAAACTGGTTTGAGCCGGGCTATGCACAGTGAGCACCGGGGTGCCACTTGCAATCACCTTCCTTTCAGCCCTGCCTACCTGGAATACACAAACCCTGTCTGGGATGGTGCTAGCACCGCCCTCGACAGGAAACCCTTTGTCCAAACTCCCTTCGCTGGAAGGTCTCCCAGCAGCAGGAGGTCAGACTTGTGTCTGGTGGCAGCATCCATTTTGTGATGCTGAGGCTTGAGTAAACTTTAACCGGGGTTCAAGGTTACTTCCATGTCGTGCCCCTCTAGAAGGGGGGAATGCTAACCCCGTCGCCAGAACTAGTGAGGGGTTCGTATTCCAATTCGTATGACACCTTACTCGACATGTGTAGGTGATGCGATGCCCAAGTTAGCAAATAACCACAAGGATTATAATGCATTTTAAATAGTTGGCCCGCGTCACCATGGAACGGCTGTTAGGACTTGGTTCCGCAAGCCGTCGACGGGCTCAGCTCGCGCCAGAGCACCATCCCACAGGACTCCCTGCACTCTGCCTTCAGGATTGATAAGGCCTGCCATAGGAGTGACTGATAGGAATCCATGTGTCCATTTTAGGGTTAGGTGTAGGAATACTACACCTACAGCAACGGGTGATTACACCACGTGGCCCCAGCTGTCGTGCAGCCAGTTGTGTCAGATTTGGGCGGCCATTCCAGGGGTGGCATAATACATGCTGCAGCCCCTGGTAGGCCCTGGGTACACCGATGCCCTGGATACCTGTGGTATGCTGAGACAGGGACTGACAAGGCGGCCCAGTTCCAATTAGTGGATGCACCTAATGTACATGTGTGTTAATTTCGAGAGAGAACAGCTAGGCTGTGGGTCTGATCGGCAGGCCCACAGCCGGGGAAAGTCGTAAACCAATGAAGCAAAAGCAAAAAATCTGGGTGATCATAGGATTGCAGACCCTACTCTCCTACAGTTGCGACCTCTTTCTCGGTCCGCTAGTTCCTCTGGGGATAGGCCCCCCTCGGGGGCGCCGTTCCTCCCCGGGGTGGTTCGTGGTTCGTTGGGAGGCTCTCCTTTTGTTTGTGTCCGGGGAGTTTCCGCCTCGACCCAGGTTTTTAATGCCCCCTGGAAGTCCTCTTTCGTGCTTAGTCCGGTGGTAGCGATTCCAAAGTCTTTGCAAAATTGTTTCAGTTCTCGGTGCGTATAAGATTCTAACTGGTCCTTTTAGAATGCCGTGCTCGGGTTGGTGCCTGCGGCACCTAGGGGAAGTTTCTCCTTCCATTTCTTCTTGGTAGTGCGTAAGCCGTCTACTGCACGATCTCCAGGTGTTGGCTCGGATCCCACCGCTGCCACCAAATGTTGGAAGGCGTTCCCCGGGGAGGCTGCGGAATGCGTTCCCGACCACCCGGAGGCCCACCTTACCCAGAGTTAGGCCGAGCAAGAGCAGGGAGGCCGTTCCTGGAAGGGTCTCGTACCTAGGATCGCACACTCTGCGCTTACTCTCTTCTTTGGATAGAGGGACACCACACAGTAATTCGTTGTAAGATAATATGCTTTTATCGGTGGTTGTCAGGGATCTTTATGATCCGGCAGGTAGGTGCTGAATTAATGCCACAAGCGGCAGCGATCTCGTGATGAGGGGAAAAGGGGTAGCGGGACAGTCTTTGAATCAGTGTCTCTGCGAGGTATCCGGCGCACAGCTCTCAATCCTCGAGCTGAGGGGATGTTGCTTCTCTCGGCAATCTCTGCCGATTCTCTTGGAGGAGCGGGCCGCGAGTCACTCAGCAGGCACCGGAGGGTCGTAGTTCAGGGAGCCGCGACGGCGTCAGCAGGGCTCAGATGGTTCAGAATTCGGTGAGCCGCGACGGCGTCAGCAGGGCTCAGATGGTTCAGAGTTCGGGGAGCCGCAACAGCGTCAGCAGGGCTCAGATGGTTCAGAGTTCGGGGAGCCGCGACAGCGTCAGCAGGGCTCAGATGGTTCAGAGTTCGGGGAGCCGCGACAGCGTCCGCAGGGCTCAGGTGGTTCAGAGTTCGGGTAGTGTTCTTCTGTTCGGGGAGCGATCGAGCCGCGACCAAGTCAGCAGGCTCTCGTCAGTCCAGGTCTTCTCTATTCCCGTCCCGTCAGCACCCCTTGTTATGCTCCCCCTCCTCTTTGAAGTCCGGAGTCCTCGCGGAGAGGTGTCTGATGCCTGGGGGGGGGGCGGTGTGACGGGGTTTCCTGTCGCTCGGCCCTTTGATCTGTTCAGTTGGGTCCGGGAGGGTCTCCAGACACCCAGCAGGCGAGGCGCCCGCTCACCGGGGGCCTGGTGGTCGATCGAAACCTCCCTCGGGGGAGAGACCAGAGGTGTGACAGGGTCGGCGTCTCTCGGTCTGGTTTGGGGGGGGGGGGTTTCGTTCGCCCTCGGCCGGGCATGCGTGTTGGGGATCTGGTCGGCCCTTGGGATGTTGGCCCACGGGAGCCGGAAGGCCGTATCCACGAGGTTCGGCGTGGTTGTAGGGTAACTTGCTGGTCGGGAGGGCCCACGCCACGAGGCCGGTCTCACAATGACCGTGACCTCCGTACATACCGGATAATAGATTTTTAAGATATTCCTGGATTCTGAACTACTGCCGTAGAATCACAACCTGATGAGAAGAATAAGACACCTTTCAAGCCCCACCCCCTGCCTGATATCGGGGCTTCTCGCCCCAATGTTCCATACCCTCTTCCACTCCCACTCCCCTTCCCCTCACCAGCCATGCCTTCCCTTGGTGGCACATAGCTCTATAATCACATTTCCTTTGTAGTTTTGCCCTGTTACTCCAGCCCCCTTCCCTGCAGAGCCCTGGGCAAGGGCTGCCCGCTGCTGCCGGGACTGGCGTGTCCGTGGTGTCCCCCCATCCTCCAGCTCCAGGTGGAACTCCATATTGCAGGGCAAGGGCTCCGCCAGGACCCTCGGGTGGGTAGCCGGGGTAGGCATGGGCAGGCGCGGTTGGCAACTGGTTCAGAGTCGGGGTGGCGAAGGGAGAACCCCCTAGAAAGCGATGTAAAAAGTTGTGGTGAAATCTAACAGACACCTCACCACACCCCACTCAAACTACCTGCACCCACGTATTTACCAAAATATGCATTGATTAGTGGGGTGTAACACCCCAAACCCCCCCTGAAGCTATGCTCGTGCTGGGGTGTCTCGCTGCATCTAGACACCTGCTGGTCTTGTCACCAGTTGCATTAACCCGCTGAGCTGTGTCAATCGATTGGCGTGAGTCTGTGGTCATTGGGTGCAGTGCCGGATTAAACCCGGTGGAGGCCCCTGGGTACTCAAAGTTTGGGGGGCCCCCTCGCAAATTATCTCCTAATACCCAATGCACCGGAGTTTTTTACAAGTTGACAGCTGCTAGAAGATGAGCTTGTAAAATACCAGCTGTTCTGTGAACCTGATGTCTCTGGCTAATGTACTTTACGTTGGTAGTGGGTACATTACATTAATACAGTATTTTCTGTGTCGCGGCTTTAATGTAAAGTTTTCGTTTCTTTGAGTTTATTTATTTTTTTCTATCTTTTGGAAACAATATTTAAGAAATCTTGATTGTAATTTTCTTTCAAGGTACAATCAATATTATTGTGATGGTTGTCGCGGGGCCCTCACAGGAGTGCGCCCCATATGCCGGTGCCTACTTCGCCTGTTTGGTAATCCGGAACTGTTCATCTCTTCAGCAGGCACTTTAAGGCGCCAAGAAGCCACCTCCCTGAATGACAGCGCGTGCCTTGCAGTCCGCCGTCGGTGCATTATCCCGCCGTGCTATTTCAGACGCAGTGCCCTCTCTGGTTTCCGGGGCAGCGGTGCTCACATCTTCTGGTAAGGCCTCTACCTCAGCCGGATGGCGGCGGGGGCTCCTGGGAGCCGCTAATGGACGGGCAGGAGTGCTGGTAATGGGACCAGCACTGAGTGTGCCCCCCCCTGGGAGGGGATTCCCCGTAAGTGAGGCGTTCGGCTCTCACACACACACTTGGAGGGCCGAGGGGGAGTCACTTAAACCGCCTCCCTTCCTGCCAGGGCGGATCTCTGCCCCGTTAAGTGTCTCATTAGAGAGAGGAGGCTGGAGTTTAACAGGGGTGGGAGAGACGGAGTCTGCCCCCCCCCCCCCGCTTCCGAGCTCACCCAGGCCTGGATTTATCTCTTCTCATTCTGATACTTACCTTAAGTACAAAATAAGCAGTGTACCACACATCCCCCCAAAAAGCTGTGGGAAAGCAGCTAAGGGGTACGTTTGTTTATTTTTTAATTTCGGTTTGATATAGCGCCAACATAACCAGATGGCCACCAGAGCGCTTTACAGTGACAGGTAGAAGAATGCTTTTTTTGTGCAGATTTATATAGCGCAAACTCGACCCGAAGGCTTTGGAGCGCTTTACATGAGCACGAGTTATGTTACACAATGACACATTTGTTTTTTTGGTAGGCACGGGGAGGTTAGTGATTTGCCCAGAATCACAGGATGTTGAGCCGGCGCCGAGGCTTGCACCTGCTTCGCCAGCTCCAAAGTCCAGCATTTACAGGCTAAGGTCTCAGACAGGACTATTCATCATGGAACACAGATCATAAAAGATCACGCATTGCTCGGCACACCTGTACCACAGGTCACTCAACTTTGACAAGCGAAGGCCTCAGACAGAACTAGCATTCAGGTTACACAGACGGAAGAAATGTGCCCCTCTTTGCATGGGTGCCCCCACTTTTTGCCTGATGATGCTCTTTGACTGAGTGTGCCCTGGGTTCCTGCCAACCAGGTACCCAGGGCCTATGTTCTTTCCTCAAAACTGTACTATGTACCCCCACATTGGCACCTCTCTGGCCACATGTAAGTACCTCGTGAAAGGCACCATGGGTACCCAGGGCACTGTGGCCAGGGAAGGCCCCTAAGGGCTGCAGCACATAGTGTGCCCCGTAGAAGCCCTGTACCCTTACACCCACACACACACACACACACACTGCCTTTGCAGGCTGAGGGAAGTGACAGAGAAAAGTGAAGAGTCAACATGGCCAACCCACTGCCCTGGCACAGGTCAGCCACCCCTCTAGCAGGGTGCACTATGCCTCTGGTGAGGGTACAGGTGCATGAGCCCTGTACCCCTACAGTGTCTAAGTCTATTCTTAGACATTGTAAGCGCAGGAATGCTCTGAAGAGTATATGGTCTGGGAGGTTGTCATTACGAACTCCACAGCACCATAGTGGCTTTACTGATATCTGGGAAGTTTGGTATCAAACTTCACAGCACATTAAACCCACACTGATGCCAGCGTGGGATTTAATGAAAAATGCACTCGGAGAGCATCTTAGAGATGCCCCCTGAAATACATTCTAACTCCAGTGTCCTGACTGACTCGCTGCTCGCCAGCTGCCACCCCCACACATGTTTCTGGACCCCTAGGTCGGGAGCCTCCTGCTCTCAGGGTCTGGAAACAAAGCACATCCTGGGTGGAGGTGCCAAGCCTCCTCCCCCAGGATGGGCAGGGTCCACAAAGGGGAAGCTTCGAAGGCTTGCTGCCTTTTTGAGCTGACCCAGCCATTTTCTGCTCCCAGCAACTGGCCCAAACCGGTTCGGTTTGATCCCCACTTTGGGTGGGAGAATCGACAGGAAATCCAAGATAGGAGGAGAGGTGTGCCCACCTTTGTCAACCCCACCCCTCAGGTGGGGGAGGCAAGGTGAAGCACAACTCTCAGTCCCCGCCATTGTCAGGATAGGGGGACCCGGCCAACCAAAGTGAGGTTTCTGCCCCTTTGCCACTGGAGGGTGGCATACAAGGGGGTGTACCCACCCCAATGATGGGACCCAATGGTCCCCACCTGTACCTACCTGAAACGCCCCTAAATCTAGTATTTGGGGGCAACCCCGAACCTTGCTCCCTCAGCCAAGAAGAAACAAGAAGAAGAAGGACTGAAGAGCTATACTGAAGGACGAAGAGGGCGGCACCAACTGACTTGGCCCCAGCCCTACTAGTCCCGACCTCGACCAGCTCCAGCGGAATCCCAGCGTGTCCTTCAGCCAGAAGCCCCCTAGAACCAGGAGGACCTGTCCTGCCTTCCCTGAAAAGTCTTTGTCTCCCGTGAGCACCGAATTTGCTCACCAACAGACTCTGGCCAAATCCACGAGTCTGCACCACTCTGCACCTGACGCCAACGGCCCGAGTTCGAGTGGCCCAACATCATGAGGAGGTCTCCCTGGGGTTCCTGACCTGGGATCTGGTGATCCTTGACCTGCCTCAAGTCTCTTGACGACGCCTGCAGTCCCTTTCTGGAGGATCCCACCGACCGCGACCAGAGCTGGTTAGGAAAACCAGATGCCAAAAAACACCCCTGCACCCAACGCCCCACAGCCTTGGGTGGCCCAACCGATGGTGTGCTGGCATCCCACGACATCCCAACTTACCTCTTCAGCCAGTGGTCCCCTCCAGAAGATCTTCGTCCCCGAGCCTGCAGTGTTTATTTCAACACGAGAATCCCCATTGAAAACAACAGGGCAACCGATGCCAAAAGAGCACCCTGCACTCTGCCGCCCCCATGCCGCTGAGGGTGCACTTTGTCTACTAACGTGAACCCCCCTTTGCCCTGAGCTTAATTCCAGGAGCTTTGCTCCCTCAACCTTGTGGCCTGCTCATGAGCAACCACTAACCGGAGGCCCCCTATCCCCATTTGGATGACATTGGGCCTGAGCATTCTGAACCAGGCCACCCTAGTGCAGCTGAGAGTGCTCTTGGAGTGCATTCTTGGCCCTGTGGGAACCCTTGTTCTAACCCCAGAAACTCAACCCTCAAAACCGTTTACTTACCTGCAAAACGATAACCCCATTTTTCTCCATCGGATTGCATTGATTGTTTTCCCCTGAAAAACTTCTGTGTTGAAAGTATTTTGTGTGGAAACCTAATGAACTGTGTTTTGATAAAAAACTGTTTCACTCACCTTTTATCCAGGAAATGTTCCAGTGTGATATGCCTAGATAGAAGAGTAGAAAAAGTAATCTGAAAAGTAACTTAACAAGGAATCAAAAAGTAATTACAAAGTAACTAAAAAGTAATTTCAGCTGTTTCCGAGCATTGGACCTACCTGTAACTGCATTCAACTGTATCACATGAGAAAAGTATTATTTTACTTACCTGCACCAAGTCTGACTTAGTTCTAAAAATAAAATACAACAAAGAAATATTTCAATACAAAACAATTGGTCTGGGTTCAGTCTTTGAGTGTATGACATCATTTTGTGCCTGAGTATGTACAATACATGCTTAACACTGTCCTCTGATAAAGCCTTAATGCTCGCCCACACTACCACAAATAGAGAGTAGGGTATTATCTGCTTTAGTCTCCGTAAGCCTTTGGGGTTCCACTGGACTCTGTGCACACTATACCTTACTTTGGTATAGTATATACAGAGCCAGCTTCCTACAGCAGATCATAGAAGATCATGCATCCCACGGCCCACCTGTACCACAGGTTAAGGCCTTAGAACTATCAGTCCAGGTCAGCGGCGGCCGGTGCAGGTAAGTGCAGTGGGGCGGGAGGGTGGGTTAGTCGGCAGATGACGGAATTAGGAAAATAAAATAAATAAATCTTATTCTGTCGTCTGTTGACGTCCCCGCCGCCCCGCCCCACTGTGCTTACCTGCCCAGGCTGCGACTGGTCTGGGTACACAGACCGTAGAGGACCATGCATCGCACCCCACACCTGTACCGCGGATTGAGAGAGATCTAAAGCTTTAAAAAAAAAGCTATCTTTAACTACATGAATCTGAGAAGCTCAGGCTTTGGACAGAAGTGCTGAGACTCCATTTACACCTGCCTCACAGGCTCAAGCCTCTGACAGCAGAGCTATCCTTCAGGCTACAGAGACCTTTCAGGCATCAGACAGCCATGGTGTCTCTCAGATTACATGCATCTTCCAGTCTCTGGCCTTTAATACCCCAAAGCCCTTTAAGTACTAATGTGGGAACTTGTCTGCTTTCTTGGGAGGGAATTTAATGAGTCATGAGCACTGTCTGCAGATGGAGTGTGGCCTGGGACACCATTAGGGATGTCAGAGTTTAAAAGGCAACACTAAAGTGCCATATTATCCATTCACAAAACACCCAAAGCAATACTTACCAGCACAAGGAACACTGTTGTTGGGTTTTAAGGAGCTTTTAGAAGTGGTATGCACATCAGGCAGGAGAGCCTTGTGCTTGGGGGTGTATAGGACACACCCTTTCTATTAGTATTCACAATAAGGCAGGAACCATGCACAGTTACTGCTCACAACAAGCACAGCACAGTCAGCAGTGGTGCAAACATCCCTCACACACAGAACAAGCAGCAGCAGTGCAAGCTTCCCTTACTCACAAGTAAGTCTGAGCCAGAAGAGACGAACAGCTGTGAAATAGATCGCTTCCAGGTGATCCACCAGTCAAGTGGAAAGTGTGGTATAGAGACTTTGTGAAATATCTAGGTGCTATAGGGGGTTCCAGGTTCAGCGCTGAAAGGAAGTGTTTCATCCTAGTGCACAATCTGGGGTTCGAGGGTCAAGCTGTTTTGGAACATCTTCCTCCCTTAGTTGTGGTTCAGGGTGAAGAGGAGTTGAATATGTAGGATCAAGCTGTGGGCATGCTAGAGAAACAGTTTGATGTAGATAGCAGCATAGTTGTGGCTAGACACAAATTCTTTACAAGAAAACAAGAGTGTGAAGAGAGCATTGTGTCTCATGTAGCCGCTTTGCGCATTCTTGCTTCTGAATGCAAATTTGAACATTTTACATCTCAACTAATACGAGACCAAATTGTTGTACATTGTTGGAAGAAGAAAGTTCAAGAGAAATTGCTCACTTTAAAGAATCCTTCTATAGATGAAACAATCACCATTGTCAAGAGTATTGAGCTCTCTCAAAAAGCATCAAAAGCGCTTAAAGCTGAGAAGAATGTTGTAGCTGTAGTTAAAGGTCATAAAGATTTGAGTAAAAGAAATCAGATAGACAAAGCTAAACCGCAATCTGAACAAAGAGGGAAGAGGTTTGTCTCCACTAAAGTTGAGAAGAAAAGTTCTTACTCAAAAAATGTATGTACTAAGTGTGGGTTCCCTTCACATTTTCCCATTTCAATGGCGTGTCCGGCAAAGAATGCTTCTTGTTGCAAATATGGGAAACAAGGTCATTTCGCCAAAATGTGTGGCTTCCGGGGGAGCATTAATGTTGTGTATTCCGAGGAACCTAAGGGTGATCCTATATGTGAAATTGTTAGCACTCTTACTGATTTTTTTGTGGTTGTCAAAGATGATTCCGAAGATTGTGTCGATCCCATTGTAGATGTGCTGGTGGATGGAAAGTGTCTGCACCTACTAGTGGATTCGGGGGCACGGATGACTATGATTACGGAAGATTTGTTTGAGAGCACTTTGGGTAACAGGTCTCTTAATCCTCCTGATAGAAGTCCGGTCTCTTATGAAGGCAGGAAAATTGATTTGACAGGGTTCTTTGTGACTTCTCTAGTTTTTAAGGACAGGCACACCCAAGGGAAGGTTTATGTGGCCAAAAAGGGTCTCAACATTCTGGGTTGGTACCACCAGGGGTTGTTCGGGATGACTCTTATGCCTGGCACTGCTGAACAGGTTTCAGTAGTGGGTGAACAATCTGAAGGGGAGAGTTTAGTTTCCTGGTCCATGAAGTTTCCCAAAGTTTTTGGTGATAAACTTGGTTGTGTTAAAGGGTTCAAACACTTTATCAAGGTCAAGGAAGGGGCTCTCCCGATCAAACACAAATTACGCAATGTGCCTTTTAGTATCAGGGATGATCTCTCATTGGAGCTTAAGAAAATGTGTGAGTCTGGAGCCATTGAACCCATTGAGTCCTCACTTTGGTTATCTCCCTTGGTGGTTGCGTGCAAAAAGAATGGTACTCTTAGGGTTTGCATTGACTTGCGCAGTCTCAATAGGGAGATTTGGATGGATTCTCACCCTCTTCCCCGCATTGATGACATACTTTAAAAATTTGCTGGTGCCAAGTACTTCTCCAAGATTGATTTAGCATCAGCATACCAACAGGTTGAGCTTGATCCTGCTTGCAAGCATTTGACTGATTTTGTATCGCCTGTCGGTACTTTCCAATTTAGGAGGATGCTTTTCGGGTTAGCCTCGGCAGCCTCAGTTTTCCAGCGACTTACGGAGAAGGTTTTGGAAGGTGTCTCCGATACGGTCATCTTCCATGATGATATTTTGGTGGCTGGGAAGAACAAGGAGTCGCATGACAAGAAAACTTGCTGATGTTCTGGAAAGGTTGGAAAGGAAAGGCATTGCTTCTAACAAGCTCAAGTGTGTTTTTGGTGTTGATTCAATTGAATATCTGGGACATCTAATTTCTGGTGACGGTATTGTACCAGGAGAAGGTCTTATCAAAGCTATTTCCAATGCTCCTTGTCCCACCTCAAAAGAGCAGGTTTCCTCATTTTTAGGGTTGTGTGAATTTTACACAAAATTTATTTCGAATTTTGCTACAAAGACTGTTCACATGAGGGGTCTCCTCAAGAGAAAATCTGTGTTTCTGTGGGATGACTCCTGTCAGGAAGAGTTTGTACAGATCAAAAAAGAGTTGGGGTCATGCAACATTCTTACCCCTTTTGATCCCCTTTTTCCATGTACGGTGTCTGTTGACGCAAGCCTTAATGGGCTTGGTGGTATGATCTCCCAAGTCAAACAAGGAAAGGAGTTCACAATAGGTTTTGCCTCACGAGGATTACGCCCGAGTGAGAAAAACTACTCGGTCATTGAGCGAGAATTGCTTGCATGCTGTTGGGCTGTTGAATGTTTCAAGTGTTTTTTGTGGGGGAAGACGTTTTCACTCCTTACTGACCATAAGCCTCTCATTCCCATCTTAGAGGATATGATTGTCAAAGACCATACTCCCAGGACCGCCAGGTTGAGTTCAAAGTTGCGGCAACACAATTTTGGGGTAGCGCATATTCCTGGTGGGCAAAACACATGGGCTGATTATCTCACTAGTTCTCCCTTACCCTTAGGGAAATCTGAACATGACACTTGTTCCTTGTGTGACACTTGGATTTTTCAGAATCCCTAGGACATGAGTGACGTAACATTGTGGTTCCACCACCACCGACAGGAGGAAATACACTGCAATTCAAACCATCTGATCTTGTTTTACTATTGTCTATCCTCTTATTGTAAGAGGTAATCACAGTAACAGCATCCGCGTCTCTTCGCATAGGCAAGAAGGCAACTCTTCCACACTGCGAGTGAGTTGTTTCACTGAACGTGATTAGTTTTGTGGTATGGAGACGGATTCTTTGCTTAAGAGGGTGAAACAGTTTATTGTTTCTGGTTGGCCCAAGGAAAAGCATCTAGACAGTGATTTACATGCTTTCGCCAAGGTCGCTGATGAGCTTACCTTGGATGGTGGAGAGATAATCATGCGGGGTGATACGTTTGTTACTCCCTGAATCTCTCTGGCCATGAGGGACATCTTGGGCAGAGGAACACTAAAAAAAGGATTTGCAGTGTTTATTGGTGGCCTTCCACGGACCGTCAAATCAATGATGTTGTGGAGATGTGTCTGACTTGTTCTACTAGTGATAAGGTTGTAAAAATTGTTTCACATCCAGTGCAACAAATCGAAGCATCTTATGGTCCCTGGTTGAGGTTGGCCATTGACTTTGTGGGACCTTTTAATGTGCTGGGCAATTAGTACAAGTTCGCTCTGGTGGTTGCTGACTACTTCAGCAAGTGGTGGGAGGTCCATTTCATGACAGATCCCAACTCACAGGAGGTTATCAAGTTTCTTCAGAGTCTGTTTGCCAGAGAGGGTTTCCCCATGGAGATTATTTCCGACAATGGGGTACAGTTTACTTCTAAGGAGATGTCTGTTTTTCTGCCTCAGTGCGGGATCACTCACCGGCGTGTGGCTTTGTATCACCCACAGGGCAATGGTTTCATTGAGCGCAACAACCGCATTCTCGTTGAGTGTGTTCAGTGGGCTGTTTCCTCCCATATTGACATCAAGGAAGCTGTCCAAAGTATGCTGTGTGCACATCGTACTACCCTTAGTCACAGGTTCTAGTCCATTCGCTTTGCTCAGGGGTAGACCAGTTTCTTTCCACATGTGTCCTGCTTGGATGAAGAAATGGGGTTTGGTGTCAAGGTGCCAGGAGACACAGGGAGACCAAGATATACAATCTCTTCCCACGGTCAAGACACAGCCCGTTGTTCTCAATGTGGCCAATTTTAAGTCTTCTGTCTCTGTGGGGGATTGGGTCAAGATTAAGTCTCCGATCAATGTTCCGAAGGGGCTCTCAAAGTTTGGTCCTCCTGTCAGGGTGGATGCCACCTTTCGATTTGCTGTCAACAGTAAGAATTGGTGGAATCTATCTAGGATTTATAAGATTCCAATGACGGTTGTTTTGCAATTGGGTCTTGAGACGAAGCAACACCGTTGAGTCTGAATCTGTTCCAAAGAAGGCTAATGTTCATGAGAGTATGTTGAGGTCTTCCCAGTCTTCTCAGGTCAGGAAATCCTCCTTAAGGTATGTTCCTCCATGGAGGTGTGGTAGGATGAGTGTTCCACTGAAACGTTTAAATCTTTGGTCTATACTGTTACTGTATTGCACTAATATTTGATCTATTGTATCTGAATGTATTAGTGGTTGCTATGTTCAACGCTTACATCTTTAGTCTATATCAGGGGTACTCACAAACTTTCTCTCGGGGGCCAAATTTACAGTGTGGTTTGTGGCCGAGGGCCGCACCGGTGGGGGCGGGGCAGTGGGGGAGGGGGCGGGGCTAGAGCAAATAAAAAACTGTGACCATGAGGTTGAACACAGGCCCCTGCAGCAGACGCCTTCGTCCACTGAGCCACCAGACCCGGCATTCACACATCTATCTATCTATCTATCTATCTATCTATCTATCTATCTATCTATCTATCTATCTATCTATCTATCTATCTATCTATCTATCTATCTATCTATCTATCTATCTATCTATCTATCTATCTATCTATCTATCTATCTATCTATCTATCTATCTATCTATCTATCTATCTATCTATCTATCTATCTATCTATCTATCTATCTATCTATCTATGTCTCCCTCCCTCCCGACCTTCTCCTTGAAACAGTGTCACGCTGCCAATGCAAAAACACAACGACTCAGAGTAGAATCGCATCCCTTTTCCTGCTAAGATACGTTTCATAAGCCTACACTAATCAACCGTGTTAAGCCTAGTGTTTTAAATTCTACCTCATGCCAATACCTCCCCCCAAACCCCCCATCAATTGCCCATGATCTTTCTGCCCCGGCGTGCACCCTTCTTCCCCAGGAGCAGCAGGTTGAGCTTCTTAGATATGAGCAGTCATTTCACCACGGTGGAGACATGGGCTGCGCTTCCGGGTGAGGAGCACAAAGTACAGAACTACTGCGTGCGAGAACATTTTACCCTTTTCATTTAGAACTGCATACACGTGGGAGTGACCGTATCATAAGATGTTTTTTAACATGGCGTTTGCTGCCACTGTTCTGGTTAGTCGGTGCTCCAGAATAACTTACTAAGCTTCGTTTTACCAAACGCAAGAGTATCCTATTCATCAACATAAAAAGGCTAAACGGCAAAGTAGTCCCCGTCGGATTCGAACCCCTCGGATCTCAAAAGTGGTACGTTAAAATAGGTTTCAGTTGTACACCTGCCACCCCCCACCCCCCCCTGTCCGTCACCTCACCCCGCGCTGAGTCAGCTTCCCTGGAACGCGCAGCTGCCGCACCCAAGTACTTCACAGGTCTTTTAAAGACCATTCACTAGTTAATGAGGCTTTGTTGTATTTCACTACTTCTTAGCGCCCCTGCATCTCCACTCATTCAGAGGGGAGATGTAGGGGCGCTAAAGAAGAGGTGAAATACAACAAAGCCTTATTAACAAGTGAATGGCTTTTAAAAGAATCGCCCGGCCCCCATAGCTCCGCGCTGCTGCAACCGGCGGTGCTTGCACAGATACGATGTCTGCAAGGTCCGCGGGCCGCCAAGGAAGGCTTGCCGGGCCGCTGGCGGCCCGCGGGCCGTACTATGAGTACCCCTGGTCTATATGAATTCTGTATTGCATTAATACTTGGTCCTTTTTATCTTAATGTATTAGTGGTTGCCTTGTTCTTTTTATTATCCTTTCCCTTTGTTTTCTAAGAAGGTACTCTTCTTGCTTTTATTTTGTTTTCTTCTTTCTTGGTGAATGTTCTCTATTGTTCTTTCTCTGTTGCTTCATTTTCTTTTATCTTTGCTTGTTCTCTTTTCCTTTGTGTATTTATAGAAACAGAGGAGATGTTGTAGTAGTTTCTCAGTAGCATGCTGTTCATCCATTCTCTTAGTCTTATGTGGTCCCTGTCATGACAATGGAATGCTATGGTTTGAATCCCAGGAGTTTGTCAGTTCCTGGAAGCTGTGGAGATGAACAGTCAATAAAGTATGTGCTCTTACAATTACCTTGCCTGGTGTAATCACTCCTCATCTTTGAAGAAATATATAAATCATCATGGTACATATATGTGGAGTTATATATACTAAAACTTTGCTTACATATAGAAAATGACGTCCACAATATTTTGTCCTCGAAATTCTAGACACAATATTTTTACCCAAAATATTTCTGTTTCTGATATTCTGTCTAAACACTGCCCATTTGAACACCTGCCCGGTTTAGATTGGGTAATCGAATGGCCAGTTATTACAATCTCTTATGCCAGTGAAAACCTGGCAGTAAGGGACAGCAAAAACACTTAAATGGGCCCTTCACGATGAGAGAAAATACCATGGTGTTGGGGTCATTAGTTTTAGTTTTTTCGAAACCAAAGTCCTGCTTTGGGATTTTGTTTTTGAAGAAACAAAAGTAAGTTAAAACTTTAAAAGGCGGCTGTCCTGTTTGGTAGAGCCATCCGTCAATACTTGTATCCCATTGACTGGAACCACATTTGGCAGGTCCTGTCCCACTGGGCTGATGGACAACTCTAAATTTGGATGGCGGGTACTCCGTCAGGGTGCTGGAGTAAAATATTCTGTCACCCGTACGGATTAAATGCCGTCTTCCGAACTCTAAATCAGCCCTATCTCTCAAAGTAGGGGACTGCGGTAGAGTTTGGCAGGGAGGGCACTCTATTGCTGTGATGCAGATCGGGATGATAAATTTATACCCACTACCACAGATAGAGTAATCTTTACAGTTACACGCACATACATTCATCATACACTAGGGCCCATTTCACTTACATATGCTCCGATACTCTACCAGCAGCAAACCTGTGGAAAGAAAACACCTAAACACCCTGCATCTGCATCTAGGCGATAGGACCAGTTTTAGTGGCTGTCCAACATAATATAAACAATCTATAAACAATAATCAATAATAATTCAATAAATGACAAGGAAAGAAACAACCAACACCATGTTCAAAAGTTATATTGCTTTATCTAAAATTAGTCAGAATGAAATCAGAATAAATCATTTCTCATAGTTACCTATTCTAACTAGTGTCAGAACGGGTCAGGACCAGTCTCTTGAAAAGTCTTTTCAGGATAGAGTCCTCAGCACTGGTCATCTGCAACGCAAGTTCACGCAGCAAGGCGATGAAAGAAAGAGTGGGGAGAGCCCTCCCTAAGCTAACATTTTTATACCATGAAATACAATGAAAACCCACATATAAAATTTGTATCACCAAGTAAAACAAGAAGGATGGGATGTATCTTGACTACATCCTGAGAAACTCCGCTCAAGAAAAGTCTTAACTATAAAATCCTCGGAGAAAGAAGCAATTTTGCAACTGTTCATATTTGTTTCCTCCGACAAGCCAGTTTTCGCACAGAGTTCTCTAAGACCCATTGTCTTCCAAGGACGAGCATTACTTTTGGAGATCCTCCAAGCTTGCTGATGTCCTCCCGGAAATTTCCTTATAAGGACTGCCGACAATTTCTCTGTTAGCTGAACACCGGCAGGGGTCTCTCTTGATACACCAAAATTTCTACGCCTGAATCACATCTCAGCCAGGCTTCAAATTATTCTCGGTTATTTTCATAAAGGCCTCCATAGGCCACAATAGACCATCTTTAATTAAAGAGACAAAATAAAGATTACTACATCATAATGATTAAACAGTGTTAACCCCACTAATACCCTTATGTGTATGCATTTATCTAGCTTTGCGACATACAGAGCATTAATTCAAACAGCATTTTGTGCTCAGAATAAATAGCACACAGCAACATTTAAACACGGAAAACTTGCACGTTATTGTAAGACAAATAAAGCACAGACACGCTAACCCATGTATGACCTCCTTCTGTGTTAGAACAAACAGGTTGGTTAATAAGACACACTTGCACAAGACAAATAATTAGTTATTAATTATTAATAATTAGTATGTCACATAAACATGCCAGAGCTTCAAAAGGCCCAGAATTTTCTAACAGAAAACTCTGCTCCAGCAATCCCCCCTTTGGTGATTTTATCACCAAATAAACCCAAAAAAAAAAAAAAAATTAGTGAAAATTTAGTCCCATTTTAGGAGAAATCAGAAATGTCTTTTCCCCTTACACAACATTAAACACCAGTCTCTCTTTCATCATCTCTCTTAGTCTCTAAATAAACACTTTCCCTCAATTCTTCTAATTCAATCTCTTCTGGTTCTCTTTTTGAATTCTTCAAATTCTTGTTTCTTTTCTTTTTCTTTTTATTTTCCAAAATTTTCTCTTTCCCTCTCCTGTTTTTATAACACACACACACCAATCTCAGTATCAACACAGCAACAATTATACAAGACAAAGGAAACAGTACCCTACCTACAATAGTACTACCTATTTTAGTAATAAAATCCTTAACAGCTATCATCTTATTAGCTAATTTAGTCCATATACTCCCAGTTTCAAGTGGTACTAGATCTTCATGCAAATCAGTAATATTTCTAATATAAACCTTCAGGTCTCTGCTTTCATCAGGAATGTAAGTGCAACAATGTTGAACTTTCAAAATTCCACAAACTCCACCCTCCTTGGCCAAAAGAATATCAAGGGCAAGTCGATTTTGCATAGACATGGCACGTACGGCACTCAACTCCGTATTTACCAAAAGAAATCCTCCTGCGGTATTTGTCGATAAACGATCAACCACTGTGGACAATTTCCGAATTCCATAAGCATTTAAAGAAATTCCCACTGCTGGAATCAAAACCCCAAAAATGTCACCTACAATTTCAGACCAAGTCTCTCTCTTAAAACGTTTTAGTAGGTTAATATCTTCTACATCACTTATTTTATCTGTATGAAAAATCTTAGGAAAAACTAAACCTACATAACATGTACCATACCAATGGTCAGGCAATCTGTAATAAGCTTTGTTCCCACACACATAGTACACTCCTGGAAAAATAGTATCTTCTCCACCTCTGAAACCCCAACCAGTCGCAACGAAGTATGTATCATGGCATTCACTAGTTCCCACAAAATATGTGTCATATTGGGATTTCCTTCTGGTAATGCATAGTTTACCCTTCTGCGGTGCATCCAAAGCTAAAGTTGGACTAACCCCATTCTTCAACTCCTTTCCCATCTCAATGTCCCAACTTGTCTCACTCACTTCATATTTTCCCGCTTTCTCCTGCATGTTCACTCTCCTTTCCTCTACCATATCCAGGAAAGCTTTTTCCTCTTCTTTCAAACTGCAAGTTAAATTATTCTTAAAAATGTAATCTAATGTTAGTCCTTTTTCTTCAATAAAAATCTCACCAAAAGTGTTAGCTTCTTTAGCTGGATTCAGCTCTTTGTTCATTGGCAAGTGCCCAAAAATACTATCTCTGTTAGACATCTTATAATCTACTTTCCCTAACAAATAAAATACACTACTTAAAATACTGCAAGAAATACCATATGTAGCTGGTAAATGATGATAAGTAACACCTTCTGAAACAGATGCAGGTAATTGCATGCAGACATAGCAATCCCTTACTTCCATTGTTTTCACATATTCATATAACAATTTTGAAAAAACATTACTAGAAAAATTGTTAATTGACCTATCTTTGTGTATGTAACTACCACTAGGATTTACCTTTTGTGAATTCTTCTCTATATTAGTCATGTTTTCATCCAACCCAAATTCAACCTTAAAAGTAACTAATAAAACTAAAACACCCCATAGAAGCATTAATATTCCAGTACAACAGAAACACATCCTACACCACCTTTTCAGGAAGGCACATCTATTTGGGTTATTCTCTGTGTTAGCCATTCTGCTTTAACTTCTACTCCACTACAGTGATTAGTACTTTTCAAATCTCCAACGTCTTGTTCCAAACTGTTCAGCTTTTCAAAGATCTTTTTGTTCACTCAGTCCAAGTGAATCCTTCTTTCACTCAGTTTGGATACTCATCATCTTTCACTCCAGTTTCTTCAACATCAAATTGTATCAGATCTCCAACACTCGATTCTTCAGTATCTGATTCTTCTTTGATGTCAGTCAACAATACTTTCAGGATTTCACCAGTTTCTTCCTCAACCACTTTTCTCAAGACCACTTCCGGATTATCTCGAGTCACTGTTTCTTCTTCTCCTCCTTCAGACAGTGTCACATAAGACCATTCCGGTGATCTGTACTTTTGGTTGGGTCTTTTAACTCTTTTTATTTCCACTGGTTCTTCTGTACTTTTTGATTCTCCTTCTTCAGCCTTTGAAGTTTGACTGGATACTTCATTCACTTGTTCAGCTTCCGGTCTATTTGCTCTTATTATCCTGTATCTCAGTCTTTTCACTCTGTTGTTAGGCCAACGATCTCCTTTCACAACCTTTTTAGGCTTCACTTCTTTGATACTTTTCTCTCCAATCGAAGTTCTTTTCCTCAGAACTCGACCTTCTGTTTGTTCATTTTCATCATCCGATTCTGTTTCAATTGCCTTTTGCTTTCGTTTCTTAGCAGTTTTCTTTTCTTGCACAGATTCTTTCACCACTGTTTGAGACTTCCCTACTTCTGTCCCTCCTCGGGTCTCCGACACGCAATCTTCTTGCTGTCTATTTGTCCCTTTACCTAGCTCCTCATGAATGCACCCTACACCTCCTCGGGGGTCTTTCGCAATCTGTCCCTCTCTATCTTCTTCTGACCCTGTTTCTTCAAGAATAATCTCAAGTGGTTCTTCAATCTCTTCCTCCTCTTCTGATTCAGGAGTAGTTTCTATGTGCTTTCTCTTTTCTTTTCTTTTTCCACCACTGCTACTTGAAACTTCAGGCTCTTTCACAGAATCAGAATCTGCTCTTCCTTCTGATACTCGCAGTGAATCTCTTGAAGCTCTCTCTGCTTCTTTTCTCACTGATTCTGTATCTTCTGATCTCCTTTCAGATACTCGCAGTGAATCTCTTGAAGCTCTCTCTGCTTCTTTTCTCACTGATTCTGTATCTTCAGGATCTTCACCATCACTGGAATCTGACTCTTTATAATATTCTTCATCAGATCCCCATCTCGGGCTTGGAATTCTCAGAGTATGACTTGCGTGTATCCAGTGTCTTACTCCAGCACACTTTACAGCAGTCGTTGTAGTCAGAATAACTTGTCTTGGCCTTCCCCACCGTGGAACCAAGCAATTTCTTCTTCTGTGCACCTTAATCCTCACCCAGTCTCCTGGACTTAGATCATGGGCCTGCTTCTTCTCAAGTGTGGTAGCTTCTTCTCCAATCTGGTGAAACACAGAATGAACTGCGTCAGCCAGGCCTTTACAGTAATCCAAAATCATGTCATCAGTTATTGCCATCAATTTATTCACAGGCACAAATGCATGGCGCATAGCACGTCCCATGATTATTTCATGTGGACTCAAACCTGTAGTTCTGTCTGGAGTAGATCTCATAGTCATCAAGACTAGAGGAAGAACATCTGGCCATTTCATGCCAGTGGCTAGACACATCTTTCCAATTCTGTTCTTGATCGTGCCATTAATCTGCTCAACCACACCAGAAGCCTCTGGTCGGTATGCACAATGTAGTTTCTGTTGTATTTTCAATGCTTCACAAATTAAACTAATGAGTTCATTTTGAAAGTGTCTGCCTCTGTCAGATTCAACTGTGACTGGAAACCCGAACCTAGGAATCAACTCCCTCAACAGTAATTTTGCCACTGTTAATCCATCATTCCTCCTTGTCGGATAGGCCTCCACCCATCTTGAAAACAAACAGACTACCACTAGGACATACCTTAGTCTGTTCACCTGGGGCATTTCAATGAAATCAATTTGCATTCTGGTGAAAGGACCTCCTTCTCTGCCAATTGTCCCTAAACTCACCACTGTCTTTTTCCCAGTGTTAAATTGCTGACAAATTAAACATCTCTGACAAATGCTTTCCGCAATTGCTCTAAACTTTGCATTATACCAGGTTTGTTTAAAGGACCTAATCATCGCGTCCCTCCCCAGATGTCCCTGGCCATGATACATCCTTGCCATTGACGACAAAATTGAGTTTGGCATCACTGGTCTGCCATCTCTGTAGACCCAAACATGGTCTGTTTCTCTTGGAGCACATCCTGCTTTAATCCAATCTTGTTTTTCCTCTTCTCCTGCCTCATCTTGTAACTGTTTCACTTCATCCCATGTTTCTAAGACATTAGTAAACATCACAGAAAGAAAAGACATTTCCTCCATCCTGTCCCTGTTAATTGATAAATTCATCTTAGCACAATATTGCGCCACATCGTTGGCATACCTGTTGCCAACAGTGATAAAATCTTCTCCTGAAACATGTGCTGCACATTTTACAACTGCTAACTCCTTAGGCAGCTGTATCGCCTCAAGCAATTTTCCAATCAGCTCAGCATTCTTTATTGGAGTTCCACCCGATGTCAAGAAACCTCTTTGTAGCCACAATTGGCCAAAATCATGCACCACTCCAAACCCATACTGACTATCAGTCAACACAGTTATTCTCAAATCTTTCCCAATCTCACAAGCTCTTGTCAATGCCACCAATTCAGCAACTTGCGCAGATTTCACTCCTTTCAACGGTGATGCTTCCATAACCTCTGAAACCTTGCACACTGCATATGCTGCACATAACACACCATTTTCATTTCTCAGGCATGATCCATCCACAAACAGCACATGATCATTTTCAGGCAAAGGAACATCCTTAATGTCTGGTCTTGGTTTCGTACAGTATTCCAGCACATCCAAACAATCATGATCATCTTCCATTCTTATTCCCACATTCTCAATGTCTGGCAAAAGTGTCGCTGGATTCACATTTGTACATCTTTCAAGAGTCACATTCGATGCTCCCAGAATCACTTTCTCATACTTAGTCAGCCTACTGTTTGACATATGCTGAGTTCTGCTTCTTGTCAAAAGAATTGCCACATTGTGAGGTACAAATACCCTTACAGGATATCCCATTATGATCCCCTCACTTTGTTCCAGGCTTCTGCATGTTGCAGCCACAGATTTCAAACAACCTGGTAAACCCACAGCTACAGGGTCAAGTGTCGATGAAAAATATGCAATAGGCCTTCTCAATTGCCCATGTTTCTGGATTAACACTGAAAGTGCACATCCATTTCTCTCACTGCAGTATAGTTCAAACTCTTTTTCATAGTCTGGCATACCCAGAGCTGGAGCTTCACACATTTTTGTTTTAAGCTCTTCAAATGCTGCCAATTGTTCTGCATCCAGATCCAAGGGATCTGTCATGTCACATTTTGTCAATTTAATCAATGGCTTAGCTATCAGGGAAAAATTAATTATCCACTGACGACAATACCCCACCATACCCAGGAACATTCTCACTTCTCTCTGAGTTTTTGGAGCTTTCATTTCTCTGATTATTTTAATCCTGTCAGTAGTCACTTTTCTCAGACCTTTCTCAATATTATGTCCAAGATAATGCACCTCTTTTTTACAAAACTGCAATTTGGCTGGGGATACCTTTAACCCTCCATCTGCTAGATGATTCAGTAAAGCTATGGTATCCACTTCACAAGCTTCACGTGTCTTTGATGCCACAAGCAAATCATCAATGTATTGCACTAGCACTGAGCTTTCAGGCATGATCAGACTTTCCAACGATCTTTTCAATAACTGATTGAATATCGAAGGACTCTCCGTATACCCCTGTGGGATACGACACCATGCTAAAATACGCTGGCCAAACCTAAATGCAAAAATCGGCTGGCTGTCATGATGCAATGGAATTGAAAAGAATGCATGACACAAATCAATCACTGTGTACCACTCAGCATCATGTGGAATTTGATACAGAATCACTGATGGATTTGGCACGATGGGACAACATGCAACCACAATCTGATTAACCTTTCTCAGGTCCTGTACTATCCTAAACTTGCCATTAGGCTTTTTCAGTCCCATTATCGGTGAATTACATGGACTACTCAATAGTTCTCTCAGGACTCCTTGCTGAATCATTTTCTCAATTATAGGAGTTATCCCTTCAATTATTTCTGGTGTCATTTTGTACTGAGGAATGTTAGGATATGCAATTCCCTCTTTCACTGCAATTTTTACTGGATCTACATTATTCATCAATCCCACATCCTCTCCTGTAAAATCCCAAACTACTCTTTTCACTGTGTCTCTCAGCACCTGAGGTAAATCCTCCGGATTGAACACTGGAAATGTACCAATTAACTCACTTTCCCTAGTCTCCAAAGTCATTCGATAGAAAGCATCATCATCTGGTGTCTCAAAAGCTATTCCATCTGGTGTACAGAAAATCGTGCAGTTCATTTTGCACAATAAGTCCCTACCTAACAGGTTCACTGGACTCGTGTCACAGACTATAAATCTGTGCATGTCTGAAAATTTCCCTATCTGTACTTTCACTGGTTCAGTAAGACGTGTTCTGATCTGTGTATTGGCTACACCAACTACTTGGATTACTTCATCCGAGAGAGGAAGATTTCTAACATCTGTTGACCTGACAGTTGATCTCGTCGCACCTGTGTCTACTAAAAAAGTAACACCCTCTTCATTTATTTTCGCATCCACAAATGGTCCTGCCTGGTCTATTTCTAGAGATGCACCAAGTATGCACTCTTCTTCCTCTCCTCGGCACCGTCAGTATTCACCTTCAGACTCACTCCCTTCACTCTTTAATAAGTACTGCTGTACCTTGTTAGTACGTCTTTGTTTGTTTACCTGCTCATCATTGAAGAATCCCGAATCCTGACTGTACTTTTGTACCCCTCTATTCTGCGGTAAAGGTGGTTTTGGCTCTTGACTCTGCTGCTGTTTCACAACTTTCTGCTGTTGTTGTTGTTGCTGCTGATTATTCCCTTCATTCTGCACCTGTTGATTCAATAATTTACCCTCATTTAATGGTGGATTAGGACATTCCGATCTCCAGTGTCCCAGTTGGCCACAGTTGTGACATGGGAACTTTTTCTTTGCTTCCTCAAGACTTCCCCTTCCTTTTCCTGTAAATCTCGGTCTATTCCCTGTATTATTTCCTGGATTATTTGCCTGTTCCACTAACTGTGCTTCTTGTCTCTCTGCAACTTTCACCTGTGCCCACATTGCTTTTTCCTTCAGCTTTCTTTGCTTTGCTTCAATTTCATCACTGAAATATTTTGCATGTCTCAGAATCTCATCTACTTTCTTACTCTGCCAATCCACTGTGTTTTCACGAATTCTCTCACCAATTTCAGGTCTAAGACCATATACAAATCTGTACACAAAATGGCTCAGATCTTTGTCACCCAGGTGTTCATCACCACTGAATTGTTTAAAAGCCAGTATCAGCCTTTCGTAAAAAGCATGAACTGATTCCTTTGGTTCTTGTTGTGTACGATCTATCTTAACCCAGTCTGTCTCTTTTGGGGGAACTTTACTCTTCAGGTATACCATCACCTGATCGTACTTCCTCATCACTTCTGGATCTGGTGCCCCTGTTCTCGGATCTCTTGGATATTCCTCACTAGGCCAACTCACAACTATTTTACACTCAGTCCACAAGTCTCCTGGAACAATTATGTCAAACAAACTATTCAGGTCAACCCACAGCACTTTTGACAATTTCACAAACCTGTCTACCTGCCTATACCACTCGACGGGCTTTTCTCTCAATCGAGGGAAATCATTCGTAAATGATAAAATATCCTGTCTGGTCCATGGAACATGTACATACCCTCCTCCAGGTATTTCTCTCATGGGAAACTGTTCCACTGGTTTCTCTGATTTTTCTCTCACTGGAAATGCTGAATAAGTTGTTCTATCTCCAGATTCCTCTCTCTTTTTATACCACCTATCCTTCCACTTTTCTACATCACCCCATCTACGCAGTAATGCCACCATTTCCTTAATCTGTCCTGTCCTACCAGAAGTATTCAAATTTTCTATATCCTTCTCTGTGAAATCCATCCTGTACGTTTTCTGTAAAGCCTTTACTTTGTCAATGTCAACTCCTTGGTCATTTGCTATTGCTCTCAGTCTATCATGTGTATGTCTGGCTCTCCATGTTATGTTCTTACACATAAATAACAATTCACCATCATGGTGACTTTTCAAAATTTCTGTCGGGATTGTTCCTGTCACTAACTCTTCTAATTCTACTCGTAATTTACTCACATCAATAATTTGTTGATCTTTGTCTTTCTTCTGAAGAACTCTCATCCAGTCGTTTAGGTCATCAACTGTTATTTCTGCTGTCTTTCCCACTGGAACCCCCTTTTTCTGTGGTTCTAATACTGGCATCCCTGAACTACTGGAATCACTGATTTCCATTAATTCGCTATCTCTGTCATGTCTTGTTTGTCTCAGGTCATTTTTCCCCGTTCTTTTACCTGAATCTCCTGAAGGACCAGCTGTACTACCTGGAAAATATGGAATCACCAGTCCATTTTCACCTGACTTTTGTCTGTCAATCACAGGAATTACCGGACCTATAGTAACTGGTACCGTCACAGCTTCCATGTTCATCGTTAACTCTCTAATCTTTTCAGTCAGTTCTGTTGTCGTCTTTGCTAGTTGTCTGGCATTTCTGGCATTTTCCTCCTCTCTTATAGAATCACTATTTCTTGATTCAGGTGTCATTTTTCCTTTCTCAACTGTATCTCTTATTGGAGAAATAACTGGTGTACTGTCTTCTGATTCTGATCTATATGGAGGTGGTCTCTTGTACATCATGTCATTTAAAATTTCATCTTCATACTCTCCATACCTCCTCCTTTCTGTCTCAGAAACTCTTTCTTCTGCAGGAGCAGAAGCTTCAACTGTTCTCATTAGGTATAATCCCTCTGTCATACAAGCTTCCCGCCATCTTTTCATCCTTTCCTGATGTGACTCACTATCATGTCTCCTCCCAAACATGTACCTGTGGTACCCTCTAGACCTTTGCTTTTCTCTATCATGAACCTCTTCTTCCCATTCCACTAAAGCCTCAAACTGCGTAGGTCTTGGCTTCGGGTCTAAGCACAGCATCTTTTCCCGTAAATTTCTCAACACAGCCATATTAAATGAACCATGTTCCGGGAATGCTAAAACACCATCTTCTTTAGTATACCTTACCCAATTCTGTAACCATACACAGGTATGTAATCCATATTTTGCAACCATGAAGGATGCAGGTGTTTTCGGTGGAGGTAACAACTCACCCTCTCTTGTCTTAACCTCTTTATCCTTACTAAACCATTTCTTAACCTTTCCAAAGAACGTCTTTTTCTTTTTCTCTTCTTGATAATACATTTTAGCTAATTCTTATTAAAACTCTCTACTTTAAAAGATTTGCAAACTTAATTCTTGTTAACGCACCAGTCCTAGAATGTCTATGTCACTAAACAGTTCCACCAATCCTTGCGCGACTCACACTAACGCACCAATCCTAGCGCGAACCCTTCTCTGAGTCACTATCCAATCAGTGCGCGAACCTCCTGACGTCAGCAGCCGCTGCAGTCTCTGTCTCCTGTCACTCGTCTACCCCTCCTTTACAAAAACTCTCAGTAGACTTCGTGTGTCAAAATTTTACAAAATCTGTTAGTCACTACATTTAAACATTTCCATTGTCTGCTTCGCTAACCACAGAATAGTAAAAGAGTCTATTTCTCAAGAGTCAACAATTTTACATACATCTCATAACTGTTTCCTCTAGGACGTATCCAAAAGAGTCTTACAATCAATAAATGTATATGCATTCACGCACAATCATACGAAAGAGAAAAATAGTACATACACACAGAATCCTGCTTCTTGAGAACAGCGCACAATCTGCCTCTACACAGAATTATAACTCACAATAACCAAGCAGCTTACCTCTGCCCAGTTCTGCAAACAAGCTCAGAGAATACCTATTACTCCTCCCGCAGTAAGCTTTAACGGCAATCCTTACGGATCCCTGGGACTTAAGACCAGAGTTTCACAGATAACCTTCACTACGATACACACTCCTTATATACCAGAAAATTTCTAATAGTAACATACAATGTCACTGATTCCGAACCCAGACAATGAATAAACGCGCAACTTCTATTGTCACACGTAATTCCTTACAATTCCGTCTTTCCCGAGAGCAACATATACACCTTTCTGTGCTCTACTACGGAACTGCTTCCAGCTTCCAAGTTCCAGAAGCACTACATTTAACTCAACATGACGACTCCAACATTTAATATTAGTACATATACCAAAAACATCAAAAATAAATCAACAATCAATAAGCTATTTTACAAGCAATCTTATCTTATCTTATCAGATCAAGACAACCATCTAAAACCATCCTCTGCTACCAGAGAATCTGATGCAGATCGGGATGATAAATTTATACCCACTACCACAGATAGAGTAATCTTTACAGTTACACGCACATACATTCATCATACACTAGGGCCCATTTCACTTACATATGCTCCGATACTCTACCAGCAGCAAACCTGTGGAAAGAAAACACCTAAACACCCTGCATCTGCATCTAGGCGATAGGACCAGTTTTAGTGGCTGTCCAACATAATATAAACAATCTATAAACAATAATCAATAATAATTCAATAAATGACAAGGAAAGAAACAACCAACACCATGTTCAAAAGTTATATTGCTTTATCTAAAATTAGTCAGAATGAAATCAGAATAAATCATTTCTCATAGTTACCTATTCTAACTAGTGTCAGAACGGGTCAGGACCAGTCTCTTGAAAAGTCTTTTCAGGATAGAGTCCTCAGCACTGGTCATCTGCAACGCAAGTTCACGCAGCAAGGCGATGAAAGAAAGAGTGGGGAGAGCCCTCCCTAAGCTAACATTTTTATACCATGAAATACAATGAAAACCCACATATAAAATTTGTATCACCAAGTAAAACAAGAAGGATGGGATGTATCTTGACTACATCCTGAGAAACTCCGCTCAAGAAAAGTCTTAACTATAAAATCCTCGGAGAAAGAAGCAATTTTGCAACTGTTCATATTTGTTTCCTCCGACAAGCCAGTTTTCGCACAGAGTTCTCTAAGACCCATTGTCTTCCAAGGACGAGCATTACTTTTGGAGATCCTCCAAGCTTGCTGATGTCCTCCCGGAAATTTCCTTATAAGGACTGCCGACAATTTCTCTGTTAGCTGAACACCGGCAGGGGTCTCTCTTGATACACCAAAATTTCTACGCCTGAATCACATCTCAGCCAGGCTTCAAATTATTCTCGGTTATTTTCATAAAGGCCTCCATAGGCCACAATAGACCATCTTTAATTAAAGAGACAAAATAAAGATTACTACATCATAATGATTAAACAGTGTTAACCCCACTAATACCCTTATGTGTATGCATTTATCTAGCTTTGCGACATACAGAGCATTAATTCAAACAGCATTTTGTGCTCAGAATAAATAGCACACAGCAACATTTAAACACGGAAAACTTGCACGTTATTGTAAGACAAATAAAGCACAGACACGCTAACCCATGTATGACCTCCTTCTGTGTTAGAACAAACAGGTTGGTTAATAAGACACACTTGCACAAGACAAATAATTAGTTATTAATTATTAATAATTAGTATGTCACATAAACATGCCAGAGCTTCAAAAGGCCCAGAATTTTCTAACAGAAAACTCTGCTCCAGCAGCTGCAACTGTGACGGAGTAACATCCCTGCCTAAGCCTCGGCTCCCCCACCTGGTGTACGGGCAGGTGGACCTTCGATACCTCGACAATGCAGCCTCCTCTGGCTCTCTTGTCGAGATAGTGCTCTGACGGCTCAATGGAGTACGGGCCATCAGAGGTTGACGCATAACACCGTCTGGCCTATTTCGAGCAGACACAGAGAGAGAGACAGTAAAACAATAATGACAACCAAACCATGGGAAAAAAACTCCCAGGGTGTGGGAGTCATTTTTTATTTATTTTTCAAAAACAAACTCTAGCTTTGGGAGTTTGTTTTTGAAAAATGAAGAAGTTTGTGAAAGTTTGACAGATGATCAATCTGTTTGGCTGCGCCGTCTGTCAAACCTTTGCAACATTGACAGGAACCGCTGCGGCGGTGGTGCCTGCCAATGCTAAGAGTTGTTCGCAGGGCTGGAGGACAACTCTAGATTTGGGAGACGGGATGACCTTATTCCATCTGCACAAATGTAATTCAGGCCCATAGACCTAATGAAAGCTATCTGCCTTGGGGGCCAAATGACCGACCTGACAGCAGACATCTGTGCCGGAACCACAAGTCCGGCTAGTCCTGGTAAGGTCACATATCTGAATTAAAAGTTGCCATGATACGCAGAGGTAAGCGATGCATCTGGAACCTCTGCCGTCTCGCAGTGTGGAAGGGTTGCCTTCTTGCCTACGCGAAGAGACGCGGACGCTGTTACTGTGATTACCTCTTACAATAAGAGGATAGGCAATAGTAAAACGAGATCAGAAGGTTCGAATTGTATACACGTCCTCCTGTCGGTGGTGGTGGTGGAACCACAATGTTACGTCACTGATGTCATAGGGATTCTGAAAAATCCAAGCGTCGCACAAGGGACAAGTGTAGTACATGAGCGACGCCCGTTCAGCAGGAGAATGGTACGGGTGTGGTATGCAGCTGGGGGTACAGTTTGGGGCACGCTGTTGCTGATGCATTACTGAAGCACGGTGTGGTAGCGCACTGTCATTTACAGACGACACGTTTCCCATTGAAATGACACCTACATTGGTACAGGCGCGGAGTTTTACTGATAAAACTACATAGTGCACAAGCAATAATGTGTGGAAACAACTTTCACGAATATTTACAATCGTTGCATGTCCAAGAAGAGTGCCTTGATTTGTTTTGATAGATCTAAGAAGAGTGCCTTGATTTGTTTTGATAGATCTAAGAAGAGTGCCTTGATTGGTTTTGATAGATCTAAGAAGAGTGCCTTGATTGGTTTTGATAGATCTAAGAAGAGTGCCTTGATTGGTTTTGATAGATCTAAGAAGAGTGCCTTGATTTGTTTTGATAGATCTAAGAAGAGTGCCTTGATTGGTTTTGATAGATCTAAGAAGAGTGCCTTGATTGGTTTTGATAGATCTAAGAAGAGAGCCTTGATTTGTTTTGATAGATCTAAGAAGAGTGCCTTGATTGGTTTTGATAGATCTAAGAAGAGTGCCTTGATTGGTTTTGATAGATCTAAGAAGAGTGCCTTGATTGGTTTTGATAGATCTAAGAAGAGTGCCTTGATTGGTTTTGATAGATCTAAGAAGAGTGCCTTGATTGGTTTTGATAGATCTAAGAAGAGTGCCTTGATTGGTTTTGATAGATCTAAGAAGAGTGCCTTGATTGGTTTTGATAGATCTAAGAAGAGTGCCTTGATTGGTTTTGATAGATCTAAGAAGAGTGCCTTGATTGGTTTTGATAGATCTAAGAAGAGTGCCTTGATTGGTTTTGATAGATCTAAGAAGAGTGCCTTGATTGGTTTTGATAGATCTAAGAAGAGTGCCTTGATTGGTTTTGATAGATCTAAGAAGAGTGCCTTGATTGGTTTTGATAGATCTAAGAAGAGTGCCTTGATTGGTTTTGATAGATCTAAGAAGAGTGCCTTGATTGGTTTTGATAGATCTAAGAAGAGAGCCTTGATTTGTTTTGATAGATCTAAGAAGAGTGCCTTGATTGGTTTTGATAGATCTAAGAAGAGTGCCTTGATTGGTTTTGATAGATCTAAGAAGAGTGCCTTGATTGGTTTTGATAGATCTAAGAAGAGTGCCTTGATTGGTTTTGATAGATCTAAGAAGAGTGCCTTGATTGGTTTTGATAGATCTAAGAAGAGAGCCTTGATTTGTTTTGATAGATCTAAGAAGAGTGCCTTGATTGGTTTTGATAGATCTAAGAAGAGTGCCTTGATTGGTTTTGATAGATCTAAGAAGAGTGCCTTGATTGGTTTTGATAGATCTAAGAAGAGTGCCTTGATTGGTTTTGATAGATCTAAGAAGAGTGCCTTGATTGGTTTTGATAGATCTAAGAAGAGTGCCTTGATTGGTTTTGATAGATTCTAATCTATGTTTCCATCATTCTTCAGAATTAGAAAAAAATGCTTCATTTGTGCCTTCCCACCTGCCGATATACTTTGAATATTACGCTCAGTGTATTTACAGGCATTTAAGTTTTGTTGTGTGTTAGGAAGTAATTGACCTCATACAACCTTTCCTTTCACACTCCCTGTGCCCCAGCAAGATTGTCACGTAGGTCACTTTAGAGAAACGTCACACTTTGCGATCAGAGAAAGAAAAGTGAACCCCAATCTCCGTGTTAAGAGAATAAGCAGCAGTTTGACAGAAGTGACCCCTGACCTTTGACCCCCATCTGCCGACGCGCAGCAGATGAGAGAAGAGGGAAACAACATGCAAAGGCATGTTTGCTGGCCATCCACCTTCGGAACCCCACCAGCTGCACCCCCGGCACCCCTACTTCCAGCGCCTCTTGACTCCTGTAGCAATGCGCTGACACCTGATAAGAATACATCGCTCTGTCGTGGAGGTTCGGATCTGCTGAGTACATTGTAAAGGGGGGGGGGTTCGCGCAGCAAATCATTGTTGTCCCAAATGATCTTCCTCAGCACATCTGGTCCCAATAAGTTTAAAATCCGAAGCACAGAGTAGACTCCGTCAAATGAGGGCTGTCATCGCCTCTTTAATCCATGCTCAGATCCCTGGGAACCGCACTAAAGTCACCAGTTTACAAAAAGTATTTTGAAAACTCTTCCGGTCCAGCTGCCTCCTCTCTAGGATTTGCCCCAGGAGGGTAAGCCAGGGGTATTTGCGGGATACATTTATAATTTGGGCCCTGAACCAGGGACATTCTTGTACATGTCTTTACCTCCATGCAGGTTCTTTAGTGGGGGTCTGTTGGTGTACCCCCATGTCCCTTGAGTGGGTGTACCCCCATGTCCCTTGAGTGGGTGTACCCCCATGTCCCTTGAGTGGGTGTCCGCCCTTGGACCACTCCCGGTCAGTCTAGCGTGGATGAGGGGGTCCTAAGTGTGCCAGTAGGGACCGATGTGCCTAGACTTCGGTGTTCCTGATGGCCCCGGGCCCCCTGAACCAATGAGAACCACCTGAGCTCTCGTTCCTCTGAGTACCCTTGGTGCTGGGTGACGCAGGCATTCAATGCCTACATGTGTCGTTTACATGAATAAGGCGTTTGCGTTGACCATGAGTCGGTCCTGTGTGCAGTCTGCTCTCGGAGGGCTTCAACCAAAGGTCTTCTAATGAATTTTCCCCACCGACCTTCTGACTTGTGTGTCTCCTGCCCACTTTTCCCTCCCTCTTTCAACATGTTAGTTCCAGGATTGCTTTGGACCGGCAGGAAGTAGGAGGTCCGCCTGGTCCGGTGGCTTAGTGGCCTAATGCGCTCACTGAAGTTGGCCTGTGTGCGACCTCCTGGTCACAGGTTCAAATCCCAACAGGTCCTTTCATCCTGCTAAGGTCGATAAAATGAGTACCATTGAGTTGGATACTGAGAAACATTTGTTATTCACCTTCAAGATACCCTTCTGGGTGAACGTGCGCTTTACACATGCTATGTTATATATAGTTGGTTTCACCTGCTGCATTTACGTCATCTCGTGAGGCCTTCTTCAGGCCCTGGAATCCTGTGCCTTGAAGAGCCTGTCGCTCACAGAGTCTCCCCAAAGTGCCATGACGTGGGAGGAGATTCAAGGTCACCTACACCCAGCTGAGCTACATATCATGTCAAAATATGCTCTGGTTGTAGAGTCTCCAGTCGCTCTGTCCACAGAGGGACCCACGGCTCCATCTAAAGCAACTCTTCGCGCAGCCTCATCTGGCCCAGTTTTTGGTCCGTGTCAAAGGTCGCACGTGGTCCCTGACTCACTTGGCCTCAGGGGAGATCTTCACAGTTGGGGACATTCCACTGAAAATACTCGCCCTATCTCCTAAAATAGCTCTGCCCACATCACTTATTTCATTTCCTTCAAGTGTCCTGAGACCCTGCTGTAAATTCTTGAATGCCCTTTGTTCGCACAGCCGGTCATGTGACCATTTGAAAAGAACTCGTGAGAAGTGGGGGCCTTGCTATCATCAGTTAGTTCTCCGGGTCCCACACCCTAGGCAAGCGACGCTCAACCCATGGAGGGCCTCAAATGCAAATTCCACTCTCTGCAACTCAGTCTGCCATCTTCCACCTCATCTACACCAATCAACCTCACACAAACTCTCAGATCTCCTCACTACCTCATACATTCAGCCCTCCCATGCCACCATCCTCAGCATCTTCAACCACCCAGACTACCCAAGCATTAAAACCACCCTCCTCGGTACAACCAATATAGTACAAGGTGATTCATTTCCCAAATATGTGCCTTCTGTTGTCTGTTTTTGTAGTTTTCTGTGTCTCTGATTTAATGGTGATATTATGCAGTAAAAAGGAGTCGGATGCGGGTTCGTTTTGCCGGCAGCATTTATTCCAGTATCATCGGCAAGGGGGCGATGCCGCTCCCAGGCAGAGCCCTGCCACTTCCTCCGTCTCTAACCACCACCCTCTGGAGCTCACCCCCATGCTCTAATTCCAGCCATTGTTGCATCACAGGATTGTGCCACCAATCCCCTTCCCACAACAATGACAATGACACCGTGATTGGCCCAATATCAACCACTGACGTCACCAGAGGCAATGATGCGTCTAAGGGAACAATTCACATCTTTACATGATAGCACCTTGCAAATACAATGACACAAACTAAAGTAGAAAAGCTACACATGACACATGCGCACCCGCGCACCCTTGTAATAAAATGATTACAATAGGTTATTTTACACCACAGCTATCAAATTGCCGTGATAATTTATGTCCCACGTTCACTTCAACGCAATTGAAAATCTTGCGCTCATTGCATTTTACAGGACTGGTGCCCTTCAGCACACTTAGTACATCTAATCTCCTCACCCCTACCGCAGACTCCACATAACCGCCATTCTGGATCACGCCATTACCCATCATGTTCCCACTCAGAAAAGTTTACCAAATCCAAGGCACACGCCACACCAATCACAACACAAATATGTTATAGTTTTTTTTTTTTTTACATCAAATAAAGTTGATATTCCAGTTCTTCTGTATGTTCTTTTATTTTCTTTAGCCAAATGTCAGCGCGTTTCGTCGCAGTGGGAGTTACCCTTATGACTTCATCCGGGCAAAAATACAATAGAAACACCAATTTTGTAACGCCAACATTATACGATTTCCAATATATTCAGTATTATTTGCACCCTGCGCAAAGGACACGGCTAGCGTGTTTGTAACATACTGTGGCACCCTATCCCATCACCTATTTCATCATGATAAAATTAGGGACTTTATACTCATTGTTCGATAATTCTTATTTTTACAAATATCACTCTTGGTTACAGTAATGATCTCTGAGACTATAAAGTACAAGACTGAACTCAAGAGTGTGCGATGTCAATGCAGCTAGTGCTCCCCTCTTTTCACAAAAGACACCCACAAGTGCACTGGGAGGTACAATTGTGTCTCCCCTCAGAATAATGCCATCACATATTCATCATTTATCCTTTACTTTCCAATATACAGTACAATCTTCTCTTATTTGTCGTTTGCCAAACAAGCATTTGGTAATTTGAAATGTAATTCTTTTTAATTCCACATCTCTCTCCGTCTCCTGTGACCATCACTCCTCAGACAGCTCCTTTCCACGATCATTCTCTGTCTTCTTGCATAATAATGCATCATCATATGCTGAAGCCACCTCACACTCAATCACTACATTCAAATGTAGTGCTTTTGACTTCCAATGATGATGTCACAGCGTGACGTTTGACACCATAAGAAGAAGGTGTGGAGGTGCTTGGGTACAACTCACCGTTCTCGGTTCTTCCTTGACTTCCAATGATGATGTCACAGCGTGACGTTTGACACCATAAGGAGAAGGTGTGGAGGTGATTGGGTACAACTCACCGTTCTCGGTTCTTCCTTGACTTCCAATGATGATGTCACGGCGTGACGTTTGACACCATAAGGAGAAGGTGCGGAGGTGATTGGGTACAACTCACCGTTCTCGGTTCTTCCTTGACTTCCAATGATGATGTCACTGCGTGACGTTTGACACCATAAGAAGAAGGCGTGGAGGTGCTTGGGTACAACTCACCGTTCTCGGTTCTTCCTCGGCTTCTTCTGCAAGTCAGAAATGTCAACTCTAAGCTGGTGAACACTTTGGCTGGTATGGAGTTGTGCTTGTAAGGTAGAATGCCCATGCCACAGCCAGGGTCCTACTCTTTCCGTGCAATCACTGGACGCCCCTCCATTCAAAGCTCCCGCTCATCGCCATTGCTACAAAGTAAGAAGCCGATAGTATGTATTCCAAGATATTCAGAAAAGGTGCGACACCACTCACAGCCCCCTCTCTGCCAGTCCCTCCATTTCTAACCGCCACCCTCCAAATCTCCTCTCTGCCATGGTCTACCTCCAGCCATTACATTACAGATTTGCACCACTGGTGCCCACTGGTGCCCACTGGTGTCCTGGCTGAGTGCTTCTGAAATGGTGAGTGTGCCTGCCATAGAGGCAGGGGTGTTAGTCGTGATGGCTTTGTAGGTAATGTTGCTGGTTTTGAAGATGGTGGGGGCTGACAGAAGGGGTGCCAGTAGAATTCGATCTGGGAGGGGGTGGTGTCATCGTACTTCTTCAGGACATTGACAAGTGCCGCAGAATATATGATGCCCCTAAGGGGGGGCAAGTGTGGAATCTTGAAGGTCATGGAGGAGGGGGGATTTACCACCAGCCAAAAGATTCAAGAGTAATGTGGCTTGAGCACCAGTTCTGATGTCACATCTATGAGATATAATAAAGATATTTGGTACCAGACGTCTTGGTTCCCTGGGCACTGTGTTTTGTGAGGTTGAAGTGGGTGCTAACGGTGATTTGGCATTGCTTTAAAGTTGGAACTTGAATCTGTCCAGGCTCATGTTGTAGAGACACTCTTGGTGGGCTGAGCTTTAGGTGGGTGCTGGACATCTGGATATGGGGCAGGCAATGTTTGAGACAGTGCATGTCTAGATCAGAGGTGTCTTTTAAGTAGAGTGCCTTTTCGAGTACAGTTGTGTGTCATCAGTGTATTGGAAACCTTTAATACTCTTATAAACGAGAAGAGTCCAAAGGAGGATAAGAAAGAGCCACGTGGGACTTTGCGATTGATAAAGATTTTCTGAGATCTGGAGTTGTCCAGGTGAACAAACCTCTCTCGTGAGATAGGAAATGAGCTCGTGAGGCCATTGTGGGTGAATCTCATGCAGATCTTCGGGGTGTGGATGAGGGAGGGAGGAAGTTGACTCCATACCGCAGCATGTCCTGAAGCCAGGTTTGTGGTCACGCGTGAGATAGATGGCACTGATGTGAACTTGGCGTGTGCATGGGTTTCTTTCTCAATGATGTTGCACAGGACGGGTGAGCGATGACAAGTTGGCGAGGTCATCCCGGTCTAGGATCTGCCCTGTCTTTGGGCTTTTGAGTAAAGGAGCCATGGACCATGCTCAGAGGGGATGAAATAAGTTCTCTTGAGAAGGCTGTGATGGACACGAGTAAGATGTCACCTTTACAGGAGCAGTCTTTGAGAGAGTCCAGTGTGTCAGCGCATTCTGCGAGAGACAGGGTTTTAAAGTCCGCGGCGCTGGAATGTGAGTGTCAGAGTAGAGTCAGGCTTTGCGTTTTCGATGTGCTCACATCATCTGTATTTTGTGCCCAAAGAAGAGGTTGGTGGCATTGCACTTGTCTGTGCAGTTGTGTGTCTTTTCTTTTTTACACTTCTTAGTCTGTAGGGTGCTGGGGTCCTGGCTGCAAGTGTGCCAAGAACCACCAGAGATTGTGAGTTTGTTTCCAAGATAAGCCGGGCTCTGGTTGTGATGACTTTGTCAAAGATGTGACTGGTTGTGACGCTAGTGCCGGCCGGCAGAGGGAGCCGATTGTGTTCCTGCAGGATCGAGGTGACGTGATCATATTTCTTCAGGCGCTGAATGAGATGTACTGTGGTGAGAAAGATGCCCTTATGGGGAACCCGTGTGTGGTCTGGGTGAACATGGCACAGGGCATTACCACCATACAGGTCCGACAGCACACAGACTTCACCAACAATTCTGAAGTCACGTTTCTCTCTTACTTTAGGCGAGTGCGCGGGTACCAGGCCGTCTTAGTATTTTTTGGTTGTGCGTTTATTGAGTGGAAGTTGGAGTCCAGGGCGAATCCAAGTGACCTGGTATTCAGTGAAATATGACATTTGAAGCTGCACGGTTCACGTTATTGAGTCCAGTTTGCACAGTTTCTTGTTTGTTGTTTTTGTAAAATAACAGGAATTCTGTCTTGGTTGGGGTGAGCTTCAGGTGGGCGCTGGACTTCCAGGTCTGGCTGATGTGCCGGCCGTGCTTGAGGCTTTGGGTGTCTGCAGTAGAGGTGGTTTTCAAGTAGAGTTGGTTTTCATCAGCATATTGATGACTCTTGATGCTGGTATCTGTGAGCAGAGCACCAAACCCCTCCATGCAGTAGAGGCTGAAGATGTTAATGTTCATGTTATGAGTACTTATAAAGCGCACTGTGACCCAACGGGTGTTCTGGCGCTGAGAAACGTGTGTCCGGCCAACATAAATGCAGAAGAGAAAACCACGCTGCATTAGAAGCAAATAAAAGATAGATATTATACTCTGGGGTAAAGCCAAGACTTTATTTGTTATTGTTATTGTTATTGTTAATTCAATCTTGTATAGCACATATATACCGACAGGTCTCATAGCGCTCAAACAGAGGAAAAAACAAGACCATGGAAACAGGCCAGGTCCTAGGATGCTGAAAGGATTCACACCAGATCAAACGCTTCTCTGAAGAGGAGGGTTTTAAGTTTTGCACGAAAGGGGAGAAGTCTAGATTCCTTCCGAAGCTCTCCGGGCAACTGATTCCACAGTTGGGGCAGGAGGATCTATTGTTACTTCCCTTCTAAACTGCAGCAGGTCTTTCGTCTGTCTCAGGTCCGTGGGAACGCTATTCCAAAGCCGTGCTGCTGCGGTGCTAAAAGCTCTTCCCCCCAGTTTTATTCTTCTAATCCATGGCACTTACACCAGATTGGCCGAGGACGAGCGGAGACTACGGATGGGGACATACCATCCAAATTTGCTCTGCAACGGTTTGAGCCCAAAACCGTGCAGAGCCTTAAAAACAATACAGAGCGATTTAAATTGTATCCTCTGTAATATTAAGAGCCAATGAAGTTCCGCAAGGGCCTGAGATGCTGAGGACCGTCGTGGTCTCATCAGAGCAAGCTTGGCCGCCACAGTCTGGATTCTCTGGAGTCTTCCAATCAGATACCTGGGGGACTTTAGCAGCAGGGCATTACAGTAATCCAACCTGCTCATAATGACACTCTTTACCACCAGTGCTCGTGCCTGTGTTGGTAACATCGGGAGAATCTCCTGGAGTACCCTAATAAGGGAGAAACTGCTCCCAACAATCTTATTGACTTGAGTTGCTAGGCTCAGCGTGCCGTTGAAACCGTCTAAGAGGGTACCGATGATGTATCCATGGGAATAGGCCTGAAGTCAGTTTGGAGTTGGAATGGCACTTTCCCAGCGGCACAGCATAGGATCACAGTTTTGTCAGCATTAAATTGCAGGGGGTTGTTTTTCAGCCAATGTACCGTGTCCTGCATTCAGCCATGGAATTTTCCTAATGACATGGACTGATCCCCCTCCAGTGACAAGATAAGCTGTGTATCATCAGCATAGTTCACAAGGCTGATATTATGTGACTTAATGACAGCGATCAGAGGGCTCATGTAAGCGTTGAATAATATTGGGCTAATCGCAGACCCCTGAGGAACCCCATGCCGAATATCAACAAACTCTGATTGGTAGGGGGGAAGAGCTACTGCCTGTCGTCTGTGAGTCCGGTAGGATTGAAGCCATTTCAACGCCACGCCCACCACCCCAGCTCCCTCCAGTCTCGCCAGAAGGACCGCATGGTTGACCGTGTCGAATGCAGCAGACAGGTCCAGCAGGATCAATTTGGCTGATTGTCCCCTGTCTGCTCGCATTCGAAGATCGTCTAAAACAGTCACCAAAGCAGTGTCGGTCCCATGTCCTGGGAGGAAGCCAAATTGCGCATCCTCCGGCCTATGGTTAACCTCCAGAAACTGGGAGAGTTCTTTGCTTACCAAACGCTCTGTGATCTTCACTGGATAAGGTAGGAGAGAAATGGGCCTATAACTTTTAGGGCAGGCTGGCTCATGTGTAGGATTTTTCAAAAGTGGAGTTATGATTGCTTGTTTCCAGCAGGTCGGTACTAACCCGCTACTCAAGGATTGACTGCTTAACTGTCGAAGCAGTGGAAAGAGTTCTGAGCCGCTCGCCGAGGAGTCCTTGCCCTGTTCAAGCCCTTTGGACTGAAGCCGTGTGGAGCCCTGCTGGGCACTAGCCTCACTGGACCTGTGGATTCCGTAAATAGACTGGGGGAGTGCGGTGGAGGAGGACGGGACTGCGAGGTCCAGGAGGCTGTGCGTGTTGCATCGAGCACACCTGCCGCCTCTTCCCGTGTCTCCGCCCCCTGCTGACCGGTGAAAACCGCTCGCGGCCCCCGCTCCGCGGGAGCCGCTCGCCGAGGAGTCCTTGCCCTGTTCAAGCCCTTTGGACTGAAGCCGTGTGGAGCCCTGCTGGGCACTAGCCTCACTGGACCTGTGGATTCCGTAAATAGACTGGGGGAGTGCGGTGGAGGAGGACGGGACTGCGAGGTCCAGCAGGCTGTGCGTGTTGCATCGAGCACACCTGCCGCCTCTTCCCGTGTCTCCGCCCCCTGCTGACCGGTGAAAACCGCTCGCGGCCCCCGCTCCGCGGGTGCCGCTCGCCGAGGAGTCCTTGCCCTGTTCAAGCCCTTTGGACTGAAGCCGTGTGGAGCCCTGCTGGGCACTAGCCTCACTGGACCTGTGGATTCCGTAAATAGACTGGGGGAGTGCGGTGGAGGAGGACGGGACTGCGAGGTCCAGCAGGCTGTGCGTGTTGCATCGAGCACACCTGCCGCCTCTTCCCGTGTCTCCGCCCCCTGCTGACCGGTGAAAACCGCTCGCGGCCCCCGCTCCGCGGGAGCCGCTCGCCGAGGAGTCCTTGCCCTGTTCAAGCCCTTTGGACTGAAGCCGTGTGGAGCCCTGCTGGGCACTAGCCTCACTGGACCTGTGGATTCCGTAAATAGACTGGGGGAGTGCGGTGGAGGAGGACGGGACTGCGAGGTCCAGCAGGCTTTGCGTGTTGCATCGAGCACACCTGCCGCCTCTTCCCGTGTCTCCGCCCCCTCTATTAACAATTAGCATAAGACCTGAGGCCACTACGCGTCAGCGGGACGCGTGTGCGGGACATCGCCCAGGACAAAGCCCGGACTAAGGGCGGACCCTCTAAGACCCTCATAGACCATCAGAGACTGGACTGGGCCAGAACCCCTGCCCGAATACCGATCAACATAGACCTATTGTGTAAGTGTCTGTGGGGTTTATTGTATGAACATTATGTCCATTGAAATGTTAACCCCGGAGTTACCTGGTCCTGCGAAGTCGGTGGGTCTGGTAGATGGGAAATTGGACAAGTATTTTAAGAAAACTCTCTTGTATTCCCCAATTCCCCCTACCCTTGATGAACTTCGGGCTGAACGACGGCGGTCGATTGATAGTCTAAAGAATAGACCATTGCCGCTGTCACCGGCGCTAATGAGCACTATGGGTGATATTTGCACTACCTCGCAGGACAGTATCCCTCTAATATTTAGAGAAGGTACATCTACGAGAGAATCTGAACCCTTAGGCACTACTAGTGACCAGGTAACCACAGTCATCACTCCCAGTACCACTAAATCTATTGTTATAACTAAAGCACAAATTACCCCAATCCCTAAACAAACAAAAGAAGTCAACAGTAGGGTTAAAAAAGTTACGAAAGTTAAAATTCATGGCCCCCCTCCGGCTAAACGGCGTAAAAATAATCTTTCCAAGAGGAAACTTAATCATGTAGACTTCGGTACGAAAAAGGGTATTAGTACTAGTGGAGGACTGGTTAAAGCAACAGACGAAGGAAGGAAAGCATTATCTCCTACGCATTCATGTGTAACTCCCTTTACTGACCCTGTTATTTCCATCACCGACAGCCCCCCAGCGGTGGGGAAGTTACAGGAATCCTCAGACAGGGTTTTGATTGAGAGTATAGAGTCCATAATGAGGACCTATTCCCTGGCTATCATAGAAAGACTTAATAAACTAGAAGTCAGACTTGGGAAGATAGAACAAGAATTGGAGAAAAAGCTTGTAACTAACAAAGTGTCGTTTAACCCCTCTATACAAGTCCCAATGGTACCGTCTTCATCAGGCACATCCGCTACAATAACGCTACCTACCCCTGATCAGATTACTATTCAGCCTCAACCCTCAATTAGTACGAGTGGAAGTACATCAGGGAGTAATCCTGTTGGACCTAACAGTAAACTTACATCAGTACAGGCTGAAATGTCCAACGTACAGCGGAATAACTCTGGTCAAGCCCTAGGGAACTTCAATAGAGAGAGAGGTAACGAGCGACCGGCCCGAGATAATTATAACAAGGGCCCCCTTCCAGAACTCCCACCAGAAGCAGTACCCCTTGTAGTAGTCCTTACTGGGGTACCAGAGCTGGAGAAGGACAAACGGGAGAGCTTTACCCAGTTGAAAAATAAAATATCACACTGGTTAAGTCTACACAGACCTATTGCAAATAATATCAATGGAGAAATTATACATGTCCGCCGCCTTTCTTGGCTGGGAGGAAGACCCAAAGATATTGAGGGAGATATAGTGGTCATTAATTTTAGAGATCAGAATGCCGTCCATTTTATACTTAATTGGCCGACAGATCACGTTAGCAAACCTATCACCCCCCGTCCCCTAACATATTTTTACCCTCGCTCAGTGGTGTTCCCACCTAATCATCAATCACAGCGAGCTCCCCCCCCACCATTATTGAGGCAAATGCTTCCAAACCCATATCGTCCACCTGTCTACAATAATGGTCCTATATTTAGCGACAGGCAAGTACCATTAGCTGTAGATTTGTATGGGTGGAATACTATAGGCCCAAGATATAACCCCCTAATACATAGGAGAATGGACCATCTCAAACCCTTTACACCCCTAGATACCACCAATAGGTTTGAGGTGTTTAGTGGCCTGGAAGACTGCGATTGATGCCATCGAGCCACAGGGAAGGGGGAGAAGGAATTTCGTGGTGATATAGGGGGAGACACGGGTGGAGGAACGGGGGAAAAAGGTTCAATAGATATTAATATACCCAATGGATACAATGCTACGTGTAGTTCTGGGGGCAGTACATGTAATTTCGCCCAGCCTCACTGTAATCTTGATGCCTCTTCCCCGGCCAATGGAAGTACAAGTCAGACTTTACTATCTGTAGATCCCGTGCCAGGGGAATTAATCCATGTCCACATCTTATCCCCACCATCCACTGAGGTTGTTAGTTTAATGGAACGGGGATATAAGATGGCGAGCTGGAATATTGCTGGATGGAATAACAAGTTAGAATGTCTAGGATGGTCAGAATTTATAACCCAATTTGATATCCTGTGTCTCCAGGAGACTTGGGCGACCGAAGATGTCTATCTTGACGGGTATGTTGCCTATAATTGCCATGCCCAACCATCCAACATGGGGAGAGCCAGCGGTGGAATGGTGATACTGCTTTCTGTAAGGCTACCGGTTTGAGTAAAAATCTACCAGACAGTTGGTCTACACTCTCAGTTGTTGTGGTTACAAAATAGGAATGGGCGAAATGTTTTAGTTATAAATCACTACAACAATGCCTTTAACCACTCAAATACAGATATGGTTGATGAACTTGAAGCGGAGGTGGAAAGACTATATGGGTGCAGTGATGTGCATTTTGATATTTTATGGGGTGGAGATTTTAACATTTACATGTGCCCATTCGGTGGCAATAGGGTGTGTGGGCATGGGGACGACGTGGGGGAAGATCAGACCCACTTTATGCATTCGGTTTATGGGGATTCCCTTAACACTTTTATGCTTAAAATGGATTTATGCATTATGTTACCTAGGGTAGACAGTGAGGGTAATTCGGTACCAACCTTTACTGGTAGGAACTGTGCCACGGTTATCGATTACCTCATTGTCTCTACCAGTATTGCAGCTCTGTGTTCCTTACCTGTAATAGTAGATCCGGCCCTAAGTGATCATAACTGTTTAACAATGTATCTTTCTTTGTGGGGGGACAAAGAAAAGGCGTTACATGGTGTAGTGACAGATATAGTCCCACATAGACCTAATGGCCCTAGAATTAAATGGGGTAGGCAAAACGAGGAACAATTACTTTGTACTATCGTGTCTGCTTGTATAGACGAGGTGGAATGCTGTCTTGAACCCGGAAAGAATAATGTTGATATTCTAGCTAGTTTCGACATCATTAATAAAAATGTTGCTGAAATTTTAACTGGGAAAAAAAAGGGCCCTAGGATTAATGGGGGATGGTTTAACAGAGAATGTACCAAATCCTTACAAAGACTCAAAGCTGCTCTCAAGCGAAAACCCAGAGATAAGGAAGCAGTTAATACCCTCAGAAGGGAATACACAATTCATCTGAGGGATAGGAAACAGGAATTAAGGGAAGAGGCTTGGAACAATTTGACTAAGGCAGTGGACCTTAAGGATAATAAGCTTTTCTGGTCCACGGTAAATAGTCCCTTCCTCCAAAATGAAGAAGTCCCGGTAATGTCAGCCCAGGTATCTGAGGAACAATGGGTGTCTCATTTTAATAGTATTTTTAACCCCGAAGGTCTAGCTGTAGGGGGGGGAAATGAAACCATGGCTCTAATCCCCATACCTCTTAATATCACAGTCCTTGAGGTAGATGCAGCCATTCGGGCTAGTAAGGGGGGAAAGGCGCCGGGCCCGGACGGGGTACCCGTTGACCTTTATAAAGCCGAGATTTCCATTTGGAGCCCATTGTTAACAAAGGTTTTTAATGCAGCTGCGACGACCGCGGCTCCACAGACCTGGGGGGAATCGATTATCATTCCGGTATATAAAAAAGGGGAGAGGGGTGAGGCAAAAAACTATCGCCCGATCTCCCTTCTTACTGCTTCCCTAAAAATTATGAGTAGAGTATTATTGAGTCGTCTTGAGGAATGGGCAGAAGATAAAGGGATCCTTGCAGATTCACAGTATGGATTTCGCAAGGGGTTGGGCACTATAGAACAGTGCATTAACCTAGACCTTATTATATGTAAATATACACGAGCCAAACAAGGCTCGCTGTTTCTTTGTTTTGCCGACCTGTCCAGTGCTTTCGACTTGGTTGACCATGGTCTTCTGTGGTCAACCTTGCTGGACATGGGTGCCCCTCAAGATATTATTTATTTCCTGGCCCAACTTTATGGGAATCTGACAGCCAAGATACGATATGGGCAATCGGGGGAGTGCACCCCCAGTGTTAAAATCGGATCCGGTATTAGGCAGGGATGCGTCCTTGCACCTCTCCTTTTCTCCCTTTTTATTAATGCAATTGAGTCGGAACTACGGTCCACAAGTGCAGATGCACCGACTGCTGGTGGCTTGTCCATCCCAATTTTGCTTTATGCGGATGACGCGGTTCTGCTCTCACAAACCCCTTTATGGTTGCAAAAACTAATGAATAAATTTGCAGATTTTATTAAGGGGAGAAAATTAAAAATTAATAATTCAAAAACTTTTATAATGCCCTGTGGGAAGAAAATTAAGAATCTAGGGCCCTTTACAGTAATGGACCAAACCATAACAGTGGTGGACAAATTTTGTTATTTGGGTATCACTTTTGATAGTGGGGGGATGTGGACCTCCGAAATGATAAATGTAAGAGCCAAAATGGCCAGGTGTTCTTCTGGCCTATTTAGGTTTGCATCCAAGCTAGGCTCAAGACGGATATTAGACATGTTGTATTTATATCGACATAAATGTGTTGCTCTGGCCCTATATGGTTCAGGAGTGTGGGGCCATTGTAATAACAACATGCTCCAGGTAGAGGAGAACAAATTTATCAAAAAACTCCTTTGTTTGCCATCTTCTTCCTCAACAAGGTTGATCCATCAAGAGTCTGGTCTAGAACATCTATCTGACCTGATTAGACTAAGACCTCTGTTAGTATGGAGATCTATTTGGTCGAAGGAACAGACTGGTTTTACAAGAAAGATAATCTCTGATTGTCTTCACTTGGATAAATGTTCCCGTATCCCATGGCTTAACTATATTATTCGAACATTTGATGTTCTTTTTAATTTTAGGGTTTGTGATAACCCCTCTTGTGTTTTAGATATCACGAAGATTGAGATTAAACATTAATTTTTGAGGGTTAGCATGATGAAGCGTAATGCAGCTACTGTCCAGTTCTCCTCACATGTCTTTTATGACAAATATAATAAGGAAGAAATGGGGCCCCCAGGATACCTTAAACTGGTTACTATTCGTTCTCACCAATTTGTGTTGACAAGACTCCGGATGGGGACTGTTCATTTGCTTGTTGCGTATCCTGTAATGAAGACTTATACTACCGCCCCTTGTCCGTGTGACGGGACTACTAAACAAAGTACGGAGCATTTTTTATTGTTGTGCCCTCTTTATCTCCATCTTCGAAAAATATACCTGAAACCACTTTTTAAAAAATACAATGTATTCAATATTGTTTCAGCCATGGGGCTTTTATTTGGACTTAATTCACAGGACATCTGCTATTTTACTGCTGTATATATTTTAAAATCGATATGTTTGAGGAAAAGCACCATTTTCATGACATGTGATTAATCTAAAATTTGCTGAATCCTCATGTTTTTATACCTATGTATGTATGTACTTTTATGATCATTAATTTATGATCGAATAAAGTTTTTGAATTGAATTGAGTTCTGAGCCTAGCTCTTTCCATATTTTATGAGGAAGAGGGTCCATAGGTGACCCTGAGAAGACACCTAGAGCTGTTTCATTGAAGTCCTCCTCAGAGGGCATCTCAAAATGATCTAAAAAAGCCATCTGATCCAATGGCTTGGTCTCACCAACCCGACCTTCCTGCTTATCTGATAGTGGCCTGCTATCCACACCCTCAGAGTCGTCCATTTCCAACCCTTCAATAATTTGGCTAATCGTGTCCTCCAAAAAGGCTGCTATGCTATCACAGAGCTCTTGTGTGGGAAGAACCTTATTTTTTGTGCATTCTGGACTAGCACTGTCGTTCATGATTTTAAAAATACTCTTTGTACTATTAGGTGCCTTCAGAATGATATCTGCGAAGTGTTCTGCTTTTGCAGTAGCAATTTCTTTCTTATAGCTTAATATTTTCTCCTTCCTTATCCTTATCTGCATACGCTTTCCTCCACTTCCGTTCTGCTGTTTACAGCCCATTTTCAGATTTCTCAGTTTTTCGCTGTACCATGGGGCTGAAGGTCTACCTAATTTTTTTACAATTTTTAAAAGGGCAATCTGATCAAGCTTTTCATTTATATGTCCACAGAAAGTCGCATCATTCTCTTCCACCTGTTTTCCAGAGTCAAAGGACCCTTTAATATGGAATACAGGGGATACTGTTGCCTTCTTCAAAAGTCCAGTCCAATCCCTGCTTAGAAAGCGCCTAACCACCCAAGTGGTTGGACCACTGTGTCTGAGATTGTACACTCGAAATTTAACCAAGTGGTGATTGGACCAACCCACCAGCAGGATTTTTCCACTCCAATGGAGTCTTTATCAGCAAAGATCAAATCCAATACATGCCCTCCCCTAAGTGTGGGTTTTGTAATCCATTGTAACGGTTTCAGGTTCTTGCAGGATTGAAAGAGATTTTTATACCCTGAGTCCAGGCTCCCATTGGTCCACAGATTAAAGTCCCGCAGGAAGAGGTATCTGGCATGAGTGAGTGCCATATTACTAAAAACGTCAGTCAGATCCTGCTGTTGTTGGAGACTAGCTACCCCGGGGGCCTGTTACATTTAATTCCAGTCAGCACATGTCTTTTGTGATCTTTTAGTGAGAAGCCCAGTAATTCAGTACCTTCCACCTTTTTCAATATCCACAGAGAGATATGCCATGTCCCCTTGAAGATAATCCCAACCCCACCACCTCTGCCACTGGATCGTGGCTTATGAAATGCTTTGTACCCCAGTGGACAGGCCAGACCCAGCTCCAGGTCTGACCCGGGGTGCGTCCAAGTCTCGGTCATAAATAAGGCATCTAAATTGTGTGACTCTAGCAATAGTTAAGTCTCCAAATAGCGCCTTGGTAAAGACCTGACATTAAGCAGGCCACACCTAAGGGTATCCCTTTTAACAAAGTCAGACCTCCCCGGCTCCATCTCCCGCTCACCTATAGCCCGTAGTAATTCACTCGTATAGCGGAGCCCTGCCTTCTCGGCTGAATTCCTCCCCAAACCGGCAGCATGGCTGGCGCTGTGCGCGGCCGGTGCGCGGATGGGCGCAGACGGGCTTGCCTTTGGCGTGCCGGCAGAGCGGTCGCACCAGCGTGGCTATTTATGGCCCAGCAGTGGAAAAAGACTAGAAAGCTGACCCAAGAGTACAGCGGGCCCGCTCTAACAGGCGGACACCGCTGAGTCAAGCAAATAAGGGAGGGACAAATGCGAGGGTTTAAAAACACACAATATAATAATTTTATGTTTAAAAAGTATTGTAAGTGCAAAATGCGGAGTGCAAATGAGCAACAGACACAGGACACGCTCACGATCAAAAGAACATGAAGATGACAAGGGACAGGAGGAAAGTATGGGGGCACCACAGTGATAGGAATCCTATGGGACCTTGAGCTACCCATTCAAATAGACTTCTGTGGCAAAGGCAGATGGAGCACCAGCGAAGGACAGTGCCGGAGAATCCCGTTTGAAACTGTGTTTGGAAACAATATCTATGGATAAAATATCGTGTTAAGAGTACGAAGGACAAAAGTATCGTGAAGGTACGTTTCCATGGGTGAGTAAACTATTACTATACTTAACTCTGCATATATGTACCTTGTCGATATTCTGTCCACACAATGTTTGTAGCATCGATACTCCATCAGAGAACCATGCGAGACGCCAGGGATTTCTAATGGGGGAGAGATGGGTTGCTGTGTGAAGGGCAGCTCAGAGGAGAAGTTAAGCCTTTAAAGAGCCCTGCCAAGTAGGCGGGATATCTAAATAGGATGGTCGGCCCGTCGCCACGAGAGCAGTCCTGGCTGGCCTGCATGCTGCCCACCGAGCCCTTGAAAGAGCATGCAAATCTATTGTTTATGTGTGTGGGTACATGTAACAGTGTGATTCTGTGGAAGCCTTGTTTTTTTTATGAATAATATAATTTGTCACATAATTAAAAAAACATTTTTTTTCTGTATACTGCAGATGAAACGTTTTTAAAATTGCTGCACACGAGGTGCAGTACACAAAAAGACGATGGGCAGAATGTTGAACATTGTCAAACATTCACCCCCAGTCACAGATCTGGCTTAAATCCATCGTTATTTTGCTCACCACGCCATTATCTTTTGGACCCAGCCATATGCAAATCAGCCTTGACCCTGTGCCTCATGGGAACAGTCCTGCCCGAACTGCCAAGCCATGTCTTCCCTGGACTGGAAAACAATCATCCTGGGACCGGTTTCGGGGTAATACCCCTCATCAGCCAGTCTAGCTTGAAACCGGTGGCATAGTGAGCACGGGACCCATGTCTGGGCATACCCTGCCAACTTAGGGTGAAAATGCAACACAAAAAGATGATGGATGGAATGTTGAACATTGTCAAACATTCACCCCCAGTCACAGATCTGGCTTAAATCCATCGTTATTTTGCTCCCCACGCCATTATGTTTTGGACCCAGACATATGCAAATCAGCCTTGACCCTGTGCCTCATGGGAACAGTCCTGCCCAAACTGCCAGGCCAGGTCCTCCCTGGACTGGAAAACAAGCAACCTGGGACCGGTTTCGGGGTAATACCCCTCATCAGCCAGGCTAGCTTGAAACCGGTGGCATAGTGAGCACGGGACCCATGTCTGGGCATACCCGGCCAACTTAGGGTGAAAATGCAACACAAAAAGATGATGGATGGAATGTTGAACATTCACCCCAGTCACATATCTCGGTTTAATCTATTGTTCTTTTGCTCGCCACGCCATTCCGGTTTGGACCCAGCCATATGCAATTCCAAACTTTGCGTATAGATGCGTCTAAACTGGGCTGGCATAGTGAGCAAAAGAACAATGGATTAAACCCAGTTCTGTGACTGGGGGTGAGTGGTTGAAACGTTTCAGCGCTCAGCCCATCATGTGGTTGTGTTTAATGTGTCCAAAGTTACCTGCTCACCGATTCGCTGTTCATTGTCCTACTCAGACATTTACAAAGGTGAATAGTAAGCTCAGATTGTATCAAGACCACTAACTGAGGGCCTGGGGGAAGTGCTCTCGCCTGCAGCAGCAATTTACCAAGGTGCTCCTTCCAGTCTGAGCTTTCAGATTTTGCCACACTTCTTAAATACAGAGATGAGATTGTGCCAGGTAACAGCTTGCAGAATTTGTGTGGAAAAAGGACTACGATGTAGGACTGTGAGGTAACAATTCAGACTCCGTCACAAAAGACAGTAAGGCCTGTTATTTAGCACTCTGCATTGTGAAACAGGACTCCACATGCTGTTAAATGGTGTTACAAGTTCTCTGATATAGGACTCTTGTGCAATGATATAGGGCCGTCCCATGATATAGGACACTTGCGCAATTATATAGGGCCATCCCGTGATATAAGATACTTGCGCAATTATATAGGGCAGTCCCGTGATATAGGACGCTTACACAATGATATAGGGCCGTCCCGTGATATAGGACAGTTGCGCAATGATATAGGGCTGTCCCGTGATATAGGACACTCGCGCAATGATAGAGGGCCGTCCTGTGATATAGGACGCTTGCGCAATGATATAGGGCCGTCCCGTGAGATAGGACGCTCGCGCAATGATATAGGGCCGTCCCGTGATATAGGACACTTGCGCAATGATATAGGGTTGTCCCGTGATATAGGTGACTCGCACAATGATATAGGGCCGTCTCGTGATATAGGACGCTTGCGCAATGATATAGGGCCGTCCTGTGATATAGGACGCTTGCGCAATGATATAGGGCCTTCCCGTGATATAGGACACTTGCGCAATGATATAGGGCCTTCCCGTGATATAGGACACTCGCGCAATGATATAACACAGGACACTAGCACTATGTGAGAACATTGGAGAGTTGAGAGCTCCCTTGAAGGCAATGAAGCGGGTCTAGGGTAATAATGGCGTGTTAAGGCCTTTCTGCTGCAACATTCCCACGCATGTCTTTGTGTTTCTAGCTTTTTAATTAAGAATATTCTAAAGTCAATGGGTGGAATGTACTGATAGCCTTATACCCTTTATGCTGTGGACTGTACAGGTTGCTAAAGTCAAGGCCCTCTCCTCGCTAAAGTCCTGGGCTCTTCGGGGCCTTTAACAACTGGTATATCCCTCAGCATTGGGCTTTAATAGATGTGGCTGTGGACTGAAAATGCAAATGACAAAAGTGCACAGTGTATTTCACTGCCTTTAGTTTTTTTAAGAGCGTGTCACAATTTTTTTAAACCAATTTTTTTAATGTACAATATAAAGTCAAGATCTGCAGCACGTGGTTTTCTCTTGTTGATGCCATACATGGAAGTAGCCTGGTCATTGGATAGATTTTAAACCAGTCAATCTGGATTTGTACAGCGCGGCTCATAATCCGAGCTGGTTTCCGGGCGCTGAGCGTGCTGCTGCAGGGGGCTCTGTTGAACACCCAGGCCTTGAGTCCTTCCCTGAATTCCAGCAGGGGGGACGAGGTCCGTAGGTGAAGGGGAGGTCGTTGCAAGCCTGCGCAGCAGGTCGGAGCAGGAGCGTCCTCCACTTTTGCTGCTGCGGCAGATGTGGAGGGAGTGGGCGTGGCCGAGCGCAGGTGTCTGGTTGGCTGGTGGAGGTCCAGTTGGTGATTGATGTACGCGGGTCCTTGGCCGCGGAGGGCTTCGAAGGGGTGGATCAACATCTTGGACTGACATCTCTTCTGAATGGGCAGCCAGTGGAGGGTCTTGAGGTGGGGGAGAGGTGATGTGGGTACATGAATATGTACTCCTGTCACATGTTTCTTAATTGTCCTAGATATTCATGGTGTTAAATTACACTGAAGTATATTCTTTTTAATGTGTTTATAAACCTACCATTGTATAAAGTATTATTATACGGTTTAGGAGACAGGGTCTCCAATAAATGTATTTTACAGGAAGGCCTATGCCCAGGCTATGCGTCCCACGTGTACATTGGAAGTTACAGAATGAGTTCTCACTCTCTGTCGCTCAGTCCTCCTGCGTCACCTTTTGTCCTCACGTGACTCAGCCCCAGGGCACTATCTATGCACGGCTGGGCCCATGCACAGATATCTAACGGCTGTCGCTTTATGCATGGGCACGCGGTCATCCATAGGCTTTGAATTATCATCCATATATCAGGGCAAGCATTCTACCAGTGGTGGGCATCCCCATACCCTCTATGCCCACACGATGCCAAGAATCACCACTATTGTGGCATGGCCAGCCTGTACCACAGATAGGCACCATCCTTCCATGAAAGCCCACATTATGCTATGAGTAGACTCTGTTATGCCAGGGCCAGGAGTATACCCGGTGTAAGCAGGGTCCTGCCATGGATGCTTCTGATGTGCCAAGAACGGACCCTGTTCTATGAGTGCCCGCATCATACCAGGGCAGGCAGTGGGCACATCACCCTCGCACAGGCCTGGTTGGAAGCCTCACACTGGCAATCACATCGTGACTGAGTAACATTGGTTTCTGAGGGCTTACATGTAGAGTTGCTGGAGGACTTCGGGGCGCTATGTCCGCCCCAGGTCTCCAGCAGCCCTGCCCAGCAGAGCTCTGAACATCACAAACTGTACGTGTCTGCTGGGCCAGGCATGGAACATGTACCAGACACGTGCAAAGTTTGCTTTATTGCCCTTTGTCACTCCGAAGGGCCTAAAAACTACCTTCTGACCTCAGGGTGACAGCGTGGGAAGAGGCAGGGCCGGTGCATGAATGCCCTGGTGGGCGAGCCCCCTCTGCCGTCTCCTGTCTCTCGCTTCGCTCAGTCGTGTCTTCTCTTTCGCTCATCTTCTGTCCCTCTCTTGTTATGTGGCCCTATTCTCTTGAGCCCTACTCACCACCTTCACAGTGCTCGGTTCCAAGGACACAAGAAGCCTTTCTTGGATTACATGTGGCCCTTGCGCCCTCTAGCGGCTCTCTGCAGTGCTGTCCATGCGCTGACGCAGTGCCTTGCTTGTGTGGCACCTTTCCATCCCCCAGCAACGTCATGATGGGGCCTCAGACATCTATCTAGTAGTCCGTATGTAGGGGTCCCTCCTGCACAGAGTGTGGAGGGAGATGAAGTGACCGAGATGTAAATGTCGTCGTCACCCAGCGGTGGGTGAGCCGCTCATTCATGGGCGCGGCCGAGCAGAACCGAGTCAGGGTCTGGACTGTCCCTAAAACCCACAGCTCGAGCCGGGACATAAAACGCTTTGGCGTGTAATGGTCTGGCAAAACGCATACACGCGAGGTTTCTCTCTAACCCATACCCACGTTTCTCCAAATTGGTTATTTAAAAAAAATGAATACATTAAAGCACGGTAAAAGGGTCAGCCCGCCATCACACCATTTGGTCAAGTGGTGACGTCACATTTTGTTTCCAGATTTCCCGGTTACTCGTTGTGAAATTCAGCCGCTGGGGTGGACCCTTCTCTGTTAAGTTTAACACCAACGGACGACAGCGCGCCATCCTCGCATGACGTAAGTTAGTGTGCTCTGTGCTGTGTTCAATAAATACACCGATCACACGTCTTATTCCATCTCAAACTTACGACGCGCCTTTCAAGAAAGAGTAGGTGTAGAGTAAACAAGGCTCTTTGGAATCGGAAAGGAATCTGCTTTTCTAAGTTTAGTAAGAAATTCAAAAGCAGACTCCACAGTGCATTCGGTTCTTCGTTTTCTTTTCTTGTTCTTCTAAAAACCTATCACAAGTTTACAGCTCAAACCGCCGATGCATTTCGACCCTAACAATGGACTCTTGCGGGGCTAAATGAATCCCATTGATCATATCTTGGAATGTAATTCTGGAGGACACCGCAGTCGTAATCCCAAGGAAATATCATAGGGAGGCTCGAGTCAGAGGTCATAGAACTGCGAACATGGAAGAGCAAGACGATAGTCACCCCCTGGCATCCTTCCACCAGCGTCCAGTCACGTTACCGGACGGCAGGAAGTGGTGTGTGAATGTACAGGATCCATCCACCCCATGAAGGGGCCATAAGAAATGCCGAAAGTGCAGCAGGAAAACTGTCCTGAGCCGCCGCCCCCTCCCCCCCCCCCGTAAAAATGCTCCGGGTCGAGTAAATTATGCAGTAAGAAAAGGCAAATTATGCGCCATTATGCTACACATTCTGTTATAGTATTAATTCATTATTTTGTCATTTTTAAGCTTGTTAACAGTTATGTTAGAAGATTTATAGAGTGCGTGGCTGCCCCCAGAATGGGGCTCCCAGGGGTACGCCTAGAGCACACAACTGCAGCTGACAGCACCCCAAGAAAAGAGGGGGAGAAGCTAGATCCAGAAAAGCCAAGTCTTGCGGAACAGAAGCTGGTTATGAGTGTTTCTGATGGAGAGGGAAATGGCGCTCCAGAGGGAGGGGCCACAGCACGAATAGAGCGCCCCTCACTCTGACTCTGCCGACTCGGGGAACTATAGCCAAGTTCCCGTTGGGGGAACACAGGGAGCGTGTTGGCTGGCAGGATGAAAGAGGCTGGTTCAGAATAGGGGGCTCTCAAAACAAGGGAGCCTAGGGGGTTGAAGGGTAGGTAGCCCCCCTCTCACAGTCATGAAATACAACAAGACCTACCCCGTATACAAATTTATAAAAATTCTTATGTAGTGTACAGGTACTCAATGTCTGTAGTGCCTGCCTTACTCTCATTCACTGGTATATTTACCGCATGTGTATAAAAAAATTTGTGTCCAATGGTGCTGTAAAAACCTACTGGTGATCAGTTCAAGTTCAAGGAAAGTGAAAGAGGTAAAAAAGGTGTGATAGGACGACAGCGCCTCACGGAAGCAGCCCCAACGAGGTGTGTGTAGACAGGTACTCGCCTACTACCTCCTGTTGTCATCATCGGTCGCTGCCGCCCAAACAGAAACAGTAAAGGTGGAACAGAATTGTGTAATGTGCGTCACTAAAAACCTTCGTGATAGTCCTAATGACTACTATCTACAGAGCAACCTATGTGTTGCAGTGGTGTGTGCTAATCTACAAAAACAGGAAGTGTCGACCCAAATTTGGTGAGTTGAGCCTGATCAGGACTCAAGTCACTCAAGAATAAAACCGAGCAGCACTACACTGGCTATACGGTGCTTTATTCTCAGCTGTGTCGCTGCTCATTTAAAAACCGACATGTTTCGTTGCCATATTACTTTACCGGCAACTTCATCAGGGCTTGGGTCGACTGGTCTCTCTGCAACGCTAGTGTGTACCAGCTATAACTTTCAATCAGCACCTGGGGAAAACACAATAAAAACACACATATACTCAGTATCTCATCTACCAGGTCATGCCTGGTCTTACCGAGCGAATGCTCATCATCCAGAATAATGGGTTCATGCTTGGCAGAGATATTTACCCTCAAAATGCTGTGTAGCAGCATACCTGCACCTCCATTGTGTAAGTGTCTTGGGTATATTGCACCAACCCTTTGGCTATTAAAATCAGAACTGCGGAACTTTGTTTCTGAAAAAAGCACACATCAAAGAAATACATGTATCATAATCGATGGAATAGCATGCTTTTAAAGAAATGGAAAAAACACTATTTAGGCTCTTCTATTTGGGTGTCATGTGAAAGTTCTTTGGCTGTGTCCAGGTATTGGCCTAGAATTATCGTGATAACTCGATTAAGATTCATCTTTAAATGTCTTAATGCTAGAGTATGTTTCCTAAGCGGTTACATGTGGATACCAACTTGCGCTGTCTAGCTTTCTTAGAAACCATGTAAGCATACTGCTGCGCTGACAGAACAACGTGTGCTTGTTAAGCCTGTATAAACATCCTGCTGTACCCCCTCCTCGTGGAGAACGCGTCCTACCCCCTGCTTAGCCCGGGAAACCGGGTCTTACCTCGTCAGCCTGAGCATCGGTACTGGCCTCACCCTCGATCGCTGGAGGTCGGCCCGCTTCCTGCTTAAATGTGGAAGTCGCGCGGGAGCCGCGCTTGCACGTACATGGTTAAAGGTACTGCACATGCGCAAATATGCTGACTTTTTCCTCAGGGAATGTGTGATCACGCAGCCCTCTTACGTCCAGGACACCACCGACGTGTTAAGGATCCTCCAGGACATCGACTATGATCCGCAGAACCAATTCTTGGTAACAATTGAAATAGAATCATTATACACGAGTATTCCTCAGGCAGCCACGCTGGTGGCGGCAGCTCGGGCCCTGGAATCGTGTGAATGGTTCTACGATGTCCCACAATCTTTCATGCTCCAGTGTGTTGAATTGGCCCTCACTAGGAACTTCTTTGCTTATAAAAACCAACTATATTTGCAAGTGTCCGGGACATCTATGGGAGCGACATTTGCTCCAAGTCTAGCGTGCATCTATGTGGGGCAATTTGAAGCTGGATACGTCCTACACCATGACAACCCCTTCCAGAGGAATATTGCCCTCTGGAAGCGATACATAGACGATGTTCTATGTATATGGACGGGACCGAGGACTGAGTTGGAAGATTTCCTAGTTTGGCTTAACAATTTGGATGATTGCCTGAAATTCACCTGGACCATCAGCGACACCACAGCCACATATTTGGACTTGGACATCAGGGCTGAGAACTACAAGTTGGTCACCAATGTTCATCAAAAACCAACCGACAAGAATTCCCTGTTGCATTACAGGTCGTATCACCCCAGAGCTCTAAGGGATAACTTACCTGTGGGACAGTTCTTGCGTTATCGCAGGAACTGTTCTTCCACAGAGCAATTCATTGCACAAGCCCAAGTCCTATCCAATAAATTGGAAGAGAGAGCATATCCCACGAAGATCATCAAACAAGCACGTAAACGAGCCATGAACACCCCGAGAGCTGCTCTATTAGAAAGAACACCCAAAACCAAGAGCGATTGTATCCCGGTGGTCACTACTTTTGGCCCCTTGTCTACCAAAATCAGACAAGTTATCAGAAAACATTGGCCTTTACTTAGCACTCCATCCATGACGATGCCACATCCGCGTTTCGCCTTTAAGCGGTCCACTAACTTGCGTGACCGTTTGGTGCACTCGCGACCCCAGCCGAAGCCCACTGACACCGGGATTCCACCAGGGCATTACCAATGTGGTGGGTGCTCAGTGTGTGAGCTCACTACCGTGACCAAGAATGTCTCTTTGAGTGGTGGGATGATCTGGTATCTGAATGCATTCAGCAATTGCAACACCCAAAACGTCATCTACAGGCTAACATGCCCTTGTGGCATGCACTACATTGGTCTTACCACCCGAAAGGTGAAAATCAGAATACAGGAACACCTCAGTACCATCAGGGCAGGCAAATTGACCACCAAGCTGGTACAACACTTCCTGAAAGTTGGACATAATCCCAGAGATGTCAAATGGGTAGTTCTTGAACGTGTTATGGGCGATTCTTACAACATGGAAGCCAGGCTCTCGACCAAAGAGGCCCGTTGGATTTACCAAGAGAAGGTAGACCAACAGGGACTCAATGACCTTATTGAGTGGAGTAAGGTGGTACTATAACCTGACCACTGTAAACATATAAATATGAAAATAACTGTATTTTGAGGTTATAGGTCCCTAGGTGTAGTAATCAACCCAGTATCATCACTTAGGAACCTAGCAGGGTCAGGCATACACTCGCTTACACTTATGCACACTCGGATGAGGGCCTGTTCAAAATGTAGGATTCCACCACTATTATTATCGCTCTCTTAGACAGCCCGGCGAGGAGTAGATATGAATATACCGGGCGAGATGCATAAACATACCCACCGCCTGTATCAAACACCATTTCTACAGGGAGGAGGTCACTACAGCGTATCCTGTCCTTTGAGTCAGGAGCTGACACTAATATGTTAAAAGATCAGGCATATAATCACTATAGTGCACTCGATAATAGCGGTTTAACCAAGATGGCCGCACACCCCTTCAAGAACTCCTTTGCGCATGTGCAGTACCTTTAACCATGTACGTGCAAGCGCGGCTCCCGCGCGACTTCCACATTTAAGCAGGAAGCGGGCCGACCTCCAGCGATCGAGGGTGAGGCCAGTACCGATGCTCAGGCTGACGAGGTAAGACCCGGTTTCCCGGGCTAAGCAGGGGGTAGGACGCGTTCTCCACGAGGAGGGGGTACAGCAGGATGTTTATACAGGCTTAACAAGCACACGTTGTTCTGTCAGCGCAGCAGTATGCTTACATGGTTTCTAAGAAAGCTAGACAGCGCAAGTTGGTATCCACATGTAACCGCTTAGGAAACATACTCTAGCATTAAGACATTTAAAGATGAATCTTAATCGAGTTATCACGATAATTCTAGGCCAATACCTGGACACAGCCAAAGAACTTTCACATGACACCCAAATAGAAGAGCCTAAATAGTGTTTTTTCCATTTCTTTAAAAGCATGCTATTCCATCGATTATGATACATGTATTTCTCTGATGTGTGCTTTTTTCAGAAACAAAGTTCCGCAGTTCTGATTTTAATAGCCAAAGGGTTGGTGCAATATACCCAAGACACTTACACAATGGAGGTGCAGGTATGCTGCTACACAGCATTTTGAGGGTAAATATCTCTGCCAAGCATGAACCCATTATTCTGGATGATGAGCATTCGCTCGGTAAGACCAGGCATGACCTGGTAGATGAGATACTGAGTATATGTGTGTTTTTATTGTGTTTTCCCCAGGTGCTGATTGAAAGTTATAGCTGGTACACACTAGCGTTGCAGAGAGACCAGTCGACCCAAGCCCTGATGAAGTTGCTGGTAAAGTAATATGGCAACGAAACATGTCGGTTTTTAAATGAGCAGCGACACAGCTGAGAATAAAGCACCGTATAGCCAGTGTAGTGCTGCTCGGTTTTATTCTTGAGTGACTTGAGTCCTGATCAGGCTCAACTCACCAAATTTGGGTCGACACTTCCTGTTTTTGTAGATTAGCACACACCACTGCAACACATAGGTTGCTCTGTAGATAGTAGTCATTAGGACTATCACGAAGGTTTTTAGTGACGCACATTACACAATTCTGTTCCACCTTTACTGTTTCTGTTTGGGCGGCAGCGACCGATGATGACAACAGGAGGTAGTAGGCGAGTACCTGTCTACACACACCTCGTTGGGGCTGCTTCCGTGAGGCGCTGTCGTCCTATCACACCTTTTTTACCTCTTTCACTTTCCTTGAACTTGAACTGATCACCAGTAGGTTTTTACAGCACCATTGGACACAATTTTTTTTATACACATGCGGTAAATATACCAGTGAATGAGAGTAAGGCAGGCACTAGAGACATTGAGTACCTGTACACTACATAAGAATTTTTATAAATCAGAATAGGGGGCCCCTGAGGATGTAACATCTTATGGGGGCAAAGCTGAGAGCCTTAAAATGAATGCGTTTCTGCACAAGGAGCCGGTGTAACTGAAGCAGCGCAAATCCTGGGAAGAGAAAAACCCAGCCTGGCCGCTGCATTCTGGGCTAGCCGTAGTCCTTTCAACACAGTCCGACTCGTGCCTTAGAATAACATGTTACAGGAGTTCAGCCGACACAGAATGGCCGCCTGAATTATAATTTGATGGACACGGGGGTCAAAAAGACCCAGAATGGGTTCAAGACTTCTTAAGAGACCAAAGCAAGTGCCGGCAACAGATTTAGCTTGAACCTTGAAGGCCAGACTGCTGTCCGTCCACACTCCTAGATTTTTAATCAACGACTGGGGTTGGAGAGGGGGCCCAAGGGAGGCGGGCCTTTAATGGTCGTCCCAAACAGGGCTATGTTTGTCAACAAGAAGGATCTGTCTTGTTAGCATCCAGGCAAAGGCAGTTATAAGTCGCCCACTCTGCCCCCACAAGCATGCCTTTGTGGAAATTGTCCAAGTCAAGAGATGGAGTGCCTGAGAATGAAAGTAGAAGCTGGGTGTTGGAAAGGCGTTCTCCGGGGGGGCCTCGGAATGCGTTCCTGACCACCCTTTGACCCACCTCTCCACGAGTTATGCCGAGCACGGGCGGGGAGGCCCTTCCTGGAAGGGTCTGGTGCCTAGGATCGCACACGCTGAGCTTGCACTCTCTGATAGAGGGACACCACACAGTAATTAGTTAAAAGGAGTGGTATTAATCATAGGTGTATTTGGTGCTAAAAGGGAAATTCACATTTATATGTTAACATACAATTAATCTGACGGTGCTGTAAGGTATAGAGAAACCACCAACTCTACACAGAAGAGCAAGAGCTCTACGTAACAGTTCAACAAATCCCCAGCACTCGTATTAATCAAAATTTCAAAGCAGTTGTGACGTGTGAGTCAGAAACAACAATAGCAATAAATTTCTTGTGCGAGGTTTAGTCTTCCTTGTTCTTTATTTTCAATGGGACATCCTAGTCACAGCCAACACGTGTTTCGTCGTGTAGGGGCATTAACCCATGACTTCCTCAAGGCTATTTTCTATTCAATAGGACCTTTAATATGTGATTGAAATTCCAGACCACATAGGGGTCAAATCCAAGATTGGAACAGTCAAAATTCGTGGTTCCTTAGCCAGTGAAGCGTATGTTTTGCGCTGAGCCAACTTTTCAGTCGGTTTCACGTTATCTTTTCAATTCCCATCTAAGCGTTTTCCGGCGAGCCGAGTGCAGCTGTCCGTGGATTCAGTAGTTCTTCGTAAAACAGTATACTTTATCGATATTTTCAAGGGATCTTTATGATCCGAAATGCAGGCATTGAATCAGTGCCACAAGCGGCGGCGATCTCGTGATGGGGGTATGGGGGTAGCGGGACAGTCTTTGAGTTCAGTGTCTCAGCGGAGTATCCTTCGCACAGCTCTCAATCCTCGAGCTGGGGGATGTTGTTTCTCTCGGGAATCTCTGCCGGTCCTCCTGGAGGGGAGTGCCACGAGTCACTCAGCAGGCACAGGTGGCTTCGGAGTCGGGGAGCCGCGACAGCGTCAGCAGGGCTCAGATGGTTCGGAGTTCGGGGAGCCGCGACAGCGTCAGCAGGGCTCAGATGGTTCAGAGTTCGGGGAGCTGCGACAGCGTCAGCAGGGCTCAGATGGTTCAGAGTTCGGGGAGCCGCGACAGCGTCAGCAGGGCTCAGATGGTTCAGAGTTCGGGGAGCCGCGACAGCGTCAGCAGGGCTCAGATGGTTCAGAGTTCAGGGAGCCGCGACAGCGTCAGCAGGGCTCAGATGGTTCAGAGTTCGGGGAGCCGCGACAGCGTCAGCAGGGCTCAGGTGGTTCAGAGGTCGGGTAGCGTTCTTCGGTTCAGGGATCGATCGAGCCGCGTCCAGGTCAGCAGGTCTCTCGTAGGTCCAGGTCTTCTCTGCCTCCTGTCCCTTCAGCACCCCCTGTTATACTCCCCCTCCTCTTTGAAGTCTGGAGTCCTCGCCGAGAGGGGTCTTGGTGCCTGGGGGCGGTGTGTCGGGATTTCCTGTCGCTCGGCCCTTTGATCTGTTCAGGTGGGTCTGGGAGGGACTCCAGACGCCCAGCAGGCAAGGTGCCCGCTCACCAGGGGCCTGGTGGCCAATCGAAACCCTCCTTGGGGAGGAGACCAGAGGTGTGACAGGGACGGCGTCTCCTGGTCTGGCTTGGGGACTTCTCTCTCTCTCGGCCGGGCATGCGTGGTAGGGTCTAGGGTGTTGCTGGGGCCCCGGCCGGCCATCGGGTTGTTGGGCCATGGTGGCCGGAAGTCTGTGACATCGGGGATCAGGTGCGGTTGCAGGGTGGCTTGCTGGTCGGGAGGGCCCACGCCACGAGGCCGGTCTCACACTGGGCATTGTCAGCATGTGATACCAGCTGTAGCCCAAAAGATTCTGCAACCCGAGCTAAGGGCTGGATGTGTTTGTTAAACAGGGTAAGGTTTAAAGACAAGCCCTGAGGAACGCTGTACTTCAACTCATGAGATTGTGAACTGTAAGGGGAAGAGATAACCTGAAAAGAAAGCTCAGAGAGAAAAGAGGTAAAATAGGAAAGGGTGACACCTCCGATGCCAATTTCTCGCAGGCGCTCAAGTAAAGTTTGGTGAGACACCATCTCGAATGTGGCGCTCAGGGTGAGCAGAATCAGGGCTGAGGATCTGCACTCATCCAAGGTGCTACCAAGAAATGCCCTGCTGTGGGCGGCCTGAAATCCATTCTGGGAAGCACCCAGCATGCGGCTGTCCTATAGGAATTTAGTTAAAATACCATTGACATAACATTCTTTACTCTTTACACTTAACAGTATCCGGGCGTTCCTTGCACCTCATTAGTTCCAGTATAACACCCAAACCTTGGCAGCGGACCTCCCACGGCGTGGCAATACACAGCACTGTGTTTAAAGTAACTTTCCAACCGTTTAAGCTCGAAACTATTTTTTTCTGAAAGTCTGCAAATTATGCGGCAGATGATCAATTATGTGGCAAATGAGGCAAATCTACAACTATGCGAAAATCACTGCGGCCGCACAAGTGCATAATTCCAGTGGTCCTGGGAATAGCACATCTTCAGCTGAGCGTGTATTTTATGTTGCCTGGTTGGGTTCCCATCCCTCTTAGATTCCATGTGGAGACGAGGGATGTACCCAGCAAACGTGTCACTGTTAAAGTCACGGAGTCGGCCTCTATCTATCTAAACTGAATGATTTTATGGTGAACTCCCTTTCTAGCATTTTGTACTTAAATTACATTGTATCTAAAAAAATGTTGTCTCTGCCTTTCTGTGGGCAAGTGTGGTATGCAATATTTATGCTTTGATATGAACGCTGTCTACAAGACACTAATTAACAAGCCCCTAGCATCGCTGGTACATCACTTTTAATATGGGAAAAAGCGGCGTACCAGCAACGCAAGGGGCTTGTAAGTAAGCCCCTTAGGGCCATATTATCAAGAATGGCTATAACATTATCACCGCTTTAGCGGCATGAAACTGCCGCTAATGCGGCGATAAGGGGCTTGATAATATGCCCTTGAGAATTTCAATAGAAGCCCAGGTTTGATGTCCTTCACACCAGAACCTGGGCTTCTATTGGAATTCCATAGAGCATATTATCAAGCCCCTTATCGCTGCTTTAGCGGCAGTTTCCTGCCGCTAAAGCGACGACAAAGTTATCGCCATTCTTGATAATATGGCCCTTAGGGGCGTATTATCAAGAAACGGCGTTAAAATTATCACCGCTTTAGCGGCAGAAAACTGCAGCTAAAGCGGCGATAATGGGCTTAATAATATGCCGCAGAGAATTCCCATAGAAGCCCAGGTTGACACCAGAACATGGACTTCTATTGGAATTCTCAAGGGCATATTATCAAGCCCTTTATCGCCGCTTTAGCGGCAGTTTTCTGCCGCTAAAGCGGCGATAATTTTAACACCGTTACTTGATAATATGCCCCTTAGTGCGCTGGTTATATAAAGGACTCCGAGATCAGCCGATGACATCACTTACAGCACTGAGAAGGAAATGGGAAGCAGACTTCGGTAGGGCGTTTTCCGATAAGGAATGCATGAAACTGTTGGAGCGCCCCAAAAAGGTGTCACGTAATTCAAAATTCAAATTCATTTAATTTGCCATTCTACATAAAGCATATCCAACGCCATATAAAATTAATCTGATCTATCCAACAGCACACTCATTATGCCCTCGTTGCGAGTAGAAGGGGCAGACCCACTCAACAAGACTCCAAGAGGCTCCAAGGTGGGACCAGTTTTACAAATCTTGCACTAACACTAGCGAAGCACTTTCGTCCTAAGTGCTGGAAATCCCTAAAAGCCCCGAGACTATTCGACTGGAGTGAAGACCTCTGGCAAAGGGGCCTTGACGAAAGTGTGGCCCTTAGCAGGGAAGAATCTAGAGACCCCAATATTCTTGGAATGGGATCAGTTTTGAAGCACCGGCCTTGGATCCTGGGCAGGCACTCGAGGCCGGATTCACAAAAGAAATCTGAGACAAAACCCTAACTTTGCGACTTTCGGTATTCACAAAGGGCATTTAGCAGAAGTAAAGTTAGAATTCCTAATTTTACTGCTCCTAAATGCCCTTTGTGAATACCGAACGTCGTAAAGTTAGGATTTTGTCTCAGATTACTCTTGTGAATTGGCCCATCGTTCCCAATGACAAAATATCTATTTGGTTTAGAAATGCCCACCACCTGCTCCAAACTACAATATGGCTCCCGTTGCCACCATATATCGCTAACATTATACACGTAACACACAACACTTATATAAACACTCCCATTCCCCCTCTCCTCCTTGGCCCTGACGTGACACATAGCGCTTAGAAGGTTTGGGTAGGGATCCGGGTGAGTGGAATTCGACACGCTAAATATTGATCTCTTGAAGGTGATTTTTCTTGTTGTATTCTTGATAGATTTTCAATCATAAATGACGGTGCCCAGCATGTCATTGTATGAAGTATAACATATGCTTATATGCTTTATTATACTCGGACATCATTATCATGTAACATTGTCTATAACATTATGAAAAATTCAATAAACTTTGTGTTAACAAAATGAGCACTGTCTGCAAGTCTGTTTGTGCAGCTCCATGTGTCGCGCAGCCTTGCATTAGGAGGGAGTCCTTGTGTCGGGGAGTTCAGTCGCCCTCTCCCCGTAGCACTGAGAAGGAGACTCTGTGTGGACTCTGGCCTGAGGGGCTGCAACCACAACCACTACAATGGGATGGGTTCAGTGCAGAACCCCTGATATGGCCAATTTGGGTTATATCAGTACCTGGATTCAGTGCTTAACTTGTAAAAAGAATAAGTGCCAGGGCTGTCGTCAGGAAGCCTCTGAAGCTTGCACCACCCGTTCCCCCCCCCCCCCGCCACGCTGCCAATGGTGGTAACAACACAATTACTAACCCTCCCACTCCTACAAGGGTCACAATTCAGACTAATACAGGCCCCAAAAGCTTTAAGAACGGATTGGGTGGCCGGTATTAGTTATTTTAATGTATGTTGAATTAATAAACAACTGTTGTTGTGCTCATCTCTGAAAAACACAAACGGCGCCACCCTGTGGCAGACTGTCATAAGACCTGGTGTTGACAATTAAGTGCCGGTGCGAGCACTGGAAACTACCAGCTCAATTTAAGCACTGCCTGAATTTTAGTAACATTACTGCGTGTCAAGGGAGTAGAGGTGATGAAGATCTGTGGGGAAGGGTGGAGACCAACTGGACTGTGGGATGCTACGGAAGGCAGTGTCCTGGGCAGGTGGGATGACCGCGGGATATGACCTCTGAGGTAGTGCTTCCAGTGGTTTTCAGTCTTTCATCACTTTCTCCTCTCTCTCTCTTTTCATAGGTGGGTGTTTATCCATGAGAAGGCCTACCAGGTCCGGGACACCGCCATCGAGTCCTCCGTCATGACCAAGGTCAAGGGCTTCGGGAAGTATAGCGAGAAGGTCATGGATGTGGCAGACTATGTCACACCCCCACAGGTGAGTCGCGGAATCAAAGCACAACCAGGGGAAACCTAAACCACCCATTCTTGACAGTCCTCAATCTCCCAATCTCCAATGCACTCCTCAAAATTCTAATACTCTTTTCAACCCCAAATCTCTAACACAGTTGTCATCCCCAAATCTCTAGCACAGTACTCAACCCCAAATATTTATCACACTCCTCAAACACAAATCTGTAATATACTCTGCAACCTCAAATCAATAACACAGTCTGCAACCCAAATCACCAACACAATCCTCAACCCAAATCACCAACACAATCCTCAACCCAAATCACCAACAGAATCCTCAACCCAAATCACCAACCGAATCCTCAACCGAATCCTCAACCCAAATCACCAACACCATCCTCAACCCAAATCACCAACACAATCCTCAACCCAAATCACCAAAGAATCCTGAACCCAAATCACCAACAGAATCCTCAACCCAAATACCCAACAGAATCCTCAACCCAAATCTCCAAGCGAATCCTCAACCCAAATCACCAACACTATCCTCAACCCAAATCACCAACTCAATCCTCAACCCAAATACACAACAGAATCCTCAACCCAAATCACCAACACTATCCTCAACCCAAATCACCAACTCAATCCTCAACCCAAATACCCAACAGAATCCTCAACCCAAATCACCAACACTATCCTCAACCCAAATCACCAACACAATCCTCAACCCAAATCACCAACACTATCCTCAACCCAAATCACCAACACAATCCTCAACCCAAATCACCAACACTATCCTCAACCCAAATCACCAACACAATCCTCAACCCAAATCACCAACACAATCCTCAAATTTCTAATCTATGCCTTATCTCCACACCTCTCCCATACTAACCAACTCCAAGTTCCTACCATGGTCTTCACCCAAACCTTACCACTCTTTGTAGTTATTAAAACCATTGCCCCTTGCTGAGGGCAGTGCCACCCTGCACTTTCATTGAGGTTATGGCTGGCCCTGCTTTTTCCACCCATGACCTTGGCATTGGTGAGCCCACAGGGGTGCTCCACCGCCACAGGCGAGCACAACTGCTGACCCCTTGCCTACTATGGGACCAGGTATGATTTGTGCCAGCTGAGATTATAGTGAAGGGCACAGATGTATTTGTCCGTACCCCTGGGGGAATCTGCCACACCTCCTCTACAAGTCACCAGTGACTCATGTCCTCCTGCTGAGTCTGATGCATGGCTATCGAGTGGCACAAACATTTGATGCATGGCTATCGAGTGGCACAAACATTTGATGCATGGCTATAGAGTGGCGCAAACATTTTATGCACGGCTATCAAGTGGCACAAACATTTGATGCATGGCTATAGAGTGGCAAAAACATTTGATGCACGGCTTTCGAGTGGCACAAACATTTGATGCATGGCTATCGAATGGCACAAACATTTGATGAATGGCCCGGGGCACCTGCATGAGGTGCATGGAAGTTGTCCTTTGCAAGGAAATGGTGACAGCCGCACAAGATGGCGGTTCAGTGTCAGTTCTTAGTTCATCTGAAGCTCTACAGCAACCCCTTGGAGAGCAGCCTGACCAGGCACAGGGCATGCATTCTTGCTGTGCCATGCCAGGAAGACCCATGACTGGAACAAGCCTGTTTGATCCTCGCTCCCGGATTTCAGAAAGGGACTCAAGACCTGGTTTTTCGACCTAATCACAGTAAGAACGTAGCTCCTGATACCCTTGCGGGTGATATGCCGTACTGCACAAATCCGAGTTGATTGATTGATTTGATGGTCCGTGCTGGAAATATTTAAGCTGAACTGCCTGGAGGGTAGACGAGCTGCTGGCCATGGACGCACAAGCAGGACCCGGCTTTATGAATCCTGAAGACACATGACTCCAGAGTTTGAGCCTAGGCCTCAAGAGTCGGGAGGCAACGACCATCCATGGCCCCCTTAAGATGCCGGCTTCACCTGCGATCAGGAGTCACTGGAAGTGTCTGAACTGTCTCTCTATGTCTCACCACTCTGGACGTGTCACAGTTGACCCTCGAGTGGGGGGCCAGTGGGTCTCAGCAGTCCTTCAACAAGCAGCCCTGAAATCCGGGTCCCTTAGATATGGGTCCTCGCGAAGACCTGCTGTGGATGCTGTGACTGTGTCTATTGCAGCGCAAGAAGTCCCACCAATGGTACACTGGCCTTTATACCTATTTGAGCTGCTGAGCTGTGTCCGGTCCCTCCCCCCTCCATTGAGCCAGCAATGAATTCCCAGTGTCCCCCAGTAACTGGAAGCTGGGTCTTTAGCTTATAAAACGAGCATCTTTCAGGGGTTGTGAATTTCAGTTCACTGTGGGGTTTTGGAGACGTTTTGCACATTCTCAGCTTCTGGGTCCAAACCCCCTGAGGAGTCCCTCACTGCAGCCGAAGCATCTGAAAACAAGGGGGAGAGGGCAGACAGGCCACAGCATGCTGGACACTCCTGTCATGTTGGAGTCTCAGGCCACTCAGGAACAATGAGCAGGAGAAACAAATGAGGAATAATGAAATGTGCAGATTGGTGAGAACCCTCAATCTCTGTCCCAGACAATAACATCACCTTTAGAGAGCGCGTCAGCTGTGCTCTCATCCATAGAAAAGATTTGGGTTTATATCTCGACCTCAAAGTCTGTTAGAACCTTGTGACTTGTGCTAGAAATGGTCATTAATTGGGTGTTTATGTTACATATACAAATACAAAACTATTGATAATAAAATACAGAGGATTTACTGGACATTTGGGATAGATTCATTTTTGATGCATATTATTTACAAATGGCCTGCTGCTGCTCTCATTGCCTACGATGCTTAGCGCCACACACAACCATTGCACCATGGTGCAGAGGTGGGTGGGTGATATCTAGCGCCATACTCAACCGTGGCACCATGGTGCAGAGGTGGGTGGGTGATATCTAGCGCCATACTCAACCGTGGCACCATGGTGCAGAGGTGTGTATGTGAGTCTAGCCCCACACACAACCATTGCACCATGGTGCAGAGGTGTGTATGTGAGTCTAGCCCCACACACAACCATTGCATCATGGTGCAGAGGTGTGTGTGTGATGTCTAGCACCTCGCTCAACAGTTGCACCTTGGTCCAGAGTTGTGTATGTGAGTCTAGTGCCCCGCACAACCATTGCACCATGGTGCAGAGGTGTGTATGTGAGTCTAGCCCCACACACAACCATTGCATCATGGTGCAGAGGTGTGTGCGTGATGTCTAGCACCTCGCTTAACAGTTGCACCTTGGTCCAGAGTTGTGTATGCGAGTCTAGTGCCACGCACAACCATTGCACCATGGTGCAGAGGTGTGTATGTGAGTCTAGCCCCACACACAACCATTGCATCATGGTGCAGAGGTGTGTGCGTGATGTCTAGCACCTCGCTCAACAGTTGCACCATGGTCCAGAGTTGTGCATGTGAGTCTAGTGCCACGCACAACCATTGCACCATGGTGCAGAGGTGTGGGTGTGATGCCTAGTGCCCCACACAACCGTTCAACCATGGTGCAGAGGTGTATGCATGATGTCTAGTGCCACACACAACCGTTGCACCATGGTGCAGAGATGTGTGCGTGATGGCTAGCGCAATGCACAACCATTGGACTATGCTGCAGAGGTGTGTATGAGAATCTAGTGCCACACACAACCATTAAACCATGGTGCAGAGGTGTGTGTGTGATGTCTAGCACCACACACAACCGTTGCACCATGGTGCAGAGGTGTGTGCGTGATGTCTAGCACCACACACAACCGTTGCACCATGGTGCAGAGGTGTATGCATGATGTCTTGTGCCACACACAACCATTGCACCATGGTGCAGAGGTGTATGCATGATGTCTAGCACCACACACAACTGTTGCACCATGGTGCAGTGATATGTGCATGATGCCTAGTGCCTCGCTCAACCGTAGCACCATGGTGCAGAGGTGTGTTTGTGATGTCTAGCACCTTGCTCAACCATTGCACCATGGTCCAGAGTTGTGTATGTGAGTCTAGTGTCATGCACAACTGTTGCACTATGCTACAGAGGTGTGTATGTGAGTCTAGTGCTACGCACAACCATTGCACCAAACTGCAGAGGTGGGTGGGTGATATCTAGCACCATACTCAACCGTGCCACCATGGTGCAGAGATGTGTGATGTCTTGCACCACACACAACCGTTGTACCATAGTGCAGAGGTGTGTGGCTGATGTCTAAGGGCACGCACGACTATTGCACCATGGTGCAGTGATGAGTATGTGAGTCTAGCCCCACGCACAACCATTGCACCATGGAGCAGAGGTGTGTGTGTGATGCCTAGTGCCTCACACAACCGTTCAACCATGGTGCAGAGGTGTATGATTGATGTCTAGCACCACACAACTGTTGCACTATGCTGCAGAGATGTGTATGTGAGTCTAGTGCCACGCACAACCATTGCACCATGGTGCAGAGGTGGGTGGGTAATATCTAGTACCATACTCAACCGTGGCACCATGGTGCAGAGGTGTGTGATGTCTAGCGCCATGCACAACTGTTGCACCACGCTGCAGAGGTGTGTGAGTGATGTCTTGCACCACGCACAATCTTTACACCATGGTGCAGAGGTGTGTGCATGATGTCTAGCGCTACACACAACCGTGCACCATGGTGCAGAGATATGTGTTTGATGCCCAGCACTTCACACAACCCTTGCACCATGGTGCCGAGCTGTGCGCATGATGTATAGCACTATGCACAACTGTTGCACCATGGTGCAGAGGTGTGTGGGTGATATCTTGCACCACACACAATCTTTACACAATGGTACAGAAGTGTGTGCATGATGTCTAACGCCACACACAACCGTGCACCGTGGTGCAGAGATATGTGTGTGATGCCCAGCACTTCACACAACCCTTGGTCTCTTCCGCAATCCCCACGCTCTACCGAGAGGCATATCAGACCATTCTCCAGTGAGGGTGGAATTTACATATTTTGGTCGTCAGCCGCGAGCCCCGATAATTCTTAGCCCCTGGTTATTGACAATTCCTAATATCAAGGAGGAAATACTCACCCAGACCACCAACTACTTCAAAGAAAATGTGGGATCCGTGGACTCAGCGCAGATAGTTTGGGAGGCCTTTAAGGTGGTGGTGAAAGGTCAAGCCCTCGCCCTTAAAGTCGGCTATACCAAAAAGAGGCAACAGCAAATAGCCCACTTGGAAGGTGAGCTCCACATCTTAGAAGATGAAAGTATCAATACCCCCTCGGAGGAGGTCAGGCATCGCCTGATGCTTAAACAAAAGGAGTATAAGATCCTGGTTAATGACAAGATGAAGGCCAAACTCCTCCATACTAAACATAGGTTATTTGAACTGGGAGACAGGGCGGGTAAATTACTAGCCTGGTTGGAGAAGAGGGAGCAGGGTGAGAGATGGGAGCCAAGATTGACACTTAGGGATGGGTCACAGATTACACACCCAAAAGACATAGCGGATGCATTCGCGGACCACCTGGAACAAATATACACCTCATCCACCGCATACACGCTGGAGGACTCCCGACTACTCTTCTCGGACAGTAATTTGCAGACACTTTCTGATAGTGAAAGAGAGGCTCTAGACGAAGACTTGACAGACCTCGAAATGCAGCAGGCTATGAGCAAAATTCAATCAGGGAAAGCGATGGGGCCTAATGGGACCCCCATAGAATTCCTGAAAGTGGTTACTACCCAGGCGGCGCCTCATTTGCGGGCCATGTATGATGAGAGCTATGAGAAGGGGATCCTACCAGAGGATCATCGACTAGCATCTATCGTGGAGATCCAAAAGCCGGAGAAACCTGCTGACAACTGTGGCTCCTACCGCCCTATTTCCCTGATCAATGCGGAAGCGAAGATCCTAGCGAAAGTACTGGCATTACGCTTAGTCAAGGTTATTTCATAGTTAGTCCACCCAGATGAATCTGGCTTAATGCCAGGGAGAAATACGGCGCTCAATATCCGTCGTCTTCACAATGTGCTCGCATGCCGTGAGTGTATTGAGGGAGTCGCAGTGGTCCTATCCCTGGATGCCTCAATGGCGTTCGATTCCATCGAATGGCCATATTTATTTGATGTTCTGAGACGTGTGGGCTTTGATCTGAAGTTCATGGGCTGGGTGAGGCTGCTCTAAACAGATATTCGTGGGCAAGTTTGAGTAAATAATTACACGACTCGAATATTCTCACTGAAAAGGGGCACTAGACAGGGGTGTCCTCTATCCCTCCTAATCTTCTCCTTAATGTTGGAACCGCTAGCATCCTGGGTCAGACGAGACGTCATCGTGCGAGGAGTGAAGTGGGTGGAAGGGCATGATGACCGAATATCGCTTTATACTGATGACATATTGCTTTATCTCGCCTCCCCCTATAGATCCCTACATGGGGTATTAAATATGGGGCAAGTCGATAATGTTTGTCCTCAGGGGACCGGTTCCCCGGGTTCCCCCCGGGATGCAAGGTAGAGGTGACCACAGAGGGTTTTCGATACTTGGGGGTTTTTAGAACCCCAGACACCCAACTCTTTTATGATCGGAATCTGGCTGCTCCTCTTGCCCGATTACGTACTGATGTTACACACTGGTGGTCTCTGCCCCTGTCTCTAGTGGGTCGGGCAGCTCTTTTTAAGATGCTGGCCATTCCACGATTCCTCTATATTCTTCTAAACTGTCCACACAAGTTCCCGGATGCATACGTCTCAGGGGTGGAGAGTGAAGTCCAGATGCTGCTAGGGGACGGGGGAGCCCGCGCTTAGCAATGAACAAGTTAACCAAGGGGTGGTACGACGAAGGCTTTGCCCTCCCGGACATTAGACTCTATTATTGGGCTTTGCAGCTGATGGTAGTGAATCATTGGATCTACTGCTCCCCGATCGATCCAGCCTACATGTTGGATAAATACCAAATGGGAAGCGTGGGATACTTGAGGGCACTGTACTCTAAGGCTCGGAAAGGATAATATCTCGGCCCCACTGCCCACACAGTGGCTATATGGCACCTGGTAAACTCCCTCTTGGCTGGTCAAATGTCCTCACCAAAGCCACGCCACTGTGGTTTACCCAAAAATTGGGACTTTGGTGTGATCAACCAGGGTTCGACAAGTGGGATACTATCGGGATCTCAAATATGACATGGCCCAAGGGGAGGTATTTAGTTAGCTACAAATCCGGCACGCCATCACCACTGCTCTTCCAGACATGGCGGATGTGCCGGATTCGTCCCCCCTGGAGGACAGACTACTAGACGGGCTATTGCTCACCAAAGCCATATCATTAACATACAAAAAGCTATAAATGTAAATGTAAAATGTAAATCCTGTATTTGTAAAGCGCGAACAGCTACCCGAAGGCATCCCGGCGCTGGGGGCCATCTGGAAGATTAAGCAAGCTATTGCCCAGAGTCACATGGTGCTGGGCTGACCTGCCACCGGTGCTGGGGATCGAATCGTGAGGCCCAGATTCCAACGTCAGTCGCCCTGGCCACAGCACCACACCTCTTCCCTATGCAACAATCTACCCGATGTGTTCTGTAAACTTTGGGAGAAGTGGCAGGTGGACCATGGGCCCATTAACGACTATGACTGGCAAGCGGCACTAATGTCCCCCCGTGAGGCCAACATTACCCTTCGTTACCGGCTTATTCAACTTAAAATCCTACATAGATCTTATCTGACCGGACTAACCCTAGCGAGAATAGGCTCAAGGACAAGCACGCTCTGCCTTCGGGGCTGCCAACGAGATGCAACCTTTTACCATATGATCTGGGACTGCCCGGGGGTACAACCGTTATGGGAGGGGGCCAAGGGTCATATTCGTGAAGCCCTGTGGAAGGAACTCACCCTTACGCCAAGATTAGGGCTCCTTAACATGTGGGAACAGACTGACCTAACAGAGGTAGAACAACAACCGGCAACACTGGGATACACTCTAGATACACGTGAGATTGCAAGGAGGAGGGGGGCAGCGGACAGACCGTCACTCAGAGTATGGGTTGGAGAATATGATAACTGCATGATAGCAGAAAAAGAAGTGTTTAAAGCAAGAGGATGTCCTAAGAAATAGGACAGAAAGTGGGGCAAGTGGAACTCCTACCAAGGTGACATATGCGTAGAAATGTAATTGCAACGCACTGGAGAGCGACACATGACTTTGCCATGATTGTAATTGATGTTTTTTCCCTTAGGGTGTTAATTTGCTGTATAATTCGTCAAACTGTCGACGGCAATATGTACGTGACTATGATCAAAGTGAAAACCAATAAAAATATTTTCCAGAAAAAAAAAACTTGGATTCACTAAACAACCCTATCTCACTATCCAAATCTTCTAAATCCCTAGGTATCACTCTAGACACAAACCTACCAATGAAATATCACGTCAGAAACACTGCCAGAGGCGCATGCTACAAGCTAAAGCATCTAAAAAAATATCAGTTTATCCCGACTGAAGATTTTAAAACAGTGGTTAAATCTCTAGTCCTCTCAAAACTTGACTACGGGAAATGACACCCTAACAAGAACCCCCGAATGCCTCCTCCAGCCCTTAAACTCAATCCTCAATGCAGCTGCCAGACTCATCACAAGAACCAAACACTTCGACCACATCTCCCCAGCCCTCAAAAGTCGGTCTTGGCTCCCCATTGAAGGAAGGTGCATCTACAAAACTGCATATTTCCCCCACAAAGCTCTCTGCAACCCCCAAATATCTAGAATCTAAACTATGGAGAGCAGGGGAAAACCGGGTTCTGAGAAACTCCAACCTACCCCCTAAACTAAAAAAAAATTCATCCCAGACACGATCCTTCTCAGGAAATGCCCCTAAAATCTGGAACTCAGTCCCTAAAGAACAACGCCTCAACCCTTCATTCTCCTGTTTCAAACGAGACCTCAAGTCTCTACCTCTCACCAAGTACCTCAGATAGAGCATGCAATTACTTTCACCTCCCAAAGACCCAACTCTCCTGGTCAAATTCCCATCAGATTCCTTACCAGGCGAACTCAAACTCTATCCTCCTCCCCAGCACCGAATGACTTTATTGGCTTTCACTGTGTATGTTTGAATACCATGTGCTCCTATATATATATTTTTTGTACACGATTTAATGCTTTGCAATTTTACCTCTCACCATGTACTTGTGCAAACTTAACCTCTAAACATGTAAAGCGCTTTGTTACCTTTGGGTCGAGCCAGTGCTATAGAAAACTCAAAAAATAAATAAAATATAAATAACTAAATGTGTTGTAATATTTTTAAGTCAGGTAAAAAGTGTATTTTTTTAAAATTTTAGAATAAATTTTCTGAAAATTCCATACTACTTTCAACGGGGAGATCTCCACTCCAGTGGTGGAGATGTCCACCATTATCAGGAGAGTTACTAATACTAACTTTTTAGTAAAAAATGTGGTCATAGGAGTTTTCGCCCCCTCATTTGAGGGGATGGAGACTAGTAATTCCCCATGTATGCCGGGCTTAAAGTGGGCCGGGTCCTGTAGAGTGCGCCGCAGCATCGGCAGTTCTTAATAGCCGGTGTCGAAACGGGTCCCTATCGGGCTCTCCATTTTTACCTCCAGGGTGGAAAAAAAAGCTTTACTGCGATAGTACCATCCGTCGCTGCTTTTGATTTAGCTTCAGAGACTCACTTTTCAGTTTCATATGGCGCAAACTTGGAGCAAACATGAGCACCAGTTACAAAACACAAGCCCATATTCATGTTTTCAATCAGAGGATGTTTGAGCCGATGTGAGGCTTGAACCTGATTTCTCAGCTCGAAAGTCGGCAGCTCTAGCCCTAGCCACAACCTGGCTCACAAGAGCGGAGGCATTTTCAATATTATATACAATGAAGTAATAGTAATAGTTTTTTTTTATCTTATGCAATTTACAGACATTGACAATAGTCCCAGCTTGTTGTAAGTGTTACTTTTTGTGTTAAATAGCTGAACAAATAGAAAAAAACTGCAAAATACCAGGGGGGTGGCACGCTATTCTAAGTACAGATTTTTAGCTAGAGTGTTTTAGGCCATGCCCTTAATTACATCGGACATGTCCCAATGAGAGACCCCTCAGTTTTTTCATCCCACTTAAAGCCCTGCATGTATGTACATCTACACATAAACATGGTTAATTGCTTCCATCAGTAGATTTACACCTAGGTGAAGGAGTAGATCTACACATGAGGATTCTCCACATGCAACCGTACCTCCTTACCAGGCCCCCTGGGTTCCTCTATTGTTTCACTCAGTCCATCCCTTCCCGCCTCATGGGAGACCTCATCTGGGTTACTCTACCCATTTTCATAGTTTATATTAGAAATGCCAGGCTCTGCTATGTGCATTACGTCTGCAGTACCGGGTAGTAGTATGCAGACCATTTCAAAAGTAATGTGTCCAGTTCTGTATGTGTCCTGTTCTGGTGGCCGCAATTTGGAACAAAAAGTCTAGTCATGTTGGCCACATCTGAATTGTTCTTTCTTGCCAGCCACACCTAATTACTGAAGGTAACCAGATGACCACATATCTTCCCCTTAATTATTGGATTGGCACAAATATATAAGAAGGAAAGCCCCCTACCATTTTCAAGTCCCCAATGATATTGAGTCACTTGGGAACTTTAGAAAGAGTTTGCTCTGTCCTTGAGGCCACCTGTGGAGAACCATGCCCAGTGCTGGAGGCCACCAATGGAGAATCATGCCCAGTCCTAGAGGCCACCTGTGGAGTGCCGTGTCCAGTCCTGGAGGCCCCCTGTAGAGAATTGTGTCCAGTCCAAGGGGTTATCTGTGGAAAATCGTGCCCAGTCGAGGAGGCAAACCTGTGGAGAAGTGTGTCCAGTCTTGGGAGCCACCTTTGGAGAATTGTGCCCTGTCCTGGAGGCCACCTGTGCAGAATCATGCCCAGTTCTGGAGAATACATCTGTGTATCCGATTCTGAAACTCACACCTAAAGCAGTGGGTCCATTCCTGGACTCTTTGGCTTAAGTATTGTGCTCATCTCTGGAAGAGACCTCTGGAGTAATGCGTCCATGCAATGAGATAAGGGCTTGAAGTAACTTGTGCAACTCGGGAACCACAACATGATCTCCGTCTCTGTTAACAGAGAGGTCATATCTGGAGTATTGAGTCCAGTTCTTGAAGTAACCCTGGAATGCTGTGTTTTGTTCTGCAGGCCATATCTGGAGGATTGAGTCCAGTTGTAGAGGCCACCATGGAATGCTGTGTTCTGTTCTGGAGGCCAACCTGGAAAGGCTGTATTCTATCCTGGAGGCCATATCTTGAGTATTGAGTCCAGTTCCCGAGGCCACCATGGAATGCTGTGTTCTGTTCTGGAGTATTGTGTCCAGATCTGAAGGCTGCCCTCAAGTGTTGTGTTCTCTCCTGGAGGCCATATCTGGAGTATTGTGTCCACTTATGGAGGCTGCCCTCAAGTGTTGTGTTCTTTTCTGGAGGCCATATCTGGAGTATAGTGTCCAGTGCAGGCAGCCATCATGGGATTGCTATGTCCAGTTCTGGACATCTGAATTACTGTGTCCAGTCCTGGAGGCCACCTGTGGAGAGTCGTGTCCAGTCCTGGAGGCCACCTGTGGAGAAGTGTGTCCAGTCCTGGAAGCCACCTCTGGAGAAGTGTGTCCAGTCCTGGAAGCCACCTCTGGAGAATTGAGTCCAGTCCTGGAGGATACTTGAGGAGAATCGTGCTCAGTACTGGTAGCCACCTGTGGAGAAGCGTGTCCAGTCCCAGAAGCCACCTGTGGAGAACCGTGCCCAGTCCTGTAGGCCACCTGTGCAGAATCGTGCCCAGTTCTGGACTCCACATCTGTGTGTCCAATTCTGAAATTTACACCTAAAATATTGGATTAATTCTTGGACTCCTTGGCTTAAGTATTGTGCCACTCTGGAGCTACAACATTATCACTGTCTCTGTTAACAGAGAGATCATATCTGTCAAACTGTATCGACGGTCCTTTGCTGGAGGCCACTGTGGAATGCTGTGTTCGGTTCTGGAGGTCATATCTGGAGTATTGAGTCCAGTTCTTGAAGTAACCCTGGAACGCTGTGTTCGGTTCTGGAGGTCATATCTGGAGTATTGAGTCCAGTTCCGGAGGCCACCATGGAATGCTGTGTTCTGTTCTAGAGGTCATATCTGGAGCATTGAGTCCAATTCTTGAAGAAATCATGGAAAGCGGTCTTCTGTTCTGGAGGTCATAACTGGAGTATTGAGTCCAGTTCTTGAAGTAACCCTGGAACGCTGTGTTCTGCTCTAGAGGTCATATCTGGAGTATTGAGTCCGGTTCTTGAAGTAACCCTGGAATGCTGTGTTCTGTTCTAGAGGTCATATCTGGAGTATTGAGTCCAGTTCTTGAAGTAACCCTGGAATGCTGTGCTCTGTTCTAGAGGTCATATCTGGAGTATTGAGTCCAGTTCTTGAAGAAACCCTGGAATGCTGTGTTCTGTTCTAGAGGTCATATCTGGAGCATTGAGTCCAATTCTTGAAGTAATCATGGAAAGCGGTCTTCTGTTCTGGAGGTCATATCTGGAGTATTGAGTCCAGTTCTTGAAGTAACCCTGGAACGCTGTGTTCTGCTCTAGAGGTCATATCTGGAGTATTGAGTCCAGTTCTTGAAGTAACCCTGGAATGCTGTGTTCTGTTCTAGAGGTCATATCTGGAGCATTGAGTCCAGTTCTTGAAGAAACCCTGGAATGCTGTGTTCTGTTCTAGAGGTCATATCTGGAGCATTGAGTCCCATTCTTGAAGTAATCATGGAAAGCGGTCTTCTGTTCTGGAGGTCATATCTGGAGTATTGAGTCCAGTTCTTGAAGTAACCCTGGAACGCTGTGTTCTGCTCTAGAGGTCATATCTGGAGTATTGAGTCCAGTTCTTGAAGTAACCCTGGAATGCTGTGTTCTGTTCTAGAGGTCATATCTGGAGCATTGAGTCCAATTCTTGAAGAAACCCTGGAATGCTGTGTTCTGTTTTGGGGGCCATATCTGGATAATAGTGTCCAGTGCAGGCAGCCACATTGGGATTGCTATGTCCAGTTCTGGACGTCATATCTGGAGTGCTGGGTCCAGTTCTGCAGGCCATCTCCTAACGGCTGTTTTTTGTTCGAAAGGACACATCTGGATGCTACGTCCAGTTCTAAGGTCCATGCCTGAAGCTGGGTCCAGTTCTGGAGGCCACATCAAGAACAATAAGGCGGATTATGCAAGGCTTCAGCTGGAGCCCACACAGGGTGAAAGTGTCAAAGGTAGTCAGTAGAAAGTGCTATGTGCCTGTTACTGTCTTTTAGCTAAAGCAGCAATGATAAGTCTTTATTGATTTCGACTGCTGGCTTCACTAATATATTGATTACAAGAAAGCGTTGCTTCTGCGCACAGGTAGCCGGTCCTGACTCCTTACTCGACCTATCAGTGCTCGCTGGCTTCTGTCATGCGCAGTCAGCCCCTGATAGTCCGCAGCCTGGACAGTATTGAACATTAATGATCGGTGTCCTTTAGTTTTATCCCATCTCTTTCTTCTTTCGTTTCCATGAGTCTTCTCCTCCACCATGGCTAGAGACTCCTCCCATATATTGCCCTTTTCTTCCCTTCCCACAATCCACTCACTTTTGCCCATCCACTCCTGGCTCCCTGTCTTTACCTTGACTTTTGTTCTTCGACCCCTGAGTCCCTGTCTCTTCCTTTACTTTTGCTCTTGGACCCTGACTCCTTATCTCTCCCTTGCGTTTTATTCACCCTCTCCTGACTCCCTGTCTCCTGTTTGACTCTTCTTCACTCTCTCCTGACTCCCTGACTCCCTGTCTCCAATTTGAATTTTCTTCATCCTCTCATGACTCCCTGTCTCCTGTTTGACTTTTCTTCACTCTCTCCTGACTCCCTGACTCCCTGTCTCCAGTCTGACTTTCCTTCACTCTCTCCTGACTCCCTGACTCCCTGTCTCCAGTTTGACTTTTCTTCATCCTCTCATGACTCCCTGTCTCCTGTTTGACTTTTCTTCATCCTCTCACGACTCCCTGTCTCCAGTTTGACTTTTCTTCATCCTCTCATGACTCCCTGTCTCCAGTTTGACTTTTCTTCATCCTCTCATGACTCCCTGTCTCCTGTTTGACTTTTCTTCATCCTCTCCTGACTCCCTGTCTCCAGTTTGACGTTTCTTCATACTCTCCTGACTCCCTGTCTCCAGTTTGACTTTTCTTCACTCTCTCCTGACTCCCTGTCTCCTGTTTGACTTTTCTTCATCCTCTCATGACTCCCTGTCTCCTGTTTGACTTTTCTTCATCCTCTCATGACTCCCTGTCTCCTGTTTGACGTTTCTTCATACTCTCCTGACTCCCTGTCTCCTGTATGACTTTAATTCATCATCTTCTGTCTCTCCCTCCCTCTGTCTCTTCATCCTCTCCTGACTCTTCCTCCCTCTGTCACTCTCTGCTTCCCCCCTGTCCCTCCCATACTTACCCCAACTCCTCCTCATCACGTCTTCCTCTCTCCCAACAGGGATCCTCCGTGTTCGTGATAATCACAAAGATGATTCTGACAGAAAACCAGGTGCAAGGCTTCTGTCCTGAGGTGAGTGAGGGCTGGGGGAGGGGCGAGGCAGGCTTAAAACCAGGCGGGGCAGGGGTAAGGCTACCAATAATCCTCGTGTGGCGAGCGCCTTGAAGGGTCAGAGGCAGCTATCACCGCAGGGATGTGTCCACCTGCTGGGGATGTTGTACATTTCCAGGGCACCATTGTGACATGTTGCCAGGGAGTTCTCTGGGGTTAAATATGGGTATTTACAGACCCCAGCTCGCTCTACCACTAGAGGTGCCGTTGAAGACAAGCAGGTAAGGTACCCCAGATGGGGCCCATCCACCAGCTTTTGGATAGCTCTAACACATCTCTCCGTATAAGGGGCAAAGTCGGCGTCACCTCCTGGGGTGCCGATGTGTACCGCGGTGTGTTGACGGTAACCACCAGGTACTGTGGTGTGTTGGCGGTAACCACCAGGTACTGGGGTGTGTTGACAGTAACCACCAGGTACTGTGGTGTGTTGCGGTAACCACCAGGTACTGGGGTGTGTTGACAGAAACCACCAGGTACTGTGGTGTGTTGGGGTAACCACCAGGTACTGGGGTGTGTTGGCGGTAACCACCAGGTACCGCATGTGTTGGCGGTAACCACCAGGTACTGTGGTGTGTTGGCGGTAACCACCAGGTACTGGGGTGTGTTGGCGGTAACCACCAGGTACTGTGGTGTTTTGACAGTAACCACCAGGTACCTCGGTGTATTGGCGGTAACCAGCAGACACCACGGTGTTTTGGCGGTAAAGACTCTGCTTCACATCTCAGATCTTCCAGATGGGCACATCCACTGCCCTCTTCCTGAAGTCTTCTCGTCTGCATCTGGAAGAACCTGGCTCAGCTTCTCTTTCATATCTGATCTTTTCCTTGCAGACAGAGGTGAAGTATGCCTGCACCAGTGACGAGAAATGTAAGAGCTTTTCATCTGGGACAACAGGAAACGGTGAGGGCTGGTGACTGTCTGAGCCTCTCGGCTCCATCTCTGAACACACAGATTCTTCCTTGGCCAGAGGTCATCTCTAGCTGCTCTTGCTTGTCTCTCTTTATCCCCATCTCCATTCACTGACATCATCCTCTTCACATTCATGCTTGTCTCCCTACTCTCTTTTTGCCTGTGTCACAGCATCCTGCGTGGTTTAACATGGTTGCAGGTTCAACTTGAGAGTGCACGCTCAGCTCGAGTGCTCTATTTAACGTGCATTTAGGTGTACTTCTGAGTGCATGCTCAGCTTGAGTGCTCTATTTAACATGCATTTAGGTGTGCTTCTGAGTGCACGCTCAGCTCGAGGGCTCTATTTAACGTGCATTTTAGGTGTACTTCTGAGTGCACGCTCAGCTCGAGGGCTCTATTTAACGTGCATTTAGGTGTACTTCTGAGTGCACGCTCAGCTCGAGTGCTCTATTTAACATGCATTTAGGTGTACTTCTGAGTGCATGCTCAGCTCGAGTGCTCTATTTAACGTGGATTTAGGTGTATTTGAGAGTGCACACTCAGCTCGAGTGCTCTATTTAACATGCATTTAGGTGTACTTCTGAGTGCATGCTCAGCTCGAGTGCTCTATTTAACGTGGATTTAGGTGTATTTGAGAGTGCACACTCAGCTCGAGTGCTCCATTTAACATGCATTTAGGTGCACTTCTGAGTGCTCTATTTAACATGCATTTAGGTGTACTTCTGAGTGCTCTATTTAACATGCATTTAGGTGTACTTCTGAGTGCACGCTCAGCTCGAGTGCTCTATTTAACATGCATTTAGGTGTACTTCTGAGTGCATGCTCAGCTCGAGTGCTCTATTTAACATGCATTTAGGTGTACTTCTGAGTGCATGCTCAGCTCGAGTGATCTATTTAACGTGGATTTAGGTGTATTTGAGAGTGCACACTCAGCTCGAGTGCTCTATTTAACATGCATTTAGGTGTACTTCTGAGTGCTCTATTTAACATGCATTTAGGTGTACTTGTGAGTGCATGCTCAGCTCGAGTGCTCTATTTAACGTGCATGCAGGTGTACCTGTGAGTGCATGCTTGCCTCTAGTGCTCTGTTTAACATGCTTGCAGGTGGACTTGCGAGCACACACTTGCTTCCAGTGCTCTTTTTAACACGCATTCAGGTGCACCATCCATGCATGCCCTATTTACAATTTAACATGCATGCCTGTGCACTTGTGAGGGTACACTAACTGCAAGTGCTCTATTTAACATGCATGCAGGTGCTCTTTTAACATGCATACAGGTGTACTTGTGGGCGCATGCTTGCCCCAGTGCTCTATTTAACATGCATGCAGGTTGACTTGTGAGTGTACGCTAGCTGCAAGTGCTCTATTTAACATGCATGCCAGTGTACTTGTGAGTGTACGCTAGCTGCAAGTGCTCTATTTAACATGCATGCCGGTGTACTTGTGAGTCTACGCTAGCTGCAAGTGCTCTATTTAACATGCATACAGGTGCTCTATTTAACGTGCATGCAGGTGTACTTTTGAGCGCACGCTTGCCCCAGTGCTCTATTTAACATGCATGCAGGTTGACTTGTGAGCGCGTGCTCGCCTTGAGTGCTCTATTTAACATGCATGCAGGTGCACCGTGCATGCAGGTGCATTCTGAGTGCACGATCGTCCCAAGTGCTGTATTTGCCATGCATTCAGATGCACTTGCGCATGCATGTTCGCCTTGAGTGCTGTATTTAACATGCATGCAGGTGTACTTGTGAGTTCACACTCACCTGCAGTGGTCTATTTACCATCCATGCAGGTGTACTTGTGAGTGCACGCTCGCCTTGAGTGCTCTGTTTAACTTAAAGGAGTATTTGTCAGTATACATTAACCTTGAGTGGGTCATTTATTATAACATACAGGAGTTATATGATGAAACCCCACATACATTTGCCACGTATGCCTTTACAACGCAGTCTCTACCCACACTGCAACATTATCATGCAAGTCATTAAAACGACTAGCCTTAGGGGGGTGCTGGACTTTGGAATTGTATAATGTACTATTCCAACTCCTGTCCACGCAAGAGTAGGGAAGGTGTTGGACTTAAAATCCAACACCAGTCCAACAACCCACCCCCTAAAGCAAGTCGTTGTAAAGACTTGCAGGGTAAAGAAACGCATGGTAACATCGCAGTCGGGGTAGTGACTGCATTGTAAAGGCACATTGTGGTTGTGACTGTGTAGTAAAGGCTGTTTCCCACATACAAGTGTATTTTTGAATGGACGCTCACTTTGAATGGTGTATTTGACATAGATACAGTTGTATTTGTGAGTGCACACTCTCCTCGATGGATGGCGTTTGGTACTGTGGTCGGATAGTATTACCCAGCTCTATGGTATTTAGTGTATTTCCAGGTGAAACAGGTGAGAGCACTAGGCCTCACAAGTGTGCATGGTGTGCGTGCACAAAAAAGAGCAGGGATACAAACGACATAGCCATGACGACGGCTCCAGACCCCACCGGGCTCACAGAGTAGGCCAAAACATGTTGGCACAAAACTAAGGGTATAATTGAATACTTGCAATCAATAGAACCCACACATTTCTCGTTTCTATCCATACCCAGGTACCCTACTAATAAAGTAAAACCTTTGGATACACCTTGAGTTATTTTTAATACATCACTTTTCTGGATCCCTGCTTATCCACTTTGCTTTATCTAAGAACTCCCATTTCCACCTATGGTTGAGTCCACCCTGGTAGTACCATCTTACCAGGATGTGGACAGGCGCAGATGATGAAGCATGTCACGATAAGTGAGTGAGGCGTCTACTCCATTATCTTTGGATAACCCCTGAATATTTAGGACACAGCAGAGGTAACACCTGACATCCTGACACAATAGGGAACCAGATGTTTCCCCATAAGAATCTCTTGTTAATCAGTTGCTCATGTGTGTGTGAGTAATCTCAGGCTGTTTCTGTTTTATCTCTGTCCTGTTTAATCTCAGGTCATGTCTCTCTTATCTGGGTCCTGTTTAATCTCAGGTCACGTCTTTTTTATCTGTGTCCTGTTTAATCTCAGGTCGCGTCTCTCTTATCTCTGTCTTGTTTAATCTCAGGTCGCGTCTCTTATCTGTGTCCTGTTTAATCTCAGCCTGTGTCTCTCTGATCTGTGTCCTGTTTAATCACAGGCTGTGTCTCTCTGATCTGTGTCCTGTTTAATCTCAGGCTGTGTCTGTCTGATCTGTGTCCTGTTTAATCTCAGGCTGTGCCTCTCTTATCTGTGTCCTGTCCTGTTTAATCTCAGGCTGTGCCTCTCTTATCTGTGTCCTGTTTCATCTCAGGTCGCATCTCTCTTATCTGTGTCCTGTTTAATCTCAGGTCGCGTCTCTTTTATCTGTGTCCTGTTTAATCTCAGGTCGTGTCTCTCTTATCTGTGTCCTGTTTAATCTCAGGTCGTGTCTCTCTTATCTGTGTTTTGTTTAATCTCAGGTCGCGTCTCTTATCTGTGTCCTGTTTAATCTCAGGCTGTGTCTCTCTGATCTGTGTCCTGTTTAATCTCAGGCTGTGTCTCTCTGATCTGTGTCCTGTTTAATCACAGGCTGTGTCTCTCTGATCTGTGTCCTGTTTAATCTCAGGCTGTGTCTGTCTGATCTGTGTCCTGTTTAATCTCAGGCTGTGCCTCTCTTATCTGTGTCCTGTCCTGTTTAATCTCAGGCTGTGCCTCTCTTATCTGTGTCCTGTTTCATCTCAGGTCGCATCTCTCTTATCTGTGTCCTGTTTAATCTCAGGTTGCGTCTCTCTTATTTGTGTGCTGTTTAATCGCAGGCTGTGTCTCTCTCATCTGTGTCCTGTTTAATCTCAGGCTGTGTCTCTCTTATCTGTGTTCTCAGGTAACGTCTCCCTTATCTGTGTCCTGTTTAATCTCAGGTTGCGTCTCTCTTATCTGTGTCCTGTTTAATCTCAGGTTGCGTCTCTCTTATCTGTGTGCTGTTTAATCTCAGGCTGTGTCTCTCTCATCTGTGTCCTGTTTAATCTCAGGCTGTTTCTCTCTCATCTGTGTCCTCTTTAATCTCAGGCTGTTTCTCTCTCATCTGTGTCCTCTTTAATCTCAGGCTGTATACCCCACATGTGTCCTCTTTAATCTCAGGCTGTATACCCCACATGTGTCCTCTTTAATCTCAGGCTGTATACCCCACATGTGTCCTCTTTAATCCCAGACAGTACCTACACTTTTTGTCTCCTGTTCAGCCTCAGACTCTGTTTCCTCTGCTTGTATCCTGTGTGAGCTCTTTCTTTCTCTCCTGCCTATCTCCTGTTTTAATTCCAGGCTATGTCTCTCCTGTGTGTGTCCTATCTTACTTCTGTCTGTGGCCCCCCTTCCTGTACCATGCCTAATTGCTGACTTTGCTTCTCTCTTTCCACAGGGTACCTGACTGGCCGTTGTGTGAACTTCAGCCCCAAATTCCGGACTTGTGAGATTCAGGGCTGGTGCCCCACTGAGATCGACACTGTTGGCGCGTGAGTGTCTCAGTGCAGAGTACCTTGTGTGACCTCCAAAGGGTGAATCTCTAGAGGTTCTCCTCCTGATGCTCTGGGGTACCACTTCAAACATCATCTCCAGCACTTGTCTCTTCCAAATGGTCAGGTTTAACTGTAGTGGTTGTCTCCTCAGGGTGATCAGGTGTGCTCCATAGGAAAAGTGCCATCAGGGCGGTCTCTCAAGATCACCAGGACTGTGCCATCGGGGAGGAGCTGCAGGGCCAAGTCCGGGTGCGCAGGCATGCTCTATAGAACAGGGTCTGCAGTAGATGGTCAGGTGTACTTTAAAGGACAGTAACTGTAGTGGTTGTCTCCTTCGGGTGATCAGGTGTGCTCCATAAGGCTGGTGCTGCCAGGCCAATCTCTCCAGATCATCAGGAGTGTGCCATCAGGGAGGAGCTGTAGCACCAAGTCTAGATGTGCACTATATAACAGGGTCTGCAGTAGTTGTCTTCTACAGATGATCATATGTATTCCATCAGAGAGGAGCTGCCTTGGTTGTCTTCTCCAGGTTATGAGGTGTAGTTTACAGGAGAGGATCTGTCCTTGCAGTCTTCTCCAGAAAATCAGGTCCTCTCCACCAGAGAGGAGCAGCCTTGGTTGTCTTCTCCAGGTTATGAAGTGTAGTCTACTGGACAGGGTCTGTCCTAGCAGTCTTTTCCAAGTAATCAGGTCCTCTCCACCAGAGAGGAGCAGCCTTGGTTGTCTTCTCCAGGTTATGAAGCATTGTCCACAGGACAGGGTCTGTCCTCGCAGTCTTCTCCAGAAAATCAGGTCCTCTCCATCTGAGGTGTAGTCTTCAGGACAGAGTCTGCCCTAGCATCCTTCTCTAGGTAATAATCAGGTGCTCTCCACCAGAGATGAGCTGCTTTGGTTGTCTTCTCCAGGTTTGAGGTGTAGTCTACAGGACAGAGTCTGCCCTAGCATCCTTCTCTAGGTAATAATCAGGTGCTCTCCATCGGGAGTAGCTTGTGTGGTTGTCTCTTCCGCTCCTCCAGCTGATCAGGTGTACTCTGTAGTACAGAGTCTTCTCCAGGTGAGTGCTGTCGTTAAGGAGCTGCCATAGTTGCTTCCTCCTAGTGATCAGGTCTACTCTATAGGAGAGGGTCTGGCAGTCTCCTCCAGAAAAACAAGTGTCTTACACCCGACAGGAGCAGCAGTAGCTGCCTCGCACAAATAATCTGGTGTTGTCGGTGAAAAGGAGGTTCAGTGGTTGTCTCCTCCATATGATTTGGCATTCTGGAATGAGATGTACAATGTCCCACCTTGTGACAGTCGTGTCTCGTCTTCATCCAAAGAGAGACACAGTTTTGAGAATACCAAAATAGCGTTTTTTTAAAATATTGTTAACCTAAATACCGCCTTCCTATATTTAGAATAGGAATGACAAAAAGATAATGTCCAGAATATTGTGGAGGAGATTATTGTCAACAATAAATTTAAACTTTAAAGCAATATATCATGATAATATAAACTAAATAGTTTTCATTAATTACTTCACTATGCATATATATAGATATTTACAAGCATACATATAAATATTTCAGTATATATATATATCTAGGTAAGAGCAGTTCCTCTAAATGGCCAATTTGGAGAAATTCGTTGTGAGTCGGCTGTTAAATCTAATCTGGGAGGGGAAAATTAAATTTCAGATCTTGTTTCCCTCACACACCTGTTAGGGTGTCATGCTTCATCATTGGGCGCTCCTCGTCGGACCGGCGCTGCAATGTCCAACGGGCCTGGTGGCATCTTTAGCGGAGATCTTTTGATCTGAGAACGCCGTTTATGTGAAGACCATGTGTGTGACTGTGGAGGGTAGTGACTCCTAAAGAATGTAGGGGTTTGAAAAAGCTAAAATAGACCCTGGCCCCTCGATAATTTTAATTAGGTTAGGTAGGGCTGGGACTAAGTAAAACCAGGGAGGCTACTCAGGTGATTCTAGATATCAGGGTAGCCTATAGTTGACAGGGGTCAACATGTTTCGTGTCGTATATGCTCAAAATCGAGCGACACTTCTTCAGGACCGTGGGACCAACCATAAGTAAATATACCACAGTTCTTATAAAGGGGTATCTTGGGTCAACCACACGTAATACTGAACCTAAATATGGTCCAGATTTGAAGGCTCCGCCTAAACAGAGGGAGACAAAAGGCAGAGGACAAGCAAAAGCCACCCATTAACAGCTCGGTCAAGAATTAAAGGTCCAAATATAACGTAGAGGGGTCAAATAACTCCTCCAAAAGGACCAAAGTTTCTACTCTCAATAACAAACTAGTTAGAGAGAAAAACATTAAAAACAAAAACGTCAGCCAGTACACGTGAAACACAGATGAGTTTATGTCAAGCAGTAATAAAAGACTCAATTAACCTTGCATGCCACAGGAGATTACAGGGTATCAGTTCTTACCTCAGAATGAGGGGGTCAGTGCTTCATAGGTGAAGGAGTAGCAACCGGACCACTGGAACGGTCCCACTATGATAAAGATATAACAGAAGCATCGCCAGATAACATGCTGTACAACACGTGAGTGAGATAATAGACTCTATCAATACTATGAGCGTGGGAGGTGTTGCTCTGTGTGGTCAAAATGCTACTTAATTCGAATCTACTCTGTCCTCACATAAAGCAAGGTCCGAGGTGGTGGGGGACTAGAAGGTATAGCACACACTCGTGGTTGTAGGTGTCCGGATAGCAAGTGATGACTGTCACGGAACTCCGTGAGTAGGGACTAACACGGTGTTACAAAGTCCGAGGTGGTGGGGGGCTAAGAGGTGTAATACACACTCGTAGTTGAACATGTCCAGATAGCAAGTGATGACTGTCACGGTAATCCGTAAGCGAGAACTGACACGGTAAACGAAGTTAACTCTAGGTGCGGTATACAGGGATGTGTTCCTCCGGTGGAAAAAGAGCTTAATAGTTCTAGTGATAAAAAGGACAAACACCCTCAAGGAAGTATACCAATTAATAATAGACCCCAATCGGGCTAGATACCGTGACCGGACATGTAGGGGCGGTATAGAGATGTGAACGGAGAAAATGGTGCTGGTATTAACCCTCGACTAGAACTCCGGTCGGGACACCGTAGTGGTGGCGTTCCGCATAGTGAACGTAACTGAAGACTTACCCGAATGTGGCAGCGGGCAGGCCAAAACAGGACGTGTCTGCTCCTCACCTGAATATTACCGGTACTGGAGTCACTTCCTGTATTTGACCGTCAACTTTGTAGCGAAGTCTCGCGAGACTACTCGGGAGGGCGACATCTTGTCCCGAGAATAGTGCCTCACCTGAGAATAGGCAACGCTGTGCGTGCTATGACGGACTGCTACTAAAAGATATAGTCGTAGTTTTACAAAGCTATATCGTTACAGACTCTTGTGCTTGAACGGAACCGTATTAGTTTGCACAGATCGAGATATTAAGAGTTGCGTGTTGCAAGCCCACTTTCAATGGAGGGGGAAGTGTTTATAGGGGCTGATGTTAGCCGTGCAGTTACATACACGAGTAGCAAAGTGGCAAAGTGTATGTGGAGGAACATAACATCCATGTCCAGAAGAGGAGACGTTATGTATGTATAGGATACGCAGGGTATAGCTAGGTGATATATACAAAAGGGTTAGTGACAAATGTTTACATATGTGTAGTTTCTATGTATGTATGGAGGCACGGGGTTCTGAGAAAGAATGAAAATAGTGGAACATTCCCTTCAGTGGCCACAAGTTGTGCCACCACCATCCATGGTAGCAAAGGTGTGGTATAGACAGAAACCACATATGGTGTATGTGTTATCAAGTTATTTCAGTCCACGGGATGTCATCATTAAGACCCCTTACTTGGGAGGATAAGCGAAAAATCCATCTCTGTTCAGTTTCAAAAAGTTTATCGTGAGACCATGAGGGGTTGCTTTCAATCACGGTCCACTGTAAGTCATTGTGTCCATGTGGGTGAGTGAGGTAGTGTGTACTCAGTTTTGTCGTAGATCTTCCACACCGTATATTGCTGCGGTGTTCCACAATCCTAGTCTTGACTGGACGTGTTGTCATGCCGATGTATCTTAATTTACAGGGGCATGTAATCAAGTAGACGCAATTACTGGAATTACAGTTAGTATGTTTTTTCTGAGTCCAGACTTTGCCTGTTTCAAGAATGAGCTCTTTGGTTGCCTTGGTAAGGTCACACACTCCGCACATACCGCATGGGTAATGTCCACGAACAGGATCCATATCCCACAAGGTCCTTTGTTTTGTTGGTTTTTCTATCTTGGGACGGGTATGTACTAGGATGTCACGTAAATTACTTGTGCGTTTATTCGCAAATCTTGGAGGGGGTAAGGACACTTTTCCTGTAGTCAAGATCTTCCAGTTCTTTTTAATGATCTTCTGGATCATGTTAGATTCTGGTGTGAAGGTTGTCACGCATGTCAATGATTCATCAGTTTGCTCTATTTTTGGTTCCAGCAGAGATTCTCGGTTGTTATTGAGTGCTCTTTTGTTTGATCTTTTAATGATAGATGTGGGGTAGTCCCGAGTTTTTAAGTGGTGACTAAGGATGGCCGCTTCCTTTTTGTAATCGCTGGTCTTTTCGCAGTTCCTGCGGAGACGTAGGAACTGTCCGAAGGGCAGGTTGTCCCTTAGGGCTTTTGGATGGTAGCTTCCATATAATAATAAGCTATTACGATCTGTGGGTTTCTTGAAGGTCTTGGTTGATAGCCCGCCATCCTGTAAGGTTATGGTAAGGTCTAGGAAGTGGAACTCTGTGGATGATACAGACCGGGTAAACCTCAAGTATGGATCCAGGGAATTAACCCACGTGAAGAATCTATCACACGTCTCGCTGTCACCTTTCCATAGGATCAGGATGTCGTCGATGTAGCGTTTCCACAATACAATGTTGTCGCAAAAGATGTTGTCTGTCAGATGAAGACGTTCAAAGTCAGCTACATAGAGGCAGGCCAGGCTTGGAGCAAAGGTACTGCCCATACAAGTACCTTGGGTTTGATAGAAGAACTGGTCTTTGAATTGGAAATAACTCTCACACATGGCTATCGTTGCGCACTCCATAATGAACGACACTGGTGTGATAGAAGTCCAGTTTTCTTTTAGGAGAAGTTCCTCAATCACTCTAAGGGTTTCTGTTTGAGGAATATTCGTATAGAGTGCCTCCACATCCAATGTCATAAGGAGGTTCACTTGGTTATTGGTATTGAACTCGGATATGAGATTCAAAACATCCCTTGTGTCCTGCAGATATGATGGTATACGTTTCACTAAGGGACGAAGAAAGTGATCGCAGAATTTGCTAAGGGGTTCCAATACTGAGCCGATCCCTGACACTATAGGGCGTCCAGGAGGGGGATTTTGGCCTTTGTGAATCTTGGGGAGCGTATAAAACGCTGGTGTGCGTGGTTGTGAGTTCACCAGGAAGGCGGCCTCATTTCTGGAAATCCAGCCCTGAGTTTCTGCTGACTCCACGATAGATTTTATCCTCGTCATTAATCTCCCTGTTGGATCCGCATTTATTCTCTTGTAGTACTTTTCTTGTGAGAGTTGGCGTAGGCACTCGTTGTCATAGTCTGTAGTGTTCATTAAGACAATAGCGCCACCCTTGTCTGCTGGTTTGATTGTAATGGTAGGATCTTCGTTAAGGATCTTTATGGCATCTCTCTCGGCTTTTGGGAGGTTGTCGTAGTGTGATCTTGTGGGAATATTATTTATTTCTTTCAATACAGCTTGTTCAAAAGTTAACACCTCATGGGGAATAATCCCATCATGTGGTGTGAATGTCGATGGTGGACGCAAGCCTGAATCCGTGGATTCCTGGGGGGTCTTATCTTGAAAGAAAGCCCGTAGGCGTATCTTTCTAAAGAAGTTGTGGAGTTCTTTGTGTAGAAGGAAATGATCCACACGTGGAGTAGGTACGAATCCTAAACCCCTATTTAGAGCTTTTGTTTCAATAGGCGTAAGGTTTTTGTTTGATAGATTGACCACTAGGTTTTGTTGTTCTTCCTGCTCCTCAATTCCATTCGTTCCTGCTGTTGGGGAATGGGTTGGTCCTGCCATTGGACTTGTTTGGATTGCCCGTCTCGTCTTCTGCCTCTTCCCCTGCCCCGGCCTCTTCCTAAAAAAGGCTGCTGGTTCTGGTTGAAATGGTACATGGGTGCGGGCATATGGTACATCGGATTCCAAGGTGGTTGTTGGCCATAGAAGGGATTCATTGGGTATCCATACATGGGTGGTGGTGGTTGTCCCCAGTTCTTCTTCAAGCTAGAACGACTTTCATTGCTCGATGTACTACTGTTTGAGTTGTAGCGTGGTCTGCTCTCTACCGAGCTGCCATCTGAGGAGTCTTCGCCACAGGGCGCTTGGTAATCTTCCTTGATATAGGGATACACTTTCTCCTTGTCAAATCTCTTTATATCTTTTTGCAGTTTTGCGATTTTCTGACGCATAAGATGGTTCTTGTGATCATCTATCTCGGCATTGATTTCTGTTAGCCTACTTTTGTAAGCGGTGATGTTAATAGAGGCTTTTAGGTTGTTTTCCGCGATGGTAATTTCAATAAGTAGTTTGTCAGCCAGACGTTTAGCAGTATTAATGATCAGGATCAACCAGTCCCTGGTGCACTTCCAAGCCACCAGGGACCATTCCTTTCTGAACCCAATGTCTTCCAGGAATATTCTGGGTGCATTAGTGACCAGTAGGCCGTTCGGAGCGATGTTTGCCCTCAGGTATTCTGTCATCATTGCACCGTGAAGTGCAATCTTAGTCTGTAGTTTCTTCTGATTTGTAATAGAGTTCCAGTCTTCAGTGGTACTGCAGGATGGAGTGCTGCTGTCAGTTTGCAGTAAGGAAGGGGCCCGTAGGATTTCTGACACCATGTCATCAGAGAAACTTAGCCCATGATTATCCATGGTGAGATGTTAAAGGTATGTCCCTAGGCGTTGGAAGTTGGGAATATGTTTTCTGCTTGAAGCTCAGAGTGGCTACTGGTATAGAGTAGGACGTGATACTAGCTCAAGTGTGGGAATGTTTAGGTCCCTCGGCAACAGTGCCGTGCATAAACATGTAATCAGGAGGGGGGACAGGAGAGCTGGTTATTTAGAGAGGTCCTGTTCTAATGCTCCCGGGGGTCTATGTAGGAAAAACAGGTAAGAGCAGTTCCTCTAAATGGCCAATTTGGAGAAATTCGTTGTGAGTCGGCTGTTAAGTCTAATCTGGGAGGGGAAAATTAAATTTCAGATCTTGTTGCCCTCACACACCTGTTAGGGTGTCATGCTTCATCATTGGGCGCTCCTCGTCGGACCGGCGCTGCAATGTCCAACGGGCCTGGTGGCATCTTTAGCGGAGATCTTTTGATCTGAGAACGCCGTTTATGTGAAGACCATGTGTGTGACTGTGGAGGGTAGTGACTCCTAAAGAATGTAGGGGTTTGAAAAAGCTAAAATAGACCCTGGCCCCTCGATAATTTTAATTAGGTTAGGTAGGGCTGGGACTAAGTAAAACCAGGGAGGCTACTCAGGTGATTCTAGGTATCAGGGTAGCCTATAGTTGACAGGGGTCAACATGTTTCGTGTCGTATATGCTCAAAATCGAGCGACACTTCTTCAGGACCGTGGGACCAACCATAAGTAAATATACCACAGTTCTTATAAAGGGGTATCTTGGGTCAACCACACGTAATACTGAACCTAAATATGGTCCAGATTTGAAGGCTCCGCCTAAACAGAGGGAGACAAAAGGCAGAGGACAAGCAAAAGCCACCCATTAACAGCTCGGTCAAGAATTAAAGGTCCAAATATAACGTAGAGGGGTCAAATAACTCCTCCAAAAGGACCAAAGTTTCTACTCTCAATAACAAACTAGTTAGAGAGAAAAACATTAAAAACAAAAACCTCAGCTAGTACACGTGAAACACAGATGAGTTTATGTCAAGCAGTAATAAAAGACTCAATTAACCTTGCATGCCACAGGAGATTACAGGGTATCAGTTCTTACCTCAGAATGAGGGGGTCAGTGCTTCATAGGTGAAGGAGTAGCAACCGGACCACTGGAACGGTCCCACTATGATAAAGATATAACAGAAGCATCGCCAGATAACATGCTGTACAACACGTGAGTGAGATAATAGACTCTATCAATACTATGAGCGTGGGAGGTGTTGCTCTGTGTGGTCAAAATGCTACTTAATTTGAATCTACTCTGTCCTCACATAAAGCAAGGTCCGAGGTGGTGGGGGACTAGAAGGTATAGCACACACTCGTGGTTGTAGGTGTCCGGATAGCAAGTGATGACTGTCACGGAACTCCGTGAGTAGGGACTAACACGGTGTTACAAAGTCCGAGGTGGTGGGGGGCTAAGAGGTGTAATACACACTCGTGGTTGAACATGTCCGGATAGCAAGTGATGACTGTCACGGTAATCCGTAAGCGAGAACTGACACGGTAAACGAAGTTAACTCTAGGTGCGGTATACAGGGATGTGTTCCTCCGGTGGAAAAAGAGCTTAATAGTTCTAGTGATAAAAAGGACAAACACCCTCAAGGAAGTATACCAATTAATAATAGACCCCAATCGGGCTAGATACCGTGACCGGACATGTAGGGGCGGTATAGAGATGTGAACGGAGAAAATGGTGCTGGTATTAACCCTCGACTAGAACTCCGGTCGGGACACCGTAGTGGTGGCGTTCCGCATAGTGAACGTAACTGAAGACTTACCCGAATGTGGCAGCGGGCAGGCCAAAACAGGACGTGTCTGCTCCTCACCTGAATATTACCGGTACTGGAGTCACTTCCTGTATTTGACCGTCAACTTTGTAGCGAAGTCTCGCGAGACTACTCGGGAGGGCGACATCTTGTCCCGAGAATAGTGCCTGACCTGAGAATAGGCAACGCTGTGCGTGCTATGACGGACTGCTACTAAAAGATATAGTCGTAGTTTTACAAAGCTATATCGTTACAGACTCTTGTGCTTGAACGGAACCGTATTAGTTTGCACAGATCGAGATATTAAGAGTTGCGTGTTGCAAGCCCACTTTCAATGGAGGGGGAAGTGTTTATAGGGGCTGATGTTAGCCGTGCAGTTACATACACGAATAGCAAAGTGGCAAAGTGTATGTGGAGGAACATAACATCCATGTCCAGAAGAGGAGACGTTATGTATGTATAGGATACACAGGGTATAGCTAGGTGATATATACCAAAGGGTTAGTGACAAATGTTTACATATGTGTAGTTTCTATGTATGTATGGAGGCACGGGGTTCTGAGAAAGAATGAAAATAGTGGAACATTCCCTTCAGTGGCCACAAGATGTGCCACCACCGTCCATGGTAGCAAAGGTGTGGTATAGACAGAAACCACATATGGTGTATGTGTTATCAAGTTATTTCAGTCCACGGGATGTCATCATTAAGACCCCTTACTTGGGAGGATAAGCGAAAAATCCATCTCTGTTCAGTTTCAAAAAGTTTATCGTGAGACCATGAGGGGTTGCTTTCAATCACGGTCCACTGTAAGTCATCGTGTCCATGTGGGTGAGTGAGGTAGTGTGTACTCAGTTTTGTCGTAGATCTTCCACACCGTATATTGCTGCGGTGTTCCATAATCCTAGTCTTGACTGGACGTGTTGTCATGCCGATGTATCTTAATTTACAGGGGCATGTAATCAAGTAGACGCAATTACTGGAATTACAGTTAGTATGGTTTTTCTGAGTCCAGACTTTTCCTGTTTCAAGAATGAGCTCTTTGGTTGCCTTGGTAAGGTCACACACTCCGCACATACCGCATGGGTAATGTCCACGAACAGGATCCATATCCCACAAGGTCCTTTGTTTTGTTGGTTTTTCTATCTTGGGACGGGTATGTACTAGGATGTCACGTAAATTACTTGTGCGTTTATTCGCAAATCTTGGAGGGGGTAAGGACACTTTTCCTGTAGTCAAGATCTTCCTGTTCTTTTTAATGATCTTCTGGATCATGTTAGATTCTGGTGTGAAGGTTGTCACGCATGTCAATGATTCATCAGTTTGCTCTATTTTTGGTTCCAGCAGAGATTCTCGGTTGTTATTGAGTGCTCTTTTGTTTGATCTTTTTATGATAGATGTGGGGTAGTCCCGAGTTTTTAAGTGGTGACTAAGGATGGCCGCTTCCTTTTTGTAATCGCTGGTCTTTTCGCAGTTCCTGCGGAGACGTAGGAACTGTCCGAAGGGCAGGTTGTCCCTTAGGGCTTTTGGATGGTAGCTTCCATATAATAATAAGCTATTACGATCTGTGGGTTTCTTGAAGGTCTTGGTTGATAGCCCGCCATCCTGTAAGGTTATGGTAAGGTCTAGGAAGTGGATCTCTGTGGATGATATAGACCGGGTAAACCTCAAGTATGGATCCAGGGAATTAACCCACGTGAAGAATCTATCACACGTCTCGCTGTCACCTTTCCATAGGATCAGGATGTCGTCGATGTAGCGTTTCCACAATACAATGTTGTCGCAAAAGATGTTGTCTGTCAGATGAAGACAACATCGTGGTCTCACGATAAACTTTTTGAAACTGAACAGAGATGGATTTTTCGCTTATCCTCCCAAGTAAGGGGTCTTAATGATGACATCCCGTGGACTGAAATAACTTGATAACACATACACCATATGTGGTTTCTGTCTATACCACACCTTTGCTACCATGGACGGTGGTGGCACATCTTGTGGCCACTGAAGGGAATGTTCCACTATTTTCATTCTTTTTCAGAACCCCGTGCCTCCATACATACATAGAAACTACACATATGTAAACATTTGTCACTAACCCTTTGGTATATATCACCTAGCTATACCCTGTGTATCCTATACATACATAACGTCTCCTCTTCTGGACATGGATGTTATGTTCCTCCACATACACTTTGCCACTTTGCTACTCGTGTATGTAACTGCACGGCTAACATCAGCCCCTATAAACACTTCCCCCTCCATTGAAAGTGGGCTTGCAACACGCAACTCTTAATATCTCGATCTGTGCAAACTAATACGGTTCCGTTCAAGCACAAGAGTCTGTAACGATATAGCTTTGTAAAACTACGACTATATCTTTTAGTAGCAGTCCGTCATAGCACGCACAGCGTTGCCTATTCTCAGGTCAGGCACTATTCTCGGGACAAGATGTCGCCCTCCCGAGTAGTCTCGCGAGACTTCGCTACAAAGTTGACGGTCAAATACAGGAAGTGACTCCAGTACCGGTAATATTCAGGTGAGGAGCAGACACGTCCTGTTTTGGCCTGCCCGCTGCCACATTCGGGTAAGTCTTCAGTTACGTTCACTATGCGGAACGCCACCACTACGGTGTCCCGACCGGAGTTCTAGTCGAGGGTTAATACCAGCACCATTTTCTCCGTTCACATCTCTATACCGCCCCTACATGTCCGGTCACGGTATCTAGCCCGATTGGGGTCTATTATTAATTGGTATACTTCCTTGAGGGTGTTTGTCCTTTTTATCACTAGAACTATTAAGCTCTTTTTCCACCGGAGGAATACATCCCTGTATACCGCACCTAGAGTTAACTTCGTTTACCGTGTCAGTTCTCGCTTACGGATTACCGTGACAGTCATCACTTGCTATCCGGACATGTTCAACCACGAGTGTGTATTACACCTCTTAGCCCCCCACCACCTCGGACTTTGTAACACCGTGTTAGTCCCTACTCACGGAGTTCCGTGACAGTCATCACTTGCTATCCGGACACCTACAACCACGAGTGTGTGCTATACCTTCTAGTCCCCCACCACCTCGGACCTTGCTTTATGTGAGGACAGAGTAGATTCGAATTAAGTAGCATTTTGACCACACAGAGCAACACCTCCCACGCTCATAGTATTGATAGAGTCTATTATCTCACTCACGTGTTGTACAGCATGTTATCTGGCGATGCTTCTGTTATATCTTTATCATAGTGGGACCGTTCCAGTGGTCCGGTTGCTACTCCTTCACCTATGAAGCACTGACCCCCTCATTCTGAGGTAAGAACTGATACCCTGTAATCTCCTGTGGCATGCAAGGTTAATTGAGTCTTTTATTACTGCTTGACATAAACTCATCTGTGTTTCACGTGTACTAGCTGAGGTTTTTTTTTTTTTTTTGAAACCGTTTATTGCAGTTTGTAAAAGTTACAGGTATGGGCCTACAACCACCCGGCCGGCCGCTAGAGTGTCAAAAGCATAGTGCATACACACAATAAAAGTATCTCAGCAGTACAGAGTAGAAAAACAGGAGTAATCAATGGTGCAGGCCACCCAGCTCCATGTCCACAGTACGGTTCCATTTTCTGAAAGCAAAACAACAACAAAAAACCACACCCGCAAGGCAACCCGCAATACAAAATGATAACACGTGCTCCATAAGTGGGGGATCCAAACCAGCAGCAAAACTCTGAAGAAGGGAATGGGAGTATATCAGGGACTGGGGGACCGCGCGCCCGCGGCCGAGGGAGGGGGGCCGTCTAGGGAGACGGAGCAGGCGAGGCAGCCGGTAGCAGTGGCGGCTCACAAATACCCCCGCGGTAGGCGTTCCAGGGGCCCCAGAGTTTCACCCACGCCCCAGGCTTACCCCTCGCCACATACACCACCTTTTCATGAAACATACACCAATCCATATGCTCTTTCCAGGCCGACACCGCAGGGGGCCTCTGGGATCCCCACAATTGGGCTATGTCACGCTTGGCTATCATGTATCCCAGAGTCACCCACCGCGTCTGCGGGACCGAATAGTCATTTGGTTCCCATACATTCAGCAAGCATCTCCTCGCTTCAGGCAGCAGCGCGACACGCGTAACCACTCGCAGAACCTCATGCACACCACGCCAGAATCGCTCCACTTTCGGGCACTCCCACAGTATATGCATGAAGGTCGCCAACGCACCACAGCCACGCTTACACATTCCGTCACCAGCAAAACCCATACGTAGAAGCCTTGGCCCCGTCACGTAAACCCGGTGAAGGATCTTGAGCTGGACGAAACGAAGGCGAACCGGGATGGCCACCTCTTTCGGAGAGGCCACCGCGGAAATCCAATCCTCGTCGTCCAGCTCCAGCCCGTCGGCAACCCAAGCCTCGCGGAGACTAGTCAGCAGGCACGATCTATCGTTGATCAGTTTTTTATATATGAGGGAGATCGTGCTGTCCGGGACATGGCCATCTAGCACTCTGTCCTCCAGGGGGGAAGACTCCGGAATGGATGCGACATCCGGGAAGACGGAGCGCAGCGCATGGCGGACTTGTAGGTACCGAAAGTACTCACTGCCCTGCAGCTGAAACTCCGCCTGCAGCGTCTCAAAAGTTTTGAATCCCCCCCTCGTCCAGAGATCTCCCACCGTGCTGATTCCGATCGTGTCCCACTTCTCGAAGCCCTTCGACGTCCACAGGGAGCCCAACCTCTCAGACGCATATAGCGGTGACGCCCGGGTCAAACGGTCCTTCCACCCCATAGCTGCATTAGCCGCGTGCCAGACGCGCACCATGACACGCGTCGGTCCCGTCAGACGGGAGTCGGGCGCGCCAGAGTAGAGCGCTCGATTGTAATCGCCACCGGGCAGGAGCATCTTGTCCATTTCAAATGCCGGGTTCAAGGCGGGCCCGTAAAGGCCATGATTGATTGCAGCAAGTTGGGAGGCCCAGTAATACCGTTTGATGTCCGGGAGGGCGACCCCCCCATCGTACCACGGGAGCGTCAGTTTAGCTAGAGCAATGCGCGGCCTCCCGTCCCAGAACAGGCGCCGCTGGAGGCCCTCCACCTCACGGAAATAGCGTGCCGGAACCAAGTCCATAGTATTCTGGAGGGCGTAAAGGAAGCGCGGCAAGGACATCATTTTAAACAAGGCCGCTCGGCCGAGCGGCGAAAGCGGCAGACGCCGCCATCGCACCACGTCTTCCTTTAGGCGCTGGAGGGGGGGCAGCAAATTCCGCTCATAGCGGGCCTCCGGGTCGAGAGTGATATATATACCCAGGTACCGAAACCCCTGGGAGGCAATCTGGATCGGACAGTCCCGTGGCAAGGCCGGGGCCTCCCCGGAAAGTACGTATACACAGGATTTCGCCCAGTTGATGACAAGTCCTGAGTTGCGACCGAATGAGCGCAACACATCAACCAGGACGATCAGTGATTTACGCGGGGAGGCGAGATACAGAAGGATATCGTCAGCGTAGAGGGACACGCGGTCCTCATGCTCGGGGGTCCAGCGGAGACCACGGATAGAAGGGTGCCACCGCAGCCACTCCGCCAGGGGCTCCAGGGCCAGGGCAAACAGGAGAGGCGACAGGGGGCAACCCTGTCGCGTGCCCCGCCCCAGCGCGAATGGGGCCGAGACTCGCCCATTCACCACCACCTGCGCCAATGGGCCCGTATATAGCAATTTGACCCAGCTAATGAAACCCGGGCCAAACCCAAATTTCGCCAGCATCGCCCAGATGTATGGCCATTCAAGCGTATCAAACGCCATGGTGGCGTCCAAGGACGCCAAGATGGCCGGCTCCCGCACAAATGGGACACGCGCGAGCACCCCGTGTAAGCGCCGCAGATTGAGCGCCGTGTTGCGGTGTGGTATAAAGCCCGATTGGTCTTGGTGGACCAAATCGCCCACCACGCCAACCAACCGGTTGGCCAACACCTTGGCGAGGATTTTGGGCTCCGCGTTCAAGAGCGAAATCGGCCTATAGGATGTGACCCGTTCACGGGGCTTCCCCTCCTTGTGGATCACAACAATTGTGGCCAGGCGCTGGTCCGGCGGGAGGGAACCCTGCGAGTGGGCTGCCAGGAACATCGCACGCAGGTGGGGCGCCAACACATCCGGGCGTAGCTTGTATAGCTCAATGGGAATACCATTGGGGCCCATGGCCTTGCCGGACGCAACCAAGCGAATAGCCGAGGCAATTTCGTCCGAGGTGGGAGGGGCGTCCAGCGAATCTCTGTCCTCCCCCGTAAGGGAGGGCAGTGCGATGTCCCGAAGCAAGGCCTGGGAATCTTCCGCCGAGCAGGGAGAAACCGGGGAGTAGACTTCGCGGAAGTAATCCGCGAAGCAGGAGACAATGGCTTCCGGCTCAGTGACACACGCACCATCCACACTCTCAATCAAAGGCACCACGCGGCTCGCTCTCTCCCTCTTATCCAACCACGCAATCAATTTGCCAGCCTTGTCACCCACATCATACAATCGCCCCTGCTGCTCTCTACTGAGGCCCCTGGCCGCCTCCGTGACGAGGGCCCGATAGGCCGCCTGCTTTAGGTGTAGAACATGCAACTTGGCATCTATTACCCCGCTCCCCAGGTCACCCTCCAGTTCTGCAATCTCGGCCTCTACCCGGGTCACCTCCTCCCGCTCGCGCCGCCGGGCATGGGAAATAAAGGAGAGGGCCTCCCCTCTAAGGACTACCTTGAAAGCCTCCCACAGGGAGATGGCCGACGGGACCGACCCCACATTCTCATCGAAATATCGCTGTAAGGATTTGATCAAGTCGGCACGAATGGTGGGGTCGCGCAAATACCATGCATTGATCGGGGCCACCCTGCCATCCCCCCTCGGGAAGACATCGAAATGCAACAACAATGGGGAGTGGTCTGAGATACCCCGCGCCAGATGGCGCACCTCCCCCACCCTCCCTGCATGGGCCGCCGGGACAAGGATGTAATCAAGCCGCGAGAGGCTACCATGGGCACCCGAGTGGAAGGTGTACTGTTGCAATACGGGATGCTTTAATCGCCAGCAATCCACCAGGCCCAGCGTGTCCAAAAGGCCGGGCAGCCACGCCTGTGCCCGGGGGAGGTCCCTAGGGGGATGGCGATCCATGGACCCAGAGGCTACCGCATTAAAGTCCCCTCCAACCACCAGCAGGCCACTCGGAAGGTCCAGAAGGAGGCGCCCCAGGTCCGCAAATGTGGTGGCTTGTAACCCAGGCGGGACGTACACTGACACAAAGATAAACACTCTACCCTCCATTCGTCCCACCAGAACAGTGTAGCGTCCCCTCTCATCATGGCGCACCTCGTCAATCTCCAACGGGAGCGAGTTCTTGATCATAATACCCACCCCCCGCGAGCCCGAAGTGAAGCCGGAGTGGGCCGCCAAGCGATATCCCCGCCGATTCATTGCATGAAAGGTGTTACCAATAAGGTGCGTCTCCTGCAGGAAGACAACATCTGGTGAAATACGTTTTAAGTACTGCAGGACCACACCACGCTTAATCCTATCCCCCAGGCCGTTAACATTCCATGACAACACAGTCAAATCCCTATCCCCCATCATACGTCAAAACAATCGGTTGTCCCCCACCGAGCATCTTAAAAACAACAACACAGTAGCGGGTTTGCCTTGCGGTGCTAACAAACAACACACCCCCCCCACCCCCCGGTCCCAACATAACTCCCCCCTCCCTGCACCCCTGCATGAGCCCAGACAGCCCCCCCAAAGTGCGGTGTGCCTGTCGCCCCATAGCTAAGTACTAACTAGTCCCCCAGAGGAGGAGGGAAGCCCCCAGCAGACCCCACACGACCTCCATGGGAGGGGAACATACGCAATCAATATATGGTGAAGGAACAACATCCAGAGCAAGGCCTATTCAGTCACCCCTCAATTCTGGTCCGGCGGGCCCTCCTCGCCAGCCGCGCCCCCCCCGCCCCCCCGGCCCCGATCCCCAGGCAGAGTGTCCAACCAGTCCCCAGCCGCCTCGGGGCGGTCGAAGAAGTGCGTACGACCATCCACCTCCACCCTCAGCTTAGCTGGAAAGAGCATTGAGTACTTGAGGTTTAGGTCCCTTAGGCGACGTTTCACACCAAGAAAGCTCTGCCGCTGCTTCTGGACCGCCGGTGTAAAGTCTGGGTAGAAATGTACATCCATGTTGTCCAGCTTGACCGGTCCCTGTTGCCTGGAGGTCTGGAGGATGGCATCCCTGTCCCGAAAATTAAAAATCCGGGCAATAAGAGGCCGCGGCGGGGCACCGGTCTTAGGGCGGCCCCCGGGGACCCGGTGGGCACGCTCCACCGCAAAAAGCTTACTCAGCCCCCGGGGCTGGAGATGGGTCAGGATCAGTTCTTCCACGAAGAGATCCGCCGCCTCCGCCTCTCGTCCCTCCGGCACACCAATAATGCGGACATTATTCCTCCGGGCCCGACCCTCGGAATCCTCCAGTCGCCGGTCCATCAGGGCGCTCGCCTGGCCAAGCCGGCGCACCTCCTTCTGGAGGGCCACCACGTCCGTCGTGAGGCTCGTTGTGGTGTGGGCCAGGGAGTCGACTCGGTCGTTCGTTTTGGACAAGTCTGCCCTCACAAGGCTCACATCCACCAGGACCGAGTCAATTTTTTGCGCCAAGGTGTCGAAACGCTGGTCCACTGAGGCCTTCATCTCTGCGATGGCGCCCATGACGTCCCGGAGGGTCAGGTCCCCAGGATGAGTAGATGCCTCCGTCGGGCCCACCGGGGATGACCGCGATGTCTCCGGAGAACCCTTCTGGAGCGTGTAGCGGTCCATACTATTAGCCTGGTGCGCCGTGCCACGGCGGGTTGTCTTCACCTTCGCCCGGTCGCCATCTTGCCTGGTGGACATGCTGGCTCTTCCACCGTCGTGCCAAGATCTCCAAACGGGCCGCTATACCAAATCACGGGCGTCAGGGGGGGGCGGGGGCGACCACCGAGCCGCGGGTCAACCCACCGCCGGCGGGTCAGCCGGGCACCTTGACAAGACCACACCACCGCACCCCGATCCGCAGCCCGACCCCGCCCGAGAGCAAGGAGGGCGCAAAAGCGAAAGTGAAAGTGCGGGGTACGGGAGTCGCCCAGCCCCGCTCGCCGCTGTTATTCACTTTGTCCCCGGATCGCCCCACTACTCCAATCCGGGGGGCCGGCGAGGAGAAGGCCGCAACCTTCAATCGATGCTCCCACCGGTGTTCGGGGTCCGATTCGAGCCCAAAAAACGGGTGGCGCCTCAGCTCGGGTTCCCCGACACAGTCCCCTCAACAAGGACCGGATATCTCCAGGATTAATTCAGGAGGTCGCGGAGGTCCTCGGGAGCCTCGCACCTACGCGGCCATCTTGGTTGCGCGCTAGGCTCCTCCCATCGAGGTTTTTGTTTTTAATGTTTTTCTCTATAACTAGTTTGTTATTGAGAGTAGAAACTTTGGTCCTTTTGGAGGAGTTATTTGACCCCTCTACGTTATGTTTGGACCTTTAATTCTTGACCGAGCTGTTAATGGGTGGCTTTTGCTTGTCCTCTGCCTTTTGTCTCCCTCTGTTTAGGCGGAGCCTTCAAATCTGGACCATATTTAGGTTCAGTATTACGTGTGGTTGACCCAAGATACCCCTTTATAAGAACTGTGGTATATTTACTTATGGTTGGTCCCACGGTCCTGAAGAAGTGTCGCTCGATTTTGAGCATATACGACACGAAACATGTTGACCCCTGTCAACTATAGGCTACCCTGATACCTAGAATCACCTGAGTAGCCTCCCTGGTTTTACTTAGTCCCAGCCCTACCTAACCTAATTAAAATTATCGAGGGGCCAGGGTCTATTTTAGCTTTTTCAAACCCCTACATTCTTTAGGAGTCCCTACCCTCCACAGTCACACACATGGTCTTCACATAAACGGCGTTCTCAGATCAAAAGATCTCCGCTAAAGATGCCACCAGGCCCGTTGGACATTGCAGCGCCGGTCCGACGAGGAGCGCCCAATGATGAAGCATGACACCCTAACAGGTGTGTGAGGGCAACAAGATCTGAAATTTAATTTTCCCCTCCCAGATTAGACTTAACAGCCGACTCACAATGAATTTCTCCAAATTGGCCATTTAGAGGAACTGCTCTTACCTGTTTTTCCTACATAGACCCCCGGGAGCATTAGAACAGGACCTCTCTAAATAACCAGCTCTCCTGTCCCCCCTCCTGATTACATGTATATATATATCTATGCATACACATATTTTGTTATATAATTTATTTCCCATGCTATTCCTCTACAAACCCATTAACCCACTATATTTTAAATTACCAATTTAACTTAAAAAAAAAAAAAAAAAAATCCAACAATATTTAAAACAAGCAATGGCTTAGCCAATAGGTCTCGCCTTTGGGACGTTATAAGTGTTAGTTATCCAGCACAATATCCTTGGTACAACAACATCAAGTGTTGCATGGCTAAACACTTATAAGGTCCCAAAGGAGAGACCTATTGGCTATGCCAATGCTTGTTTTGAGTGAGTGGATCGTGCAGGTATGCCACTGTGAGGTAGAGATGCTGCGAGTGCTTTTATAGGAGCCCCTGTTCACATTGCGCCTCTTCAAAATGTATCTTGGGTCTGGTGTAATACTTCTAGCCCCTATTCCCGTCCTCTCGCACCCAATGCATCCTGTAATGTCCCATGTAGAGCAGGGGTTGACTCTCCTATTACCCCTGCCCTCCAGTGTCACTTTACCTGTCACGGGTGGTGGTGGTGGTGGTGGAGGTGGTGGACGTGGACGTGGTGGTGAATGTGGTGGTGGTGGACGTGGTGGTGGTGGTGGAAGTGGGGTGATGGTCAACGTGGTGGTGGTGGTGGATGTGGTGGTGGATGTGGTGGTGGACGTGGTGGTGGATGTGTTGGTGGTGGTGGTTGTGGATGTGGATATGGTGGTGGACGGGTGGTGGTGGTGGATGTGTGGACATGGTGGTGGACGTGATGGTGGTGGTGGACATGGTGGTGGTGGATGTGGTGGTGATGGATATGGTGGTGGTGGATATGGTGGTGGCCTTGTTGGTGGTGGGCGTGTTGGTGGTGGTGGATGTGGTGGTGGTGGACATGGTGGTGATGTATGTGGTGGTGGTGGTGGAGGATGTGGTGGTGGACATGGTGGTGGGTGTGGTGGTGGGTGTGGTGGTGGTGGTGGGTGTGGTGGTGGACATGGTGGTGGTTGTGGATGTGCTGGTGGACGTGCTGGTGGTGGATGTGGTGGTGGACGTGGTGGTGGTGGTAGTGGACGTGGTGGTGGATGTGGACATGGTGGTGGTGGTGGATGTGGTGGTGGTGGTGGACATGGTGGTGGTGGATGTGGTGGTGGTGGATGTGGTGGTGGTGGACGTGGTGGTGGTGGGCATGGTGGTGGTGGTGGACATGGTGGTGGACATGGACGTGGTTGTGGTGGACATGGTGGTGGATGTGGTGGATGTGGTGGACTTGGTGGTGATGGGCATGGTGGTGGACATGGTGGTGGTGGTGGACATGGTGGTGGTGAACGTGGTGGTGGTGGACATGGTAGTGGTTGATGTGGTGGTGGTGGATGTGGTGGTGGACGTGGTGGTGGAAGTGATGGTGGTGGTGGATGTGTGGTGGTGGTGGTGGATGTGGTGGTGGTGGACATGGTGGTGGACTTGGTGGTGGACGTGGTGGACATGGTGGTGGTGGGGGTGGCAGATGTGGTAGTGGTGGTGGTCATGGTGGTGTTGGGCGTGGTGGTGGACGTGGTGGTGGATGTGGTGGTGGACATGGTGGTGGTGGACGAGGTGGTGGTGGACATGGTGGTGGTTGACATGGTGGTGGTGGATGTGGTGGACGTGGTGGTGGTGGACGTGGTGGTGGTAGATGTGGTAGTGGCAGACATGGTAGTGTGGACATGGTGGTGGACGTGGTGGAGGTGGTGTTGGTGGTGGACATGGTGTTGGTGGTGGACATGGTGGTGGATGTGGTGGTGGTGGATGTGGTAGTGGTGGCGGACGTGTTCGACATGGTGGTGGATGTGGTGGATGTGGTGGTGCTGGTGGTGGATGTGGTGGACGTGGTGGTGGACATAGTGGTGGTGGACATGGTGGTAGTGGACGTGGTGGTGGTGGTGGATGTGGTGGACGTTGTGGTGGTGGACGTGGTGGTGGACATGGTGGTGGTGGTGGACATGGGGGTGGTGGATGTGGTGGTGGGCGTGATGGTGGGTGTGGTGGTGGGCATGGTGGTGGACAGTGTGGTGGTGGACATGGTGGTGGATGTGGTGGTAGTGGTGGACATGGTGGTGGTGGATGTGATGGTGGCGGATGTGGTGATGGTGGACGTGGTGGTGGTGGTGGACATGGTGGATGTTGTGGTGGTGGATGTGGTGGTGGACATGGTGGATGTGGTGGTGGTGGATGTGGTGGTGGTGGATGTGGTAGTGGTGGCGGACATGTTCGACATGGTGGTGGATGTGGTGGATGTGGTGGTGCTGGTGGTGGATGTGGTGGACGTGGTGGTGGACATAGTGGTGGTGGACATGGTGGTAGTGGACGTGGTGGTGGATGTGGTGGACGTTGTGGTGGTGGACGTGGTGGTGGACATGGTGGTGGTGGTGGACATGGGGGTGGTGGATGTGGTGGTGGGCGTGATGGTGGGTGTGGTGGTGGGCATGGTGGTGGACAGTGTGGTGGTGGACATGGTGGTGGATGTGGTGGTAGTGGTGGACATGGTGGTGGTGGATGTGATGGTGGCGGATGTGGTGATGGTGGACGTGGTGGTGGTGGACGTGGTGGTGGTGGTGGACATGGTGGATGTTGTGGTGGTGGATGTGGTGGTGGACATGGTGGATGTGGTGGTGGTGGATGTGGTGGTGGTGGTGGAAGCGGTGGTGGACATGGTGGTGGTGGACATGGTGGATGTGGTGGTGGTGGACGTGGTGGTGGTGGAAGTGGTGTTGGACATGGTTGTGTTGGACGTGGTTGTGGTGGATGTGGTGGTGGTGAACTTAGTGGTGGTGGTGGATGTGGTGATGGTGGTGCATGTGATGGACATGGTGGTGGTGGATGTGGTGGTGGTGGACGTGGTGGTGGTGGACATGGTGGTGGTGGATATGGTGGTGGTGGACATGGTGGTGGATGATGTGGTGGTGGACGTGGTGGTGGTGGACGTGGTGGTGGTGGACGTGGTGGTGGTGGATGTGGTGGTGGACATGGTGGTGTTGGTGGACATGGTGGTGGCGGACATGGTAGTGGTGGATGTGGTGGTGGATGTGGTGGCGGATGTGGTGGTGGTGGACATGGTGGTGGTGGTGGATGTGGTGGTGGTGAATGTGGTGGTGGTGGACGTGGTAGTGGTGGTGGATGTGGTGGTGGAAGTGGTGGTGGATATGATGGTGGTGGATGTGGTGGTGGCGGAGGACATGGTGGTGGTGGAGGACGTGGTGGTGGTGGTGGTGGAGGACCTGGTGGTGGTGGATGGCGTGGTAGACATGGTGGTGGTGGTGGACGTGGTGGTGGATGTGGTGGTGGACGTGGTAGTGGTGAATCTGGTGGTGGGCGGGGTGGACATGGTGGTGGATGTGGTGGTGGTGGATGTGGTGGACATGGTGGTGGTGGATGTGGTGGTGGATGTGGTGGTGGATGTGGTGGTGGACATGGTGGTGGGGGACATGGTGGTGGTGGAGATGGTGGTAGTGGTGGATATGGTGGTGGGGGTGGACGTGGTGGTGGGTGTAGTGGTGGTGGACATTGTGGTGGTGGACGTGGTGGTGGACGTGGTGGTGGAGATGGGGTGGATGTGGGGGTGGTGGTGGACGTGGTGTTGGACTTGGTGGTGGTAGACATGATGGTGGTGGTGGACGTGGTAGTGGTGGATGTGGTGGTGGTGGAAGTGGTGGTGGATGTGGTGGACGTGGTGGATGTGGTGGTAGAAGACATGGTGGTGGACTGGTGGTGGTCAAGGTGGTGGTGGTGGACGTGGTGGTGGACATGGTGGTGGACATGGTAGTGATGGTGGACGTGGATGTGTTGGATGTGGTGGTGGTGGACATGGTGGTGTATGTGGTGGTGGACATGGTGGTGGATGTGATGGTGGTGGATGTGGTGGAGGATGTGGTGGTGGTGGAGGACGTGGTGGTGGTGGATGTGGTGGTGGTGGATATGGTGGTGGTGGTGGACATGGTGGTGGATGTGGTGGTGGATGTGGTGGACATGGTGGTGGTGGACGTGGTGGATGTGGTGGTGGACATGTTGGTGGACATGGTGGTGGACGTGGTGGACGTGGTGGTAGTGGATGTGGTGGTGGATGGGGTGGACATTGCGGTGATGGACATGGTGGTGGTGGACATGGTGGTGGACATGGTGGTGGTGGACGTGGTGGTGGACAGTGTGGTGGTGGGCATGGTGATGGACAGTGTGGGGGTGGATGTTGTGGTGGATGTGGTGGATGTTGTGGTGAGGACATGGTGGATGTGGTGGACATGGTGGTGGTGGACTTGGTGGTGGTGGACGTGGTGCTGGGCATGGTGTTGGACGTGGTGGTGGCTGTGATGGACATGGTGGTGGTGGATGTGGTGGTGGTGGACATGGAGGTGGTGGTGGACATGGTGGTGGTGGATATGGTGGTGGTGAACTTGTGTGGTGGTGGTGGACGTGGTGGTGGACATGGTGGTGGTGGTAGACATGGGGGTGGACGTGGTGGTGGTGGACGTGGTGGTGGTGGATGTGGTGGTGGATGTGGTGGTGGACATGGTGGTGGACTTGTTGGTGGACATGGTGGTGGACGTGGTGGTGGAGGTGGACTTGGTGGTGGTGGTGGATGTGGTGGTGGATGTGGATGTGGGTGTGGTGGACATGGATGTGGTGGTGGTGGACGTGGTGGTGGTGGATGTGGTGGTGGATGTGGTGGTGGACATGGTGGTGGATGTGGTGGATGTGGTGGTGGAGGACATGGTGGTGGTGGACGTGGTGATGGACAATGTGGTTGTAGACAACATGGTGGTGGATGTGGTAGTGGTGGATGTGGTGGGGGTGGACATGGTGGTGTTGGTGGACATGGTGGTGGTGGACATGGTGGTGGTGGACGTGGTGGTGGACATGGTGGTGGTGGACATGGTGGTGGTGGTGGTTGATGTAGTGGTGGTGGTGGTGGATGTGGTGGTGGTGAGCGTGGTGGTGGTGGACGTAGTGGTGGTGGACGTGGTGGTGGATGTGGTGGTGGACGTGGTGGTGGACATGATGTTGGTGGACATGGTGGTGATGGAGGATGTGGTGGTGGTGGAGGACGTGGATGGGGTGGATGGGGTGGAGGACATGGTGGTGGTGGAGGACCTGGTGGTGGTGGACGACGTGGTGGTGGTGGACATGGTGGTGGTGGTGGACGTGGTGGTGGTGGACGTGGTGGTGGATGTGGTGGTGGTGGATGTGGTGGTGGACGTGGGTGATGTGGTGGGAGACATGGTGGTGGTGGATGTGGTGGTGGTGGTGGATGTGGTGGTGGTGGACATGGTGGTGGATGTGGTGGTAGACGTGGTGGTGGACGTGGTGGTGGGGGATATGGTGGTGGACAAGGTGGTGGTGGTGGATGTGGTAGTGGGGGTGGACGTGGTGGTGGGCGTGGTGGTGGTTGACATGGTGGTGGTGGAGGTAGTGGCGGTGTTGGTGGGCGAGGTGGTGAGCGTGGTGGACATGGTGGTGGTGGTGGACGTGGTGATGGTGGACATGGTGGTGGATGTGGTGGTGGTGGTTGACGTGGTGGTGGAAGTGGTGGTGGACGTGGGGTGGATGTGGGGGTGATGGTGGACGTGGTGGTGGTGTACATGGTGGTGGTGGAGGATGTGGTGGTGGTGGTGGACGTGGTGGTGGTGCAAGTGGTGGTGGATGTGGTGGTGGTGGAAGTGGTGGTGGACGTGGTGGTGGTGGAGGACGTGGTAGTGGTGGTTGATTTGGTGGTGGTGGATGTGGTGACAAATAGTGAGAAAAGGTAAAAGCAAATCACAGAATGAATGATAAAAAAAAGAAAGCAAGATAGAGCACGAGGAAAGAAGAGGTGAGAAAACTGTCACAGTAAAAGCAAAACACAAAGTAAATGATAGCCGTGCACGAGTGAATAACTAATGGTGCTATTTTAAAGCACACATGTGCTTGTCACAGTAAAAGCAAAACACACTGCTGGCACTGCAATAGTGTGTTTGCTGGCCCGGGAGTGGTGCGTGCGCGAGCGCAGTCGGTTCTTTTTGGAACAACATACTCGTGCTTGTGGGCGCGCCCCTGCTCGCTCCCGCAAGATGGATGCCGCCATAAGTACGAGTATGTGCTTCCAAAAAGAGCAGAGCGACGGCTAATGGTCCTGCACAGGCGAGACCTAAATATGGAAACAATTATTCTATTAATATCCCAAACTTACATTCATATTTTAACTAACATATATCAAAATAATGTAAAAACAATACGCTTGTAGCTACATTTAGGTCAATTATATAATTATATTAAAGAAAACGGGATTTAAAACAATATTGAATAGCTAAAAAGCAATATTTTTGACAACAAAATTCTGTGACACAATGTTTTTTTTAACAATATTCTTGACGTAATTTTGAGGTGCTGTGGTATTTTATCCAATCATCAATTTCTATTCTCACAGATCTTCTTGGCCATGGCCTTCATGTGGAGCCACAGTGCTGCTCACCCTGGAGTAACATGTGGTCTCCCTCCTCCTGTATAACTCTGGAGTCACAGTGCTGCTCTCACTCCTCTTCACTACCATGCTCTGGTATGTGTTGGGGATTTAATTTCCTGCAGTTCTGCTGATGCCCGTGTTTGCAGAATGCTGACACAGTGTATTCCATCTTGGAGTCTTTTCTTAGGATTCCCTCAGTGGCACTCACTGCCTACTGTCGGTTGCCAATAGGGGCTCAAACTTATGTGCATAAAATTTGTGTAGTGCTTATGGGTTTGAGAGAAGATCTGAAGAAAGACCTAAAGAAAGTGTGTGCTGTGGGTATAATAGAAGAAACAGAGAGATTGGAGAGGTTGAGTCCTGTGATCCATGATCACATGTTGAATGGCACACATGAGGATGTGTGTGGACTTGCGTGATTTGAACCACAACATTTGTGTAGATAGCCAGCCACTCCTTGGCATTACCAAAATGTTGAACACATTGAAGTGGACCATGATGTTTACAAAACTGGATATGTCAGTGGACTGTTCTCAAATCGAGTTGTGCAAAGATTCTTAGCGTATGATGTCCTTTCACTGTAGGTGGGGTATATCATTATAAAAGAGTGGCCTTTGATTTTCCATTGGTGTCAGCCAAGTTCCGTAAAGTAATTAAAGTCCTGTTTGTGAAAGTTTTTGGACATGTCTATTTCCGTAACAATATATTTGCCTTCGGGGCTAAAAACGACTGACAGACTAATGGAAGGCAGATGCATTCCTTACTCTTCTCTTCCGTGCTCTAGTATTACAGTGTTGCACTCCCTACTCTTCTCTTCCGTGCTCTAGTATCACAGTGTTGCTCTCCTTACTCTTCTCTTCCGTGCTCTAGTATCACAGTGTTGCTCTCCTTCCTCTTCTCTTCCCTGCTCTAGTATCACAGTGTTGCTCTCCTTCCTCTTCTCCTCCGTGCTCTAGTATCACAGTGTTGCTCTCCTTCCTCTTCTCTTCCGTGCTCTAGTATCACAGTGTTGCTCTCCTTCCTCTTCTCTTCCGTGCTCTAGTATCACAGTGTTGCTCTCCTTCCTCTTCTCTTCCGTGCTCTAGTATCCCAGTGTTGCTCTCCTTCCTCTTCTCTTCCGTGCTCTAGTATCACAGTGGTGCTCTCCTTACTCTTCTCTTCCGTGCTCTAGTATCACAGTGTTGCTCTCCTTACTCTTCTCTTCCGTGCTCTAGTATCACAGTGGTGCTCTCCTTACTCTTCTCTTCCGTGCTCTAGTATCACAGTGGTGCTCTCCCTACTCTTCTCTCCCATGCTCTGGCTGTGGGACTACAAGGCTGTTCTCTCTGCTGTAACCTGTGCTGTCCCTCCTCTTGCATTCCATGCGGTGGTGTCACAGGGATGCTTTCTCTGACAAGCCGGACTGGGTGTTTATTACCGAGACGTGGGCCAGAGATTTCTCTGGTCCCTATCTGGTGGAGGCAATCCCCTCCGGATATGCGTTTTCAAGATTCGACAGGGTAGGCAGAATGGTTGGATGCGTGGGCATTTTGTATAAAGATGTTTATTCTTGTCACACCAAGCCACTCACAACGTCTGTTGATCCGTACCAGGCATTATATTTTTCGTTGAAAGTTCATCCGACTGAAGGTTTTACTGGTATTGTGATCCCAATTGGTTATGAGCCCTACCCATATAGCAGGCCATATACTAGATGGCATTTTATCTAATGATTCCCGGATTATAGTAAGAGAACCTATACAACTCTCCTGGTCAGACCATTATGCAATTCCCTTCACTCTCCAGATCCTGGTATCTTATACAGCTCTAAATAAGAAAAATACAATGGAGAAGAAGAGAAACCTCAGCCGTATCAGCAAGGAGGCTCTTCTTAACACACTTAATAACCATCAATGGCTCCCCCATTCTGATGCCAATTTGGCAGCCACAGATTTTTCCAACTGGTTTCTAGTAGCCATGGACAGCCTAGCTCCCCTTAAGGAACACTATGCGGCTAGAAAAAAGCCCTCTGCCCCCTGGTATCCTGCCGCCATCAGGAAAGGATTTGACGACTAGACCTCAACCCTGCGGGAAGAGACTTGTAGAAACAAAGAATAAGGGAACATAAAATTGCCTTCATAGAGGAAAAAGTATTATTTTATTCCAAGGTTATGGAATCCCTTATATCTAATAGGGAGCTTTTTAATGCAATTAAGTCTCTTTCTTCCCCCTCAGTCTCTGTCCACACTGACACCTCTCAGGACCTTTGTGACAGAATGCCTAGTTTTTTCTGTTCTAAGATCACGGAAATATATTCCTCCTTGGAAACTCTTAACGCTGGGACCCCTAAATTAGTCTCTGCCAACAATCCCCTTTCTTTTTATGATCCAGTAACTCCAGCGGAGGAAGACAATACTCAACAACATCCGCGTTCAGGTCGACGCTGGTCATACCACGCTGTTGATTCTTCTTGACCTTACGGCAGCCTTCTAAACGATATCCCTACTCAGATTGGTGGATCGGCTTAAGGAAATAAATGGGGGTTGTGGTCTGGCCCTTAAGCTCCTCACCTCATTCCTTAATGATTGGGCTCAAATAGTAAAAATGGATCAATTATGCTCGGCCCATAGCCATTTGTTTTGTGGAATCCCTCAGGGCTCCTCATTGAATCTGACTCTCTTTAACATTTATGTTGCCCCCCTGGCCAGGGTTGTCAGATCCTTTGGATTGGTGGTGCTGTCCTATGCTGACGACACCCAAATTATGGCGTCTATCACCAACAGCATAGAGGCCTCTGCCACCAATTTTAAAAACTGCAGGCAGGCAGGCAGTTTCTTCCTGGATGGTGGAGAACTATCTCAGACTTAACGGGGACAAAACAGGGGTTTTGATCTTTGGAAACCAACAGCATGTCTGGTCCAATGCCTGGTGGCCGGATATGCTTGTCCCCTGCCCAGCGTCCCAAGGAAAACATCTTGGAGTTAAGGTGGACAATTCCCTCTCTCTGATCCCCCAGGTCAACAGAACTGTGTCCACCTGCTTTTGGGATCATCAGGATTCTCAGAAAAATTCTCAATTTCTTTCTTTTGCTTCTCGAAAGCAGACAGTCATTGCCCTGGTGTTATCTATACTGAACTATTGCAATGTCCTCTGTTTGGGTATTAACAAAGGGCTTATCCATCATCTGCAGCTGGTGCAGAATGCCGCGGCCAGGCTGGTGATGGACCTTCCTAAATCCCATTCAGTCTCGGCTTCTGTCAGTGAGCTGCACTGGCTCCCTCTAAACCCGAGAATTCTGTTTAAGGCTCTTTGTCGTACTCATAAGGCTTTCTACAGTCTAGGTTCAGAAGGCATTAAAGGGCTCTTTCGACGATATGTCCATACCAAGCAGCTAAGATCTGCCAGTAAAAACCTGTTGGTAGTTCCCAGGTTTAAGAGAGTCAGATGGGGGGCAGAGCCTTCTCCGTTGCCGCTGCTAGGCTCTGGAATTCCCTCCTTTCTTCACTTTCTTGACAAATGTCTCACTCTCTCTTCCGCAAGGTTGTGAAGACCTGGCTCTTTACCAGACCTCTAGTATGAGCTCTACGTATATTTCCATCTGATGGCCCTTTCAGCAGCGCCTTGACGCCTTCGGGCAAAGTTTGCGCTTTATAAGGCTAATATTCATTCATTCACTCATTTCCTACAGCAGCACCTGCTTTCCATCCTCTACCCTTTCATTCTCTTTATCACAATTCTGGCCACCACCATTCCAATTCCTGCTCTCCGACCTCTTCTTTTCATGCTCTGAGATCACAGTACTGCTCTCCCTGCTCTAACGCCTTCTCTCCCGCCTCTTCTCTTCCAGGCCTATCATGGTGGAAGCTGAAAACTTCACCATCTTCATCAAGAACAGCATCCGTTTCCCGCTCTTCGACTTTGAAAAGTGAGTGCTTTGAAAACTCTTCATCATCTCAGTCAGCTGTCCCTCAAATTACACTAATACCTCTGGTTCAGGATGTAAACAGCAAAGCTATCAATAGATTTGCACTAAACCTATTAGGTCAGGATGCAGACAGCAGACCTACATCTCCGGTGACTCTAATCTGAACTGGTTCATCACACCGAGAGCATCGATATAGATAGCTGAGGTATCCGTAAAGTTATACTAATCTTACTTGTTCAGGACAGAAAGCAGTTTGTGCCTCAGACAGTAGAGCGATGCCTCAGGATGAACAGATTCTCCAGCTCATGCCTCAGACAGTTGAGTGATGACTCAGGATGAACAGATCCTCCTGCTCATCCCTCAGACAGTAGAGTGATGCCTCAGGATGTACAGATCCTCCAGCTCATGCCTCAGACAGTAGAGCGATGCCTTAGGATGAACAGATTCTCCTGCTCATGCCTCGGACAGTAGAGCAATGCCTCAGGATGGACCGATCCTCCAGCTCATGCCTCAGACAGTAGAGCGATGCCTCAAGATGTACAGATCCTCCAGCTCATGCCCCAGACAGTAGAGTGATGCCTCAGGATGTACAGATCCCCCAGCTCATGCCTCAGACAGTAGAGTGATGCCTCAGGATGAAAAGATCCTCCTGTTCATGCCTTAGACAGAAGAGCGATGTCTCAAGATGTACGGATCCTCCATCTCATGCCTCAGAGAGCAGAGTGATGCCTCAAGATGAGCAGATCCTCCAGCTCATGCCTCAGAGAGCAGAGTGATGCCTCAGGATGTATTAATCCTCCACCTCATGCCTCAGACAGTAGAGTGATGCCTCAGAATGTGCAGATCCTCCAGCTCATGCCTCAGACAATAGAGCGATGGCTCAGGCTGTAAACCTCCACTTGGACAAGAAGTACGCATTGGTGTATGTGTTATTGTCACAGGGCTGCACATGTAGTTACTCCCCAGTCTTGCTTAATGTGAATCGTGTTGCAGTATTGGGCAGTGAAGCACACCAGCTCCCAGCCAATCTGAGGTCAATCTGAGAAGTATCGGAGCACCCTTTAATGAGGTCTGGATCTTCTCCAAGAGCTCCAGAAGGGAATCTGAGCCAGTATCCCGCCGCTCTCCTTCGCTCTTCCTTGACTAGCCAACCGATCCTCCTGAAGAGCATCCACAGACCTAGGGTTCCACCACGCTTCCATATAACACCACCAAAGAAGACATCTTTGCAGTGCTGAGGGACTGAGCTCTGGATATCCAAGACTTGATGCAAAATGCCCCTCAGAAGATGGATGTTGTAAAGAAAAAACCCCAGGCAAGGGGACTGAAATGAGCCATCTTCCCTCATCTGTTCCCCAGATCCTTGGCTTCTCTGCTGTCCGGGGAACATCAGCAGGGTGCCAGGCTAAGCAACTTCCACTGGAGAAGGACACTGATGACGATGAGACTCCATGTAAGTGCCAGATGAGCCCGTTAGCAAGAAACTGTCCCTACTTATACTGGACAAGTAGAAAATACCATAACCAGTTGGGTTATGGTGACCAACTGACGGGCAAGTGGTCAGCTTTGGTAAGCCTGCACAAGGATGGGTAAAGTCTGATGGTTATGATGAGGAAGGATACAAGGCTGTGAACCAGACGTGCGTGGTTGGTCTGGGTGCAAAAGACTCTAGTGCTAAAGTGCCAGTTCTGGAGAAGAATCTATCCGCAAAATGTCACCACTGGACATTTCTCCTTATTTATCACTTCCTCCAGAAACTGGAGATGTTCTAATATATATTCAACTTTACATCAGGCCCTTGGTATAGGTGTACACTAAATCTTGGCTCAGAACAGACTGCAATAACCTTAGGGCACAAATAAGACTGCAGTGCACTCACAACACTGATCCTTTTGCAATAAATACACTTTCCATCAGACTAGAATCCATTCCTAGCAGTGGACAGACTAGAATAAACTTCTCATCAGACTGGAAAGCACTTGTAGCATTGGCCAGACTGAAACTCAACCCACATCAGACTGGAATGCACATCTAGCAGTGGTCAAGTTGGGATGCACTCCTCATCAACACTGATACTTCTAGAATTTGGTCAGACTGGACTACACTTCTTATCAGACCTGAATGCACTTCTAGAAGTGGTCAGACTGAAACTCAACCCACATCAGACTGGAATGCACATCTAGCAGTGGTCAAGTTGGGATGCACTCCTCATCAACACTGATACTTCTAGAATTTGGTCAGACTGGACTACACTTCTTATCAGACCTGAATGCACTTCTAGAAGTGGTCAGACTGAAACTCATCCAACATCAGACTGGAATGCACATCTAGCAGTGGTCAGCTTTGAATGCACTTCTCATTAGACTTGAATGCACATCTAGCAGTGGTCAGCTTTGAATGCACTTCTCATTAGTCTGGAATGCACATCTAGCAGTGGTCAGGTTTGAATGCACTTTTCCATTAGACTGTGATGCACATCTAGCTGTCTATTGGTCAGGTTGGACTGCACTTAAAACACTGATCCTTCTGCAATTAATACACTTTGAACCAGACTAGAATGTATTTCTAGCAGTGAACAGACACAAATACACTTCTAGAATTTAGTCAGACTGATATAAACTTCTCATCAGACTGGAATGCACTTCTAGCGTTGGTCAGAGTGAAACTCACCCCACAGCAGACTGAAATGCACATCTAGCAGTGGTCAGGTTGGAATGCACATCTCATCCGATTGGAATGCACTTACAACACTGACCATTCTGCAATTAATATACTTTGCACCAGACTAGAATGTATTTGTAGCAGTGGACAGACTGGAATATACTTTTAGAATTTGGTCAGACTGGAATGCACTACAGATCAGACTGGAATGCACATCTAGCAGTGGGCAGATTAGAATGCACATCTGGGCGATCAGGCTTTTGTGACCTTTACCTTCAGCTTTGAAAACTGATAAATACAAGTATTCGATAAATATATAAGCAATAGAGTATTTGTTTCAAATTATTTTAAACAATTTAATTGGCAGAGTTGTGTTTTAAAGAAAAGCTCCAAACTAAAAACAAAACATGGAAAATAATTTCCATGGTTCTTCCCTTTCAAACATTATCAAAAGCAAGAGAAAATAAGGTATACAAAGGTACTATGAAGGCATTAAGAAGAAGCATGTCCAAGATGACCATCCCCTGGTCCAAGTTGGCAACCACCTGTTCCAAAATGGCTTCCAGTTTATCCAAAATGGCTGCCTGACAGACCCAATGGCCAGAGATAATCAGGACTACCCAGAACCCTATGCAGTGTCCTTCGCCATACAATCAGACCGAAATAGAGCAAAAAGACACAAGAACATGGACCTCAGAAGAGAACCACCCGACCCACCCACACTTCCCATTTCCTGTTTGATCTTTACACATGAACCATCCAGTCTCCAGCTTTATTATCACTTGCTCATCTTCACTGCACCCTGTTTCTTCCCTATGGAGTCCCCAGACAAGGGATGCACACGTATGTCATGTTACAGCATATTTATAAAGCGCACATCTACCAAAAAGATTTCATGGTGATATATCCTTTCTTCTAGATCTTTCTTCTTCTGTCCATCTCTCACTTGTCTCCTCCAATCACACTCTCTGGTCTCCTCCCTCTTCTCACCTCACCTCTCTCTCGCCCTCACAGGGGGAATCTGGCCTCTAACCTCACCTCCGACCAGATCAAGAAATGCCGCTTCAACCCGGACACTCAACCCTACTGTCCCATCTTCCGCCTTGGAGACGTGGTCAGAATGGCAGGCCAGAACTTCACCAAACTCGCAGACAAGGTGTGTATTGTCCATCCACTCAATGTGATGGGAATGTCAATGGAATGAGAAGGATTGTTAGGGAATGCCATGGAAATGGGAAGGGGCTGGTAATGGGGTTAGTTCTCTCCTCCAGAGAGGCCCTAAAGGGTTCTCATTTGGCACATAGTGAGCTAATGCAGGGCTGGGACGATGCGTGTTGGGATGGGCTGCGAGGATGGGAGGAGAAAAGAGGAGAGACAGAGGTGGGGATGAAAGAGAAACTGGTGCATTCTCCATGGGTAGAGGGACGGGCCGAGTGCACTTGGGAGAGAAGAGGCGCTAAAATGACTAGGGGAGAGCATTGACACGTCAGTGACATAAGAAACAAGGCTGGTGAGCTCTGTACACACATTGCATTGGGTTTAATAAGTAGTGATTAATTACTCTGATTTCACACTCCTGTGAGTAGTGGCATTGCTGCTTGCACTACACTTTGATTCCCAAAATGGCCGAAGATTGGGAAACCAGTACATGACAAGAGGGGGAAATGAGAACAAGGTACAAAGTGTCTGATCGCCCCTTTTGATCGATCCCACGGCCTTCGAAGACCCAACAGACAGGTATTAACATGGAGATGTCATCAGAAGTCCTACTGCATAGGATCTTACCCTGTGGTCCACAGACTCCTGGGGGTCCGCGACACACACTTAGGGGTCCACGTCTCTTTAGAAAATGAAATATTATTAGCAGATTAATAAAGTAACATTCGAAATAGAATTTTTTTAAAGCTCTGCAAATAAGAAGGCATTTAAACTTGGAAGCTAAGTACAGCAAACTGAATCTAGTATGGACCATTGCGAGCCGCAAAGAAGTCATAGGCGCCAACAAAAAGAGAGCATGCGTTAGGAGCAAAAAAAGACAAACTGGCATGCTAGAATCTCGAATATTGCTTCATCTTTTGAAATGAAACTATGTTTTGAATGTTCCCATTAACATTTAAATTTCCATTTTCAAATTTGTTTGTGAGTTAAATACAATATTTAGTAATTTGTGTATTTGTTTGATGTGTACTTGTTCTTGAATTTTAGTTATCGGTTTGAGGTTCAATTAGTTGAAAGTGCTTAGGAGGTGGTCGTCAAAATGTTAAGAACAGCTGACCTACTGTGTACTTTTAGGAGTCCATTAACCCTACCCAGTAAGTCCTCTTTCTCTGTCTTCTGTCCTGCAGGGAGGTGTCATGGGAATAAAGATTGGGTGGGTGTGTGACCTGGATCGATCCTGGGATGACTGTGTGCCGAAATACACCTTCACCCGCCTGGACAGCATCTCCGAGAAGAACAACGTGTCACCTGGGTACAACTTCAGGTAAGTGGTGATCACACAGAGACTATAGAGTCTATGGTGCTGTGATAGAATAACAGAGACTGAGGTATATGAATCTTAAATAAAAGTCCTTGTCAACTCAATTTTCGGTGAGAACAAAATGATGTTTCTGTTTCTGGATGCTTTTAAATGCGAGAAAATTAGACTTCATGATTAGGTTAACTGTTCATTTTAATTTTATTCCATTTCAAAGTGTTGAATTTACAAACGCAGGCCTCTTACTCCCAGTAGCCAGTAGACACTGTGCCATATTTATAACTGAAAAATACTGCCATTTGTTTCAAATGGGAGAAATTTGAAGTAGATAAAATACTTCTATGAAACATTGAGTCAATGTTTTTCTCCACTTTCAGTTAAGCCAGTTGTCTCAATATTTTATGAAGCATGTTTCTTCACTATAAATTCCTCCTATTTAAACAAATGGCTGTGTTGTTCTGTTGTATATATGGCACCGTGCTGACAGGCCAATGGGGGCAAGATTGTGTATCCATTGGCAAAAGGCATGTCCTGTGCTGCAAGTACATACGGCACAGACTCATTCACCCATACACTTATATCTCATTCATGCACACACATGTTCATACATCCCCAAAGACCACGCTCTCACTGACACACATGGCAGCCGTGTCATCATAGAGCCCCTAGTCAAAGTATTTTGTTACAACCCTAGTTTTTGGCTCTATGGATATGAGGCTTAAAGTCAATCAAGCTGGGCGTGGGGGTGTCTGATAACATTGCACGAGGGGCTCGGCCTTCAGTAGCTCACAATGATTTTCATTGAGCAGGAGTAGCTCTCACTACAGGAGAGGTTGGAGACCCCTGGCACGATGTTGTGATAAAACAGCAGAGACCCACAGACTGGAACACACACAGACAATAGATGTGATTATAGAATAGCAGAGACTGGCACACACACAGACCCTAGAGAATACGATGTTGTGATAGAGCGGCAGAGGCACGCAGACTAGAATACACACAGAGACCATAGAGCCTATGATGTTAGAACGGCAGAAACACAGAGACTGTAACACCCACAGAGATAGTAGAGTCCACGAACGGGAGAGACACAGAGACTGGAGCACGCACAGAGACTGGAACACACACACAGAGACCACCATATATGTGATTATAGAGTGGCAGAGGCATAGAGACTGCAACACACACACAGACCACAGACTCCCATACACTCCTTGATAAAAGGGCAGAGACACACAAACTTGAACACATGGTGTAGGAGAGTAGGATCTGCACTTAGGTTGCCCCCACTTTTTTTCTGATGTTAACACTGGTTTCTGGCTATAGTCTGGCTGGGTCCCTGCTAATCAGGGCCCCAGTCTCTCTGTTCTCTCTAAACAACTAGGAGTGCATACTAGATGCACTAGTGATTGGATACTGTGGTACCTTATGAGCCCCTAATATATGGTACCCTAGGTACCAAGGGCATAGGTACTTCACAGGCCTACCAGGGGCTGAAGCATGTATTATGCCACCCCTGAGAAGCAGACTAAATCTGACACCACAGGCCTGCTACTGCAGCCTGGGTGAGGTAGTGTTAACACTCCTCACTGAGGTATAGGTTCCTATATCTCACCATACACACACATATAAACCTATCAGTCACCCCTAAGGCAGGCCCTATCAATCCTGAGGGCAGGGTGCTTGGTTTACAATGTGTGGGGCTGCCTCTGCATAAGCAGGACCCCTCTGCAGCTGGCAGAGTCTATTCTCTGTGGCTGTTTGTGGATGCGGTTAAACCATATACTCTTAAGTGCATTATAACCCAACGGTAAATGCTAACTTTGGAATGACTGCATCAAAACATGTTGTGTTTGGTGTCAAACAACTTGGAATCATACCCCCACACCAGTAACTGGTGTGGCAGTATGATCCCACCCTTCTAGAGGGTACGACATGTACCCACTGTGGAAACACGGTAGAAATCTGAAAGAGCCCTTGCATCACAAAATGGATGCCACCAGCACAGACACTGGGCTGCCCTCCTGCTGCTGACTGAAACTCGCAGTGGAGGAGGCCCAACAATAGGCATCCTGTCACAGGGAGGTGTCACCACCTTCCAGACAGGACTTAGTGTATTGGGGCTGGGTGGGTGCACGCCTAGAGTGCTTTGAAGTCCTGCACTGGGGGAGCAGTAGGCTCTTCTGTGCATATGCCAGCTCAAACCGGTTCAGGGGCTACCTGTCCCGGCTCTGGCACGAAACTGGACAAAGGGAAGTGGGTGTAACCACCCCCTACCCTGACCCTCCCAGAGGAGTGGTCATAAAGCTAGTACCTCCCTTTCTTTTAGTATAATATAGGGAACCCTTGCCATTGCAAACCAGATATCCCTGGATGACGCTTTACAAGAAGAATCCTGGCCCTTCGACGTTCCACTACCTTTGGAAGACGGAAGAATCTCCCTTGGAGTCAAGGAGTGACTCCCCTGCTTGGCAGGGACCAAAAACTCTAATCAATGGTCGCAAACTTTCCCGCTCCCGCCGGAGTCCGAAGTCCCTGCAGCCCCGGAAGTGGATTTCCTGACCTCTCGATGGCCATTGTGAGTCCCCAGTAGAGCTGAGGCGAGTGGACCCCACGACTGACGAGGAACAGCAATACCCGGGTACCGTGCACTATTGTCAAGTGCAACCCCTTCACGAAATTCTACGAACTTGTGCATTGGACCATTTGTGGCCCAAGCCTCCAGCAGGTTGTGCACCGAAAATCAGAGGCCTACCCCGTCTCAAGTGACTGTGGGCTCCTGTAAAGCATTTCCTCATGAGGCATCTTTGCGATCCCTTGCCCATTGGCTTGTGGGTCCCCTGAAGACTTTCTGATCAAACCAAAGGAATCCTCTGATTGCTCCAGGCCTGCCCTCACTCACCTTTGCTGGGTGAGTCCCTCAAACCTTGCTGGTCTGCACCACTGACTTTATTCACTTTCCACAAGACTTGCTGTTGCCAAGGCTTGTTGGCTCCAATCTGGTTTCCAACACCTCAGTAAGCTGCAAACTTCATGGGACACTCCGAATCCAGCCGTTGGTCATCGCCGATGCCTCCTGGACCTTGTGAGTGAAGAGTCAAAACACCCTTGATCACCTGAAATCACCCGACTTCCGTGGGCATCCATCTTCCTGGCCCCGGGTCACTGGCAAGTGACTGTGAACCCTGTCCCTTCTGCTTTCAGGTCATCTTCATCCTGAATCCAGCCTTGGATTCCACTGGACACTTCTTCAGACTTCGCAAGCAGCAAATCTTCTTTGGCTTCCATAGAAAACAGCGACGCGACGCGACCCGACACCATAAGACACCTATGCACCCGACTTCCCTGGGTGAGGTAACTCGTGCACTCCGGTGTCCTAGTGTGTGTTGGCCCTTGAATTACTTACCTTGTAAGTGGCTTGCTTGTAGACTTCCTCGAAGTACCCTAAAAATTTAAAAATCCAACCGCGACTCGCTAATTGAAATCAATAGGGAACCCGCGGCTGTGTTCTCACACTGCACGCGTCACCCGTGGGTCTTTTACTTACCTGCCTTGGGTGGATTAGTGAAGCCCCAGCGATTCTACAGGCCCTAGGACATGTCCCTCTGCAAGTCGACTTTCCTAAACCTCTTTTTTAGTAAATGGTCTGGTACGCCCCTAGGGCCCCAGCCATATTTGTGCTTAACTTATTGTGAAACATTGATATTTGAATGTGTTCCTGACTTCTAATCTCATAAAGAGATTAGTAGAGTGTGTCTAGAAATTAAATACATATATATTTGATACACATACCTGTGTGGTGTCCTTTCATTTGGTAATTCAAGAAATTATAAGGTAAAACAAGCTGCTTTACATTCCTCAGAGACTTAGCCTGAAGGCTGCTCTCCACAGCTACCTCTAGGATATCTTCTTCTTTAAAAGGTTGTCTAAACCTATCTACCATAAGAGTCGAATTGGACTGGTGCAAGGTGGCCACTATAACTAGTGACCAGCATATGTCAGGCCAACTTCTCACATTGGTGGGCAGCGTGTGGGATTCCAGCTTGCCATTGTTTTACCAGAAAATCTCTATTTGAATTACTAACTGAAAACCACTAAAGGTACTCAAGGTACATATAAAAGTCAAGCTTAGTATCAACAAGTTCTACTGAACTTAGAGCTGTTTGTGAAGGGATAGCACACCCTTGCTACAGCTCAAGCTAGGTTCAGTAGGCCACAAACTAGTGTAGGTAGTACAACACTGCACAACACTAGAATGTCCTCAAAGGGTGGAGACAGTGGGTCCACTCAGCCTCAGTATAAGGACATGAGCTTCTTTGACTTGAAGGCCATGCGTGTTGCAAGGTATCTGAAGCTAGGACAGAGTCCCTCCACACTAGGCCTGATTGATCTGCTAACAACAGATGATCTGAGGTTGGCTCTAGGAGCTAACAGATCTGAATCAGGGAGTGGGTCAATTACAGTGTCTGGGTCAGATGATGAAAATCATGATGACCAGGACTCTGTGATTTAAGGGCCAGATCAAGAAGGATCTGAACACAACAGAGGAATTCTCCCTAAGAGAACTGACAGAGTAGAAGAGAGGGTCAGGTCCCCTTCAAGGGAATCTGACCACTCATATCACTCTGGAAGAGAATCTGTTCATCAGAGGAGCTCATACTTTAATAGAAGAGAGACCTCCCCTGAAAGAATGTACAAACTGCTACAGTATGAGGCGGTAAGATTTGCCATTAAGGCCAAGCAGTTGGCATTAGATAAAGAAGCCTTTGAGCTCCAGAGAGCTTCTAGAAGAGAGGGTGTAGATACCCCTGATGGCAGCAGCAGTGTCCCTAGAGTCAGAGATTACATTCCAGACCATAGGAACCTGTCCAAGGTAGTTCCTCCCTACCAGAGTGGGGATGATATCCACAAGTGGATAACTGCTATGGAGAGGGCCTGTAAAGTTCAACAGGTCCCCCAGAAACAGTGAGCAGAATTCTTGTGGCTCTCCTTTTCGGATAAAGGTAGAGACAAGCTCCTCACTGTTAGAGAAGAGGATGCTGATGATTATGATGTCTTGGAGAGTGCATTAATAGATGGGTTTGGCTTAACCACTGAACAGTACAGGTTGAAGTTCAGGGATACCCAGAAAGCACAGAATCAGGACTGGACAGACTTTGTAGATTGTGCAACCAAGGCTCTGTAGGGTTGGCTGGTTGGTAGTAGAGTTACTGATTTTAAGGGATTGTATAATCTTATGATGGGAGAACAGATCATTAATAATTGCCAAAACCAGTTGTTGCATCAGTGCCTGGTGGACTCTGGTCTGACCTCTCCCCAAGAATTGGGAAAGAAGGCAGACAAATGGGTCAGAACCAGGGTGAGGCAGAAAACCCAGAACCAAGGGGGTGATACTAAGAAGCAGGATCCTAAAGGCTCAGATAAAGGTGGGGATAAGGCAAAAGACCAGAAGTCTTCACAAGGGCCCCAAAAATCTGCATCTGGTGGGGATTCACAGTCTACGAAGGGAAAAGGCCAAAAGAAGCCCTGGTGTAAATTCTGTAAATAGAAAGGGCACTGGACTTCTGATTGTACCAAGTCCAAAGACTAGACCACCACCACTCAAGCCCCTAAGGCAACTGTTCCCCTAGTGCAGCTACTGGTGGAGGTGGTAATCAGAATAAGGGTGTAGTAGGGTTGACCCTGGGTTCTGATGTGGACTCTGGCCTAGTCAGAGTACCCACACAGGCATGGCTGGTTTGTGAGGGAGACATTGATATGTCATTCCTAGTGAGCCCCAGTAATCTGGGCAAATACAAACAGCAGCCTGTAATGAATGGCAAACAGGCTTTTGCATTCAGGGACACAGGTGCTAGTGTCACCATGGTGGCAGAGGATCTAGTGGACCCTGCACAGATCATCCTGGGTGAAATGTACCAGGTGACCAATGCAAGCAATGTCAGGACCAACCATAGTCTGGCAGTTGTGAATTTCTCCTGGGGAGGGCTAACTGGCCTCAAGAAAGTAGAAGTCAGTGCAGACCTCTCTGTCGAATGTCTATTGGGCAATGATCTAGGGACTTCAGCCTGGTCTGAAGTAGAGTTATGGACTCATGCTGAGATGTTGGGCATACCTGCAGAGGTATTTGCTGTGACCAGGTCACAGGCCAAAATGCATAAAGCTGAACCAGCTCTGGTTCCTGAAACTATGGACCAGATGCTACCCAAGAGGAAGAGCAGTAGGGTAAACGCAGTGCCTTCCCCTCTGTCTCAGATATCAGATTCCCCTCCTGAGGGAGGAGAAGCAGACCCTGAAGAAGGAACTGCCCCAGAGGAACTTGAGCCTGGTCAGGTTGAGTTCTTTGGGGCAGGGGGACCTTCCAGGGAAGATCTGAGTAAGGAGCAACAGTGCTGCCCCTCTCTTGAACCACTCAGACAGCAGGCTGCTGCTGAGTCTGCTGGGAGTGCTAGTGGGTCCCATAATGTTCATTGGGATGTGGGACTCCTATATTCAGAGGCTAGAGATCCTACCCCTGGAGCCACCAGGAGGTTGGTAATACCTCAGAAGTTTAGGGGGTTCCTTTTGACCCTAGCACATGATATTCCATTGGCAGGACACTTGGGCCAAAACAAGACCTGAGATAGGCTTGTTCCACATTTTCATTGGCCACACATGTCAGGGGACACAAAGGAGTTTTGTCGCTCCTGTGTCACTTGCCAAGCCAGTGGCAAGTCAGGTGGCACAACAAAGGCCCCCCTGATACCACTACCTGTGGTGGGGGTTCCCTTTGAAAGGGTAGGGATTGACATTGTTGGTCCCCTTGACTCTCCAACAGCATATGGGCACAGGTTTATCCTGGTGGTAGTGGATCATGCCACCAGGTACCCAGAAGCAATTCCCCTCAGGACCACCACAGCCCCTGTGGTGGCAAGAGCCCTCATTGGAGTTTTCTCCAGAGTGGGTTTCCCTAAGGAGGTAATATCTGACAGAGATGCCAACTCCATGTCAGGGTATCTAACTGCAATGTTGAAGGAGTGTGGTGTAAACTACAAGTTCACTACTCCCTATCACCCACAATGCAATGGGTTAGTTGAAAGGTTCAACAAAACCCTAAAGGAAATGATTAAAGGCCTGCCAGAAAAGCTTAGGCGAAAATGGGACCTTTTACTTCCCTGCCTTCTGTTTGCTTACAGGGAGGTCCCACAGAAGGGGGTTGGCTACAGCCCTTTTGAACTTCTGTTTGGGCACCCTGTAAGAGGTCCATTATGTTTGGTAAAGGAGGGCTGGGAGTTACCTCTCAAACCTCCCAAACAGGATGTGGTGGACTATGTACTTGGGCTCCGCTCCCGGATGGCGGAATACATGAAGACGGCAACCAAAAACCTGGAGGCTAGCCAAGAACTGCAAAAAGCTTGGCATGACCAAAAGGCTGTACTGACTGTCTATCAGCCAGGACAGAAAGTGTGGGTGTTGGAGCCTGTGGCCCCAGCAGCTCTCCAAGACAGGTGGAGTGGCCCCCATACAATTGTTGGGAAAAAGGGAGAAGTCACCTACTTGGTGAATCTTGGAACTCCCAGGAGCCCCCTTAGGGTGCACCATGTCAACAGATTGAAGCCATATGTGGACAGGGCTGACATGGGCTTGCTCATGGCAACTGATGAGGAACAGGAGGAGGAGAGTGGCCCTCTCCCTGACCTGCTCTCACAGAACCCTGATGGTGGGTCAGTAGATGGTGTTGTTTTGGCAAGCAGCCTCACTGCCCATCAGCAAACTGAGTGCAGACAAGTTCTGCAGCAGTTCAGACATATGTTTAGCCTGACCCCTACTCAGATTTCCTGGTGCACCCATGAGGTGCACACAGGAGACAGTCTGCCTGTTAAGAGTAAACTCTACAGGCAACCTGACCATGTCAGGGAATGTATCAGGACTGAAGTCCAGAAAATGTTGGAACTAGGTGTGATTGAGCCTTCAGATAGCCCTTGGGCTAGTCCAGTAGTCCTTGTGCCTAAACCCCATACCCAAGGTGGTAAGAAAGAAATGAGGTTTTGTGTTGACTACAGAGGCCTCAATGCAGTCACCAGGACTGATGCCTATCCAATTCCCAGGGCAGATGAGCTCATTGATACTTTGGCCTCAGCCAAATATCTGTGTACATTTGACCTAACAGCTGGCTACTGGCAAATCAAGTTAGCTGATGATGCCAAAACAACATTTTCAACCCCTGGTGGGCACTATCACTTTGTGGTGATGCCCTTTGGTTTGAAAAATGTACCTGCCACTTTTCAGAGGTTGGTGAACAAAGTTCTGGCAGGGATGGAAACTTATTGCTCAGCTTATCTAGATGAGATTGCTGTCTTTAGTTCAACCTGGCGGGATCACCTGGTCCACCTCAGAAATGTTTTGGAGGCCCTGCTAAAAGCAGGCCTCACTATCAAGGCCACCAAGTGCCAGTTAGGGCAGAGTCAGGTTGTGTACCTGGGCCACCTTGTAGGTGGAGGCCAGGTTCAACCATTGCAGAGCAAAATCCAAACCATAATGGAATGGGTAGCTCCAACAACCCAGACACAGGTTAGAGCCTTTTTAGGCCTGACTGGGTACTATAGGAGGTTTGGTAAGGGATATGGATCTATAGTGACCCCCTTAAATGATCTTACCTCAAAGAAAATGCCAAAAAAGGTTCAGTGGACAGCTAGCTGTCAAAAGGCATTTCATGACCTGAAGCAGGCCATGTGCACTGCTCCCATCTTACAGAGTCCAGACTACACAAAAAGTTCATTGTCCAAACAGATGCTTCTGAGCTGGGTGTGGAAGCTGTACGGTCTCAACTGAATGATGAAGGTCAAGACCAGCTAGTAGCTTTTATAAGCAGAAGGGTGACCCGTGGAGAGAAACGTTGGTCAGCTATAGAGAGGGAGGCCTTTGCTGTGGTGTGGGCCCTGAAGAAGCTGAGGCCATACTTGTTTGGCACTCACTTCATAGTTCAGACTGACCACAAGCCCCTCCTATGGCTCAAACAGATGAAAGGTGAAAATCCTAAACTGCTAAGGTGGTCCATTTCCCTACAGGGGATGGACTATACAGTGGAACATAGACCTGGGACCCAACATGCCAATGCAGATGGACTCTCAAGGTATTTCCACTTAGAACACGAAGACTCAACTGGTCAAGGTTAGTTTAGTGTCCCTGCGTTTGGGTGGGCGGGGTTGTGTAGGAGAGTAGGATCTGCACTTATGTTGCCCCCACTTTTCTTCTGATGTTAACACGGGTTTCTGGCTATAGTCTGGCTGGGTCCCTGCTAATCAGGGCCCCAGTCTCTCTGTTCTCTCTAAACAACTTGGAGTTCATACTAGATGCACTAGTGATTGGATACTGTGGTACCTTATGAGCCCCTAGTATATGGTACCCTAGGTACCAAGGTCATAGGTACTTCACAGGCCTACCAGGGGCTGAAGCATGTATTATGCCACCCCTGGGAAGCAGACTAAATCTGACACCACAGGCCTGCTACTGCAGCTTGGGTGAGGTAGTGTTAGAACTCCTCACTGAGGTATAGGTTCCTATATCTCACCATACACACACATATAAACCTATCAGTCACCCCTAAGGCAGGCCCTATCAATCCTGAGGGCAGGGTGCTTGGTTTACAATGTGAGGGGGTGTCTCTGCATGAGCAGGACCCCTCTGCAGCTGGCAGAGTCTATTCTCTGTGGCTGTTTGTGGATGCGGTTAAACCATATACTCTTAAGTGCATTATAACCCAACGGTAAATGGTAACTTTGGAATGACTGCATCAAAACATGTTGTGTTTGGTGTCAAACAACTTGGAATCATACCCCCACACCAGTAACTGGTGTGGGAGTATGATCCCACCCTTCTAGAGGGGGCGACATGTACCCACTGTGGAAACACGGTAGAAATCTGAAAGAGCCCTGGCATCACAAAATGGATGCCACCAGCACAGACACTGGGCTGCCCTCCTGCTGCTGACTGAAACTCACAGTGGAGGACGCCCAACAATAGGCATCCTGTCACATGGAGGTGTCACCACCTTCCAGACAGGATTTAGTGTATTGGAGCTGGGTGGGTGCACTCCTAGAATGCTTTGAAGTCCTGCACTGGGGGAGCAGTAGGCTCCTCTGTGCATACGCCAGCTCAAACCGGTTCAGGGGCTACCTGTCCCTGTTCTGGCGCGAAACTGGACAAAGGGAAGTGGGTGTAACCACCCCCTACCCCGACCCTCCCAGAGGAGTGGTCATAAAGCTAGTTCCTCCCTTTCTTTTAGTATAAAATAGGGAACCCTTGCCATTGCAAACCAGATATCCCTGGACGACGCTTTACAAGAAGAATCCTGGCCCTTCGACGTTCCACTACCTTTGGAAGACGGAAGAATCTCCCTTGGAGTCAAGGAGTGACTCCCCTGCTTGGCAGGCACCAAAAACTCTAATCAATGGTCGCAAACTTTCCCGCTCTCGCCGGCCCTACAGCCGTGGAAGTGGATTTCCTGACCTCTCGACAGCCATTGTGAGTCCCCAGCAGACCTGAGGCGAGTGGACCCCACGAGTGACGAGGAACAGCAATACCTGGATAGCGTGCACTATTGTCAAGTGCAACCCCTTCACGACATTCTACGAACTTGTGCATTGGATAAGTTGTGGCCCAAGCCTCTAGCAGGTCGTGCACTGAAAATCAAAGGCGTACCACGTCCCGAGTGACCGTGGGCTCCTGTAAAGCATTTCCTCACAAGGTGTCTTTGCGATCCCTTGCCCATTGGCTTGTGGGTCCCCTGAAGACTTTCTGATCAAACCAAAGGGTTCCCCTGGTTGCTCCAGGCCTGCCCTCACTCACCCTCGCTGGGTGAGTTCCTCAGATTTTGTTGGTCTGCACCGCTGACTTTATTCACTTTCCACAAGACTTGCTGCTGCCAATGCTTGTTGGCTCCAATCCGGCTGCCAACACCTCAGTAAGCTGCAGACGTCACGGTATTCTCCGTATCCAGCTGCTGGTCATCGTCGATGCCTCCTGGTCTTCGTGAGCGAAGAGTCAAAACACCCTTGATCACCTGAAATCACCCGACTTCCATGGGCATTCATCTTCCTGGCCCCGGGTCACTTGCAAGTGACTGTGAACACCGTCCCTTCTGCTTTCAGGTCTTTTTCATCTTGAATCCAGCCTTGGATTCCACCGGACACATCTTCAGTCTTCACAAGCAGCAAAAGTTCTTCGGCTTCCACAGAAAACGACGACGCGACCCGTCACCAAAAGACACCTATGCACCCGGCTTCCCTGGGTGAGGTAACTCGTGCACTCCGGTGCTCTAGTGGGTGTTGACCCTCGAACTACTTACCTTGTTAGTGACATGCTTGTAGTCTTCCTAGAAGTACCCTTAAACTTTAAAAATCCAACCGCGACTTGCTCCATTAAAAGCAATAGGGAACCCGTGGCTGTGTTCTCACACTGCACGCGTCTCCCGTGGGTCTTTTACTTACCTGCCTTGGGTGGATTAGTGAAGCCCCAGTGATTCTACAGGCCCTAGGCCTTGCCCCTCTGCAAGTCGACATTCCTAAACCTCTTTTTTAGTATATGGTCTGGTACGCCCCTAGGGCCCCAGCCATATTAGTGCTTAACTTATTGTGAAACATTGATAATTGCATATGTTCCATAAAGAGATTAGTAGAGGGTGTCTAGTAATAAATACATATGTATTTGCTATATATAACTGTGTGGTGTCCTTTCATTTGGTAATTCAAGAGATTATAAGGTAAAACAAGCTGCTTTACATTCCTCAGAGACTTAGCCTGAAGGCTGCCTTACACAGCTACCACTAGGATAGCTTTCTTTAAAAGGTTGTCTTAAACCTATCTACCATAAGAGTCGAATTGGACTAGTGCAAGGTGCCCACTATAACTAGTGACCAGCATATTCCAGGCCAACTTCTCACACCTTTCATCTGTTTGAGCCTTAGGAGGGGCTTTTGGTCAGTCTGAACTATGAAGTGAGTGCCAAACAAGTATGGCCTCAGCTTCTTCAGGGCCCACACCACAGCAAAGGCCTCCCTCTCTATAGCTGACCAACGTTTCTCTCTAGGGGTCACCCTTCTGCTTATAAAAGCTACTGGCTGGTCTTGACCTTCATCATTCAGTTGATACAGTACAGCTCCCACACCCAGCTCAGAAGCATCTGTTTGGACAATGAACTTTTTGGTGTAGTCTGGACTCTGTAAGATGGGGGCAGTGCACATAGCCTGCTTTAGGTCTTCAAATGCCTTATGACAGCTAGCTGTCCACTGAACCTTTTGTGGCATTTTCTTTGAGGTAAGATCATTTAAGGGGGTCACTATAGATCCATATCCCGTAACAAACCTCCTATAGTACCCAGTCAGGCCCCAAAAGGCCCTCACCTGTGTCTGGGTGGTTGGAGCTACCCATTCCATTATGGTTTGGATTTTGCTCTGCAAAGGTTGAACCTGGCCTCCACCTACAAGGTGGCCCAGGTACACAACCTGACTCTGCCCTATCTGGCACTTAGTGGCCTTGATAGTGAGGCCTGCTTTTTGCAGGGCCTCCAAAACATTTCTGAGGTGGACCAGGTGATCCTGCCAGGAGGAACTAAAGACAGCAATATCATCTAGATAAACTGAGCAATAAGTTTCCATACCTGTCAGAACTTTGTTCACCAACCTCTGAAAAGTGGCAGGTGCATTTTTCAAACCAAAGGGCATCACCACAAAGTGGTAGTGCCCACCAGGGGTTGAAAATGCTGTTTTGGCCTTGGCATCCTCAGCTAGCTTGATCTGCCAGTAGCCAGCTGTTAGGTCAAATGTACTAAGATACTTGGCTGAGGCCAAAGTATCAATCAGTTCATCTGCCCTGGGAATTGGATAGGCATCAGTCCTGGTGAGTGCATAGAGGCCTCTGTAGTCTACACAAAACCTCATTTCTTTCTCACCACCCTGAGTATGAGGTTTAGGCACTAGGACTACTGGACTAGCCCAAAGGCTATCTGAAGGCTCAATCACACCTAGTTCCAACATTTTCTGGACTTCAGTCCTGATACAGTCCCTGACATGGTCAGGTTGCCTGTAGATTTTACTCTTGACAGGCAGACTGTCTCTAGTGTCCACCTAATGGGTGCACCAGGAAGTCTGACTAGGGGACAGGCTAAACATATGTCTAAACTGTTTCAGAACTTGTCTGCATACAGTTTGCTGATGAGCAGTTAGGCTGCTTGCCAAAGCAACACCATCAACTGACCCATCATCAGGGTTCTGTGAGAGCAGGTCAGGGAGATGGTCACTCTCCTCCTCCTGTTTCTCATCAGTTTCCATGAGCAAGCCCATGTCAGCCCTGTCAACATATGGTTTCAATCTGCTGACATGGAGCACCCTAAGGGGGCTCCAGGGAGTTCCAAGATTCACCAAATAGGTGACTTCTCTCTTTTGCTCAACAATTGTATGGGGGCCACTCCACTTGTCTTGGAGAGCTGCTGGGGCCACAGGCTCCAACACCCACACTTTCTGTCCTGGCTCGTACACAGTCAGCACAGCCTTTTGGTTATGCCAAGTTTTCTGACGTTCTTGGCCTGCCTCTAGGTTTTTAGTTGCCTTCTTCATGTATTTGGCCATCCTGGAGCGGAGACCAAGTACAAAGTCCATCACATCCTGTTTGGGAGGTTTGAGAGGTAATTCCCAGCCCTCCTTCACCAACCATAATGGACCTCTTACAGGGTGCCCAACCAGAAGTTCAAAAGGGCTGTAGCCAACCCCTTTCTGTGGGACCTCTCTGTATGCAAACAGAAGGCAGGGAAGTAAAAGGTCCCATTTTCACCTAAGCTTTCCTAGGAGGCCTTTAATCATTCCCTTTAGGGTTTTGTTGAACCTTTCAACTAACCCATTGCATTGTGGGTGATAGGGAGTAGTGAATTTGTAGTTTACACCACACTCCTTCCACATTGCTTTTAGATACCCTGACATGAAGTTGGTACCTCTGTCAGATATAACCTCCTTAGGGAAACCCACTCTGGAGAAAACTCCAATGAGGGCTCTTGCCACCACAGGGGCTGTGGTGGTCCTGAGGGGAATTGCTTCTGGGTACCTGGTGGCATGATCCACTACCACCAGGATAAACCTGTGCCCATATGCTGTTGGAGGGTCAAGGGGAATAACAATGTCAATCCATACCCTTTCAAAGGGTACCCCCACCACAGGTAGTGGTATCAGGGTGGCCTTTGTTGTGCCACCTGACTTGCCAGTGGCTTGGCAAGTAACACAGGAGCGACAAAACTCCTTGGTGTCCTCTGACATATGTGGCCAATGAAAATGTGGAACAAGCCTGTCCCAGGTCTTGTTTTGGCCCAAGTGTCCTGCTAAAGGGATGTCATATGCTAGGGTCAAGAGGAACCCACTAAACTTCTGAGGTATTACCAACCTCCTGGTGGCTCCAGGGGTAGGATCTCTAGCCTCAGAATATAGGAGCCCCTCATCCCAATAAACTTTATGGGACCCACTAGCACTCCCAGCAGCCTCAGCAGCAGCCTGCTGCCTGAGGGGTTCAAGAGAGGGGTAGCACTGTTGCTCTTTGCTCAGATCTTCCCTGGAAGGTCCCCCTGCCCCCAAGAACTCAACCTGATCAGGCTCAAGTCCCTTTGGGGCAGTTCCTTCTTCAGGATCTGCTTCTCCTCCCTCAGGAGGGGAATCTGAGATCTGAGACAGAGGGGAAGGCACTGCCTTAACCCTACTGCTCCTCCTCTTGGGTAGCATCTGGTCCATAGTTTCAGGATCCACAGCTGTTTCAGCTTTATGCATTTTGGCCTGTGACCTGGTCACAGCAAATACCTCTGCAGGTATGCCCAACATTTCAGCATGAGTCCATAACTCTACTTCAGACCAGGCTGAAGTCTCCAGATCATTGCCCAATAGACATTCAACAGGGATCTCTGCACTGACTACTACTTTCTTGAGGCCAGTTACCCCTCCCCAGGAGAAATTCACAACTGCCAGACTATGGTTGGTCCTGACATTGCTTGCATTGGTAACCTGGTACATTTCACCCAGGATGATCTGCCCAGGGTCCACAAGATCCTCTGCCACCATGGTGACACTAGCACCTGTGTCCCTTAATGCCAAAGCCTGTTTGCCATTTATTACAGGCTACTGTTTGTATTTGCCCAGATTACTGGGGCTCTCTAGGAAGGACATATCAATGTCTCCATCACAAATCAGCAATGCCTGAGTGGGTACTCTGACTAGGCCAGAGTCCACTTCAGAACCCAGGGTCAACCCTACTACACCCTTATTCTGATTTCCACCTCCACCAGTAGCTGTACTAGGGGTAACAGTTGCCTTAGGGGAGGAGTGGTGGTAGTTTGGTCTTCGGACTTGGTACAATCAGAAGTCCAGTGATCTTTCTGTTTACAGAATTTGCACCAAGGATTCTTTTGGCCTTTTCCCTTGTTAGACTGTGAATCCCCACCAGATGCAGATTTTTGGGGCCCTTGTGAAGACTTCTGGTCTTTTGACTTATCCCCACCTTTCTCAGAGCCTTTAGGATCCTGCTTCTTAGTGTCACCCCCTTGGTTCTGCCTCACCCTGGTTCTGACCCATTTGTCTGCCTTCTTTCCCAATTCTTGGGGAGAGGTCGGATCAGAGTCCACCAAGTATTGATGCAACAACTATATTTGGCAATTATTAAGGATCTGTTCTCTCATCATAAGATTATACAATCCCTTAAAATCAGTAACTCTACTATCAACCAGCCAACCCTCCAGAGCCTTGGTTGCACAATCAACAAAGTCAGTCCAGTCCTGAGTCTGTGCTTTCTGGGTATCCCTGAACTTCAACCTGTACTGTTCAGTGGTTAAGCCAAACCCATCTATTAGTGCACTCTCCAGGACTTCATATTCATCAGCATCCTCTTCTCTAACAGTGAGGAGCTTGTCTCTACCTTTATCAGAAAAGGAGAACCACAAGATTGCTGCCCACTGTTTCTGGGGAACCTGTTGTACTTTACAGGCCCTCTCCATAGCAGTTATCCACTTGTGGATATCATCCCCACTCTGGTAGGAAGGAACAACCTTGGACAGGTTCCTATGGTCTGGAATGTAATCTCTGACTCTAGGGACACTGTTGCTGCCATCAGGGGTATCTACACCCTCTCTTCTAGAAGCTCTTTGGAGCTCAAAGACTTCTTTGTCCAATGCCAACTGCTTGGCCTTAAGGGCAACTCTTGCTTCCTCATACTGTAGTAGTTTGTACATTCTTTCAGAGGAGGTCTCTCTTCTATTACAGTAGGAGTTCCTCTGCTGGACAGATTCTCTGCCAGACTGATATGAGTGGTCAGATTCCCTAGAAAGGGACCTAGGCCTCTCCTCCACTCTGTCTGTTCCCTTAGGGAGAATTCCTCTGTCCTTTTCAGATCCTTTTGGATCTGGCCCTTCAACCACAGAGTCCAGGTCATCTTGACTCTCATCATCTGAACCAGAGAATGTAATTGACCCACTCCCTGATTCAGATCTGTTAGCTCCTAGAGCCAACCTCAGATCATCTGCTGTCAGCAGATCTATCAGGCCTAGTGTGGAGGGACTCTGTCCTAGCTTCAGGTGTCTTGCAACACACATGGCCTTCAAGTCAAAGAAGGACATGTCTTTATACTGAAGCTGGGTGGACCCACTGGCTCCATCACTTGAGGACATTCTAGTGTTGTGCAGTGTTGTACTACCTACTCTAGTTTGTGGCCTACTGATCCTAGCTTGAGCTGTAGCAAGGGTGTGCTATCCCTTCACAAACAGCTCTAAGTTCAGTAGAACTTGTTGATACTAAGCTTGACTTTTATATGTACCTTGATTACCTTTAGTGGTTTTCAGTTAGTAATTTAAATAGAGATTTTCTGGTAAAACAATGGCAAGCTGGAATCCCACACGCTGCCCACCAATGTGAGAAGTTGGCCTGACATATGCTGGTCACTAGTTATAGTGGCCACCTTGCACCAGTCCAATTCGACTCTTATGGTAGATAGGTTTAAGACAACCTTTTAACCTCTTCTGTGCCCATGACGAGATAGTCTCGTCATGGAGCACGGTCGCGCTGTGCCCATGACGAGACTATCTCGTCATGAACCCCACCCACTAATGAAACGCCCGGCACAGGAGGGGGAAAGGGCGTGGCACAGAAGGGGTTAAAGAAAGCTATCCTAGTGGTAGCTGTGGAGAGCAGCCTTCAGGCTAAGTCTCTGAGGAATGTAAAGCAGCTTGTTTTACCTTATAATCTCTTGAATTGCCAAATGAAAGGACACCACACAGGTATATATATAAAATATATATGTATTTATTTCTAGACACACTCTACTAATCTCTTGATGAGATTAGAAGTCAGGAACATATACACAAATCAATGTTTCACGACAAATTAAGCACTTATATGGTTGGGGCCCTAGGGGCGTACCAGACCATTTACTAAAAAAGAGGTTTAGGAATGTCGACTTGCAAGGGGACAAGGCATAGGGCCTTGAGAATCGCTGGGGCCTCACTAATCCACCCAAGGCAGGTAATTAAAGGACCCACGGGAGACGTGTGAAGTGTGAGAACACAGCCATGGGTTCCCTATTGATTTCAATGGAGAAAGTCAAAATTGGATTTTTAAAGTTTTACGGTACTTCGGAAGAGTCTACAAGCAAGCCACTTACAAGGTAAGTACTTTGAGGGCCAACACACACAGGAGCACCGGAGTGCACGAGTTACCTCACCCAGGGAAGCCGGTGCATAGGTGTCTTTTGGTGTCGGGTCGAGCCGAAGAAGTTTTGCTGCTTGTGAAGACTGGAGAAGTGTCCGGTGGAATCCAAGGCTGGATTCTGAAGAAGGAAGACCTGAAAGCAGAAAGGACAGTGTTCACAGCCACTTGTCAGTGACCCGGGGCCAGGAAGATGGATGCCCACGGTAGTCGGGTGATTTCAGGTGATTCACAGGTGTCTTGACTCTTCAGCCACGAGGTCCAGGAGGCGTTGACAATGACCAGGAGCTGGATTCGGAGTGTCCCACAAAGTCTGCAGCTTACTGAGGTGTCAGCAACCGGATTGGAGCCAACAAGCCTTGGCAACAGCAAGTCTCGTGGAATGTGAAGAAAGTCAGTGGTGCAGACAAGCAAGGTCTGAGGGACTCACCCAGCGAGAGTAAGTCAGGGCAGGCCTGGGGCAATCAGGGGAGTACTTTGGTTTGATGAGAAAGTCTTCAGGGGACCCACAAGCCAATGGGCAAGGGATCGCAAAGATGCCTCGTGAGGATTCACTTTACAGGAGCCCACAGTCACTCGGGATGAGGTAGGCCACTGATCTTTGGTGGAAATACTGCTGGAGGCTTGGACCACACGTGGTCTAATGCACAAGTTCGTAGAACATCGTGAAGGGGTTGCATTTGACAATAGTGCACGGTACACGGGTATTGCTGTTCCTCGTCACTCGTGGGGTTCTCTCGCCTCAGATTTGCTGGAGACTCACAATGACCATCATGAAGTCAGGAAATCTACTTCTGGGGCTGCAGGGACTTCGGACTTCGGTGGGAGCGGGAAAGTTTGCGACCGTTGATTCAAAGTTTTGGTGCCTGCCAAGTAGGGGAGTCACTCCTTGACTCCAAGGGAGATTCTTCAGTCTTCCAAAGGTAGTGGAACATCGAAGGTCCAGGATTCTTCTTGTAGAGCGTCGTCCAGGGATATCTAGTTTGCAATGGCAAGAGTTCCCTATTTTATACTAAAGGAAAGGGAGGGACTAGCTCTATGACCACTCCTCTGGGAGGGTCAGGGGAGTGGGTGGTTACACCCACTTTCCTTTGTTCAGTTTCACGCCAGAGCAGGGGCAGATAGCCCCTCAACCAGTTTGAGCTGGCATATGCACAGAGGAGCCTACTGCTCCCCCAGTGCAGGACTTCAAAGCACTCTAGGAGTGCACCCACCCAGCCCCAATACATTAAATCCTGTCTGGAAGGTGGTTACACCTCCCTGTGACATGATGCCTATTGTTGGGTGTTAGACCTGGCACCATTGGCGTGGGTCACCCTTCCATTTTTGTCTGTGCCTCAATGTATTTTTGTGCTGGTGTTAGCTGCTCAGGGCCCTGTGACACTGCCATCCAGTGCCACAGGGCAAGTGCTCCCTATGGGAAAATGTATTATGTGAATTGACTTCCATGTTTGGCTTATTTGGTTTACTATCAGTCCCTAGTAGAGTGCACCCGGGGTGCCAAGGGCTTGTATATCCAAATGCTGCTAGTGGGCTTGCAGCACTGGTTGTGCCACCCATAGAAGCAGCCTGGTAAAATGTGTCTAAGGTCTGCCATTGCAGAACCTGCATGCAGTCTGGTACTGTCATGCTGACTGGGCAAGTGTCCCCACTTGCCAGTCCCTAAACCTTCCCTTACCTTCATGTTAGTCACCCCTATGGTAGGCCCTAGGGCAGGGTGCATTGTAAGGATAAGGTAGGACATGCCCTGTAGTGTGTAGCATGTCCTAATAGTGAATTACAGCCATTTTCGTTTTTCACTATTGTAAGGCTACCTGCTCTCCATAGGCCAGAATGGGCTGCTAGATTATAACACTCTATAATCCTAGCAGGCTCAGGAAGCATGGTAGAAATTCATGTTTAGTATGCCTAAACTCAGAATAATAAAATACATCTTTTAGCAAAGGTTATTTTAATATCCTGGGTTTGCAAATGCTACTTTTAGAAAGTTAGCCTTTGCGTGCCTAACCATTTCAGCCCGCCTCTGAAGGGGAGGGCTATCTTCTTTGTGTGTAGCTTGAGTGACAGGGCTGGGAAGTTCCAGGAGACAGGCTGGGGCTACCAGGTGGTGAATAGAGAGATTACACCAGGATGGGTGGGAGGAGTGCACCTTGACTCTGAATAGGGCAGTGCTCTGCCACCACAATGCTGGCTCCACCCCCTGGGGAGCGTCTGATGTCTCTGCCCTGCCTGCTGAAAGAAGAAGCCAGAGTCTCAATAACAAAGTGCTCCTCACTGAAAAGAACTGAAGTGGGATTATGCAAAGGCCCCCCTGGCCTGTAAAGACAAAAGAAACTGGGTATAAATGTAGGAGCCTTGCTCCTAAGAAATCAGATCCTGATTGAACCACGAAGAAACTCTGCCTGACCAGAAGGACCTGGAAGAAGCTGAAGGAGGAGTAACTTTCCCTGACCTGGGGGATTGGCCTGCAGTTGGTGCCTTGCTGAGGAAGGAGAGGAAAAGACTAAGAGAGACTTTGCACTTTGTTTTTCAACTATCTCCAAGGGCTTGGAAGAAGAGCTTGCCCCCTGAACTGAGTCCCAGGACCATTGGACTCATCTGCCTTCCAAAACTGAGGTGCCTGGACCATTCTTGCTTGTTTCCCGCTGGATTTGGCACCAGTACGCCTCGTTCCCCATCCGCCGCAAAGCCGTGTCTTTGCCGCCCGGCACCGTGTGTCTACGCTGATTTAAAAGCGTTAGTACGCACCTAACCTTCCCCGCCGATTCGAGTCGTACACCCCTGGCTGCCTAATTCTGTACGCCGGACCCAAGCTTCGTTGTCCCGCAGGTACGGTCCGTACGCTGCTAAAATGTACTGCACCGTGCCGTACTCAGAGCCGAGAAGCCGCATCACACTGATCCTCCCCGTACGCTGTACGGCTCGCCGAGAAGTGTCGCCGCCTATCCGCACCGAAGGTACGGCTCGAACGCCGAATGCCACGGACTCTGCAAGCCGATCCGGGCCATCCGCACGTATCCCTGAAGGTCCCGTACCAACGCCACGTACCGACGCCGCGACCCGACCAGCATCCGAATACGCTGCCGAGCTACGACCCGGACCCATCGACTTGTCCCGCACTGTCCGTCGCAGACCCTACAAAAACTAAGGTACTTTGTTCTGTTCGCACCGCAGCGTGCACGCCATGGACCCCGGAGTCCGCAACGATTGTTAGACTCGTACTTCCCTTGTTTTGAACGCCAACGAGTTGCACATCCAGGTACGAACCGTACAGAACCTTGAACAAAGCGTAATTAACTAAAAGAAGCCTATTTTTGTATTTTAAGCCTTTCTACAAGAACATTGTACTTTAAAATAATACTGTGGTCATTTTATTCGTTATTCTGGTCTTGTGCTAAGCCTTATATAAAGAAACCTATTTTTGATACAACCTTGACTGGTGTCCATTTGTGGTGTGTCATTGTATTACTGTATGCGTTCACAAATGCTTAACCTATGACGCCCTGAGAATAGTCTTGACTTCTTGCGCCACACTACCTAAAGGGTGAGCAGGGGTTATTTGAAAGGGTGATCCCCTTACTCTGACTTAGAATTGAGAGTCCCTGCTTGTCGCAAGTGCATACCTGTGCCAACCAGAGATTCCCAATTCTAACATTGGGCCTCCTCCACTGCGAGTTTCAGTCAGCAGCAGGGGGGCAGCCCAGTGTCTGTGCTGGTGGCATCCATTTTGTGATGCCAGGCTCTTTCAGATTTCTACCGTGTTTCCACAGTGGGTACATGTCTATCCCTCTAGAAGGGTGTGATCATACCCCCACGCCAGTTACTGGTGTGGGGGTATGATTCCAAGGTGTTTGACACCAAACACGACATGTTTTGATGCAGCCAGCCCAAAGTTAGCATTAACCGTTTGGTTATAATGCACTTAAGAGTATATGGTTTAACCGCATCCACAAACAGCCACAGAGAATAGACTCTGCCAGCTGCAGAGAATCCCTGCTCTGGCAGAGGCACACCCTCACATGTAAACCAAGCACCCTGGCCTCAGGATTGATAGGGCCTGCCTTAGGGGTGACTGATAGGCTTATATGTGTGTGTAAGGTGAGATATAGGGAACCTATACCTCAGTGAGGAGTGCTAACACTATCTCACCCAGGCTGTAGTAGTATGCCTGTGGTGTCAGATTCAGTCTGCTTCCCAGGGGTGGCATAATACATGCTTCAGCCCCTGGTAGGCCTGTGAAGTACCTATGCCCTTGGTACCTAGGGTACCATATACTAGGGGCTCATAAGGTACCACAGTATCCAATCACTAGTGCATCTAATATGCACTCCGAGTTGTTTAGAGAGAACAGAGAGACTGGGGGCCTGATTAGCAGGGACCCAGCCAGACTATAGCCAGAAACCAGTGTAAACATCAGAAAAAAAGTGGGGGCAACGTAAGTGCAGATCCCACTCTCCTACAGGGAATCGTTAACCCCCGGCCGTATTTATCAACATAAAATTTAAATCAACAATTTTATATATAATATTTAAACAATACGCAGAAAAACTGTTACATTGATTACTTGGATAGGTACAGATGTAATTTGCTAAGCTGAACATATCTCTAATACAAAGATATTCCTAACCGAATCTAAACATACAATAATCAATAGTCATAATAATAACATTTCATTTCTGCGTATCCCTATTTGGGCCTATGACAAGGTCACTAACTGGCGCCAGATCGTTATCAAATTATGCCCGCACTCCAACAGAGTGCGGCAGGGGGCCCGTTCCCCGTGAGGGTACTTCCCCCCCCCAGCTCACCCCTGTACGTGCTGTAAATTATCTCCATAAGGGGCCCTTGCAGTTATGCGCCATTTACTTGCGCCATTGTGCACGTGCAGGGTGGCCAAGCAGCCTACTGGAAAGCGTGACTCCCCTCCCCCGCACCCATCCAGCCAACCGGCTGTAACTGCCCCTGGAGTTCTATGAGAGAACACTTGTCCCTCCCCCTTGGGTGACACCATTCAAGAATGGCACCGCCCTCTAAGGACCTTAAATGTACTGCTCACCAATCATGACCTTACCGCCACAGGCCTGCATAGTTGACCGACTATCAGGCCCCCCCAAAAAAACTCACTGAAAGGTCATGCCCTAACTTTGACAAATGGATACCGTCTTGTAAGAAGCACGACTCTATAGTCTGGTGGTGTGGAGCCCTAGATAGCCTCCCCCTTAGAGGATCTCTGCAGTCTTTGTGCCAGGGTGTACCCCGGGCATAGGCATGCCTACCCACCTACTTCAGTGATTAGTGTTTCACCCAGCCCCACTATTACCCAAGCGTACCCGGTCATTCCCACCCGAGTGTAGGCTAATAATGCTATGGCTTACTGGCTAAGAGGAAAGTGACACATCGTCTGGGAGCCACTAAATGGCCTCAATTCATAGCAGCGCGATGTGCCTGATAGACACGTTGCTCCAGACAATGGTACCCATTGCCGGTGGAACTGCACCATTGGAAGGCTACTCAGGAAGTGCCCCTACGGGCCCCAAGATCTCCCATGAACATATCATGGAAATCCGTGAACAACCGACACCGGACCACTATGTTCTTGGATAACAGCTCGCCTACGATGGCGCCTGCGAGCACAGGCGCCGAAATGGCAGAATACCTTTTCCAGACCAGGGGTGTTGGATCCGCCTTTTATACCTGGGTTCAGTCAAGCTGGCAACGCATACACCTGTGAAGTAGCGTACTGCTAAAATAACCTGGCTGGCAACAACAACTGGTTGACACACCTATATTCAATCAATATAGTGCCTGGGCAGCACCCTCTCACACAGGCACGCTGGCACCTCTTGAACTTTTCTATTGATCGCCCATCAGCCTTGATGCCGTCGCTTGCCACTCCCGTCCCGAATCTTCCGGTCCCATTACCTGTCCACATCTTGCAGTCATTGCGGTGTGGAGCGCCTCCCATGTATCACAATCATGGATTCAGCCACACATAAATGAGAATCAAACACAGACCATTAGTGCTTTTTGTCTTTGGGTAAAAGATACAGTGTGATACAATGTGTGATACAAAACTAATGCAAGATAACATAGGCATTCAACACACTATAAGTGCCAAGCCATGAGCAGTAGGTACAGTGTATCACAGGAATAGAGTGCAGAGATACCGCGTGACAAACCGTAGGCCTATAATGCTTGATCGGGCACATAGGGCGCGCTGGTACCGTGTGCCACAACACAGACATCCAATGCACCAGTGTTCAGGCACCTGGGTGCAGAGGTACTGTGCAACACAATACATTAGTAGTATGCATACATACAAGTAGAGCACATGGGTGTACCTGTACCGTGTGACAACCACCGGCATATATTGCTGCACCCTCCTTGTGACATAACGGGTTTCTAATGTATACGTGTCGTTGCAATGGGTGTCCAGATGCTTTTTGGTAGAACCCTACATTGTATGTGTAACTGCACACGCGTGCTTAAGTACTCATGAAGGCGTGACAGCAAGGCATGGGACGTACTGATGTGACATCATACGTGGCGATAATGCGCTTGAGTGACATCACCGGGACCAGCGCCTCGCAAGACTGACCTCAAACCGTGGAATGGGTTGTTGTCACATGACGGCTTGGAATATCTAGATGTGAACGGCAACCGAAAGGCAAGTCACGTTTCGTACTGCAAACGCCAATGGTTTGGCCATTCTGGTGGCAACAATACCAAAGGGCTGCCGCCGGCACACTTAAAATGTGACCATTAAAACACCCACGGGCATGTAACCCTGAGGTCTTTGCATTCTGATGAACCAGCCCCCTCATCACGTTAACAGTAACTACACAAATCAGTAATACCCCAAAATTGGACTAAATGTGGAATGAATGTGTAACTGACAAAAGCAGCATCTATAACTTGCATTTTTTGTGAAGCGGACCAAACTCAATTTAACTGACAAATGCTGACTCTATACTTGCATTTCTTGTGAAGTGGCCCAAACACAATTTTCCATGCATGGTGTTACAAACCATCCTGGGAGCGCAAACATTTTGCTCTTCGTTTTTTCTATACAGAAGATAAATTACTGTGGATAACTTCCACCGTAAGTAATGCCACCAAATGTGATTCATAATTCGAGCGAGCCAGTTCAGTTGTCATAGATCTTTTAGCAAGCGAAGAGATGTTCGCTTCAATAAGGGTTAAATTCATGGAGCAACCATAAAAGTAACCAGTATTATGCTGAATACTCCCCTGCTCAGCATACCTTACTAAGTACCTGCTTTGAACCACTGCGATCACAATTGGTCGTTGCATTAGTTTAATATACCCAGCACCTTGAAACAGAACCTGATTAATGAGGCAACACAGATTACAATGACGCTTGGGTTATCTGGTTAAATTGATAACAGCTGTGTGTACGAAAGTCACCGCCTGTGCCCAAAACAGCCCAGCGTGAACTGGAAAGAGGGCGTGCGGCTTTCACCGGAGCGATCACCGTGAAAACTGGACGAGGGCAGTATGCAGAGGACTGCTGCATTGTTTGAAATAAAGCAGGGAGACCAGGTTTCAGTACAATAAATCCGTCAGACACACAATGCAAAAAATTCTGCACAAAACTTTGCAACACCGTTGTGTAGAAAAGTACCTTTTACGCACAGTATTGACTGTGTAGCACAAGTTGTTTTCTTGTAAAGTCCCGAAATATTCCTGCACCGAACCATGTGAACATAAGACTTCGACCGGTTTAAGTTGACCCCTTTAGGGAGTTGGTTGAAGATCTTGAAAAGTCTGGCACTGGTATGCACTCCGATGCAGAAATGTTACCTACGCCCTCCATAACCCTGAATAACCATTTGTGAGAGTTTATCACATAATTTAACATGTATCTGTAGAGCTCACGTCCACCCGGGGGCACCTTGGCGCTGAATAACAGATTATTGTTACCCGACTCAATAATACTTATTATTATCGATCCCTGAAGGATAACAAGCTTCATGGACCCACCTTAGTTAGCCAGTAATTACTTAGTAAGTATTTGAGGCCATAGTTGCCGGCAAGAACACTGCCACACCGAACCATGGATCCCCACCGTAGGATATGACTCATAATGAGAAAGCGATGTGCCCTCTTTATTTCCCTCCAGTTCTACCTTCCAATAGGCTGAAATGCCATTAAGGTTTTACTAAAAGTGTTAATACCTTAGATAGGTAACATGACTATACTGTAACGAAAACTCCTTCTCAGACCCTTAAAGGTGTGCACATATGCCTTTGTGAAAACCACAAGGGGGGGCTCCTGGCTGGCATATTTATATTTACTGTCGCCGATTTCACTGCTCTAAGTGCAAAGAAATTGGCAGCGTAAAATCTCACAGAATTCTGTGCTATGGAGATTCCAGCCTCACCCTTCCGCGCACACCTGGGCTTATCACCGGGCACCTTACCTTTAAATAAACACACACGTGGATACCATCACTATTAGTGAGACATAGGCTCATTTAATCAAGGGGTTGTTATATTCTTACACATCCTCGCTACGAGCACGCCTGCTCTGGTTAGTTCCCCTCACGAGCGTCCACACGTGTGTCTGTGATCGTAAGCGCCTGCGTCTGTTCGGAGGAGAGATTAATGGATACACCAGTTGAGCGCACCGCGGTGATCCTGCGCAGCGTGTAAGGCAAACACTCCACACTGTTACTGACTGAAAATGAAAACCTTGCCATGACGTGCAAAATTTATTACTCAGGCACCCAGAAGGCATGGGTCACAGAGCAATGTTCACCAATCCATCCGGGAGATTTGTTCACTTCAAATACTGAATGTGTGCACCACTTCAACACAAACAAAACATATATACACCGACGGATTAACTCATCAGCGTTCCACGCCAAAGACTGACAAGCTATGCATATAACAACGCTATGAGGAGTGGTGCAATAAGCCCACAGCATATCTTGAAGAAGACGTCTAGGAGCCAGCCCATTCGCTAAAGCCAGTTGTATAGTGACTTTGATAAGTCTGTTCGTTCTTTCCACAATTCCATTACCCATTAGATTGTAAAGTGAAGTACAAGAATGTGTAACACCACACTTCTCAAGAAAGCAACGCATCTCCCTAGAAGTGAGTTGGGTACCATTGTCGGTAAGTAAAACCTGTGGGATACCTTCACGCAAAAACAAGGTTTCTAATACACCAACCACAGAATTCAACGTGCAATCATCTCGAGTGAACATCCACAATCACAGCAGCAAACCGCCTGTCAAGGGAAAGCTCACATAGAGGACCAATGAGTGACATACGCGACAAACAATCAGCTGGCAAATTTCTCCACCCATGAATAAATTCAATATCATAGAGATACTCTTGTAATCTTGCGGAAAACCTCGCAAGACGTGCTGATCCCTTTCCTGCACCTCCCGCCGACAAGATCTTCATTAGAGGCTTGTGATCAGCCCTCAACACAAATCTGGATCTCCACAAGTATACTCTGAAATACTCCACTCCCCAGGCTGCAGCAAGAGCTTCGTGCTCTATTACTGAGTAGTTCCTTTCGGCTTGAGTGAGAGTTCTTGAAGCAAATGCGATCGTTCTTTCAGTGCCTCTCTGAAGCTCGGATAATACCCCACCAATGCCAGTAAGACTGGCATCCACTGTGAGAAACGACTTGCAGGAAGCACTAAAAGGAGCAAGAATGCCAGCATTACAAATCTGATCCTTAATTTTTGAGAAGGTATCCGATTGATCACTGTCCCACTCAAATTTACAGCCTTTGCGAAGGAGATTCCTCAAAGGTTCAGACATATCAGCAAATCCACAAACAAATTTAGCATAATATTTGACAAGGCCCAGAAACGACCTGAGCTGCTCCTTGTCCCTTGGAGCAGGAGCATTTTTTATAGCCTCCAAAAGATTATTTTTGGGAGAAATCCCACCACTAGAGATCGAGTACCCCAAATAGTCAACCTGATCTGTGAGAAACTGACATTTTTCTTTGTTAACTGTAAGACCCTGCTGCTCAAGTTTCCACAAAACTTGTCTGAGTGCAGCGTTATGTTGCTGAATGTTTTTTCCTGAAACCAATATGTCGTCCTGAAAGTAGACTACGCCAGACAAACCCTTAAGCATATTTGACATCATTCTTTGGAAGACACTCGCAGCCGAGGCTAACCCGAAGGGCATGCGAGAGAACTGAAAAGTGCCTTCGTTGTAATAAATGCAGTGAGTGGCTTGGAATCTGGATGTAATTTGATCTGGTGGTAAGCACTTCTCAAGTCAATCTTGGAGAAGTACTAACCATCACCCACCGACTAACAATTTGTTAATGTTAGGCAGGGGGAAAGTATCAGTGACAATATCATGATTTAAGGACCTGAGATCAATTTAGAAACGAAGCCGACCATCCGACTTAAGCGTCAAAACAACCGGAGAAATCCAAGAGGAAGCCTCCACTGGTTCAATGACTCCAGGTTTCAATAAATCATCTAACAAATCTTTAAGACCCTGTGTCACCGACAGAGGGACTTTCCTGAGCTTGTGTTGCACAGGAAACGCATTGGGTTTGAGAATAATATTGTGCTGGTACCCTTTGACGCAACCAAGTCTATCCTCAAACACTCTGTGAGCATCTTGAGGGATATGCTGAACCTGAATATCATCTTGGACCACCATAATTTGATTGGGGGACCGGGGATTGATAACAATATGAAGAGCATCCAACAAGGATTGGGGGACCCTCTTTGGCAACATAGATCATTCCATGGGTACTCCGTGTGTCAAAATTAATCTGGCCTGACATGTCCCCCAATACATCAATAGCTTGGCCCTGATAGCCAACTGGGTTGATATCCTTGTCCAACAAAGAAACCCCCTCCCAGGTGGTTCGAAAAAGAGACTCAGGAATAATCTTGTACATAGAACCAGAATCCACCATCAGCGTGATATCTTTACCACAGACATTAAATACAGCAGTGGGTCTATTTAACCTAGGAGAGTCCCGAGTGACACCAAACACTATCTCATTGCACACCTCCCCCACAACCAAGACCTTATTTACAGCTGTTTTGTAATCATCACTCTGTTGTATGACATTTACTTTGGATTTAGACTTGTTGGAGGAATCAGATTGCCTACACATTCTAGCATAGTGCCCTTTCCGCCCACACCGCCAGCAAACCTGATCAATCGCAAAGCATCTTTTAAAATCAGCTAAATGGTATTGACTACCACAACGCAAACACTCTCGGGTCTTGAGTTTAGGTGTGCCAACTCTTGAAGATTTAAGAGTTTTTTTAAAACAGCATTAACATCAACATCATCATCTATGTTATTTACGTCCCCTACTTCTTGTGATTTTTGTCCCTCTTGCTCAATTCCCTAATACATTTCTGGGATTCTTCAAGGACCTTGGCCAAATCAACAGCATCTTTCAATGAGGGGTCTTTGGCGGCCCATAGTCTTTCCTCTATTTTCGTATCGCGGCACTGTACAATCAACTGATCGCGAATCAGCTCATTTGTCATGGTCCCAAAACGACACTTAACTGAGAGTTCTCGTAACCTAGCAACAAATTCATCAATACTTTCTCCTTCCAGTTGAGGTTGAGTATAGAATTGATATCATACTAGAACCAAATTCACCTCTTTGGAAAATTGCGTTTCTAGTCTCTTAATGGCTTCTTTAGACAGATCATCCATCGGTTGCCCATTAGGTCCCAAAGCCACAGGTAAATATTTAGAATCACGTTGACCTTCACTGCCCAATGCACTTAATAATAAAGCTTTCTTCCTAGCTGGAGAAAAAATGTTACCATCCAATGCAGTAATGTAATTATCAAGCATTTCAATCCAGTCCTCCCATAATTGGTGGAGGACCTGGCTGAGCTAAAAATACTGGAGGAAAAATTACGTTAGATGCATGTGAAGACATTGCAATGAATAAGGAAAGTAAATCTATGAAATAAGAGCAGAAACAGGTAATGACACAGTACACTTCGGATAAATTACTTCGTAACACAGTTCAAACCAGAAGTAAAGATCACCGTGAGTAACTGCAGAGAGAAAAGTTAAAGACAAATTCACAGCATATGCGAGGTGACGTGAGAAATAGCCTCTGAAACGATGGCAGGCAGAAGAACCCAGTCAATAAATTAAGACGGCACAGCAAAATAAATAATAAATTCCATAGATGCAGGAAATGAAAGCCGGAGGAAAACATTTAGCGCGCTGTCAGGGAAGTCGACAAGACTTGAATAATGAACCTCCCAAAATGGCGGCACGTTACGCACGCCCTGCTGATTACGTTGCGCACAGCACGTATGCAAGGACGTGCTGGTGCGTTTCACTGACGTGGAATAGAGACTCTCATAGTGACGTAGGCTGCAGGTCCCATAGTAACGTAGGCTGCTGGCAGAACGAGAGAGATGCGCAAGACTCCAACGGTTGCGCAGATGCCAGGAAACAAAAAGATTGAGTCAAAAACAAAGAGATCTCAAATCCTGGATCACAAAGGTTGGAAAGCCAGAGGAGCAGGAAGTGCCAGGAACAGCCTCACAGACGAACAGAAGCAGGAGAACCGATGAAAACAGGAAAGGTGCACAGGATCCCCAGGTTGTGCGAAGACAAGAAAAATATCATCGCCAAAAATGTTGAGAAGGGTTGCAGGAATGAAGACAACCAGCCCGGTGTAAAGAGGAAGTTCTTTACTGGAAAGCACAACCTGGCATCCGACCCTCTCAACGACCCAGCTGCAACTGTCGATCGCGGAGTGCCGTCAACCTTACATTCTGGGAACGAGAATGCGGAGAAGAACGTGGTGAGCATAAAAGCTCCAACTCAGGTAAGAAACCATATCAAGAAAGAGGTAAGTATGTTCACAACACTATCCTTTGTGGAGGCAGTGCTTACAGCAGTCCCGTTAAACAAGTCCAGGGGTGCAGAGGTAATCAAAGCAATTATCCTGTCTTGCCTACAACACATTCAAGCACATTGAGAAGTTGGGAATTGTAGTTTTAGAAAGGTATTCTAGATCGTGTAAATGAAGTGAACGGTAACGACACAGAACAATAAAAACATTTCAGACATGTATGCAAGTTGGACAGCATCCTAGACCCGGAAGCTATTTCTAAACCCTACACTACTTTGGTAGGCTACAACATTCGATAGTATCCTGAGCATTTGGAACAGATCGCACAGCATACCTTTAGAAACAGCTCGTCTGGCTATCTCTTATCAGAGTTACTTCCTTTACTACTACTAAATGCCTTTTGTGAATACCGAAAGTCGTAAAGTTAGGATTGTGTCTCAGATTACTTTTGCGAATCCGGCCCATTGTTACCTTCTTAGTCTAAACCATCACAGCCTCATACATACCATCTTAACATCACATATATATATATGTATGGACAAAGCCATGCTAGCCTTGAACATCAGAAAATGGCCATGATGATGTGTGCTGGCATGTGTGCTATGGAGTAAAAAGCCAGCCTACAATGAAGAATTTCCTTGTGAAGGCAAACATAGAAACAGGACCTGCGTGCACTGGACACATGCGTGCTTTACCAGCAGTTTGCACGGAGAAGGAATCTCACACTAAACACAGATAGTAATAGGATTGAAAGCAAACCAAACTTAGAAAAGAACCGACTCTAGATGGTTCCGAACACCACGCTGCCGGTGGATGCTTGCAGCTAGAGGTGGGAAGAGTGTGGGGCCTGTATACACGGATAGAAGTTGTGATGCACCTGTAAGAAGAGGTATTCAACTGGACCAGCCAGCATGGGTTAGCACCAGGGGTGTAACAGTGGCCTGTGCAGTCCAAGCAGCCTCTGCCTTCTAAGGGGCCCATTTCAGTTTAAGGCCTATGACCTTTGCAAGCTATGGGAGTGTCAGGAGCCCCTCGCCACATTCTGTGGGGTGCATCATTTTATGTTTAGACATTGGTTAAGGCCAGTCACAGTTCTCAAGCCTGCCCATGCTGCTCTATTGCTTTGCAAGGCTCACACTTGGTACAAGAGAATGAAGCTTGCACTACCACAGGCTATGTGATGGCCTCTGTTTCTAAACTGTGAATCCTCTGTTTTAACTATGACCCGCCCAGTAGTCCCTGCTCACCTCACTGAGAGGTCATGGCCTCTCTTGCAGCCCTGGTCACCCTTCCTTTCTCAGGAGATGGAGGGGTCCCAGATACACAGGCTCACTGACCAGTGCACTCTCTAAGTCTTGTACCCCAATGTGTCCTGCAGGTACGCCAAGCACTACAAGCGAGAGAACGGCTCCGAGTACCGGACCCTGCTGAAGGCATTCGGCATCCGAATCGACGTGCTTGTGTACGGAAATGTAAGTATGGCTGCCTGAGGCATGTGTGAAGTGTACAGAACTGTACTGGGAGCAGAAGGTGTGCACCAGCACAAGACATGGGTGAAGTGCAAAGAACTGTACGGGCAGCAGCAGGTTGACCAGCACAAGGCATGTGTGAAGTGTTCAGAACTGTACGGGGATCAGAAGGTGCACACCAGCACAAGACATGGGTGAAGTGCACAGAACTGTACGGGCAGCAGCAGGTTGACCAGCACGAGGCATGTGTGAAGTGTAAGGAACTGTACGGGGAGCTGAAGGTGTGCACCCGCACAAGACATGAGTGAATTTCACCGAACTGTATGGGTACCAAAAAGTGTGACCAGCACAAGGCATGTGTGAAGTGCACGGAACTGTACGGGGAGCAGCAGGTCGACCAGCACGAGGCATGTGTGAAGTGTAAGGAACTTTACGGGGAGCTGAAGGTGCACACCAGCACAAGACATGGGTGAAGTGCACCGAACTGTACGGGCAGCAGCAGGTCAACCAGCGCGAGGCATGAGTGAAGTGCACGGAACTGTACGGGGAGTAGAAGGTCGACCAGCATGAGGCATTTGCGAAGTTACAGAACTGTATGGGGAGCAGCTGGTGTGACCAGCACGAAGCATGTGTGAATTGCATGGTGTATCCCAAAGCATTTGTGCTGTGTTCAGAGAATATGCAGTGAGCACTGAGCATGTGGACATGTATAGTGAACATGTGTGCATGTGCAATGAAAATAGAGCATATTTGCAATATACAAAGCATGCGAAATGAGTATGCAGTGTTTACCAGCAGTGTCCCAGCCCTCATTTGCCCTGCAGTGAATTTTCCTGGTGAGGCTGGGATGGGACTACGCCTTCCAGGCATCTTTGAGGCAAGGCGGGGCCTGAGTCAGCGACGTGTTCAAAAGCACTCTTTTAATCCCACAGTGCTATACACACCCGGGCACGTGCCTGGGCCGAGACCAGGCCAAGAGCTGGCCCGTCTGTGCCCATCCGCAGCCAGACGAGGCTGGGCCTACTCTCTTTCATGGTTGCCAATAGCAGGTGAGCTCTTCTGTATTTCATTAAATCATGGGCAAGCGCAAAGTTGTTGGGTCCGCCACCACACCACGCTCACCGGCGACCATAGAGGGTATGCTAGAAAGGGCTGTGGGAATTATCTCTAACGACATTGTGCTTACTGAACCTAGGTTACAACAGCGACCACTACTGGATGAAGCAGGACGTTGCCTCCCTTTGGATAGTGTAGTGTCACGGATGCTAGGCCCACATGTTAAATAAATGATTGCACAGACACATAGAGTCGGGTACTGTAACTGGCAACAAGCACGTGCACCTGGGCCCTTTTATTAGCAGGGTCACGTCACTCGTGACGCCTTTGATGAATGAGTGTGGGGTGCATGTGTGTCCACTCCCACGAGGGAGTGACTGATTAACCAAGTTACTGCTGAGACACTATAACGTGTCTAGCATGACACTACATTCCTCCCAAACTTTATTCAAAATAAAACAAAGTCCATCTTCTGGAAACAAACTATGCACAAAAGACACCATACAGTCTCTTGGTCCTGAGAGGCAGTCCGCAGGACAATAGTGGACAGGGGCATCTGGGAGCACTCAAGCATCTTGGCACACGTCCATAATTTAACCAGCGTCTCCTGGGCACGAACGATGCGTTGATGGAGTCCGGATTTCTTAAAAGCCTGTCCGTCAGATCAATGTCCTCACACACCTCTGGATGAACTAGTGTGCTCTGGCAGCGATGCTGTTGGTGTCTGTCAACTAAATGATGGTGCATCAGGAGCGTCAGTGGAATCCTGCCCTGCTGCAGACTCTTTGCTTGAGGTGTCTGGGCACTATGATGACCATATCGGCCATGGCTGGAATCGCGATGATGTTCAGGACGTTATCCTCTGAGGCCGCGGTGCCTCTCCGTACCTTGTTGGTGCAGCAGCTTCTCGACCATCTCTCGTGCGAGGATCCCTTGGTGCTGGAATGTTCTGGAGGCCCTTGTGTGGAGCTGCCACAATACTGTGTGGACTGTGCAGGGCTGCCTGTGGGCCGCCTGGCGGCCTCTGCATGAACACTGACAGGATCTAACGACGTTGTTCGGGCAGCCACCATGGTGTATGGACTGTCGGATAGCCCTTGGACATTTGGTCTCTCATTCTGATGCCTCGGTCTCTTGGTTCTTCTGCAGGTGCAAGGCTCCACCCCGGTGATGATTTCGCTCCTTGGTTGGATGGGGTGATGCACATGGCAGTGATGTTGTGGTTGTCATTAAGTCTGGAGGACAGATGGTGGCAACTTGCTGGGAGATAGGATGTCTGGAGGGACTTCGCATCCACGTATCTTCGTCTTGGTGAGACTGTTGTTCACCAGTAGCATCTGCGGTCAGGAGCAGGGATGCCAAACGCCTTAGACTGCAGATGCACGGGACTGGACGTTCGCACTGGGAAGCGTTGGAGAGAGATGCGGTTTGCACTAGCTGCTGCTTACATTTGGTTCCCCCATTGAGGTGTCTCCAGGGACGTCGGTCTGCCTTGGTGGCTGTCTGGTGTCTCTGGGTGCGCTCTTATCTTGTGGCGGTACGAGTCCTCGTTCTTCTCCTCCTGTTGTTCTTTTCAAACGCACCTGTGTTCGCCCGGTTCTTCATGGTGATAGGATTGTTACTCTTCTTTGCGAGGACCTCTTGGTGGTCCGATCCCTTCCACAAGGGTCTTCATGATGCTCCTCTACCAGGATGGGGGGTCACCTGCACACGAGGGCGTTCTGCTTGTGCCTCGAGTCTGCGCCGTCGGGGCACCTGCTCCTGCCCCCGTGTAGGCATGCTTTGCGGGGTCAGACACTCCGTGTGACATGCTCCTTGCTTGCAGTGCGATGTGGCACTTGTGTTGCCTGTGATGGATAGGTGTGGGGTGCATGTGTGCCCACTCCCATGAGTGAGTGGCTGACTAACCAAGTGTCTGCTGAGACACTAGAACGTGTCCAGCACCACACTACAGATAGCAGTGCTCTGGGCTAATGGAAGTGGGAGGCGCAGCACAACTGAATACTCAAATCAGTGACTGATAAACAGGCTGACAATGCAGATATGTGCCTAGAGAACACCCAGTCACCCTAAGGCCCAGCTGTCAAGGGAAAAAAAAAGCTGAAAAGAACCGGGAGTTAGGCAAAAGCAAAACGTCCAGCAACGGGGCCAGCTCTCATCTAGGATTCCGCCACAACCACTACCCAACCTCAGCCAATGCAGACCGGTGATCCCATTAGTCTGGGTTCACTGTGCCCTCCAGATCTCTTTTTAGAAATTCCATATTATGTTAGAGGAAAAGATGAAACCCATCATTGACCGGTTAGATCGCATAGAGTCTTTTGGCCGGATCGTGAAATCAGCAAACATCTACGGTTAGTGGGAATTGCTCTCTAGCTGGACATAGTGCCCCATATCTGCTGTCACCCGGGGAGCACCAATCCTCTGGAAGCAGCTACGGGTCCTTTAGTGGATTCGGATCGCCCCAGGGAAAACCCAACAGCTGAGATAGTCAAGAGAGCGGGTGGCACCCATCAAACTGGCACGAATGGTAATGGCAGCGGCAATCTATGGAAGAGTGCGACATATTAAGCAGAGGGGAGAAGAGTTGGCCTAACGACTAGGGCGGTCGACCTTGAATCTGGGGAACCGGGTTCAAGTCTCGGCAATGATGCTGAACATTCTGGGCAAATAACATAGGGCCATATGTAGGTAGAACGTGTTTTGCGATTCTCTAATTGCAATTTTTAGGGAATCGCAATTAGAGAATTGCAAAACGGAATGTAGGTAGGATTAGCAAATATTTTTGCGAATCCTACATATTCCTTAATTGCGAATTGCAAATTGCAATTCGCAATTAAGGAATACCTCCCCATTCATTCCTATGGGCCTAGAGGCCCATAGGAATGAATGGGAAGACATTCTCAATTTGCGATTCTCAATTAGAGAATCGCAAATTGAGAATGCAATTTCAAGTGTGCCAGGGTGTCAAAAGGACACCCTGTTGCACCCCTGAAATGAGCATGGGTGCACATGTGGCACACATACATGCCCTAAGGACATGTGTGTGCACCACATGCCACTTTGAAAAATGCAAAAATATGCATTTGTGAAAGAAATCGCAAATTACCACCAACCTGTAGTTGGTGGTAATTTGCGATTCTTTAAGGCCAAATTGCACTTTGTTGGTGCTTCTTACATTGCATTTAAGGAATCGCAAAATTTGCGATTCCTTAAATGCAATAGCAAAATAAGGAATCGCAAATTTAGCGATTCCTTATTTTGCACCCAGATTTGCCTTCCTACATACCACTTAGCAAAATTGCGATCGCAAACGCCGAAATTCGGCGAATTTCGGCGTTTGCGATCGCAATTTTGCTTTCTACATATGGCCCTTAATCTCCCCGTACATCATCAGGTGTAGTCCCACTGTTTTGTGCATAAAACCCATCTTCATCCTGGGTCTTGTACTCAAACCCCTTCACATCCGGACATAGATCAACATGTCCCAAAAGGCTTTGCCTTGGATATATTTCCCTCAACGGGAGCTGTCCTGATCATCCTTCAGATCCACCTCTTCTCTTTTGGCTTTAGGTCCACTCGCTGCTTCATTAATCGCCTCTTTTATCGTTTGGTATAGATCTGCCCTGGAAATGTATTCCTCCAGATTATGGACCTTCTGTGCATTCTTCTCGTCAGAAGACCACTCCATCTTAACAGGCAGTGCCCCAGCAGATAGGTCCAAGTTATACTGGGTGCCTAGCAACCAAGTCTGCTTAAAAACCCACCTAGTGTGCACCCCAGAAGCAGCACCAGAGAAGCCCACCCGTGCCATGTGGCATATGCCCCCCGCACATGACCGGGGAGCATGGCAGCAGGTAGAGCAGGACTTCACAGCACCGCTCTCCTGCAAAATGGTGAGGTATAAAACAACACATTCACATTCATATTAGTTTTAAACAAAACACAAAAACGTATAAATCCTTGTAAAGTAGAAATGCGTAGCTGCCCAAGCGACAGGGAAAAAACTCGAGTGGAGAGAGGGAGGAGCATTTTTATCCATGGTTGTCATGAACAATGAAGGTGGACTCAAGTGGCACAGACTGTCATGGGAAGAACTGTGACGAGGAGGACATATGAGGGGGGTGAAGCACTGCCTGGGATAGCTGAGCTTAAAGTATCAGTTATTTTTATCCTTATCCAAACACACCGATCCCATCCCTGTCGCCAATTTGTGTTGTGTGGTCCCAGAAACTGAAGAGGCACAGGTCTTCAAGTTTTGAAGGTTTCTTCTAGATGACAGAAGCCAGAACTCATGTCTCCTTCTGGTCGCTCCAGACCAGCAGAGCAACTGTCAGTCTGGAACTCACTGCGACACAGCTCCACGGCGGCAGAACACAATCACTGAGTATTCCAGTAATAAAAGAAATGGACAAAAGACACAAGCCCATAACATACACATTAAAGGCAGTGTATGTGCAGTGTATTGTGGCTTGTGCACAGTATGCAGTGCTCATGTGTAGTGTTTGCGACTTCTGCTTTGTGTGAAGAGCTCAGGTGTAAGGCAAGGGGCTTGTGTGTACTTTGAGGGGCTTATTTTCACTGTGTGCGGCTTGTGCACAGTGTGAGTCGCTCATGTGTGTGTGTGTGTGAGATGTGCCCAGTGTGAGAGTCTCATGTTGTTATATTTCATATAGGTACCCCAATATAGGCTTAGGTATCATCGTAACCTTTCACCTATACTCTCCCCTACATTACACACATAATGGTTCTTGGGGACTGACCTTTTACCTAGATACAACACTGCACACAGAATGCGGGATTTTCCCTGCTAAAAGCCTCATACATTATGCATGAGGATTCTTGGAAACTCAGCAGGACTACAGTCTCCTGTATAACAACTATGTATAAAGTTCATTCCAGACGTTATCCTAAATCCGACAAGTGGCACATCACAGTAGAACCCATGGGGAGACCTTTAGGTATATAAACATCACATCTTACTGAGACAGGGAGAGGAGATCAGGATATCCCTGCCGACACACACTGAAACAAAACGCTGAGGTTCCTGCATGCAGATACTCCAGCTCGCAGTGGTCTAACATCCCTTGCAGGATGTCTGACTCGAGACCAAGACAGGGTCCCACAGTCTCTCATTTCAGGTAATGGGGTTGACTTTATCCTAGAGGGATTCTTGACTTAACACTTACATACATGCTGGGTACACTTAGGTACATCTTGTAATGGTTGCATCGTAGGACTACGCATTTTATCGTTATGTATTTTATATACTTGCCTGTATTCATGGTTATAGCAAAATAGTCGAAATCTACCATCCTTTCACTTTCCTCGTGCTTCTAATCATTTATACCTGTTACTGTCTAATGGTTGTTACAGCGCACCTACCTTACACTAGAATAACGACTGCTCAATAAATGCTTATTGAAGAACGTCCATCCCGTTAATTCTGAGCGAAAAGTAGTATACTGTTTCCACGATCCCTGAGGGATCAGGGTTGTCATGTTCGATAGTTGCCAAGAACTATTCTCTCCTATTCTCTAGTGGCACTGTGAGCTAGCTGGTACACAGGGCAACATACCCGTTGGGGGGGTCTAGATTCAGTCTGACACCAATCCTACAGTGTATGTTGTCTAAACGCGCAGATCCCATATAGGTTTTACAGGAACTACACGACATTGTAGTATGGGGCTCATCTTCAGTGTGCGTGGCTCATGTGGATTGTGTGTGACTTGTGCCCAGTGTGAGGGTCTCATGTGCAGTGAGACTTCTGTGGTGTCAACATCGGGAGAGGTGTGGCGCAGCGGCCCGTGTGACTGACTCCGAGGAGAGGGGCTCACGGTTCGATCCCTGGCAGCAGCTCAGCTCCACACCATGGGACTCTGGGCAATAACTGACTTATTCTTCCCGATGGCCCCAGCATCGTGTAACCTTAAGGGGTGACATGTTCACGCTTTACAATATGGATTAATTTTTATTATTATTATTACTTTTGTTGCTCTCTCTTTTCTTCCAGGCTGGAAAGTTCAACATCATACCCACCCTGATTAACACAGTGGCGGCCTTCACCTCCGTGGGAGTGGTGCGTACAAGTTCACATTCTGACCTAAATGTCTCTCTCCTTCCTCTCTGACTTCTAACTTTACTACTCCTAAACTGAGAAAAATCCTAACTTTGAAACTTTCGGTATTCACAGAAGGCATTTAGAGTCCTAAAGTTAGGAGTCCTAACTTCTGTGAATACCGAAATGAGTAAGTGCCTTCTTTGAATACCGAAATGAGTAAGTGCCTTCTGTGAATACCAAAATGGTAGTAAGTTTAGGATTTTGTCTTAAGTTAGTTCTGTGATTCGGGCCCACTGCCTTTATACAGAGCGTGTCTGCTAGGCACTTTTCACTTCTGTACGGTGCCTATCTCTGGCTCATTGTCTGCTAGGTATGTCTCACTTCTGTACAGTGCCTGTCTCTACCCCACTGTCTGCTAGGCACTTCTCACTTCTGTACAGTGCCTGTCTCTACGTCATTGTCTGCTAGGCACTTCTCTACAGTGCCTATACCTGGCCAACTGTCTGCTAGGCACTTCTCACTTCTGTATAGTGCCTATCTCTAGTTCATTATCTGCTAGGTACTTCTCACTTCTGTGCAGTGCATTTCTCTAGCCAAGTGTCTGCTAGGCACTTCTCAGTTCTGTACAGTGCCTATCTCTAGATCATTGTCTGCTAGGCACTTCTCACTTCTGTTTAGTGCCTTATCTCTAGCCCTGCTCTGCTAGGCACTTCTCACTTCTGTACAGTGTCTATCTCTAGCAGAATGTTTGCTAGGCACATCTCACTTCTGTACAGTACCTATCTCTAGTTCATAGTCGGCTAGGCCCTTCTCACTTCTTTAAAGTGCCTCTTTTTAGCCCAGTGTCTGCTAGGCACTTCTCACTTCTGTAAAGTTCCTGCCTCTAGCCCTGTATCAGCCCGGCATGTCTCCCTTCTGTACAGTGCCTATCTCTAGCCCACTGTCTGCTAGGTACTTCTCACTTCTGTACAGCGTCTATCTCTAGCCCAGTGTCTGCTAGGCATTTCACACTTCTGTACCATGCCTATCTCTAGCCCACTGTCTGCTAGGTACTTCTCACTTCTGTACAGTGTCTATCTCTAGCCCAGTGTCTGCTAGGCACTTCTCACTTCTGTACAGTGTCTATCTCTAGCCCAGTGTCTGCTAGGCACTTCTCACTTCTGTACAGTGTCTATCTCTAGCCCACTGTCTGCTAGGTACTTCTCACTTCTGTACAGTGCCTATCTCTAGCCCAGTGTCTGCTAGGCACTTCTCACTTCTGTATAGTGCCTATCTCTAGCCCACTGTCTGCTAGGTACTTCTCACTTCTGTACAGTGCCTATCTCTATTCCACTGTCTGCTCGGCACATCTCACGTCTGTACAGTGCCTATCTCTAGTTTAATGTCTGTTCAGTGCTCCTCCTCACTCACCCCAAACACACTGTAAGTATTGTGACTCCAGGTGAAAACAGGTCAATGAGGGTGCTGGTGGATTTGTCACAAGCATAAAGGGACAGATGTACGACCCTTTTTAGCGGTTGCAAACATAAAATTGGCGCGTTTGCTACCGCTAAAAAGCGTTGTGTGTATGTACAAACCTTGTTTTGTGAGTCGGTAACCTATTACCGACTCGCAAAATAGGGTTTGCAAGTCGCTCATAGGAAGGGGTGTGCAAAGGGCATCCCTTCCTGATAGCAAGTCGTAAGGTCATAGATGATTGTTTTGCAACTGCAAATGCGGTCGCAAAACAATTGCAGTTACCACCTACTTCAAGCAGGTGATAAGCCAGTCGCAAATGGGAAGGGCGCCTCATGGGACCCCCATTCCCCCTTGTCTTGGGCAGCAAAAATATTTTTTAAGAGCAGTGCCTACTCCTGAAAAATTAAAAGGAAACTTTTCATTTTTCTTTTTTAAATGCATCCTGTTTTCCAAAACGGGCAGCAGTTTTTTTTTTTTTAAATGCTTTATTTAAAAAGCAGTCACAGACATGGCGGTCTGCGGTCCCCAGCAGGCCACCATCCCTGTGAGTGCCAGCCATTCCCAAAGGGTCGCAAATTGCAACCTGCCTCATGAATATTAATGAGGCCGGTCCCTTGTGACCCATTTGGGAAATGCAAACAGTGTCTCTGACCCTGTTGTACATTCCATTTTGCAAGTCTCAAATTGTAAGTCACAAAACATTGCAATTTGCGACTCGCAAAATGGAATGGTCGTACATCTGACCCAAAAGGAAATGAATGCATTTGCATATTTAAGAAGGGTGGTGGAGAGGGAGCCTTAAAGGCAGGGGAGCAGACATTACCATATCGTATAGGCTCGGGTCTCAGACTGCAGATCTACGCAAGGATGAAAGGATCATACAAAGGTAACCACATGCATGATCACAGGAGTTCACATATGTGTAGGCAACACATGGGTGGGCGGTCACTGGGTCAGACCATCCCCATCTCCTGGTACCCATAAATAAATCCTCCCCCTCCCTACAGGACTTCAGGAAGGATCTGAAGACATGGCTGTTCCACTGGTCCCACCCAGCAGGATAAACCTCGAGCGCCTGGAAACCCTCCTGGGTGAAAAGCAGCGCTTTTCAAACCCAACTTGATTGACTGACTGAAAGGCAATGATAGAAAGTCGCACCTTACCATCCAGTCATGCCACAGAGGGGAATTCCATCCAAAAGAAACCTTTTAAACCTTCTAAAAAATAGAAACTCAATACTGCCCGCTCCACCAATGACGATCCAGCACATTGGAGACAGGACACGCAACCTGACATTGCACTTCGCCCCATGCCAGCCACCCTTGGGACTCAAAGGGATATGACTACGATGGCGTAGAGGGACACCTCCACCTTTCTCCTTTTTTAGTCCCGGCATTAGCAAAGACCTTTAGATTTTAACTAAAATGATATGTACAATATACTGGTAGAGGCTTTCAGCCAGCCCCCTCCATCCATCGGTCTGTTAGTGTGTCAATCATATGTTTCTTTCACCTTCTACAGCTCCCTGCAAGCGACAATGGGTCCGCCCACTTCAGACATTGGCCAACCTCACGCAGCCCTTTCACAAAGAGCACATCCACGCACACAAAGTAGTTCCCTTTAGTTCCAAGAATTACAATGACAGTATTTACTTTTGGGGATAAAACGTTTTTTGTTTTTTGCCTTTCAGCCATTTTTTTCTTAGCTTTATGAAGGTCCCGTAGCTTTATCAACAATAACGTCTTGCAAAATCTTAAAAAACAATCATTGATAATGACAAAACATTGGCAACTAACAGAAGACGTGTTAGCTTAGCTAATGCTTGTTCTGCTGTATGTTCAGGCATCAAGGACCTGGAAGAGGTCAAGGGTCAGAACCCCTGATGGTCACATTCCAGACAGGCCATCAACATGTGCCTGTATCAAAGCACACTTGTACAATCCCCACACAAAGTACAACAGGATAATTCACTGCACAAACCCCGTTACTCAGGTCAACTTCAACCAACCACCATCACCCACCTCCCAGCTTCACCGCGCAGACACAATCAAATGAAACCACAGTACACCTCATGCTCATCGGCGCTTAGTCCCTGGTGCAGCGCCCAGTGGCATCACTTACAGCTTCAATGCACTCTTCATTGGTGAAACATGGCTCACACACACCTCTATGCGCATCATCGTCCACAGACGCAACCGCATTCAAGGCGTTGATGTAACACACAGCCACAAAGGAGAACTGGCAGTCATCCACAAAACAGCGTGGCCAGGCGCCCTCTGAGAGTCCTCAAACCTGCCCTCCATGGAACCCCCACATGCTACCGTAGCTTCTCTGTCCCCAGCAGTCCCCGTCACTCTACGTACCGTTAAGATAGGGCTACACCTTCACCCAGCAGGTAAAACCCAGTGATTGGTGGACACAACCCGTCACCGTAATCCTACCTAAGTAATGGATTGAACTATGTACAGCCATGGGGGAAGTGTGTGCGAGGGCGAGTGAGGCGGAGTGCAGGTATCTTAAGGGCAGATGGCAAACCCCGGGATTTCAGTAAGAGTGTTTCTCACTCACAGGCAGTCAATGCTGGGGCTTAGAGGGAGAGTTGACCTCTGCTTGGTCACCCACCTGGGCACATGAAGCTGGATGCACTAATCAACTGCACCCGCCAAGAAGACGCAGACACTCCCCTACCTCTTAAAGACACTTAACACCAAACAGGTCACTGAACCTCAGCCCACATACTCGTCCCTAACAACTCTCTCAGCCTGACCATAACTTCCATGTGGCTCCCTACACCAAGGAACTGGGCTGGTCAGACCAGTTCATCCTCCCATTACATGTTCACCACCGACCGTCTACCACTGTCGACCACAACCTACCAAGCACAAATTGTAATCCTGCTGGCCTCCTCTATCATGTCACTGAGGAGGACTCATCTCCACCTTTCAATCCAGACAACAAAAGTCTCAAATGTCTTCCCTCAATAACACCATCAGTGTTGACAGCGACACGTCGGTCAAACTATACACCACAAACAAGAATTGCCAAAGCCAATAGGTCTCGCCTTTGTGACCCATTGGCTTTGCCAATGTTTCTTGCCGATGCTATACTGCATTGTAATGTGTAGGTTGTCCCTACCAGACAGCACAGCTGCCTGATTGATAATGGCCTATTGTGGGCTTGCCAAGAGTTTACGGTGAACTTAAAACTGGTCCACTGATTGGCTTATTGTCTAAATTGCTTGTTTCCTATTCGATGGTTTTCCTTGTCCATCTTGTGTTTGTCCCTCCCTGAACATATTCTCTTTATTTGTGTCCTTCCAATGCTAACTTTTAGGGAACTACCTTTTTCTTTTTGCTTAAGCACTGCAGCTTAGTGCCCATGTTTTCTAGCTGTCTTCCTCGTGTGCTTCTCTTCGCCCCACTCCATGTTGTTCCCTCTCATATGTGGGCTTTTCTTCCCTCCACAGTCTCTGTTGCTGTCTCTCGCACTTGTGCTTCTCTCCCACCGCGATGCCTGTTGCTCTCTCCTGTGTGCTTCTTCCTTGTGTTATTCTCTCCCTCTCTTTCCCTCTTCTCAGCTTCCCCGACCCACTTCTCTGTTGTCTCTGATTCCCTGCAGACCTATTTTTTAAAATACTTTTACTTTTTTCTTTTGGAGGACTGGGTAGCAAATTGCTGCTGGCCTGTCCACTTTCTAAATAAAAGCGCTTTCACACTACTTCATTTAATTTTTTTTAACTTTACAGATCTATCTCAGAGCAGTAAATAAAACAACGGCACACAAGTCTCATGTATACATTTTCTCGCTTGCGTGGTTGCCTACCAAATGTCATTGCGCCTTTTTTTTGCACGCAAACAAAGAAATTAATACGATGGCTCCTATTTAGAGCACAGTGACACATATTTACAAGGGGTTTGTACCACAGGAACGTCACTTTTACCAAAGCTTTAGTGGCGCAATGCCTTTCTTCATATTTGCAAATCGGCGAAAAGTTACTTTGTGTGGCTTAACAACACTTTGTAAATATCGTCCCCTTTCACGCAGGTATCTGCCTGAAAGGAGCGTGCAGTGGGTGTTGCTGTGGACGTTCCACTGCAACACCCATTGCTTTTTGACGCTGCCCAGATTTACAAGGATCTGCAAATTTGAGGCCAAAAACATGGTGGTGCAACAAGGAGAAATACTTTTATGTCTCCTTGTTTTTGATCTTTCTATGAGTGCTGTATTCTGCAAATCGAACAAATCGCCTTTAAAGATTGTTTATGTGCCGGAAAGTGTACATGAAAACATTTTCAAAATAATGCACCTTAGCCATAATGACAGCGACAAGGCACCTGTCTCTGGTGGATTCTCAGGCTCATGTATTTGTTGTCTCTTTTCCTCTTCCCTTCCGACATTCCTCTGTTTCCTCTCCCCCCCCATTTTCTCTCCACCCATTTGCCGACTCTGTGTTTAATGTCTGCACTTTGTTCTTTTTCCAGGGAACGGTGCTCTGTGACATTATTCTTCTGAATTTCCTGAAGGGAGCGGACCAGTACAAGGCAAAGAAGTTTGAAGAGGTGAGTAGGTGGTTTTTAGGGAGCCAGAGGTGTTTCTAATCCCTCTGTAAAGAATGCTAACTAGGGACTGAATACATGACCTGCAGTACCTGCATGACCCTCTGGTAGTAGAGGTGGGATGTAAGAACGCAGTGTTGAGTGAGAGACCCTTCAGTTCTGTCTCCTCAGCCGTGGGTTCTTCGGTGATGCTGTAAGAATGATGGCCGTAGTGAGGGTAACAGATCCTTCAGTTCTGTCTCCCCGGCTGTGGGTCCTTGGTTGATGTTGTAAGAATGATGGCTGTGGTGAACCTCACAGACCCTTCAGTTCTGTTGATGCAGCGTGGAATTTTTAATCCTCCCTTCGTCACAGAACAAATATCATACTAGCATATTCACTCAATACATTCATTGGTGGGGCCCATAACACCAAAACACACACTTCATTGATACGTTCTCACGGGAGAGATACATTTTCCAAACGCTGACATGAAAGGAATACTTTTTCACCTAAAGGACCTAATTTACTTGAACATTCATTAAGTACCTTTATTAAACTCAGAACCTCGAGATATTCCCTCCATTTAGTCGATAGATCAGTTAGTTGAAATTGGATATTTGGTGACTCAATTCTTTAATCTACATTTAATCTTATTCTAATTTCTCCAAATAAATCACCCGACACATTTGTTTGTTAAAGTAATAATTTGTTTATCTAATCAATTGCAATTTCAATAGGTCATAAACCAAAACCACCGAACATCATACTTACCTAATCTGGCTATTAGTTGTCCTCTAAGTCAATCAAGTCGTGGAAAAGTCTTTAATTCATCAAAGTCAGGCAGCCTTTCAGTCTGTCAAAGATTCAGGATAAACAGCTGTCCAGCAGTGTCACCGTCCTCTCCGTCAGCATAACGTCAGGAAAAAGAAAAAGGTCCGCCCCTAACTCACTAGACTACCATCTTTTATAATGAATTTTATGTCAAGATGTAACAAAAATCAGTTTTAGACAGTCCTGATTGGATGATTTGGGGTCATTCGGTGAGGTTCTCACATAGTCTTATTTGTTAAATCATCACGCTTGCTGGTTCCGGTTTTAAAGACAGTGTTTTGTTTAACAAACTTGGCAACTCTCCCAGTGCGTCCTTGATGGGTACATCTCACATGAGGTCAAGACGAGGCTACTTGTTGCTGGCTGTGGCGCAGGCGCACTTCACCCGAAACCTCGTGGAACAGTGACTAGGCCTTCATGTCAGAGTCTGCCATCTTTACGAAGCCCAAACCGGTCACCTTAAGTAAAACAAACACAAAACGTAATTAAAACATTGAAATGGCTATTAAAATGTTAAACCCTCACTAATATCCCTAAGTGTATGTAATTATCTAGCACGATAGCAACATTCAAAGCGTTTATATTCACCCAACGATGTCATCTGGTGCAACTTACAAATTACATCACAAAAGCAACATATATCATGCAACATTCTAATTTTCTACCATTAGTATGCATACATATATTAGTATACAAGTTAGTTTAGCCATGCAAATGCAAATCCCATGTGTAATTCTTTCATTAATATAGTTGGTTAGATATCACTTCAAACAGATTAATAATATTACAATTAATAGATTATTCGGATTAGTATAAACATGCAGAAATGGGGGGATATACAAAATGTTGTACTACCCGCTCCAGCAATCCCCCCTTTGGTGATTATATCACCACACCATCAAAATTTTGTATCTCTTTTATGGAATTTCAAAGTGATTTCTTGTTTTTATTCATAATTCAGTTTCCCCTGTCTCTTCTCTTTTTGCTGATTTGTACATACTCTCCTTAACTTCCTCCAATTCTATCTCATCAAATTCTCTCTCTTGTTTTACGTCTTTTCTCCTTAAATTTTCTCTTATTAACTTTTTCTGGTTTTTATTCTTTTTACGACAGATACACCCTAATCTTATTATTAATACTATGAAAATTACACATGTTTATGGAAATAATATCTTACCTAAAAAGGTACTACCTAAATTTACTAAGAAATCTTTAATAGCCGCTATTTCCTCCCAATCCTTTCCCATACACCTTCAACCTCTAGTGGTGCAATTTCGTCATGCAATTCTGTAATATGTTTAATATAAATTTTCAAATCTTTACTTTCGTCAGGAATGTAAGTACAACAATGTTGAACTTTCAGCATTCCACAGACTCCACCCTCTTTTGCCAATAATATATCAAGGGCAAGTCGATTTTGTATTACCATAGCACGCATGGCAACCATTTCAGTGCTTACCAATAAAAATCCTCCAGGGGTGCTTGTTGACAAGTGATCCACTACTGTTGAAAGTCTTCTGATTCTGTTTGCATTCAGAGATATTCCCACTGCCGGTATCAATGCTCCAGAAATATCACCTACAATTTCTGACCAAGATTCTCTCTTACTACGTGCTAAATTACTACCTAAGCTATGTACACCATCTTCTCCTCTATCCATGTAAAAAATCTTCGGAAAGACCAGGCCTACATAACAGGTGCCATACCAATGGTCTGGCAAACGATAATATGCCCTGTTCCCACAAATGAAATATAATCCAGGAAAAACGGGATCTTTTCCACCTTTAAATCCCCATCCACCCATGATTCGGTATGTATCATGGCATTCGCTATTCCCTACAAAATAATTGTCATATGCAGTTTTATTCCTTCTAATACACAATTTTCCCTTTCTGAGGCCACTCTAAAGCCATAGTTGGGCTTGTTTCCCCTTTCAAGTATTTTTCCATTTCTACATCCCATACTGTTTTCTCCACCTTTCCTTTTGATGCCTTTCTTTGCATTTTCAGTCTCCTTTCTTCAACCATATCTAAAAATGTATTTTCCTCTTTCTTTAAACTGCATGTCAAACTGTTTTCAAATATGTATACTAATGTTAGTTCTTTAGTCTCTAAGAAAAATTCACCTAATACCTTTGCAGGTTTTACCTTGTTTAGCTTGTTAATTGAAGGTACTTGTGAAAATATAGTGTCTACATCTGAAAAATAATATTCTAATTTCCCTGTTTGATAAAATAGACTAGCTATTACACCACATGTTATTCCATAAGTTACTGGAAGGCGGTGATAAGTCACTCCCTCCGATACAGAGGCAGGTAACTGCATACAGACATAGCAGTCCCTTACATCCATTGTTTTTACATATTCATACAACAATTTCGAAAACACGTTCTTAGAAAAATTAGTTACAGACCTGTCTTTGTGTAAATAGTTTTTATCTATTCTAGTTGGAACTACCTTTTGGATCTGCCCTAGATTAGTTATGTTTTCACTATATACTTCTAGTGTATCTATAGTAACTTTAAATGAGATCAAGAGAGCAAGTACACTCCATAGAAGCCTTAATAATCCTGTACAACAACAACAGATTTTACACCTTCTCTTCAAAAATGTACATCTACCTTTTCTACTATCTATGTTTGCCATCTTTGCTAAAATGGACTGTGTATTTTGACTTAACCTCTTCTACTTCACAACTAGTTTTCTAACCCAAGGCTCTAAGCACCTACTTGGTTCTACCAGTTTTTGTCCTTTTCTATATTTTTATTGTCTTTCCATCAGTTGTTTTCTTATCTCATTCAGTTTGGCATTTCATCATCTTTCACTTTTCCTTCGTGATCTGTATACAGAATGTCCTGAATTTCCGCTTCTTCTCCAATATCGGACAAGATAACGCTCAGGATTTCCGATTCTTTGTCTTCCTCAACCACTTTTGGTACAACCACCTCTGGATTTCCTTGGCTATCCGCCTCTTCTTTTCCTTCAGGCAGGGCCACATACGTCCATTCTGGTGATTTATACTTCTGGTTAGGTTTTCTGGTTCTTTTGCCCTTTTTCATTTCTATGGTTTCTTCGTCTTTTGATTTCACCTGACTTGTCACTTCATTCACCTGTTCAGCCCTTGGTGAATTTACTCGTGTCAGTCGGTATCTTAATCTTTTTATTTTATTCGGCCAAACATCATCTTTTGCTGCTCTTTTCAATCTACTTCCTTTATCATTCTTTTCAGTTCTCCAAGCTCTCTTTCTTAGAACTCGACCTTCAGGTATTTCATCTTCGCTTTCCTCTGACTCTGTTTCAACTTGCTTTTTACTCTCAACAGTTTCTTTTTCCACCACTTCTTTAGTTTTCCCTACTTCTGTCCCTCCTCGAATCTCAGACACTCAATCTTCCTGCTGACTACTTGTCCCTGTTTCTAACTGGATGTTGGAGTTCCCTACACCTCCTCGGAGGTCTTCCGCAATAATCTTTCCCTCTCTCTCTGTATCTGGCACCTGTCCATCTAAATGTGTTGTTTCAGGTGGAATTTCTCTCAATCTCTCATCTGGCACTTCCTCTTCATGAATCTCTTTTATTGTCTCTTCACCATCTTTTTCTTTGGTTTTCCCTTGTTTGTCCCTTGAACTCTTCGCTCCTTTTTTGGTCTATGAGTCTGAACTGGTATCAGAAATCTGTAACCTTCTTCTCAGGGAAATACTTCTTGGAACATATGTTAGACTTTGTTCTGCTTCCCCCCTTTCAGGGTTTTCTTTTGTTTTTGGCTCTCCGTCATCTGACTCAGTACTGGATTCTGATTCATCAAAATACTCCTTTTCCGTACTGTCCACCGGATTTGGAAATCTCAATGTGGGACTTGCATGGATCCAGTTTTTCAATCCAGCACACTTTACAGCTGTTGTTGTGGTCAAGATGACTTGTCTTGGTTTTCCCCACCTTGGAACCAAACAGTTTCTTCTTCTGTGTGCTTTTACTCTCACCCAGTCCCCTGGGCTTAGATCATGGGCTGGCTTCTTTTCAAGGGTGGTGGCATCCGCTCCAACCTGATGAAACACAGAATAAACTGCGTCAGCCAGGCTTTTACAGTATTCCAACACCATGTCATCAGTTATAGTCATCAGCTTGTTGACTGGTATAAACACGTGCCGCATGGCTCTACCCATGATGATGTCATGGGGGCTTAACCCTGTAGTTCTATCTGGAATTGATCTAATAGTCATGAGTACCAGAGGCAAGACATCAGGCCATTTCATACCTGTGGCTAAACACATTTTCCCTATCCTGTTTTTGATAGTACCATTTATCCGTTCCACCACACCAGAAGCCTCTGGTCGGTAGGCACAATGTAGTTTTTGTCGTACATTCAATGCTTCACAAATCAGTTTTATGATCTCATTATGGAAATGTCCTCCTCGGTCTGATTCAATTGTCACTGGGAACCCAAATCTAGAGATAAATTCCCTCAAAAGTAATTTTGCCTCTGTCATCCCATCATTTCTTCTTGTTGGGAATGCCTCTACCCATCTGGAAAACAGACAGAACATAACCAAAACATACCTCAGTCTGTTACAGGGAGGCATCTCAATGAAATCCACTTGCATTCTGGTAAAAGGCCCTCCTTCTCGACCTATTGTTCCTAGACTCACTACTGTCTTTCTTCCAGGATTGTATTGCTGACATATTAGGCATCTCTGACAAAGACTTTCTGCTACAAGTCTGAATTTTGCATTGTACCAAGTTTGTTTAAATGACCTGACCATAGCATCTCTCCCTATGTGTCCCTGTCCATGATACATCCGTGCCATGGCAGACATCATGCTATTAGGCATGACTGGTCTTCCATCTCGATAGACCCACACATGATCCTTCTCTCTTGGTGCACATCCTGCTTTTACCCACTGCTCCATTTCCTCATTTCCTGCTTCTTCCTGTAATGGTCTCACTTCTTACCATGTTCCCACAATGTTAGTAAACATCAAGGAACAAGAAATCACTTCTCTTTCCTTGGCCCGATTAATGGAATTCTGATTTCGTGTACTGTATTGTGCCATGTCATTAGCGTATTTGTTGCCAGTGGCGATATAATCACCACTTTGACTATGGGCAGCACACTTCACTACAGCCAATTGCCTAGGCAACTGTATCGACTCAAGCTATTTTCCAACCACCTCAGCAATCTTAATGGGAGTTCCACTTGATGTCAAAAAGCCTCTCTGCAGCCATATCTGACCGAAGTCATGTACGACTCCGAATCCGTACTGGCTGTCAGTTATCACAGTCACCCTCACACTCTTTCCAATCTTGCATGGTCTAGTCAAAGCAACAAGTTCAGTTACTTGTGCCGATTTTACTCCTTTCAGATATGATGCTTCCATTACCGCTGCAACCGTACATACTGCATATGCTGCACTTAACACTCCATCATCTGTTCTCAAACAAGAACCGTCCACAAACAGAACAAAATCACTTTCTGGTAAGGGTACATCTTTTATGTCAGGTCGAGGTTTTGTACAAAAATCAAGTACATCCAGACCATCATGATCTGCTTTATCTTTGACTTCCACATTCTCAGCATCAGGCAATAATGTTGAAGGATTCACATTTAAACATCTCACAAGACTTACATTTGTGGCACCTAGTATAACTTTCTCATACTTAGCTGACTATGTGTCATATACTGAGTGCGACTCCTTGTTAAAAGGATTGCCACATCATGAGGTACAAACACTTTCACAGGATATCCCATCACAGTTCCCTCTCTCTGTTCCAAACTTCGGCATGTAGCAGCTACTGCTTTCAAACACCCAGGTAGGGCCACAGCTACTGGGTCCAACATTGATGAAAAATATGCAATTGGTCTCCTCAGTTTTCCATGCTTCTGTATTAGCACAGAGAGCGCACATCCATTTCTCTCACTGCAGTACAACTCAAACTCCTTTTCATAGTCAGGCATACCTAATGCAGGTGCTTCACACAACCCATCTCTCAATCTTTTAAATGCTGCCAATTCTTCTTTGTTCAAATCAATGGGATCTTTCACATCGCTTCTTGTCAGTCGTACCAAAGGTTTTGCAATCAATGAAAAAGTGCTAATCCATTGACGACAATATCCAACCATTCCCAGAAACATTCCCACCTCTCTTTGGGTCATGGGTGCACTCATTCTTTTTATGATCCTGATTCTATCTGTCGTTATTTTCCTCAGTCCTTTTTCAATGTTATGTCCTAAATATTGTACTTCTTTCTTGCAAAATTGTAATTTTGATGGTGACACTTTAAGTCCTCCATCAGCCAAATGGTTCAGCAAGGCTATAGTGTCTAGTTCGCAAGCCTCGCGGGTTTTCGACGCCACAAGAAGGTCGTCGATGTACTGAACTAATACTGAATTTTCGGGCATTTCTAGACTTTCCAAAGACTTCTTCAATAGCTGATTAAATATTGAGGTGCTTTCTGTATACCCCTGTGGAATTCGGCACCAAGCCTAAATACGCTCACCGAAACGAAATGCAAAAATTTGCTGACTGTCATGGTGCAATGGGATGGAAAAGAAAGCATGGCATAGATCAATTACTGTATACCATTTTGCGTCATGGGGAATCTGATATAAAATCACAGATGGATTTGGTACAATGGGACAACATGACACAACAATTTTGTTTATCTTTCTCAGATCTTGTACTATCCGGAACTTCCCACTAGGCTTTTTCAGTCCCATTATTGGTGAATTACATGGACTACTCATTATTTCTCTCAAAATACCTTGTTTGATCATTTTTTCAATCACAGGAGTTACTCCTTCAATTATTTCAGGTGTCAATTTATATTGAGGGACATTTGGATAACATACTCCTTCTTTTACTGTTATTTTTACTGGATCTACATTTCTCATTAATCCCACGTCTTCTCCTGTGAAATCCCAAACTTCTTCTTTTACAGACTGTTTCAATTCTTTAGGTAATTCATCAGGGTTAAATACAGCATAGGTTTCAATAACCTTATTTTCCTTGTTTGTCATTGTCATTTTATACAGCACATCTTCATCCGGGGCTTCAAATGCTATCCCATCCAGGGTACAAAATATAGTGCAGTTCATTTTGCACAACAAATCTCTACCTAACAGATTCACAGGACTGGTGTCACACACGACAAAGCGGTGCATTTCAGAAAATTTCCTTATGCTAACTTTCACCGGTCTGTAAAGTAAGTTTTAATCTGCCTGTTGGATACACCAACTACTTGGATCGTTTCATCCGAGAGAGGAAGATTCTTAACATCACCTAATCTGACAGTTGATCGAGTAGCACCAGTATCAACTAGGAAAGTAATGCTTTCATCATTAATCTTTCCATCTACAAATGGGCCTGACTGGTCTACTTCTAGAGTTGCGCCAAGTACGCACTCTTCTTCCTCCCTTCGGCACCGTCAATAACTTTCTTCTGAATCACTCTCATTGCGTTGCAGCCAATACTGCGAAACAGCGCTAGCGCGTGGCAGTTTATTTACCTGTTCTCCGTTGTAGAATCCCGTTTCACTACTATACCTCTGGGAATTTTTGCTCTGTGGAAAAGGCAGTTTTGGCACCTGATTCTGTTGGATAACAACCTGCTGCTGTCGCTGCGGTTGACCACTCACCTCATTCTGCACCTGTGGATTCAATGATGCATTTTCATCGTTAGTACTTGGGGGAAATTTACACTCGGATTTCCAATGCCCTATTCTACCGCAATTATGACACGGGAATTTCTTCTTAGCTTCCTCTATATTTCCTTTATTTTTCCCAGGACTGAATTTTTGTCTTGATCCTGTAATATTTGCTTGTCCTGCTAATTGAGCTTCCTGTCTCTCTGCTACCATCACCTGTGCCCACATAGCCTTTTCTTTCAATTTTCGCTGTTTAGCTTCAATCTCATCACTGAAATATTTAGCGTGTCTCAACACTTTGTCTATTTTCTTATTCTGCCAATCTACAGTATGTTGTTTTATCATCTAACTAATTTCTGGACGAAGACCATATACAAACCTGTATACAAAATGACTTAGATCCTTTTCACTCAGATTTTCGTCTCCACTAAACTGCTTAAAGGCCAAGATCAGCCTCTCATAATATGCATGTACTGACTCTTTGCTTTCCTGATGCATTCTGTCAATTTTTACCCAATCTGTCTCTTTGGGTGGAACCTTATTCTTCAGAAAGGCAATAACCTGTTCATATTTTTTCATTACCTCGGGGTCTGGAGCCCCTGTTTTCGGATCCTTTGGGTATTCCTGTATTGGCCAATCTACCATTATTTTGCACTCTGTCCATAGATCTGCTGGTACTATTATGTCAAACAGGCTGTTTAGATCAATCCATAATACTTTGGACAATTTCACAAATCTGTCTACCTGTCTATACCACTCGACGGGTTTTTCACGTAGTCGAGGGAAGTCATTTGTGAATGACAAAATATTTTGCCTAGTCCATGGGACATGTACATATCCTCCTCCTGGAATCTCTCTCATAGGATATTCTGTTACTACCTTCTCCTTTTCTCTAACAGGGAAAGCTGAAAAAGTTTTATCTGAGGCATCATCTCGCTTTCGATACCATCTACTTTTCCATTTGTCCACATCTCCCCATTTTCTCAACAAGATAATTATTTCCTTAATCTGACTCATTCGTCATGTGGTATTCATATTTTCAATGTCCTTTTCAGTGAAATCTATTCAATATGGTTTCTGTAAGGCTTTTACCTTTTCAATATCTATACCCATTTCATTTGCTACTTCTTCTAATCGTTCATGGAGACTTTTTGCTCTCCAAGTTATGCTCTTACAGAGAAAAAGCAACTCCTCATCCTGGTAAGTTTTTAACTTTTCCGTAGGGATAGTTCCTACTATTAACTCTTCTAGTACCATTCGTAATTTGGCCACATCTATTGCAAGTTTCTCAACCATTCACTTAATTCCTCTGTAGCTGGTCCTACTGACTTCTCTACATTACCTTGTTCTGAATCCTTTTGTGTTTCTGAAATTGACTCCATTGTTGGTATAAGTCTTTCTGCAAAATTCTGGCCTATAAACGGGTTATTAGAAACATTTGGTTCAATCATTTTTCATTTTGACTCAGTTTTGGCTGTTCAACCTGTTTATTGCTTTTATAAGGGACCGTTAAACAATGTTCGCTATCTTTTTGTTTATCAAAAATAGGCATTACTGGACCTATCGTTACTGGAACTGTTACAGCTTCCAGCTTTTTTGTTAATTCTCTTATTTTCTCTGTTAATTCTAAGGTTGTCTTTGCCAGTTCTGCTGAATTTTCACCATTTATTCTACTTTCTGACTTCCTCTCTACCTCTCTAATGGAATTGTTTTTTCCTAAATCTTGGAACTCTGGTTCCGATTTTATGATTCGTAAAGTTTCTTTCATTGGGGCACTTGGTGTTAATATTTCTGGTTCTGGCCGATATGGGGGTGGATTTTTATAGAACATGTCATCAAGAACATCATCCTCTGATTCATTCACTTCATACCCTCTCGATTCCACATTATGTCTTTTTTCTGCGCATTTTCTTCCTCCATTTTCTTCTGCAGTTCTTACGGGAAACAAACCTTCAGTCATACTTGCATTCCGCCACCTTTTCATTCGATCATCATGATTCTCATGTCCGTATGATCGACCAAACATGTACCTATACCTTCCGCCACTTCTCTGTCTTTCTCGGTCATGCATCTCATCTTCCCATTCTGTCAATGCTTCCAATTGTGTCGGTCTAGGTCTCGGTTCTAGATTCATCATTTTCTCTCTTAAATTTCTCAAAACTGCCAAATTAAATGAACCATCTTAGTGTACTTAACCCAATTGTCTAACCAAATACAGGTGTGATATCCATATTTCTCAACCATAAAGGATGCTGGGGTTTTCGGTGGAGGAAGTAATTGTCCTTCCCTAGTTACATCGGTTTGTCCTCCTCAAACCACTTTTTAAGTCTACCGAACCAGGACTTCTTCTCCTTTTCTGGTGGATCGTAAAACATCTTTTCTGTCTTTTTGTTTATCACTAGTCTCTCCTCTCGACCGTACCGCTTTTCTGACCAATTGTAGGGCGACTCACACTAACGCACCAATCCAGAGCATCTACGTCACTCTGCAATTCTCCAATCCCAGCGCGACTCACACTAACGCACCACGGCGTCTACGTCACCCTGTGATTCTCCACTCCTAGCGCGGCGTACACTAACGCACCAATCAGGAGCGTTCTACATTTCCTACTGACTGGCCAATCCCAGCGCGGTCGTTCTGATGTCAGCAGCCGCTGCTGCAGCTCCTGCTCCTGTCTACCCCTCCTTTACAAAATTCACTTTGGTAAGTTTTGTTTCAAATGTATAAATCTGTTAGTAACAACACAAACACACCACCATTGTCCGCTTCGCTAACCAAGGAATAGCAATAGACCTTTCTCACGAGAATTCCATCTTTCCCGAAAGCAACGCTTACCTCTGCCCTACTACGGAATCGTTACTTCCATTGATAAAGTAGCACATTCCTCTACCTTACCCTTCTAACAAGCATTAGCTAACCGTTTCTCCAGAATTAAGACACTTGGTCGGAGACCCAGTGCTCCTGAGAAATAAAACTAGAGTTTCACAATTAACCCGAATGCCTTCACATTCACCAACTTTCACACAGAAAATGTAGTACATTCACACAGAATCCTGCCTTTCCCGAGAACAGCGAACAGTCTGTTCTACTATAGAATTATGACATACGTTAATAAAGTAGCACTTCCCTCTACTTTATGCTTCTAACAAGCTTAGGGAGCACCTATTACCTTTCTAGTAATAAGCGTTATCGGAGTGCCATTTGGTCTCCTGGTACCTAAGACCAAAATTTCACAGGTGACCTTCGCTACCATACACTTCTTTCAGACAGGAGATATTTCTAATGCCAACATGCGACGATGTCACCGAATCGAACCCAGACAATGCGTCGTGCAACTTCAATCGTTACACGTTTTCCCTGTGTACCTACAGGGCAACAACAATTCCGTCTTTCCCGAGAACAGCACTTACCTCTGCTCTTCTACGGAACTCTCACAAACTTCTGACTTCCTACATCCCAGAAGCCGTGCAAACGACATAAAACTCGATGCGACTCAACATAGAGTGTTAATACATAAACCAATACCAATCAATACTCAATAATCGATAAGCAATGTACAAGCAATAATCACCAAACCAAATCAATAACAACCATTATTCTGCTACCAGTAAAACTGATGCAGCGTGGAATTTTTAATCCTCCCTTCGTCACAGACGAAATATCATACTAGCATATTCACTCAATACATTCATTGGTGGGGCCCATAACACCAAAACACACACTTCATTGATCCGTTCTCACGGGAGAGATACATTTTCCAAACGCTGACATGAAAGGAATACCTTTTCACCTAAAGGACCTAATTTACTTGAACATACATTAAGTACCTTTATTAAACTCAGAACCTCGAGATATTCCCTCCATTTAGTCGATAGATCAGTTAGTTGAAATTGGATATTTGGTGACTCAATTCTTTAATCTACATTTAATCTTATTCTAATTTCTCCAAATAAATCACCTGACACATTTGTTTGTTAAAGTAATAATTTGTTTATCTAATCAATTGCAATTTCAATAGGTCATAAACCAAATCCACCGAACATCATATTTACCTAATCTGGCTATTAGTCGTCCTCTAAGTCAATCAAGTCGTGGAAAAGTCTTTAATTCATCAAAGTCAGGCAGCCTTTCAGTCTGTCAAAGATTCAGGATAAACAGCTGTCCAGCACTGTCACCGTCCTCTCCGCCAGCATAACGTCAGGAAAAAGAAAAAGGTCCACCCCTAACTCACTAGTCTACCATCTTTTATAATGAATTTTATGTCAAGATGTAACAAAAATCAGTTTTATACAGTCCTGATTTGGATGATTTGGGGTCATTCGGTGAGGTTCTCACATAGTCTTTTTTGGTAAATCATCACGCTTGCTGGTTCCGGTTTTAAAGACAGTGTTTTGTTTAACAAACTTGGCAACTCTCCCAGTGCGTCCTTGATGGGTACATCTCACATGAGGTCAAGACCAGGCCACTTGTTGCTGGCTGTGGCGCAGGCGCACTTCACCCGAAACCTCGTGGAACAATGACTAGGCCGTCATGTCAGAGTCTGCCATCTTTATGAATGCCCAAATCGGTCAACGTAAGTAAAACAAACACAAAACGTAAATAAAACATTGAAATGGCTAATAAAATGTTAAACCCTCACTAATATCCCCATGTGTATGTAATTATCTAGCACGATAGCAACATTCAAAGTGTTTATATTCACCCAATGATGTCATCTGGTGCAACTCACAAATTACATCACAAAAGCAACATATATCATGCAATATTCTAATTTTCTACCATTAGTATACGTACATATATTAGTATACAAGTTAGTTTAGCCATGCAAATGCAAATCTCACGTGTAATTCTTTCACTAATATAGTTGGTTAGATATCACTTCAAACAGATTAATAATATTACAATTAATAGATTATTCGGATTAGTATAAACATGCAGAAATAGGGGGTATACAAAATTTTGTACTACCCGCTCCAGCACTGTCTCCCCAGCTGTGGGTCCTAGAAAGATGCTGTAAGAATGATGGCTGTGGTGAGGGTCACAGACCCTTCAGTTCTGTCTCCTCAGCCGTGCGTCCTTCGGTCTCTCCAGTCTTCCCCTGTCTCTCTCTGCCTGTCTGTGTCTATCACCTCCTGTTTCCAGCCGTCTTACTCCCTTCCACACCCGTCTCTATCTCTCTCACACCTGTCTGGGATTCTTTTTAACCCCTGTCTCATACGCACCCGTCTTTGTCTCTTGACCTCTCGCCCCTTTCTCTGTTGTGTCTTCTTGTTGTGATTTTCCCCTCATAATCTCTCCTCTCTTCCTCCTATCTCCATCTCCCCTACCCTCTCCTGTACCTCTTGCTTACTTCAGGGGCAGCAGAGGCACAGAGATGGTTTTTACTGGGTTCCCACCTGTCCCCCGTGGTTCCTACACCCACGCATCCACCTATCAACACACTGAGGCAACCCATGGGCAGAGGCCTACTTCCAGGAGATGAAAAAGCTCCAGGGGCTCATCAAAGCAGATTTATAAAGTGTGACTAATCACCCGCGAGGATATCTAGATTCTGAGATCCAAGCTGCTCGGGTGGTGTCAGTTGAATAGCCAGTTCTTGAGTCTCATTCTGAACTCCCAAAGAGAGGGTGAAGTCTAGGGATGGAGGGGGAGGCTGTTCCAGGACTTCACAGCGAGGGGGGAGAAGGAGCGTCCTCAAGTGTTGCTTTGGCAGATGCGGGGGGCGTTGAGCCAAGGAGAGGAAGGTGAATCGCAGGAGTCTGAAGGGTTGATGGCATCTCAGGCAGGGGTTTGTAGCCGTGAGTCAGAATCAATCAATCAATCAATCAATCAATCAAAGCATTTATATAGCGCACTACTCACCCAGAGGGTCTCAAGGCGCTAGGGGAGGGGGGTCCGCTACTGCTCGAACAGCCAGGTCTTGAGTTGCTTCCTGAAGGCGAGGTGGTTCTGGGTCAGGCGGAGGTGGGTCGGGAGGGAGTTCCACGTCCTGGCGGCGAGGAAGGAGAAGGACCGTCCCCCTGTGGTGGCTCTTCGGATGCGGGGGACGGTGGCGAGGGCGTGGCCGGTCGATCGAAGCTGGCGTTTGGGAGCGTAGAAGTTGAGGCGGCTGTTGAGGTATCCTGGGCCTTGGTTGTGCAGGGCTTTGTGTGCGTGGGTGAGGAGACGGAAGGTGATTCTCTTGGTGACCGGGAGCCAGTGCAGGTCTCTCAGGTGTCCGGAGATGTGGCTGCGACGGGGGATGTCCAGGATGAGTCGTGCTGAGGCGTTCTGGATCCGCTGAAGTCTTTTCTGGAGTTTGGCGGTGGTTCCGGCGTAGAGGGAGTTGCCGTAGTCCAGACGGCTGGTGACGAGGGCCTGGGTGACCGTCTTCCTGGTCTCGGTGGGGATCCACCGGAAGATCTTTCGTAGCATGTGCAGGATGTTGAAGCACGACGAGGAGACGGCGTTGACTTGTCTGGTCATGGAGAGGGTGGAGTCCAGGATGAAGCCCAGGTTGCGTGCATGGTCTGTTGGTTTGGGTGCGCTGCCTAGGGCGGGGGGCCACCAGGAGTCGTCCCAGGCAGAGGGTGAGGATCCCAGGATGAGGACTTCCGTCTTGTCCGAGTTCAGTTTCAGGTGGCTGTTCTTCATCCATTCGGCTACCTCTTTCATCCCTTCGTGGAGGTTGGCTCTGGCGGGGTCGTTGATGAGGGAGAGAATCAGCTGGGTGTCGTCGGCGTAGGAGATGATGTTGAGGTTGTGCTGGCGTGCAATGTCTGCGAGGGGGCTCATGTACACGTTGAAGAGGGTTGGACTGAGCGAGGAGCCTTGAGGAACGCCGCAGATGACTTCGGTGGCTTCAGATCTGAACGGGGGGAGGCGGACTCTCTGTGTCCTTCTGGCGAGGAAGGAGATGATCCACTCCAGTGCCTTTTCCTGGATTCCGACGTTGCTGAGACGCTGCACTAGTGTACGGTGGCAGACAGTGTCGAAGGCCGCGGAGAGGTCTAGGAGGATGAGGGCCGCTGTTTCTCCGTTGTCAAGCAGAGCTCGGATGTCATCGGTGGCTGCGATCAGGGCGGTCTCGGTGCTGTGGTTGGCCCGGAAGCCAGACTGCGAGAGGTCGAGGGATCCGTTCGTCTCGAGGAAGGCGGCCAGCTGCTTGTTGACGGTCTTCTCGATGACTTTTGCAGGAAACGGGAGCAGCGAGATGGGGCGGTAGTTCTTGAGGTCGGTGGGGTCGGCTGATGGCTTCTTTAGTAGAGCGCTGAGTTCGGCGTGCTTCCAGCTCTCCGGGAAGGTAGCGGTGTCGAAGGAGGTGTTGATGATGTCCCGCAGGTGGGGTGCGATGACAGCGTCGGCCTTGTTGAAGACGTGGTGAGGGCAGGGGTCGGTAGGAGATCCGGAGTGGATGGAGTTCATCGTGCGGACGGTGTCTTCGGTGCTGATCGGGGTCCAGGCGCGGAGGGTGGTGGTGGGGGGCGGTGGTTCGGTCATTGCGTGTGTCGGTTGAGTGCTGAAGCTGTTGTGTATGTCCGCGATCTTGTTGTGGAAGTAGGAGGCGAGGGAGTTGCAGAGGTCTTGTGAAGGGGTGATGTCGTTGTTACCGGCGTTGGGGTTGGAGAGCTCTTTGATGATGTTGAAGAGTTCCTTGCTGTTGTGTGCATTGTTGTCCAGTCGTTCCTTGAATGCGGTTTTCTTGGTGGCGTGGATGAGTTGGTGGTGTTTTCGGGTGGCGAGCTTGAGGGCAGTCATGTTGTCCGGTGTTGGGTCTCTGCGCCAGGTTCTCTCGAGGGCTCGGCAGTTCTTCTTGGAGCTCTTGAGTTCGTCGGTGAACCATGGGGCTTTCTTGCTACCGGGTCTGCTAGTCGGGGTCTTCAGAGGGGCGAGGTCGTCTGCGCAGTCGCTGATCCACTTTGTGAGGTTGGTGGCCGCTTGGCTGGGGTTCGTTGCGCTGGTGGGTGGGTTTTTGCTCAGGGTCGGTCGCGAGCTGGTCAGCTGTGATCTTGTTCCAGCTTCTGCGTGCAACCTGTTGCTGGTGGTGGTGGATCGTGGTCCTTCTGAAGCTGAAGTGGACGCAGCTGTGGTTCGTCCAGTGGAGTCCGGTGGCGTGGCTGAAGGCGATGTCCTTGCTGGATGAGAAGACGGGGTCGAGTGTGTGTCCGGCGTAGTGGGTGGGGGTGGTGACCAGCTGCTTGAGTCCGAGGTTGGCGAGGTTGTCCAGCAGGGTGGTGGTGTTGCGGTCGTTGTTGTTCTCCAGGTGGAAGTTGAGGTCCCCGAGGAGGATGTAGTCAGCGGAGGGGAGGGCGTGCGGGCTGATGAAGTCGGCGATGTCTTCGCTGAATTGTGTGCGTGGTCCCGGGGGTCTGTAGATGAGGGTGCCTCTGAGGGTGGTCTTGGGGTTGATGTGGACCTGGAAGTGCAGGTGCTCGGCGGGTGCGAGGGTGTCATCGGTGTTGGTCGTGATGCGTATGGTGTTCCTGTGGATGATGGCGATGCCTCCTCCGGTGTGGTTGATGCGGTCCCTTCGGATGATCTTGTAGCCGTCTGGGATGGCGATGGCAATGTCGGGCGTTGAGGAGGCGTTCATCCAGGTTTCCGTGAGGAAGGCGACGTCTGGGGCTGTGGTGTCGAGCAGGTTCCAGAGCTCGACGGCGTGTCTGTGGACGGAGCGGGTGTTGAGCAGGATGCATTTCAGGTGGCTGCTGCTGTTGCTCGTCTTGGTCTTGGTTGGTGCTGGAGTAGTGCAGGTCCGGATGCAGGTGAACTTGCAGGAGTTGCAGCAGAAGGGTCCGTGGGTGCGTCTCGGGGTGGCTCGGTAGCATCCTGGGCTTCGGCCGGCGTTGAGTGCATTGAGGGTGGCGGCGTCGTACGTCCGGTGGGTGGTCTGGGGTCTGCGGGGGCCAGGGGTCCTGGCGCTGGGCGCGGTCCAGGCGCGGTCCAGGCGTGGACGGGCGTAGACGGGCTTACCTTTGGCGCACCTTCGGCGCTCAATCGGTGCTCCCGCTGCGCGCGTCCGCTGCGCGGTCGCTCTGGGGACGTCATAAGAAGTTAGCCGGTCGGGAGTGTCTGCGGGGAGGTGGGAGCGTGAACCAATCGGCTGGCGGGGGGGCGGGGCCACGGGCTGGGGCGGCGGGAAAGCTGGAGCAGGCTTGGCGGCCCTCGGGTGGCTGGGGCTGCGGGAGGCTGGTGTGGGCTCGGCGGCCCTCGGGTGGCTGGGGCTGCGGGAGCAGGCACAGGCACAGGAGCATGGCGGTGACCAGGCCGGGAGGCGCAGTGGTCACTCCCTGGTTCTGGTCAGGCTCCCCTTAAGAAGGGAGCCGGTCGGGAGGGTCTGCGGGGAGGCAGGAGCGCGAGCCAATCGGCTGGCGGGGGGGCGGGGCCACGGGCTACGGCGGCGGGAAAGCTGGAGCAGGCTTGGCGGCCCTTGGGTGGCTGGGGCTGCGGGAGGCTGGTGTGGGCTCGGCGGCCCTCGGGTGGCTGGGGCTGCGGGAGCATGTTTCCAGGTCGGCACTTACTCAGTGCAATGCCGTAATGCCTCCAGAGAGGAATCGAAAGTCTCACACACCTGCAGCATGAGTACAGGTTGAGCATCAACCAGGACTGGAAGGCGCATGCCTAATCAATCAAAACAAACTGTTGACAACATTAGAGGTGGATGCAACACCAAGAGTGGCAGCCACTCATGCCACACCAATGGCGTGGAAAGCCACTCCTGTGACTACTGTGGTGAAGAACCACAAGTGGAGTCACAATGCCTGACACAAGGCAAGATACATGCAAGCAGCATCAGATTGAACCACTATACACTCATCTTTTGTGGGAGATGAACAGGACACATTCCGAGAGGCTCGAACACTAGAAATTCATCCCTCCACGCCATTGCACCAGATCCAGCATAAACACCCAGCAAGCCTAAAACACTAACACCAGGTGCCTTGTGTGTCAAGGAGGTTGAAGATGATGAGGACATTTTCATCATCTCATTTGGAGAACATTGAAAAAGAGGCCAATCGGTGAGGCCAGCATGTGAGATCAAAATGGCGAGGCATGACTGTACATGCACTCATAGACATAGGGGCTTCCGTGAATGTCATGTGCTTCTAGCAATTTCATCAGCTTGACCCAGTACCTCAACTTAGAGCAGAGGTCTTTAAACTGTGGGACGCGCCCCCCTGGGGGCGTGGATGGGTTCCCAGGGGGGGTGCGAATACCTCTGCAGATGAATGTAAATGAAGATGGCCTGGGAGTGTGGCGATCTTTATTTGCCGCATTTCCAGGCTGTCTTCATTTATTCCAGAGTACAGTGAGGGCAGGGTCAGTAAATGTGCTGGCAGGGTCAAGGACGTTGCCTAAAAAGAAATCTGATGAGCGCGAGGCACAGTGCACGCAGCGCGCGCCACTTATCAAGTCATCCCCGATGGCTCTGAGGAGCACAGATTTTATCGCGGGCGTGTGCAGTGATTCAGTCAAAGGCCTCTGCCTTGGTAACACTGTAATGCATACCATTTTATGCATTGTATTTCCATTTGAGGACCATATAGCAGTGACAGGTCTTGCAAGCTGTTGGGACAGAATGTTGAGCCATGTCAGTCAAGCTATGAATACAGAAATGTGATAGACAGAAGCTCCTCGATACAGGGTTCAGGCACCACTCAAACAGCAAAACAGCTCAAATGGGGATTATCACTGGCGTCATTTGTATACAGAGAGGAGCCACGTGCAAGCGGGCGCTGCTGCCGGGGAGTTTCTGTCAGGTGTTCGCATTTCATACACATGAGAACCAATGTAAGTAAGTGTTTTGTGTTTTCACAGTAAAGGTCTGGCATTTGAAAAAGTTAAAAATATTGGCGTCATAATTGTAATGTTTGTTATTTACTTTTTGGGTCTGTAGTGGAGTGATTGTTTAAGGAACAAAGTGAATGAATAAATTAATGAAAAGACATTTGTAGAGCTCATGGCTACCCGGAAGTGTCCCAGCGCTATAGATATGATCAACAGCAGGTGCAGACTAAGGAAAAAGCAGAGTCTTCAATCTTTTGCGAAAGACCATGTGGTTGGGAATAGTGCGAAGTTGGAGTGGGAGGGAGTTCCAGAGCTTGGAGGCATTGTAGGAAAAAATCCGCCCCCCGCTTCTGGACCTTTTTATTCTGGGGACTTTTGCGAGATGAAGATTGTCGGATCTCAGTTATGGAGAGTGATGAGGGATGAATTAATGGGAGGGCCCGTCCCTAGCAGTGTTTTATGCGCAATGCACATAGATTTGAATTTAATACGTTCCATCGCGGGGAGCCAGAGATACTGACCACGGAGTGGTTAGTATCCGGAGACTCACGCAAGTGGTCCGCCTCCTGATTTTAATCAAAGTGCACGTAATTCTATATTATTTGTATATTATTAGAATTAGTTGGGGCATTAAGGAGTTGGGGGACGGAGGGCTATGATGACAGGAAGAGGAGGAAGGTGAACAGAGGTTTAGGTGGAAAAAGATGAGGTGTGAGGTAGAGTAGAAAGATGAGTTGAACATGCTTTGGATGGAAAAGGCAAATCAAAAATTGCAAGAGGTTATGGAAATATAAAATGGTAGACGGTCGGTAGGTATGTCAGATGTACACTAGGAGAGCAACAAGGGAATAAATGAGCGAATGTGGGGAAAATGCAGATAAATTTCCATGCAGCATACTCCTGTACATGTGTGTTTCTCATAAGGAATAATAATCCACACTTGTAAAGTGTGAACAATCACCCGTAAGGGTCTCTAGGCGCTGGGGGCCGTCGGGAAGATTAAGCAAGCTATTACCCAGAGTCACATGGTGCGAACAATTACCCGTAAGGGTCTCTAGGCGCTGGGGGCCGTCGGGAAGATTAAGCAAGCTATCACCCAGAGTCACATGGTGCTGGGCTAATCTGCCGCCGGCACCGGGGATCGAACCGTGATCCCCAGATTCCAGAGTCAGTCACCCTGGCCGCGGCGCCACACCTCTTCCCTCAACAGCTCGAACAACTACAAGAATTCATCTTTAGTAGTTTACTGGCCTTAATGGCCCCACGTTGTTAGTTTCAATGTCCCCATGTTGTTAGTTTGCTTGTTAAAGTTGCAGACGTCAGAAGATGTTGTTTTCGTTTCCTTGTGGTTCTGTTTCATTGGGGACACTTTGCTCATTTTTTAATATGTTCAGTGATTCGAGTGTTTCATGTGTCTGATATTGTGCAGTAAGGAAATTGATACATTTTCTGATAAACACATATGGTAGACATATTTGTGACTCACTGTGGACAGCATTAATTGCATGTGGTAGCTAATTAGGTCTTTGAGTATTTGAATTTTCTTCTGAATGGTACCAAGGAGTGCCATTGTTTTGTTAGAGTACCAGAACCTACTGAGGCACAAGTATTGTAAATATGGTTTATTTAGCTCTGTGATTGATTGTTTGCGGGGGTGGGTGCCTGCCCCTGAACATAGATATGTCCCTCCCGCTCCCCCAATCTATACATAAAGTTTTGGAGGGGGGCCCGACCTCAAAGCATTTTGCTTAAGGGGGGGCTCAGAGCTAAAAAGTTTGAAGACCTTTGACTTAGAGTAACAAAAACTTGCCATTTGGCATTCAGCAACTGCAAGGCCTATCCTAGTAGCAGGGATGTTGACATTCAGGCCATCCCCCAGCTCATTAGTGACTGAGGCAAAACACCAAGACTGAAGCTGGAGGATTACTCAGCTGACACACAGCAGAGATTCTAAAAATCATTGCATTTTCATGACAAGTGCTTACCAATGGAATAGAAAACATCCCGGAAAACTTTCAAAATTTCTTCCAAGTGCTAGGATGCCTGAAAGCAGAACCAATATGTCTGCTTACCGATCAAAACATTTGTCCCACAGCCAGTTCCATCTCAGACATCTGGTAGAAGAAGACATATGTAAACCTGTGGAACTTGATGTAATCGAGAAAGTGTCCGGCCCTACACAGTGGCTATCACCGATGGAGGTTACTATGAAGCATTTGCAATTAGGTGCTGTACGTATTTGCATTGACGTGAGATTTTCTAATAAAGCCATAAAACATGATTGGGGCATCACCTCCACTATCGATGACCTACTCCATCATCTAAATGGAATACAATTGTTCTACAAACTTAACTTAGATGCAGGCCACCAGCAGCTCCTTCTTGCCATATCCAATTGCTAATTCACAAAATTTTCCACATGTTGGTATGCGCATGTACACGTACTACATTATTGGATTTTCTCCACAGTCGAAGTGTCCCAAAGCACTATCAGATAAGCACTATCAGGGCTGGTGGGGGGTTTTAATGTCAATAATGACACTCTCATTTACACCAGCTCAATTCAGGAGCACCACCAGTGATTGAGGGCAACCCTATGGAGGCTACCGGAGTACAGCCTCACCGCACCATGCCACAAATTTCTTTTCTTCACAGACAAAATAGAATTCTATGGCTACGTCTTCTCCAGACCCCTAAAGGCGGGAGGCATTAAAGAAGCAAAGCCCTTTGAATGCATCCAAAATTTAAAGCTTCCTGAAGATGCACACATATCGTGGTAAATTCATCCCGCTGTTGGCCACCATTGCAGAACCTCTCAGGCACCTGGTACAGTCCAGAAGTCCATAGCCATAGAAAGCGAAACATCAAAATGCACTTGCAAGAATCAAGAATGCCCTGCTCATTGAGCAGGCACTGAGGTACTTTGACTCTACTCTGGAAACCAAACTGATGGTAGATGCCATGCCGGTGGAGCTGTGGGCTGTACTAGTACTGCAACATGACACAGAGAAATGGGTGCTGGTGGCATTTGCACACAGGACATTCTGCAACCGGAGGCCAATTACTCAGAAATTGAAAAAGAGACTCTGGCTATAAATTGTGTCAATTTAAGTAATAGCACATTTAGGGACATCAGAACCAAAATTACCTTCAATATCTACAATCTTTTGCAAACAATAATGACCCATGAAAGTATGCTCTGAGGACCAAGTCCTCTGCAAGTTTCTTGCATTGTGCCCAAGAGACGGAAAAGAGGCAAGAAAGCACGAGTCAGTAGCTAACCTAGAGAAGAGGGCCACCTATGAAACGCCTCCTGCTGCTTATCATGGGCTGTTGGTAAGCGAGGCTTTCTACCTCTGCTAAATGAGGAGGTAGGCCTTTCCACTGAAGATTTAGCCTTTCAACTTCCTAATCAAAAGTTTTAGCTTGAGAGGGAGAGTTGTAGATCTGAAGGGAGACAGAAATGAAGGAAGAATCCAGGAAGGAAGGTTAAAGAGCGTTTTCAGTAGAGGAGACCAAACCATTCGCGACTAATAGATAACAACTAGTATCACGTCCGCTACCTCCTCCCAAATCTTGCTGAGGAATCTCTGGATCGAAGGACATGGCGGGAAGGCTCGAAACAACCTGCTGGCCCTCTTCATTGTGAATTCATCAACTCCACTAACTCCCTCTCCTTGGAATCAACAGAAAAACCTGGCAGAAGGGCACCATTCCTTAATGCAAATGAGTCCAGGACCTACTATGCACTTTCCAAAAAAACTCTGGGGATAATGAATGACACGTTCTGAGATGAAGGAAGTATCCCGCTTAGTTTAGTACAATTCAATTCAATCCACCTTTATTCAATTTGTAAAAAAACCCATAATAACTAGCACATAAAACCTTAAAAAACTTAATTCATCAAAAGATTAAAATACTTCAATTTGCTAATAAAAAGAAGTGCAAACAGTTTGTATGAGAAGCCAAGTAATAGATACAAAATAATTTTGCTTAATGTGGTGTATTCTCAACAGCCTCGTTAGGGAGCCTTTCCCTAGTTCTCACAGCATTGTTTACAAAGCTCCACACAACCATACAAATGGGCAACGATGGTAGAGATTGAAGATAGATGAGGGAAGGTTTACATTCCGTTAAATTTAAAACCCAGCTAACCTGAATTTTGTGATATGCCCTCTCCCGTCCCCGATCCACCACTTCCCTATCCAGGTCCATGGCCCCCTTCCTATGTCTCTGCCCCTCTCTTCTGTCCTCTCTTTTTCTTTCTCTTATCTCAACAAGAAGCAAATTCTCTATTGTCTGCTGGAATATTAAAGACAATATTGCAAATATCTCAACCAGCTAATTATACCTCTCGTTGACCTACACTATACTATGGTTCATAACACCTGAACGGCAGGAACATTCTCTCTTATGACATACTGAAACTCAATAACTGGAAGTTACTGTACTAGCCTTTATTTCTCGCCTTTGCTATACATTTGTTATTGTATGTTTTATTTTATTGAAACGTCTAATAAAATGTTTAAAGATGTTTTTTAACCATTTGTTTTAGAAAACATGCTCTCTGTATTTAATAATACTTACATTAAAATACAAAGTTGAAGGTTCTTTGTACTGCGATACCCTCACAAAGACAACAAAGACAGACTCCGTTATCTATTAACCAATAAGCAATTTTGGGATATGGCAATATAAAATGCACTGCGCAACTGAACACGAGTTAAAATAAAACGATGATTTAATACAGACGGAATCATAGCATGGGCTAAGACTGTTGGCGTAATCATTTTGCGCCCTTGCCCGGCAGCCAGAGTGACGCCTCTTTTCATTTCCGTTCTTCTTTACAGTAAACCATACTAACATTGTCCTCCTAAGTTTGCAAACTTAAGTCCAAAGCAATATGCGAGGATCTAATAAATGTAAACAGGTTATTTTAAAAGTGTAATCAAGAGAAAGACAATCAAGAATAAAGGCCCTGATTCAGATCACAACGGTGACGGATATCCCGTCCGCCAAAATATAAATCCCTTTATATCCTATGGGATTTATATTTCGGCGGACGGGATATCCGTCACTGTTGTAATGGAGCAACCCATCCGCTGAGATCTAAATCATGTCCCAAGTGATCTAGTCAAGAAAGTTTCAGATTTTGTCCAGCTGGAACACCATATCTGCATTAGTTGTCATCTGATGGTGTCCTCAGTTTCGGGTAGACCTAGTTCTTTGCGGCAGATAAACGCAGAGGTACTCTAGGGCACGGTGAGCAGTCTTCTGGTGAACAGATTCTTGGCTCTTTGCAAATGCTGGTAATCGGTAGAACCCCATGCACTAGGACCATGAGTAGCAGCAGGAATGCATTTGCTATTGCAAATCATTCACTTATATCTGATAGGTCTTAATCCTAATTTGGAATCAAACCGAAAGATTGCAGTAGCTCTTTTGTTTAGTTGCATCTGTAGTCTCCAATTTTCAGAGCTGTCAAATAAAACCTGGAGGTAGCCGTAAGTGGTAACTCCGGGTATCTGTACAGCTTTAACAGCAAACTGACGTATCCTTTGCCACAGATGATTATAAATGTTGTATTGGGGTTCAGCTTTAGATTTAGGCTGTCCATGAAGAGCGTAAAGGTGTCTAATAACAATTGTAAGACATTCGATGTGTGTGCCATAAGGATGGCGTCTTCTGCATAAACAAGGTGAGGTACTGGACCAACACCGATCCTGGGCAGGTCACTGCAGGTTCAATAGAGCCTGATCAAAACTGTTTATAGAAATGGTAAACAAGAAGGGGGCCAAAATGCCTCCTTGTCTTACCCCACTTTTTACTCAAAATGATCTTGTTCATTCCCCACCTAGGCCATATGAGACCGAGAAGTGGGGTCGGATATAAATGATTTAAAAGATGGATCATTTCAGGGCCCGCCCCTAATGAAGTCATGCTTTTCCATAATTCGTCATGACTGACATGAACAGTATCTTGACTGACACAAACATAGACCATGATCCATGAAGGCAAAGCATTGGAAGTCCTTCTGTGCCTTGGTATGTGTGCCTAGAAGCAATTCTACATTTAGGCTCTGTTCTATGGTGCCCAAGCCCTTCTTTGACTTGGTGTATGTGCCTAGAAGCCATTCTACATTTGGGCTCTGTTCTATGGTGTCCAAGCCCTTCTTTGCCTTGGTATGTGTGCCCAGAAGCAATTCTGCATTTGGGCTCTGTTCTATGGTGTCCAAGCCCTTCTTTGCCTTGGTATGTGTGCCTAGAAGCAATTCTACATCTGGGCTCTGTTCTATGGTGTCCAAGCCCTTCTTTGCCTTGGTATGTGTGCCCAGAAGCCATTCTACATTTGAGCTCTGTTCTATGGTGCCCAAGCCCTTCTTTGCCTTGGTATGTGTCCCTAGAAGCAATTCTACATCTGGGCTCTGTTCTATGGTGCCCAAGCCCTTCTTTGCCTTGGTGTATGTGCCCAGAAGCCATTCTACATGTGGGCTCTGTTCTATGGTGCCCAAGCCCTTCTTTGCCTTGGTATGTGTCCCTAGAAGCAATTCTACATCTGGGCTCTGTTCTATGGTGCCCAAGCCCTTCTTTGCCTTGGTGTATGTGCCCAGAAGCCATTCTACATGTGGGCTCTGTTCTATGGCGCCCAAGCCCTTCTTTGACTTGGTGTATGTGCCTAGAAGCCATTCTACATTTGGGCTCTGTTCTATGGTGTCCAAGCCCTTCTTTGCCTTGGTATGTGTGCCCAGAAGCAATTCTGCATTTGGGCTCTGTTCTATGGTGTCCAAGCCCTTCTTTGCCTTGGTATGTGTGCCTAGAAGCAATTCTACATCTGGGCTCTGTTCTATGGTGTCCAAGCCCTTCTTTGCCTTGGTATGTGTGCCCAGAAGCCATTCTACATTTGAGCTCTGTTCTATGGTGCCCAAGCCCTTCTTTGCCTTGGTATGTGTCCCTAGAAGCAATTCTACATCTGGGCTCTGTTCTATGGTGCCCAAGCCCTTCTTTGCCTTGGTGTATGTGCCCAGAAGCCATTCTACATGTGGGCTCTGTTCTATGGTGCCCAAGCCCTTCTTTGCTTTGGTATGTGTGCCTAGAAGCAATTCTACATTTGGGCTCTGTTCTATGGTGCCCAAGCCCTTCTTTGTCTTGGTGTATGTGCCTAGAAGCCATTCTACATTTGGGCTCTGTTCTATGGTGTTCAAGCCCTTCTTTGCCTTGGTATGTGTGCCCAGAAGCAATTCTACATTTGGGCTCTGTTCTATGGTGCCCAAGCCCTTCTTTGACTTGGTGTATGTGCCTAGAAGCCATTCTACATTTGGGCACTGTTCCATGGTGTCCAAGCCCTTCTTTGCCTTGGTATGTGTGCCCAGAAGCAATTCTACATCTGGGCTCTGTTCTATGGTGTCCAAGCCCTTCTTTGCCTTGGTATGTGTGCCCAGAAGCAATTCTACATTTGGGCTCTGTTCTACAGTGCCCAAGCCCTCTTTTGCCTTGGTGTATGTGCCTAGAAGCAATTCTACATTTGGGCTCTGTTCTATGGCGCCCAAGCCTTCTCAAACACAAACTCTAAGTCCGACAGAGTTGAGTTTTCTTCGGCCCATGTTTCCAATCTCGCCAAGCAGGTTCTGTCAAGTACTTTTACAGAAGAATCCAACAGGGAGATTGGGCGGTGGCGCTGGGGGGTCTCGTCTATTGCCTTTCTTAAAGGTAGGCACTATAACAGCCTCAAATCCTGCAGAAGGTAAGGCTCCCTTTCCTACAGCTATTAATTCATTGGTTAATATGTGATCCCTTGAAGTGCTATTCATTTGATATATCTCAGTGGGTACCCCCCGGAGTACCCGCAGCGTTGCCTGAACGGCTTTTATTCAGGGCTTAGTGAGTGTCATTAACAGTGGACTCTAGGTGACTTCCACACGGTACCAGCCATTGCAATGATCTGATTTGGTGCCCTCAAGGCCATTATCCAGGAAATTGTTGGTATTATGACTTAACCACGTTTCTTCCGGGATCCCTGACTCAATAAATGAAATATTTGCCCTCCTAAAGTAGGGGGAATGAACAGTATGCTAAAATGGAATACTATCCTGTATTCCACTTGCCCTGGCCAGGTTCTCCCATCCCATCCCCTCTGATTTTATTTTTCTGTTCTTCCAAAACCTGTTTAATACCTCAATCTGCAGGAGGCCATCATACTTTGCACCCTGGCTTTAGTGTTTAGTGCCTTTTTTAAGATTGTTATGCGCCCAGTTACATTGATGGTCACACCAACCCTTGAGGTGGCCTTTCATGGTTGCCTATTGTTGCAAGTCTGGTGCCCTTAGTGGCACAAATAAGCAATAACTTCATGGGGTCAGGTAGGATTCACCAAACAAACCTTAAAATCATCCATCTAAGGAGCAATTAGTTCCGGTAAATACTTTGTGGGGTCGACCCCAGACCATTTGATGCAAGCTCCATTGGGGCGCACTACCGCCATGTTGCTAAGAAAGGCTTCAAGTTTTGTTTGAGTTACCCCTACATTAAATCTACAGGCACCATACGTTGGTCACTCATACTAGTTGTGACAACATCATACCCTTATCTAAAAATAGGATGTGATCAATCGTGCTGAGAGCCCCTCATCCTATAAAGTTAGGGGGTAAGGAAAATGTACGAATGCTTGCATCAACTGCAAAGCTCATCTTGAGGCTCAAAAAGAAATTGTTCAATAGGTTTCCATATGTCGAGTCTCTAAAATGCTATTAACCCTCCTCCCCTCTTATACACAAACCTCCATGGATGGAAGTGGGCATAAATGTATATTAAAGTCCCCTCCCTGACAACATATGTGATATTCGCTGTGGACATGATACAATTGTCTTGATTAAATTCCAATGCTGCCACTACCTTCACCCAGTGTGACCAGACAAATTATTATATACATTTTAAATTAAGGATGAGGCTTTGCTTTTCTACTCTCTTTTCAGAGAAGTGACTTTCTCTTTAGAACTATGGAGATACTGGGCATTCCCACATTTAGGATGGATTTACTTTTTGTAACCATAAGTGAACCTAAGTAGCCCAAGGATTGTTAAGCTGCTTGCACTTGCTGGGTGGGGATGTGTCTGGAACCAGCAGTGGAGAACAAAAAGCCAATGTTCCTTGTAGGCTTTTTGTAAATGTATTGGAGAAGAACTCACAAAACTTTGCTCTTGTTGGCTAAATTAGCAATTTGGAAGTTTAGGAAGGGACAGTCAGTCAGTCAGTGTTTATTTTAGGGATTGGGGGGGGGGACTTTGGGTGTTGTCTGTAATGTCTAGGCTGTAGATTGTGTTTTCTAGTTTGTGTAAACTGAAGGAATTTTGGAAGTGTAAGAAGTCAGGAAGGATTTTGGGGCAGGTGAAGTGGGATTACAAACCACAAGTTCAAGCCTTGGAAAAGTAACTTTGTTTAGAAACAAGAGGGGAGGGGGCAGTGTCGGTGCTGCTGTCAAGGAAGCAAGAGGCTGTCTTGGATGCCATGTAAAGTTTGGGGTTTGGTGCTGAAGATCAGATTTCCTTGATGGATGTAAATCCGAGTCTGGCTGGGAGATGGGAGACAGATCAGAAGCCAGAGGGGTGGTGATGCCCTCATGGTGTAGCTGTGGACAGAGTCTTGGCGGATTTAATCCAAACAATAGCATGGAGGTATTGCACGAGTACAGTAACATAATAAAACAATAGAGCGGCGGGGGAGGTGGTACAAGAAGCGGGGCACAGTAAAATAAAATAGGATTTAGCAGATTAACTCCGAAAACACAGGAAGCCAGAGCCCAAAAGCAAGGTTTTTCAGGTGGAAGGGTTGAAGAGGAAGCAGTCTGCTCAGGTGGGTGCAGAGGGTTTCTCAGATCTTTTCCAGTTAGAAGAGTGATATGATTCTAATCTGGACTGAAAACTAAAACACAAAGAGAAATTAGGGTTCGTTTTGCTTGACACTTCCAGTAGGCAAGACGGGGTGGTGGCTGGCCGGGGAGTCGCCAACACACATCGTGGCCTACTAGCCACACCTACATCATCAGTTTATCCTGGGATAGTCTGATGGGAAATATGGTTTGGCCCCACAAAGGTGGCTCAAACAGGTGTCAAAACAAATATCAAACACTGAGTGCTTTCCTTGCTGAACTCTCTTTCCCTTGATTCCTTTGCAGGTAACAGAAGTGAGCCTCAGGTCCATGACCTCCAATCACACAGAAATGTACAAGAGTAACCAGACCCTCTCTGGCAGAATCGACGAGAAGTGATCCACAGACTCTGGGGCGTTCTCCCTTGGACACTGAGGCCTGGCCCGCAGGTCAAGAAGCCCACCTTATAAACCGCCTCTCGAAAGGAAAACTGTGCGGAGTCCCCAACTGTGCGCTTACACCACCAGTAATCCTGAAACCCACATGCAACTCAGTAAGAACGTCTTGCTGCAAGCTCTCTCTTCCACGGTCGATGGATGGACCCATGTCTTCTGCATCACATAGAGCAGATATGTCTCATCACAGGTCACACACGCTCAACAGTATTCACCACTTGTCAGTATTCAAAACTTGGTACCTTCCAAACAACATTTTGAAACAATCGCCTTCTCCATGCAGCCATAGTGCACAAGTTTATAACGACCACCCTCCCCCATCCAAGACACTTCACATAAAATAGCCCTTTGCGCTCTAATTCCAAGCACCCTGCACTTCAAAGGTCCAAAGACCTCCACACTTGAGTCATTTGCAGTTGTCCTTCATTGCCCTTCCACACACAATCAACATATACACGTAATCATATTCCACACCATAACCCTTCCACATTTAACTCAACGTGCACCTACGTAACACCCAACAGGCTTTTCATGTCCAGTTAACCTGCAAACAGAGTTGTCAGTGACCTTTCATATTTAAATGTCTTCACCAATTGACTCAAGGACCTTCCAAACCCAATCCAACTATCCATTACGTGTGACAGAAAACAGTTTTTAAGATCTACATATGGCTAGTCATCTTGCCCCTCTGTCTTTCTCATTCAAGACCAGCGTTACCTATAGCTGCCCTTCATGCAAACGGTGTAAAACTCCCATCTACAAGCAATGCACAGAAACACAAGAAACTCCGCCACACACAAGCATTGGTGCACTCAACGATTTGTCACCCCCAACGATGATATCAAGACTAGCTGTAAAACCCAACCATCTGCACAGTTAATATTGTCCCACAAACATCCATTCTCTACCCAGAAAACCTCCAGCATTTTCTATTATTTACAGACTTTGCTTTCTCTGTGATTCAGATCACTTGATGCATAATTTATACAAAGCTACACTTCTCTATGCCACAGTGTGACCAGAATGTTCACCCTTACCCGCCATAAGTACCTCCAGTGACCACCGCTCTTCACGTCGTCAACACAGCTCGTTCCAAAGGATTGCGACCCATGGCACTGGTCATCACACAGGGGCCCTTTAATGTTCCTCAGAGAAACACTGCACAGAACTTCATTCCCAAGAGAAATGTTTCATCACAGAATAATACATCAGGCGCCCTCAGGACTGCACAGGATCTGATCATCTTCAGAAATACCTCAAAGTCTTCAAGAGAGATAACGTTAATGTCTTCACCAGTGTGCCCTTGTGAGGCCAAGGAGGCTCCAGTTCAAGCCTCAGATGGTTACAGTCTCCTAACAGAGGTTATCTCAGCATCCTCAGCACAGAGGGGCTTCGCCTCCTCACCTGCCACGAATCCCTATTCTCAATATACACCAGAGGTGACAGCATCAACAATGCTCAGATAGCATCAGTAGAGCCCAATGTGGAGAATTCAATGGATACGCCACTGATGGATGCCCAGGATTGTGACCTCCCTGGTAGATGTCCAGTGGCCCCTGTAGTACCGGAGCTAGCGTGTGGGCCAGTGGAGCTGAGAAACAGACACAGGGCTCACCGCCCTCCACAGGCTGTTTCACAGGGATTGCTTGGTCTGGAGACTGCATCCGACTTACCAGAGGCCCTGGTGGGTTATTTTAGGTGGCAGCCCGCTCTCACAGCTAGGTTCTGAGACGTCATGGATCTACAGGTCTACATTATGCATTAACCTTATGTATAAAATAGCAATAATTTATTGCAATGATTATTAGCACATTGGCAAAAGTGAATAATAGAAAATTGAATGCAAAAAAGATACTCAGCATTAAAAAAATAATTGTACTACACTATTGTCTGCTATTCTGAGGACGTGTGCTTTCACAGGAGGCAGGTTCTTCTTGGTTATTGCGTATTCATCCTTTACAGAACTACATTCCCTCACAAGGCTGACAGATAAATCACAGGCTGTCTATACTGTAGTAGAAAAAGATGTGTGAGTAGACAATTCTTGCAACACATGGAGAGACAGCAGTTATTCCCCAAGATGTCTGAGAGAAGAAGTTGTAATAATCACACATGTACACAATACAATACAAGCAATGAGAACTGTTTCACAAAGCATCTACACAATATTGCTAAACAAAGCATTGCTAATTGGAAAGACCTCTATACGTCTATACCATGCAAACATATAAATACATCACAAGTCAGCAAACTTTCATATCAAGATCAAATAATACAAATACCTACGTTATGCTAGTCTACCAAGGAAAAGGGGCAAAGGTCATGGGTCATCAGGGTTCACAAATCGTCCTTCAAATAGACCTTCTTGTCTTCACCAGAGAAGATAGCAGCCTCTTTACCATTCTTCTGTGTGTCCTCACTAGAGGTGGTCTGTGCTCCTATTCAAGAGATAAAAGATACATCCTGAGGACGATGGTCTCCACATTCTCTTAAAAGATTATCTGAGATATTATTTCAACGTCCTTAGCAGACGTGACATTACTGTACTTACCATCGATGATCTTTGCGTCCTTTCCGTAGATGAATATAGTGTCTTCCAGAGAGTCAATCTCAGCATCCTTCCAGAGGAGGATGTTAGCTGCCTCCACAGAGATTAACTGAGCGTCCTCACAAATATGATCTTAGAATTGTAAATAGGAATGATCTTTCCTCACCGCAGAGCATCTTTGCTCTTCCTCCAGAGAATATCTTGTGTCTTCTAGAGAGGTAATGTCAGTGCCCACCCAAAGAATAATAAGCAATTAAGGCAGTAGATGCAAACCCCAACACTGTAACTAGATTACCGTAAGTTCCTCACCAGAGCTCTTCTTAAACTTCTAACTTGAGATGAACTTGCTATCCCAATCAGAGAGTATTCCAAAGCTCTCAGAGGGGATGTGGTCCTGACATTGGTAGATATCTAGCCAGCACCATGGGTGTGAGGTTCTCGACATGGCTACTTGTGCCTTTCTCTTCCAAGGGTTTGACCTCTGTCAGTATGCGTGTAGACCCATGGAGATCTCACTCAATCTAACCAGGAAAGGATTCTCCCTCCGTGCATGTCTTTCAAGGAAACAAATTATTCTCTGATGGGGATTGTGGGACCAAGTACTCACAATGAGGGCAATGCACCATGACTTGTATATTCTGTCTTGCTTCTCTATATAGTATCATTGTAACCTAACATTTTTTAACAATAAAGATTAATTTTACCTTCCTTGTATTTTTCCTTCCCACACTCATGACGTTGCATCTATACAATGAGGAGGAATGTAAGTGTTGGATATGGTGGATGTTGCAGCAGGAGTGGATGTGTTAGTTCATCCAGAAACTGTCCACATTCACTTCAAACACCTGGGAGATGATATTACATCAGCTATCTAGCTAGTGGTTTACAAAAACTGGGTAGCGTGGGGTGGGAAGAACAGCTAGATGAGGGCAAGATGGAAGGGTACTTGTGAAAGTCATGTTGAGCTGTGAGAATTCCTAGGGTGTTGGATTTCACGGTAGCATGAAGTTTGAAAAAAAAAGCATCATACTTCTCAATTGGAGTAAATGTATTTCATTAAATAAAATCCTTTATCTTTAGTATTGTGTAGCAGGCCAACATGTTTTGTGTTGTAATAGACATTTGTCAAGGTCTGATGCTCTGCAATGCTTCTGTTTGTGTAATATGAATCAATGAACCTTGAAGAAGCTCAATGATAGGCCGAAACATGTTGGGCATTTTGTCTATTACTAATGCTAAAAGTGATGGATTGCTTGCAATGAAAGAAATATGTCTTTGAATTGAGAAGGGTAACTTGTTTCTTTAACTCATGGCCTAAGAGAGAAGAGGATGTAGGACCACTACTCGAAGCGTAGGGCATTGTGCAGGAATGCAGTGGGAGAACAGGCTACATGTGTTACAACATGCGGTCGCACCTCAAACTGCTTGATCCCCTGATAAATCACAGGGTGATGACAGTGAATTATAGATGCAATGAGATGCAGGATGAGAGATCAACGGTTGTCATTAACACACATAGTAATGGGTTTGAGGCAGAAAAATAGTGAAGTATAAACACCACACTGTGTATAAGGTATTATATAAGATATAACTTGTATTTCCATAAGTCTTAACCAGCGGGCAGCAATGAAAATCAGACATATGCATACAAATCTTATTAATGTAGGATGAAAGAGTTCAGCGTCTTTACATTCCATATTTTGCTGCGTACGTTGAACAACGAGGTCACTTGAATGTGCATACGATATCATTATCCGCCCACCCCAGTGGAGAACTCCCGAACCCCAATTTCACGGACCTTAATATTATTCCATGAAGGGCTTGATTACGAGTTAAGTGGAGCGAAATTCCCATGTGGACTTTCTGTCCACTTGAGTCAGCCATGAATGCTACTGAGTGTAAGGGGTCTCTGGTGGTAAAGCAACTGGATGGCCGCCCGATCCCCTGCCTTCTACATTACATAAAAAGATGACACTACTGAAAAAGGCCTCTCCTGATCCTGACTACTTAGGGTGTGGGCAGTGTCACATCTAGCCTACATATGAAGGTGCTGGAGAAGGCAGTTTTTCAACAAACAAGTAGTTTTGCTGAGATAAACCATCTGCTGCATCCTTCACAGATGGGCCGTCGGCCAGACCATAGCACTGAATTCACTGTATGTGGTGCTGTTGATTGATTTATCTGCGGCATTTGATTCTGATTGTAAGAGTAGAGGAACTGGGCACAGAAGGTCTAGCGACTGACAGGTTCGGTGCCTTTCCATCAATCTGAACCTACAAGATCTCCCCTGAATAATATAATACAGTCTACACTGAGGGCACCTCGGGGATCCCATCTCTCCCCGCTGCTGTTTAATCTTTATATGACACCTCTTGATTTCCTGATTGAATGTTCTGCTTTTGACATGTTCTTATCTGCAGAGGGCACCCTGATTATTCTGCTGATCACTCAGGACGAAGAAGATACCACAAACCAGTTAACGGGTTCCTAAATGAAGTCGTTTCTGTTTGGCGTCCAGACATCTTAAACTGAACGGGGACAAGGCAGTTATCCTGTGTCCAGTTATCGTTCGCCTTTTTAGGAGGTGCACTTTTAGCTGTATGTGTTAACTCCTATTCCCTCACCTGTGCCCACAGTGACAATCTGAGCAGAAGACCAGCCAGCCAGCTAACTTCATCAGGTCACATTGCCAGGGTGGTGAAGCCCTGCTTTCTACACCTTCATTTTTTTAAAAGCATCATGTGCTTATTTTCATTACCGAAAGGTTACAAACCTTGAATGCACGTGTGGTAACTTGGTGCCTGAGTGGATTGAAGTGGAATGTGAGTGTCAAATTCCATTGAAACTTCATGATGGGGAAAGTTCCCAAGGGAATGTGCTCAGTAGATAAAGAATTGGAGCCGGGGCTTGAAAGGAGGGCTGGGACGATTCTCCTGTAATCTGTATCCAGTGGCGGTCCCTCCATTAGGGCGGAGGAGCGCGGCCCTCCCTGCCACCATCGTCAAATAAAAAACAATGATAAAAGGAGTTTTAAACACTTTTTATTATCGTATTATTTTAATCCCCTAGACCCGCCCCCAGGACTCTGATGGGCGTTGGGGGCGGGTCCAGGTAATGACACTGCTGGTGGGGGAGTGATGGGCACTCCCTTCACTGTGCATGAGGTTTGTGGCCGGCCACCTCAGGCCAGCCATACACCTCATGCGCAGTGAATCTCTCTCCAGCCCCGCCTGCGTACCTGGGGCTGGAGGGAGCAGGCACGGGCTCCCAGGCTGCCTGGAGGTGCAAGTTGACAGCGCCCAGGCCAATCCCGACGCTGCGTTCACGCAGACTCAGGATTGGCCGCAGAGCAGTCTGGGAGCTTTTGCTCAGAAGCAGGAAGAGCGCGATACAGCAGCAGCGTTAAGGGAGGTTATTTTGTGTGAAAAGATTCCACTCTGGGTACCAGACCTCGGGCCCCTCCACACGCACGTCCTCTCAGAACACTTCCAAGTGGCCACTCTGCAGGATGTTATTACACTGCGGCATCAATGGGGCATTCATGGCTGCGCTCCATCTGCAGGACGCCTCCTTCCACATACCCATCCACCCCCTCATCTGCGCTACCTGTGGTTCGGGGTGAGTTTTCAATATTATCCGTTCAAAGTGTTGCCATTCAGTGTCACCACATGCCCAGCCGTGGTAGCCACTTATCTCAGAACGGGGGACACCCACGTGTTCCTGTACCTAGACGATTGTCTGATAAAGAGGGCAGGCAAGCAACAGTGTTTCACTCACACCCAAGCCACTTCACCCCCCTTCCACAGTTTGGGCTTCACTATGAATACAGACATGTCTCTCCTCCAGCCCCTTCAAATCGAGCCGTTCCTGGTTTCTGTTCTCATTACAATCACCGGCGAAGACTAGCCCGGTCACACCAGGGTGCAGGCATTCCAGCAGATACTGCCTCTTTTTCAGTCAGATCAACAACTCACAGTGAGGACAGGTATGTGCCTTCTTGGAATGATGTCCTCCTGCATAGCCATGGTCGCCCATACCAGGCTGCACGTGTATTAACTCCAAGAGGATCTATCAGCACAATATTCATAGGGTCACTTGGAGAACTAGTGTTTGTGAGGACCAGCACCCACCTCTCTCTGCAGTGGTGGAACATCAGCAATCTGTTGTGGGTCCAGCCATTCACGGACCTGTTCCGCAGGTGACCGTCACCAGGGATGCTTCGGTCTCAGCACAAGGATCGCATCTTTAATAGATAACTGTTCAGGGCAGGTGGACACTGCAACAGTGAAGTCTCCACAGCAATCATCTCAAGCTCCTGACCATCCAATTACCTAACAAAGGCCTTTTTACAGGAACTTCAGCACAAAGTAGTCCTCATAAAGGCAGACAACCTGACCACCTTATATTATGTCAAAAAGCAAGGTCCTCCACAGTCCCTGCAGTTACCAACACTTGGACGGAGAATTTGGCATTGGGCACTTCACCATCTGATACACCCACTGGTGTAGTATGTTCCAGGAGTGGACAACAACTTTGTAGACCTGCACAGCAGGATGCATCAACAAGTCTATGAGTAGGAACTCCTCCCACAAGTCCTGCTCCTGTACTTCCGCTATGTGGGGGGAAGGGGGTCCCCGAGTTGGACCCCGTCACCATTGCCCAAAATGGCAAAATTTTGCTTCCAGATTCCCACTTTCCATGGGCAGTGCTCTATGGATGAATTAGTCCGAGGTCTTTGCCTACCGTTTTCCACTACTCTCACTTTCCTTATGTGGTCTGGAAGCTTTGCAAACATCCCTCTCCTGGTGACTCCCGCATAGGCCAGACAACCCAGGCTTGTGACCCTCCTCGCGGTGTCCATTGTCCCTCACAAAGCGCTTCTCACTCAGAACCAAGGCAAAATCAGGCACCCCAACAGCAGGCAGTTTAATCTAGGAATTTGGCTCCAGAGGTCCTAGAGTTTGGGTATCTCAATCTCTCTCAAGGATGCATGGACATCCTACAAGAAGCACGCAGACCCACCATGCGAGCCTGTTATGCTGCCAAGTGGAATAGGTTTGTCCATTACTGCATTTCCAAGCACCCGGGCCCTCTTAGACCTGCAGACTAGGATATTATGTGTTATCTCCTCCAAAAAAGCAGGCCCTGTTTACATTTCCATACGCCTTCACTTGGCTGCTATTGCAGCCTGCATGCAGAATAGGGAACACTTTTCTTTATTCAAGGTCCCTGTCATGAGTCTTTTAATGGAAGGACTCAAATGGGTTAACCCACTCAGGGTACCACTCACCCCCATTTGGAACCGAAACATTGTCCTCACCACACTCATGGGTCCTCCTTTTGAACCGTTAGGCTCGTGCCCTTTACAATCCCTCTCCTCTTGGAAGGCCACCTTCCTTGTCGCTAATACAACCTTCAGACGTGTTAGCGAGCTACAGGCCCTCACTTTACAGGAGCATTTCTTCCAAATTCGTGATGACAGGGTTGTCCCCAGGACTAACCCTATGTTCCTTCCCAAGGTGGTGTCTCCCTTCCACCTCAACCAGACCATGGAGCTCCTTGTCTATTCCCCTCAGCCAGACTCGGAAACAGAGAGGGCCCTTAAATCTTAATATCAAGCATGCCATCATGTACTACATTCACAAGATCAAATCCTTTGCAGAACACTGAACTTTTTATTGCTTTCGCCAAATCTCACAGAAGGTATGCTCTGGCAGAGGCACACATAGCCAGATAGATTGTCAAATGTCTCCAGATCTCCTACATTAAGGCTAGGAGGCACTTTCTTTCTCCGCCCAGGCCACATTCCACACCGAAATAAGGGGTCACTGTGGCTTTCCTTGAAAATATCGCTATAGCTGGCATTTGGAAGGCATCTACATGGGCCACTCGGCATGTTTACTAAGCACTACTGTATGAATGTCCTAGCATTCCAACCAGCTAGAGTTGGTCAGGCTGTTTAAGAACTCTGTTTCAATCTTTTGCAATCTCTCGCGGCTAGCCACTGCTTTCGAGAGCACTGCTTTACAGTCTATGCAGAGCAAGTTTATCTTCTGCCACACATGCTACAAACGCAATATGTTACTTACCCAGTAGCCATCTGTTAATAGTGTGTAGTGCTGTAGATTCACATGCACCCACCCACCTCGCCCGAAGCCTTTAGTTATTGCATATGTACAATTCGTTTTGTATATAACTTCTTGCATGGCCATCCGACTGTCCTTTCTATTGCTAGATCTCTATGCTTACCCGCTGCGAGAATAACAATATAATAATGGAGCCAGTGCTCATGCGCATTGCCAACTAAGGCAAGAGTCACTGCACTCATGACTCGAAAGACCTCTTTGAAGAAAAACAAGATGCTAACGTCCGAGTTCAGCGTTAGATTGCAGGAGAATGCAGAGCATGTGAATCTACAGCACTACACGCTACAAACAGATGCTTACAGTGTAAGTAACATATGTCTTTTGTGATGAAGTATGCAAATGCTGCGGCAGTTCGGGGCACTGTGATGAACACAGAAAGTTTATTTTTATGTAGGAAGAGTTATGAACGCACAATCATGGATTTCCAGTGGCCACGTATAGAATATGAACACATGGTAAACCTGAACATGCAAACATGTATACATGGGTTTGCTTTCTGCTTAGTGAATGTTGTACACATTTTGCACAATGAATTTTTATTGGAGATTGAAAGATCAGTGTTAACAGAATGGTGTTCCTGTTCCTTTACGCCTGACAAAATGATTCGCTTTTGGTGAATGAACAGGATTCGCTGAACGTCTATCCTTTTCCTGTTCATGAAACTCCCGTTGTTATTATAGCACTGGAATCCTTTTTATCAGTCTGTGAAAGTGATGAAAGATATGGGATGAGGGTCCTTTGCACAGGGTGGTAAATCTCGCTGACCTACCGTGTCTCTGGACAGCCCTCACTGTTTTCCCCATCGAGCTCGATAGCCATGTGAACCCTCTGAGGTTTCTCCTATTCTACATGTCCGATGGCGGAGCAGAGCTCTGAGGTCGATCACGATATCACATGGCAACTACCGTCCCCTGTACCCGGGCTAGAGGAGACAGGGGTGGCAGCAGCATCACTAGCAGAGGTCCAGGCCATTTATCTTCCTACATCTGAAGAGATGGCCCAATGGCCCCCTTCATGTGAAGACTTTGGGTCTCAGTTACAATATTTTGCTGCACGGCAGTGCAGAATGAACACGGCAGCGCAGCAAGCCTTCCTCCTGCGCTGCGCTGCATCAAAATAAAAGGGCAGAAATGCACCTTAGCTACAAGATATGGCGCATTCTGCCCTTCCCCGCGCCGGCGCACAAACAGCCGCCGTGCACCAGCTCAGACACACTTGCGTAATTTTAAAAGGGTGCCTACACTGAGGGCACGATTGTTTTTGTGCAGGAAGGGAGACCTTCATTAAAGGCGTTTTCCTCTTTCTATGCATGGAAAGAGGAAAAATTGAGGAGAAATAAAAGTATTGCTCCTCGTTGCACCACCTTACACCTCCCCTGGGCGTAGGATTCTGACTCATTCTTGGGTTTACAAAATGTTGTAAATCTGGAAATGCACCAGGTTCCATTGATGTTGAGTGGGACCACCAACAGCAACACCCATGGAACGCCCTTTTCATGCAGAGTTATGCATGAAAGGGAATCATATATACAAGGCCATGAAAAGTCATGCATGGTGACTCTACATGACCGTGTCAATATGGGGAAGCCCATTGCTCTGTCCCAAGGGAGAGCTGAGCACACAGCCTTGGAGCTTAAGAGGGTCTATAGGCCCCTCTCCCATGACACAGGTAACAGGCCTGGTCATTCTACTTATCTCTTATCAAAGCTGTATCCTGCTACAGTTACTTAGCCCTGGGTAGGGGCAGTCGCCCTTCAAACCTCTGAGGGTAGCTTGTTGAGCGCCTCTCCTGGTCTTAAGACCGCACTCCGTGAGACAACCCTAGGTCATGGCAGACACGCATGATTCAGTTAGTAGCTCGTTAGTTAGTTAGTAGCAGTTAGTAGCACGCATGCTGTCTGTTGGGTGCTAGAATCGTTTAGAGAATCTATTTTAAATCTTTTAAAGTTGTAGGGGCCGATTCACAGAACTAACTTAAGACAAAATCCTAAACTTACTACTTTTGGTATTCACAGAAGTTAGTCAGACTTAAGACAAACTTAAGACAAACTTAAGACAGACTTAAGACAGACTTAAGACAAAATCCTAACTTCTGTGAATACCAAAAGTAGTAAGTTTAGGATTTTGTCTTAAGTTAGTTCTGTGAATCGGGCCCGTACTGTTGCTGTATTCGCTATCTGGTTGTAAATTATTTTTGCCTATTTTGCACATACCTTGTTTTTGCTCTGCCCGTCCCCGGTCCGCCACGGCTGTTGTGCCGATTGACGCGGAGGGACGTGGCTCCTCCCCCCTCTCTCTCGCATTTCCAGGGGGTGGATTCAACACATAAGTGCTATGCCTAAACGAGCGCACAGCGGACGGGCGCAGCGGGCGCGCCGATAGCGCGCCGAAGGCGCGCTAAAGGCAAGCCCGTCTGCGCCCGTCCGCGCTCGGAGTGCAACTAGCGCTAGCCACGCTGCTCAAACCAATACTATAGTCAGAATTGTTTGGTCCACAGAGGAACTACTCGCTTGCGCCCGAGTGGGGTGTATGAACCCTTCTTGTATAGATGTTTCTACATGGGGTAGGAGGATGGACCACTTGGGAGCACATTGTGATGCCTGTCCCTTTCGCATGGAGAAGCAACCAGGGAAAGTGGACAGGAGTTTGGGTGGTGCTTTGGCATTATCATTAACAGCATATTCACGGCTACCAGTGGAGTTGCAGGCCTGCATAATTAACTGCAGGTCTCTGCCAAAACATGCAGATGACTTATGGCTCAATCTAGAAGTAAACTCCTGGGATATTATGTTTCTAACTGAAACTTGGCTAAAAGACAGCTCTAATCCAGACCTAGGCCTGGCTATTCCTGAGGGCTATAGGATGGCTACAGCCAACCGGGTGGATAACAGACGAGGGGGTGGACTGGCAGTAGTCTTGAGGAATGAATGGGAAATCTCGTCAAGGAAAATCAATCTTGTAGGGTCTATAGAGGCGATGTCCTTCTGTATCAGAGTGTCTCCAACTTTTCTTATGCAGGTCTACTGGTCTATCGACCCCCAGACTCCCTGCCCTCTCATTGGCAGGAGTTGTTTGACATTATTGCAGACCTATCCCTAAAATATTCCAACTTTCTAGTTCTTGGTGACTTCAATGTCCATATGGACAAAGAGAACTGCCCTTCGGCCTCACAACTGGCCGATACTCTTCTAGGACTAAACATGACTCAGAGGGTGTTTGCACCTACGCATACAGCGGGTCATACACTAGACCTGATCTTTTCTAATGATCATACCCTTAAGGTAATGGATCCTCTGCCACTGACCTGGACGGATCATCGACTGGTTCCCTTCACTCTAACAGTTCTGATAGGGACCAGTCAGCCCAGCTTAGAGTCTGAAGTCAGAAGAAATTGGAGGAAGGTTCCACCTGAGTTTATGGGTCCAGAACTACAGGAAACGCTCCCCCTACTCACGGGAGACCCCGATCAGGACACGTTGGCCTTTGATAATTGGATAAGCGCAGCCCTAGATAAAGTAGCCCCTATGAACACCGTGAAACCGGCTAGAAATAAACCAACAGCTCCTTGGTTTTCGTTAGAACTCCGCCAGGAGAAAAGCCTCTGCAAACATCTCGAGCGGCTATGGCGGAAAAAGTATGACGCCGAGGCTAAATGCACATATAGAACAGCATTAAAAAGATTCCACAAACTAAAACGTAATACCCTGAAGGAATACTTCGCGTATCAAATAAAAGCTTCTGATAACTCATCAAGAGAAGTCTATAAGATTGTGAAGGGTTTTTTGAAGCCACAAGCCTTAAAAAGTTTGATTGCTCCTTCAGTTAGTTTATGTGAAGATCTAGCTAGTTTTTTTCAGACAAAAATCCAAACTATTTATGCCTCTTTCCCTAAGACAATTACACCGCGGCCATTTGTCAAGACCTTTCCGACAGATCAGCATGTGGAGTGCTGGTCGGGTTTCCGCCCTTTTAGCCCAGATATTTCTATGTTGGAGCTGTGCAAAGTTAAGTCTGGCTCCCCAGCCGACCCTTGTCCACCTAAGTTTTATAAAATCCTTGCCCCCTGGCTGAACCCCTTACTTAACTTCATCTGGAACTCCTCCTTGAAAACAGGCACCCACCCAACAAAATGGAAAACAGCATTCGTCCAGCCAATCCTGAAGAAAGAAGATGCAGATCCAGCAGACGTAAAGAATTTTAGGCCGATTTCGCTTCTCTCAGTGCCAGCTAAGGTACTTGAGAAGGAAGTCCAAATACAGCTGGACGAATTCTTGGAGTCTCACAAATTTCTTCACGATTCCCAATCTGGTTTCAGATCGGGCTATAGTACCGAGACGGCCTTGCTGGAAGTGGCAGAAACAGTAAGGGAGACTGTGGATCCAGGCAACTGTGCGATGCTGGTGCTGCTGGACTTATCCGCAGCATTTGATACGGTGTCGCATCAGATCCTCATAGAAAGACTAGCTTCTCTGGGATTGACCGGAACTACCTTAAAATGGTTCCGCTCCTTTCTGGAGGGACGATCCCAGAAAGTGTTCCTCCGCCCGTATATGTCCTCTTCTAGCCCTTTGACATCCGGAGTTCCGCAAGGCTAAGCCTTGAGTCCCTCCCTTTTTAATGTTTATTTGGCCCCTCTGACCCGTATAATTGAACAACTAGGGGTAAAGGTTATTTCCTACGCTGATGACACTCAGCTTGTGTTTTCCTTTAGGGAACACTCAGGGGCGGCATTCATTAACTTCAAGCGGTGTCTATTGAAAGTGGCATCTTGGATGACTGATAACTGCATGAAGCTAAATGCAGAAAAAACGGAGGTACTCTTTTTTAATCAACCATCTCCCCCCAGGCCAGAACTCTGGAGGCCTTCAGAACTGAATTCCCCCCCCCCCCGTGCCGGCATCCTCAGCTAGAAAACTGGGATTTAAATTTGATTCTAATTTATCAGGCAAATCTCAGATTGGCCAGGTTTCCTCCACGTGTTTTTGGAAATTAAAAGCCTTGAGAAGATTTCTGAATCTAATGCCGATGGACTGTAGAAAGTCAGTAGTCCATGCATTAGTCATCTCTAAGCTGGATTATGCAAACAGTTTATATCTTGGTTTGCCAGAGTATCTTATTAGAAAGTTGCAGATCATACAAAATGCGGCAGCAAGGCTCATTAGGAATGTGCCATATCGCCATCACATCACCCCGCATCTCCGGAGCCTACATTGGCTGCTGGTCAAAAGGCGTATAGAGTTTAAGGCACTAACCCTGGCCTACAGAGCAACTAGAGGCTCTGGCCCAGTATACCTTAAGCAAAGACTCCGGAAATACCACCAAACCAGGGCGCTTCGGTCAAATCATCAGGAGCTACTGGTAATTCCACACTTTAGGAAAGCTAGGATTGGTGGCCGGGCTTTTTCGGTAAGAACAACCGTGTTATGGAATTCTATGCCCGAACATCTACGGAGGTCCAATTCAGAACGCGTTTTCAGGCAAACCCTGAAAACGTGGCTGTTCGACCTGACCTAGCACCTTTTAGCGCCCTGACTACACTATTGCTAATGCTGCTAGCGCCGGGACACCTCCGTTGGAGGTAGCCGAGCGCTCTACAAATAGCATTAATAAGAATATAATAATAATAATAATAATAATGATTCATCTTCGCTTGTGACCAAAAGAAATCGTTACCAATGAACCAGATATCACCACAGCTGGAGCACTCAGGGAAGGGGTTCACGCATATTACCATGCAACAGACATTTCCATCCCAACATACTCCCCCCCAAATCAGACTACCCCTAATAAACTCCCAACCTGGAGAGGTTGAGTGATCAGATCAGTAAAGCTGCAGGAAGGTCTGTCAGCATTTCCTTGGCTCAATCGAGCTCTGTGCTCCCCCACTAAGTCTAACCCTTGCAGACAAATAGACTATCTCAACAGCTTGGTCTTCTATCCCTTCGTAGCCATCAACCATTTCAGTGGCTTATGATCTGTTTGCACCACAAACTTAGTGCTAAACAAATACAGGTGGGACTAACGGAGGGCCACACTACGGCAACACACTCCTTCTCAAAGCTGTCTCTCCTTGGGTACTATTAAAGGCTGCTCTCTACCTTTGTCATCTCATTGAGCTAACCCCACGGCAACCCCCTTGTCAGAGGCCTCTGTCTGTACGATGAAAGGCTGACTGTAGTCAGAAGCTTTCAGTACAGGTGCAGTGCATTGTGCCTTCTTCGGTTCCTCAAATGCCTTTTCCCATCTTCGTCTAGATCATTTTTCTGGGCTGCTTCTTGCAGGTCAAAACAGTCAACTGCAATTATACTTCCATAGTTCACCATAACGTTCTTGTACTACCTGGTGATTCCTAAAAATGCCCTCGCTTTAGTCTGGGTAGTAGGCACTTCCCACTCATCACACACTGAATTTTGGCATCTCGGATCTTTCCATTCCCAACCTCATGCCCAAGGTAGACTACTGAGAACTGCTCCATATGACACTTTCTCAACTCGATGGTCAGTTTTGCATCCTGAATCCTAGCCAACACCTGTCCAAGCTGGCTCCGGTGGTCCTGCCATGAATTGATACCCACCGCAATATCATCAAGGTAGGCCACACAAAATTATTCCAGCTATGCAACAACATTGTTTACCAGGCACTGAAAAGGGGCAGGAGCATTCTTCAAGCCAAAGGGCATCACCTTGAAATGGTCCAGCCCCTCTGGCGTAGAAAATGCTGTCTTCTCCTTCCACTTGGTGCTCTGGTCATCTGCCAGCACCCACTGGTCAGATGCACAAGCTCATCCACTCAGGGAATTTATTGGGCATCAATCTTAGTCACCTTACTGAGGGCTCTGAAGCTCACACAGACCCGCAAGCCAGTAGTAGCTTCTTTTGGTACTAGTACCACAGTACTGGACCGTGGACTATGATCTCTCAATAACCCAAAGATCCAACATTTTGGCAACTTCTGCCTTAATGCATCCCTGAACCCGGTCAGACACTCTGTGCATTCTGCCCCTCACTGGCAGACTGTCTCCTGTGCCTCTGTCATGCACACAGATGGGTCAACCTTGAAGCCAGCCAGAATGAGTGGGAAACATGTCCCAACACCTCTCTACAGCCTCTCTGCTGCTCAGGAGTTATATTGGGGGCTTACTGAAACCCTTCCCCAGTGTCATCCTTCATGTCACTATTCAGCTAGTCAGGAAGAGGCTCACTGTCTACCTCAACCCCCTCTGCCATAGCCATGATATTCACCTGGTAATGTCTCCGGAGGTAAGACTTCATCCTGTTCACATGGCACACCCTCTGGGGTTCCCTTGTGGCACCTGTGTCCATCAATTACTTTGCTTTAGACACCTTCTGAACTACATTGCATGGCCCAACCACTTGTCCTCCAAAGGCCAAGGAAAAATAAGCTTCAGTGCCAATATCTCCTGACCTTCCAGATACCCAGTCAGGGCAGGTTTCTTATCATACCAGTCATTCGTCAGCGCTTGGCTTGCCTAAAGCTTTTTCTTTGCCTGACTCATGTATTGTGCCATCAATCTCCTGAGGCCAAACACACAGCCCACCGCCTCCTTCTGTGAAGGCTCGGAGGTTCCTTCCCACCCTTCTTTCATTAGGGTGAGTAGAGTCTGCACTGAGTGCCCATACAAAAGCTCAAAGGGACTGAATCCTACCCCTTCTGTGGAATCTCTTGGTAAGCAGATGAGACAATGCACAAGAAGATCCGATTTCCTTCTGAGGGTCTCTGTTGGAGTTCCATCATGCTCTTTGTTTAACTGATCCACCAAACCATTGGTTTGCGGGTGGTATGCTGAATAGAAGTGAATGTCACATCAACTTGCTCCCACATCTCTCTCATGTAAGGCGAGATAACATTGGTCCCCCAGTCTGGGATCACTGTTCTCGGTGATCCAACCTTTAGAAAAAATCCCCAGGAGAACTCCTGCTACCACATGAGCAGTCATACTCCTCAAAGATACCCCCTCAGAATACCTAGTGCTGTTATGCAACACAATTAGGATATACTTGTTGTCTGTATGTGAGGGGGTCAAATAAACCTGCTACATGTATTCCCACCCGCTCAAATGGAATACCACCAACTGATAGAGGGACTAGCGGTGCCTTCATCCTGGTCTGCTCCTTCACAATGGAAGACATGTATGACCAGTCTGGTGATGTGTACTGGTCCCTGGATCACACCACCAGCCGCACTGGCCACTGCCAGGCCTCTATTGTAGGTAGGCACACATCATTATTTTCCAATTACCCCCCCACCCCCCCTAAAAATGCCTAGTTTGTGTAATGTTTGTTCCTTGAGACTCTTTATGGGGGGTTTCCAAAACCTAGGCAGAAAAGAGTAGTGACTTGTTTTTAATGCAGTAAATGATGAAAGATCCTTAAGGTGCACGGGTGGTGCCACCACCCTCAGTCTGTTTGGCAAGGAGGGGCAAGTTCTCAAGGCTGGACCCTGGTCTGTGCCTCCTCCTAAACAGGGCAGATGCCTGACCCTCTTCAGGAGGTCACATTCACATTGGAGATAGGTAACATCTGGCCCGTGACCTCACACCAAGACAGGACAGCCAGCAGTCATGGTTGGGTCAGAGGAACGGGGGCGACGGACTAATGCGGCTGGACCTGGGCACTTGGAGAAGAGAGGAAGGGCAGGAAGGCAAGTGAGCTCGCATGAAAGGAAACGGGACAGAGAACTCAGGTGAGTGGGACACCCTGATCAGATCGGCCCTAAAGAGGGAGCAATGGTTAGGAGCTAGCTAGAGCTCTAAGGGGAGTGGAGGAGGGTTCGCCCACTGGGGCAGGGTCAACAAAATAAGAGGTGTGGGTTGTTTAGGGGACCGAAAGCAGTACAGTAAAGAGAACGGGGCAGCGATGCTTCAAAAGCCATATGGGCACCATTGAAAGTCAAGAAAAGGGTGGGTTTCAGGAGTAAGGAACATGGCACCAAGTGCCTTGAGGCAGGCAGTAAAGGGAATGGCACATGCCACAACAAGTACGAACCATTCTGTGCTGTAAGGGGAAGTGAAATAGTGTCAGGCCCTGTTTGATAATAGCCGGCCAATCAGGGAGAGCACATGGCATGTGACAGGATATTAAGGGGAATTAAATGGAACACTTTGGATGTGGTTACGAATCAGGAGTCAATCCATGCTGTGATCCCCAGCAACTGGAATTTCCATCACCAGCAGGTATTTCTGCATGGATTTCCACCACCTATTACAAGTTATAAAGGCCTCGGCATGAAGAAAAGTGTGTAGAGACAGGCAGGGCCTGAATCACAAAGGTAAACTTGCACTTTTGTGTACATTTACGATTTTTTGCACCTCACAAAGCAATTTTACGAGTAGTATCTTTACAAGTGAGGATTGTCCGCACATCTGACAGAGACACCACGCATAAACAGATAGGGATCCCAATTCACTAAGGTAACCCATCACTTTTGTGCAAGTTTACTACTACTACTTTAGGGTATTTACAAAGGTAAACTTAGACCAAAAGTCTAAGTTTAGACCTAAAGTCTAACTTTACTACTGTTAAAGTTAGATTTTGGACCTAAAGTCTAAGTTTAGACCTACAGTCCAACTTTACTACTAGTAATGTTAGACTTTATGTCTAAACTTAGGGCTCGATTCACAAAGGTAAACTGAAACGAAAGTCCATCTTTACGACTTTCGGGATTCACAAAGGGCATTTACGAGTCGACCTTTGTCCCACCTAAACCTGAGTTTTGATCTTAAGTTTAACTGAGATCAGGACTTTTGCTCTCAGTTAAACTTAAGACCAAAACTCAAGTTTAACTGAGACAAAAGTCTAACTTTACTACTTATAAATTCCCTTTGTAAATACTGAAAGTCGTAAGGTTAGACCTTCGTCTCAGTTTACCTTTGTGAATCTGGCCCTACGACTTTCGATATTCACAAAAGGCATTTATGAGTAGCATCTTTCCGTCCGCACACATGTCATAATCTCCTCCCTGAGTGCGCACCCTGGGTTCAGAGAGTGCACTCCTCACCCGACAAAGGTCGGCTTGTACATGCCCTTTGTGAATACCGAACGTCGAAATTCGAGTATAAATTTTTTAGTGAAGACGTGTTTGACAATACCACTTTTAGAAAGTAGGTATTTTCTTACCTAACCATCCAGCCTGCCTCTGCTAGCTTGTGTATTGTCTGTCTGGTTTGTGAGTGACCGGGGCTGGGGTGGCTCCAGGAGGCAGGGTGAGTCAGCACTAGGCTGAATAGACCTATCTGCATTGGGAGTGGTGGGAGGAGTAGCACCTGGGCCTGAATAGGGATGTGCCTGCCTTCCACAATGCTGGCTCCACCTCCTGTGGTGCGTCTGATGACCCTGGCCCACACTCACAAAGGAAGAAGGTGCACACTGGCAGAATGCACCCAGGACTGGTTTGAACTAGGTACAGGACCCTCTGCCTTCAGAGGACAAAGGATTTGCTAGTATAAATATGGGGACCCAGACCCCAAGATTTCAGAACTCTTTTGGATCAAGAAGACTGCCGAGAAGAAGAGCTGGAGGAGCTGTGAGGAGGAACTACCACTTTGCTGTGTGCTTTGTTGTGTTGGCTTGCAGTGGCTGCTTCTGTCTTGGGCAGTGAAAGGACTGGACTGAACTTTCTGCAATCTACTTTTGTGAGTTTCTCCAAGGGCTTGAGGTAGAGCTTGCCCCCTGTCCAAGAAGTCTCAGGAACAGCAAAGACTTCAAGCTCGACGCCGTCTACGATGCCACTGCCGACTCCGTGACCTGAAGGCAACGCACTCTGCACCGCCTTGCTTCACCACAACGCCTTGGTATCCCCATCGACGCCGCTCCACGCTGGATTCGATGCAGCTGCTTGCACCGCACGTAAAGTTATACGTGGCAACGCCATCATCCCGCACCGCAGCCTTGGCCTCGCCGGTGCCACCGACTCCAGTTCATCAGCTGCCGACAGCGCTTCAGCAACGATGATGCTGCTGCTTGCACTGTGACCTGCCAGCACCGTGACGAGCACCGCCTTCACCTCACACCACGACCCTGGTCTCACCGATGACGCCATCTGACGCTGCCACCGAGCCGCTGCTCGCAGTGCGACCTGAGGGCACCACACGCCACACTGCTGCACTTCGCAACGCAGCACCCGACGCAGGCCGATGCCAGCGTTCCTGACTTCAACAAAGTGGAGGTCGATCTGCAACGCGTGTGACTTCGAGGGCCCCAACAACTCCTGCACCGACCTCCGGAACCGACGCCTGTGGACGCCGTGTTTTCAGAAGCTCAACGAGGTCATCGATGCCCTGCATTTCTGAAAGGTACTGTTTTGCGGGTCTTCCCGACACCGTAGCTGGCCCACGACACCGCGGTCAGCCAGAACTGTTTGGATTTGTTTGCTCACAACGCCGTAATAGCCCCGGACGGAGCTATCGACATCAAGGAACTGTTTTTCAAGGTTATTTTGCTAAATGAATATTTTTAAGTGCTATATTGTGGATTTTTATCGTTTTAGTCTTGTCTTAAGTATATAAAAATATTGGATATTTTTCTAAACTGGTGTGGTGTCCGTTTGTAGTGTTTACACTGTATTACTGTTGGTTATGTTCAAATGCTTTGCACACTGCCTCTAAGATAAGCCTGACTGCTCGTGCCAAGCTACCAAGGGGGTGAGGAGGTGTTATTTTTGGAGTGTAACTCCCTTACCCTGACTAGGAAGAAGGGTCCCTATTTGGACAAAGGTGCAAGCCCTTGCCAATTAGAGACCCCCATTTCTAACAAGTGCTTTTTGTAATGTACCCAATTTTTATATGGGATGCGATATCAGTAATAAGTCGGGATTGATTCATGACACTTTTTTTTCATTTAAACCGAGGGTCTGATTCATTGCTTTGAATTGAGTTGAGTTTGAAGTAGGCACGTGCTGCTAATGCCTGTTCTCTACTCTGTTCTCCTACATCCTTTGACCTCAATCTTCTCTAAAGTGCTGCCATTCTCGTGTCCCTTTCAAACCTTTCTATTCCAGACTGTTAACTTTCTATCTCTTTCTTTTGCCCTCTTTTTGCCAAGCCATTTGTTGCTGCTTTTCAGTGTCACCATTGTGTAGCGCTTTGATACATAAATCATGCAGCATGCCATTTTTGCTAACTGCTAAATTGGGGATACTATGGCCTTCATCTCAAAGCATTCTGATTGCTGCCTCAGTCTTATCTCTTATTCAGTGTGCGGGCATGCCAGTGGGGTATAATGTACTGCATTGCTAAACACTTCTAAGGTCCCAAAGGGAGACCTATTGGCTATGCAAATGCTTGTTTGGTTTGCGATGGTGTTTTTGCCTGTACATGTCATTGGTACTGCGCCTAGGACAATCTACCACTAGGTGGCGGTGTTGGTTAAAGTTGTGTACGACCCAATATGTGCAGTCTTTAGGTCTCGCCTACGCAGAGCGCATGCGCTACTTAGGTGGGCATTTAGCCATCGCTCTGCTCATTTTCAAGCACACACTCATGCTTGGGGCGGCATCCACCTTGCGTGAGCGAGCAGGGGTGCGCCACAAGCAGGAGTGCAGTGCTTGAAAATGAGCAGACTGTGCGCACGCATGCTCCCCCTCCCTCTCACGCGCATTCCCTGTTTTGTCATCTTGCGGATGACTCATCTTCCTGATTTTCCAAATTAACTTTATTACTGATAGCACATTTTAATAAATTCCCTTTGGGGAAATTAAAAGTGAAAGCCCTTTATTTTTTAAACAGTCAAAATATTTGAAATGCGTTTCATTTGTATGAGTCTTTTTAAATAGCATCCAATAATTCACTCATACAGTGGATATTTTGTTGAAGCAAATGTCCTGTATCACCATGCTGTGTGGATCCTACCAGCAAATGTGCCAGCTATTTGAACACCACGTCCACCACCACCACCACCACGTCCACCACTACCACGTCCACCACCACCACGTCCAGCACCACAATGTCCACCACCACAATGTCCACCAGCACCACATCCACCACCACATCCACCACCACCACATCCACCACCACGATGTCCACCACCATGTCCACCACCACCACGTCCACCACCAACACGCCCAACACCAGCACGTCCACCACCACCACGTCCACCACCACCACCACTTCCACCACCACCATGTCCACCACCACCACCATGTCCACCACCACCACATCCAACACCACCACCACGACCACCATGTCCACCACCACCATGTCCACCACCACCATCACGTCCACCACCACCATCACGTCCACCCCCACATCCACCACCATGTCCACCAACACCACCACATCCACCACCACCATGTCCACCACCACCACGTCTACCACCACCATGTCCACCAGCACCACGTCCACCACCACCATGTCCACCAACACGTCCACCAGCAGCACGTCCCCCACATCACGTCCCTCACCATCACATCCACCACCACATCCACCACATCCACCACCCCCAAGTCCACCACCACCACGTCCACCACCATGTCCACCACCACGTCCACCACCACATCCACCACATCCACGTCCACCACCATGTCCACCATCATCATGTCAACCACCACCACGTCCACCACCATGTCCACCACATCCACCACGTCAACCACCACCACGTCCACAACCACCACCACCACCACGTCCACCAACACCTCCACATCCACCACCACCACCACACCCACCACCACATCCACCACCACCATGTCCACCACCACCACCATGTCCACCACCACCACGTCCTTCACCACCACGTACACCACCAGCACGTCCACCACCACCACGTCCACCACCACAATGTCCACCACGTCCTCCACCACCATGTCCACCACCACCACAACCACGTCCACCACCACATCCACCACTACGTCCACCACTACCACCACCACATCCATCACCACGTCCACCACCACCACATCCACCACCATGTCCACCACCACCACGTCCACCACCACCACACCCACTACCACCACCACGTCCACCACCACCACATCTAACACCACCACAACCGTGTCCACCACCACCACATCCACCACCACCATGTCCACCACCACCATGTCCACCACCACCACATCCACCACCACCATGCCCACCACCACCACCACATCCACCACCATGTCCACCACATCCACCACCACCAGGTCCACCACCATGTCCACCACCACATCGTCCACCACCACCACCACCAGGTGCACCACCAGGTCCATCACTACCACATCCACCACCACCATGTCCACCACCACTTCCACTACCACATCCACCACCACAACGTCTGCCACCACCACGTCCACCACCACCATGTCCACCACCACATCCACCATCACCTTGTCCAACACCACGTCCACCACCACCATGTCCACCACCACCACATCCACCACCACCACCACATCCACCACCACATCCATCACCACATCCAACACCACATCCACCACCATGTCCACCACCACCACGTCCTCCACCACCACCACATCCTCCACCACCACCACATCCTCCACCACCACCACATCCTCCACCACCACCATGTCCACCACCACCACCACATCCACCACCACCACATCCACCGCCACCACCATGTCCACCACATCCACCACATCCACCACCACCACATCCACCACGTCCACCAACTCCACTACCACATCCACCACCATCACCATGTCCACCACCACCACGTCCACCACCACCACGCCCACCACCACCATGTCCACCATCACCACATCCACCACCACATTCACCACCACAATGTCCACCACCAACAAGGCCACAACCACTACCATATCCACCACCACCATGTCCACCACCACCACACCCACCACCACGTCCACCACCACCACCATGTCCACCACCACCACATCTACCACCACGTCTACCACCACCACCACGTCCACCACCACCACCACATCCACCACCACGTCCACCACCATGTACACAACTGATAGAGCGCCACATTATTCTGAAAATTGTATGGGTGCACAATAATCACTGTTATTCCACACCCACATATGTTAAATGACTCATATTAATGTGTGGCTTAGAAATGTATAATTCAAATCTGCTTATAATAGAGTGATTAGAAGTGTAACCATGCCTTTCATGAAGAGCAATGTTGTACTTCACTGCAAATGTCTTTTAGTCAACGCATAATGGTTGGGTTTCATGTAAAATGATGCATTAGGCTTAAACATGCACCATATTAGAGTCTGCACATGTAGTTTGCATATTCATACATGAAGTATAATGAAATGAATGCTTATAGCGTGATATTAGAAGAGTGTGTTTAAATTATGTAAAGGCCTGGTCGCATATACATTAAGAGAAAGACCTTCTTATGTTAGCTAAATATTGTAGGCCAAAAATGATTTCCCTTGGTAAGGCTTTGGGTTTCAGGACATTAGAAAAACTCAGAGAACTGGAAAGTTTCTTGTTCCCATGTTTCTGTTGCAAGTGCAAGGACATTTAGCTCGTTAGAGAGACTAACCCTTTGTTCTAGGAGTTAGGATGGTACGAGAAGCAAATATGGGAATATACTGGAATGTAGGGATGATACTTTCGGCGGAGAAGGTGCCTGGGACCCAAGGATGAGTGAACCATCATTGGAAGGGAGACAAGTTTCGTTGGAAAACTACTGGGAGAAGACCTGGCTGAAGAGGTGTGCCGGAGGGCGTTTTCTACGTTTTTGGGATTTTGAATTAGGGACAGTGCCCCGTGGGTTGGGGAGTTGAGGTTTAGATGGGGAGCTAGAAGGAGCGTCTTAGAACGAGCTCTGACTAAGTGAGTGCACTTCTAAGGAAGTCTTCACTTCTGACACCTTTTTATCCTCTTGCATGGGAAGATGCTAAGTAGGGATGTCACCTTAGAGATAGAGTAGGGATAGACTAACTGATTGTCTTTTTAGGTTAATGACTTCTAATGCAGAGATTGGAGTGGTTATTGCCTGCCTGATGCTACTAGAGCTGACTATTCTTCTTATTCTGAGTCGGATGAGACTCTTGCTTAGGATATTTTTTGTATTCGTGCCCATTTATTTTCTTAACCTCATACTGAGGTGTTTGTATGTGCATTTATTTTTGGCTTTGTAATAAATCCCTAACATTTGAGATTCGGAGTCAGTGGTCCTTTGGAGTTAAGATTAGATTTTGTTGATTATGTATTAAAGATTGAATTTCCTCCCCTCCACACTATTTAGCAGATAAAAAGATCCTGGAGACCAGAGAGGATTCTTGGTGATGGTAAGGTAGATAAGAATCCAGCTTCATCAGTTGGTAGCAGAGGATGGTTATCTCTGATAATGAGGGGAGATCTAGATCAAGATAAGAGATTCTAGAGGCCTATAGAATTCGAGTGATGGTGACACATCGGATGGTGAGCGGCAGATGACGGCAGTTGATGGAGACTGACGGAGAGCAGCGGTGCGGCGGAAAGCAGCAGTTCGTGGTGGAGTGAGTATGAAAATGTGATGTTTTGTAGATTGCGGTGTTGACATGATTGTGTGATGTCTTGCGGAGTTGGAATGACAGTTGAGTTATTGTGAGATCAGGCTGTGAGCGCGCGCAGCCCTGGGATTCTTAGACTCGACAAGTAGTCTGAGAAGTTGTGGTGTAGAAGACAACCAAGGTAGATTTTGTTGACCAGTGAAAGGGAATTGTGAGACATCATCAATTACCCAGACCGAGATAGGGGGAGCAAATGCGTGAGTGCGTGAGTAACAGACGCTGGTCGTGGGTTGTTGTATGTGGAACATTGAGCATTTGAAGCCTATCAGTTAAGGCGATTGTCCGGTCGTTTCGCAGACAGACCGGTGCCAGGTTTGAGGTCAACAATTTCGAGAGACTGTCGGATGCAGTCAGAGAAGTGATTGTCCGGTCGTTTCGGGGTCAGATAATTACTTCAGAGAGTGAATGGGACGAATGCAAGAGTGAGACACGAATTGTGGAGGAGGGGAACTGCTGCAAGCGGAGGAAGTGTGATGTCAGAAGGTGTCGCGCTGCGATAGGTGGGTTGGTGTGAGTCACGCTGCTATTGGTGGATTGGCATCAGGACGTGAATGAAAACATTGTGCGCGATCAAAAATGTGTTCATCATGAAATGTTTTCAGGTTTTCCGAGAATTGTGTAGAAGTGACAAAAATTTGGTTACTCGAAGGGGAGAAGAAGCCCCTCCCGAGGATACTCCAGCGCATTATATGGCAAAGAATGTGGGATTGCATACTATAATTTGGCTTGAAAATTGGCATAAAATGACTCATGGTGAAGGAGAACTGATTTTCCCACGAAATGGTACTTTCAGGTTGGATGTGTTGTATCAGTTGAATTCTGTGATGTCTTCTTTGCGACCTCTGCCTAGACCAACCCAGTTTGAAGTATTACATGCATGGATCAGAGGAGCGTATGACAGGAAAAGAGACAGAAGTCAAGAAAGAGTGAAGAAGTCAATCAGGGCATTCCAGGATGCGAGGTGGGATGCGCTAGAGAAGAGGTGGAGAGTGGAAACAATTGAGGGGGATAGATTGTACCCACTATTAGAGAAAACAGACTGTGCAAAGTCAAAGAGTGTAGATGAGGATGATAGTGATACGGATGACAGCTTGGTAGAGAAGTTGTTGTCTGAAAGACCGCCTCCGTTTAATCCAGATTTCTATGAAGGAAAGTAGGCTCCAGTGGAATGGACTAGTGGACTACAGACTCAGTCAGATGTGAGAGTAGTAGGGAAAATCTCCACAGGAACAGAGGACTTGAGAATTCAATCTGTAGCGAGTACTGAAGCTGTGAGAGGTGTGAGGTTACCGGACGCTTTAAAAGTACCGGTTACCATTGGACCCATTGTTTCAGTTTACGGCCCAGACCAAGAGAGAGTTGGTAGTCTAGCACAGTCAGCTGCTGGATCAAGGAGTGTTGTTGAGGGAAACGGGAAAGTGAGCGAGATGGAACAGGCTCCGAGACCTATAGAATTGAGTATGCCATTGCCAGCCACCGCAGACTCCTCTAGGGGACAGGTGGATGTGAGACCGATAAGACCAAGGTCTTTGGCCGAGTCAAGATCAGATCTGAGAATGTGGGTACCGCCTGCGAGGAATCAGAGTGAGAGAACCACAGGGAATGATGAGCAGGATAATTCAGGAAAGCGACCAGTCTCTAGGAACATAACCGAAGAAAGTAGATCTCGAGATCAGAGCTGCGAGTACGACAAACGGAATGGTGCAGCTTGTCGTGAAATATTGAAAGGCGCCATGAAAGCGAGGATGTTAGACCTAGTGATATTGAAAGCAGAAGTAGACAAAATAATAAATGGAAATTTGCCTCTTGAAAGGATAGACATTTATGAACAAGATGAGTTACTTTTTGTAGCGAAGGATGTGACTCGCAAGGCAAGAACCGCACATGAGAAACTGACAGAGTTGGCCAAGAAGTATGAGGTGGATTTGTCCAAAACGAAGTCATTGCAGGGAAACCATAGGTTGCAGTACGGTGACCAAGAACTGGAAGAGAAAAGGGTCATGGGGCTGAGAACCCATATCAGAGATTTGATTATAGCGATGCATGCATGGATCATGCTTGATAAATGGGAGGAAAGATGGTCCAAGAAGAAGAGTTCCAAAAGGACAGTAGGAGAGATGCTGCCTCCAGGTGGAGGGATGCTAGGCATAGGGAATTTCCCTTTAGGAGAGGTACAGAATGGAGGGTACGTGCATGTGCCTTGGAGTAGGGGTGATTTGGCTGCATTTACGAACTCTTTCCCGCGGCTGAGGGAGAAGCCTGTAGAATGGTACAAGCAGGTTGATCGCTTTGTCAAGATCTCAAAAGTGTTGTGGATTGATTTGAACACGTTGTTTGACATCATGGTTCCAGGGGACTTATGGTCTGCATGTAAGATTGCTGTTGATTGGTCGACTTCAGAGCCAGAAAGAAATCCTATCACGAATGGCCCGTCACCCATAGTCATGAAAACATTTGAGCAAGTGATCACGTGGTTAAAATCAAAAATTTCGCCTCGGGATATTGATCGGGTTAAGATAGATCGGACAGTCCAAGAACCAAAAGAGACAGTGCACGAGTTCTATGAACGCCTTTTGCAGGCTTTCAAACAGTACAGCGGACTAGATGCCTTAGATTCAAAACACATGGGACACTTTGTTTCGAAGTTTGTGCTGGGGTTGAGACCAGAAGTTAGTCTCATGATACAGCAACATCTGATCTGTTGGCGGAACAAGCAGGTGGATGAGATCTTGCGGTATGCCAGATACTGCAGCGATGAGGTAGATTCTAAGCACAGGAAGTTGAAAGACAAATTGATGCTTGTTCAGATGCAAACGGCCCAGGTTCAGCCTAGCGGAGGGACGTTAGGAAGGAGACAGGGAAATAACCAAGGAGGAAACCAGGATGTCCAAGGTCAGGGAAGTCCAAAGTCAGTTGATTCCAAGACAGGAGTGGATGTGGCGACATTGAAGAAGACCACTGCGTGTCATCTTTGTCACCAAATTGGACATTGGAAGCGCGAGTGCCCCTTGAATCCAATTAATCAAGTGCAACAGGAAGCAGAGATAGTTCAGGTACCTGTACCTGAAGCAGTCCCTACAGGGACTAGACCAAGGTCGATGAAAGGGGGGACGTTCAATCTGCAGGTACAAGTTCCCCAGCCATCTAGAGTTCAATATGTTCAGCAGGGAACTCAAACTTATCAACAGATGCCCTTGTTCGAAGGGTATGATGAGTTCAGCCCAGACCCGTTGGCATGACGGTGCCAGAGGGGAGGAGGACTGCACACTTGGAGCAGTCTTGGAGGTAGACCAGAGGGGACCATTTGTGGAAGCAGATGTTGGTGGTCACCCTACCACCTTTTTGGTTGACACTGGTGCTACCCGTTTTACTGTAAGATCAGCAGTAGTCCCTAACCTACCCCTCTTGGGACAATCCATCCAAGTTGTTGGAGAAGCGAATAAGAACATGACTAGTCCACTGACAGAGCCAATTCCTGTGAGAATAGGAACTTTCCAAGATCGACACCAGTTTGTGGTGTGTGACTCAAGTCCAGTTTGCCTGTTAGGAAGAGATCTGTTGTGCAAATTAAATTGTACCATCTACTGCACACCGAAGGGAGTTGAAGTACAGACGAAGGATGATGATGCGACCTTTAAAGTTGCAAATCAGCACTTGTGCATAGAAATGTACCCAGCACGGACAGTGGAGTAACTTCCACTTGACTTGAGAGATTCAGTGTCACATGAGGTGTGGGACTTCACTGGAGAAGAGATTGGATTGATCAAAGGTGTAGAGCCAGTGAAGATTCAGGTCAAGCAGAATGTGGAATTTCCTAGGATGCCCCAGTACAATTTGTCACCTGAGACTGTTGCAGGGATCAAACCTGTAATCGAGTCTATGATTAAGCAGGGAATTCTGAAGGAGATCCTGGGCAGCCCATGTAATTCACCTATCATGGGATTACAGAAACTGAGTGGGAAATTCAGGATCGTGCAGGACCTGCGAAAGGTGAACACGATAGTTGTTCCATGCTGTCCAGTGGTACCGAATCCATCTGTGATTCTGTTTCAGATTCCATGTGAAGCTGAGTGGTTTACAGTGATTGATCTGTGTCAAGCATTTTTCTCGATTCCACTCCATGAAGAACGCCAATCTCTTTTTGCTTTCCAGCTGGAAAATCGTGTGTTAACTTTGTGTCGTATCCCTCAGGGGTACACAGAGAGTCCATCGATCTTCAATCAGATCTTGAATAAGAATCTTGAGAGTCTCGTGTTGCCACAGAACTCCGTTCTGGTGCAATACATCGATGACTTGCTCATTGCCTCAGAAACAGAAGACGCTTGCAGGATTGATACCATTGCTTTACTGAATCATTTGGCAGAGAATGGACACAAAGTGTCCCCAAATAAATTACAGTACTGCCTGAGTGAAGTGCAGTATTTGGGTCATTGAATTGAGAAGGGCAAGAGGATGGTGTCACCAGATCGCATTGAGGCAATCATGAACATGCTTGTGCCTACCACACAGAGAGAAGTCAGAATGTTCTTGGGGATGGTTGGCTACTGTCGCCAATGGATTCCCAACTTCTCCTTTGAAGCGAAGCCTTTACAGCGGCTGACGCACAAGGATGTGAGTGATCCGGTACCATGGGACAAAGACTGTTTAATGTCGTTTTTGAAGCTGAGAGAGGCCATGTGTCGTGCTCCAGCTTTGGGAATGCCTGATTATAGCAAGGCTTTCTCGTTGTTTTGTTGCGAGAGAGAAGGTTGCGCATTGTCGGTTTTGACTCAGAATCATGGAGGTGTCCGTAGACCAGTTGCCTACTTTTATGCTACATTAGATCCCGTAGCTTCTGCGTTGCCCGGATGTCTCAAATCCATTGCTGCAACGGGTGTCAGCATTGAAAGGTGTGAGAGTATTGTCATGGGACATCCACATTCTGTTGAACTGTTAATGACGAGGACCAAAACACAACACCTTACGAACAACAGATTAACAGGTTATGAGCAAGTTATACTTGCGGCAAAAAATGTGACTTTGAAGAGGTGTTCTGTTTTGAATCCTGTGACATTGATGCCCATTCCAAATGCAGATGATGAAGATTGTGCGGGTCATGACTGTCTCGATGTGACTGAACTATGCACCAAACCGAGACCAAACATTGTTGATGAACAACTCCCTGATCCTGATGAAACTTTCTTTGTGGATGGTTCATGCTTAAGGGACAATGTTGGTCGATTAGGAGCAGCGTTTGCTGTATGTACCATCACTGGAGTTGTCGAAGATGCTTGTTTAGAGGGAATACACTCCGCACAGGTAGCTGAAATCATTGCTTTGACCCGTGCCTGTTTGGCTGCTGATCAGATTCGGATAACGATCTACCTTATAGTCAGTACGGGTTTGGTGTGGTTCATGATTTCAGACAGCTGTGGTCACAGAGAGGTTTCACGACATTTTCAAGGTCGCCCATCAGAAATGGGGAATATGTGAGACAATTGTTGGAAGCATTACAGTGTCCCAAGGAAATTGCGGTTGTCAAATGTTCTGCTCATGGGAGGGGGACTGATTTTGTTTCATTGGGTAATAACTATGCAGATGATGTTGCCCGTTTCTGTGCAGAACAAGGATGTATGTTTACAGGAGGTTACACTGGAGAAAGCCAAGAAAGAACCGAGCTCAGCATGATGTTAGTCATGGCACTTGGGAGGAACTAAAGCGCTTGCAGGATGAGGTTACTGACCAAGAACGAGTGGGCTGGATAAGGTCAGGATGTGAGAAAGGAGACGTGGATGTGTGGGTCTCGAGTGATGGCCGGAAAGTTTGTTGAGCCCAATGGCAAGATTGATACATGGTGCCGTACATCTTGGTAGGGACGCAATGGTGCGTGTGTTTAGACAGGCATGGTACAATCCGAAGTTTCGTGTGGTTGCTGAAGCTGTATGTCAGAGGTGTGTCACGTGTCAAGAGATGAATGCAGGAAAGAAGACTGCTGTAACTTTGAGTCACATTGGAAGGTCAGGATGGCCTTTCAATAGAATGCAGTTGGATTTCATTGAGATGCCAAAGTGTAATGGACTGAGGTACATCTTAGTTGTGGTATGTGTTTTCTCAAGGTGGGTGGAGGCTTGCCCAACACGTAGATGTGACACACTCACTGTAGCTAAGCTATTGTTGAGGGAGCTTATCCCGAGGTTCGATTTCCCGACCTCTTTGGAATCAGATAGAGGGACACATTTCCACAGTGAGATCATGAAATTGCTCTGTGTTGCCTTGAATGTGGATGAGAAGTTACATTGCAGCTACCGACCAGAGGCTTCTGGGATTGTGGAGCAGGTTAATGGAACTTTGAAAGCACGGATGGCAAAAGTGCGCACTTTGACATCTTTGAAATGGCGTGATGCACTGCCCTTGGTTCTTATGAGTCTACGCAGTGTTCCAGATAGGAGGACTGGGTTATCACCTCACGAGATCCTGATGGGGAGGGCAATGCGACTGCCAGCAATACCTGCTACTACTCTAATTAGCTTCACTGATGACTTAATTCTCGATTACTGCAAGGGACTGGCTGATGTAGTCCGTTCTGTGTCTCAGCAGGATGTTCGTTGGTGTGGCCCGTACCAGGTAATACTGGTCACGAACACAGCAGTGAAGTGTGGAGGGTTGCCGAACTTGGTGCATGCTCCCCATACCCGCAGAGTCTCAGCACCATTGGAAGAAACAGCCCCTCTTGTGAATGAAAATCCAGCTGAGGTGGCAGGGCCATCTGAAAGGGCAAGTCAAGCTGTGAGGGTTGCTGACGCAGTTGGTTGTGCACTGGATCGAGCTGAAAGGGGTTGTGTCAATCAAAGCCCCGAATTTGACTCGGACGAAGAAAGTATTGCTGTGGGAGGAGTAGAGTCAAATCCAGCCGAAGAAGGAAGTAGTGCACAGGGTACCCAGAGGGAGAGCAGAAGTACCCCGAGAGCAGAAGAGGTTTGGCCCGTGAGCCAGAGGCGGCTGAACCTGAGGTTGGCACCTGAAAGAGATCTTGCCCCAGTTTCTGGAACGTCTGAATCTGAACAGAGTGACGAAGAGCAAGCCTGAGGTGGTCTGAGGAGATCCCGGAGAACAAGAGTGCCGTGTCAACGATACGCCTCACCGGAGTGGATTTACGTTGTGACTTTTGCCAGGAGCAGTGCGTTCGGGGAGGCTGAGGTCCTTGACGTTGGTCAGTGAGTTTCCGAACTTGAAAGTTGATGAGAAGCTGTTCGTCCCGGGAGCGGAGATTGAAGGAATACTGAATATCCCAGATAACAGCAAGGATCTGGAGAAATATATAAGCAACATTACCACGAATCCGAATCCTCCACGTCTAATCAGAATTTGTGATCTAATGCTGGAGAGACTGGTTTTTCCAACATTTGGTTAGGTTAGGTTAGGTTAATGACATTTGTTAAGCGCATGGTTGCACAGAGAACAGTGCGTCCCCGCGCTGACAGCCCTATCTACATCTCATCAGCTGGATCACAGAAGGAGTGCTTGGCCTGCTATGCTGAATTGAGTTTGGGGAAAAGGTGGGTTTTCAGCCTCTGTCTGAACCTGGTTTCAGACAGCTCCATCCTCAAGTCGATGGGTAGGTTATTCCAGTCATTGCTGGCATGGTGTCTAAAGGAACGACCTCCCATCCTAGCTCTATATATCCGAGGCGCCACTAAAAGCATGCTGCCCATCGACCTCAGGGGACGTGAGGGGCGATAGACAGGAAGCAGGTCCTGGAGATATGGAGGTGCTTTTTTGTGAGCTATACGGTGGGTTATACACATGGTTTTAAATTTGATTCGTTCCTTTATTGGGAGCCAGTGGAGGGAGCGTAATGCATGTTTCCCAGAGGCTCTCCTAGGGAGGTTAAGGACCAGCCTAGCAGCTGCGTTCTGGACGCGTTGTAACTGAGCTAGGCCTTTTTTGCTGAGTCCGCATAGAAGGGAATTCCCATAGTCTAGGTGGGAGGTGACCAAGGCATGTACCATAGTTTTTCTGGAGCTGGGGGGCAAAAGGTCCAGGACTTTCCTCAGGACCTTCAGGAGTCCATAGCATTTTCCGGCAACCTTCCCAACATGGTTGGTGTATGCTAGCTTAGAGTCGAGGAGGAAGCCAAGGTTTTTGACTGTGTCTACTGGGGCCGGGACCAAGCCCAGTTCCGTGGGCCACCAGGCAGAGGTCCAAATGGAAGGGCAGGGGCCTACGATAAGAACTTCCGTCTTGTTGCCATTGAGGCGGAGACAGTTCTGTTTCATCCAGCCGTCAAGTGCTACCAAGCAGGCCGAGAAATTCTCAGCGTCCACAACTGGATCACGGGATAGATTGATCACCAGTTGTGTATCGTCTGCATAAGAGACTATTGCGACACCATATGACTCCACCAACTTGGCAAGGGGTTCCATGTACAGATTAAATAGAGTGGGGCTCAGGATCGAGCCCTGAGGAACCCCTTGCCTAAGACATCTAACACTGGATTTATATGGTGGGCAGTGCACTTGAAATCTCCTGTTGTTGAGGAAGGAGACCAGCCACTCATGTGCAGGACCGGTTATTCCCTTTTCATTTAGGCGGTCCAGTAATACGGGGTGAGATACGGTATCAAACGCCGCACTTAAGTCCAATAGGACCAGTGCAGCCGTGTGACCCTCGTCCGCCTTACTTCGCAGCAGTTCTGTCGATAGGAGGAGGGCAGTCTCTGTCGAGTGTCTGGCTCTGAATCCCGATTGAGACGTGTGAAGGAGCATGTTTTCCTCCACAAAGCTCACCAGCTTTCTGTTGACCAATTTTTCTACTACCTTCGCACAGTAGGGAAGGAGGGAGATTGGTCTCAGGTTGTCTAATTGCGAGATGCTTATGTGGGCTTTCTTTTTAATTGGGACGACTTGGGCCAGTTTCCAGCTATCCGGAACTAAACATTCATGGAAAGACATTGAAGCCAAGTTACCTATATGCTTCGCTACCAGCGGGATATGATTTCGAAGAATTCTCGCTGGTACTGCATCAAGGGGAGAGCCTGAGTGAATGTTCGATAGGATATTGATAAGCTCCTCAGTTTGAGGAACCACAAATTTCCTAAGTTCTTCTCTGACCATCTTTCCGCAGTTAGGGTCGGGATTTATAGCTTCAGAGTTAGTCTGAAACGATGCATAGATTTTTTCTACCTTCCCTATAAAGAAGTCTGCGATGTCATTGCATGACTCAGTCGTGGGGGGGGCTTCCCCTGAACTCGCTGGAGGGGCTGAGAGTTCCTTTAGAATCATAAAAAGTTCTTTAGATGTGTTCTCCGCACAGTCTATCCGTTTATTATAGTACTCTCTTTTAGCTTTCCTGATCTGTTTGTGGTAGAGCCTTAGTTCACTCTTATAGGCTTCGCGTAGTGAGGGGGCATATTCCACTCTCCATCTACGCTCCACGGTTTTGCACTTGGTTTTTGCGGCGCGCAGCTCAGCGGTGAACCAAGGAGCAGATTTGGTTATGTGCCACTGCACCAGGAATTAGTGTGGCTTCATCTTGAACTTTTGCAGCATGTTTTAGAGATTCTGGGAGCTGATCTTATTTTGGACTGAAAGTGAACTTTGTTGTAAATAAAGGTCTATAAAGAAGATAACCTAGGCCCGAGTCGTAGAAGAATAAACTGAGGGACTTTCCGCGAAAACGACAAAAGATGGCTAGGGAAGTCTTTTTGTGGACTGTGTAAATAAGGAACTGAAATTGCAAGGGGATTTCCAGCTTTTGAATTGTTGTTCGAACTGGTTAGCAAGCGACATCTGGAGGAGAAAAGAGACTCTTAATTGTTTGCTGCTGAAACCAAGAACTTTGAGAACTTTGCAAGATCATGGATGCTGGAAATACTCATCGTAGATCCAAATTAGTAGTAGGTACACTTGTAGGTGGAGTGATAGTCTCTATAATCCTTATAGTTGTAGCTTCATATATTGTTTCGCATTAGCAAGAAGCGGAGGTACAGGGGACACCTACACCTACCACTCCTAGCCAGAAGGAGGTCACCATAGGAGCTGAAAGAGCTTTACTAATCTAAGAGAGTCATTGATTTCACATAGATTTGTCTAGAGTTGATTTTAAGCTTAATGCCTATGCGAAGCTGCTATATGAGTACGTGGATGCGATGGATGCGAAAGACTGTAACGTGTGCATGCAGTTACCTGCCTCAGTGGACGAGGCTATTAGATATCACCGTCTTCCACTGACGTATGGAATTTCTTGTAGTTTGTTGCTCAGTATCTTTTATGAAAGAGGTCAGTTTGAGTATTTCTTTTTCCAATTACGATGCAGTGATTCCTGAGGTCCCAGCTTACAAGCATTTGAATAAGTATGATTATTATAAGTCAGAAGACAGACTTCTGAAGTATTTTATACCGTCTTTGGAATTGGATACGGCTTATGCTCATCGGCATAACTTGACTTGTTCATTGTCAGATGTAGAGAGGAAATTCGTAGATCAGGTAGAAGATAGATATAGAAAATTAACACAGACTCGAGATACAGGAGACAGTCCAGTAGATTGGACAGATGAAGAAAGGTTACACAGAGCTAAAGGGAGTTATGGTCCTATAGCATTGGACAAGGAGAAGAGAGGAAAGTTGTGTGTGAGACATTACCAGACTTATTATGAAACGGTTCCGGTGGGACAAAGTACGTGTGATCATGTTTTCACCATGGAAGATTCTGCTAAGAATATTTTGCAAGGCTCTGTACAAGTGATTCCAACTGTGTATTATGTGTGTGGAAAGAATGCCTATGTCAGGTTGCCTGCGAATTGGTATGGTACGTGCTATTTGGGAATTATTTTTCCGAAGATTTACCATGCAGAAGATCTGGAGCTTTTGGAGGATGGACGGCATCCGAGAGTAAAGAGAACTGCAAGTGCAGGAGCAGTGATTGGAGATATTTTTGGAGGGATGATACCGAGTTTGGGTGTGGTTTTGAACGATGTGAAGATCAGAAGATTGGCGACTGTGATTGATGAGTTGTCGATGAATACAGCAAAGTCACTGTTACTTGTGGATGGATGATGGTTTTGCAGAACCGTCTTGCTTTAGATGTATTATTAGCAAAAGAGGGCGGAGTCTTTAAATTATTGAAAGTTCAGGAATGCTGTACGTATATATCCCAGATAACAGCAAGGATCTGGAGAAATATATAAGCAACATTACCACGATCCATCATGAGATAGAGGATTTGACCGAAGAGGGTGTGTGGGAAAAGTTTGGTAAAGGATTTGGTCATGTGGGAAGTTGGTTTGCTAGCTTAGGGAAGGGGTTCCTTGGCTTTGTGTTAAAACCACTTATCATTGTTGTGGTTTGTGTGGTTTGTTTGTGGGGATTCATCAGAGCTTATAAGTGGTATAGGGGTAATAGAGTTGAGAGAGCTCTCAGAGTGAGTGAAATGCGAATGGCCAGACTGCAGGACAGTCAATATCAGAACCTTAAGAATAGGGAGAGACTCCAACGGGGGAGGATGGCAACAAGTACTTTTTAGGTCGGTTCTTTCTCCAAGGGAATTGTGAAGTGGTGTCATGACACTAGTCATCAAAGGGGGGAACTGGTAGAGCGCCACGTTATTCTGAAAATTATAGGGGTGCACCATAATCACTGTTAGTCCGCACCCACATATGTTAAATGACTCATATTAATGTGTGGCTTAGAAATGTATTACTCAAATCTGCTTATAATAGAGTGATTAGAAATGTAACCATGCCTTTCATGAAGAGCAATGTCGTAGTTACCCAGCAGAACGCATCGAAATAACGTTTAAAGTAAGCAAAATTAAAAGCTTTCAACATATAAAATTAGTTTAATTAGTGTGGAAATGGGACTATCTAACTCCATCTTTTCTGTCTATCTTTTCACACTTAATTATACACTAAGTTAATTGTTGCAATTTATATTTTATCTTTGTTAGTCTTGTTGTTGGTCTCGTTGTTAAAGTGAACGCATACAAATCACGTTTTGTATTTTCTTTATTAATATAAGGTATTTTTATTAAGAAAATGAGTTTCTCAGTGTATTTTCCAATTATTATTTTTAGGTAAAACTGTGGCATTTTCTGACGAAAGTGCTACTCGCGCCGAAATGCGCGTCGAAGATTTATTTTCTGCCACCTTTGTTTTTAATTGTAATTTTTATATGTCATTTATATATGGAGAAATGAAAACATTGTTAGCATAAATAGTGTATTTTGTAATGCCATCAATATGATGTCTTTTTAAACAGAATTGTTTTTAGATCATTATTGAATTTAATTATTGAGATTAAAACTTTCATATTAAAACAAAGATTTTTTTGGTCTTTACACTGAGTTTCTTTCATAACTTTAGGTTATGTTGTTGTATTCTGATATAATACATATTGCCTAAGAATGATATTATCGACTGCATATCACCACCTCATGCTCCATACCTTGAAGATTCAGAGGAATACTTTCAAATGGCTCCCAATCAGCACCCAGAAAACCGCCACGCATGCCCGGAAGGGGGTTCTGCAGGAACATGGACAGAGGGAGCCATGGGAGAGTGTGGGGAAAAGAAAGCTGCCGGAGCACGGAGGGAGCAGGTGCTACAGGATCCTGGAGCATACCTCTCACGCCTGGTGAGATAGAGAGGTTTTCAGTGGCCAGAATCACTCTCAACCTCCCATGACGCACTCAGATTACACCACCCCTAAAGGAGCGTCACTGGCTCTCCATACACAAATCAGCACAATTCAAACTCCTCACCCCACTTTCAAGACACTGCATAACACTGGCCCAGCACACCTCCACAATCACATCTTTCAGACAACTCTGATCATCCAGACTCCTATTTGCACATATCCCACCCATGCGAAATAGCAAATACAGCAGTTGAGCCCTTTCCTACATAGCTCCTAAAGTGTTGAATGACCTACCATTACACCCAAGAGCCTCCTGCTCACTTATTGAATTCACAACAAGCTGAAGTCTTGACCCTCGTCCAATGGGAACAGTCCAGCCCGAACTGCCAGGCCTGATCCTCCCTGAACAGGAAGACAAACAACCCACGATCAGTTTCGCCCTTATTAGGGCTCATCAGTCGAATGTAGCGTGGTTTCAGTGGCAGAGTGTGCACAGGTCCAAAGTCCAAGCACACCCCTCCAACTCAGGGCGTCACACTGAGGTGTACAGAAGAGTGATGGATGGAATGCTTAAATTAATCTCAGCCACTTATAATTATTCAGGCCACATCCCAGTGCATGATTAACATGCCTAACAGGCCACCTCTGTTTCGGCCCATTCATATGCAAATCAGTCTTCACACTGAACCAATAGGAACAGTCCAGCCTAAACTGCCTTGCCATGTCCTCTCTGAACTGGAAGTCAAGCAACCCAAGACTGGTTGAGTCCAAATTGAGGTGGCATGTTGTGCAAAGTAATGATGGACTGGGATGTGGCCAGTGTAATTATCAGTGAGGGGAAATTAATTCAAGCATTCCACCTATCACTTTTGAATGTTCTCTTCATATATTTACGTGCCGCTTCAAGTTCACGTCTCTCTGCTGTGCAAGGGGCTTGCAAACAAGCCCCAGGGTGTAGGACTAAAAGGTGGACATTTGCCTACAAGGGCCTGGCAAGCTGAACTCTTTTGTTTTGCCCTCTGGACAATCTATTTTCCCAGAGGACAAGTGCGCCTGTACAAATCTGTCTCAGTGACGGTCCCATGAACTTGGCCCTGAGCATGGCTGCTGGTGTGGCCTCTGCATGTGGTTTCCACCCATGTCTGTAGCATTCAGTTCTGCTGTGTGATTACAACCCTTTCTTATTACATAAAAGACAAGCACTGGGCAGGAAATTATGTAATTGTTTAATTGTGCCTCTTGGCTGATTAGCTGTTACCCCCCCCCCCCCCCCCCCCCCTAAAACAGCCTACCTCCCTGGGAGGCCTGTGACTGCTTACCCTCACTACCCAGGAAGGCAAATGCAAACAAGATTGTACTTAGTCCAGTTTGTAGATCTAAACTTCCACCTCGAAAATCCCAGAGACCACCACTCCACCACCCTCCAGAACAACCTTGCTGACATCGTACTCAAGCAGCTTGTCAACACACCAACCCACAAAACAGGACACACCCTCGACCCCATCTTCGCCGCAGGAAACAACATTCACTTCAGCCATACAACACAACCACCATGGACCAACCACCACTGCATTCACTTCACCGTCGACAAACTGAAAGCACCCAAACCCGCCCCACGCCCATCACGAAGAAACAGGAGCAAAGTCACCGGGGAGGAGCCTAGCGCTTGACCAAGATGGCCTCCGTCGACTATCCTGTCTCTAATCCTGATGGTATGCATGGCATCGTGTTGCTGAGTTGTCAGGGAGGCGATTGATGCTACCCGCGGTCGGATCGCCCATCGGGAACCGGACTTACGCCTGGCGGAAGATTGCGGCCTATCTCCCGGGGATGCCAGGGGCTAGAGTTGGCAGGATGCCCGGCTCCTAGTTGATCAACAACGGCCAGGCGAGGTGTGAACTGTCAGGCGGAGGTCCCCGCTCTTTCACTTTCGATTTCGTTCCCTTTGTCTGCCCGGACACTGGAGAGCTCTGGGTGGCTTTATTACCCCAAGGACGCTCGGCGGGCTACTCTGGCAGCATAAGGCAGAACTGCTCACTCCTTATTCCTCTCCCTGAGAGGGAACAGTCCTAACTGCACTGGACTGCCTGGAATCCATTATGTCGGGCAAAGCAGAAGGGGATCGGCTGAAGACTAAGTCTACCAGGCGGGGAACGTATACCCAAGTCAACAGCATGGACCGCTACGCTCTCCAGAAAGCATCACCGAGTGGATCGAGCCAGGCGCCGGATGCCCAGAAGGAGGACTCGCCTGTGACACCGGAGCTCTCCCTACAGGATGTCATGGGCGCGCTCGACGGGATGCAGACCTCGATGGGGAGACAGTTCGAGGCCCTGGCACATAAGGTGGATGCCATCCTGGTGGATGTCAATCTGATCCGCTCGGACCTGGGCAAGACGAACGAACGCGTTAAGACCCTGGACCTCAAGACCACGGGCCTCACTGATGATGTTGCGGAACTGCAGACCGAGGTCCGTAAGCTGAGGGCCGAGAGTGACCTCGTCGCCCGCCGGCTGGAGGACTTCGAGAGCCGGGCCAGGCGCAACAACGTGCGCGTCATCGGGGTCCCGGAGTCCTCGGATGATACTTCGGCGGACCTGCTTGTTGAGGATTTGGTCCTTAATCATCTGAAGCCTAGGGGCCTTGGAAAGTTTTTTGCGGTGGAAAGGGCCCATAGGGTGCCGGGCGGGCGGCCCAAGGCGGGTGCCCCGCGGCGGCCGATTGTCGCCCGGCTCTTTCATTTTCGAGATCGGGACGCTATCCTGCAAGCATCGAGGGTGACGGGCCCAGTTCCCTTCCAGAATGCGTCGGTGAATTTTTATCCGGACTTCACCCAGCAGGTGCAGAGACAGAGACAGAGCTTCCTGGGGGTGAAGCGGAGGCTTCGGGAACTGGATCTGAAGTATGCCATGCTTTTCCCTGCCAGACTACGGGTGGTGCACGAAGATCGGACATTCTTTTTTGACTCTCCTGTTATGGCCGACGAATGGCTGGACGCTTTGCCCCGGCGACGGACGGGGGACGACACAGCCGAGCATGGAGACAGTGGCCGGGATGGACAGGGCTGATATCTCAGAGCCGGCCTGACTTGATTTGACTATACTTGAAGATTTGAACAGAGTGCAGTAACTGTGGAGGGTTGCGGGAGGACGAGGGGTGCTCTTTTCCTCCCTTAGGGTACTTTTTGTAGACTTTTGGTTTTGTAGTGCGACAGGCACACTGCAAGTTGGGGGGGATTTGTAAGCTGCAGCAGGGGTGCAGGGTGGGGGGAGTTTCGGGGATTTGGAGTTTGTTGTTGGGGGGTTTATTTCTGCAAGGCATGATGATTATCCTCAGGGCTGTTCCATGGTGGCTCCTCGGGTGTGGGGTGGGCCTCTTTCCGTTTGAGGATGGGGGGTAGAGGCTTAAGTGTTATAAGCTGGAATGTTAATGGTTTGGGGGATCGCATCAAGAGGGGGATTGTTTTGCAATTTTTGAAACGCTCAATGCCAGATGTTGCCCTGCTGCAGGAGACGCATCTCATAGGTAATACGTGCTATGCCCTGAATAGGAAGGGGTATAAATTCATTGCACACTCGGGATTCTCTTCTGGGTCCAGGGGTGTGGGCATCCTAGTTAGAGCATCGTTGCCTTTTGAGGTGGACTCCACCATTGTTGACGATAGGGGGAGGTTTGTGGCGGTGGCGGGGCGGTGGGAAGGAAGGACTTTGGTTTTGGTTTCGGTTTATGTCCCGCCGGCCCTGCAGGCCTCCACATTTGCTGATCTGGGCAGGGCTTTGCTGACTCTCCCGGGGGGTATGCTGGTAGTGGGAGGGGATTTCAACGCTGTGGGCTCCGGACTGTTGGATAGATACCCGCCCAGGGACACAGGGGGGGCTCAGAAATGGCTTCCAGATTTCCTAGACACGCTTGGTCTGATAGACTGCGGGAGGCTCCGGCACCCCACACAGAGTCAATACACGTTCCACTCCGGGGCGCATGGTAGCCTCTCCAGGATTGATTACCTGCTCACTCTGGCCGCACATGCCTCGTTGGTATCCGAGGCGAGGCACATGGCACGCGGTATCTCTGACCACTCGCCAGTGTGGATCCGGCTGGATCTAGGTCGGGAGGGAGGAGGGAGGGTGGCCCCCATCAACCCATGGTATTTCCGAGACCCCAAGATGCGCAGCGCCCTGGTAAAGAAGGTAGATAATTACTTCAAGGACAATCTGGGAACCGTGGACTCGGCGGTGTCGCTGTGGGAAGCTTTTAAGACCGTGCTTCGGGGGGAAGCCCTCTCCCTGGTGGTGGCTGCCAAGAGTCGGAGGGATGGCGAGGTACGGCAGGTAGAGGAGGAGATCGCGGCCCTTGAGGGGGCTATGGAGGAGGGGGTTACAGAGTCCTCACTGCATGAGCTTTGCTTGAAGCAGACGGAGTATAGGGACCTGGTGACGAACGCCGCTAAGACCTTCAGTAGGGAACAACAGGGCCGCCTGTATGATGTTGGTGATAAGGCAGGGAAACTCCTGGCGTGGTTGGACAGGAAAGAACGGGTCAATAGAGTGGTGCCAGAGTTGACGGGAGAGAGGGGAGAGGCGATTGTGGAACCTGAGGGGATTGTGAAGTGTTTCGCGGAGTATTTTCGTAGGGTTTATTCCTCTGTGTCGGACAGGCCGCCCGAGGACTCGTCTGATCTCCTCCGTGATATCGAGTTGCCCTGCCTCTCTGACATAGATAGGGACGATTTGGATGGTGACATAACGGTCGACGAGGTGGCGGGGGCTATTCGCGCGTTAAACTCGGGTAAGGCCTCTGGACCGAACGGATTGCCGATCGATCTGTACAAGCTGTTCCCGGATAGGGTCGCCCCTCACCTGCGCGCCATGTTTTTGGAGGCGCGGGGGGATGGGATCCTTCCGTTGGATCAGCGGCTGGCGTCGATCGTGGTCATACATAAAGAGGGTAAACCCCGAGATAGGTGCGCCTCCTATCGGCCCATTTCACTCCTCAACGCTGAGCCGAAAATTCTGGCTAAACTCCTGGCGACCCGTTTGATTAGGGTACTTGGCGACTTGGTCCACCCGGATCAATCCGGCTTCATCCCGCACCGAAACACAGCATTAAACCTTAGGCGTCTTCATGGCGTCATCGCCAGGGCGGGCACGCTGCGTGAACCGGCTATTGTGGCGTCTCTTGATGCCACGATGGCCTTTGACACGGTGGAGTGGGCATACTTATGGGCCGTGCTGGCCAAGTTTGGTTTTGGTCGCGGCTTTGTGAGTTGGGTTAGGTTGCTGTACGAGGGGCCGCTAGCGAATGTTGTGGTGAATGGTCGGGCATCTACTCCGTTTCAGCTTGGTAGGGGTACTCGGCAGGGTTGCCCCCTGTCGCCTCTGTTGTTCGCCCTCGCCTTTGAGCCGTTGGCTGCGTGGATACGTTGGCACCCGGATATACGGGGCCTTCGGTGGTCGCCTGATCACGAGGACCGTATCTCGCTTTATGCCGATGATATCCTGTTGTATCTTGCCTCACCTAAGAAGTCACTTATAGTGGTCTGTGACGTACTTGCATCGTTCGGTAGGAACTCGGGGCTCGTTATTAATTGGGGCAAATCGTACTTGTACGTTCTTAGTGGCGAGGTCCCACCGATCCCTAGAACATGTTCGATACAGGTCGCCCAGCAGGGTTTCGTGTATTTGGGGATCTTTATATCCATGGACCCTGCTGTGCGCTACGAGAAGAATCTGCTCCCCCCCCTGGCACGCTTGAGGCGAGATGTTGAAGGTTGGCGGAGGCTGCCGCTCTCCCTTGTTGGGCGTGCGGCCCTGTTTAAAATGATGTCTCTTCCCCGCTTCCTCTACGCCCTCCAGAACACTTTGGACTGGGTACCGGCCAAATACTTTCGGGAGGTCGAAGGCCTCCAACGGACGTTGCTGTGGGATGGGCGGCCGCGAATAGCTATTGCAAAGTTGACGCTCCCATGGTACGATGGGGGCATTGCGCTCCCAGACATCCGATGGTACTATTGGGCCACGCAGCTGAGTGCGATCAACCATGGGTTTTATGGCCCCGCCCTCAGCCCTGGGTATGCCATGGACAGGTGGTTGCTGCGTGGTGGCAACTACTACAGGGCGTTGTATTCGCGGTCCCTAGACTCGTCCCTCACGGGGCCCACAGGTGTGGCGGTGCGTGTGTGGAAGATGGCGACTGACTCGCTGGGCTGGAAGGATAGGCTCACCCTCGCTACCCCATTGTTTGAATCGGAGAGATTGGGAAGGCTCTGGCATACAAAGGGCTTTGATAAGTGGGACCTGATAGGTATATCCAAGGTGGGAGATGTGCTGCATAAGGGGAGGGTGAAGTCCTTCGAGGAGTTGCAGACTGAGTATGAGCTGGGGCCCTCCGAGTACTTCAGGTATATCCAGCTGCGCCACGCCCTCCGATCAGTCCTCGTGGAGGGTGAGAAGGTGCCGGAGTCCTCTCCCCTTGAGGACCGGGTCCTTGATGGTCATATGCCCGAGAGCACGATCTCGCTCATATATAAGAAATTGATTAACGTCCGGGCAGACATGCTTTTGGGGCTGAGAGAACAGTGGACTAGGGATGGCCTTGAGTTGGATAATGAGGACTGGCAGTCAGCGGTTTCTTCTCCTAAGGAGGTTGCGATCCCGTCGCGTCTGAGGCTGGTGCAGCTTAAAATACTGCACCGGGTGTATGTGACGGGGCCAAGGCTGGTCCACATGGGATTCTCGGAGGACGGCCTGTGCAGGAGGGGATGTGGTATGGTGGGTACTTTCCTGCACATCATTTGGGAATGTGGTGTCATTGTGGAGTTCTGGAGGAGAGTCCATGCAGTTATGGGGGAGGTGACGGGCATTGCTGTGCAGCCGGAGGCGCGGTGTTGCCTCCTGAACGTCTGGGGGCCCACTGACCTCGATGAGGCGCAGACCCAATGGGTGACTCTGGGTAACATGGTCGCTAAAAGGGATATCGCGCGATTGTGGGGCTCCTCGGGACCCCCTACACTGACCGCGTGGAAAGAGAACATGGACTGGAGCATGTTTAGGGAGAAGACGGTCTATTGCTCCAGAGGTCGCCCCCGGAAGTGGCATGCCATCTGGGGGCGGTGGAACCAATACAGGGGGGGAATATGTCTTGCCCCGGATCTGGAACCTCCCGAGGAACAGCTTTCCCCCTGACCTTCTTTCCAGCACAGTTTGGTTTTAGGAACCGTTTTGGGCCTCTGCTGTCCCCCTTCTTCCTCCGTACACTGTCTTGTAACTAGTAGATGAGTGGGGTCCGGCCTCCCCTGGGGGCTTTCACCATGGGCTTTCAATGTTCTTGCCTTGCTGGGGTTTGTTGTGAGTTTTTTCTGTGTTTACTTAAAATTGGTCCTTTGCACTACTCTTTGTACTGTACTGGGGACACGTCACTGTATCTAACTCTCAATGCTGCCGAACCTTCGGGCTGTCGGCTGAATAGCTGTGTCCTGATTTTTGAAATAAAGGTTTTCCAAAAAAAAAAAAAAAAAGTCACCGACGAGCAACTTAACTCCACCCTCACCCATAACGCCCACTCCAGGACATCTGACGCAAACAGCACAGCCAGAGAACTCCACACCTGGATCTCCAACTGCGCGGACGAACTCGCCCCACTACGCAACCCTGGCAAACAGCGCCCCAGGAAGGCCGCCTGGTTCACAACCGACCTCCAAAAAGCCAGGCGTACCTGCAGACGCCTGGAGAAGAACTGGAGAAGCACCAAGACATCTGAAAACTATTCCACCTACAAGGACGCCATGACAAATTACCACAACCAAATCAGAACAACCAAGAAGAACTTTATCCACAACAAAATCTGAAACCAACTCCACAAACTCCAAGGAACTCTTCAATGTCATCCAGGAATTCACCAACCCACACAGCGCAACCACAGACATCACCCCATCTTAAGAACTCTGCGACAAACTTGGAACCTACTTCCACCTCAAGATCAACAACCTCTACGACAACTTCATTGACCACCCTCCAGATGCCTCAGATGCACCCCCGTCCCCCCAGAGACACGATCCATCCCACTATCTCCAACTGGACACCTATCACGACTGAGGACACTGTCTCGACCATGAAAGGCATCCACTCGGGGGTCCGCACCGACCCCTGCCCTCCACACATCTACCACAGAGCCACAGCACCACCTTCAAAATGGGCACTTTATCAGACGACTGGAAACGCGCAGAGGTCAGGCCCCTGCTCAAAAAGACCACGGCCGACCCCACTGACCTCAAGAACTACCGGCACATCTCGCTCCTCCCCTTTGCAGCCAAAGTCGCAGAGAAGACAGTCAATAGTGAACTGACATGATACATTGAAGAGAACGCCATCCTCGACCCATCAAAATCGGATTCCGAAGCAACCGCAGCACCGAGACCTCCCTACTCGCCGCCCCAGACGACATCCGTACCCTCCTGGACCAAGGCCACTCCGCAGCCCTCATCCTACTCCACCTATCACCAGCCTTCCACACCGTCTCCCACCGCACACTACTAGCAAAACTACACAATGCTGGCATACAAAGAACAGCCCTGGACTGGATCAGATCTTTCCTCACCGGAAGAAGCCAAAGGATCAGACTGCCACCCTTCCTCTCCGATCCCATGACAAGCACCTTTGGAGTCCCACAAGGGTCAGCCCTGAGCCTGACCCTCTTCAACATCTGCATGACCCCCCTCACTGCCATCGTCCGCCAACACGGACTCAACATTGTATCCTACGCTGACGACACCCAGCTCATCCTCTCCCTCACCAAAGACTCTGCAAACGCCAAACTCAACTTCCAGACAGTATGGCAGGCCATCGCAGTCTGGATGACCAATGGCTGCCTGAAGTTCAACGCCAAGAAGACAGAAGTCCTCGGAATCACCCCATTGGCATGGGACAGCACCTGGTGGCCGACTGCCCTCGGAAGCCCACTTACCCCCTCAGACCACGCCAAAAATCTCGGCATCACTCACCATGAACCGACAGATGAACGCCATCACCTCCAGCTGTTTCAACACACTCCGTATCCTCCGCAAGACCTTCAAATGGATCCCCCTGGAATCAAGGAAGACAGTCACCCACGCACTCATCACCAGCAGACTGGACTACGGAAACGATCTCTACGCTGGCATCAACAAGTCCCTACTCCGCAAACTCCAGACTATACAGAACACCGCCGCCAGACTCGTCCTCGACATCCTGCGGAACGAACACATCAGCCTACACCTACATGCACTCCACTGGCGAAAAGAGGCACCTTCAAGATCATCACTCACGCCTACAAATGCCTACACAACAACGGACCCAAATACCTCAACGACAGGATCAACTTCCACGTACCCAAAAGAAACCTCCGATCCGCCAACCTCACACTGGCCAAAACCCCGTGCATCCACAGAGCCAGAGCAGGTGGAAGATCCTTCGCCCACATTGCGTAGAACGAGCTACCAGCAGACATCAGACGCGCCCCCTCCCTGAACACCTTCAGGAAGACCCTCAAGAACTGGCTCTCCGGTTAACGGATCTGCTGGCCCTCCTTTTCCCCCAGCTCCTACAGACCCTCAAGTGTGAGTAGCACGCATACAATCCCGATTTATTGATTGATAGTAGGCTGGACCCTCAAGCCATCAGTGGAATATGACCTCAAACACTGTGAGGGGGAACCATTCGCCTCTAGCTGCCCCATCTACCCTCTGAATGGGGTTTGAATATATTTATATAAATATTGCTCTTTCAGCTAAAAAGGGAGTAGCATCATATAGAAATAAAGACATGAAGTCAAGCTGCTGCAATCTTGGGATGTCCTACAGGCTGCAGATACAGCAGCAATAACATGTCTCCAGCTTTACCATTCCATGATCAGTCCTCCTTCGCCTCATGACTGGCCCAGATATCAACCAACCTCCTAGTTTGCTCCATGCAGCTAGATACCTTCCAGCGATCCCGCCCACTTCATGCGTCGTGCTGTGGCCTCTGATTCCCCAGCCTCACTCCCTCCAGTCTGACACTGAAAACCCCTCAGCATTCTGACTTCCTACATGGGGTGGTGGCCCAGTGTATTGGTGGTGGCTTTCAGCCAGTCCTGGTGCTTGGCCACAGGCACTAAGCAGGCTGGGCCTTGTAGCTTCAGTTTTCTGATAGATTTATGAGCTTACAAGTCCCAGCATGACTCTTGCTGTGGGTCAAAGCACAGAGTGTAGCTGGAGTCACCCTCTGGGCATGGGCAGGTGGCAGCCAAGCTCACACATTTACTGAGTTACTCCTGAGCCCTTCAGGCATTTATCATGACACCTTACCTGCGACTCCTTACCTTTGATAAAAAATGTGATCTCTTCTGTCTCAGAAACACAGTGTTACACTATGTCGTCTGTCTCGTAAGACCCTCCCTCCTGTCTTACACTATCACTTCTCACATATGAGCCCCTGCCAGCAGTGTCACATATTGAAGACTTTTCCCAGCTCACAATTCAACATTTGAGAACTTGTGTTCCCTTAACCCTCTATACCTCTCACAGTTTCATGTTCCTGAGCAGGGCTGGCTTCAGCGCTGGTAGCACCCAGTGTGACATGTTGATGGTGCGCCCCATTGACTGCCTCGGCCATGGATCCCCTCACTGCCACCCTTTAACAGTGCATCTCAAGTCCCCATAACCACTCTCTCTCAGATGCATTTAATTGGTTTCATGGCACCACTCATGCCAGTGTAGGATGTCAAAGCACACACATTAGACAGACAACAAAACAGTGTATAGGAGATGTTGCATAGGACACTGGACTACAAGGTATGGGAGTCACTTGTCATCAATGCCGGGAGGCAGTATAGTTTAAGAGTGCTTGGTCTGCAGAAGCACAAACTCAGAATTTAAAATGTAAGACCATGGTTGAGGGGTTCTCTTTAATAATAAGAATTGATTCCTACCCAAATTTACCCTTTTTGCAACATTAGGAAAATGAAAGATGGGGGAAAGAAATTACAACGCTGTGATCTATACCTTACACTTTGCATGCAGCTCTTTGATGACAGTTAATAGCTCACTGTTCTATAATGGGATTTTACCTTATAAACGGCAAGTAACAAAAAGATCTGTCTGACAAAAGCAGGAACCCACTGACTTTATAACCACTTTGTGATCTGAATGGTTCACATTCTTTGCAGCAGGCATATTAACCCTCTGCGCTACCTTATGAGTGCAAACGTCTACTAGAAAAATCTCCAATCTAACTCCAGGAAGAACTTTTATCACCGTAGCTATGTTGACATTGTTATTGTTGCCTAAAACATTCTGTAAGCCAGGAACTGGCAGCAGGTGCTTTTAAAAGCAGAATACACCTGGAAACACAGCACTCCCAGCGGAAGTCAGCACCCGCTGCAGTGGCACCGGTCTGCCGCCCCAGAGCCAGCCCCGTTCCTGAGCCCCCCAGATTTACATTGCGTCCTTTCCCATAGTCAGACCTTTCACTCCTGTGTCTCCCATAAAAAGTGTCATACTGTGACCCCTCCCTCACAAGCCTCCCCCTCCAGTCTCATACTGTGACCCCTCCCTCCTGAGCCCCCTCCAGTCTCATACTGTGACCCCTCACTCCGGAGCCCCCTCCACTCTCATACTGTGACCCCTCCCTCCTGAGCTTCCCCTTCCAGTTTCATACTATGACCCGTCCCTCTTGACCCTCCCCCTCCAGTCTCATACTGTGACCCCCCTCCCTCCCAAGCCATCAACTCCAGTCTCATACTGTGACCCCTCCCTCCTGAGCCCCCATCTAGTCTCATACTGTGACCCCTCCCTCCTGAGCCCCCCATCTAGTCTCATACTGTGACCCCTCCCTTCTCAGCCTCCCCTTGCAGTCTCATACTGTGACCCCTCCCTCCTGAGCCCCCCCCTTCAGCCTCATGCTGTGACCCCTCCCTCCTGAGCCCCCCTACAACCTCATACTGTGACACCTCCCTCCTGAGCCCCCCATCTAGTCTCATACTGTGACCCCTCCCTCCTGAGCCCTCATCTAATCTCATACTGTGACCCCTCCCTTCTCAGCCTCCCCCTTCAGCCTCATACTCTGACCCCTCCTTCCCAAGCCTCCCCTTCCAGTCTCAGAGTCTGACCCCTCTCTCCTGAGCCCACTCCAGTCTCATACTGTGACCCCTCACTCCTGAGCACCCCTCCAGCCTCATACTGTGAGCCCTCCCTCTTGAGGCAACCCCCTCCAGTCTCCTAATGTGACCCCTCCCTCCTGAACCCCCCTCCAGTCTCATACTTTCACCCCTCCCTCCTGAGCCTCCCCCATCAAGTCTCATACTGTGACCCCTCCCTTCTGAGCCCCCCTCCGGTCTCATACTGTGGCCCCTCCCTCTTGAGGCAACCCCCCTCCAGTCTTCTACTGTGATCCCCCCCTCCTGAGCCCCCCTCCAGTCTCATTCTCTGACCCCTCCCTCCTCAACCCCCCTCCAGTCTCATACTGTGACCCCTCCCTCCTCAACCCCCCTCCAGTCTCATACTGTGACCCCTCCTTCTTGAGGCCCCTCCTACAGTCTCATACTGTGACCCCTCACTCTTGAACCCCTCCTACAGTCTCATACTGTGATCCCTCCCTCCTGAGCTCACCCCTCCAGTCTCATACTGTGACCCCTCCCTCCTGAGCCCCCACTCCAGTCTCATACTGTGACCCCTCCCTCCTGAGCCCCCACTCCTGTCTAATACTGTGACCCCTCCCTCCTGAGCCCCCTCCAGTCTCATACTGTGACTCCCCCTCCTGAGCCTTCCCCTCTAGTCTCATACTGTGACCCCCTCCCTCCTGAGCCCCCTCTAGTCTCATACTGTGACTCCTCCCTACTGAGCCCCTCTAGTCTCATACTGTAACTTCCCCTCCTGAGCCTCCCCCTCTAGTCTCATACTGTGACCCCTCAATCCTGAGTCCACACCAGTCTCATGCTGTGACCCCTCCCTCCTGAGCCTCCCCTTCCAGTTTCATACTATGACCCGTCCATCTTGACCCTCCCCCTCCAGTCTCATACTGTGACCCCCCTCCCTCCCAAGCCATCAACTCCAGTCTCATACTGTGACCCCTCCCTCCTGAGCCTACTTCTAGTCTCATACTGTGACCCCTCCCTCCTGAGCCCCCATCTAGTCTCATACTGTGACCCCTCCCTTCTCAGCCTCCCCTTGCAGTCTCATACTGAGACCACTCCCTCCTGAGCCTCCCCCTTCAGCCTCATGCTGTGACCCCTCCCTCCTGAGCCCCCCTATAATCTCATACTGTGACACCTCCCTCCTGAGCCCCCATCTAGTCTCATACTGTGACCCCTCCCTCCTGATCCCTCATCTAGCCTCATACTGTGACCCCTCCCTTCTCAGACTCCCCCTTCAGCCTCATACTCTGACCCTTCCTTCCCAAGCCTCCCCCTCCAGTCTTAGAGTCTGACCCCTCCCTCCTGAGCCCACTCCAGTCTCATACTGTGACCCCTCACTCCTGAGCCCCCCTCCAGCCTCATACTGTGAGCCCTCCCTCTCGAGGCAACCCCCCTCCAGTCTCATACTTTGACCCCTCCCTCCTGAGCCTCCCCCATCAAGTCTCATACTGTGACCCCTCCCTCCTGAGCCCCCCTTCAGTCTCATACTGTGACCCCTCCCTCTTGAGGCAACCCCCTCCAGTCTCCTACTGTGATCCCTCCCTCCTGAGCCCCCCTCCAGTCTTATTCTCTGACCCCTCCCTCCTCAACACCCCTCCAGTCTCATACTGTGACCCCTCCCTCCTCAACCCCCCTCCAGTCTCATACTGTGACCCCTCCCTCTTGATGCCTCTCCTACAGTCTCATACTGTGATCCCTCCCTCCTGAGCTCACCCCTCCAGTCTCATACTGTGACCCCTCCCTCTTGATGCCTCTCCTACAGTCTCATACTGTGATCCCTCCCTCTTGAACCCCTCCTACAGTCTCATACTGTGATCCCTCCCTCCTGAGCTCACCCCTCCAGTCTCATACTGTGACCCCTCCCTCCTGAGCCCCCACTCCAGTCTCATACTGTGACCCCTCCCTCCTGAGCCCCCACTCCAGTCTCATACTGTGACCCTTCACTCCTGAGCCTCCTCCTCCAATCTACTACTGTGACCCCTCCCTCCTGAGCCCCCTCCAGTCTCATACTGTGACTCCCCCTCCTGAGCCTCCCCCTCTAGTCTCATACTGTGACCCCTCCCTCCTGAGCCTCAGCCTCCCGTCTCATACTGTGCCCCCTCCCTCCTGAGGCCCCCTACACTCTCATAGTGTGACCCCTCTCTCCTTAGCCCCCCTCCAGTCTCATACTGTGACTCCTCCCTCCTAAGCCTCCCCCTCTGGTCTCATACTGTGACCTCTTACTCTCAAACCTCCCCCTCCAGTCTCATACTTTCACCCCACCCTCCTGAGCCTCCCCCTCCAGTCTCAACCTGTGACCCCTCCTTCCTGAGTCTCCCAATTAAGGTTGGGCAGAGCTCACGGAGTATCACTCAAAAGAGTTACCCGGAGTGACTTAAAAACTCTGTGAAATTCCACAGAATTCTGAGAGTGGGCAGAGTTCCCTGTAAAAGTTCAAGTTGAACCAGGACTGCATCTTCAGCAAACCCAGATATCAACTGGACAAGTTGAGAACTCTAGGATGCACCCTCCACCCCATAGTCACCCACCTGCCACCACACGTATAACACCCCCCCCAAAACGAAAGCAGGGCCACACGTGTACCGTACTTTCGTGGGTGATGTCTGTGCGCCAGGAGTAGCAGGCATAGCCGCAGGGCCGGTCCTAGAACTTCTGGGGCCCCGGGCGAAAGGGAAGATGTGAGGCCCCTCTAATTTGCATGTAACATCCAGTCGCGGCCGGCATGACTGGCGGGTGGGGGGGTCTCGCGGGGGTTCGCGTGTGGGAGGGGGGTAATTTAAAAATAAAATTAACTTACCTTCACAGGTCTCGCATCGTCTCTGCTCCTGACCTCCTGCTTTCCAGCCTCTGGCAGGAACAGGAAGCAGGCAGCCTCCCTCCCCTAAGCCAATCACAATGCTGCAATGGCAGCATTGTGATTGGTTGGGACACCGACCAGCCAGGCACCTATGGGAAGGCCATTTTCTCCATGCAGGGTGCATTGCAGCCTATATGGAGAAAGGCCAGAGTGCATCCTTAGCAGAGCGCAAGGCACTCCTCCCCTGCCCTAAAGCAGACCCTCCCGCCCCCAACCAAACACTTCTGCTTTCTCGCAGTGCGAGAAGCAGAAAAATAAAATGGAAGTTTTCGCATTTTGTGTTTCTGCTTCTCGCACTGCGAGAAAGCAGTGGGCCTTTGGTTACATCAAAAGAAGTGACATCACAGAAAGTGACATCGCAGGAAGTGACATCGCAGGACTATTGATCTTATTTGGCGTCACTGAAGAGACCTAACGTGGATATCAGTAACACGGACAAAAAGATAAATATACAAATAAAATAAGTCCATTTATTTTAAAACTGTATTCAATGGATTACATTTGTCACATTGGATGCAAATGCTAGGTGCAGGTCTCACAAAGACGGATATTATTTCCGCCTTGTTAACTGATTGCTTCCAGATGAGTGCATGATACAATTCCCAGTTCTGCCTCATAAAGGGGAGAGATCCGGTTGAGGTAATGAGGGGCGGGATCACTCAAAATATAAAATGACACAAGAGAAATCCTCACACCATGGATATAATGGCAAATTTCAAAAGGCTCCCTTATCTTTCTGTGCAAGTATTGTGCTAACATAGGATGACATTAATACTTCGTAATTTGTTTTAACGTAAATCCTCTCATCAGTATCCCACACGCACATGCTAAGAGACGTAGGACAATCATCTTTGTGTGTGGGCTCTTTACTCGCCAGAATTATGTTAGGTGCAAAAACACAACACATACAGTACAAAATTACAAGACACCATCACAAACAAATAAAGATTGAACATAAATAAAAAAGACTTAGAACAACCCAGACCACTGCTAAATCATACATTGACTTGAAGGTATGCTGCAGATTCAAGGGGTTTTCAAATCAACGTTTTTGATTTGGTGTTAGAACTGTAGGATGTAGAAGTGGCCGCCTTTAGCACTGGTGGAGCCCTGTGCGACAATGTTGGTGCCCCCCAATGACTAATTCTGCCACGTATTCCCTCACTACCACCCTTTAACAGAGCCCCTCAACTCTCTATAACCACATTCATGTTCTGATGCATTTAATTTGATTTACAGCGCCACTGATACCAGTGTAGGGTGTCAGAGAACTTTTTATCACACATTACACAGAGACAATCAATCATACATGTGTAAATCACAATAGGTAATGTTACATAAGACAAAGGACTAGGAGTCACATGACAATCATACTAGTAGGCAGTATAGTTTAATGGTGATTGATCTGGAGAAGCACAAACTCTGAATTTAGAACGTAATATCATGGTGGGGGGTTCTCTTTAATAACCAGAATTGATTTCTGTCCAAATGAACCCTTTTTGCAACATTAGGATAATCAAAGACTGGGGAAAAAACCATAACACTGTAATTTATACCTTGCGGTTTGCATGCAGCTCTTAGATGACAGTTAATAGCTCATTGTTCTATGTTAGGATTTTTGACTTATAAACTGCAAGTAACAATAGGATCTCTCTGACAAAAGCAGTAACCCACTGACCTATTTACATTATGTGGACTATCTCTCTCTAGGAAGAACATTAAGCACCGGAGTTATCATGACATTTTTATTGTTGGCGAAAATTGCTGGAGGCCAGGAAGGGGCAGCAAGTGCTTTTAGAAACGTAATATACTCGCAAACACAACACCCCCACCTGAAGTCAGCGCTCAGTGCGATCTCATTGGTCGCACCGCCCTAGAGCCTTCCTCCTCAAGGGTCCCGTGACCTCAATGACAGAGTCACTGTTGCTCTAGGGTGTGCTGCTTCGTAGGCCTGCCCAAAAGACTCGAGGTGAGCTTCAATAGGGGTTGTGGTGGACAGGCCTCAAGGTTAACCCATACTTGCCACCGCTATGGCCCACCTGCTGGTGCTCGGACACCATTCTTCTAAGGGCTTTCTGAGGTCTAGCGTGGAAATGTGCTCTCTCAGGAGAGTAGTCTGGTGGACTGGTCATGAAGGCTGAACCTGGTTCCCCAGGTCCAAAATCGTCAGCTCTGGCCATAGTGCCACATCCTCTCCCCCACTGAACACCATACTGCCCCACTGAGAGAAACTCGCACTGCCTTCAACTACAACCCAATTGCGCCCTGCTATAAACACCTGGAGGTGACTCAATTCAAGTTACGCACTAGACATGAGCAATATGCTGCCTAAAAAATAAAAGTGACAACATCCTGGAAAAAGCAAACACTCATAAGGAATGTAGGATTAAGTAAAGCATGTGAAATGTAAGCAGGAACAACATGGCACCTTTTACGCTTTTGCACTCACTATTCAGAAATCAGTGAGTGCTTTTGCCTGAAAAGGTAAGGCCATGACTACAGGGTCGGGAGGCACCCGTTTCAATGTCCATTGCTTATATCCTTACAAAACGAAAGCAGTATGGTTTAAAAAGACCCCATTCGTGAATACAGAGCCACGGAATGCATTTTGTTTTCCAATCCACCCATCAAGCAGGTATTGCAGTACATCCAGGAATGGTGCGCTAAGGAACCTGCTGGTGATTATGCGCTATAGAAATAAGTTAACATAACATAACATAACTTCCCCACCCGGGGAAAACAATGCTGTTCAGAGAAAGACAAGAAAACAAAAGTAGCGCTTCACTGGCAAACTCTGAAAAGTGGCGCTAATGTGTTTTGGGTGTGCATAAAATCACTCTGGCCCCTTTGCGACCCACTCTGTTTTGCTTTAGTTATTTTTTTAATTTTGAACCTTTTGTTTCTCTCCATCCCAAGGCTGCACTTTGGAAGTGAAAAATGTCAGAAAAAATACGACCTTTCCAGCAAAAGTGTTTTTATTTTTTGGATTCATTTCACAGGGGAACAAATAAAGAAAAGGAAAGAGGGAGTTCTGGCTTCTAGGCCCGGGATAAATACACAATCACCACACAACTATCTAATAATCAGATGTTTGTGAAATTACAAAAAATATACCGCTAATAAGTGACATCAGCTGAAAAGCAAACTGAGCAACCTCAAATATTTAGAATAACATTTCAAAAGCACCAAAATCAATGGGTGTTCATCGTCTTGACAGATAGTGCATGCGATCTACTTCAAGCTAAGAGCGCCCTCTTGTGACCATTCGCGTGTGTTGTCAACCATCCACAAATCCCTCACATGATTTCTAGATAGTATCTTCATCATCAGTCTTTCTTCTGCCAAAATGCAATGTGGTGAGGGAACTGTCATTTTGTTTCCGCGACTGTTCACTCCTTTCTTTGGAAAGTAAGAACTTTGCACAAATAGTTGTTATTTTCAGCTGCAACTAACACGTGACGTTGGGCCTAATCACGAGCAATAAGCTCTTGTGCAAAAATAGATGTGCAAGCGCCTGCACCTCCGTGTGCGCGTGCGCAGAAGCTCTTCAGTGATGCGCATGCCCAGACAGCAGTGTGCACACATCTCCTTTGTTACGATTAGCACGCATGCACATATTATAATTGTTATAGCGCAGTGCATGCACACTTTAGGAAGTAGTTCCTACTTCCTAACTGAGAACATTGAAAAAAACTATTTTCCAGGCACTTAAATCAGTCTTCTTAAATCAAGTAACATTATAAACATTACTGTGCTCTGCGACATTTTCACAGTGCAGAAGCTTCTAGGATATATGTTTTGCATATTTGAAGAGCATACTCTGAATGGAAACATTCACAATTTGACCTAACTCAAAAGAATTGCTTTAAATTAATTTATTGGTTAGAGACAACTTCATAGAAAGTGCACTGATAAAAAAAAAGTACTAAACGCATACATGCTGCTAACCAGACAAGAGTGGAGACGCGAAGCCCATGGTTCAGCCATATGAATCCTCCCAACATGGCTGCACGCGGGCAATGGCGCGCAGCCCATTTGTTTTGCACCAGCGTGCATTATTTATGAAATGGGGCTCTGGTGTTTGCTTGACTCTAAAACGTGACATTTAGGTACCTTGATTCCATTTCTTGATCCCCTGAGAAATGTGTGATCTTCCCCATTGTTTTATCTCCATTTCTATTCTAATATCTTTTTTACTTGGCACTGATTACTATGATAAAATATTCCTTTTTCATTTTTCCCTGGCAGTTCTTAACATGTTGCTAGGAACTCCACCTTCTCCTTCAACACACATTTCTAGTGATGAAAGTGAACTCTCGCCACACTCTTTCATTTTCAGGTGGCTTTGAATCCAAGGTAAGAAAACATCAGTTCTCGCTTAGCAGCCTCACTCACCCATGTCAGCAGAGTTACGCCCCAAGTTGGCCAGAGCAAACATGCACAGGTCTCTGATAACTTTACTTTGGAAGAGCGGTTATGCAGCAGAGCTATCTCCTGGGTTACACAGGCTTCCCTCAGTAAGCCATCCTCTCACCCTGAACTCAAGCCGCTCAATCTGCACTTATACAATAAAAAATTAGCTAGCATTCGCGCCAAGAATTTTCAATTCTATTAAGGACACGGAGGCGAGGATTATGCTTCTCTTTCATTTACTGCAAACCAACAGCAGCCAATGAGAATCATGATAACAAACAACATAACATTCCCAGAATGCTTATAGTAAGAAAATAACAACCATAGAGACTAGCTCTATATAACCGTCAGTCAACCCGGAACACTTCCTCTTTCTTTGCCCAACGAGCAGAGTCCAAGTCCATCAATATAAGTCCGATAACCACAGCGAACATCCAAACCGTTCCAACAGGCTGGAACCCCAGGAAACGTAGAACTGACAAGTGATAACATGGAACGCACTCTTCAGAGGACCACCATCTGATCTAATCTCCTTTCTGATCAGCGCCTGAAACAGAAATATCATACTCGTAATAATTGTCATCGACTGATAAATCAGGGTGGGAAACATGACATTATGAATCATCACCAATATTCAGTTGTCGCTGGGCGGGATAATCCTCGCCTCCGTGTCCTTAATAGAATTGAAAATTCCTGGCACGAATGCTAGCTAATTTTTTATTCTATTACAGGACCGGAGGCTTCAGATTATGCTAGTTTAACGCTTATGTAATACCACAGAGGCAACATCGCCCACAGGTTTATAGTAAAACTGTTTGAAAGTAGAACTGGAAGACCAGTCGGCCGCTTTCATGATATCCTGTATACTGGTACCCAGCATAAAAGACTTGGAGGCCATAGCACCTCTGACTGAATGTGCTCCAAACACATTAACATCAATGCCTGCTTCCGACATAACAAATCTCAGCCACCTGGCAATAGTAGCGGAAGACACCGGTTTAAACGGTTTCTGTAAGGCAATAAGTAACCTGGAACAACCAGAAGGGCGAAGTGGTCGTGTACAATCCTCATATACATTAAGACATTTGACCACACAAAGATTTTCATTCAAAGGAAAAGCATTGTACTCTATAGACCTGTTTTAGTGCGAGCAGTGATAACAAAGGATACTCCTTCAGGAGAGAAAATCCTACCCTCCAAATCAAGCACTTTAACATCTGACACCCTGCGGCATGAAGATAAACACAACAACATGGCAAGCTTAGCTGACAATTGCTTACGGGATAATAATTCATTATTAGGCCATGCATCAAACAGAGTCAAAACTTTAGAAACATCCCACAAAGAAGTATACTTAGCCTTAGGTGGGTTGGAAACGCGAATTCCTTTCAGGAGCTTACACACCACTGGGTGCATGCCGACTGGCCGGCCATCCAGCTGCGAATGCCCTGCTGAAATGGCGGACCGAAAATTATTCACTGATCTATAGGATAGACCTTTGGCGGCCTTTTGAGATAGGAAATTCAATATATGAGAGAGATCTGCTTCTACGGGATCCAAATGTCTCTCCAAGCACCAACCCAACCAGGCCTTCCAGACCGATCCGTATCTCTTTCTGGTAGACGGGGCCCAAGCTTGCTGAATAAAGGAGGAAGCTTGTTCCGAAATTCCTGGCAACGACCACTGTTGCCGGAAAGCCTCCAGGCCATCAGGGACAACTGCCCCGCTAGGACTAGCGGATGGAGCTCTCCCTGAGGGTCCTGGAGCATCTGAGGGAAGTAAGGGAGACGGAGCGGGCAGTCGCACGCCATTTCTAGGAGGACTGGGAACCATGGTTGCGACTTCCAAATTGGAGTGATCAGCACAATCTCCGCTCCCTGCCAAGCAACTTGATTCGCCACCCTGGGAATCAGAAGAAAGGGGGAAACGCGTATTGACGATTCCGGGACCAATCCTGAGTGAATGCATCCGTTGCTGAAGAACGCCTCGAGCTGACAGTTCAGTCTGGAGGCAAAAAGATCCGTGTGGAAGGGGCCCCACAGCGCTTGGGATCTGATGGAACAGGGATGGATGGAGTTTCCAATCGCTGTAATCCTTCAAATGGCGTGATTGCCAATCCGCTACTGCATTGTCTCTGCCCGGAAGGTACTCCGCAATGACCGATATCTGGTGCGCTAGGCAATAATGCCAAAAGTCTTTGGCTATCTCCACCAACATCGGGGACCTGGTACCCCCCAGCTTGTTGATATAGCGAACAGCTGAGATGTTGTCCATTCTCAACAGAATACAGCAAGAAACTTTCTTGGGGGAAAGGGTGCGAATCGCAAACGAGCCCGCCAGGAGCTCGAGACAATTGATAGGAAGCTCCAACTCCTGGCGAGACCATCTGCCCCCCGTTGTGACCGCCCCGCAACGGGCTCCCCAGCCCGACCTGCTGGCATCCGATTCTATGACCACCTCGGGGTGAGATCCGAAGATCACCCGACCGTTCCATGCCTCCACATGGGTCAACCACCAATGGATTTCTACTCGGGCTTCCTCCGAGAGCGGGACAAGGTCTGAATAAGAGAGGCCCTTCTGTGGGTGGCTGATCTTCAAGCGCTGTAAAGCACGATAATGTAGAGGGCCCGGGAAGATCACTTGTATGGATGATGCTAGCAAGCCCACCAGACGAGCGATCTCCCTCAGAGACATTACTTGCCGGTCGAGAAAATTCCTCAATTCTTTCTTCAGGTCTCTGATTTTGTGCTTGGGCAGAAGCAACTGCGCCGATTGCGTATTTACCACAAATCACAGGAATTCCAGGGATTGCGTCGGAGTGAGGACCGACTTCTCCCTGTTCACTACAAAACCCAGACTCTCTAGTAGTGACATCGCCTGCAGCAGGTGCAGAGATGCTATGTGCGGAGAGGGAGCCATAATCAGAATATCGTCGAGGTAGATTATAAGACGTATGCCCGGTTCCCTGAGGTGCGCCACCACTGGCTTCAGGAGTTTTCGTAAAACACCACGGAGCCGAGGAAAGACCAAAAGGTAGGACCAAATATTCCAGGCGCCTGCCGCGCCATTGAAACTGTAGAAATCTGCGATGGGGAGGAAAAATGGGCACCGTAAGGTATGCGTCTTTGAGATCGAGGCGGACTAGCCAGTCCCCCCGTCACAAGAGATCCGCCAGAAGGTGGATACCCTCCATCTTGAAATGTCGATAAAGGACATAGGAATTGAACCCTTTCAGGTTGAGAACCAGTCGGAGCCCCCCACCCCTCTTCTGTACGAGGAACACGGTGCTGCAGAAGCCAACGGGACCGCCGTCCTCGTAATAGGTCACCGCGTGCTTGCGCAGCAGCTCGTCTAATTCTAGATCTATAAAATGCCCGTCTTGTTGGGAAAAAAATAGGGGTTTGGGAGTCGGCTCCTGAAAAGGAGCTTGGTAAAAATCTATGTGAAAACCTTGCACTGTTTGGAGAACCCAAGCGTCCTGAGTAAGGGCCTGCCAATTGTGAAGAAAATGGCGAATCCGACCCCGCAGAGGATAGACAGACAAAGACACTGGGCTTACCTGCTGTAATTTGAGGACGGGAGTTTCCACTGTTGCCACAACGGTGGAAACCGCAACGATTGGATCGCCTGGAAGGGTAGAAGGTGCCACCTCTGGTTGAATCTTGAAAGTCTCCGCGGCCTCTGCCATAACCACCTCTCGCGGGACCCTGATGGTACTGGCGGCCTGACGAGCGGCCCCTGCCTCGCCCGGCCCTTCCAAAAAGGCCAGTGGTGAACACCCTTTTGATATTTGACTGGGCCTTGTCTAGACTCGTGAATGTCCCCACGTATTTGGAGACGTCTTTCACAAAACGGTCCCCGAAGAGTAAGCCGTCCGCCAGGGGGCCTGGTTCAGCTCCAGCCAATTCCGTCAGGTTAGTATCCATGCGCATAAGGAGGGATTTCCTGCGCTCAGCTGAAATAGCGCAATTTGCATTGCCTAGGAAGCAGATAGCACGCTGGGTCCAACCTGCCAAAATGTCAGGGTCAATCAATGCTCCAGACTCTTTGGCTTTCAGAGCCATCTCCAAAATTTTAGCTAACGGGCCAATAGTGTCTAACAGCTTATCTTGGCATCCACGCCAAGCGCGGTCGATACCCTTCTTAGGATCCTTTTGAAACTTTTTTAAGAATGCCAACATTTTAGGGTCTATGTCCGGGGTCTCTGCGACTTTGTCCAGGACATCTGGACGGGGGCATTCTGACCTTAGGGGGTTCCTAACATCCCTGTCGAAACTACGACGTAAATTCTGATAGATGTAGTCCGCCACTTCCGGCGGGGGAGCCCAATCCGAAGACCTAGGATGCACTATATCCTGTGGATTGAAATCAAAGGTTGTAGAAGGTTGATAGACTGGGGGCGACTGAGAGCGCACCCCTGACTTTTTAGATTTTTTCTTTTTGGGCGACATAGTGTGGCTGGTGGAATCTGTATCCGTGTCGGTATCCATATCCGTGACCACCCTAGACGCCGCAGGAAAAGGAGTAGGGGCCCCTGAATATGGGTGGTCCCTGCATGCAGGGGGGGGAGAGTGGTGATCGTTTGGGCATGAGGCCAATTGGAAGATTTAGATTTAGATATAGATTTGCCCCCTGAAGAGGTAGCCGCCTGAGCGGTATCTTGTTGCAACAGTCCATGCCGCTTGGCAAAAGTTTCCAGTTGAGCTGTAATAGGCTTTAATGCCGCAGCCAATGCTTTATTAACGGTCTTCGGGACCGCCACCTCCACCGCCTTAGTGACGGAATCCTGAACAGAGGCGTCTAAAGCCTGTACAAGGTTGTCCTCGAGGGGGGCATGCTCCTCCTCATAGTACCCATACTCGTCCTCCTCAACGTAGGCCCAGTCTTCCATGTCCACCAGGGAGAAGGCGGCACGTCAAGACCTCAAAATATAGCAATATATATATATTAATCCCAAAGGGATCAGTCAAGGGGGAGCCACCCTGGTGCAAACACACTGGAACTAAGTCACTAAATATGCTCCTCAGCAAAGCTGTAATCAAGGCACCCAAAGGGCATGGAGAGCCTAAAAGATCCTGCACACAGCTGGGGACCTGCCACTATTTTACAGCCTGGGAAGGCGTCAGCTCAAGGGCACTCTCTCCGGACAACCTTCTGCTCCAACGCGCGAAGAAATAGCGCGGAGCGAGGAGGAAATACGATGAAAAAACTTTGTGTAGCCCAAAAGGAGCCCAATTGGGCTACACGACGTGAGGCTCCAGGACACTGCGGGCTCAAATTAGGGGGAGCACCGCCCGCCACAGAAACGTGGCGAAAAACACTGGGCACAGGGGAGACAGCGATTGGAAGGCGAGGAGCGCTTAAAGAAGCGGACCGTCACCTTCCGATCGGTCAGGAAATCGTGTGAGCGCGGTGCGCTTCACAGACGCGAACAAGCGCGCGAAGTTTAAAAGTGCACACTCAAAGGAGACGCGCTAGATATGCAAAGCAGCAGGCAGAACGGTATGAGAAACCTAATAATCACTCAATAAAGGCTGCAAACTTTACAGAAACACAACGCAAGAGACATAGCAAGATATGTAAATCGAGCACTTATCTCGGTGTAGGAGCAGCAAAGATAGAGGAAGTGTTCCGGGTTGACTGACGGTTATATAGAGCTAGTCTCTATGGTTGTTTTTTTCTAACTATAAGCATTCTGGGAATGTTATGTTGTTTGTTATCATGATTCTCATTGGCAGCTGTTGGTTTGCAGTAAATGAAAGAGAAGCATAATCTGAAGCCTCCGGTCCTGTAATAGAATTGACATACCACTCACCCTATACTCGCACACCTCTCACCTTGTACAGGGTAGCATCTCTCACCCTCTACATTCACACAATTCTCATTCTGCACTGAACACACATCACCCGTGGTAATGCAATCAGCTGCACCTTCACTGCTGCTCTTGCCGTTAATTGCTTTTTGCTTGTTTACACAGAATCAAAATCAGCTGCTATTCTTTTTAACTTTCTGCCTTCCTTTTAAAAATTGAATTTTAACTTACTGCGTTGTATATGAATTTGTTGTGTGGAGGGAGGCGGGAATCGAACCCTGAGAGGGAGGAATCTGATTAGGAAATTTTGGAACCCGCCATTTTGCTCTGACGGCGCGGTCTAGTTGTCAACACTGGGGATTCTAAAATGAGATGCTGCGCGAGCGCGCGCGAACCCGTGGGTAGTGCAGTCAGCTGTACCTTTGCTGCTGTACTTGCCGTTAATTGCTTTTTGCTTGTTTCCACAGAATGAAAATCAGCTGCTATTCTTTTCAACTTTCTGCCTTGCTTTTAAAAATTTAATTTTAACTTACTGCTTTGTATATGACTTTGTTGTGTGGAGGGAGGCGGGAATCGAACCCTGAGAGGGAGGAATCTGATCAGGGCCGGACTGGCCGTAGCGTGCACCGTGCAATCCCCCGGTGCGCCACACGGTTGGGGGCCAGTTTTGGGCCCCTGGGGGGGCATTTTTGTTACAGAGCCGTTTTTACAGCATAGCTGCAAAATCAGCCCTGTAACAAAATCGGCCAAAACCCGGCCCTGACAAAGAGCTCGGCGGCACCCCCACGGGGCAGGGGGGGCAGGAGGGGGGCGACCGAGCACTTTGCCAGGGCCGGTTTTGGTTTCCAGTCCGGCCCTGAATCTGATTAGGAAATTTTGGAACCCGCCATTTTGCTCTGACGGCGCGGTCTAGTTGTCAACCCTGGGAATTCTAAAACAAGATGCTGCGCGAGCGCGCTCAAGCCTGTGGTAGTGCAGTCAGCTGTACCTTTGCTGCTGCTCTTGCCGTTAATTGCTTTTTGCTTGTTTGCACAGAATGAAAATCAGCTGCTATTCTTTTCAAATTTCTGCCTTGCTTTTAAAAATTGAATTTTAACTTACTGCGTTGTATATGAATTTGTTGGGCCTGATTCACAGAACTAACTTAAGACAAAATCCTAAACTTACTACCATTTTCGTATTCACAGAAGGCACTTACTCACTTCGGTATTCACAGAAGTTAGGAGTCCTAACTTTAGGACTCTTAAATGCTTTCTGTGAATACCAAAAGTCTTAAAATTAGGATTTTTCTCAGTTTAGGAGTCCTAAAGTTAGGAGTCCTAACTATACTACTACTAAACTGAGAAAAATCCTAATTTTAAGGCTTTCGGTATTCACAGAAGGCATTTAGGAGTCCTAAAGTTAGGAGTCCTAACTTTACTACTACTAAATTGAGAAAAATCCTAATTTCAAGACTTCTGGTTTTCACAGAAGGCATTTAGGAGTCCTAAAGTTAGGAGTCCTAACTATACTACTACTAAACTGCGAAAAATCCTAATTTTAAGACTTTCGGTATTCACAGAAGATATATGTCTCCCCCTGCAAGTTCAGTGACCAGCGTGAAAAACCTCAGGGTGAAACTCGACGTGGACATGTTCATGAAAATCCCAGGTCCAATCAGTGGCAGGCACATGCTTCGGCCTCCTGAAAATGTTGAGGAATTTTCTAGGTCTGGGCGAAAATTTCGTTCCGTTCGCGGAAATTGCGATAATTTGACATTTTTGCGTTCCGTGGAAAGCGCAAAAATGTCAAAATTTCCGCATTCCGCAGCTTAGCGATAATTTGGTTCTTGCTCGTGCTGTAAAATAATACATTCTAACGCGTGCGTGATCACCTTACCTAAATCCCTGCGTTCGCCAACAAGTTTTCTTGATCCGGTCGCGTTCTCCATGTGATGTTGTATTGTTTTTAGCCATTTGCGCTGTCTCGCGACAGTTCGCGCCCGCAGTGACATCATGCGTCGCGCGATCACGTCTTTCTTCTTGCGATCATGCACCGCGAGACAACTGAAAACAAGATGGCCGCGCCCGCGAGCAACCACATGGGTAAGTTGGCGAGCCGCAACCATGCAGAAAATCTCGCGAACATGCGGGAAAAAAACTTCCGCATCTTCGCGATATTTCCGCGTGTTTGCGATAATTTTTAACATTTTCGCGATAATTTGCGAAAGTGGATTTCGCAAATTCCGCCCACCCCTAGAATTTTCTCACATTACGCCCAGTTTGTCACAGGAAAACAGTGTTCAAGCACTTATTATATCCAGGCCCGATTATGTCAATGTTTTGTACTTAGGCCTCCCTGATTATCTACTAGGCCGCTTACAGGTGGTAGAAAATGGCCAGGAAGAGCCATACTTATGGTAGGCCTCTGCACACCTATGACCCTTCACCTAAAGTCCCCGCACTGGCTTCCGGTGCGCAAGAGGACAAACTTCAAAGCCCTGGTACTGGCTTACAAGGCCTTCCTCAATATAGGGGCTCCTTACCTGAGGAACAGAATCCAGCACTATGCTCCACCTAGAACTTTGAGGTCTTCTACCCAGTGGCCATCGACTATCCCAAGGTTCTCCCGTACCCGCATGGGTGGTCGTTCCTTCCAAGTGGTGGCTTCTCAGCTATGGAACAGCCTGCCGCCCTCCTTACGACAGGCTCAAGATCCCCTTAGTTTTAGGAGAGATTTAAAAACCTGGCTTTTCTTACATTAGATTAGGCCTCCCTGCGTGTGCCTGAACTGCTCTGTCACTGGTTTCTTCCAGCGCCGGGTCACTCCATGGAGTAGCCGTGGGCTTTACAAGTGCCCAGTAACATAACATAACAATCGCCATGCACTGAGGCACTTTCACCCTGCACTCAAACACTTATCAACCTTCATTCATGCACCATTCACCCTGCACATAGAGCACTCACACCATTCTCCCTGCACTCATGCACTGCTCCCACAGCTCTTAACTTATTATTAATCACCTAGACAAATCCTAATGCATTTACCAATGTTTGTTTACACATGTTACCCCTTTCTGGAACAAACTTTAATCTCATTAGTGCCAGTTTAAAACACAACTACAGTAATAAGCAACTGAAAGGTGACCAGTAAACCTTTGTGAAGGGCCTTCACTCTGTCATTGCGTTTTCAATAACCATTGATCCGTTTACGATGAGTTTTTGTTCAAATCTGTAAATTATGCAGCAGATGATGGATTATGTGGCAAATTGGACAAATCGTTAATCAAGCGTAAAACGCTGCATCTGCAGAATCATATAATTCCAGTGGCCCTGGGAATAATCCGTTGTGGTCTGTCCATGTGATGATGAGAGAATAAATTCACCGTCACCTCTGCCCCTATGTGGGATGTCCCCTCGTTAAGTTCCTTTATATTTGTGAGATCCACCTTCCGCGAGCACCGCAAGAGATTGAGAGTAGACAGGACAGCGACAGCACGCGTTGCAAGGGCTGCCATGGCATTCTTCGTGTAATAGGCTGTGTTGTATTAGTGAATGTTGACAAGACTTTTTACTAAAAGAGGGCCAATCTTTGTTTAACATAGTGCTATAAACAGGGCCACTGGAATTATACAATTCGGCAGCAGCGTATTCCGCAAAATTATGGATTTGCCACATTTATCGTATAATCCATCATTTGCAGCATAATTAGCAGATTTTAACAAACCAAAATGTTGCTTTTAGCGCAAACAGATTGAAAGTTACTAATAAACACAGCCAAAAAAGTACATAAAATAAGTGTCGCTGCGTTGTGGAAGGCCCTTCTCAAAAGTTCACTGGTCACATTTGTGTTGCCTATTGCTGTATTTTAACGTTAAAGTGTTAATAACAAGGTGTAAACATTTCCAAGACAGAGTTAACATGTAAAAATAAATGAAGTAATACTATAACAAAATGTGCTACATTACAGCAAGTAATTTGCCTTTCTATGCCACATAATTTAGTCAACCCTGTCGCATAATTTGGTTTTCCCCAGTCGCAAAATTCCAGTGGCCTCGGCCATAAGTTTGGGATAATGCCACAGCAGAAGAAAAATAAAACAAACTATCGCTAAGATATATATCATGACTGTAAGCTCATTTTCACTTACTTACCTTGCGATGGAAAAATTCTTCACACTATTTCTGCCATAAAATTGGTTTTATATCTTAATTTCTGTATGACAGGAGTTTGCGGTCTCGAAATAGTGGGAATGTCTCAGGTACCCCTAACGTTTATACGCGCACAGTAATAGCAGCCGTGCCTTGCAGCCGCGGCCCGTGCAGGTAAGAGCGGTGAGGCAGTGGGGGGGGGGGGGGGGGGGGGGGGGGGAATTTGACAGACGACCCAGTGGAAAAATTAAATAAATAATCAATTTTCCCTCGTGGTCGCCTGTCGAAATCCACCCCCACCCGGCCGCACCGATCTTACCTGCACGGGCCGTGGCTGATCCCTTGTGACCTCACCCCTGTGCCAAGGCACTTGAAGCCAGGCTGAGGGTCTGGGAGAGGTGACTGGTTGCCATGGATACCAGTCATCTCAGCCTGGGCATGGATTAATTGCTTTGTATCTGCTTCTCTTCCATCTGGCCTAGGCTGCAAGACAGCACATGACATTTTACCTCAGTCTTTGAATACCCAGCAAACGTGACGAGATAAGAACAAGATTTACAGGCCTGTTTCTTATAGATAAGAGTTTGTGCAACAGTCCTGTAAACATGACTTTTGCATGGGGAGGGACGAACTCGAGCTGCAGAGCCAAAACCAAAAAATGTCAGCAAATGAAGAACCAGAAAACATGAGTTACAAACCACAAAGCCAATGGCAAGCAAGTGGCAGAATGCATTCCCTGGTCACCTTTCTGAAGCTCCACAAAATGTCTTTCACATATCTAGACAGCTGTGCTGTCTGGTAGGCAGTGACCTAAAAACGAGCAGAAATAAAGATATTTCTCCTTGTTACACCTCTCCTGGGGAGGTATATTTTTTGGCGCATTCCCAGGTTTACAAGGTGCTGTAAATCCGGGATACGTTAAAAACCATGGGAGTTGCATGGGAACACCCACCCAACGACCATGGAATGCCTTTCTAGCCCAAAATGAGGCATTGCCTTACTCCAGATTTTTGGAGCCACTCAAAACCACGCTAATTGGCTTTGCATTACTTTAAAAATCTGACCTAGAGGATTGCATCACGCACTTACCACGCTGCATGGTTCAAACGTGATGCAACCCTCACATAAATATGCCCCTCGGTGTGCGGGCGTCAACTGAGAGGGGGCCAGCAAGGGGGGCCGGGGTCAGCTTTCTGTTACATTTACAGTTATTATTAAATATATTCTCTTTTGACGTTTGCCTTGGCATCCTTTCTTCTTAGCTAAACAATGTACCTCTGGAGAACTTGTATTGCAGCGCCAACACACTGCATTGTAGTTAATTCTCTACAAAGACCAAAGGCGCCACAATCTGATTTTGGAAGGTGGGTGCACCTGAGTCTCACTTGGCTGAAATTTAGTTTAATGGCCCGGTATTCAATGCGTTAAATTCATTTTGGGAATAGTAGAAAATATTGCTGAAATCACGCATTTATGCAATAGCATGACCAGGTACAGAAGCCATTTTGTCCAGAGAGTAAATGTCTGACTTTCATTGACTAAAACTAAATTTCTGTGCCTGATTGGTAGTTGCAGCCATTTTGTCACACACATTTCTACATGCCTCTTTATCAATACTGATTCTTTTGACAATGAAGTTGTCTTTATCCTGAGAAGCTCTTAGTGCACTATTCAAGAAAAAATATATCCAAGAAAAAAACAAGGAGAGAAATATCTTTAAAAAAACAAATAATCATAAAAACACGTGAATAATCACACGCTTATCTGCGGGTTTCTACATTACGCAAACAAGACATCCTTCACCATCCTTTTTTCTTTTCTACAATCATCAGGAGAACCACCTATCATGTAGAAAGAGTGGTTCTGAGCATGCAGTGCTTTTCTAGGTGCCATAGATGGAGTCACGGTAGAACTAGACAGGAAAACATATTTGCTTGAACACTCCCTTGGCATCGGAGATGAGGAGATTTTTGAACATTTACCTGTTTATGTTCCCAAAGATGAAGATGACCAACTTGACGAATATGAGGAATCTATTAAAAGAGTAGAAAGACACTTCTCTAAACCACCATTGTAGTCATCAGGAGGCACAAAATATTTTTGAGAGAACAATTTGCCACGAAGACTATTGATATGTATGTGACCTCTTTGAGAGTTTTGGCATCAAAATGTGAATTTCATTCATTCACCGATGAGCTCATCAAGGACCAGTTGGTTTGGAGATTTTTCAGTAAAAAAAATACAAGAGAGAACATTGACTTGCAAAAATCCATCCCTCCTTTACTCTCGGACCCTACACCAACCACCTGCGGAGTCCCCCATGGGTCCTCCCTCGACCCCACGCTCTTCAACATCTACATGGCTCCGCTCACCCCATCGTCAGAACCCATGGACTCCACATTGTTTCATACGCAGACGACACCCAACTCATCCTCTCCCTATCCAACGAACCCAACGCAGCCAAACACAACTTTCAAGAAGGCATTGAAGCTGTTGCCAAATGGATGAAAAGCAGCTGCCTACAACTCAACACTGACAAAACAGAAGTACTCATCATGGGCCCACACCCTGACAACTGGTGCCCCCCCCTTCCTCCTCAGAAGCCCACCCAACCCCACGGACCACACATGCAACCTTGGAATCATCCTGGACTCCGAGCTCAAAATGGACCACCAGATCCAGTCCGTCGCATCCTCCTGCTTTCACACCCTCCGCCTCCTACGTAAGACGTTTAAATGGATCCCCTCGAGCACAGAAAGACCGTCACTCACGCCCTCGTCACCAGCAGACTCGACTATGGCAACGCACTCTACGCCGGAATAAACAAAATCCTCACCCGCAAGTTACAAAACATCCAGAACGCCGCCACAAGATTGGTCCTCAACCTGCCAAGACACTGCCATATCTCCCAGCACCTGCGTACACTCCACTGGCTCCCCATCGAGGCTAGAATCACCTTCAAGATTCTCACCCACGCACACAAAGCCCTCCACAACACCGGACTAGCATACCTGAACAGCCGACTCAAATTCCACGCACACCAAAGGACCCTACGATCAGCCCAGCTCTCCTACGCTGTGGTCCCCCGTGCCAGAAAGATAAGTTTGGGAGGCCGCCCCTTCTCCTTCCTCGCGGCCAGAGCCTGGAATGCCCTATCGCTCCACCTCAGACAGACAACATCATTCCCCATCTTCTCGAGAATCCTCAAAACTTGGCTCTTCGACAGACCCCCTCCTTGATGGACTGGAACCTGCACTTCCCCTCCTCCCCAGCGCCTTGAGACCCTTACGGGTGAGTAGTCATGCTTAACAAACACATGATTGATCCCTAGAAGAGGCGGTAGAAATTGGTAACAGTATACATGATTCTAGGGAATCTGTCAAAGTTTTAAATAAGGAAGTTGAAAGCACGATTTGATATATACCAGGCAATAAGTAAAACAAATCTGTTCCATACAAAAAAGAGAAGAACTCCAATGGGTCCTGTTTTTGTTGTGGATCCAAGTTTCACTTTATTTCTTTTAACCCCTTCAGTGCCCATGACGAGCTGGACTCGTCATGGAGCACAGTCGCGCTGTGCCCATGACGAGTCCAGCTCGTCATGGGACCCACCCTTGGGGGAAGCGCTGGCGCTCCCCCCGTGATTCCGCGATCTTTTTTTTTTTTGCTGGGGAGGCAGGGGAAGACCTTCCCCTGCCTCCCCCCGCCCCCCCCGCCCGCGTCATCAATGACGTCAGCGCGGGAGCCGCGCTGACGTCACCGGAGGCTTCCCCTTTGCTCTCCGAGGCGCTGGAAGCCATTTGCTTCCTGCGCGTCGGAGAGTAAAGGTCAGTTTTGGGGCTGGGGAGGGGGTATTAGTGGATCTGTGCGGTAGGTAGGGTGGGGGCACAATGTTGGGGGGGTGGAAATGGGTTTTTGAAAACTCTGCTTTGTTCCTGCGCTTGGATCGTCCAAGCGCAGGCGATTTTATGTGAATTTTGAAAAAAAAAAAACGCTCGTTTTCGTTTCTTTGTCGTGTTTCACCTGGGGGGTGCTGCTAGCGTGGGATGGGGGGCGTAATAAAGTCAGTCCTATGGGTTCCAAAGTGGCCAGATTGATTTTATTTGCTTACAAAAACACCAGCATCAGAGTTTGCCAGTGCAGTGTGACTTTCGTTTTCTCGTGTAACTTTGAACTGCATTGTTGTACCAAGGGGGGGGCGAAAGAAAGTAAGACAGAGGGCTTGCAAAGTGGCCAGATTGATTTTATTTGCTTCCAAGTACACCAGCATCAGAGTTTGCCAGTGATGTGCTTTTTTCGTTTTTTTGTCTTCCTTTGAACTGTATTGTTGTTCCCAGGGGGCAAAGTAAAGTTAGACGGAGGGATTGCAAAGTGGCCAGATTGATTTCATTCGCATCCAAGCACACCAGCATCAGAGTTTGCCAGTGCAGTGCGACTTTCGTTTTCTCAGCCTAACTTTGAACAGTATTGTTGTTCCCAGGGGGGGCGTAATAAAGTAAGACAGAGGGGTTGCCAAGTGGCCAGATTGTTTTTATTTGGATCCAAGTACACCAGCATCAGAGTTTATCAGTGTATTGCTACTTTCGTTTTCTCATCTAACTTTGAACAGCATTGTTGTTCCCAGGGGGGGTGAAATAAAGTAAGACAGAGGGGTTGCAAAGTAGCCAGATTGATTTTATTTGCATCCAAGTACACCAGCATCAGAGTTTGCCAGTGATGTGCTTCTTTCGTTTTTTTGTCTTCCTTTGAACAGTGTTGTTGTTCCCAGGGGGGGGCGAAATAAAGTTAGACAGAGGGATTGCAAAGTGGCCAGATTGATTTTATTTGCATCCAAGCACACCAGCATCAGAGTTTGCCAGTGCAGTGCGTCTTTAGTTTTTTCGCCTAACTTTGAACAGTATTGTTGTTCCCAGGGGGGGGCGAAATAAAGTTAGACAGAGGGATTGCAAAGTGGCCAGATTGATTTTATTTGCATCCAAGCACACCAGCATCAGAGTTTGCCAGTGCAGTGCGTCTTTAGTTTTCTCGCCTAACTTTGAACAGTATTGTTGTTCCCAGGGGGGGCGAAATAAAGTTAGACAGAGGGATTGCAAAGTGGCCAGATTGATTTTATTTGCATCCAAGCACACCAGCATCAGAGTTTGCCAGTGCAGTGCGTCTTTAGTTTTCTCGCCTAACTTTGAACAGTATTGTTGTTCCCAGGGGGGGGCGAAATAAAGTTAGACAGAGGGATTGTAAAGTGGCCAGATTGATTTTATTTGCATCCAAGCACACCAGCATCAGAGTTTGCCAGTGCAGTGCGTCTTCAGTTTTCTCGCCTAACTTTGAACAGTATTGTTGTTCCCAGGGGGGGCGAAATAAAGTTAGACAGAGGGATTGCAAAGTGGCCAGATTGATTTTATTTGCATCCAAGCACACCAGCATCAGAGTTTGCCAGTGCAGTGCGTCTTTAGTTTTCTCGCCTAACTTTGAACAGTATTGTTGTTCCCAGGGGGGGCGAAATAAAGTTAGACAGAGGGATTGCAAAGTGGCCAGATTGATTTTATTTGCATCCAAGCACACCAGCATCAGAGTTTGCCAGTGCAGTGCGTCTTTAGTTTTCTCGCCTAACTTTGAACAGTACTGTTGTTCCCATGTGGGGCGAAATAAAGTTAGACAGAGGGATTGGAAAGTGGCCAGATTGATTTTATTTGCATCCAAGCACACGAGCATCAGAGTTTGCCAGTGCAGTGCGTCTTTAGTTTTCTCGCCTAACTTTGAACAGTATTGTTGTTCCCAGGGGGGGCGAAATAAAGTTAGACAGAGGGATTGCAAAGTGGCCAGATTGCTTTTATTTGCATCCAAGCACACCAGCATCAGAGTTTGCCAGTGCAGTGCGTCTTTAGTTTTCTCGCCTAACTTTGAACAGTATTGTTGTTCCCAGGGGGGGCGAAATAAAGTTAGACAGAGGGATTGCAAAGTGGCCAGATTGATTTTATTTGCATCCAAGCACGCCAGCATCAGAGTTTGCCAGTGCAGTGCGTCTTTAGTTTTCTCGCCCAGCTTTGAACAGTATTGTTGTTCCCAGGGGGGGCGAAATAAAGTTAGACAGAGGGATTGCAAAGTGGCCAGATTGCTTTTATTTGCATCCAAGCACACCAGCATCAGAGTTTGCCAGTGCAGTGCGTCTTTAGTTTTCTCGCCTAACTTTGAACAGTATTGTTGTTCCCAGGGGGGGCGAAATAAAGTTAGACAGAGGGATTGCAAAGTGGCCAGATTGATTTTATTTGCATCCAAGCACACCAGCATCAGAGTTTGCCAGTGCAGTGCGTCTTTAGTTTTCTCGCCTAACTTTGAACAGTATTGTTGTTCCCAGGGGGGGCGAAATAAAGTTAGACAGAGGGATTGCAAAGTGGCCAGATTGATTTTATTTGCATCCAAGCACACCAGCATCTGAGTTTGCCAGTGCAGTGCGTCTTTAGTTTTCTCGCCTAACTTTGAACAGTATTGTTGTTCCCAGGGGGGGCGAAATAAAGTTAGACAGAGGGATTGCAAAGTGGCCAGATTGATTTTATTTGCATCCAAGCACACCAGCATCAGAGTTTGCCAGTGCAGTGCGTCTTTAGTTTTCTCGCCTAACTTTGAACAGTATTGTTGTTCCCAGGGGGGGCGAAATAAAGTTAGACAGAGGGATTGCAAAGTGGCCAGATTGATTTTATTTGCATCCAAGCACACCAGCATCAGAGTTTGCCAGTGCAGTGCGTCTTTAGTTTTCTCGCCTAACTTTGAACAGTATTGTTGTTCCCAGGGGGGGCGAAATAAAGTTAGACAGAGGGATTGCAAAGTGGCCAGATTGATTTTATTTGCATCCAAGCACACCAGCATCAGAGTTTGCCAGTGCAGTGCGTCTTCAGTTTTCTCGCCTAACTTTGAACAGTATTGTTGTTCCCAGGGGGGGCGAAATAAAGTTAGACAGAGGGATTGCAAAGTGGCCAGATTGATTTTATTTGCATCCAAGCACACCAGCATCAGAGTTTGCCAGTGCAGTGCGTCTTTAGTTTTCTCGCCTAACTTTGAACAGTATTGTTGTTCCCAGGGGGGGCGAAATAAAGTTAGACAGAGGGATTGCAAAGTGGCCAGATTGATTTTATTTGCATCCAAGCACACCAGCATCAGAGTTTGCCAGTGCAGTGCGTCTTTAGTTTTCTCGCCTAACTTTGAACAGTATTGTTGTTCCCAGGGGGGGCGAAATAAAGTTAGACAGAGGGATTGCAAAGTGGCCAGATTGCTTTTATTTGCATCCAAGCACACCAGCATCAGAGTTTGCCAGTGCAGTGCGTCTTTAGTTTTCTCGCCTAACTTTGAACAGTATTGTTTTTCCCAGGGGGGGCGAAATAAAGTTAGACAGAGGGATTGCAAAGTGGCCAGATTGATTTTATTTGCATCCAAGCACACCAGCATCAGAGTTTGCCAGTGCAGTGCGTCTTTAGTTTTCTCGCCTAACTTTGAACAGTATTGTTGTTCCCAGGGGGGGGGCGAAATAAAGTTAGACAGAGGGATTGCAAAGTGGCCAGATTGATTTTATTTGCATCCAAGCACACCAGCATCAGAGTTTGCCAGTGCAGTGCGTCTTCAGTTTTCTCGCCTAACTTTGAACAGTATTGTTGTTCCCAGGGGGGGCGAAATAAAGTTAGACAGAGGGATTGCAAAGTGGCCATATTGATTTTATTTGCATCCAAGCACACCAGCATCAGAGTTTGCCAGTGCAGTGCGTCTTCAGTTTTCTCGCCTAACTTTGAACAGTATTGTTGTTCCCAGGGGGGGCGAAATAAAGTTAGACAGAGGGATTGCAAAGTGGCCAGATTGATTTTATTTGCATCCAAGCACACCAGCATCAGAGTTTGCCAGTGCAGTGCGTCTTCAGTTTTCTCGCCTAACTTTGAACAGTATTGTTGTTCCCAGGGGGGGCGAAATAAAGTTAGACAGAGGGATTGCAAAGTGGCCATATTGATTTTATTTGCATCCAAGCACACCAGCATCAGAGTTTGCCAGTGCAGTGCGTCTTCAGTTTTCTCGCCTAACTTTGAACAGTATTGTTGTTCCCAGGGGGGGCGAAATAAAGTTAGACAGAGGGATTGCAAAGTGGCCAGATTGATTTTATTTGCATCCAAGCACACCAGCATCAGAGTTTGCCAGTGCAGTGCGTCTTTAGTTTTCTCGCCTAACTTTGAACAGTATTGTTGTTCCCAGGGGGGGCGAAATAAAGTTAGACAGAGGGATTGCAAAGTGGCCAGATTGATTTTATTTGCATCCAAGCACACCAGCATCAGAGTTTGCCAGTGCAGTGCGTCTTTAGTTTTCTCGCCCAGCTTTGAACAGTATTGTTGTTCCCAGGGGGGGCGAAATAAAGTTAGACAGAGGGATTGCAAAGTGGCCAGATTGCTTTTATTTGCATCCAAGCACACCAGCATCAGAGTTTGCCAGTGCAGTGCGTCTTTAGTTTTCTCGCCTAACTTTGAACAGTATTGTTGTTCCCAGGGGGGGCGAAATAAAGTTAGACAGAGGGATTGCAAAGTGGCCAGATTGATTTTATTTGCATCCAAGCACACCAGCATCAGAGTTTGCCAGTGCAGTGCGTCTTTAGTTTTCTCGCCTAACTTTGAACAGTATTGTTGTTCCCAGGGGGGGCGAAATAAAGTTAGACAGAGGGATTGCAAAGTGGCCAGATTGATTTTATTTGCATCCAAGCACACCAGCATCAGAGTTTGCCAGTGCAGTGCGTCTTTAGTTTTTTCGCCTAACTTTGAACAGTATTGTTGTTCCCAGGGGGGGCGAAATAAAGTTAGACAGAGGGATTGCAAAGTGGCCAGATTGATTTTTTTTGCATCCAAGCACACCAGCATCAGAGTTTGCCAGTGCAGTGCGTCTTCAGTTTTCTCGCCTAACTTTGAACAGTATTGTTGTTCCCAGGGGGGGCGAAATAAAGTTAGACAGAGGGATTGCAAAGTGGCCAGATTGATTTTATTTGCATCCAAGCACACCAGCATCAGAGTTTGCCAGTGCAGTGCGTCTTTAGTTTTCTCGCCTAACTTTGTACAGTATTGTTGTTCCCAGGGGGGGGCGAAATAAAGTTAGACAGAGGGATTGCAAAGTGGCCAGATTGATTTTATTTGCATCCAAGCACACCAGCATCAGAGTTTGCCAGTGCAGTGCGTCTTTAGTTTTCTCGCCTAACTTTGAACAGTATTGTTGTTCCCAGGGGGGGCGAAATAAAGTTAGACAGAGGGATTGTAAAGTGGCCAGATTGATTTTATTTGCATCCAAGCACACCAGCATCAGAGTTTGCCAGTGCAGTGCATCTTTAGTTTTTTCGCCTAACTTTGAACAGTATTGTTGTTCCCAGGGGGGGGCGAAATAAAGTTAGACAGAGGGATTGCAAAGTGGCCAGATTGATTTTATTTGCATCCAAGCACACCAGTGTAGGAGAGTAGGGTCTGCTTTCTATGTTCACCCCCACTTTTTGCTTTTGCTTTACTGGTTTTCGACTTAGATGTGGCTGTGGGCCTGCTGATCAGACCCACAGCCCTGCTGTTCTCTCTCTAAATTAATACTATGCACTTTAGGTGCATAACCCATTTGGATAGGATCACCTTATTGGCCCCTGTACAGTGTACCCTAGGTACCCAGGGCATAGGTGTACCCTAGGCCTACCAGGGGCTGCAGCATGTATTATGCCACCCCTGGCCTGGCCTTCCATTCTGACACAACTGGCTGATCACTCAGCTGGGGCAAGGTCGTGTAAGCACCCCTTGCTTAGGTGTAGTATTCCTATACCTACCCTATATATAGACACATGTGTACCTATCAGTCACTCCTATGGCAGGCCTTGACAATCCTGGAGGCAGAGTGCTCGGTAACATGTGAGATGGGGCTCTAGCATGAGCTGAGCCTGTCTGCAGCTTTCGGAACCATGTCCTTATAGCTGTTCTATGATATAGCCTACCATATACTCTTAAAGTGCCTTATAATCTTAGACGGTTATGGTAACTATGGTTTGGCTTTATCAAAACATGTCGTGTAAGGTGTCTAACACTCGGGAATAATGCCCCCATGCCATTTCTGGACATGAGAATATTATTCCCCCCTCCTAGAGGGAAAGACATGTTAAAATCATACTTCACTGTTAGCCTCTGACCAAAGCCTCAGCATCACAAAATGGATGCTGCTGCCACGACACAAGTCTGACCTCCTGCAGCTGGGAGTGATCCCAGCCAAGGAGGCTTGGACAATAGGTTTCCTGCTTGGGGAGGTGCCAGCACCTCTCCAGACAGCCTTTAGTGTATTGGGGCAGGGTGGGCTGAAAGGAATGAGACATGCCTGGGGCACACAAGGTGTTCCTTGCATAGTCCAGTTCAAACCGGTGCTGGGGCTCTCCAGCCCCAGCTCTGGCGCGAAACTGGACAAAGGGAAGTGGGTGTAACCACCCCCTCCCAGGTCCCACCCATAAGGCGTGACCTAGCAGGTATCCCAGCCCCCCAGATTAGTATAAGAGTGGGAGTTGGGCCTCAAGACTTTAGATTATCCTGAACCTGCAAAACTGAACAGAAACTCTGGACCTTCGACATTCGACGAAAGAAGAAGACTGAAGAATCTCCCTTGTGGCCAAGGAGTGGCTACCCTGTGCAAACAGGCACCATCAAGTGACTACCCTTTGCTTTGCGAGACGTTCGACGAGGAACCGACTGCAGAGCCCGACCAGAGCCTTGATTTCCAGACTTCTCCGACCCTCATCCACATCTGCAGCAGAGCTGAGATCCGTGGAGGCGACGAGCGACGTGGGACCGGCTACCTGGGAAAAGTGGCTAGTAACTTACAGCGCAGCTTCTGAGGCACCCTCGAAGTTGTGCACCGGGGATTGAGAAGCCCCACCCCCAAGCACCATCTGCACCGAAGATCAGCCCCCCACACTCCACGAGTCCTGCGTGGGGCCCTTCAGCATTTTCCTGCTTGCCGCGTTGTCCGGTTGCTTGCCCGCTGGCTAGTGGCCTTTGTGACGACGCTCCCTGAAATCTTCTGCGCTGGTTTGGCTCCTCCAGACTGGCTCCCGCTTCTCTGCAAAGAAGAAGCACCCCAGACCCTCCTGGTCTGCACCAGAAGCAAGTCCTTTGTTCTTCGTGGGTTCCGCTTGCCAAGGCTTGGTGAGTCCTAGTCCAACTTCGACGCCGCCGACAGCAAGAGCCTTCGTGGGACAGCTCGCCTCCTGGTCCTGGTCGCCCTCGACGCTTCCTGGTCCTCCTGGCTGCAGCGACAAGCTTCACCTTCACCTGCAACTCTTCACGACATCGCCTGGTTCCTTCCTGGTTCCACGTGATCACTGGCTAGTGATCTTGACTCTGTCCCCTCTGCTTGCAGGTATCTTCTCTTCTTGATCCCAGGCTTGGGATCCACCGGACACTCTTCACTGACTGCCTGTCAGCATCTTTTCTTCAGGCATCCATAGGAGTCGACGACGAAACCCGACGCAACTTCACCCCTATGCACCCGCAGCCTGTGGGCTAGGTAACTTGGGTACTCCGGTGCTCATCAGGATAGTGACTATCCTAGTGTCTAAGTTTCAAGTCTCAACTTCCTAGCTGCTCCGGAAGTGTCCTAAATCTATCTATTTCTAAACTGTACTATTGCTAGTGACTTTTACGCATTACGCGTGAGTGTTTCCACTCTGCACACGAATCCCGTGGGCCTCCCACTGCCTATCCTGTGGTAGTCTAGTGTAGCCCCAGCGATTCCCTAGGCCTAGGCCTATTCTATTTCCGTGACAGTGGTTCTTATACCACTTACTTAGTATATGGTTTGCGTGGCCCCTAGGGCCTAACTGTATTACTTACCTGTGTGACTTACTGTATGCATTAATAAGACTGTGTTGTACTTACCTCTAATCTCATAAAGAGTGCTGAGGGTTTTCTTAGAATAAATACACTTTATTTTATATATATATCTGTTGTGGTGTCCTTTCATTTGGTATTCAAGGGATTATATATGGTATCACAGCTGGCTTCACATGCCATTCAGAGTTTAGCCTAAGACTGCTCTTGTCCATGCTACCACTAGGATAGCTGGTCTATAAGGTTGACTTTACAACCAATCACCATAAGGGTATTTGGACTGATATAAGGTGTACACTAGAACTAGTGACATCATACATCAGGCCAACTTCTCACATTGGTGAGCAGCGGTTGGGATCTGAGCTTGCTGTTGTAATACCATTGTAATCTTGAGATACTAAATTGAAAGATCACACAGATATTGTCTAGGTACATATAACATAGTTTATTATACTTAAGTCCTACTGGACTTAGTAGTTGTAGGTTGAAGGGAGTAACACACCCTGACTACAACTACTAGAGAGGTTTAGTAGAAACAACTAGTGTAGGTAGGTGCACACACCACACCCTCACTAGATCATGCCTCTGGGAGGAGATCAAGTTGATACTCTCTCAGGAGGGGCAGGTCTGCAGAAGACCCCCTCTAGGTATGATACCTTTACATTCCAGGAGATGAGACATTTGTGTACCTCCAGAGGAATAAAACAGGGTGCAAACCCTACCCTCCTTCAGTTAAAACAGCTCCTAGAGGAGCATGATACTCTTAGGGCCTCTCAGGCAGGTACCCTAGGTACAGAAGGGGGTCTACCCACCACAGAAGAGTCAGATGGGACTTCAGATGGGGAGGTAGATGGCCAGAGCCAAGTAGGAAGACTTAGCCAGGCAAACCTAAGTCTACATGGGAGTTTGCATGGGGTCCCCCCATACAGACCCACAAGTAGGCTTTCAGAAAGAAACAGGAGGGACAGATCCCCTTCAAGGGAATCCATCCACTCCCATGTTTCAAGCATCTCTACTGCTTCCTCTCACAGGGGAATGACTTCACCTGAGAGAAAGGAGCATGAAGCCAGAATGAGGGAGGCTAATCTAAGGATTCAGAGGGAAGAACTTGCCCTTGCCAAGGAGAAGCTTGCTCTGGCTAGAGAGCAAAAGTTAAGTGGGTCAGAACCCACTGGTGGCAGCAACATTCCTAGAGATAGAGACAGGCACTATGATAATAGAAACCTGAGCAAGATTGTCCCTCCCTACAAGTGTGGGGATGACATCCACAAATGGATAACTGCTTTGGAGAGGGCTTGCAAAGTACAGCAGGTACCCCAAAGTCAGTGGGCAGCTATCTTGTGGCTCTCCTTCTCTGAGAAAGGAAGAGACAAGCTCCTCACAGTTAGTGATGAGGATGCAGATAATTACACTGTCCTGAAGAGTGCTCTGATTGATGGGTTTGGCCTAACCACTGAACAATACAGGTTGTTGTTCAGGGATACCCAGAAGACACAGACTCAGGACTGGACTGACTTTGTAGATTGTGCCACTAAGGCTCTGGAAGGCTGGCTATTGGGAAGTAAGGTTAAGGACTATACAGGATTGTATAATTTGATCATGAGAGAACAAATACTTAACAACTGTCAAAACCAGCTATTGCATCAACACCTGATTGATTCTGATCTGACTTCTCCCCAAGAATTGGGAAAGAAGGCAGATAGATGGGTCAGGACTAGAGTTAAGCAGAAAAACCAGAACCAGGGCGGTGATCAGAAAAAGGCAGACCAGAAGGGTAATGAGCAGAAACAAAAAGACCAGAAGTCTTCACCAGGCCCCCAAAAGGCTCAGGGGGAGGGTGGTTCCAAAAAGGATAAGAAGAAAGAAGGCCAAAAGAAACCATGGTGCAACTATTGTAAGTCTACCTCACATTGGTTTAGTGAGTGCACCAAAAAGGATAAGCCCCCAGCCACCACTGCCCCTAAGGCAACTGTACCCCCTAGTTCAGCTGTAAGTGGTGGTTCCCAGCAAAAGGGTGTAGTAGGGTTAACCCTGGGAACTGAGGAGGATTCTGGCCTAGTCAGAGTACCTACTCAGGCTGTTCTGATTTGTGATGGGGACTTAGCTTTGTCCTCTACTGTAGGCCCCAGTAACCTGGGCAAGTACAGACAGACGCCTTTTATCAACCAAAGAATGGCTCAGGCCTACAGGGACACTGGGGCTAGTGTCACCATGGTGACACCTGCTTTTGTGGACCCTGGACAGATCATACTAGGTGAGAATTACCTAGTGACCAACGCTAGCAATGCCACTACCTCCCATAGTGTGGCTATTGTTAACTTCTCCTGGGGAGGGGTAACTGGCCTCAAGAAAGTTGTTGTTAGTTCAGACCTTCCTGTAGAGTGTTTACTGGGCAATGATCTTGAAACTTCAGTTTGGTCTGAAGTGGAGTATAGGACCCATGCAGAAATGCTGGGGATAGATGCACATGTCCTTGCTGTGACTAGGTCACAGGCCAAAAAGTGCAACACTGAACAAGTGCTGGATCCTGAAACTATGGACCAGTCACAACCCAAGAGAAAGAGCAGTAGGGTTAAGGCTGTGCCTTCCCCCCTGCCTCAGGTGGTGGATCAGCCCTCCCAGGAGGATGATTCTGAGAGCCCTGAAGGAACTGTCCTAGAAGAACTTGAACCTGATCAGGTTGAGTTTCTTGGGACAGGGGGACCTTCAAGGGCAGATCTGAGGCAGGCTCAATTAGACTGCCCCTCTCTTGAACCCCTCAGACAGCTGGCTGCTGCTGAGGCTGCAGGGAATGCTCAAGGTACCCATAGAGTCTATTGGGATGAAGGGCTACTGTACTCAGAGGCTAGAGACCCCAAGCCTGGTGCGTCCAGGAGGTTGGTCATACCACTGAAGTTCAGGGGCTTCCTTCTCACCTTGGCCCATGATATTCCCCTTGCAGGACATTTAGGCCAGAACAAGACTTGGGACAGGCTTGTCCCTCACTTTCACTGGCCCCATATGTCAGAAGATACCAAGGAGTTTTGTCGCTCCTGTGTCACCTGCCAAGCCAGTGGCAAATCAGGTGGCACCACAAAGGCCCCCCTCATACCACTACCTGTGGTGGGGGTTCCCTTTGAAAGAGTGGGCATAGATATTGTAGGACCAATGGACCCACAAACAGCATCTGGGCACAGATTCATACTGGTGATAGTGGACCATGCCACCAGGTACCCAGAAGCAATTCCCCTGAGGACCACAACAGCTCCTGTTGTGGCAAGGGCCCTGCTTGGAGTATTCTCCAGAGTGGGCTTTCCAAAGGAGGTCATTTCTGACAGAGGTACCAACTTCATGTCAGGATACTTGACTGCAATGTGGAAGGAGTGTGGTGTTAACTACAAATTCACCACACCCTATCACCCACAGTGCAATGGGCTTGTTGAGAGATTCAACAAGACCCTAAAGGGAATGATAAAAGGATTACCAGATAAGCTTAGGCGAAGATGGGACATCCTTTTACCCTGCCTTCTGTTTGCTTACAGAGAGGTCCCACAAAAGGGGGTTGGCTACAGCCCTTTTGAGCTTTTGTTTGGGCACCCTGTAAGAGGACCCCTGTGTTTGGTGAAGGAAGGATGGGAGAGACCTCTCAGACAACCCAAACTAGACATAGTAGATTATGTACTTGGCCTCCGCTCCAGGATGGCAGAGTATATGAAGAAGGCTTCTAAAAACCTTGAGGCAAGCCAAGAACTCCAAAAAGCTTGGCATGACCAAAAGGCTGTACTGACTGTTTACCAGCCAGGACAGAAAGTGTGGGTGTTGGAGCCAGTGGCCCCAGCAGCACTCCAAGACAAATGGTCTGGACCCCACACTATTGTTGAGAAAAAGGGAGAAGTCACCTACTTGGTGGACCTTGGGACTCCCAGAAGCCCCCACAGGGTGCTTCATGTCAACAGATTGAAGGCATATGTTGACAGGGCAGACATGGGGCTACTCATGGCTACAGATGAGGGGCAGGAGGAAGAGAGTGACCCTCTCCCAGACCTGTTGACTCAGAACCCTGATGATGGCTCAGTTGATGGTGTGGTCTTTTCTGACAGCCTCACTGTCCATCAGCAACAGGACTGCAGACAGGTTCTGCAATCCTACAGACATATGTTCTCTCTGACCCCAAGTCAGACAAACTGGTGCACCCATGAGGTGGACACTGGTGACAGTCTGCCTGTGAAGAGTAAAATCTACAGGCAACCTGACCATGTCAGGGACTGCATAAAAGTTGAGGTACAAAAGATGTTGGAGCTGGGAGTCATTGAACCTTCAGAGAGCCCTTGGGCTAGTCCTGTAGTTCTTGTGCCAAAACCTCACACCCAGGGTGGTAAGAGAGAGATGAGGTTTTGCGTAGACTACAGAGGTCTCAATGCTGTCACTAGGACAGATGCCCACCCAATACCTAGGGCAGATGAGCTCATTGACAGACTGGCAGCTGCTAAGTTTTTGAGCACATTTGACCTAACAGCAGGCTACTGGCAAATCAGACTAGCTGAGAGTGCAAAGGCCAAAACTGCTTTCTCGACCCCAGGAGGACATTATCAATTTGTGGTAATGCCCTTTGGTTTGAAGAATGCACCTGCCACTTTCCAAAGGCTGGTGAATCAAGTCCTTACTGGGCTGGATGACTATTGTGCAGCTTATCTTGATGATATTGCTGTCTTTAGCTCCACCTGGGAGGATCACCTGGTCCACCTGAGGAATGTTTTAGAGGCCCTGCAGAAGGCAGGCCTCACTATCAAGGCCACTAAGTGCCAGATAGGGCAAAGCAAGGTTGTATACCTGGGCCACCTAGTTGGTGGGGGTCAGGTTCAACCACTGGAGAGCAAGATCCAGACCATAAAGGACTGGGCTCCTCCAACTACCCAGACTCAGGTCAGAGCTTTCTTGGGCCTGACTGGGTACTACAGAAAGTTCGTTAAGAATTATGGGTCCATAGTGACACCACTTAATGACTTGACCTCCAAGAAGATGCCAAAGAAAGTTCAGTGGACAGTAAGCTGTCAAAGAGCATTTGATGACCTGAAGCAGGCCATGTGCAGTGCACCTATTCTGAAAAGTCCAGACTACTCCAAAGAGTTCATTGTCCAGACAGATGCTTCTGAGTTAGGTGTGGGAGCTGTTCTTTCACAACTGAATGTAGATGGTCAAGACCAGCCCATTGCTTTTATAAGTAGAAGGCTGACCCCTAGAGAGAAACGTTGGTCAGCTATTGAGAGGGAGGCCTTTGCTGTGGTTTGGGCCCTGAAGAAGCTGAGGCCATACTTGTTTGGCACTCACTTCAAGATTCAGACAGACCATAAGCCCCTCTTGTGGCTAAATCAGATGAAGGGTGAAAATCCCAAACTTCTTAGGTGGTCCATTTCCCTACAGGGGATGGACTTCACAGTGGAACATAGACCTGGGACTGACCATGCCAATGCAGATGGACTCTCCAGATATTTCCACTTAGAACATGAAGACTCAACTGGTCAAGGTTAGTTTAATGTCCCTAAGTTTGGGGGGGGGGTTGTGTAGGAGAGTAGGGTCTGCTTTCTATGTTCACCCCCACTTTTTGCTTTTGCTTTACTGGTTTTCGACTTAGATGTGGCTGTGGGCCTGCTGATCAGACCCACAGCCCTGCTGTTCTCTCTCTAAATTAATACTATGCACTTTAGGTGCATAACCCATTTGGATAGGATCACCTTATTGGCCCCTGTACAGTGTACCCTAGGTACCCAGGGCATAGGTGTACCCTAGGCCTACCAGGGGCTGCAGCATGTATTATGCCACCCCTGGCCTGGCCTTCCATTCTGACACAACTGGCTGATCACTCAGCTGGGGCAAGGTCGTGTAAGCACCCCTTGCTTAGGTGTAGTATTCCTATACCTACCCTATATATAGACACATGTGTACCTATCAGTCACTCCTATGGCAGGCCTTGACAATCCTGGAGGCAGAGTGCTCGGTAACATGTGAGATGGGGCTCTAGCATGAGCTGAGCCTGTCTGCAGCTTTCGGAACCATGTCCTTATAGCTGTTCTATGATATAGCCTACCATATACTCTTAAAGTGCCTTATAATCTTAGACGGTTATGGTAACTATGGTTTGGCTTTATCAAAACATGTCGTGTAAGGTGTCTAACACTCGGGAATAATGCCCCCATGCCATTTCTGGACATGAGAATATTATTCCCCCCTCCTAGAGGGAAAGACATGTTAAAATCATACTTCACTGTTAGCCTCTGACCAAAGCCTCAGCATCACAAAATGGATGCTGCTGCCACGACACAAGTCTGACCTCCTGCAGCTGGGAGTGATCCCAGCCAGGGAGGCTTGGACAATAGGTTTCCTGCTTGGGGAGGTGCCAGCACCTCTCCAGACAGCCTTTAGTGTATTGGGGCAGGGTGGGCTGAAAGGAATGAGACATGCCTGGGGCACACAAGGTGTTCCTTGCATAGTCCAGTTCAAACCGGTGCTGGGGCTCTCCAGCCCCAGCTCTGGCGCGAAACTGGACAAAGGGAAGTGGGTGTAACCACCCCCTCCCAGGTCCCACCCATAAGGCGTGACCTAGCAGGTATCCCAGCCCCCCAGATTAGTATAAGAGTGGGAGTTGGGCCTCAAGACTTTAGATTATCCTGAACCTGCAAAACTGAACAGAAACTCTGGACCTTCGACATTCGACGAAAGAAGAAGACTGAAGAATCTCCCTTGTGGCCAAGGAGTGGCTACCCTGTGCAAACAGGCACCATCAAGTGACTACCCTTTGCTTTGCGAGACGTTCGACGAGTAACCGACTGCAGAGCCCGACCAGAGCCTTGATTTCCAGACTTCTCCGACCCTCATCCACATCTGCAGCAGAGCTGAGATCCGTGGAGGCGACGAGCGACGTGGGACCGGCTACCTGGGAAAAGTGGCTAGTAACTTACAGCGCAGCTTCTGAGGCACCCTCGAAGTTGTGCACCGGGGATTGAGAAGCCCCACCCCCAAGCACCATCTGCACCGAAGATCAGCCCCCCACACTCCACGAGTCCTGCGTGGGGCCCTTCAGCATTTTCCTGCTTGCCGCGTTGTCCGGTTGCTTGCCCGCTGGCTAGTGGCCTTTGTGACGACGCTCCCTGAAATCTTCTGCGCTGGTTTGGCTCCTCCAGACTGGCTCCCGCTTCTCTGCAAAGAAGAAGCACCCCAGACCCTCCTGGTCTGCACCAGAAGCAAGTCCTTTGTTCTTCGTGGGTTCCGCTTGCCAAGGCTTGGTGAGTCCTAGTCCAACTTCGACGCCGCCGACAGCAAGAGCCTTCGTGGGACAGCTCGCCTCCTGGTCCTGGTCGCCCTCGACGCTTCCTGGTCCTCCTGGCTGCAGCGACAAGCTTCACCTTCACCTGCAACTCTTCACGACATCGCCTGGTTCCTTCCTGGTTCCACGTGATCACTGGCTAGTGATCTTGACTCTGTCCCCTCTGCTTGCAGGTATCTTCTCTTCTTGATCCCAGGCTTGGGATCCACCGGACACTCTTCACTGACTGCCTGTCAGCATCTTTTCTTCAGGCATCCATAGGAGTCGACGACGAAACCCGACGCAACTTCACCCCTATGCACCCGCAGCCTGTGGGCTAGGTAACTTGGGTACTCCGGTGCTCATCAGGATAGTGACTATCCTAGTGTCTAAGTTTCAAGTCTCAACTTCCTAGCTACTCCGGAAGTGTCCTAAATCTATCTATTTCTAAACTGTACTATTGCTAGTGACTTTTACGCATTACGCGTGAGTGTTTCCACTCTGCACACGAATCCCGTGGGCCTCCCACTGCCTATCCTGTGGTAGTCTAGTGTAGCCCCAGCGATTCCCTAGGCCTAGGCCTATTCTATTTCCGTGACAGTGGTTCTTATACCACTTACTTAGTATATGGTTTGCGTGGCCCCTAGGGCCTAACTGTATTACTTACCTGTGTGACTTACTGTATGCATTAATAAGACTGTGTTGTACTTACCTCTAATCTCATAAAGAGTGCTGAGGGTTTTCTTAGAATAAATACACTTTATTTTATATATATATCTGTTGTGGTGTCCTTTCATTTGGTATTCAAGGGATTATATATGGTATCACAGCTGGCTTCACATGCCATTCAGAGTTTAGCCTAAGACTGCTCTTGTCCATGCTACCACTAGGATAGCTGGTCTATAAGGTTGACTTTACAACCAATCACCATAAGGGTATTTGGACTGATATAAGGTGTACACTAGAACTAGTGACATCATACATCAGGCCAACTTCTCACAACCAGCATCAGAGTTTGCCAGTGCAGTGCGACTTTCGTTTTCTCGTCTAACTTTGAACAGTATTGTTGTTCCCGGGGGGGGCGAAATAAAGTAAGACAGAGGGGTTGCCAAGTTGCCAGATTGTTTTTATTTGCATCCAAGTACACCAGCTTCAGAGTTTGCCAGTGTATTGCTACTTTCGTTTTCTCATCTAACTTTGAACAGCATTGTTGTTTCCAGGGGGGGCGAAATAATGTAAGACAGAGGGGTTGCAAAGTGGCCAGATTGATTTCATTTGCATCCAAGTACACCAGCGTCAGAGTTTGCCAGTGTATTGCTACTTTCGTTTTCTCGTCTTCCTTTGAACAGCATTGTTGTTTCCAGGGTGGGAGAGGTTACCATTTCTGTAGGTACTGCAATACCTGGTTGATGGGTGAATTGGAAAACACAATGTGCACCATGGTTCTGTGTTTATGGATGTGGTCTACCATACTGCTTATGTTTTGTAAGGATGTAAGCAATGGACAGTGAAACATTTCCCTTCAGGGCCCTCTAGTCATGTCCATAACTTTTCCGGTGAAACCACTCGCTGATTTCTGAATAGGTAGTGAGAGATCGTTTAGGTAACCATGTTGTTTCTGCTTACATTTCACATGCTTGGCATTCCCTAGGAGTTTTTTTTTTTGTCTGCGTATTACTCTTATCAAGTGCATAATTTGAATTGAGCCACATCCAAGTGTTTGTAGCGGGCACAATTAGGTTATAGCTGAAGACAGTGCGAGTTTCTCTCAGTGGGCAAGTATGGCGTTCAGTGGGGATGTGGCACTATGGCCGGAGCTGTTGAATTTGGAAATGGGGAACTGGGTTCAGCATTCATGACCAGTCCACCACACCACTGTACTGAGGGAGCGCATTCCCATGCTACACCGTAGAAGGCCCCACTGGACCTTAGAAGGCTTGATGTCTTAGCACAAGCAGGTGTAATGTAGTGGTGTCAACTTACAAAGAGTACAAAGTACAAGTAGAGGTATAAAAGTGCAATAAATGGCAGACACGCAAAACACAGGAACACACTGGGTAGGCACTTCTACGGGCATGGAGAACAGAATTTCCTATAATGTAAAGACTTACTTCACACAATAGAGAGGGTGTGAATTAAGTTTGGAAGTGTCTTTGCAGGAGGAGAAATTTGAGGTTAGTTTTGAAGGACTGGGAAGAGGGAGGGGGTGGTCCGGAGCTGAGGCTCAGTTCCAGAATCTCGCCGCGTTGCTTGTAAAGGATTGGGCCATCAATCTTTCCTTTTTGAAAGTGGGAGGGTCAAGCAATACATTTTGCGCAGTACGTGATGGTCTAGAGCATTATATGCATATGTTACAATAAAGTTTTTTTTCCTCTTTTTTTTCTAGACTAAAGCTTTTCAACGGTGGCTGTTCTGCAGTTTTGTGTAGTTGCATTGTGTTGGTAAGAAATTTTTTGTTATTGTATTTACACCAAATGAGTAATAATATAATGTCCGAGTGAATTTTTTTGTAATTGATGTCATAATGGCGGCATATTTAGTTAGTGGTTTGAGCATGAAAATCTTTGCGATGTGTTTTGCATAGTCTTATGTGTAATTGTTTTTCTCTTTCTTTTTTAGTGGGATATTGTTGATCCATACTGTGTCTGTACAGAGTTGGTGGTGGTGAGTAGTTTTGCTGCCTCTGGCAAGTGAGTGGTATTGTTTTGGAGTATATTTGAGTTTTTGATAAAGGTGCTTTTTGCTTATTACTTATTTTACAAAGAGTTTGTTGTTGTTGACAAGTTACATTTATTAGTAAGCAATATGGCTAGCCGTAGAATGACTGCTCAACAGGTGGTCGGTATGCTTCTTGAATCTTCCTCTGATCATGATTATGAGACTGACAGTGCGTCTGAGGGAGAGGAGGGAGGGGAAGATTCTGGCAGTGAGTTTTCACTCAACATGGAATCATCGGATGATGAAGGTACTCTCAGTGCAGATGAAGGTACTCTTGGTGTGGATGAAGCAACTCTCAGTGCGGATGAAGTGCCTGTCTTAGAGGAGGAAACTGCTGTGCCGATGGTGCAAGAGGCATCTGGATTGCAGTCTGAGGCTGCTAGGCTTCCTACTGGAAGTGCTGGACTTTGGGTTGATCCAAACATGGTGCAGCCGGTGTTGCCTGCCTTTAGTGGTGTTGCAGGGTGTACAGTGAATTGTGAAAACTTTTTGCCTATTCAGTTTTTTCAGTTGTTTATGGATGATGTATTTTTGGGTGAGATTGTTGAGCAGACGAATTTGTATGCTGAACAGTTTTTGAGGATCAACAGCGACAAACTTAGGCCCCAGTCTAGAGCTACCCGGTGGACTCCCACATATCTGGAAGAGATTAAGAAGTTTTTGGGTTTGACTTTATTGATGGGTGTGGTAAGGAAGCCAACCTTGGCTTCATATTGGTCTACTAGCCCCTTGTTGGCAACTGCCATATTTCCTGCAGTTATGACTCGTAATCGGTATTTACTTTTGCTACGTATGCTGCATTTTGTTGAAAATTCAATGGCGTTGCCACGAGATCACCCTGACTGTGACCGTCTTTTTAAGATTCGGCCCGTTCTTGATCACTTTGTGGATCGATTTTCTGAGATCTATACTCCAGGGAAAGAAATATCTATTGATGAGTCTTTGGTCTTGTTCAAGGGCCGTTTGGTTTTTAGGCAGTACATCCCTAGCAAGAGGGCACGCTATGGAATTAAGCTGTATATGTTGTCTGAGAGTAGGACAGGATATGTATTTAATTTTCGTGTGTACACTGGTAGAGATTCTGCCATTGACCCCCCAGGATGTCCGTCCACTTTTGGAGTTGCAGAGAAAATTGTGTGGGATCTTGCTAGGAGACTGTTTAACAGAGGCCACCATTTGTACCTTGATAACTTCTATACTGCTGTGCAATTATTTAAGGAATTGTATAAAGTGGACACTTTTGCATGTGGCACAATCCGCTCTAACCGTAAAGCTTATCCGAAAGAGCTTGTTTGCAAAAAACTTCAGAGGGGGCAGTGCAGTTCCTTGCGTAGTGATGAACTACTAGCTGTGAAATTTGTGGACAGGAGGGATGTGTACATGCCTACTACCATCCATGATGAGAGTACTTCACCTGTGGCTGTTTGGGGTCAGGTTGCTGAAGTGCGCAAACCTGTGTGCATTCTAGACTACAATAAGCACATGGGTGGTGTTGACAGAGTAGATCAGAGGTTGGAACCTTACTCTGCTATTCGTAAGGCTTATGTTTGGTATAAGAAGTTGGCCATCCATTTCTTCGAATTAGCAATGTTCAATGCTTTTATTGTGTTCAAGGAGTGTTCTCCTGCGTCAAAGTTGACATTTATTCAGTTTCAGCACTCTGTGATAGCTAGCCTTGTTGTTGTGGAACAGGCAAGTGTTCCTAGATTTGGAGTGGTGGAGGATGTGGTTCGATTGAAAGATCGCCACTTTCCTGATTTCATCCCTCCCACACCGGCAAAAGATTTTCCCACTAGGAGATGTAGAGTCTGTTGGCGAAGAGATAAGCGGAAGGAGACTCGTATGTACTGCTCCGACTGTCCATCTAAACCTGGGCTGTGTGTCCCTGCTTGTTTTAGAGCGTACCATACCCAAAAGAAGTTTTGGGAGCAATCATGAGTGGTAAAGTTAACTGATTGGTTTGTTTTCTTTGGAAAATGTGATTCTGTTTCAAGGTTGGCTTTAGTGCAATGTGTTAAGTTTCTGATTTTGTGTTTGTAGATTTTTATCTATTTGTGATTTGTTTGTGTTTTTATTTTTGTCTAAAAAAATCCTAAATGTGTTGGCAGTGTGTGTGGACTGGCACTTCTTTGGCGGTGTACGTGGAATGGTGCTTGGCTGGCGGTGTGCGTGGACTGGTGCTTGGCTGTTGGCGTGCGTGGCCTGGTGCTTGGCTGGCGGTGTGTGTGGACTGGTGCTTGGCCGGCGGTGTGCGTGGACTGGTGCTTGGCTGGCGGTGTGCGTGGACTGGTGCTTGGCTGGTGGTGTGCGTGGACTGGTGCTTGGCTGGCGGTGTGCGTGGACTGGTGCTTGGCTGGCGGTGTGCGTGGACTGGTGCTTGGCTGGCGGTGTGCGTGGACTGGTGCTTGGCTGGCGGTGTGCGTGGACTGGTGCTTGGCTGGCGGTGTGCGTGGACTGGTGCTTGGCTGGCGGTGTGCGTGGACTGGTGTTTAGCTAGCGGTGTGCGTGAACTGGTGCTCGGCTAGCGGTGTGCGTGGACTGGCGCTCGGCTGGCTGTGTGAGTAGTGACTTGCTGCTGGTCACTACACACACTGCTAGCTGAGTGCCACTCCATGCAATCCATCTGCTTGTGTAGTTGCTGTGTCAGGAATGTGGGCGTGTGAAAGTGATGGGCCCTTGAATCGCGCTGTGTGCTGGTGGGAGTTTTGTTATGTGATGGGCCCGCGGCTGGCGGTATGAATGGTTTTGTATGTCTCACGCGTATGAAAGGTGTATGAATGGCCTGTAAAGAGGTTGGTGCCTTGTCGTGGCTTTACAGCTCACGAGCTGTGAGTCAATGGTTCAGTTTCTCGCCCTTTCAATTATTAACAGTGCATTTCATTTTTGTGAAATCACTTGCTAATACAATTGTATATTCTGAACCATCACTCACTCTCGTGCCAAATCCAACCAGTATATGTGTGTGCTTGAGGATTAGATGGCTGTGCAGTAATATTTGCCTTTCTGAAGCAGGGTGTACCTTGTCCCTTTTGTGAATTTTGTAATGTGTTTTTTTTGTGCCTGGTGGTGTGAATGGTCTTGTGTGTATCACGCATGAAAGATGTGTGAATGGCCTGTAAAGCGGTTGGTGCCTTGCAGTGGCTTTACAGCTCACGAGCTGCGAGTCATTGGTTCAGTTTTTTCTCCATTGAATTATTGACAGTGCATTTCATTTTTGTGAAATCTCTTGTTAATAAAATTTAATATACTGAACCATCACTCGCCCTCGTGCCAAATCCAACCAGTATGTGTGTGTGTTTGAGGAATAGGTGGCTGTGCAGGATTCTTTGTCTTTTTAGTTTCTCTGCCAAAGTGTATGTTCCATGTAAAAATAACCCACCGACTGTAGATATTGTGGTAAACCCATGGGAGTTCATGGTGATGTCTCTCTTGTGAATTTCAAAAAGGTTTTTTATCCTCAATGTCCTGCAAACCTCAAAATATCGACCACATTGTCCATGCAATATTGTTCCAATATTCTCACGTTGTAGAAACAATGTCGAAACGTTCTGGTTTTGCAAGGGGGTCAACTGTCTTTTTGGCCCGTGCTCGGCGGCCATCTAGGGAAACCTACCAAACCCACCATTTCTGAAAACTAGACACCCGGCGGCTTCTCGGGAGGTATGGCTTACGTGGATCCCCCAACGTTTCCTTACCCAGAATCCCCTGCAAACCTCAATTTTTGCTGAAAAAATCACTTTTTTGACACATTTCGGGGTGGGAAAGTAGTGGCATCTCCGGGCTCACACAAATTTACCACCACCCAGCGTTCCCCCAGGTCTCCTGGTAAAAAAGGTGCCTCACTTGTGTGGGAGGCCCAAGTACCCGCCGCAGGCAAGGGCCCAAAACGCAGTGAGGCGACATCAAAATGGCCTGTCGCAAAACCACCTGGTTTTGAAAGGGGGGTCACTTGGGTTTTTGGCCCGGTGCTCGGCGGCCATCTAGGGAAACCTACCAAACCCACGCATTTCTGAAAACTAGACACCCGGCGGCTTCCAGGGAGGTATGGCTTGCGTGGATCCCCCAACGTTTCCTTACCCAGAATCCCCTGCAAACCTCAATTTTTGCTGAACAAATCACTTTTTTCACCCATTTTGGGGTGGGAAAGTAGTGGCATCACCGGGCTCACACAAATTTACCACCACCCAGCGTTCCCCCAGGTCTCCCGGTAAAAATGGTGCCTCACTTGTGTGGGAGGCCCACGTACCCGCCGCAGGCAAGGGCCCAAAACGCAGTGAGGCGACATCAAAATGGCCTGTCGCAAAACCGCCTGGTTTTGCAAGGGGGGTCACTTGGGTTTTTGGCCCGGTGCTCGGCGGCCATCTAGGGAAACCTACCAAACCCATGCATTTCTGAAAACTAGACACCCGGCGGCTTCCAGGGAGGTATGGCTTGCGTGGATCCCCCAACGTTTCCTTACCCAGAATCCCCTGCAAACCTCAATTTTTGCTGAAAAAATCACTTTTTTCACACATTTTGGGGTGGGAAAGTAGTGGCATCACCGGGCTCACACAAATTTACCACCACCCAGCGTTCCCCCAGGTCTCCCGGTAAAAATGGTGCCTCACTTGTGTGGGAGGCCCAAGTACCCGCCGCAGGCAAGGGCCCAAAACGCAGTGAGGCGACATCAAAATGGCCTGTCGCAAAACCGCCTGGTTTTGCAAGGGGGGTCACTTGGGTTTTTGGCCCGGTGCTCGGCGGCCATCTAGGGAAACCTACCAAACCCATGCATTTCTGAAAACTAGACACCCGGCGGCTTCCAGGGAGGTATGGCTTGCGTGGATCCCCCAACGTTTCCTTACCCAGAATCCCCTGCAAACCTCAATTTTTGCTGAAAAAATCACTTTTTTCACACATTTTGGGGTGGGAAAGTAGTGGCATCCCCGGGCTCACACAAATTTACCACCACCCAGCGTTCCCCCAGGTCTCCCGGTAAAAATGGTGCCTCACTTGTGTGGGAGGCCCAAGTACCCGCCGCAGGCAAGGGCCCAAAACGCAGTGAGGTGACATCAAAATGGCCTGTCGCAAAACCACCTGATTTTGCAAGGGGGGTCACTTGGGTTTTTGGCCCGGTGCTCGGCGGCCATCTAGGGAAACCTACCAAACCCACGCATTTCTGAAAACTAGACACCCGGCGGCTTCCAGGGAGGTATGGCTTGCGTGGATCCCCCAACGTTTCCTTACCCAGAATCCCCTGCAAACCTCAATTTTTGCTGAAAAAATCACTTTTTTCACACATTTTGGGGTGGGAAAGTAGTGGCATCACCGGGCTCACACAAATTTACCACCACCCAGCGTTCCCCCAGGTCTCCCGGTAAAAATGGTGCCTCACTTGTGTGGGAGGCCCAAGTACCCGCCGCAGGCAAGGGCCCAAAACGCAGTGAGGCGACATCAAAATGGCCTGTCGCAAAACCACCTGGTTTTGCAAGGGGGGTCACTTGGGTTTTTGGCCCGGTGCTCGGCGGCCATCTAGGGAAACCTACCAAACCCACGCATTTCTGAAAACTAGACACCCGGCGGCTTCCAGGGAGGTATGGCTTGCGTGGATCCCCCAACGTTTCCTTACCCAGAATCCCCTGCAAACCTCAATTTTTGCTGAAAAAATCACTTTTTCACACATTTTGGGGTGGGAAAGTAGTGGCATCACCGGGCTCACACAAATTTACCACCACCCAGCGTTCCCCCAGGTCTCCCGGTAAAAATGGTGCCTCACTTGTGTGGGAGGCCCAAGTACCCGCCGCAGGCAAGGGCCCAAAACGCAGTGAGGCGACATCAAAATGGCCTGTCGCAAAACCACCTGGTTTTGCAAGGGGGGTCACTTGGGTTTTTGGCCCGGTGCTCGGCGGCCATCTAGGGAAACCTACCAAACCCATGCATTTCTGAAAACTAGACACCCGGCGGCTTCCAGGGAGGTATGGCTTGCGTGGATCCCCCAATGTTTCCTTACCCAGAATCCCCTGCAAACCTCAATTTTTGCTGAAAAATCACTTTTTTCACACATTTTGGGGTGGGAAAGGAGTGGCATCACCGGGCTCACACAAATGTACCACCACCCAGCGTTCCCCCAGGTCTCCCGGTAAAAATGGTGCCTCACTTGTGTGGGAGGCCCAAGTACCCACCGCAGGCAAGGGCCCAAAATGCAGTGAGGCGACATCAAAATGGCCTGTCGCAAAACCACCTGGTTTTGCAAGGGGGGTCACTTGGGTTTTTGGCCCGGTGCTCGGCGGCCATCTAGGGAAACCTACCAAACCCATGCATTTCTGAAAACTAGACACCCGGCGGCTTCCAGGGAGGTATGGCTTGCGTGGATCCCCCAACGTTTCCTTACCCAGAATCCCCTGCAAACCTCAATTTTTGCTGAAAAAATCACTTTTTTCACACATTTTGGGGTGGGAAAGTAGTGGCATCACCTGGCTCACACAAATTTACCACCACCCAGCGTTCCCCCAGGTCTCCCGGTAAAAATGGTGCCTCACTTGTGTGGGAGGCCCAAGTACCCGCCGCAGGCAAGGGCCCAAAACGCAGTGAGGCGACATCAAAATGGCCTGTCGCAAAACCACCTGGTTTTGCAAGGGGGGTCACTTGGGTTTTTGGCCCGGTGCTCGGCGGCCATCTAGGGAAACCTACCAAACCCACGCATTTCTGAAAACTAGACACCCGGCGGCTTCCAGGGAGGTATGGCTTGCGTGGATCCCCCAACGTTTCCTTACCCAGAATCCCCTGCAAACCTCAATTTTTGCTGAAAAAAATCACTTTTTTCACACATTTTGGGGTGGGAAAGTAGTGGCATCACCGAACCAAACGTAGTGATGCAACATTTGGGATAGGCAATGTTGATGTCGCATCACTACGTTTTGTGCCCTTGCCTGTCGCGGGTACTTGGGCCTCCCACACAAGTGAGGCACCATTTTTACCGGGAGACCTGGGGGAACGCTGGGTGGCGGTAAATTTGTGTGAGCCCGGTGATGCCACTACTTTCCCACCCCAAAATGTGTGAAAAAAGTGATTTTTCCAGCAAAAATTGAGGTTTGCAGGGGATTCTGGGTAAGGAAACGTTGGGGGATCCACGCAAGCCATACCTCCTTGGAAGCCGCCGGGTGTCTAGTTTTCAGAAATGCGTGGGTTTGGTAGGTTTCCCTAGATGGCCGCCGAGCACCGGGCCAAAAACCCAAGTGACCCCCCCTTGCAAAACCAGGTGGTTTTGAGACAGGCCATTTTGATGTTGCCTCACTGCGTTTTGGGCCCTTGCCTGCGGCGGGTACTTGGGCCTCCCACACAAGTGAGGCACCATTTTTACCGGGAGACCTGGGGGAACGCTGGGTGGTGGTAAATTTGTGTGAGCCCGGTGATGCCACTACTTTCCCACCCCAAAATGTGTGAAAAAAGTGATTTTTTCAGCAAAAATTGAGGTTTGCAGGGGATTCTGGGTAAGGAAACGTTGGGGGATCCACGCAAGCCATACCTCCCTGGAAGCCGCCGGGTGTCTAGTTTTCAGAAATGCGTGGGTTTGGTAGGTTTCCCTAGATGGCCGCCGAGCACCGGGCCAAAAACCCAAGTGACCCCCCTTGCAAAACCAGGCGGTTTTGCGACAGGCCATTTTGATGTCGCCTCACTGCGTTTTGGGCCCTTGCCTGCGGCGGGTACTTGGCCCTCCCACACAAGTGAGGCACCATTTTTACCGGGAGACCTGGGGGAACGCTGGGTGGTGGTAAATTTGTGTGAGCCCGGTGATGCCACTACTTTCCCACCCCAAAATGTGTGAAAAAAGTGATTTTTTCCAGCAAAAATTGAGGTTTGCAGGGGATTCTGGGTAAGGAAACGTTGGGGGATCCACGCAAGCCATACCTCCCTGGAAGCCGCCGGGTGTCTAGTTTTCAGAAATGCGTGGGTTTGGTAGGTTTCCCTAGATGGCCGCCGAGCACCGGGCCAAAAACCCAAGTGACCCCCCTTGCAAAACCAGGTGGTTTTGCGACAGGCCATTTTGATGTCGCCTCACTGCGTTTTGGGCCCTTGCCTGCGGCGGGTACTTGGGCCTCCCACACAAGTGAGGCACCATTTTTACCGGGAGACCTGGGGGAACGCTGGGTGGTGGTAAATTTGTGTGAGCCCGGTGATGCCACTACTTTCCCACCCCAAAATGTGTGAAAAAAGTGATTTTTTCAGCAAAAATTGAGGTTTGCAGGGGATTCTGGGTAAGGAAACGTTGGGGGATCCACGCAAGCCATACCTCCCTGGAAGCCGCCGGGTGTCTAGTTTTCAGAAATGCGTGGGTTTGGTAGGTTTCCCTAGATGGCCGCCGAGCACCGGGCCAAAAACCCAAGTGACTCCCCTTGCAAAACCAGGTGGTTTTGCGACAGGCCATTTTGATGTCGCCTCACTGCGTTTTGGGCCCTTGCCTGCGGCGGGTACTTGGGCCTCCCACACAAGTGAGGCACCATTTTTACCGGGAGACCTGGGGGAACGCTGGGTGGTGGTAAATTTGTGTGAGCCCGGTGATGCCACTCCTTTCCCACCCCAAAATGTGTGAAAAAAGTGATTTTTTTCAGCAAGAATTGAGGTTTGCAGGGGATTCTGGGTAAGGAAACGTTGGGGGATCCACGCAAGCCATACCTCCCTGGAAGCCCCCGGGTGTCTAGTTTTCAGAAATGTATGGATTTGGTAGGTTTCCCTAGATGGCCGCCGTGCCCCGGGCCAAAAAGCCAAGAGACCCCCCTTGCAAAACCAGGTGGTTTTGAGATAGGCAATTTTGATGTCACCTCACTATGTTTTGCGCCGTTTCCTGTCGCGGGCACTAGGCCGACCCACACAAGTGAGGTACCGTTTTTCTCAAAAGACTTTGGGAAACGCGGGGTGGGTGGAAATTTGTGGATCCACGCAGATTCCGGAACTTTCCACGACAGAAATGTGTGGAAAATGTGTTTTTTTTGCCAATTTTTTAGGTGTGCAAGGGATTCTGGGTAACAGACCCTGGTGGGAGGCAGTCAAGTCACCCCATCCTGGATTCCCCTGGGTGTCTAGTTTTCAAAAATGTATAGGTTTGCTAGGTTTCCCCAGGTGCCCGCAGAGCTAGGGTTCAAAAACTACAGCTAGACATTTTTCCAAAAAAGGGTCTTTTTTCACTGCGAAATTGAGGTGTGACCAGGTTGCGTTTTGCGCCGTTTCCTGTCGCGGGCACTAGGCCGACCCACACAAGTGAGGTACCGTTTTTCTCGTAAGACTTTGGGGAACGCGGGGTGGGTGGAAATTTGTGGATCCACGCAGATTCCGGAACTTTCCACGACAGAAATGTGGGGAAAATGTGTTTTTTTTGCCAATTTTTTAGGTTTGCAAGGGATTCTGGGTAACAGACCCTGGTGGGAGGCAGTCAAGTCACCCCATCCTGGATTCCCCTGGGTGTCTAGTTTTAAAAAATGTATAGGTTTACTAGGTTTCCCCAGGTGCCCGCAGAGCTAGGGTTCAAAAACTACAGCTAGACATTTTTCCAAAAAAGGGTCATTTTTCACTGCGAAATTGAGGTGTGACCAGGTTGCGTTTTGCGCCGTTTCCTGTCGCGGGCACTAGGCCGCCCCACACAAGTGAGGTACCGTTTTTCTCGTAAGACTTTGGGGAACGCGGGGTGGGTGGAAATTTGGGGATCCACGCAGATTCCGGAACTTTCCACGACAGAAATGTGGGGAAAATGTGTTTTTTTTGCCAATTTTTTAGGTTTGCAAGGGATTCTGGGTAACAGATCCTGGTGGGAGGCAGTCAAGTCACCCCATCCTGGATTCCCCTGGGTGTCTAGTTTTTAAAAATGTATAGGTTTGCTAGGTTTCCCCAGGTGCCCGCAGAGCTAGGGTTCAAAAACTACAGCTAGTCATTTTTCCAAAAAAGGGTCATTTTTCACTGCGAAATTGAGGTGTGACCAGGTTGCGTTTTGCGCCGTTTCCTGTCGCGGGCACTAGGCCAATCCACACAAGTGAGGTACCGTTTTTCTCGTAAGACTTTGGGGAACGCGGGGTGGGTGGAAATTTGTGGATCCACGCAGATTCCGGAACTTTCCACGACAGAAATGTGTGGAAAATGTGTTTTTTTTGCCAATTTTTTAGGTTTGCAAGGGATTCTGGGTAACAGACCCTGGTGGGAGGCAGTCAAGTCACCCCATCCTGGATTCCCCTGGGTGTCTAGTTTTCAAAAATGTATAGGTTTGCTAGGTTTCCTGTTAGACCTGGCACCTTGGCGTGAGTCTCCCTCCCTCTTTTTGTCGCTGTGCCTCATGTGATTTTATGGTGTTGGCCGCTCAGCGCGCTGTGCCACTGCCAACCAGTGTCGCGGTGCGAGTGCTCCCTTTGTAAATTGTATATGTTGGTTGGATTCCATGATTGGATTGTTTGATTTACTATCAGACCCCAGTAAAGTGCGCCAGGAGCGCCAGGGCATGTAAATGCAAACACCGCTGGTAGGCTTGCAGCACGGGTTGTGCCACCCACAGAAGCGGCCGGTAAAATATGTCTAAGGTCTGCCACTGCAGAACCTGCGTGCAGTCTGGTACTGACGCGCCGACCGACAAGTGCCCACACTTGCCGGTCCCCGAAACCTTCCCTTAGCTGCATGTTAGTCACCCCTCTGGTAGGCCCACGGGCAGGGTGCGTTGTGAGCCTGAGGTAGGACAAGCCTAGATACGTGGCATGTCCTGGTAGTGAATGACCGCCATTTTGTTGTTCACTACTGTAAGGCTACCCTGTTCTCATAGGCCAGTATGGGCGGCCTGGATTATTACACCCTATGATCCTAACCGACCCAGGGAACATGGTAGGAGATCGAGTTTAGTATGCCTGAACTCGGAATATTGGGGTACATCTTTTCGCGAGGTTTATTTTAATATTCCGGGTTTGCAAATGTCACTTTTAGAAAGTTGGCCTTTGCTTGCCTAACCATTTCAGCCGCCTCTGCGTGATGTGTATCTGATGTCTGGCTGGTGTGAGTGACAGGGCTGGGGGAACCCAGATGGGCAGGGCTAGGTAGCCCGGTATGAATAGGACGATCGACAGGTAGATGGGTGGGAGGAGTGCTCCTAGGCTCTGAATAGGACAGTGCTCCGCTACCTCGATGCCGGCTCCACCCCCTGTGGAGCGTCTGAGGACTCTGCCCTGCACTCTGAAAGAAGAAGCCTGCATCACGAAAACAAAGTGCTCAGAAACCGGACTGAACTAGGCAAGGGCCCCCCTGGCCTGGGAGAACAAAAGATTTGTGGTATAAATGGAGGAGCCCGGCTCCTAAGAAACTAGATCCGCTTTTGACCAAGAAGAATCTCTGCCTGAGGAGGAGGCACCGGGAAAGCTGTAGGAGGAAGACTGTCCCTATCCTGGGGGATTGGCCTGCAGTGGTGACCTCGCTGCCAAAGGGGAGAAGAGAAACTGTTGCTGAAGACTTTGCTTTATTTTTACTCTCAAGACTTGTGCTTTTCCAAAACGATCTCCAAGGGCTTGGAACTGAGCTTGCCCCCTGAACGGAGCCCCAGGACCATTGGGCTCTACCTGATCTTCACTCGCCTGCTGCTAGACCGTGGTGTCCTTTCCCTCGCCGGAGCTGTGACCCTCGTGCCGCAGTCCCTCCCTGAGCCGTGACCAGGACTGCTTAGCCGCCCCCGCCTTGGGAAGAGCCTCGCTCGATCGGAGCCGCTCCCCCTACGCTGTGTTGGGCTGCCCTGTCACCTCGCTCGCTGGAGGCTCGCTGTGCACCTTCACCCTCCCGCCGGAATCGGCGTTTGTGAGCATCTCCAAGCCTCGGACGGCCCGGACGCATCTGCGTGCCCGGCTGCCCCGCTTTGTTCACCCGCCACCTGCAACACCCGCTCTTGTCGTGAGCCTGAAGATCAGACACCCATCGTGAAGTGTGGGAGCCCCGGACGCCGCCTCGCTCTTCTGCCGAAGAGCCGCTGAAATCCCGCACCCACCTTTGCGTCAAGAGACAAGGTACTGTACTTCCAACTCCGACCACGAACTCACCTCGGATCCAGGGTCCGCAACGTTCTGATTTCCCTGTCATCTGCCGTGTGCTTCCCGGTCGCCGCTTCAGCCAGAGTGTGCTGAGGCCTACAGTCACCTTGTGCCCGCCTAAAGAACTTTCCGTACAAAGAGAACTTTACCGTATTCCTAAGAATTGTGGCCCCATCAAGTTCCACGTTACTGGGCCTTGTATTTAACTCTGCTGAAACTACATAAAAGCTTATTTTTATATACTTCCGGATTGGTGTCCATTTGTGGTGCATGCAGGGGGTTTACTGTCCGTGTAATTGCATTTGCTTAACCGTGTACGCCTGAGACTTAGCCTAGACTGCTCGCGCCACGCACCTAGAGGGTGAGCAGGGGTTATTCTGGGGAGTCATCCTTCGCCCTGACAAGAAGTAAAGGGTCCCTGCTTGTTGTGGGTTCACACCTGCGTCAACCAGAGGCCCCTCATTTCTAACATTGGTGGCAGCGGTGAGGATTTACGGATTTGCATTTGTGGTTTGCGTATAGTGAATCACTGATCGCCACGTAGTGAGAGCAGACCAGTAACACAGCCACAAGGCTAGCATTTGTTTTTGTTTTGCCAAGAATCTCCGTTGTTGGAGCCATGCCTGGTTCACACTCTGCCGGAAGGGCGGCTTCCATAATCTCTGGATTTGAAGACGTAGATTGGGAAGAGGGCGCACTTCTGGATCGTACCAATGAAGACTTGAAAGGTTTGTGCTCCAAGTTCAGGATCGCCCAAACTGGATTAAAAAACAAGGCTCAATTTGTGAAGGCGCTGAGGGCCTGGTATGAGTCAAAGGCACCAGAGAATCAGGTGGAAGTGGTTCCCCCAGAAAGTGTCCATGAGTTCGGCAGAGGCCTGTCGCCAGAGGAGTTGGCGGACAGGGCAGCCACCCGGGCACACGAGGTGGAAATGGCAAAACTCCATGGGCAGATGGATATGGAAAAACAAAGATTAGCCATGGAAGAAAAGAAACTGCAATTAGAGCATGATATGAAGCTGAGGGAGCTGGAGCTGAAAGCCAAAAGTTTGGAGCTTAATCCCTCTGGTGGCAGCACACCGCCAGGATCGGCGGAACCAAGAGTTTATATTCCTAAGGATGTAGTGAAGGAGTTCTTCAGGAATGACGACATCGGGCAGTGGTTCAGAGCCTACGAGGTAGCCATGTCTTCCCACCGGGTCCCTGAGAAAGATTGGGGAGCGGGGTTGTGGGGAAGGTTCCTGAGTGAAGGGCGGGACACACTGTTAGATCTGCCTGTTGATGTTCGTAATTCCTATCCCCATATGAAGGAAGCATTGATGGCTAGGTATGGGTTGACCCCTGAGTTATATAGACAGAGGTTCAGGGGTTGCACTAAGATTCCCAATAGTACGTATGTGGAGTATGTGACTTTCTTTTGCAGAGCGCTGGATGGTTGGGTAAAGGGTAGTAAGGTGAATGATTATCAAGGGCTTCTTGATCTAATGGCATGGGAGCACTTGTCCAGTAATTGTTTTCCTGAGCTGCGCCAGCACCTGATCGATAGTAAGCTGACTAACCCGAGGAAGCTTGCTGAGGAGGCGGACCGCTGGGTCAGTACCAGGGTCCACAAGGGTACCGTGGGAGATTCCGCCAAAGGTGGGCAGGGTCCCCAGCAGAAGAGTGGGGGGGACAGGGGTAAACAGAAGCAGTTCCAAAAAGGGCCCCAAAATAATCCCCAAGGGAACCAAGGGAAGGGTTCTCAGCCTCCCCCACCCCAGAAACCGACCGGGGCCCCGACAGGTCCTCCTGTTCAGAAGGGGCCCGTAAGATGTTACAGGTGTAACAATTTGGGGCATTTTGCCTCTGATGTGAAGTGTCCGATGTTTGGTAAACCAGCACCCACTGGTGCTCCACCCCGGCAGGTGACTAGTGTAGCCTTGGGGGAGGAGAGGGATGTCCAAGGTGGGTGGGGTCCCGCAGAGATGTCCCTGGTCTCGCTAGGAGACCGTGAAGTGGTCCCTCCAACCCAGCTGCCTGAGAACACTAAGAAGTACAGGCAGTGGGTGACCATAAATGGCCATAGAGTGGAAGCTCTTCGAGATACAGGAGCCAGTGTGACAGCTGTCAGGTGTCACCTGGTGTCTCAGGAGCAGGTGGTCCCCAATGCATTCTATCCCGTTGTTGCCGCTGACAACACAGAGAGGCACTGCAAGGTGGCTCAGGTTCCCTTCGAGTGGGGGGGGGTCTCTGGTACTCTTCAGGTAGCTGTGAGGCCCGCCATGCCTGTAGACTGTTTGTTAGGGAACGATTTGGAGAGCTCACCTTGGGCTCAGGTGGAGCGGAGTGCTCACCTGGAGATGTTGGGTATGCCGGATTGGGCGTGTGTCACCACCCGGTCCATGGCAGCCAGTAAAGGTACTCGAGAGGTCCTGGAGCCTGAGAGGGAGGCCCAGGAACCGGCCTCAGAGAGAAGGAGCAAGGGGCGCGGGAAGCCGGCCCCTGAAGTTCCCACGGTCCAGGAGGAAGCAGACCTTGAGGGGGATGCCCTGGAGCCTACAGGGGAACAGATAGCTGAACTGGGAGACCTACCGGAGCTGACCCATTGGCAGCAGGAAGGGGGTCCCACCAGGGAGGACTTTTGTAAGGCACAGAAGGAGTGCCCTTCTCTCGTGGGTATGCGGCAGCAGGCTGCAGCCCAGGCCGCAGGTGATCAGTCAGGATCGCATTTCATTTACTGGGAGAACGACCTCCTGTATACAGAGCCTAAGGTTGCTGAGCCTGGGTCAGCCCGTGCGCTGGTGGTACCCCAGGACTTCAGAGCCTTCCTACTGGGGCTGGCTCACGATGTGCCATTGGCAGGGCATTTGGGGCAGGACAAGACCTTTGAAAGGCTTGTCACCCACTTTTATTGGCCTCAAATGCGCAGGAGTTCGGATACTCACTGCAGGACATGCCAGACTTGCCAGGCAAGTGGAGAGAGTGGAAGGAAGCAGAAGGCTCCACTCCAGCCATTCCCTGTGGTCGGTACTCCATTCCAGCGAGTGGGGATTGACATTGTAGGGCCACTGGACCCCAAGACAGCGATGGGCAATAGGTTCATCCTGGTCCTGGTGGACCATGCCACCCGGTACCCGGAAGCCATTCCTCTGAGGACAGTGACGGCCCCCGTGGTGGGACGTGCACTGATGGGAATTTTCTCCCGAGTGGGATTCCCTCTAGAGGTGGTGTCTGACCGAGGTACCAATTTCATGTCCAAATACATGAAATCTCTTTGGCAAGAGTGTGGTGTAACCTACAAGTTCACCACACCTTACCACCCCCAAGGAAACGGGTTGGTTGAGAGATTCAACCGAACCCTCAAAGGCATGATAATGGGCCTAGAAGGACCCATGAGGCGCAAGTGGGACGTCCTCTTACCATGCCTTCTCTTCGCTTACCGTGAGGTGCCACAGAAGTCTCTGGGGTTCAGTCCCTTTGAGCTTCTGTATGGTCACCCCGTCAGAGGACCTCTAAGTCTGGTCAAGGAAGGCTGGGAGCAATCTCCCAGGAAACCTCCCCAGAATGTATATAGCTACATGCTGGCCTTCAGGAATCAGACTAGGCGTTTCAGGCAACTTGCTGAGGCAAATCTGGAAGCCAGCCAGGAGGAGATGAAGCGGTGGTACGACCAGAATGCCACTCTGGTAGAGCTTCAGCCTGGGCAGAAAGTATGGGTCTTGGCCCCCGTGGAGCCATGTGCGCTCCAGGATAAGTGGACCGGTCCCTTTGAGGTGGTGGAGCGCAAGAGTCCTGTTACCTACGTGGTGGACCTGAAGACTCCCAGGAACCCCTTACGGGTCCTACATGTCAACCGCCTCAAGCCCCACTTGGAGAGGTCCCAAGTGGGCATGCTCTTGGCGACAGATGCGGGGATGGAAGAGGAGACGGAACCTCTTCCGGACCTCCTGTCAGCCAAGGAGCAAGATGGGTCAGTGGATGGTGTCATCCTCTCTTCCACCCTGACCCCTGAGCAACAGAATGATTGTCGCCAGTTGCTGGGACAATTTTCGGATCTGTTTTCCCTGGTCCCTGGTGTCACTGATTGGTGCGTCCATGATGTGGACACTGGGGATAGCCCTCCTGTACGGCACAAGGCCTACAGGGTGACTGACAGGGTGAGGACATGCATCAAGGAGGAGGTCTCCAAGATGTTTGCACTCGGGGTCATTGAGTCTTCTAGCAGTCCTTGGGCCAGCCCCGTGGTCTTGGTCCCAAAGGCTGCAGCGCCGGGAGCCACACCCGAACTCCGGTTCTGTGTGGACTACAGAGGACTCAATTCAGTCACTAGGACTGACGCCCACCCCATCCCCAGAGCTGATGAGCTCATCGATCGGCTAGGGGCTGCCAACTACCTCAGCACGTTTGATCTAACGTCTGGGTATTGGCAGATCGCCTTGACCGAGGGGGCCAAAGAGAGGTCAGCATTTTCCACCCCAGATGGGCACTACCAGTTCCGGGTTATGCCATTTGGGATGAAGAATGCCCCTGCCACCTTCCAGAGATTGGTCAACCAGGTGTTGGCTGGGCTGGATTCGTTCAGTGCAGCCTACCTGGATGACATCGCCGTGTTCAGCTCCACGTGGGAGGAACACTTGCGACACCTCTGGGAAGTGTTGATGGCGCTGCGGAAGGCAGGCCTCACGATCAAGGCGAGTAAGTGCCAGATCGGGCAGGGTTCCGTGGTGTACTTGGGACACCAAGTTGGGAGTGGCCAGGTGGCACCCCTTCAGCCCAAGATAGAAACCATCCTGAATTGGGAGGCGCCCAAAACCCAGACAGAGGTGAGAGCCTTCCTAGGTCTCACCGGGTACTACAGGAGGTTTGTCAAGGGGTATGGCAACATGGTTGCCCCCTTGACAGCGCTGACTTCGAAGAAGCAGCCCAGGAAGGTGATCTGGACTGACACCTGTCAGAGAGCTTTTGAGGCCTTGAAAACTGCTATGTGCACGGCGCCCGTGCTCTTGGCTCCCAACTTCTCCAAAGAGTTTATCGTTCAGACAGACGCTTCAGAGCATGGTGTGGGGGCCGTTCTTTCACAGATTAATGAGGAGGGCCTAGATCAACCCGTAGCCTTTATTAGCAGGAGGTTACTTCCACGGGAACAGAGATGGAGTGCTATTGAGCGTGAGGCATTTGCTGTGGTCTGGGCGCTGAAGAAGCTAAGACCCTACTTGTTTGGGTCTCACTTCCGGGTTCAGACGGACCACAGGCCCCTCAGATGGTTGATGCATATGAGGGGTGAGAATCCAAAGCTGTTGAGGTGGTCCATTTCCCTACAGGGGATGGATTTCACGGTGGAACATCGCCCTGGTACAGATCACGCCAATGCTGACGGTCTGTCCAGATTTTTCCGCCTTAGTGGTGAGGAACTCCCTGGGGTAGGGTAGTTCTCCCCACCTTTCAGCTGGAGGGGACACGTGTTAGACCTGGCACCTTGGCGTGAGTCTCCCTCCCTCTTTTTGTCGCTGTGCCTCATGTGATTTTATGGTGTTGGCCGCTCAGCGCGCTGTGCCACTGCCAACCAGTGTCGCGGTGCGAGTGCTCCCTTTGTAAATTGTATATGTTGGTTGGATTCCATGATTGGATTGTTTGATTTACTATCAGACCCCAGTAAAGTGCGCCAGGAGCGCCAGGGCATGTAAATGCAAACACCGCTGGTGGGCTTGCAGCACGGGTTGTGCCACCCACAGAAGCGGCCGGTAAAATATGTCTAAGGTCTGCCACTGCAGAACCTGCGTGCAGTCTGGTACTGACGCGCCGACCGACAAGTGCCCACACTTGCCGGTCCCCGAAACCTTCCCTTAGCTGCATGTTAGTCACCCCTCTGGTAGGCCCACGGGCAGGGTGCGTTGTGAGCCTGAGGTAGGACAAGCCTAGATACGTGGCATGTCCTGGTAGTGAATGACCGCCATTTTGTTGTTCACTACTGTAAGGCTACCCTGTTCTCATAGGCCAGTATGGGCGGCCTGGATTATTACACCCTATGATCCTAACCGACCCAGGGAACATGGTAGGAGATCGAGTTTAGTATGCCTGAACTCGGAATATTGGGGTACATCTTTTCGCGAGGTTTATTTTAATATTCCGGGTTTGCAAATGTCACTTTTAGAAAGTTGGCCTTTGCTTGCCTAACCATTTCAGCCGCCTCTGCGTGATGTGTATCTGATGTCTGGCTGGTGTGAGTGACAGGGCTGGGGGAACCCAGATGGGCAGGGCTAGGTAGCCCGGTATGAATAGGACGATCGACAGGTAGATGGGTGGGAGGAGTGCTCCTAGGCTCTGAATAGGACAGTGCTCCGCTACCTCGATGCCGGCTCCACCCCCTGTGGAGCGTCTGAGGACTCTGCCCTGCACTCTGAAAGAAGAAGCCTGCATCACGAAAACAAAGTGCTCAGAAACCGGACTGAACTAGGCAAGGGCCCCCCTGGCCTGGGAGAACAAAAGATTTGTGGTATAAATGGAGGAGCCCGGCTCCTAAGAAACTAGATCCGCTTTTGACCAAGAAGAATCTCTGCCTGAGGAGGAGGCACCGGGAAAGCTGTAGGAGGAAGACTGTCCCTATCCTGGGGGATTGGCCTGCAGTGGTGACCTCGCTGCCAAAGGGGAGAAGAGAAACTGTTGCTGAAGACTTTGCTTTATTTTTACTCTCAAGACTTGTGCTTTTCCAAAACGATCTCCAAGGGCTTGGAACTGAGCTTGCCCCCTGAACAGAGCCCCAGGACCATTGGGCTCTACCTGATCTTCACTCGCCTGCTGCTAGACCGTGGTGTCCTTTCCCTCGCCGGAGCTGTGACCCTCGTGCCGCAGTCCCTCCCTGAGCCGTGACCAGGACTGCTTAGCCGCCCCCGCCTTGGGAAGAGCCTCGCTCGATCGGAGCCGCTCCCCCTACGCTGTGTTGGGCTGCCCTGTCACCTCGCTCGCTGGAGGCTCGCTGTGCACCTTCACCCTCCCGCCGGAATCGGCGTTTGTGAGCATCTCCAAGCCTCGGACGGCCCGGACGCATCTGCGTGCCCGGCTGCCCCGCTTTGTTCACCCGCCACCTGCAACACCCGCTCTTGTCGTGAGCCTGAAGATCAGACACCCATCGTGAAGTGTGGGAGCCCCGGACGCCGCCTCGCTCTTCTGCCGAAGAGCCGCTGAAATCCCGCACCCACCTTTGCGTCAAGAGACAAGGTACTGTACTTCCAACTCCGACCACGAACTCACCTCGGATCCAGGGTCCGCAACGTTCTGATTTCCCTGTCATCTGCCGTGTGCTTCCCGGTCGCCGCTTCAGCCAGAGTGTGCTGAGGCCTACAGTCACCTTGTGCCCGCCTAAAGAACTTTCCGTACAAAGAGAACTTTACCGTATTCCTAAGAATTGTGGCCCCATCAAGTTCCACGTTACTGGGCCTTGTATTTAACTCTGCTGAAACTACATAAAAGCTTATTTTTATATACTTCCGGATTGGTGTCCATTTGTGGTGCATGCAGGGGGTTTACTGTCCGTGTAATTGCATTTGCTTAACCGTGTACGCCTGAGACTTAGCCTAGACTGCTCGCGCGACGCACCTAGAGGGTGAGCAGGGGTTATTCTGGGGAGTCATCCTTCGCCCTGACAAGAAGTAAAGGGTCCCTGCTTGTTGTGGGTTCACACCTGCGTCAACCAGAGGCCCCTCATTTCTAACATTTCCCCAGGTGCCCGCAGAGCTAGGGTTCAAAAACTACAGCTAGTCATTTTTCCAAAAAAGAGTCATTTTTCACTGCGAAATTGAGGTGTGACCAGGTTGCGTTTTGCGCCGTTTCCTGTCGCGGGCAGTAGGCCGATCCACACAAGTGAGGTACCGTTTTTCTCGTAAGACTTTGGGGAACGCGGGGTGGGTGGAAATTTGTGGATCCACGCAGATTCCGGAACTTTCCACGACAGAAATGTGGGGAAAATGTGTTTTTTTTGCCAATTGTTTAGGTTTGCAAGGGATTCTGGGTAACAGACCCTGGTGGGAGGCAGTCAAGTCACCCCATCCTGGATTCCCCTGGGTGTCTAGTTTTCGAAAATGTATAGGTTTGCTAGGTTTCCCCAGGTGCCCGCAGAGCTAGGGTTCAAAAACTACAGCTAGTCATTTTTCCAAAAAAGGGTCTTTTTTCACTGCGAAATTGAGGTGTGACCAGGTTGCGTTTTGCGCCGTTTCCTGTCGCGGGCACTAGGCCGACCCACACAAGTGAGGTACCGTTTTTCTCGTAAGACTTTGGGGAACGCGGGGTGGGTGGAAATTTGTGGATCCACGCAGATTCCGGAACTTTCCACGACAGAAATGTGTGGAAAATGTGTTTTTTTTGCCAATTATTTAGGTTTGCAAGGGATTCTGGGTAACAGACCCTGGTGGGAGGAAGTCAAGTCACCCCATCCTGGATTCCCCTGGGTGTCTAGTTTTCAAAAATGTATAGGTTTGCTAGGTTTCCCCAGGTGCCCGCAGAGCTAGGGTTCAAAAACTACAGCTAGTCATTTTTCCAAAAAAGGGTCATTTTTCACTGCGAAATTGAGGTGTGACCAGGTTGCGTTTTGCGCCGTTTCCTGTCGCGGGCAGTAAGCCGATCCACACAAGTGAGGTACCGTTTTTCTCGTAAGACTTTGGGGAACGCGGGGTGGGTGGAAATTTGTGGATCCACGCAGATTCCGGAACTTTCCACGACAGAAATGTGGTGAAAATGTGTTTTTTTTGCCAATTTTTTAGGTTTGCAAGGGATTCTGGGTAACAGACCCTGGTGGGAGGCAGTCAAGTCACCCCATCCTGGATTCCCCTGGGTGTCTAGTTTTCAAAAATGTATAGGTTTGCTAGGTTTCCCCAGGTGCCCGCAGAGCTAGGGTTCAAAAACTACAGCTAGTCATTTTTCCAAAAAAGGGTCATTTTTCACTGCGAAATTGAGGTGTGACCAGGTTGCGTTTTGCGCCGTTTCCTGTCGCGGGCACTAGGCCAATCCACACAAGTGAGGTACCGTTTTTCTCGTAAGACTTTGGGGAACGCGGGGTGGGTGGAAATTTGTGGATCCACGCAGATTCCGGAACTTTCCACGACAGAAATGTGTGGAAAATGTGTTTTTTTTGCCAATTTTTTAGGTTTGCAAGGGGTTCTGGGTAACAGACCCTGGTGGGAGGCAGTCAAGTCACCCCATCCTGGATTCCCCTGGGTGTCTAGTTTTAAAAAATGTATAGGTTTGCTAGGTTTCCCCAGGTGCCTGCAGAGCTAGGGTTCAAAAACTACAGCTAGTCATTTTTCCAAAAAAGGATCATTTTTCACTGCGAAATTGAGGTGTGACCAGGTTGCGTTTTGCGCCGTTTCCTGTCGCGGGCACTAGGCCGATCCACACAAGTGAGGTACTGTTTTTCTCGTAAGACTTTGGGGAACGCGGGGTGGGTGGAAATTTGTGGATCCACGCAGATTCCGGAACTTTCCACGACAGAAATGTGAGGAAAATGTGTTTTTTTTGCCAATTTTTTAGGTTTGCAAGGGATTCTGGGTAACAGACCCTGGTGGGAGGCAGTCAAGTCACCCCATCCTGGATTCCCCTGGGTGTCTAGTTTTCAAAAATGTATAGGTTTGCTAGGTTTCCCCAGGTGCCCGCAGAGCTAGGGTTCAAAAACTACAGCTAGTCATTTTTCCAAAAAAGGGTCTTTTTTCACTGCGAAATTGAGGTGTGACCAGGTTGCGTTTTGCGCCGTTTCCTGTCGCGGGCAGTAGGCTGATCCACACAAGTGAGGTACCGTTTTTCTCGTAAGACTTTGGGGAACGCGGGGTGGGTGGAAATTTGTGAATCCACGCAGATTCCGGAACTTTCCACGACAGAAATGTGGTGAAAATGTGTTTTTTTTGCCAATTTTTTAGGTTTGCAAGGGATTCTGGGTAACAGACCCTGGTGGGAGGCAGTCAAGTCACCCCATCCTGGATTCCCCTGGGTGTCTAGTTTTCAAAAATGTATAGGTTTGCTAGGTTTCCCCAGGTGCCCGCAGAGCTAGGGTTCAAAAACTACAGCTAGTCATTTTTCCAAAAAAGGGTCTTTTTTCACTGCGAAATTGAGGTGTGACCAGGTTGCGTTTTGCGCCGTTTCCTGTCGCGGGCAGTAGGCTGATCCACACAAGTGAGGTACCGTTTTTCTCGTAAGACTTTGGGGAACGCGGGGTGGGTGGAAATTTGTGAATCCACGCAGATTCCGGAACTTTCCACGACAGAAATGTGTGGAAAATGTGTTTTTTTTGCCAATTTTTTAGGTTTGCAAGGGATTCTGGGTAACAGACCCTGGTGGGAGGCAGTCAAGTCACCCCATCCTGGATTCCCCATGGTGTCTAGTTTTCAAAAATGTATAGGTTTGCTAGATTTCCCCAGGTGCCCGCAGAGCTAGGGTTCAAAAACTACAGCTAGTCATTTTTCCAAAAAAGGGTCATTTTTCACTGCGAAATTGAGGTGTGACCAGGTTGCGTTTTGCGCCGTTTCCTGTTGCGGGCACTAGGCCGATCCACACAAGTGAGGTACCGTTTTTTCGTAAGACTTTGGGGAACGCGGGGTGGGTGGAAATTTGTGGATCCATGCAGATTCCGGAACTTTCCACGACAAAAATGTGGGGAAAATGTGTTTTTTTTGCCAATTTTTTAGGTTTGCAAGGGATTCTGGGTAACAGACCCTGGTGGGAGGCAGTCAAGTCACCCCATCCTGGATTCCCCTGGGTGTCTAGTTTTCAAAAATGTATATGTTTGCTAGGTTTCCCCAGGTGCCCACAGAGCTAGGGTTCAAAAACTACAGCTAGTCATTTTTCCAAAAAAGAGTCATTTTTCACTGCGAAATTGAGGTGTGACCAGGTTGCGTTTTGCGCCGTTTCCTGTCGCGGGCTGTAGGCCGTTCCACACAAGTGAGGTACCGTTTTTCTCGTAACACTTTGGGGAACGCGGGGTGAGTGGAAATTTGTGGATCCACGCAGATTCCGGAACTTTCCACGACAGAAATGTGGGCAAAATGTGTTTTTTTTGCCAATTGTTTAGGTTTGCAAGGGATTCTGGGTAACAGACCCTGGTGGGAGGCAGTCAAGTCACCCCATCCTGGATTCCCCTGGGTGTCTAGTTTTTAAAAATGTATATGTTTGCTAGGTTTCCCCAGGTGCCCGCAGAGCTAGGGTTCAAAAACTACAGCTAGTCATTTTTCCAAAAAAGAGTCATTTTTCACTGCGAAATTGAGGTGTGACCAGGTTGCGTTTTGCGCCGTTTCCTGTCGCGGGCAGTAGGCCGATCCACACAAGTGAGGTACCGTTTTTCTCGTAAGACTTTGGGGAACGCGGGGTGGGTGGAAATTTGTGGATCCACGCAGATTCCGGAACTTTCCACGACAGAAATGTGGGGAAAATGTGTTTTTTTTGCCAATTTTTTAGGTTTGCAAGGGATTCTGGGTAACAGACCCTGGTGGGAGGCAGTCAAGTCACCCCATCCTGGATTCCCCTGGGTGTCTAGTTTTCGAAAATGTATAGGTTTGCTAGGTTTCCCCAGGTGCCCGTAGAGCTAGGGTTCAAAAACTACAGCTAGTCATTTTTCCAAAAAAGGGTCTTTTTTCACTGCGAAATTGAGGTGTGACCAGGTTGCGTTTTGCGCCGTTTCCTGTCGCGGGCACTAGGCCGACCCACACAAGTGAGGTACCGTTTTTCTCGTAAGACTTTGGGGAACGCGGGGTGGGTGGAAATTTGTGGATCCACGCAGATTCCGGAACTTTCCACGACAGAAATGTGTGGAAAATGTGTTTTTTTTGCCAATTATTTAGGTTTGCAAGGGATTCTGGGTAACAGACCCTGGTGGGAGGAAGTCAAGTCACCCCATCCTGGATTCCCCTGGGTGTCTAGTTTTCAAAAATGTATAGGTTTGCTAGGTTTCCCCAGGTGCCCGCAGAGCTAGGGTTCAAAAACTACAGCTAGTCATTTTTCCAAAAAAGGGTCATTTTTCACTGCGAAATTGAGGTGTGACCAGGTTGCGTTTTGCGCCGTTTCCTGTCGCGGGCAGTAAGCCGATCCACACAAGTGAGGTACCGTTTTTCTCGTAAGACTTTGGGGAACGCGGGGTGGGTGGAAATTTGTGGATCCACGCAGATTCCGGAACTTTCCACGACAGAAATGTGGTGAAAATGTGTTTTTTTTGCCAATTTTTTAGGTTTGCAAGGGATTCTGGGTAACAGACCCTGGTGGGAGGCAGTCAAGTCACCCCATCCTGGATTCCCCTGGGTGTCTAGTTTTCAAAAATGTATAGGTTTGCTAGGTTTCCCCAGGTGCCCGCAGAGCTAGGGTTCAAAAACTACAGCTAGTCATTTTTCCAAAAAAGGGTCATTTTTCACTGCGAAATTGAGGTGTGACCAGGTTGCGTTTTGCGCCGTTTCCTGTCGCGGGCAGTAAGCCGATCCACACAAGTGAGGTACCGTTTTTCTCGTAAGACTTTGGGGAACGCGGGGTGGGTGGAAATTTGTGGATCCACGCAGATTCCGGAACTTTCCACGACAGAAATGTGGTGAAAATGTGTTTTTTTTGCCAATTTTTTAGGTTTGCAAGGGATTCTGGGTAACAGACCCTGGTGGGAGGCAGTCAAGTCACCCCATCCTGGATTCCCCTGGGTGTCTAGTTTTCAAAAATGTATAGGTTTGCTAGGTTTCCCCAGGTGCCCGCAGAGCTAGGGTTCAAAAACTACAGCTAGTCATTTTTCCAAAAAAGGGTCATTTTTCACTGCGAAATTGAGGTGTGACCAGGTTGCGTTTTGCGCCGTTTCCTGTCGCGGGCACTAGGCCAATCCACACAAGTGAGGTACCGTTTTTCTCGTAAGACTTTGGGGAACGCGGGGTGGGTGGAAATTTGTGGATCCACGCAGATTCCGGAACTTTCCACGACAGAAATGTGTGGAAAATGTGTTTTTTTTGCCAATTTTTTAGGTTTGCAAGGGGTTCTGGGTAACAGACCCTGGTGGGAGGCAGTCAAGTCACCCCATCCTGGATTCCCCTGGGTGTCTAGTTTTAAAAAATGTATAGGTTTGCTAGGTTTCCCCAGGTGCCCGCAGAGCTAGGGTTCAAAAACTACAGCTAGTCATTTTTCCAAAAAAGGATCATTTTTCACTGCGAAATTGAGGTGTGACCAGGTTGCGTTTTGCGCCGTTTCCTGTCGCGGGCACTAGGCCGATCCACACAAGTGAGGTACTGTTTTTCTCGTAAGACTTTGGGGAACGCGGGGTGGGTGGAAATTTGTGGATCCACGCAGATTCCGGAACTTTCCACGACAGAAATGTGTGGAAAATGTGTTTTTTTTGCCAATTTTTTAGGTTTGCAAGGGATTCTGGGTAACAGACCCTGGTGGGAGGCAGTCAAGTCACCCCATCCTGGATTCCCCTGGGTGTCTAGTTTTCAAAAATGTATAGGTTTGCTAGGTTTCCCCAGGTGCCCGCAGAGCTAGGGTTCAAAAACTACAGCTAGTCATTTTTCCAAAAAAGGGTCTTTTTTCACTGCGAAATTGAGGTGTGACCAGGTTGCGTTTTGCGCCGTTTCCTGTCGCGGGCAGTAGGCTGATCCACACAAGTGAGGTACCGTTTTTCTCGTAAGACTTTGGGGAACGCGGGGTGGGTGGAAATTTGTGAATCCACGCAGATTCCGGAACTTTCCACGACAGAAATGTGTGGAAAATGTGTTTTTTTTGCCAATTTTTTAGGTTTGCAAGGGATTCTGGGTAACAGACCCTGGTGGGAGGCAGTCAAGTCACCCCATCCTGGATTCCCCTGGGTGTCTAGTTTTCAAAAATGTATATGTTTGCTAGGTTTCCCCAGGTGCCCGCAGAGCTAGGGTTCAAAAACTACAGCTAGTCATTTTTCCAAAAAAGAGTCATTTTTCACTGCGAAATTGAGGTGTGACCAGGTTGCGTTTTGCGCCGTTTCCTGTCGCGGGCAGTAGGCCGTTCCACACAAGTGAGGTACCGTTTTTCTCGTAAGACTTTGGGGAACGCGGGGTGAGTGGAAATTTGTGGATCCACGCAGATTCCGGAACTTTCCACGACAGAAATGTGGGCAAAATGTGTTTTTTTTGCCAATTTTTTAGGTTTGCAAGGGATTCTGGGTAACAGACCCTGGTGGGAGGCAGTCAAGTCACCCCATCCTGGATTCCCCTGGGTGTCTAGTTTTTAAAAATGTATATGTTTGCTAGGTTTCCCCAGGTGCCCGCAGAGCTAGGGTTCAAAAACTACAGCTAGTCATTTTTCCAAAAAAGAGTCATTTTTCACTGCGAAATTGAGGTGTGACCAGGTTGCGTTTTGCGCCGTTTCCTGTCGCGGGCAGTAGGCCGATCCACACAAGTGAGGTACCGTTTTTCTCGTAAGACTTTGGGGAACGCGGGGTGGGTGGAAATTTGTGGATCCACGCAGATTCCGGAACTTTCCACGACAGAAATGTGGGGAAAATGTGTTTTTTTTGCCAATTTTTTAGGTTTGCAAGGGATTCTGGGTAACAGACCCTGGTGGGAGGCAGTCAAGTCACCCCATCCTGGATTCCCCTGGGTGTCTAGTTTTCGAAAATGTATAGGTTTGCTAGGTTTCCCCAGGTGCCCGTAGAGCTAGGGTTCAAAAACTACAGCTAGTCATTTTTCCAAAAAAGGGTCTTTTTTCACTGCGAAATTGAGGTGTGACCAGGTTGCGTTTTGCGCCGTTTCCTGTCGCGGGCACTAGGCCGACCCACACAAGTGAGGTACCGTTTTTCTCGTAAGACTTTGGGGAACGCGGGTGGGTGGAAATTTGTGGATCCACGCAGATTCCGGAACTTTCCACGACAGAAATGTGTGGAAAATGTGTTTTTTTTGCCAATTATTTAGGTTTGCAAGGGATTCTGGGTAACAGACCCTGGTGGGAGGAAGTCAAGTCACCCCATCCTGGATTCCCCTGGGTGTCTAGTTTTCAAAAATGTATAGGTTTGCTAGGTTTCCCCAGGTGCCCGCAGAGCTAGGGTTCAAAAACTACAGCTAGTCATTTTTCCAAAAAAGGGTCATTTTTCACTGCGAAATTGAGGTGTGACCAGGTTGCGTTTTGCGCCGTTTCCTGTCGCGGGCAGTAAGCCGATCCACACAAGTGAGGTACCGTTTTTCTCGTAAGACTTTGGGGAACGCGGGGTGGGTGGAAATTTGTGGATCCACGCAGATTCCGGAACTTTCCACGACAGAAATGTGGTGAAAATGTGTTTTTTTTGCCAATTTTTTAGGTTTGCAAGGGATTCTGGGTAACAGACCCTGGTGGGAGGCAGTCAAGTCACCCCATCCTGGATTCCCCTGGGTGTCTAGTTTTCAAAAATGTATAGGTTTGCTAGGTTTCCCCAGGTTCCCGCAGAGCTAGGGTTCAAAAACTACAGCTAGTCATTTTTCAAAAAAAGGGTCTTTTTTCACTGCGAAATTGAGGTGTGACCAGGTTGCGTTTTGCGCCGTTTCCTGTCGCGGGCACTAAGCCGACCCACACAAGTGAGGTACCGTTTTTCTCGTAAGACTTTGGGGAACGCGGGGTGGGTGGAAATTTGTGGATCCACGCAGATTCCGGAACTTTCCACGACAAAAATGTGGGGAAAATGTGTTTTTTTTGCCATTTTTTAGGTTTGCAAGGGATTCTGGGTAACAGACCCTGGTGGGAGGCAGTCAAGTCACCCCATCCTGGATTCCCCTGGGTGTCTAGTTTTCAAAAATGTATAGGTTTGCTACGTTTCCCCGGGTGCCCGCAGAGCTAGGGTTCAAAAACTACAGCTAGTCATTTTTCCAAAAAAGGGTCATTTTTCACTGCGAAATTGAGGTGTGACCAGGTTGCGTTTTGCGCCGTTTCCTGTCGCGGGCACTAGGCCGACCCACACAAGTGAGGTACCATTTTTCTCGAAAGACTTTGGGGAACGCGGGGTGGGTGGAAATTTGTGGATCCACGCAGATTCCGGAACTTTCCACGACAGAAATGTGGAGAAAATTTGTTTTTTTTGCCAATTTTTTAGGTTTGCATGGGTTTCTGGGTAACAGACCCTGGTGGGAGGCAGTCAAGTCACCCCATCCTGGATTCCCCTGGGTGTCTAGTTTTCAAAAATGTATAGGTTTGCTAGGTTTCCCCAGGTGCCCGCAGAGCTAGGGTTCAAAAACTACAGCTAGTCATTTTTCCAAAAAAGGGTCTTTTTTCACTGCGAAATTGAGGTGTGACCAGGTTGCGTTTTGCGCCGTTTCCTGTCGCGGGCACTAGGCCGACCCACACAAGTGAGGTACCGTTTTTCTCGTAAGACTTTGGGGAACGCGGGGTGAGTGGAAATTTGTGGATCCACGCAGATTCCGGAACTTTCCACGACAGAAATGTGTGGAAAATGTGTTTTTTTTACCAATTTTTTAGGTTTGCAAGGGATTCTGGGTAACAGACCCTGGTGGGAGGCAGTCAAGTCACCCCATCCTGGATTCCCCTGGGTGTCTAGTTTTCAAAAATGTATAGGTTTGCTAGGTTTCCCCAGGTGCCCGCAGAGCTAGGGTTCAAAAACTACAGCTAGTCATTTTTCCAAAAAAGGGTCATTTTTCACTGCAAAATTGAGGTGTGACCAGGTTGCGTTTTGCGCCGTTTCCTGTCGCGGGCACTAGGCCGATCCACACAAGTGAGGTACCGTTTTTCTCGTAAGACTTTGGGGAACGCGGGGTGGGTGGAAATTTGTGGATCCACGCAGATTCCGGAACTTTCCACGACAGAAATGTGGGGAAAATGTGTTTTTTTTGCCAATTGTTTAGGTTTGCAAGGGATTCTGGGTAACAGACCCTGGTGGGAGGCAGTCAAGTCACCCCATCCTGGATTCCCCTGGGTGTCTAGTTTTCAAAAATGTATAGGTTTGCTAGGTTTCCCCAGGTGCCCGCAGAGCTAGGGTTCAAAAACTACAGCTAGTCATTTTTCCAAAAAAGGGTCATTTTTCACTGCGAAATTGAGGTGTGACCAGGTTGCGTTTTGCGCCGTTTCCTGTCGCGGGCACTAGGCCGACCCACACAAGTGAGGTACCGTTTTTCTCGAAAGACTTTGGGGAACGCGGGGTGGGTGGAAATTTGTGGATCCACGCAGATTCCGGAACTTTCCACGACAGAAATGTGGAGAAAATTTGTTTTTTTTGCCAATTTTTTAGGTTTGCAAGGGTTTCTGGGTAACAGACCCTGGTGGGAGGCAGTCAAGTCACCCCATCCTGGATTCCCCTGGGTGTCTAGTTTTCAAAAATGTATAGGTTGCCTAGGTTTCTCAAGGTGCCCGCACAGCTAGGGTTCAAAAACTACAGCTAGTCATTTTTCCAAAAAAGGGTCATTTTTCACTGCAAAATTGAGGTGTGACCAGGTTGCGTTTTGCGCCGTTTCCTGTCGCGGGCACTAGGCCGATCCACACAAGTGAGGTACCGTTTTTCTCGTAAGACTTTGGGGAACGCGGGGTGGGTGGAAATTTGTGGTTCCACGCAGATTCCGGAACTTTCCACGACAGAAATGTGTGGAAAATGTGGGTTTTTTGCCAATTTTTTAGGTTTGCAAGGGATTCTGGGTAACAGACCCTGGTGGGAGGCAGTCAAGTCACCCCATCCTGGATTCCCCTGGTTGTCTACTTTTTAAAAAGGTATAGGTTTGCTAGGTTTCCCAAGGTGCCCGCAGAGCTAGGGTTCAAAAACTAGAGCTAGGCACTTTGCAAAAAAAGGGTAATTTTGCATTGTGAAAATGTGGTGTGACCACGTTGCGTTTTGCGCCGTTTCCTGTCGTGGGCACTATGCCTACCCACACAAGTGAGGTACCATTTTTATCGAGAGACTTAGGGTAATTCAGATTTGTAAAGGAACTGTTATTATCTATTGACTTTCCATGCATTTCTGCTTTCCAAATGAAAGATATTGTGTAAAAAAGAAGTCATTCTAAAAAATGACTGATAATTCTCATGCTAGTATGAGTATTCCCAATTTCAGAAATGTGCAAATATCTACTGTTTCTAAACTCTATATTTTGTTCCCAAATCAGAAATACATAGGTGTCTTTCATACCGATTTTTCCATGTACACTTTTTTACAGAATAATTACTATATACCCGGTACATAATAAAAAACCATTGCAAGTTACTACTCAGTTTTTGGCTCTGGGTTCGTCGGGTTCTTGGTGAACCTACAAGTCCTATATATCCCCACAACCAGTAATGTCCAGCGGATGCAACGGTAAATTGCTTTCAAAGAGCTGTCATAATTAGAAGAAGTTACAGGTGAAAACGTTGACACAAAAGGCTGTTTTTTTCAACTGAATTTCAATTTATCCTACTTTTAACTGTTTGTTTCTATAAAAAAACCTTGATGGATCTACACAAATGACCCCTTGCTGAATTCAGAATGTTGTCTTCTTTTCGAAAATGTATAGCTTTCCAGGATCCACTATTGCTTTTGTACCCATTTTAGCCACTAACTGGAAGGAGGTCAAAAGCACAAAAAATTGCAAAAATAGGCTATGTCCCAGAAAAATGCCAAAACTGTGTAAAAAATGTTAGATTTCTATCAAAAGTCAAGTATCCCCGAAAAGCTGGGAAAATGGTGATTTCAACCCCACAACCCCTTTTTCGATAACATTTGCAGGGAAAACCCCAGATGCTTTCATTTGCAGCCCGTTTTTCCAATTTTTCCAAAAAAAACCAAAATTTTGCTGTATTTTGGCTCTTTTCTGTGACCCCTCCAGGGGAATCCACAAACCCTGGGTACCTTTAGAATCCCCATGATGTTGGAAGAAAAGGACGCAAATTTGGCGTGGCTACCTAATGCGGTCAAAAAGTTACAGGGGCCTAAGCGCGCACTACCCCAAATAGCCAAAAAAAGGCCTGGCACAGGAGGGGGAAAAGGCCTGGCAGCGAAGGGGTTAAACTGCATCCCGCTACAGGGAAACGTGTGCGAAGTGTACTACCAGTCATTTCGCTAGAGTATGTCAGATAAATAATATGTCATCTGGTGTGAATACAGTTACTGAATAAGCTAGAAATTAATATGAATTAAAGTACAACATGTGCACTGTGTGAAGGTGCATGAGGTTGATTTTCCAGAGTCCAAAGATCCAATAGAGAATTTTCTTGCAGACGACGGGTGCATACTCTTGCTGACTGATTCTGGATCAAAAATCACCATTATTTCCAGGAATACTGTTGAAGAAAAGAACTTACAGAGCGTATTAAGTTCTCCAGACATTAACCCTCAAAGTTTTGATCTTGAAGGATATTTTGATACTTCTGTTAAGTTCAAAGGGAGAGAAGTTCTTTCAAAAGTTTATGTTGCCCTGACATCATTAGTTGGCGCCATCAAGGATGTCTGGGTATAATTCTTAAACCTCATTGTGCTCAGCATACTTTTTAGGAAGGTTTATGATGTAAATATTGTGATAAAAGAAAGTTAGCGGGTAGCAGAGTGTTTTAGAGAGAAAGTCTGAATTATTTGAAGAAACGTTTGAAACATTTCAGGGTTTTGAACATGTCATACATGTGAAAGAAGGAAGCATAACGGTGAAGCATAAATTAAGGAGTGTACCTATGACTGTGACAGGAGGGTTTGAGAACCTTATCCAGCTATTGTGTTCTGAGGGTGTCATTGAACCACAGAATCATCATTGTGGCTGTCACTAATTGTGGTTGCATAGAAAATAAATCATTAACTAAGAATGTGCTTTGACATCTGAAGTTTAAATAAGGCAATATAGGTTGATGGTCATCCTTTGCTCAAAATTGATGAAATGATTGTTACTCAGGCTAGTGCAAATTTATTTTCTAACCTAGGTATGTGACCTGCGCACTATCAAGCAGTGTTAGCTGATAGTCCAAGTATCTCACAGCTTTTGTCACTTCCTGTGGCGTGTTCTAATACTGTATCATGCTTTCCTGTACTTGGGCTGCCTGTAGAGCCTTTTAGAGCTTATGTTTGGGGTACCAAGTTTATATTGCATACGGACCATAAACCTTTCGTCCCCAACTTAAGTGTGACTAATGTATACTCAACTACAGTCCCTTCAAGACTAACAGGTTGAGGGTGAAACTTTTAGAATATAATTTTGATGCTGAGTACATTTCTGGTGGGAAGAACAAGAAAACTGATTATCTGTCTCATCTTCCACAGACAGATTTTTTGGAAGAATCAAGTGATGAAGCACAACAAGATACTGTCTGTTTGGTGGCTAGTGTGTTTTTGGAATACAAGCAATGAGAAAAGTGTAAGTGAAGAAAGCTGGACAAAAACTCTGAAAAGTGATCTGGTGTTGAAAAAGGTTGTGGAACACTCCATTAAGGGTCGACCTAGAGAAGGCAGTCATCCTATGGAATTACAATCATATAGCAAGGTTCAAACGGAATTAAGTGTGGAACATGGACTGCTTTTTCGAAGTAATAAACACATTCCATTGTACACAATAAGAGATATTTTACTTGATGTCAGTCATCAAGATCACTTAGGAATAACCCTCAACAAAAAAAAGATTGAAACATATTTGTGACCAGACATAGATAGGGACATTGAAGGGTGTAAGTGTAAGTGTATTACATGAGCACATAATGACAAAGGTTTTAAGTGTAACACGCCTTCCTTGTGGGAGGTTGAAGTACCCAGAGGACTTTGGTATAGATTATATGCTGATTTTCTTGGCCAGTTCTATACCCTACGATTAGATCAGTGATTTGCTGTATTTTGGATAGACTGCCTATCTGGACTGTTGGAAGTTAAGTTTGTTTACGAGCACCACATCTAAAGTGTTATTCAGTTTGTTACTGATGGTTTTGCAAGAGAAGGACTCCCATCAGAGCTTGCATCTGATAATGCTGTACAGTTCACGTCCATGGAAATGAAGACATTTTTAATAGATGCAGGAATAAAACACAAGAAGTGCAGTTTATATCACCCACAAATGAATTGTCAAGTGGAAAGTACTAACAGAGTAGATACTTAATGTGTCAGAATGGTGGAAGGTGTGGATGTGAATGCAGCTGTCTGAGCCATGCGTTGGTCTTATTTGCAACACACCTCATACTGCCAAAGGAATTTCACATTTTTAAAGATTTGACAGGAAGAAATCTGTGTGACCTTTTAAGGCCAGTGTGGTTGAATAATTTTTAAAGTGTTACATCTACTAACAAACTGTCCCTTGAGTAGTTTGTAAATCATGCTCCTGGAAAGTATCCACCATGAGAAAAGTTGATATGATGTTTTGAAAGGGACTGAAGAAGTATATTTAAAAAAAGAGTGAGTGGGTCCGAGTTAAATTACCAGAATCAAGAGCTATGAAAGGTAAGCTTAGATTCAGTCCTCCTTGCTTAGTTGATGATGTTAGTCACGATTTTCATGATGTCAAATTGAACAATGGTGGAATTGTGCATGAGTGATTAAAGTAGACAGTAGAGTTGACAATGCAGTTGTGAAACACTCCGTCATCAATGATTTCAATGTTTGTGGTAACACCAATGATTTTACTGATCTCAGTAGAAGGAAGAGTGTCTGTCCTACCACATTCTGTGATTCCAGTCTAGAGTGAACAAGCTAATCACTTTGTGATTACATATTTAGTTATTGTTTCTTTCAGCAAGAGATGTGATACAACGATTTTTTGTATGAATAAACAAGCAGATTTTATTTTATTATGTTAACAACTTTGATCCGTTTTTTCGCATGATTAATTCTATTGTTTGTTTATTTATTTAAAGTGTTTAATAAAAGGTATGAGAGTGCTGTACGACGATTGGAAACAAAATCAAAGACCTGAAACATTTAAAAAAACACCTAATATAAAACATAGGAAATAAAACTTAAAGCTTGAGCAAGTTATGATATGTGATTATTATCAATATTTTCTCTTTTTATGAACTAAATGGGGGAAGGTGTGTTAAGTAGTCCCTGGCTTTACTTTTCATCTTTTTGTTGCAGGCTGACACGTAAAGATTCTAGAAATAGAATCACGGTGTGCGGGCTTCGAGGGAGGTTGACTGAAAGAGAAAGAAACAGCTGCCTGTTGCAACAACAGCTATTTTTAAATAAATAAAGTATCTTTTGAAGTTTGCCTTAGAGGCCTTTCTTCTATGCAACAATGTCCTTTTTCAAATTGACAATTACTTCATTTTTTGGCATCTAATACATTTTGCATCAAAGCTGAAATTCAAAGCTGAACTTCTTTCTGCTAATGAGACTTTTCTACTAACAACAATGCATAGTGTACCTGTCAAATTCAATGTACCTGTCAAAAGCATAAGCAATTTTTTATTCCGTCTTTTTGTGTAGGTGATGCGATCTACTATGCTGTGTCAAACAATGAAGGCTCTTTACTCTATCATGGCATGGTCATTTTACCTCTTGTTCCAGTCCTCAACCTGTTTTGAGGACCAACACCATATGCAAATACGAGTTCCAAAATATCGATTTGAAGTAATTGAACTCTATCATCATTTTTAGATTATGCATGTTTTTAATTAGAAATTTGGAAGTGTAATGCATATGTAATGTTCTTCTTAAGTTATATGCTTCCAACTACAAGCCATGTGGAGATCTCTAATTAAGATAATACAGCAAAAAGATTGGAGCAGGTAAGACCTAAAAACCCACAAACATAAGCAAATGTAGAGTAAAAGGAGAGCTTAGTAAAAATAAATACAATAGAAAAGAATCAAATGAAAAGAAAGAAAATCAAAGAAAAGAACAAAATGAAAAGAGAGAGAAGAATGAAAGGAACAGAAATCACAAACCGAACTTCTAAGTACAAGGAGAGTAAGAAAAGGGGATAGTAAAGAAACAAAAACAAAAAAAAAACAATAGAAAAGATAGAGGAAGAAGAATTGCCTCACCAAAAGTATGTCATATATGTATGTCTCATAACTGTAAGCTTTTTGTTTGTATTTGTTTTTCTATATCTATCGGCTCAATTACAAAATCTTCGGGTCTTAAGCTTTATTTCCTCCAGTTCATGTCCATATAAGGAACACATATACCAGAACACACCGCTCACCTGGCTCTTTCATGATGTCTCTTTCTGTTTACTTCAATGATCCAGGCAATAGTTTCCAGTTAAGTAAGGTTTATTAGTACCATCAGTTCAACTAAATGCAGAACACAGCATTTCAATGCATGAATCATTTATGAAATATTAATTGTGACATAAAATGACGAATACGTTCTGAATCACACTTAAAGCAGGTTAAACCTTGAGCATAATATCCACATTTATTGCATTGCATAATTGTTTCATGTTCCCCGCACCCCGGGCATTCAGAAGAAATATTTATTTGTATCCACCTTACAGGCTTCAAGAACTCAATGAGCCCAGCATGCACCTGGGCTTGGAGTATCAGCACACTTCATAAATATTTTCAATAGCCTGAAAACATTCTAAGAATGTTCCAGGTTTGCAAATATGAGTGAACACCTTTCTATGCTGTTAGTGGCCTTGAATTATTCAATGAAAAGTAATGCAAACGATTGATGTATGAACAAACGACACCGAATATTGCAGCAGCCTAATAACTTCAGATTTCTCCCTCTAGCCCAATTCATAAAATCATACTGTTTCCACAAATAATGCTTTAATCTGTTTATTCTGTTTATGTAGGTGCACTAACCATGTGGACTTTCCTAAATGTGGCATTTTGTATGTTCAGCCTGATTTATGAGCAATTGAGGCCTCTCCAATGCACTTTATTCTAGGAAAGTTAGTAAATGAACCAATTGTTCTAAAACTTCGCAGCACAAGACAGTGCCAATAATTATCTAGAATCCCTGTCCCTTACCCTTACAATGGGAAGAGGAATGGGTGGTCTTTGCATGGAATGGCACTAATTCAAAATATATTTTAAAATAATGGTGCAACTTTCAGGCATCTGGAATCCGCCGCGATTTTACATTGATCTCCAACCCCTTCGTAATCTGGAATCAATTATTTGATCTCTTATCCCTTTGTAATCTGGAATCCATTCTTTGATCTCCAACCCCTTTGTGATCTGAAATCTATTCTTTGATCTCCAACCCCTTTGGAATCTGTAATCCATGATTTGATCTCCAATCCCTTTGTAACCTGGAATCCATTGTTTGATCTCCAACCCCTTTGTAATCTAGAATCCATGGTTTGATCTCCCACCCCTTTGTAATCTTGAATCCATTGTTTGATCTCCAATCCCTTTGTAATCTAGAATCCATGGTTTAATCTCCCACCCCTTTGTAATCTTGAATCCATTGTTTGATCTCCAACCCCTTTGTAATCTAGAATCCATGGTTTAATCTCCCACCCCTTTGTAATCTTGAATCCATTGTTTGATCCCCAACCCCTTTGTAATCTAGAATCCATGGTTTGATCTCCAACCCCTTTGTAATCTGGAATCCATTGTTTGATCTCCAACCCCTTTGTAATCTAGAATCCATGGTTTGATCTCCAACCCCTTTGTAATCTGTAATCCATAGTTTGATCTCCAACCCCTTTGTAATCTAGAATCCATGGTTTAATCTCCCACCCCTTTGTAATCTTGAATCCATTGTTTGATCTCCAACCCCTTTGTAATCTAGAATCCATGGTTTGATCTCCAACCCCTTTGTAATCTTGAATCCATGGTTTGATCTCCAACCCCTTTGTAATCTAGAATCCATGGTTTGATCTCCAACCCCTTTGTAATCTGGAATCCATGGTTTGATCCTCAACCCCTTTGTAATCTAGAATCCATGGTTTGATCTCCAACTTCTTTGTGATCTGGAATCCATGGTATGACCCTCAAACCCTTTGTAATCTGGAACCCATGGTTTGATCTCCAACCCCTTTGTAGTCTGGAATACATGGTTTGATCTCCCATCCCTTTGTAATCTGAAATCCATGGTTTCCTACTATATCTTCTATGTTATTACTTTGAGAACATTTTCCTTTATAACTCCCATTATAGTTTTTATTAGTATCTGAATTAACTCTCCCTTTTCTCTTTACTCATCTATGTAGAATTTCTGTACTATCTCTGGGAGTTATATTCACCTTTCCCCAAGGGAGTAATTTCTGATAGGTTTTCTAGCTTCACTCACCAGATGCCAGAATCTTGCAAGCTCATTTTTATGGAAGCCAGGCCCTACTAGATTAAATCAGAGGGAGCCCAAAGAGGGGCGGGTAGTTAGCAGGGGGAGTGCCCCTCAACAAAGCCGGAACTGAAGTACTCAGCCTCGGGCAAAGAAAAGCGTCCAAGCTTTAGACGAAGAAAGACTTAAAGACTTGACTTTCCCTCTGTCTGCTGTTCATATACAATGATCGCTGTTGTTTGCTTCTCCAGGGACCTGTCCTAAGTAAACTGAGAGCCAATCACTGAGTGAATGCCAAGTGCAGTGTCCAGCCACTGACTGAATACCAAGTGCTTGCCTGCTTTTTAGGTCTCGCCTGACCCAGCGCATGCGCTGGTCTGGCGAGACATTTTGTTAGGGCTCCAAACAGTGCTACCAGGCCAGCCTAGAGCTACAGTGCATGTGCGCGCGTCGCGCTTTTCCACAATGGCTTTCACTTTCGCGGCCGCTTTGATGTTTGATCGCGATCACTTTCCCGGCCGCACGGCCGCTTTGATGTTCTCCGTGAGGCTTCAATAGATTGGCATAGCCAGTAGGTCTCGATTTTGGGACCTTATAAGTATTTAGTTATGCAACTGTTGCATAGCTAAACACTTAGAAGGACCCAAAGGCGAGACCTATTGGCTATGCCAATGCTTGTTGCTTTTCCAGCCACTTCAATACCAGCCATTTCTGGAAGCTCCTGACTTATGTTTTGATTTTGTACAATGCTCAGAACCATGCCTCCATGCTGAATTACTAAAAGCCCCTTGTTTTGTAGCCCATATCAAAGGCCGGTTCTTTCTGCCTCGTCTTTGGAAGTTGTATGGACTAGTCTGTAAGCAACAGAACAATTGTAATGAGAACCTTTAACAAATATAACTTAAAAAAGATGCACCCATTAGCTGGTTGCCCCACTTACACTTTGAAATTGGTTCAAATAGGTAAATAGGTGTAACTGTCAGATGGGGTAGGTGGGTTGTTCTTACCAAGACCAATCTGGTATTTGGCTTGACAAGTAGATCGCATTTTGTCTTCAATTCCAGCTAATTTGAAACAGAACCTTAAAATAATGTACTACTATTGTAAATTTCAGGTAAATTGTGTCATATAAGTCCTTTGTAAATTAGAGTTTTTAAAGATAAATAAGCTGTTTTTTTCTTACATTCTGTTTCTACGTAAAATCTGTATATTTGAGAAGTGTTCATGTTCCAATTCTTGAGTTTGTATCAGCTCGGTAAGAATTGTTCAGTGTTGGGACAAAAAGATGAGATGGTTGATAGACTTTTTTCCATGAGAATCACGCAGAACATTCTAAGCTCTAATAGGCACCCCTTGTTAGTGATTCTATTTTACTATCGTATTCAGAGGTTCAAACCTTAAGAGGGGGGACCCTTCCAGCTGGTGGCCTCGTTTAGTCCTGCCAGTCCTTTGGGGCCTCTGTGATTCAATTCTTTCATTCCATCATTGCTCAGCGACTACTGTTTTGTTCCATGTTTTATACTATGTTTCTCTTTTAGATGCCCCGGGGCCCAATTTCACCAGTGGCCCTTTTAGCGGGTCCTGTTTTTTTGGCCAAGAGCCTTTGCACACTAGCTTTTTTTGATCCCATGCTTACTAGGCACGAAAAAAGCAAATTGCTATTGGCTTAAAAAAGCTAGGAGTGAGGGCTCCCACGTGACACGAGGCTGCTTGGCAGCTTTGCATGAAAGTACTTAGAGATTTTGCCCACTTGGCTAAAGTGTTGCCCCCCCCCCGCCCTCGCGCCTCCACTTTGAACCAAATCCCTGGGTTGCTATCAGAAAGGGCTTCTTGGCTGTTCGTGTGCTTTGGTGAATGCAAGAATGAGTTCATTGTTGGATGAATGAATGTTTTTGCGAGTTCATGGATGGATGAAATTGCTGTTGCCTGGGTTTATGGATGGGTCACTGGATGTGTGGGTTCAAAGGTAAATGAGTGACCAGCAAAAGGGAGAGAGCAAAGCACCCTGGTGCTGCCCAGGGTGGTGCGGCCGGTGCAGCCGCACCTAGTGTTGAGCTCCGGGGGCGCTGTGTTTAGAAATATCTCATGGGTTTAAAAGCACTGGCTGCAGAGTTCCTTGTGTGTACAGCAGTTTTCACACAACAATAAAGACGCCAAGATAACTCTGGAGATTAATGTATGTGCTGGAGAGAGAGATCGGAGTTTCGTCCAGGGAAGTTTTGCCGCATCATATAGTAGCGCAGAGGGTTAATACACCTGCCGCAAGGAACGTGTACCGTGCATATGAGAGAACCTTACGGTGCCATGCATATCAGAGAACTGTATTTTTTGTGGATAGCTCAGTGGGTCACTGCTTCTGCCACACAGCTCCTTTTGATACTTGCGGGTCATAAATTAAAATCCTAATGCAGCACAGTGACCTCTGAAGTGTCATCGAAGAGCTGCACGCAAACTGCATGGTATAGGTTAGAACATTATGTTTCCCCCCTAGTCTTTCATTATCCTAGTATAGCTAGAAATGGTTAGTTTTGGTAGAAGTGCATTCCTACTAGGAAAGCGAACCCCAACCACTGTGCTATGTTTGAAATCCTGAGTGTTTGCTTCTCCAGAACAAACAATCTGTAAATATGCTGCCTACTGGTATGGATGACTTGTGACTCCTTGGAATGAGGAATGTGTGGTGTATTGTGTGTTTTTGCACAAATTTCCACACGTTTTCACCTGCCCGCGCTGTCTTTTTCTTGGATATAAACCTCATTAATAATTTCCTTCTGATCCCGATTCAGTTTAAATCAGGATTACAAATTGTGCAGAAGAATCTACCCCTCTGTAAGGGCCTCGCAGAAGGGCAGGCTTCGCTCTCAGAGGGGTGCACTGGGGCCTAATAACGGGGACACACACTAGATACATGAGCGATCACTTCGCCTTTATTTATGCCCTCTGCCTGTTTGCTTGATACAATCAGTGCTTAATTTGTCACAAGAAATAAGAGCCGGGGCTCTCGTCAGGAGGCCGCTTGCACCAGCCCAGTTCTCCTGTTAACGCCGTCTAAAACAGAACCAACCATCAACCATGAAAGTGGGGAGGCTGTGGCGTAATGAGCAGAGCTGCCAGCTTCGAACCAGGTTCGAGTTTTGGCGTCGGCTCAATATCCTGTGATTCTGGACACATCACTTCATCTCCCCGTAAATGCATATGTCCTTAACTGGTGCTGATGAAAAGCGCTGGTGTTGATCATTAAGTGCTGGTGCTGATTGGAAACCACCGGCTGAAATTAAGTGCTGCATACAAAGTATCGCAGAGGTCGGGTGGCACTCTACACCCTCCACATTATTTTTCTCGCCAAATGTCTGTGAAAAGCAGGCGGAATTGATCAGAGCCTGTAATGAGGGGAGATGTGGACACCAGTGGCACGTGCCCCCCTTTTCAGCCCTTTCACACATTTTAACCCTTCGAAGGGTTGAAATGTGTGATGGTGCAGTCATATCGAGCCTGGTTCTTACTATACATCACAGTTTCGGTAGATTGGTGGGGGGGGTCCTCGCAAAACTTGTAATGAAGTCAAACTGTGTGTGGGGAGAAACCGGAGACAGAGTTTTCTGACACCCAGTAACGGTCCCCAAATAATCCAAAATAACAGAGTGCGGGGCTAGGAAGCGGGGTGCAGAATTCTCACAAACACGTCAAATGATCTGGAGCCTCCCAATTGTGAAACAATCTTTATAGATTCAATAATTTGGGGGGCACCGCCTCCTCCGAAACTACAGCAGAAAGAGAGACGGAGGTCACGAACCTCGGGTGAAGCTGTGGAAGGGACGGTGATTAAGACTTTTTAGATGAGTCTGTGGAGCTCATCTTCTGTACCTTGGTGCCATAGCACCAGCTGTGCTGTCTAAGTCATCCAGATGTTATGCATGGGTTCAAATTCATCTGCACACGGTGTGACTCACATCTCTCTCCTAGTTGGGGGGGGGGGCGACAGGACAAGTTACTGAACGGTAATGTTATCTTGTTCTTAAAATCAATTAAAAAAATAAACAATAAAAGAACAACAAGCATTGGCATAGCCAATAGTTCTCGCTTTTGGACCTTATAAGTGCTTAACCATGCAACAGTTAATGTTGTTGCAGTAAGGATATTGTGCTGTATAACTAAATACTTATAAGGTCCCAAAAGCGAGACCTATTGGCAATGCCAATGCTTGTTTAGCATGTAAATACAACTGTTTCGCCACTACAATCCATGGCAACTAAGTTAATCAATTAACAGAAGTGAACCAACTGCTCACACCGGGGGAAGCACAGACTGCTTATCGAGCTCTGTCTCACTCAGATAGCTGTGACATCCAGTCAGTCAACAGGAGAGTTCTTTTTATCACATCAATCAAAATGAGACCCTACGATAAATGTGTTTAGCACTATGCACTATATTAAAGAACTTCTAAATATCTGAAATCTGAGTTGTTCGGCCACCTACGGTTTGATACGGAGATTTTTTTACCGGGGTGAAGGCCTGCAGTATTACAAAAGAAAGAGTAAGGAAAATTAAGCCGTAATCTTTTGCGCTGCCTCCGGTAACTGATCTCACGCCCGTAAAGAAAGGTGCTCTGCTCTGACCTGTCAGCAGTCGATTACAGTGCTGTTCTTACCACTATTTGCAACATGCATTAGTCTCCCCTTATCCCCATTTCGAGGGGTCTTCTTCTTTGCATTAAGGTCAGGATAGAAAGAGCATCTGTAGCCAATGTGCTTGATGAATGTGGTTCATACCATTTATAAACATTTGGTGCAACTGGACCCTGGAGCACTCATAACAGCAGCAGCGTATACACCGCGGGACAAGGAAGAGGGCAGAGCACAGGAGGATGCGATACACTGGTGTGGAAGGAGCCGCCAGACCTGCGGAGAAGACAAGGAAAGGTTTGGTGAAGGCGGCAGCAAGGGTTGGCCTCAGCACCGGGCGTGATGTAGTGGATCAGAGGAGAGACATCATCAGGGAAGATGGGAACGGGCCTGGTGAGGGCAATGCCACACAGTGATGAGCGGCTCTCTGACATGAAGCAGGGATGCTGCGAGTCATAATCACAGGGATGGAGTCCACACCCATGAGGCATGGCTCGACAAAGGGAGGGGGAGCTGGGGCTGCATACGGAAAAATACTGTCGCTTGTCAAAACATTTCAGGCGTTTTCTTAACAAGCTTTTAAAACTGAAGAAGGCTGTCAGCGGCTTTGAACCCGCGTACCAGTGATTAAATTAAAATGCACACTTCTAAATCAAAATCTCTATCCCAGAAGTGGCAGCTGTTAGGCCTGACTGGTGTCGGGTGACACTCATTTTACCAATGTTTACCAGGGTGAAACATCGTTTGCATTGTATTCAGTTGGAATTTATATATAAGGGCCTTAGATCACAACGGAGATTTATAAATTAAAAAAACAAGAAGCGCAAGCAACAAGCCCGGGAGTCGTGTGCGCGCGCACGCGCAAAAAAAAACACACGCTAGTGGTGCGCGCGAAAGGAGAGGCTTGTGCACGTTCACGCTCACATGCACGCAGGCTTTAGGCCACCAGAAGCCTCTCTGGTAGCACTTTGAAAACCCGCTTACTAAAGGTCTCGCCTGAGCTAGCGCATGCGCTAGCCCTCAGGCGAGACCTAAAAACTAGATGGTGAAAGTGAATTCAAAGACCTCCCAGATACCATCACCTCTCTGTGCACGCGCAGCACGCGCCTCTGGCCTACACAATGCACTTGACCCTCTTGTCCCCTGCATCATCAGTGGCGCAGAGGCTTGGTCCGCGCGACCCGCAGTGGTACCTTGGCGAGCAGCAATCCTGCTTGCTGCCCGCATAGTCTATATAGCACCAGTAGGTGGCGGCTCCGTGCCTCCCACACGGGTGGTCGCTGCGGCACGCCGCCCCAGCAGCCGTGACGCGGGAGTATTGGGGGGCGCAGGGCACCTTCCCATGGGAGGCGCTTTGACACTCGTGCCGGTTGGCCTTCTCGTTGAAGTCACATCTGTCCGTGCAGCAGTAGTCCCTCCCCTGAGCCGTCCTGCACCAGCTGGCGCGCTCCTTCTTACTGCTGCAGACATCACTGACACAGGGGGCCCCCAGGGCTGGTGCGGGCAGGGTGGCCCTCTTACGCACCAGGCACACGGGGCCCTCCTTACCAGAGGCTCCACCTCCAGAGGGCAGGTCGTGGCCCCCACTCCCCGGGGGCGAGAGCTCGCAGAAGTGCCCCGGCTCGCTGTTGTAAACTTTAGCCCACACTGCGTAGCTTGACATCCGCAGTGAGACAGTGGTGTCTGGAGAGGGCCTCGTTTTCTTTTCCGCTGAACTGGACTTCCCTGCTAGATTTTCTGCTGCCCTTTTCGTGGCCTGGTCTATTCGGAAATCACCGCTTGCAAGTTTGTTCTTAATTTCTGCCTCGATTTTGTCCCTCAGTCCCTTATCTCGGCCCTGGCAGGGGTCACTAAAGACGGCCACACTGCCGGGCGCAGAGTACAGGCTCCCGAGCCTGGCCTCCAGCTCCTGCAGTTGCAGGGTTTCGATGGCGCCCTCTGCCTTGTTCTCCCCCAGGAAGGCCAGAGAGAAAGTCTTGTCCTCGTCCGGGTGGACGCAGCAGGCGGCCGTCCACACGTGGCTGGGGACGGACACCCTGTTGTAGTCCTGGCTTGGGCCTGCCGGTGGCGCTGTCTGATCGGGATCTAAGACAGGGATCCTCCTGTTTCGGTCCGGCACTGCCCCTGTGACCAGGTAGATTTTACCCTTGCCCTCCTGAGAGACCGGACAGTTTGAAAGGAGCTGGGATTTGAGCTGATGCTCCAGTCTGGACCAGGTGACTCTGTTGAAGCAGGGGTCCATGGGCACGGCGTTGGTGAGAGTGAAGGTGGACTCTCTGTTCAGGGTCAGCTGGAAGGAGTTGGGGAACAAGTGACCCCGGTCAAAGTAGGACCCTTCGTAGTCAGCATTAATGGCCTGCCTCATTTTCAGCGCGGTCAGGTCTAGGCCGTTCTCTTTCTGCATTGTTGCTGTCCGGCTGTTCTGGTTACTGACCTGCAATATAAAAGCCATACAAACACTTACTGAAGAGCGCACTGTAAAACAACATGCCGAAAACATTGAAAATATATCCTGCCATTGGCTGAAGTTAGCATCTTATTAGCAGGCACCAATTAATGTAAACATATTCCATGTCTTCACTCTCAAATACTTCAACCAACTCTGTTTAATCAACTTTACCATATTATCATTCCGTGAGCATGTCGCCTTTTCAAACACGTCATATCCCCTATCAGGCCTGTTGGGTTTAAGTCTGAGCCTAGCAATGTTTCCACAGACACATGGACCATCTCTGCCTCCCTCACAATCCACAGTCATCTTAATAAATGGAGCACCCCCATACTCTACTTGTAAATTGTCTGCACAGATCAAAATTTACCACAATAGCTGGCATCAGACGGGTCGCCCTCGCCTCAACGCATGTTCATGCTCGTCCTGTGGGAAATTCACGCTGTCACTCAATTACTCATGCTGTTTTCCAAACACACCACATCCAACGCAAGGTCAATGAGGATTTAGCCTGAACCAAGCAAAGTTTCCGCTTGAATACTGTCCGTCTCCAAACAACGCATTGCTAAGGTCCATTCCAGCCAGTGCTTAATTTAAGCTGGATGTTTCCAGGTGCTCTGCACTTAATTGCCAACATCAGCGCTTGTGACAGTCTACCACAAGGTGGCGCTGTCGAGCTAATTTAGAGACGACCACAACAACAGTCCATTATTAAGTCACTATATATTAAAATGACTATTGCCTGCTGGACAAGTCATTCTTATAGCTCGGGTGCCTGGAATAGCCTGAACTGTCGCACGTGTAGGGTGTGATGGTTAGTAGTTGTGTTGTTTCTATCATTGGCAGCGTGGCAGGGGCAGTGTGCAGTGCAAGCTGCAGTAGCCTCCAGGCGATAGCACTGCCACTTTTTACAAACTAAGTACTACCTCCAGCTCTGGCTGGCGAATGCTGCCGCGTGACAGTTAAGGCAGGACTGACCGGTAATATTCATTACTCCGAGTCCATGTCTTCCTCGTCACAGTCCTGAGTCCCGCCCACCTCTCCCTTTGGTTACACTGATTTTATTTCTATCCTTGGTTATTTCAGGAAGACCTTCCCCAGATGTGATGTATTTGTGCCCAGGGATACAAGGGCCATCTTGGAATGGGGAAAAAAAGTCAAGTTGATTGTCATGTTCTGCAGGTATGGAGATAAACTAGTGCGTAAGGACTGTGAGAGGAAGACGGACGAGGAGGTAATGGTGGGAACCCAACTCATACATTGGTTCCTCTGCTGAGGGTGAGAACACAACACACTGCAAGAGATTTGGAGCACATTATCTGTCTTTTATGCCACATAACTGAGATGACATTGCTGCTTAATTTGGTCTACCTTGCCGCATTAATCTAGTAGCAGCAACAAGGTTAAGCTCTGTGGAGGTTTGGGGGCTGTCATTGTAATAACACAATCCCCAATTCACATGCAACCATGTATCAAATGAGCCAAATCTGAGAGGAGACAGTGAAGAACCAAGCCAGACAGACACAAAACCAGGACACACTATCTCACAATAGGCATGATGGAGCCCAGAGATAGCCCAAGTCCAGCCCAGAGATAGCCCAAGCCCAGCCCAGAGATAGCCCAAGTCCAGCCCAGAGATAGCCCAAGCCCAGCCCAGAGATAGCCCAAGTCCAGCCCAGAGATAGCCCAAGTCCAGCCCAGAGATAGCCCAAGCCCAGCCCAGAGATAGCCCAAGCCCAGCCCGCTTCCCATCCAAGAACTACAACCCCACCACCAAGTCCATCTGTGAATTAAAGAGGAAACCCATTACCCAATTACAGAGGCCAGCAGCACACAGCCCCCATCCAGGGCAGCAGCACACAGCCCCCATCCAGAACAGCCGCACAAAGCCACCATCCAGAGCAGCAGCACACAGCCCCCATCCAGACCAGCAGCACACAGCCCCCATCCAGACCAGCAGCACACAGCCCCCATCCAGAGCAGCCGCACAAAGCCCCCATCCAGAGCAGCAGCACACAGCCCCCAGCACACAGCCCCCATCCAGAGCAGCCGCACAAAGCCCCCATCCAGAGCAGCAGCACACAGCCCCCAGCACACAGCCCCCATCCAGAGCCGCAGCACACAGCCCCCATCCAGAGGAGCAGCCCACAGCCCCAATCCAGGGGAGCAGCAGCACACTGCCTCCATCCAGACCAGCAGCACACAGCCCCCATTCAGAGGAGCGGCGCACAGCCCTCATCCAGAGCAGCAGCACACAACCCCCATCCAGAGGAGCAGCAGCATACTGCCCCATCCAGAGCAGCAGCACACAGCCCCCATCCAGAGAAGCAGCACACAGCCCCCATCCAGAAGAGCAGCACACAGCCCCCATCCAGAGCAGCAGCACACAGCCCCCATCCAGAAGAGCAGCACACAGCCCCCATCCAGAGCAGCAGCACACAGCCCCCATCCAGAGGAGCAGCACACAGCCCCAGCACACAGCCCCCATCCAGAGCAGCAGCACACAGCTCCCATCCAGAAAAGCAGCACACAGACCCCATCCAGAGCAGCAGCACACAGCCCCCATCCAGAAGAGCAGCACACAGCCCCAATCCACAACAGTGGCACACAGCCCCCATCCAGAGCAGCGGCACACAGCCCCCTTCCAGGCCAGCGGCACACAGCCCCAATCCAGAGCAGCGGCACACAGCCTCCATCCAGAGGAGCAGCAGCACACAGCCCCAGCACACAGCCCCCATCCAGGGCAGCAGCAAACAGCCCCAGCACACAGCCCCCATCCAGAGCAGCAGCAAACAGCCCCCATCCAGAGCAGCAGCACACAGCCCCAGCACACAGCCCCCATCTAGAGAAGCAGCACACAACCCCCATCCAGAGGAGCAGCAGCACACTGCCTCCATCCAGAGTAGCAGCACACAGCCCCCAAATACAGCCTCCATCCAGACCAGCAGCACCCAGCCCCCATCCAGAACAGCGGCACACAGCCCCCTTCCAGGCCAGCAGCACACAACCCCCATCCAGAGCAGCGGCACACAGCCCCCATCCAGAGCAGCCACACACAGCCCCCAGCACACAGCCCCCATCCAGAGGAGCAGCACACAGCCCCCAGCACACAGCCCCCATCCAGAGGAGCAGCAGCACACAGCCCCCATTCAGAGCAGCGGCACACAGCCCCAAATCCAGAGCAGGGGCACACTGCCCCCATCCAGAGCAGATGCACAAAGCCCCCATCCAGAGCAGATGCACAAAGCCCCCATCCAGAGCAGCAGCACACAGCCCCCATCCAGAGAAGCAGCATTCAGCCCCCAGCACACAGCCCCCATCCAGAGCAGCAGCACACAGCCCCCATCCAGAGCAGCAGCACACAGCCCCCATCCAGAGCAGTGACACACAGCCCCCGCACATAGCCCCCATCCGGAGCAGCAGCAAACAGCCCCCATCCAGAGCAGCAGCACACAGCCCCCAGCACACAGCCCCCATCCAGGGCAGCAGCACACAGCCCCCATCCAGAGCAGCAGCACACAGCCCCCATCCAGAGCAGCAGCACACAGCCCCCATCCAGAGGAGCGGCACACAGCCCTCATCCAGGGGAGCAGTGGCACACAGCCCCATCCAGAGCAGTGGCACACAGCCCCATCCAGAGCAGTGGCACAGAGCCCCTATCCAGGGGAGCAGCAGCACACTGCCCCCAGCACACAGCCCCCATCCAGACCAGCGGCACACAGCCCCCACCCAGAGCAGCAGCACACAGCACTCATCCAGAGCAGCAGCACACAGCCCCCCTCCAGGCCAGCGGCACACAGCCCCAATCCAGAGCAGCGGCACACAGCTCCCATCCAGAGCAGCAAGCAGCACACAGCCCCAGCACACGGCCCCCATCCGGAGCAGCAGCACACAGCCCCCATCCAGAGGAGCGGCACACAGCCCTCATCCAGGGGAGCAGCGGCACATAGCCCCATCCAGAGCAGTGGCACACAGCCCCCATCCAGAGCATTGGCACAGAGCCCCTATCCAGAGCAGCGGCACACAGCCCCAAATCCAGAGCAGCGACACACAGCCCCCATTCATAGCAACCGCAACCCCCCATCCAGACCAGCAGCACACAGGCCCTACCCAGAGCAGCAGAACACAGCCCCCATCCAGAGCAGAAGCACACATCCCCCTTCTAGAGCAGCAGCACACAGCCCCTATCCAGAACAGCAGCACACAGCCCCCATCCAGAGCAGTGACACACAGCCCCCTTCCAGGCCAGCGGCACACAGCCCCAATCCAGAGCAGTGGCACACAGCCCCCATCCAGAAGAGCAGCACACAGCCCCCATCCAGAGCAGCAGCACACAGCACCCATCCAGAGCAGCGGCACACAGCCCCCATCCAGAGCAGCGGCACACAGCCCCCTTCCAGGCCAGCGGCACACAGCCCCAATCCAGAGCAGCGGCACACAGCCCCATCCACAACAGTGGCACACAGCCCCCATCCAGAGCAGCAACACACAGCCCCTTCAAGAGCTGTGACATACAGCCCCCATCCAGGCCAGCTGCACACCGCCCCCATCCAGGGCAGCAGCAGATAGCCCTCTTCCAGGGCAGTAGCACACAGCCCCCATCCAGAGCAGCAGCACACAGCCCCAGCACACAGCCCCCATCCAGAGCAGCAGCACACAGCCCCCATCCAGAGCAGCGGCACACAGCCCCCATCCAGAGCAGCGGCACACAGCCCCCTTCCAGGCCAGCGGCACACAGCCCCAATCCAGAGCAGTGGCACACAGCCTCCATCCAGAGCAGATGCACAAAGCCCCCATCCAGAGCAGCAGCACACAGCCCCATCCAGAGCAGCGGCACACAGCCCCCATCCAAACAGCAGCACAAAGCCCCAGCAAACAGCCCCCATCCAGAGAAGCAGCATTCAGCCCCCAGCACACAGCCCCCATCCAGAGCAGCAGCACACAGCCCCCATCCAGAGCAACGGCACACAGCCCCCATCCAGAGCAGCGGCACACAGCCCCCTTCCAGGCCAGCGGCACACAGCCCCCATCCAGAGCAGCGGCACACAGCCCCCTTCCAGGCCAGCGGCACACAGCCCCAATCCAGAGCAGCGGCACACAGCCTCCATCCAGAGGAGCAGCAGCACACAGCCCCAGCACACAGCCCCCATCCAGGGCAGCAGCACACAGCCCCCATCCAGAGAAGCAGCACACAGCCCCCATCCAGAGCAGCAGCAAACAGCCCCCAGCACACAGCCCCCATCCAGAGCAGCCACACACAGCCCCCATCCAGAGAAGCAGCACACAGCCCCCATCCAGAAGAGCAGCACACAGCCCCCATCCAGAGCAGCAGCACACAGCCCCCATCCAGAGCAGCAGCACAAAGCCCCCATCCAGAGCAGCAGCACACAGCCCCCATCCAGAAGAGCAGCACACAGCCCCCATCCAGAGCAGCAGCACACAGCCCCCATCCAGAGCAGCAGCAAACAGCCCCCATCCAGAGCAGCCGCACAAAGCCCCCATCCAGAGCAGCAGCACACAGCCCCAGCACACAGCCCCCATCCAGAGCAGCCACACAAAGCCCCCATCCAGAGCAGCAGCACACAGCCCCCAGCACACAGCCCCCATCCAGAGAAGCAGCACACAGCCCCCAGCACACAGCCCCCATCCAGAGAAGCAGCACACAGCCCCCAGCACACAGCCCCCATCCAGAGCAGCAGCACACAGCCCCAGCACACAGCCCCCATCCAGAGCAGCCGCACACAGCCCCCATCCAGAGCAGCAGCACACAGCCCCCATCCAGAAGAGCAGCACACAGCCCCCATCCAGAGCAGCAGCACACAGCCCCCAGCACACAGCCCCAATCCAGAGCAGCAGCACACAGCCCCCATCCAGAGCAGCAGCACACAGCCCCCATCCAGAAGAGCAGCACACAGCCCCCATCCAGAGCAGCAGCACACAGCCCCCAGCACACAGCCCCAATCCAGAGCAGCAGCACACAGCCCCCATCCAGAGCAGCAGCACACAGCCCCAGCACACAGCCCCCATCCAGAGCAGCCACACAAAGCCCCCATCCAGAGCAGCAGCACACAGCCCCAGCACACAGCCCCCATCCAGAGAAGCAGCACACAGCCCCCATCCAGAGCAGCAGCACACAGCCCCCAGCACACAGCCCCCATCCAGAGAAGCCACACAAAGCCCCCATCCAGAGCAGCAGCACACAGCCCCCAGCACACAGCCCTCATCCAGAGCAGCCACACACAGCCCCCATCCAGAGCAGCAGCACACAGCCCCCATCCAGGCCAGCAGCACACAACCCCCATCCAAGCCAGCAGGTAGTCAAAGGCACAGAAGTGACACAAGACAAGGAATCGAGGTGCTTATCTCACAAGCTGCTCAACATAGAGGTGAGTGGTAGGCGAAGTCACCCTCTTCCTGAAATCCATTTTCAATGAAAGCCCTAGTAGTGATGTATGTAAAAGTAGTGTGTTCGCCCTACTTTTGTATTGTGTGCTAGAAGAAAGCCTTTTGTGCCTTGCGGCCGGTAGGAGATCCGGGCATTTAGTAACCCACAGGCTACTACCTCCAACTTTAGTTGACTACTCAGCGTCTACTTCAGATTCAAGACACTGCCTTCTATAATAATGGAGGAGACAACTCACGTGAGGGGGGTGGGGCGCTGTAATAAGGGATTTCTATGTTCCTGGACCCCAGCCAGCTTCAGCAGGATGAACGTCCAATCTGTCTCTGGATATTCTTTCTCAGTGTGTAAGTGGTGACTGTGTCTGGCACCAACACTCTCCCCCTACTACAAGCACAGCAAGGCCCTGGGGGCCGCCAGAGTCCGAAGGGCCAACAGTCCGCAGTGAAGACTGGAGCAGGGCCAGGAAACCTCAACAGAAGCTCTCATCCAGAGACAGGAGGAGCGCGCCCCCGCCTCCCAGAGCGGATACACAATCCCAGAGGGTTCTGGGTAGAGGCACCCCTGGAAGGGGAGAAGGTAGGCTGGCTGCAGGGCGCCTCTCTTCAGGGTGTGAGCAAGCCTCGCGATGGAACGACTGGGAAGAGGTGAAGCCATTTATACATACTACTAGCCCTGACATGACCTGCAGCACGAGGCTCTAGGAGTCACTGCTCGGCTTTTGGGGCAGGGTGAGCCTGCTTGGGTTCTAAACACAGGGCTCCGGTTCTCAAGCGTGGTACGGATGGGCTCATGAGCTCTGTGAAGCTTGGAGATGAGTGTGTGAAGAAGGAATTCCTTGACGCACGCCCTTGTGGCCTCTGACCACTTCCCCAGTGATGCAAGAGATGGCGTCTCCTGCGGAGGGTCGGGCTCCCCAGACTGGACCTACACAAACTCTTGGATGTCAGGAGGAGGTTACAGTGAGAGCATCCCAGGCCGTCACTCACCGCCTCGTCAGACAACAAGGGGAGGCTGGCAGGAGGCACTAGGGAGGCATCTCGGCACATGGCACCAAAACACACAAGAAGAACATGTTAGTTTTCATCATGAGAGTCAAACTCTCACCATGAGGAACCAGGTCACGAAGGTCACTTTTAAGAGGCAAGTTAGTCGTTACTCATAATTCCTTTGTGCGACTGACGCACTGTTCCTTCGGACATGTCTTACTTGAGGACTGCTTGAGTTGTGATACTCTACGTGTGAATGGGGCAATGTCTTTAAGTTGTAGCCAAGAGTTTCTTTGCACTTTTCCTTCACACATGTCTCACTTGAGGACTCCATGAGTCATGGTACTCTACTCTCAATGAGCCAATGTCTTCAACTTGGAGCCAAGAGTTTCTTCACACTGTTCCTTCACACATGTCTCACTTGAGGACTCCATGAGTCATGGTACTCTACTCTCAATGAGCCAATGTCTTCAACTTGGAGCCAAGAGTTTCTTCCAATAAACGCTTACCTCAAGATGCCTCGTTAATGTAAAATTAGCAGCATCGCTAGAGGAGGGCTGGGGTCATCCACTTGTCACGAAGGTGTCAACTGAAGCAGCAATTTAACGCCAGCACCTTGGGTTTCTCTGGAGGTTTCACTTTACCACAGCTCTAAACCTCACATCGACACTGACGGAGCCATGTTTGAATGAAACCAGAGAAGGCTGATGGCCAGGTTCCAGAGTTTAGCTGTGGCCCCTGGCATCAGATACTTATATTATATTGATTCTAGGGCTGACTCACATTCTCACCAAAGAGCAAAGAGTTTTCAGCGAGACCAAAACAAACACTAACATTCTTCAAGTGAAATTCATGACATACAAATGTTATGCTTTGCAGATACCCTGAAAGATTATTTGTGTCTTAGTATCAATGTGTTGACAAGTCCAGCTCCAATGAATGGAAGACATGGCGATGCCAATAGGCCTACCCTGAGCCCACAAAACTTTAGGGTAGCGAGCACCCGCAGGGCTATAAAGGAAGCACCTGATCGTCTATGCACAGGGCATAATTAGGTGGTGTTATAAGACCCTCAGAGACAGAGATGAAAAGAATAGAGCATACCTGTGGTTCTATGTACCATGAGCTTGGTATGCTCTGATGGCCTCCTTTACTGTTCCCCATCAGACGGTACGCCGACCAGATGGGTATGCGGTGGGATGTATCGTAAAGAGTCGCAAAGCAAGCCAATTGGAGCCGTCCCCATCGTTGGCACAGTCTGACACGGTCTCCAAGTGGAATCCCAGAAGGTTCTCTCTTCTTATAGAGAAACTCGTCACAACGATTGCTGAAATCGCTGACTAATTCAGCACTAAGAGACCCACTCCAAGCAAGGAGTAGGGTCAACACCAGCCAAGACTCCATGGTGGACAGTGTTGGTGAGTGAGACAGTTTGATCTCCTCCGCTCTCTCTCTTTCTTTGAATTTATATACATGGCTGTCAAAGTGCATCGTCAGCTGAGTGTGCGCGAGGCTGGGCGTGCCTTCCGCGGAATTCACTCCTGATAACACCCCTCGCAGATGGCATCGCAGAAGTGATGACCTCCCTGGCTTCCTTCCAAGCTCCTGCTTCCTTCATTTTCTGTTGACTCAAGATGCTCGGTTGATTTGACACCCCTGCCCAGTTACTGATTCACCCCTCTTGTGGGCTTTGGGCAGTGCCTGTTGTAACACATCCGCCCTGGTGCCAATGTGCAGTCCTTTTCTTGCTGTGCTGGGAGCCCCCTGACAGGTGTTTTGAGAGTGGCAAATCTTCCCACTGGCTCTGCCTTCTGTCCATAGCTCCCAGTTTTGTGTCTCTGCTTAAATGTCGGTCTGCTTTGGTACTTCCAAACCGTGAACCTGGCTGGCTGTGGCTGGCAACAGAGCGCTGTACAGGGGGCGAGCAGTGCAGGTATCTGCATCCCCCTTCCTTGGGTCCTTAGACGAGGCACAGTTTTTGCACTCACCTCCTTTTATTGTCCACCATGAACATATATCCCTATTGAATGGGTCCAGGAGTGACTGTCACCAGCTAGGGTTTCAAAGATGGCTGCCTATGTGGGCTGCGCTTAGAGGAAGCCCTTCCATTTTGCTGTCGATGTCAGAAGGAGCTGCTCGGATGTCTAACCGGGGTCAAGTTTTGAATCTCCTTGTTTGTGCACAGGTGATGGGGCTGCTCACTGAGCTCATAACTCCAGGGGTGGTTAGATTGATTGGGTTCAGCAGGTGGACCCTGGGGGTGCACTAGGAAATCAGAAATTAAACTGGGAGAACTGCACTGGATTCCACTGCAATATGACGTCTTTCTCCAGTGATTCACCTGGCTCCACATAGGTAGTGTAGAACTTGAAGTTCCCATGGGGCCGGTAGCACCTGTTTAATTAAAGCACAAAATGGCTGTTGAACATGTTCCTCTTCATCAGGGGTATTCCAGATGTGTGTCCTCTTTTGCTGAACCCGTTTCCATTGGCCACAGGACTCTGTGCGTGCTACTCCGACTGACCAGTGGTCTGCTCAAGTGCTTCTGACCTCCCTTTTGCTCGTCCCATGTTAAAATAGGTAGACACCTGGGGCCGTATTATAGAAGCGCCCCGGGTGTGCAGTGAGCGTTTGCGTCCCCTCTGCGTGCCCCCAGGGCACTTTGGTATTACAGAAGGGGCCGCAGGCGCTTGTGCGTCCCCTTTCTGTAATATTGAAAGAGCTGGCATGCATACAGCGCATCCTTAAGGGGATGTTCCCACATTTGCATTACAGCGCAGGCGCAGAGGCAAAGTGGCTCTCAGGAAGTGCACCAACAATGCACCACCTAAAAGGCGGTGCAATGTCATTGCGTGCCCTGATCGCAGCCCTCTGGTGGTGTGAAAAGGGGTTCTATGGCCCCCCAGACATCCCCTAACAGGCGGGTGCAGTCACTCACTGCACCCGCCTGCAAGGGGGCCTCTAATCCCCTTTGAAAGTGCAGGCGGGTTGCCGCCTGCATTCTAAAAACACGGAGAGGCTTCAAAGCAACCGCTCTGTTTTTCACATGAATGAGCTGACCCCAGGGCAACTTGAGTTCACGGCTGCCCTAGGGGCACTTTCCCTGTTTGCGCTCGGTGCACCTATTTCAAGGTGCGCCAGGCACAAACAGGGAAAGTCCGCCCTTTACATAATAGGGCCCCCGTAAGTCCCTAGTATATGGAAATAAGGGGTATATTTACAAGGACATTGCGTCAAAAGAACACTTTCAATGATCTTCCTGTGGCGCAATACCCTGCTCCGTATTTACAAGGTGGCATTAAGCCACTTAACATGGCTGAATGCCACCTTTTAAATATGACCCTTCCCACAGCAGTCCACTGCAGGAAAGGGGCGGGCAATGCGTGATGCTGTGGGCATTCCACTGCAACACCCATTGCTTTTTGACCCTGCCCCCTATTTACAAGGGTGGCGTAAATATGGAGCAGCACCAAAAATAAGACCAGGGAAACCTGGTCTTAAAAAGGTGCAACAAGGAGTCGCTTTTGCTGTTTCTGAGTGCGCTGCATTCTGCAGCACACATAGAAACAGAACATCGCCGTTAGAGATTGTTTATGTGCTGGAAGGTGTCCCTTCCTGCACATAACTAATCATTAAAAAATGGCGTTTTGCAACTTCTATATGTGCTGCATTCCGCAGCACACATAGAAGTTACAAATCGCCATTATTGATTATTTATGTGCAGGAAGGGACACCTTCCTGCACATAAACAATCACCCTTGCAAAGCAGGCACAGTTGCACGATGGTGCAAGGGTGCCTGCGTTGGCGCTAGGCAGCTAAATTTAGCAACAGCACATTCTTGTAAATACGGCGCATCCCAGCGTTTTGAAAGTGTCTGAGCGCGGCATTAGCGATTTTGGCTTAACACCGTGCTCCGCCAGTTTCTTGTGAATATCCCCCTAAGTTTTTCCCAGGACCTGTAAATTATATGCTACCAAAGGGCTAAAGCACTCATTGTGCCACCCAGTAAAGTAGCCCTGTAAACCACGACCCAGGCCGGCCACTGCAACATGTCAAAATAACTGTTTTGACAGGCCTAAACCTTCTTTGAATACTTACAACACACCACTAAGGTAAGCCATAAATTCCCAAAGGGCAAAGTAAATGATATTTAAACCAAGACGGGTATGTTTAATGTTTTACATGCCCTGGCAGTGAAAAAAGCCCATACTTGTTTTTCACTGTTCCATAGGAAAGCATTGGGATGCAATGTTAGGTTTAATAAATGTTATCTCCACCTAAGAAAGCGCTACAAATAAAATTGTTGGTCTTTTCAAACACTTATTGTAAGCCCAATTTACTGGTGAAATCGGATTTATAATAAACAATTGGAAAGTTGATTTTTAAAAAGTTACCTTTGGCTTGCTTGAAGTTGGGGTGGGTGGAATGTTTCATTCCACCTGGGGAATTGGCCGAATTTTGCGACTCTGCATTACTCTTATAACGTGGAGTCACGGCCTAATTCCGCCAATTGCCACATTGCGGAAATTTTCCTGCGAGGCTTCAGCATTGTGAGCGAGATTCTGGCATCCTCTAGCGCAATGTGTAATGCAGGCAATCATGAGTGGTCATGGTCAGAGGGCTGCTTCTCGAGTAGAATTGCTGTCACTCAAGTAGATTTTCATCACCAATGGCAGCCTAAAGCAACTCAAATGGAGCCGTATTATTGCGCAAAGTCTCCTTGACGCTTATTTTTCACCACTGTGAGCTCGACCAGCGTTAAATTGCAGCGTGAGCAGCGCAACATGCATATTTTTTGTTCATTAGTGGAACTCCACAGAATCTCGCCCAGTTTTCATGTAACTCTGCGGAATTCCGCAGAGTCAAATTCAACGAGTTCCGCCCAACCCCACCTGAATGCTAAATCTGCGTCTTTGCTCTCCAGCTTCTGCCAGCCAGTAATTAGCATTTGAATAGGCATGAATGAGGTGTGAACTTGCTCCCCGGAGCAAACAAAAGGATGACCTGAAGGGACAGAAATGACCCATCTGTACCTGATACAACATGCACGGGAGGATCCTCTTTCACATAAAAATGCCACTTCCTTCTTGAATGTCAAATCCTGCTTGACAGGTCTGCTTCAGTTTTCAGTCATCAGTTGTGGAGCACTTCACAGAGGCCTCCACTGTCGCCGGTAAATGTTAGCTGAACTTCTATTACCCCCGCAGCCAGTCAGGCCTCAGCCTCAGTGGGACTCTTTTTGACATTACAGTGTCACCGCCTGCTTGACAGGCCTTCTGGGTTTACATATAACATTTGGAGTACATTTCAAAGGGCAAATGCCGGACGCCAAAACACTTCTTGGGTACCCACTATCTGCTTGCTGATGAACTTAGCTTTGCCCTACCAGACTTCTCTCTTTGATTTATTTGGGGGTACAGGGACTACCTAAAACTGGACTTTATTCTTAGATGTGGGAAGACACTAAGATCAATATAGTACACTGCTGTTGGACCTGGCCACTTGGCAGGGTCACGTCCAAACTTTTTACCTCACACCCTCCTGTTTTTCTGAATTTGTTTTTATTGGTATTAGGACTCTGTGCACTTCACCACTTCTAACTCATTGGTAAAGTGCGTTTACTCTCTCTCTAAAACATTATGAAATTGGCTTACACCTGAATGGCATATTTAATTTACCTCTATGTTCCTAGTATATGGTACTACATTTACCTAGGGCCTGTACATTAAATGCTACTAGTAGGCCTGCAACACTCATTGAGCTACCCACTCAAGTAGCACTTTAAAACATGACTCAGGGGTGCCGTTGCAGCCGGTAGTGCAGTTTCGAACTGCCATTTCAACCTTGTCAAATAAACCTTTTGCCAGACTTAAACCTTCCTTTCTAATACATATAAGTCATCCCAAAGGTGGGCTCTGAAGGCTCATAGTGCAGAGTACATTGTATTTAAAAAAGTAGGACTTGTGTGTTTATGTTTTACATGTCCTGGTAGCGAAAATCTCCCAACGTTGTTTGTTTTTCACTACTGTAAGGCCTATTACTTACATTGGCTACCACTAGGTTACCTTATTACTTTTAAAAAGTGCTAAATTTGTATTGGGAGCAGGTATACATGTCATGTTTAAACCCAAATTAACTCTAATGTAAAATCCACTGAAATGGCAAAGTAGGATTTTAAGTCACAATTCTCTCGAAATGCCACTTTCAGGAGGATAGTAGCACAACAGCGGGAAACCCAAAATACCCTTAAAGGCTTGGGCAGATAAACTATTGATAGGTAATGATGCCTACAAGAGATTTCATTCATTAATCTCAGTTAAAAATTATACAGATTAATTTTTCATGTGTTGATCCCCAAATGGTGGCTGAACCTTGAGCCAATCTAAGCATAAGTCACAATGATTAATGTATGACACATTTTTCAGACACGGGTATATCTTATTTTCTCAAAAGTACACAATTTTAATGTGAACAGAAATATAAAGGGTACGATCAAAAGCAATATAACATCATGATAGAGGGTGCATAAAGGAACTTACAAATCAATGATGTGATCGTCTATTCCATACAGTATACAGTAAGGAAATGAATCTAACACAATAGAAAACAGATCCTCAGTAGCTAAACTTGCTGGGGAAATAGATGTAATAGTCGACGTTTCGGTCTGTTATGGCAATATCATCCGTCAGACCATCTTCAGGATAAACAATCAAATATTAAAAGCGACCCTTGAATCATATTCACTGAGATCAATCAGGTGCCAAGGAAAAGGCCTAATATATAGACTCCCGAATTCGTACAAAAGGAGATCTTAAGGCCTGCGTAACTGAGTTGCACGGCAGAAGTGAAGTTGCCAGTTATCACCAAGTTTTTTTTTTACTAAATTATAAAAAGGATAAGGAAAGCAACTGCCGTCATTTAATCACGAGGCAGTAGTGTAAGTTCGAGTTGTGGTAACCTGCGGTCGGTTGAAGAATCCTCCACACTCTTTCCATACGGATCAGCAATTTCTTATTCTCACAGATAACACGATCTGAAAAATTTGTCATACATTAATCATTGTGACTTATGCTTAGATTGGCTAAAGGTTCAGCCACCATTTGGGGGTCAACACGTGAATAATTAATCTGTATAACGTTTAACTGAGATTAATGAATGAAATCCCTTGTAGGCATTATTACCTATCAATACTTTCAGAAGGATGGCATGATGGCATTTTCTTCACCTAACCAAACCATTGGTGCCTTATGCCAGTATCCTTGGGCACATGACTGGCTTCTCCCAGACAGTAACATAAAGGGGACTAGGTGTAGCAGGATGGGCCACCCCGCTAGGTTGGCTGGGGGCGGAGCTGAGCCCGGCCCCAATTTTCACTTCAAAGTGGCTGTCTCCCGAACACACAAAGGAACCTGGCAATAACGTTTTGCCACCCCAGACTTCTTGGAGGACCAGATGTTGGGGTAGGACAGGGTATCACCAGGTGTCAGTTTTGGACCCTCAGAACAACCCTTCAACAGCCCTCAGTACACTCCTGGACCAGCGGAAGACTTCAGAAGGACTGCCTTGCCACCGCGGACTGCTTTACCGATACCAAATGGACTGTCTTGCTGCTTGAAGGAGAACTGGACCATATCTTTGAACCCCGGACCACCGAAATGACTCCAACGGCTAATAGGCTGGTCTTCTGTGTTGGCTACAGGGGCATAACAAGCTACTGAGGGCTTGAACTCTGCTGCTGGACTCTGTTGGAATGAGTCCTAACCCCCAACGTTTTGCCCTCAGACCTGGATCCTTGCTAGTGGTGTTTCTGGTACTTCTCCAAAAGCTGGCACTTAGAAAATTGTTCTACAAAAACTTCCTGATGAACCGACTGAAGACTGGGACCTACCTGCCAGATGATCTACCCAAGGTGCATTGCTGGTTTGACAGACTTTGCGGTAGCTCCTGCTAAGTTTTTCTCTGCAGCAGCAAATCCTGTTCAGCTGGACCCCCTGGCGAAGGCGTCCATCCTTGCAGAGCTCTCTTTGGCTATAGCCTGCAGCTTTGTCCCACTGCAGATTTTCAACTTCCAAAAAGTTGTCCGAGTCCGAAGACAAAAATCTTCCTGGCTGGAGGACATTCAGCTCCCCATTGATGATGCTGACCTCTTTGTCCTGGAAATGAAGCTTTTCCCACTCTAAGGTTTTTCCCGCCATCATCACCAGCATCACGGAGAACATGTCCAGTGGCCCCGGTGTCAACGATTCGTCCTCATCACAGCCTGCTACCTTGCCCCACTGAACTTACCTTCTCCAAGACTGTTTTTCAAAAGGTTTCTAAGTCAGAAGGTTAGCCGAGACCCAGCCCAGTTACCTCTCGTATTAGGAGTGGGTGGAATTCGGAGCGTTTGATTCTGTGGAATCACGAGGAATTACATCAAATACCGCCAGATTCCGTGGAATTCTGCTATGGGGTGGAATGGGCATTTGGAACTAGTTTCTTAGCACAAAATGCACCCGTGCATCCAAAAATGGATGCATTTCATCTAAAAAAAATGCACGGCTAGTGGTTTCTATACACAGCGGGAAGAGGGAGCAGTCCCCCTATATATATAAACCACTGCATATCACTCTGCGCTCTTACATGCTCTCCTGTGATTAAAACTCTTAATCCCTGCAGAGTATGTAAGGGCGCTCAGGGGTATGCACTAGGGACCCCATTCATAAATAACCTCCACACTCATTGTGGAGGCTCCACCGGCATGTCAGAGTCTCTGCATTTGTGGTGAAATCTCCACCAGGGGAGGCTCCTCCGCTAAGCCGGAGCGGCGTCGCCGCACTACTCGGTGAGCAGTAGTTAAAGGAAAAGTAAAATGAGAAGAACCATGTTTATTATCAGTTTAGTTTTCTGTTTCCTGGTGTGGGCGGGGCTGGACTGCCAGGGCAGGGGCCAGGAGGAGTGGTTGCCCACTCTAAAGTGCACCTCTTGGGCCGACCATAACATTCATGCGCACTTTGATTATTCTGCACCCTGGCTGCATTACAGCCTAGGTGCAGAATATGCCAAGGCCACCATTCCCGTCTGAGCGCCAAACCACTTCGCTCAGACCAATCACAACGCTGCGTTGCAGCATTGTCATTGGCTAGGGGAGTCAGGAGCCTGGGTGCTTCCTGGATCCCGCTTCCCAGGAGCAAAAGGCGGCGGCGGCGAGCGGACCGAAAGGCAGCGGCCGGCAGGGTGACCGGCCTGAAGGTAAGAGATTTAATTTTTATTATATTAATTTACAGCCCCCTCCTCCTTCCCCCCCGCCCCGCCACCCCCGATAAATAGCGGCTGCCACTGATCCCCGCAATGCCAATTCTCATTGTGGAGATTCCACCATGAGTGCAGCTCTTCTGCCGCAAGTGCGGAGGCTCTCTGCAAATCAGGCCCTCCTTTCTAAACACGTCGGCAAAAGGGAGCCGTCCCTCTCGTGCTGGAGACGGCCACTTTGAAGTGTAAAATGGGGCAGGGCACAGCTGCGCAGCAAAGGGAGGCAGTTCCTCTTTGTTTAAAACCCACTGCATAATTTAAAGTAGTTAATCAGTAATTCTGCATTACAAGAGTAACACAGAACTAACAGATTCCTCCGATTTAAATTTAAAACTCCTCCTAGGCCTACCTTGTATCGGACCCACGCTCCATCGTGGTCAACCTTAACGTTTGTCTTTGTCCCGGTCTTATATGACCAGATATCTGCAGTATGCGCTTCGATATTTTAGGTGCTAGATTTCAAGAAAAACGTCAAAAATGTATAACTCCTGTTCCACTGATTGGATTTAATTTGTTTTGGTGACATTTCATTTGATAAAATTGTATCTATTTTTCTAAATTGGTGTGGGATAGTTCTCTGTTGAGTTTTCACTTTATTAGTATATGTGTACTGCATAAATACTGTACACTGCGCTTCTAGGTGGAGCCTGACGGCTTTGTGCAAAGATAACAGAGGTTTAAGCACAGGTTAATTTAGTGACTTTCGTGGTTCACCCTGACAAGGACAGTGGTTGTTGCCTGAGGGGGTTGCCACCCCCTCAACCAATAACCCTATATCTTACAGCTGTCATAAGGTAAATACATCTTCATTTGAATATTGGAGACTGGGTGTGAGCTTCCCTGGAATTTACTCTTGATAACACCCCACGCGTAAATATCGCACCGTACTTCAATCATTGTTTGCTTCTGTCAGTTCAAGTTGTTCGTTCAGTTTAAAAGCACAGCCAGGTGCAGTTTTCATCAATGTTTCTAGAATGTTCTCAGAACTGCTTAAACTGTGTTTACCTTCAATTAGATTGAAGTTTTTAGAGCAGTGTTTAGAGATAAAAACTAAAGGGCTTACTTACACTGTTCGCTGTTCGGCCATCGTTTGCAGGGCTTCATTTGTAAAAGAATGATTGCCGGCGCTCCTTCCCTCGTGGTCAATATCTGATGAGGAAAAATAAGTGCTGGTCACCAGCAACCACCAGCTCAAATTAAGCACTGGACCTTTTTGTTCTTCCAGACTGCCTCTGATGACTGACATCACAAGCTCCCCGGAAATGCTCCAAGTGTGCAAACACCACAGCGGGCTGGTTAGAGGGCACGCCCTAAATACGCCATCGCCCATCGTAAATGGGGGCTATCCGTCACCAGACTATGGAGTCCCTGAAGGATGCTGTCAGTCAGCTCTTTATAGACTTAGAAACAGAATGTGCGGGAAAGGGTCTATCGACACCTCGTTCCTGCAGTCCCCCATGACTGAGGTCCTTCCATTCCTCGACACGTCTGTGGTGTGGGTGTGAAGGTGAATACATGTGTCGGAAGCCATGTTCTCTGACTGGGACGCACTGGTTGTAGCTCAGGATGGGGGTTCTGTCACCCAGTGGTCATGTACCTGTCCCTTCAGTCATCCTGTGTCTATGCTGGGAGGATTGCTCTGGATGGACCTTTCCAGGGAAATATACAACTGACCAGTAAGAAATGACCTGCTCCTGGGGTGTAGGGGCAGCGCTTGTTGTAATACACATCCTCGTGGCCACGCGCTGTCCGTTCCTCCTTGTTGTGCTGGGAGCTGCCTGGAAACAGACACCTTGTGCCAGAGATTCTGGTCGGTGTCTTTCTCATTCCTTTTCAGTGTAGGGTGCAGGGTAGCAGGTGCATGGCATTGGTTGTGGTAAGACCTGCTTTTTCAGGGTGCTGACCCTTCTCATTACCTCTGCCTTCTGGCCATAGCTCCCAGTTTTTTAAATCTTTGTATTTCTAACATGAGAACCTGTCTGGCTGGCGCCAGAGCGCTGCGCAAGGGGCGAGCCATGCTGGGAGGTAGCAGGTTGCATTTGCAGGCCCGCTTCATGGGCTCCTCAGATGGGGTGCAGCTTTTGCACTGTCCTTTTGGCTTTAGCCACACATTAAAAATTCCCCTGGTCCATGGGTGCTTGAGGGAGGGCCACTGGCAGTGCTTACTTATGTCTGGCCAACATGTTTCTTTCCCTCAGGTTCTCTTGGCGACTTCATCAGGACCAGAGGACGACCTGATCGCCCAAAGGTACACCGCAGCCCTGCATAACATAAACCTGAGAGAAAGGGTGGCGTCAAGGAAAAGCAGCACCCGATTCAAATGCTAATCCATCAGCGCCAAGCTGCTTCAAACCAGGAAAGCTTTCGCAATGATCACCTGCCCACTGAAGTGACCGCCTAGCAGTGGTTCAAGGCAATCTACTTGATGGCCACCTGCAGACGTCATCCTGTATCCATTAAAGGCGTGCAGACCCTGCATTACGCACGATTAGAACATTGGAATGTGCTCCATGCTCCATGCTTCTTCGGGCCGGTAAAGGCCCGCAGAGCAACATTCCAATGTTTTACAAAAGCCTCTCGAAGCTCGAGGGGATTTAAATCCCCTCGAGCTTCGAGAAGCCTTTGTTTTATTTGTTAGAACATTCTGCCCTCTAGTGGCAGGATGTTCTAATAGCCTTATAGCCCTTCGTAGCAGGGCTATACCGCTATTAAAGTCCCGCTGCTTTTGTTAAAGTCCCTCGCCTTCAGGTCGGGCCTTTAACGCTGCAGCCGTCCTTTAATAGTCGGTAGGGCTATAAGGCTATAATATACGCCGAACACCATTCCGTGGGCCAGAGCGCGTCAGTGACTTTGGTATCCTGGCTTATCATACGCTTGTGTCTAGTTAGAAATAGAAATGGACCCACACCTTATCACACCAGCAACATTCATGGCCCCAGACCCAGCTGTCCGGTGCTGCTGCACCGCTCTTCTTCCTCCCTGTGTTTTTTCGGAGTGCTTCTCCTGATTTTGCCTCGTAGTTTACTGCTTTTTCCTTTCTTCCCTCCCATTTTTCGGAGTGCTTTCTCCTGCTTTTGCCTCACTTTTACTGCTTTCTCTATCCTATCCCCCTGTTTTTCTGAGTGCTTTCTCCTGCTCTTTCCTCATTTTTACTGCTTTGTCCTTCCTTTCACCCTGTTTTTCAGACTTCCTTCCCCTGCTTTACCCTCATTTTCTACTTATTTCTCCTACTGTTCCCCCTTTTTCCAGAGTATTTTCTCCTGCTCTTCCCTCATTTTTACTGTTTTCTCCATCCTTTCCCTGTTTTTCTGAGTGTTTTCTCATGATTTTGCCTTGTTTTTTTACTGGTTTCTCCTTCCTCTCCCCTTTATTTTTGAGTGTTTTCTCCTGCTTTTGCCTCATTTTTACTACTTTCTCCTTCCACTCCCCTTGTTTCTGGGTGCTTTTTCCAGCTTTTGCCTCATTTTTTACTGCTTTTGCCTTTCTTTTCTCCGTTTTTCTGAGTGCTTTCCCCTGCTTTTGTCTCGTATTTTACTGTTTTCTCCTTTCTTTTCCCCGTTGTTCTGAGAGTCTTCTCATGCTTTTGTTTAGTTTTTGCTGCTTGCTCCATCCTTTCGCCCTTTTATTCTAAGTGCTTTTTCCTGCTCTTCCCTCCTTTTTACTGCTTTCTTCCTTTCCCCCTGTTTTCCTGAGTGCTTTCTCCTGCTTTCCCCTTGTTTTTACTACTTTCTCCTTCCTTCCCCCAGTTTTTCTGAGTGCTTTGTCCCATATTTTAGCTTTTCTCCTTCCTTTCCCTCTGTTTTCCTGAGTGCTTTCTTCTGGTCTTTCCTTGTTTTTTTGTTTTTTTTTAAAACAGATTTTATTCTCAAATTGCACATATGTCGCAGAGCCCTGTACCCCAGAGGCAGCTGCAGTATCAGATTGCACATAAGCAAGAAAGCAACTGACCTTTTCAAAGGAACAACCAAAACACAAAACATAGTACGATGATTAGGATATTAAAACCCCCCTCAACTCCTCCCCCCCTGAGTTGCGCAAAGTCCACTGAGACCAGTCCATAAGCAGGCAATAAAGGACTAGAAAAAAAAAATCCAACAGAAAGCAGAAAAAACAAAAGCAACCTTAGCGCACACACACCCCTGGATACCCCCATACTCCCCCCTGTGCCATATCCAACCGACCGGGCCCCGCCTTCACTCCACTGGGAAATCGTCTACAGCAATGGGAGGCTCCATCCACAAATCCCTATAATCCGCCCACCGCTTCCATATTTTATAGTGCTGATGTGGACATTCCCTGGCAACAAAGATTGGCTGATCCAGCCCCATGCAAAAGTCCAGGCCATTTTTCCAGGCAGCCACCGAGGGGGCCCATGCATCCTTCCACATCTTGGCTATATCGAGTTTCGTCAATGTAAGGCCAGTTGCATAAGATGTCTTTTATATACATTGCCCCCAATCCCCTCCATAACATGAAACAGGGTGAACTGTGGTGTACGTGGGAGTGCCCACCCCAAAACCTCCGTCAGACAGGAAAATACCCCCCTCCAGAATCAATCAAGTGAGGGATATTGCCAAACTGTGTGCAGAAATGTGCCCTCCTCCCGACCACACCAAAGACATTCCGGGGAAGCAATCAATCCCGCCCGCCACAGTCGAACCCGAGTAAAGTAGACCCGGTGTAGGTATTTAAATTGAATGAGGCGGAGACGCATCACTATGGCCGCTCCCCGGGGGGCGGCTAGGGCCTCCCTCCAGTCTTCCTCTTCCAGCATACCCACATCCACCTCCCACACCCCCCGAAGTTTCTGAAGCATGGGAGAGCAGTGGGTGACTAGGGACTGATAGATTCAGGAGATCTTCTTGGTCTCCAGATCCCCCATAAAGTCCTTCGCCTCCAGCGGGCTAAATTCTGGGAGAGATGCCAGGCCCTCCAGACTGGGGGAGAGTGCATGGCGGCGCTGGAGGTACCGGAAGAACTGGGACCGGGGCATGCAAAATTCCCCCTGCAAAACCCGAAAGGACTTGAGGGACCCACCCCGCACGACATCCCCCCAGGGTTGAGATGCCTATAGCATCCCATCCCCAAATGCCCTGCAGGGCCGCCAGGTCAGGCAGGCGCCCATTATGCCACAGAGGAGTTTCTCGGGTCAGGGTGTTTCACCACCCCATGCGTCTCAGTGACTGCCGCCAGATTTGAAATACTACCTGCGTCACTGGTGGCAGCGCCCCCCGCAACGGCACTGAATAAAGAATAGTGTGTAAAGTGTGAGGCCCCATGAGGCGTCGCTCCAGGGCATACGCCGGGTCCCCCCTATTCCCATACCACCACTCATTAAGAGCCAATAGGTGCGAGGCCTGGTAGTATGAAGGGATATCCGAGGTCGCGAGTTCTCCAAGGTAGGTGGAAAGAAAGCACGTGCGCATCGCTACACGTACCACTCCCCCACCCCACAGGAACTGCCCCAGCACAGAATTCACCAGCCGGAACCATCTAGATGCAATCGGTTATCGGTGGTTCTGTAGCCGATATAGCAAACGAGGGAGCACAACCATCTTAAAAATCGCAGATCTGCCGTATATTGTCAAGGGCATGCGTGACCAGGTCTTTATGTCCGCACGAACACGCTCCCAAACCGGTGCCAAGTTTCACTCCCATGAGATGGCCTGCACAACCGACAGGAATACCCCCAGGTACGTGAGGCCCCCCACCGCCACCTGAAGTGCGGACGCCCACATGCCCACTCTCACCCGAGCTCCCAGAACCCACAGTGTGGATTTACGGGGGTTCATGTATAGCCCGGACATTTCCTCGAATATTTGCATGATCCGCAGAAGTCGAGGCCTCAATCTATCCAATGCCGTGAGGAAAAAAAGGACATTATGCGCATATAATGCGATCCTGTCAGACAAACCCGGGGCCCACTCAAAACCCCTAATCTGTGCATCAATGCGTACCCAGGCAGCCAATGGCTCCATGGCTAGGGCGAATAAATATGGCGACAGGGGGCACCCCTGTTTGGTACCTCGTCTAAAAGGGAAACTGGACGAAACCGCTCCTGCCACCTGTACCAACGCCGTCAAATCGGTATAGAGGAGCATCATATACGACAAAAAGTGTGGGCCAAAATTAAGTGTTGGGTCCAGGCGCCTTCCCTTAATTGAGCTCTCCCAGAGCCCTGCCCAACTCCTCGTCCGACAGGGGGAGCTCCAGTTGTTGACACGTCTCATCCAACACCGCTTTGGACGGGAGAGCCGCTATGAATTTGTCAACCATAGCCTCCGGCAGGCACTCCCTGGGGGCGTAAAGATCCGCATAATATGTGGCGAAGCTCTCTGCTATGGCCATAGGGTCTGTCAGCAGCGCCCCACCCTCATCTAGCACTCCCGGAAGGGCCTGGGGATGCAGAGTGCCCTGGCAGAGCCGATGTAGCATCTTACCCGACTTGTCCCCCCACTGACATATCCTGCTATGCATTGCCAGCCAGACCTGCCAGGCCTCATCCATCAGGAGAGAAGCATAGGACTGCTGCGCCAGGAGCAGCTGTCTCACCGCCGGCTTCTCACCTGCCTCTCGGCTCCGACGCTCGAGCACTTCCACTTCCGCTTCAGCCCGAACCAACACATTGCAACGCTTTTCATGGGCCGCAACACACCAGGCTATGTCCACCCCATGTACAGTAGGCTTCAGAGCCTCCCACAGTGTCTCAGCACCGGAAACCGACCCCTCGTTGATGACAAGATAATTAGCGATCACCTCCCTCATGTGTTTCCCGTATTCGTAATTCTGCAAATTCCACACCGAGAGGCGCAAGCGGAAGGGTTGCCGCCCATCTGCAGCTCAACGGATACCGGAGAGTGATCCGAAAGCCCCCGGGGGAGAATCTCAGCTGCCACCACCTTGGTAACCATCGCCCGGGGGACAAATACATAGTCAATCCTAGAGAATGACTTGTGAACTGCCGAGAGGTATGTAAACTCCCTCCTGTCCCCATGCATGCGCCGCCATGTGTCAACCCAGTCGAGGCTTGTCACCAAAGAGTGCAATTTCGTGGGCTAACTGCCACCTAGGCCCCCACCAACCCTGCTCCTGTCTTTGCCCACGTCCATTAAGTTATTCCAATCTCCACCCACCACCGAGGCCACATCCGGCATGTCAGCCCATAACGTAAGCAACCGCTCCACCAAAGACCACTGTAGGGTGGGGGGGCGTACAAACAACCCAACACTATGGGGTCCTCCCCGATCATGCCCCAAATAAGTATGTATCGTCCCTGTGTATCAACCCATTGTTGCGCATGTACGTATGGGACCCTGCGGTGTATTAGAATCGCTACTCCCCTGGAGCACTGCGTGAACCCAGCGTGGAAAACCTGCTGAAAGCCATAGCGTTGCAGACACAGGACCTTGGAACCCATCAGATGAGTTTCCTGCAAGAAGAGGATATGAGCTCTGGCCCTCTTTGCCTGACGAAGAACAACCCCCGTTTAATTTTGTCCAAGACCCCGCGTACATTCCAACTGACGATGCGAAGAGTACCCGGGGACACCTGACCACCTACAGACCGACTAGCCATCGGGCAACAGGCATTGCCATAACGCGAATGAGGGGCCCCAGCGGTGTGTGTGTGTATCGTGGTGGACCCAGTGTGGAGGTGCAACTCATAGGGTCTGTCAGCAGCGCCCCACCCTCATCTAGCACTCCCGGAAGGGCCTGGGGATGCAGAGTGCCCTGGCAGAGCCGATGTAGCATCTTACCCGACTTGTCCCCCCACTGACATATCCTGCTATGCATTGCCAGCCAGACCTGCCAGGCCTCATCCATCAGGAGAGAAGCATAGGACTGCTGCGCCAGGAGCAGCTGTCGCACCGCCGGCTCCTCATCTGCCTCCCGGCTCCGACGCTCGAGTGCTTCCACTTCCGCTTCAGCCCGAACCAACACATTGCGACGCTTTTTACGGGCCGCAACACACCAGGCTATGTCCACCCCATGTTGAGTAGGCTTCAGAGCCTCCCACAGTGTCTCAGCACCGGAAACTGACCCCTCGTTGATGACAAGATAATTATCGATCACCTCCCTCATGTTTTTACCGTATTCGTAATTCTGCAAATTCCACACCGAGAGGCTCCAGCGGAAGGGTTGCCGCCCATCTGCAGCTCAACGGATACCGGAGAGTGATCCGAAAGCCCCCGGGGGAGAATTTCAGCTGCCACTACCTTGGTAACCATCGCCCGGGGGACAAATACATAGTCAATCCTAGAGAATGACTTGTGAACTGCCGAGAGGTATGTAAACTCCCTCCTGTCCCCATGCATGCACCGCCATGTGTCAACCCAGTCGAGGCTTGTCACCAAAGAGTGCAATTTCGTGGGCTGACTGCCACCTAGGCCCCCACCAACCCTGCTCCTATCTTTGCCCACGTCCATTACGTTATTCCAATCTCCACCCACCACCGAGTCCACATCCAGCATGTCAGCCCATAACGTAAGCAACCGCTCCACCAAAGACCACTGTAGGGTGGGGGGGCATACACACAACCCAACACCATGGGGTCCTCCCCGATCGTGCCCCGAATAAGTATGTATCGTCCCTGTGTATCAACCCATTGTTGCGCATGTACTTATGGGACCCTGCAGTGTATTAGAATCGCTACTCCCCTGGAGCACTGCGTGAACCCAGCGTGGAAAACCTGCTGAAAGCCATCGTGTTGCAGACACAGGACCTTGGAACCCATCAGATGAGTTTCCTGCAAGAAGAGGATATGAGCTCTGGCCCTCTTTGCCTGATGAAGAACAGCCCCCGTTTAATTTTTCCCAATACCCCGCGTACATTCCAACTGACGATGCGAAGAGTACCCGGGGACACCTGACCACCTACAGACCGACTAGCCATCGGGCAACAGGCATTGCCATAACGCGAATGAGGGGCCCCAGCGGTGTGTGTGTGTATCGTGGTGGACCCAGTGTGGAGGTGCAACTCATACCCCAAAACAAACCCCCCATAACAAACCCCCCACCCCATACCTCAAGAACGCTGAAGTACCTGTCATGGCAGGAGTGGCACCTAGCCCCCAACGGGGGGACGAGGGCCTCCCCACCAATGGATCCCCAACTTACAGCCGATTTCTTCCGGGCCTGCCCCCCACAAGTATCAGACAGGTGGGGATTCAGCCCACATAAAGACCCCTTCCATCCAGGTAAGTCAAACATTCACACAGTCCAAATTGAAGAACACCCCGGCACCATCTTGTCGACAGAAGTTAAGGATCCAGTGGTCGATGCCTGGAAGCAGGGTCCCCCCGGGAAGAGGCCCCGCAGGACAGAGAGCGCCTCTGGGATCGAGATCTTCTGTTCCCCCTCCGGCGCAGCCCTTGGGAACCGTTCGACGGCACCTCACTCGATGATGAGTCGGATGCCAGCTCAGGCGGCATGTGCACCCGCACCCGCACAGTTTCATCCGTCCATTTGAACACCTCCGGGGTGTCAAAGAAGTGGGTGCGGGACTGGAACACCACACGCAGGCGAGCCGAGAACAATAGGGCATACGGGAGCTTGAGGTCTCTTAATCTGGCTTTCGCTGCCATGAACGATTGGCGTTGCTGCTGCACTAGCCGCGTATAGTCCGGGAATACCATCATACGGTGATTGTCATAAAGCAAAGGTTCTTTGGCTCGGGCCTGCTTCAGTATGGCGTTGCGGTCAAGATAATGCAAGAGTCTTGCAATCACAGGCTGTGGGCGAGCCCCCACGGGTGCTTTCTGAATGAGCGCTCTATGGGCCCAGTCCACGACGAAGCACCGGGACATGGCGTCAGGAGGGAGCCAGCTTTCCAGCCATTGTGTGAGGAAACATTCCATATTACCATTCTTGCAGCCCTTCGGAAATCCAACAAAGCGCAGGTTGTTGCGCTGGGTTCGCCCCTCAGCATCCTCAACCCGGAGCGCCAGGCCCTTCTGGACATTTTCCAAGCTTGCCACCTTCTGCTTCAGGACCATGACATCATCTTCCACCCCTGAAATGCGGGTCTCCGTCTCAGTGATGTGGGGCACTGCATTCCGCAGATCCTGTCTTAGCAACATAACGTCCAAGCCCACAGCACCAATTTTGGCATCAAGCATGTCTCTGGATTGGGTGATTGCCGCCATCAGAGCTGCATTGTCCGGCATGGCCTCCTGGTGGCTCTCCGTGGCGCCGGTGCCGCTCCCGGGCCGGTGAACTTATCTATCGGCCCATGTTTTGTGGATCTGCCGCCGCTCTTGTCCCTCGTCATGGCTATCTTCAAATGGCTCCTCGCAGAGTCGGACAAAGCTGAACCAGTCGCCGGCACGGGATCCCCCTCAGCGTAGGCACACGGCAGGCCAGTCAAGGACCCGAGCCGTCCCTCACAGGAAGGCACCCCCAGTCCGGGACACGCAATCCACTAGTGGAGGCCACGACAGGCAGGGGGCCCCCCCACCAACAGTATAAGTGAGGGCAAGCAGATTGCTAGCACGAGCTCACTGCCAGGCAATGCGGGGGGGGCACCCCCTCCACCGCTCCAAGACACCCAAACTGCTTGGCCCAACCGTTGACGCCGTCCCCAGGACCCGCACGGCCCGTCCGGCCACCGATGACAGCCCTCCTGGGGCGGAGAGGTGGATACGGAGCTGGCCTCTCACTCTCCCCCCCCCTGCGGCCGGAGACAGCCGCGGAACTTGTACCCCGCCTCTAGGGTCGGGGAGAGGGAGCTCCACCAACGCAGGCCGGCCAGTGACCACTCCTCGGGCCCACTCGCACCCAGGGCGCCCGCTGCTGACCAAGTACTCTGTGATCCTCAAGGGGCCCCTGATCTCCCCTCTAGGCAGCTGTGCCGCCACGCCAGGCCACCCGCCAGCCGTGAACTCACCACAGGGCGTCCGTCAAGTTGGGGCAAGGCCTATCTCTGTGATGACAGGCTGACCACAGCGCCTCCAGCCGCTGCCAGTAGTAATCCCGGGAGGAGAGGGGAACCCAAGAAGGGCGAATAAAGGCGTTGAGGCAGAACGTTAATCCCCTCAGAAATCCATAATACCCTACTCCATATTTACAAGGTGGCATCAAGCCACTTAACATGGCTGAATGCCACCTTTTAAATATGACCCTTCCCACAGCAGTCCACTGCAGCAAAGGGGCAGGCAATGCGTATTGCTGTGGGCATTACACTGCAACACCCATTGCTTTTTGACCCTGCCCCCTATTTACAAGGGTGGCGTAAATATGGAGCAGCACCAAAAATAAGACCAGGGAAACCTGGTCTTAAAAAGGTGCAACAAGGAGTCGTTTTTGCTGTTTCTGAGTGTGCTGCATTCTGCAGCACACTCAGAAACAGAAAATCGCCGTTAGAGATTGTTTATGTGCTGGAAGGTGTCCCTTCCTGCACATAACTAATCATTAAAAAATGGCGTTTTGCAACTTATATATGTGCTGCATTCTGCAGCACACATAGAAGTTACAAATCGCCATTATTGATTATTTATGTGCAGGAAGGGACACCTTCCTGCACATAAACAATCACCCTTGCAAAGCAGGCACAGTTGCACGATGGTGCAAGGGTGCCTGCGTTGGCGCTAGGCAGCTAAATTTAGCAACAGCACATTCTTGTAAATACGGCGCATCCCAGCGTTTTGAAACTGTCTGAGCGCGGCATTAGCGATTTTGGCTTAACACCGTGCTCTGCCAGTTTCTTGTGAATATCCCCCTAAGTTTTTCCCAGGACCTGTAAATTATATGCTACCAAAGGGCTAAAGCACTCATTGTGCCACCCAGTAAAGTAGCCCTGTAAACCACGACCCAGGCCGGCCACTGCAACATGTCAAAATAACCCTTTTGACAGGCCTAAACCTTCCTTTGAATACTTACAACACACCACTAAGGTAACCAATAAATTCCCAAAGGGCAAGGTAAATGATATTTAAACCAAGACAGGTATGTTTAATGTTTTACATGCCCTGACAGTGAAAAAAGCCCATACTTGTTTTTCACTGTTCCATAGGAAAGCATTGGGATGCAATGTTAAGTTTAATAAATGTTATCTCCACCTAAGAAAGCGCTACAAATAAAATTGTTGGTCTTTTCAAACACTTATTGTAAGCCGAATTTACTGGTGAAATCGGATTTATAATAAACAATTGGAAAGTTGATTTTTAAAAAGTTACCTTTGGCTTGCTTGAAGTAGGGGTGGGTGGAATGTTTCATTCCACCTGGGGAATTGGCCGAATTTTGCGACTCTGCATTACTCTTATAACGTGGAGTCACGGCCTAATTCCGCCAATTGCCACATTGCGGATATTTTCCTGCGAGGCTTCAGCATTGTGAGCGAGATTCTGGCATCCTCTAGCGCAATGTGTAATGCAGGCAATCATGAGTGGTCATGGTCAGAGGGCTGCTTCTCGAGTAGAATTGCTGTCACTCAAGTAGATTTTCATCACCAATGGCAGCCTAAAGCAACTCAAATGGACCCGTATTATTGCGCAAAGTCTCCTTGACGCTTATTTTTCACCACTGTGAGCTCGACCAGCGTTAAATTGCAGCGTGAGCAGCGCAACATGCATATTTTTTGTTCATTAGTGGAACTCCACAGAATCTCGCCCAGTTTTCATGTAACTCTGCGGAATTCCGCAGAGTCAAATTCAACGAGTTCCGCCCAACCCCACCTGAATGCTAAATCTGCGTCTTTGCCCTCCAGCTTCTGCCAGCCAGTAATTAGCATTTGAATAGGCATGAATGAGGTGTGAACTTGCTCCCCGGAGCAAACAAAAGGATGACCTGAAGGGACAGAAATGACCCATCTGTACCTGATACAACATGCACGGGAGGATCCTCCTTCACATAAAAATGCCACTTCCTTCTTGAATGTCAAATCCTGCTTGACAGGTCTGCTTCAGTTTTCAGTCATCAGTTGTGGAGCACTTCACAGAGGCCTCCACTGTCGCCGGTAAATGTTAGCTGAACTTCTATTACCCCCGCAGCCAGTCAGGCCCCAGCCTCAGTGGGACTCTTTTTGACATTACAGTGTCACCGCCTGCTTGACAGGCCTTCTGGGTTTACATATAACATTTGGAGTACATTTCAAAGGGCAAATGCCGGACGCCAAAACACTTCTTGGGTACCCACTATCTGCTTGCTGATGAACTTAGCTTTGCCCTACCAGACTTCTCTCTTTGATTGATTTGGGGGTACAGGGACTACCTAAAACTGGACTTTATTCTTAGATGTGGGAAGACACTAAGATCAATATAGTACACTGCTGTTGGACCTGGCCACTTGGCAGGGTCACGTCCAAACTTTTTACCTCACACCCTCCTGTTTTTCTGAATTTGTTTTTATTGGTATTAGGACTCTGTGCACTTCACCACTTCTAACTCATTGGTACAGTGCGTTTACTCTCTCTCTAAAACATTATGAAATTGGCTTACAACTGAATGGCATATTTAATTTACCTCTATGTTCCTAGTATATGGTACTACATTTACCTAGGGCCTGTACATTAAATGCTACTAGTAGGCCTGCAACACTCATTGTGCTACCCACTCAAGTAGCACTTTAAAACATGACTCAGGGGTGCCGTTGCAGCCGGTAGTTCAGTTTCGAACTGCCATTTCAAACTTGTCAAATAAACCTTTTGCCAGACTTAAACCTTCCTTTCTTATACAGATAAGTCATCCCAAAGGTGGGCTCTGAAGGCTCATAGTGCAGAGTACATTGTATTTAAAAAAGTAGGACTTGTGTGTTTATGTTTTACATGTCCTGGTAGCGAAAATCTCCCAACGTTGTTTGTTTTTCACTACTGTAAGGCCTATTACTCACATTGGCTACCACTAGGTTACGTTATTACTTTTAAAAAGTGCTAAATTTGTATTGGGAGCAGGTATACATGTCATGTTTAGACCCAAATTAACTCTAATGTAAAATCCACTCAAATGGCAAAGTTGGATTTTAAGTCACAATTCTCTCGAAATGCCACTTTCAGGAGGATAGTAACACAACAGTGGGAAACCCAAAATACCCTTAAAGGCTTGGGCAGATAAACTATTGATAGGTAATGATGCCTACAAGAGATTGCATTCATTAATCTCAGTTAAAAATTATACAGATTAATTATTCATGTGTTGATCCCCAAATAGTGGCTGAACCTTGTGCCAATCTAAGCATAAGTCACAATGATTAATGTATGACACATTTTTCAGACACGGGTATATCTTATTTTCTCAAAAGTACACAATTTTAATGTGAACAGAAATATAAAGGGTACGATCAAAAGCAATATAACATCATGATAGAGGGTGCATAAAGGAACTTACAAATCAATGATGTGATCATCTATTCCATACAGTATACAGTAAGGAAATGAATCTAACACAATAGAAAACAGATCCTCAGTAGCTAAACTTGCTGGGGAAATAGATGTAATAGTCGACGTTTTGGTCTGTTATGGCAATATCATCCGTAAGACCATCTTCAGGATAACAATCAAATATTAAAAGCGACCCTTGGATCATATTCACTGAGATCAATCAGGTGCCAAGGAAAAGGCCTAATATATAGACTCCCGAATTCGTACAAAAGGAGATCTTAAGGCCTGCGTAACTGAGTTGCACGGCAGAAGTGAAGTTGCCAGTTATTACCAAGTTTTTTTTGTACTAAATTATAAAAAGGATAAGGAAAGCAACTGCCGTCATTTAATTACGAGGCAGTAGTGTAAGTTCGAGTTGTGGTAACCTGCGGTCGGTTGAAGAATCCTCCACACTCTTTCCATACGGATCAGCAATTCCTTATTCTCACAGATAACCGATCGCACAGCGACTTGACACGATCTGAAAGATTTGTCATACATTAATCATTGTGACTTATGCTTAGATTGTCTCACGGTTCAGCCACCATTTGGGGGTCAACACGTGAATAATTAATCTGTATAACGTTTAACTGAGATTAATGAATGAAATCCCTTGTAGGCATCATTACCTATCAATACTTTCAGAAGGATGGCATGATGGCATTTTCTTCACCTAACCTAACCATTGGTGCCTTATGCCAGTATCCTTGGGCGCATGAATGGCTTCTCCCAGACAGTGACATAAAGGGGACTAGGGGTAGCAGGATGGGCCACCCCGCTAGGTTGGCTGGGGGCAGAGCAGAGTCCGGCCCCATTTTACACTTCAAAGTGGCGGTCTCCCGAACACACAAAGGAACCTGGCAATAACGTTTTGCCACCCCAGACTTCTTGGAGGATTGACAGAGGAAGGGAGGAACTTTTCAGACCAGATGTAGGGGTAGGACAAGGTATCACCAGGTGAAAGTATTGGACCCTCAGAACAACCCTTCAACAACCCTCAGTACACTCCTGGACCAGCGGAAGACTTCAGAAGGACTGCCTTGCCACCGCGGACTGCTTTACCGATACCAAATGGACTGTCTTGCTGCTTGAAGGAGAACTGGACCATCTCTTTGAACCCCGGACCACCGAAATGACTCCAACGGCTAATAGGCTGGTCTTCTGTGTTGGCTACAGGGGCATAACAAGCTACTGAGGGCTTGAACCCTGCTGCTGGCCTCTGTTGGAATGAGTCCTAACCCCCAACGTTTTGCCCCCAGACCTGGATCCTTGTTAGTGGTGTTTCTGGTACTTCTCCAAAAGCTGGCACTTAGAAAATTGTTCTACAAAAACTTCCTGAAGAACCGACTGAAGACTGGGACCTACCTGCCAGATGATCTACCCAAGGTGCATTGCCGGTTTGACAGACTTTGCGGTAGCTCCTGCGAAGTTCTTCTCTGCAGCAGCAAATCCTGTTCAGCTGGACCCCCTGGCGAAGGCATCCATCCTTGCAGAGCTCTCTTTGGCTATAGCCTGCAGCTTTGTCCCACTGCAGATTTTCAACTTCCAAAAAGTGGTCCGAGTCCGAAGACAAAAATCTTCCCTGGCTGGAGGACATTCAGCTCCCCATTGATGATGATGACCTCTTTGTCCTGGAAATCAAGCTTTTCCCACTCTAAGGGTTTTCCCGCCATCATCACCAGCATCACGGAGAATATGTCCAGTGGCCCCGGTGTCAACGACTCGTCCTCATCACAGCTTGCTACCTTGCCCCACTGAACTTACCTTCTCCAAGACTATTTTTCAAAAGGTTTCGAAGTCAGAAGTTTAGCCGAGACCCAGCCCAGTCACCTCTCGTATTAGGAGTGGGTGGAATTCGGAAAGTTTGATTCTGTGGAATCAAGAGGAATTACATCAAATACCACCAGATTCCATGGAATTCTGCTACGGGGTGGAATGGGCATTTGGAACTAGTTTCTTAGCACAAACTGCACCCTTCCATCAAAAAATGCATGAAAAAATGCATTTCATCTAAAAAAAATAGCACGGCTAGTGGTTTCTATACACAGCGGGAAGAGGAAGCAGTCCCCCTATATATATAAACCACTGCATATCACTCTGCGCTCTTACATGCTCTGCTGTGATGAAAACTCTTAATCCCTGCAGAGTATGTAAGGGCGCTCAGGGGTATGCACTTGGGACCCCATTCATAAATAACCTCCACACTCATTGTGGAGGCTCCACCGGCATGTCATACTCTCTGCATTTGTGGTGAAATCTCCACCAGGGAAGGCTCCTCCGCTAAGCCGGAGAGGCGTCGCCCCACTACTCGGTGAGCAGTAGTTAAAGGAAAAGTAAAATGAGAAGAACCATGTTTATTATCAGTTTAGTTTTCTGTTTCCTGGTGTGGGCGAGGCTGGACTGCCAGGGCAGGGGCCAGGAGGAGTGGTTGCCCACTCTAAAGTGCACCTCTTGGGCCAACCATAACATTCATGCGCACTTTGATTATTCTGCACCCAAGCTGCATTACAGCCTAGGTGCAGAATATGCCAAGGCCACCATTCCCGTCTGAGCGCCGAACCATGTCGCTCAGACCAATCACAACGCTGCGTTGCAGCATTGTCATTCTCTAGGGGAGTCAGGAAGGAACCTGGGTGCTTCCTGGTTCCCGCTTCCCAGGAGCAAAAGGCGGTGGCGGCGAGCGGACCGAAAGGCAGCGGCCGGCAGGGTGACCGGCCTGAAGGTAAGTGATTTAATTTTTTTTATATTAATTTGCAGCCCCCTCCCCGCCACCCCCGATAAATAGCGGCTGCCACTGATCCCCGCAATGCCAATTCTCATTGTGGAGATTCCACCATGAGTGCAGCTCTTCTGCCACAAGTGCGGAGGCTCTCTGTAAATCAGGCCCTCCTTTCTAAACACGTCGGCAAAAGGGAGCCGTCCCTCTCGTGCTGGAGACGGCCACTTTGAAGTGTAAAATGGGGCAGGGCACAGCTCCGCAGCAAAGGGAGGCAGTTCCTCTTTGTTTAAAACCCACTGCATAATTTAAAGTAGTTAATCAGTAATTCTGCATTACAAGAGTAACACAGAACTAACAGATTCCTCCGATTCCGCTGCTAGAATTTAAAACTCCTCCTAGGCCTACCTTGTATCGGACCCACGCTCCATCGTGGTCAACCTTAACGTTTGTCTTTGACCCGGTCTTACATGACCAGATATCTGCAGTATGCGCTTCGATATTTTAGGTGCTAGATTTCAAGAAAAACTTACAAAATGTATAACTCCTGTTCCACTGATTGGATTTAATTTGTTTTGGTGCCATTTCACTTGATAAAATTGTATCTATTTTTCTAAATTGGTGTGGGATTGTTCTCTGTTGAGTTTTCACTTTATTAGTATCTGTGTACTGCATAAATACTGCGCCTCTAGGTGGAGCCTGACAGCTTTGTGCAAAGATAACAGAGGCTTAAGCACAGGTTAATTTAGTGACTTTCGTGGTTCACCCTGACAAGGACTGTGGTTGTTGCCTGAGTGGGGTTGCCACCCCCCTCAACCAATAACCCTATATCTTACAGCTGTCATAAGGTAAATACATCTTCATTTGAATATTGGAGACTGGGTGTGAGCTTCCCTGGAATTTACTCTTGATAACACCCCACGCGTAAATATCGCACCGTACTTCAATCATTGTTTGCTTCTGTCAGTTCAAGTTGTTCGTTCAGTTTAAAAGCACAGCCAGGTGCAGTTTTCATCAATGTTTCTAGAATGTTCTCCGAACTGCTTAAACTGTGTTTACCTTCAATTAGATTGAAGTTTTTAGAGCAGTGTTTAGAGATAAAAACTAAAGGGCTTACTTACACTGTTCGCTGTTCGGCCATCGTTTGCAGGGCTTCATTTGTAAAAGAATGATTGCCGGCGCTCCTTCCCTCGTGGTCAATATCTGATGAGGAAAAATAAGTGCTGGTCACCAGCAACCACCGGCTCAAATTAAGCACTTGACCTTTTTATTCTTTCCAGACTGCCTCTGATGACCGACATCACAAGCTCCCCGGAAATGCTCCAAGTGTGCAAACACCACAGCGGGCTGGTTAGAGGGCACGCCCTAAATACGCCATCGCCCATCGTAAATGGGGGCTATCCGTCACCAGACTATGGAGTCTCTGAAGGATGCTGTCAGTCAGCTCTTTATAGACTTAGAAACAGAATGTGCGGGAAAGGGTCTATCGACACCTCGTTCCTGCAGTCCCCCATGACTGAGGTCCTTCCATTCCTCCACACGTCTGTGGTGTGGGTGTGAAGGTGAATACATGTGTCGGAAGCCATGTTCTCTGTGACTGGTTGTAGCTCAGGATTGGGGTTCTGTCACCCAGTGGTCATGTACCTGTCCCTTCAGACATCCTGTGTCTATGCTGGGAGGATTGCTCTGGATGGACCTTTCCAGGGAAATATACAACTGACCAGTAAGAAATGACCTGCTCCTGGGGTGTAGGGGCAGCGCTTGCTGTAATACACATCCTCGTGGCCACGCGCTGTCCGTTCCTCCTTGTTGTGCTGGGAGCTGCCTGGAAACAGACACCTTGTGCCAGAGATTCTGGTCGGTGTCTTTCTCATTCCTTTTCAGTGTAGGGTGCAGGGTAGCAGGTGCATGGCATTGGTTGTGGTAAGACCTGCTTTTTCAGGGTGCTGACCCTTCTCATTACCTCTGCCTCTGGCCATAGCTCCCAGTTTTTTAAATCTTTGTATTTCTAACATGAGAACCTGTCTGGCTGGCGCCAGAGCGCTGCGCAAGGGGCGAGCCATGCTGGGAGGTAGCAGGTTGTATTTGCAGGCCCGCTTCATGAGCTCCTCAGACGGGGTGCAGCTTTTGCACTGACCTCTTGGCTTTAGCCACACATTAAAAATTCCCCTGGTCCATGGGTGCTTGAGGGAGGGCCACTGGCAGTGCTTTCAAAGAGGTTACTTATGTCTGGCCAACATGTTTCTTTCCCTCAGGGTCTCTTGGCGACTTCATCAGGACCAGAGGACGACCTGATCGCCCAAAGGTACACCGCAGCCCTGCATAACATAAACCTGAGAGAAAGGGTGGCGTCAAGGAAAAGCAGCACCCGATTCAAATACTAATCCATCAGCGCCAAGCTGCTTCAAACCAGGAAAGCTTTTGCAATGATCACCTGCCCACTGAAGTGACCGCCTAGCAGTGGTTCAAGGCAATCTACTTGATGGCCACCTGCAGACGTCATCCTGTATCCATTAAAGGCGTGCAGACCCTGCATTACGCACGATTAGAACATTGGAATGTGCTCCATGCTCCATGCTTCTTCGGGCCGGTAAAGGCCCGCAGAGCAACATTCCAATGTTTTACAAAAGCCTCTCGAAGCTCGAGGGGATTTAAATCCCCTCGAGCTTCGAGAAGCCTTTGATTAATTTGTTAGAACATTCTGCCCTCTAGTGGCAGAATGTTCTAATAGCCTTATAGCCCTTCGTAGCAGGGCTATATACCGCTATTAAAGTCCCGCTGCTTTTGTTAAAGTCCCTCGCCTTCTGCTCGGGCCTTTAACGCTGCAGCCGTCCTTTAATAGCCGGTAGGGCTATAAGGCTATATTAGAACATTGGAATGTTGGTAGCTCCATTGAAAACAATGGAGCGCTCCGGGCTTATAATGGCTGTTATAAGCCCGGAGCACCATCATTCCAATGTGTCTTTGTTCACAGCTCTGGCTGTGAACAAAGACTTCAGGGAGCCTGAGGGGATTTGAATCCCCTCGCGCTCCCTGAAGGCTTTGTTTTGTTAGAACATTCTGCCCTCTAGTGGCAGAATGTTCTAATAGCCTTATAGCCCTTCGTAGCAGGGCTATACCGGCTTTTAAAGTCCCTCTGCTTTGTTAAAGTCCCTCGCCTTCGGCTCGGGCCTTTAACGCTGCAGCGGGCCTTTAACAGCCGGTATAGCCCGCTACGGCGGGCTATAAGGCTATAATATACGCCGAACACCGTTCCGTGGGCCAGAGCGCATCAGTGACTTTGGTATCCTGGCTTATCATACGCTTGTGTCTAGTTAGAAATAGAAATGGACCCACACCTTATCACACCAGCAACATTGATGGCCCCAGACCCAGCTGTCCGGTGCTGCTGCACCGCTCTTCTTCCTCCCTGTGTTTTTTCGGAGTGCTTCTCCTGATTTTGCCTCGTAGTTTACTGCTTTTTCCTTTCTTCCCTCCCATTTTTCGGAGTGCTTTCTCCTGCTTTTGCCTCACTTTTACTGCTTTCTCTATCCTATCCCCCTGTTTTTCTGAGTGCTTTCTCCTGCTCTTTCCTCATTTTTACTGCTTTGTCCTTCCTTTCACCCTGTTTTTCAGAGTTCCTTCTCCTGCTTTACCCTCGTTTTCTACTTATTTCTCCTACTGTTCCCCCTTTTTCCGGAGTATTTTCTCCTGCTCTTCCCTAATTTTTACTGTTTTCTCCATCCTTTCCCTGTTTTTCTGAGTGTTTTCTCATGATTTTGCCTTGTTTTTTTACTGGTTTCTCCTTCCTCTCCCCTTTATTTTTGAGTGTTTTCTCCTGCTTTTGCCTCATTTTTACTACTTTCTCCTTCCACTCCCCTTGTTTCTGGGTGCTTTTTCCAGCTTTTGCCTCATTTTTTACTGCTTTTGCCTTCCTTTTCCACGTTTTTCTGAGTGCTTTCCCCTGCTTTTGTCTCGTATTTTACTGTTTTCTCCTTCCTTTCCCCGTTGTTCTGAGAGTCTTCTCATGCTTTTGTTTAGTTTTTGCTGCTTGCTCCATCCTTTCGCCCTTTTATTCTAAGTGCTTTTTCCTGCTCTTCCCTCCTTTTTACTGCTTTCTTCCTTTCCCCCTGTTTTCCTGAGTGCTTTCTCCTGCTTTCCCCTTGTTTTTACTACTTTCTCCTTCCTTCCCCCAGTTTTTCTGAGTGCTTTGTCCCATATTTTAGCTTTCCTCCTTCCTTTCCCTCTGTTTTCCTGAGTGCTTTCTTCTGGTCTTTCCTTGTTTTTTTGTTTTTTTTTAAAACAGATTTTATTCTCAAATTGCACATATGTCGCAGAGCCCTGTACCCCAGAGGCAGCTGCAGTATCAGATTGCACATAAGCAAGAAAGCAACTGACCTTTTCAAAGGAACAACCAAAACACCAAACATAGTACGATGATTAGGATATTAAAACCCCCCTCAACTCCTCCCCCCCTGAGTTGCGCAAAGTCCACTGAGACCAGTCCATAAGCAGGCAATAAAGGACTAGAAAAAAAAAATCCAACGGAAAGCAGAAAAAACAAAAGCAACCTTAGTGCACACACACCCCTGGCTACCCCCTAATCCCCCTGTGCCATATCCAACCGACCGGGCCCCCCCTCACTCCACTGGGAAATCGTCTACAGCAATGGGAGGCTCCATCCACAAACCCCTATAATCCGCCCACCGCTTCCATAGTTTATAGTGCTGATGTGGACATCCCCTGGCAACAAAGATTGGCTGTTCCAGCCCCATGCAAAAGTCCAGGCCATTTTTCAAGGTGGCCACGGAGGGGGCCCATGCATCCTTCCACATCTTGGCTATATCGAGTTTCGCCAATGTAAGGCCAGTTGCATAAGATGCCTTTTATATACATTGCCCCCAATCCCCTCCATAATATGAAGCAGGGTGAACTGTGGTGTACGTGGGAGTGCCCACCCCAAAACCTCCGTCAGACATTAAAATACCCCCCTCCAGAATCAATCAAGTGATGGATATTGCCAAACTTTGTGCAGAAATATGCCCTCCTCCCGACCACACCGAAGACATTCCGGGGAAGCAATCAATCCCGCCCGCCACAGTCAAACCCGAGTAAAATAGACCCGGTGTAGGTATTTAAATTGAATGAGGCGGAGACGCATCGCTATGGCCGCTCCCAGGGGGGCGGCTAGGGCCTCCCTCCAGTCTTCCTCTTCCAGCGTACCCACATCCACCTCCCACACCCCCGAAGTTTCTGAAGCGTGGGAGAGCAGTGGGTGACTAGGGACTGATAGATTCAGGAGATCTTCTTGGTCTCCAGATCTCCCATAAAGTCCTTCGCCTCCAGCGGGCTAAATTCTGGGAGAGATTCCAGGCCCTCCAGACTGGGGGAGAGTGCATGGCGGAGCTGGAGGTACTGGAAGAACTGGGACCGGGGCATGCAAAATTCCCCCTGCAAATCCCGAAAGGACTTGAGGGACCCACCCCGCACGACATCCCCCCAGGGTTGAGATGCCTATAGCATCCCATCCCCGAAAGCCCTGCAGGGCCGCCAGGTCAGGCAGGCGCCCATTATGCCACAGAGGAGTATCTCGGGTCAGGGTGTTTCAGCACCCCATGCGTCTCAGTGACTGCCGCCAGATTTGAGATACTACCTGCGTCACCGGTGGCAGCGCCCCCCACAATGGCGCTGAATATAGAATAGTGTGTAAAGTGTGAGGCCCCATGAGGCGTCGCTCCAGGGCATACGCCTGGTCTCCCCTATTCCCATACCACCACTCATTAGGAGCCAATAGGTGCGAGGCCTGGTAGTATGAAAGGATATCCGAGGTCGCGAGTCCCAGCACAGAATTCACCAGCCGGAATCATCTAGATGCAATCGGGTATAGGTGGTTCTGTAGCTGATATAGCAAACGAGGGAGCGCAACCATCTTAAAAATTGCAGATCTGCTGTATATTGTCAAGGGCATGTGTGACCAGGTCTTTATGTCCGCACAAACACGCTCCCAAACCGGTGCCAAGTTTCACTCCCACGAGATGGCCTGCACATCCGACAGTAATACCCCCAGGTACGTGAGGCCCCTCACCGCCACCTAAAGCGCAGACGCCCACGTGTCCACTCTCACCCGAGCTCCCATAACCCACAGTGTGGATTTACGGGGGTTCATGTATAGCCCGGACCTTTCCTCGAATATTTGCATGATCCGCAGAAGTCGTGGCCCCAATCTATCCAATGCCGTAAGGAAAAAAAGGACATCATCCGCATATAATGCGATCCTGTCGGACAAACCCGGGGCCCACTCAAAACCCCTAATCTGTGCATCAACGTGCACCCAGACCGCCAATGGCTCCATGGCTAGGGCGAATAAATATGGCGACAGGGGGCACCCCTGTTTGGTGCCTCATCTACTAGGGAAACTGGACGAAACCGCTCCTGCCACCCGTACCGACGCTGTCAAATCGGTATAGAGGAGCATCATATACGACAAAAAGCGTAGGCCAAAATTAAGTGTTGGGTCCAGGCGCCTTCCCTGAATTGAGCTCTCCCAGAGCCCTGCCCAACTCCTCGTCCGACAGGGGGAGCTCCAGTTGTTGACATGTCTCATCCGACACTGCTTTGGATGGGAGATCCGCTATGAATTTGTCAACTATAGCCTCCGACAGGCACTCCCGAGGAGCGTAAAGATCCGCATAATATGTGGTGAAGCTCTCCGCTATAGCCATAGGGTCTGTCAGCAGCGCCCCACCCTCATCTAGCACACCCGGAAGGGCCCGGGGATGCAGAGTGCCCTGGCAGACCCGATGTAGCATCTTACCCAACTTGTACCCCACAAACATATCCTGCTACGCGTTGCCAGCCAGACCTGCCGGGCCTCATCCATCAGGAGAGAAGCATAGGACTGCTGCGCCAGGAGCAGCTGTCACACCGCCGGCTTCTCACCTGCCTCTTAGCTCCGACGCTCGAGCGCTTCCACTTCCGCTTCAGCCCGAACCAACACTTCGCAAAGCTTTTCACCGGCCGCAACACACCAGGCTATGTCCACCCCATGTAGAGTAGGCTTCAGAGCCTCCCACAGTGTCTCAGCACCGGAAACTGACCCCTCGTTGATGACAAGATAATTAGCGATCACCTCCCTTATGTGTATCCCGTATTTGTAATTCTGCAAATTCCACACCGAGAGGCGCCAGCGGAAGGGTTGCTGCCCATCTGCAGCTCAACGGATACCGGAGAGTGATCCGAAAGCCCCCGGGGGAGAATCTCAGCTGCCACCACCTTGGTAACCATCGCCCGAGGGACAAACACATAGTCAATCCTAGAGAATGACTTGTGAAGAGCCGAGAGGTATGTAACCTCCCTCCTGTCCCCATGCATGCGCCGCCATGTGTCAACTCAGTCGAGGCTTGTCACCAAAGAGTGCAATTTCGTTGGCTGACTGCCACCTAGGCCCCCACCAACCCTGCTCCTGTCTTTGCCCACGTCCATTACGTTATTCCAATCTCCACCCACCACCGAGGCCACATCCGGCATGTCAGCCCATAACGTAAGCAACCGCTCCACCAAAGACCACTGTAGGGTGGGGGGGCATACACACAACCCAACACTAGGGGGTCCTCCCCGACCGTGCCCCGAATAAGTATGTATCGTCCCTGTGTATCAACCCATTGTTGCTCATGTACGTATGGGACTCTGCGGTGGATTAGAATCGCTACACCCCTGGAGCACTGTGTGAACCCAGCGTGGAAAACCTGCTGAAAGCCATAGCGTTGCAGACACAGGACCTTGGAACCCATCAGATGAGTTTCCTGCTAGAAGAGGATATGAGCTCTGGCCCTCTTTGCCTGACGAAGAACAGCCCCCGTTTAATTTTGTCCAAGACCCCGCGTACATTCCAACTGACGATGCCAAGAGTACCCGGGGACACCTGACCACCTACAGACCGACTAGCCATCGGGCAACAGGCATTGCCATAACGCGAATGAGGGACCCCAGCGGTGTGTGTGTGTATCGTGGTGGACCCAGTGTGGAGGCGCAACTCATACCCCAAAACAATCCCCCCCCATAACAAACCCCCCACCCCATACCTCAAGAACACTGAAGAACCTGTCATGGCAGGAGTGGCACCTAGCCCCCAACGGGGGGACGAGGGCCTCCCCTGCCAATGGATCCCCAACTTACAGCCCATTTCTTCCGTGCCTGCCCCCCACAAGTACCAGACAGGTGGGGATTCAGCCCACATAAAGACCCCGTCCATCCAGGTAAGTCAAACATTCACACAGTCCAAATAGAAGAACACCCCGGCACCATCTTGTTGACAGAAGTTAAGGATCCAGTGGTCGATGCCTGGAAGCAGAGTCCCCCCGGGAAGAGGCCCCGCAGGACAGAGAGCACCTCTGGGATCGAGATCTTCTGTTCCCCCTCCGGCGCGGCCCTTGGGAACTGTTCGACGGCACCTCACTCGATGATGAGTCAGATGCCAGCTCAGGCGACGTGTGCACCCGCACCCGCACAGTTTCATCCGTCCATTTGAACACCTCCGGGTTGTCAAAGAAGTGGGTGCGGGACTGGAACACCAAACGCAGGCGAGCCGGGAGCAATAGGGCATACGGGAGCTTGAGGTCTCTCAATCTGGCTTTCGCTGCCATGAACGATTGGCGTTGATGCTGCACTAGCCGCGTACACTCCATGAATACATCATACTGTGATTGTCATAAAGCAAAGGTTCTTTGGCTCGGGCCTGCTTCAGTATGGAGTCGCGGTCAAGATAATTCAAGAGTCTCGCAATCACCAGCTGTGGGCGAGCCCCCACGGGTGGTTTCTGAATGAGCGCTCTATGGGCCCACTCCACGACGAAGCACCAGGACATGGCGTCAGGAGGGAGCCAGCTTTCCAGCCATTGTGTGAGGAAACGTTCCATATTACCATTCTCGCAGCCCTCCGGAAATCCAACAAAGCGCAGGTTGTTGCGCCGGGCTCGCCCCTCAGCATCCTCAACCCGGAGCGCCAGGCCCTTCTGGACATTTTCCAAAGCTTGCCACCACCTGCTTCAGGACCATGACATCATCTTCTACCCCTGAAATGCGGGTCTCCGCCTCAGTGATGTGGGACACTGCATTCCGCAGATCCTGTCTTAGCAACATAACGTCCAAGCCCACACCACCAATTTTGGCATCAAGCATGTCTCTGGATTGGGTGATTGCCGCCATCAGAGCTGCATTGTCCGGCATGTCCTCCTGGTGGCTCCCCGTGGAGTCGGTGCCGCTCCCGGGCCGGTGAAATTATCTATCCGCCCATGTTTCGTGGATCTGCCGCCGCTCTTGTCCCTCGTCATGGCTATCTTCAACAGGCTCTTCGCAGAGTCGGACCAAGCTGAACCAGTCGCCGGCACGGGATCCCCCTCAGGCACACGGCAGGCCAGTCCCTCACAGGAAGGCACCCCCGGTCCGGGGCCCGCAATCCACTAGTGGAGGCCACGACAGGCAGGGGGCCCCCCCACCAACAGTATAAGTGAGGGCAAGCCGATTGCTAGCACGATCTCACTGCCAGGCAATGCGGGGGGCACCCCCTCCCCTCCAGCGCTCCAAGACACCCAAACTGCTTGGCCCAACCGTTGACGCTGTCCCCAGGACCCCCACGGCCCGTCCGGCCACCGATGACAGCCCTCCTGGGGTGGAGAGGTGGATACGGAGCTGGCCTCTAGCTCTCACTCTCCCCCCCCCCCGCGGCCCGAGACAGCCGCCAAACTTGTACCCCGCCTCTAGGGTCGGGGAGAGGGAGCTCCACCAACGCAGGCAGGCCAGTGACCACTCCTCGGGCCCACTCGCACCCAAGGCGCCCGCTACTGACCAAGTACTCAGTGATCCTCAAGGGGCCCTGAATCTCCCCTCTTAGCAGCTGTGCCGCCACGCCGGGCCACCCGCCAGCCGTGAACTCACCACAGGGCGTCTGTCAAGTTGGGGCAAGGCCTATCTCTGCGCTGACAGGCTGACCACAGCCCCTCCAGCCGCTGCCAGTAGTAATCCCTGGAGGAGGGGGGAACCCAAGAAGGGTGAACAAAGGCGTGGAGGCAGAACGTTAATCCCCTCAGGAACCCCCCAACGCGGCTCGATCCAGCCGCCGATCCCCCGGCCGCCGACGCCACCTACCACCCGGCCGCCGGATTCCCTTGTGGCGGGCACTCCCGTGCTCAGGGCTCACAGTCTCGAGCCTCCGCCCCAGTCCTGGTGCCTCGTTGCTCCCCTCCTCCCGACTCCTCACCAGTGGCACCGCTGAGTCCCCGGGGGCCGATCCGCCCCGCAAATACCGCCTTGATCGCTGGGCGCATTGGACAGTGTACAGCACCCGCAAGCTCGGGTGGATAGCCCACGCAGCGCTCACAGCTCCCCGGGCGTGCCAAACTCCACGCCCCGGCTCCGCCGTCCGCATCCAGGCCGCTCCTCGTGGACTCGCAAGCTCCAGCCCCCAACTGCTCCAGGCGCCGCCACCTCTCGTTGGACCGCCGCAGCAGGTAAAGAGTTCCGAGATGCCCCTCCAGGACTGCACAAGGGTCCGAGGGAATCAGGATATAGGTAGGATTATTATCGGGCTGGACGGAGCAGTCTAGCACACGTCCGCCATGATGGCCTGCTAATCCACCCCCCCTTTCCTTGTTTTTACTGATTTCTCCTTCCTTCCCTCTGTTTTTCTGAGTGCTTTCTCCTGCTTTTGCCTCGTGTTTTTTACTGCTTTCTTCTTCATCTCCCCCTTGTTTCGGAGTGCTTTCTCCAGCTTTTGCCTCATTTTTACTGCTTTTCCCTTCCTCTCCCCTTGTTTCTGAGTGCTTTTTCCAGCTTTTGCATCATTTTAACTGCTTTCTCCTTCCTTTCCCCTTGTTTCTGAGAGTGCGCAGTCAAAGTATCAAATTTGTAATATCGACCTACACTAATATCGAGTTTTTAATATCGTAGGGACAGAATATCGAAGTCAAGAATATCGTTGAACAGAATATCGACCTTAAGGTAAGTAATATCAATTTTTTAAATATCGAAGTAATTAATATCGAAGTAAATATTATCGTTAGCCAAAATATAGTTGTAAATAATGTCGATTTATTTTTTTAGTGTTATGTATTTAAGTATGTATTTTATATGTATGTTTAACATTTTTTTAAAAAGTTTTTAAATATTTAGAAAATAGTCATTATTTTTAAAATAAATTTTGTGTTTTAGTATCAGAGTGGGTTGTGGATTTATAGGGGAATAGGGTGGAAAGTAATTTAATTATAATTAGTTAATTAATGTGTTTTTATTTATTGTTATTGATTGTTAATTTATTGTTAATTAATTATTAATTGGTAATAAATTTATATTAATTGGTTAATCTACAGTTATAAATAATGTTTTATTAATTTTTATTTATTGGTAATTATGTTTTTGTAAATTAATTATTAATGGGTACTTAATTTTAAATAATTGATTAATTGATAATTACATTATTTATGTTATTTTTAATGTGTAGCGGGTTGTGGGTTTATAGGGAAATGAGGTGGGAAGTAATTGAAATATAATTAATTAGTTAATATGTGTTTATTTATTGTTATTGATTAATGTTTTGATAATTAATTATTAATTTGTATCAATTGGTTCTTTTAAAATTATAATATTTATAATTAATTATTATGTTTTATTTATTTATTGTTATTGTTAATTATTTCATTGCAAAGTAAAATTAATTGGTTATTAATTTGTATTAATTGATTAATTGATAATTAAAGTAATTGTGTTATTTTTTATGTGTAGCGCGTTGTGTGTTTATAGGGGAATAGGGTGGGAAGTAATTTAATGTTAATTAAGTAAATATTAATTTAATTTAATAGGCATTTATTAATAATTATTTTTAAATATAATTATTACTATTTTATTAAGTATGTTAATTTAACCCCTACGCTATCTTACATTTTCCCTACTGTTGCACTCACTGAAGTGGGAATAGCCATTTTTACGCCTCCACTATCCAACACTTTCCCTACTGTTGCACTCACTGGAGTGGGAAAAGTTATTTTTTGTCCTCCGCTATCCAACACTTTCCCTACTGTTACACTCTCTGGAGTGGGAATAGTAATTTTTACCCCTACGCTATCCAACAGTTTTCCTACTGTTGCAGTAACTAGATTTAGAATAGTAATTTTATTTCCTCTGCTATCTAATATTTTTTGTATTATTTTAGCTAATGTACTGTATAATTTTTTTTTTTTTAATAATTTTTTTTATTAACAAAAAAAGGGAACAAAACGGTCACTTCACATTTTTAGGTCATTGGGGTTACAGTGGTTCAGCCGTTGATCATAGGACAGTCCTGTAATGCCATATGTTACAAGAGAATAAAAGAAAACATGTTCATGATTATAATGTCAGTGGGATAACATTTCTTCAAGGGGCGAAGAGATTGGGGGCTCACAGATATTACCTCGATACACATTCCAGGGAGACCAGATCATCACCCAGCCCTTGGGGCAACCTCTCGAAACATATACTGTCTTCTCCTGCAGCATGCACCAGTCCATATCCCTCTTCCATGCCCCAAGCTGTGGCGGTGCCTCCGCCCCCCACAGGCGGGCAATGTTACGTTTTGCCACTGCAAGCCCCAGTGTTGCCCACTTTTTGCCCTTTGCCGGCACGTCCGTGGGCTCCCAGATATTTAAGAGGCATCGTTTAACTTCGGGCCGCAAACTAACCCCCCACACCTCACTTATACAGTCATGTATCTTGTATAATTAATTTTAAAAAAGATTCAAAATAATTGTATTTTTTTAAATTTGTTACATATATTTATTTTAATTTTATTTATAGTATTGTTTTATGTGTATAGATGTATTTATAATTTATAAAAATATTAGCAAATTATAAGTTATTAAAATAAATATTAAAACATAGTAATAAGTAAGTATATATATTATATATTATATGTGTATGTTTAATGTATTTTTAAATGATATATATTATTTATACGTTTTTAAGCATTTTAAATTTTTTTAACTATATTTCTTTTAATTATATGTATTTTTTACTTTATTTTACATTAGTTTTTTAACTTAAATAAATAACGATATTCTTAACAACAATATTTTTGACATCGATATTTTTTTCTCTCGATATTTTTGTACTCACCATAATGTAGATAGGATGTCGACATTCTTGACTTCGATATTTTTGCAGCGATATTTTTGTAGGTCGATATTGTGACCTACAATATTTAGTCAGTGATTCCTTTCTGAGTGCTTTCTGCAGCTTTTGCTTAATTTTTACTGCTTTCTCCTTCCTTCCCTCTGTTTTTCTGAGTGCTTTCGCCTGCTTTTGCCTCTTTTTTTTACTGCTTTCTCCTTCCTCTCCCCTTTATTTCTGAGTGTTTTCTCCTGCTTTTGCCTCATTTTTACTGCTTTCTCCTTCCTCTCTCCCTTGTTTCTGAGTAATTTCTCGAGCTTTTGCCTAATTTTTACTGCTTTCTCCTTCCTCTCCCCTTGTTTCTGAGTGCTTTATCCAGCTTGTGCCTCATTTGTACTGCTTTCTCCTTCCTCTCCCCTTGTTTCTGAGTGCTTTCTCCAGCTTTTGCCTAGTTTTTAACTGCTTTCTCCTTCCTCTCGCCCTCGTTTATGAGTGCTTTATCCAGCTTGTGCCTCATTTTTACTGCTTTCTCCTTCCTCTCGCCCTCGTTTCTGAGTGCTTTCTCCTGCTTTTGCCTAGTTTTTCACTGCTTTCTCCTTCCTCTCCCCCTCGTTTCTGAGTGCTTTCTCCTGCTTTTGCCTAGTTTTTCACTGCTTTCTCCTTCCTCTCCCCCTCGTTTCTGAGTGCTTTCTCCTGCTTTTGCCTAGTTTTTTATTGCTTTCTCCTTCCTCTCCCCCTTGTTGCTGAGTGCTTTCTCCTGCTATTGCCTCATTTTTACTGCTTTCTCCTTGCTCTCCCCCTTGTTTCTGAGTGCTTTATCCTGCTTTTGCCTAGTTTTTCACTGCTTTCTCCTTCCTCTCCCCCTCGTTTCTGAGTGCTTTCTCCTGCTTTTGCCTAGTTTTTTCACTGCTTTCTCCTTCCCCTCCCCTCGGTTCTTAGTGTTTTCTCTGGCTTTTGCCTAGTTTTTTACTGCTTTCTCCTTCCTCTCCCCCTTGTTTCTGAGTGCTTTCTCCTGCTTTTGCCTAGTTTTTCACTGATTTCTCCTTCCTCTCCCCTTGTTTCTGAGTGCTTTCTCCAGCTTTTGCCTCATTTTTACTGCTTTCTCTTTCCTTTCCCCTTGTTTCTTAGTGCTTTCTCTGGCCTTTGCCTAGTTTTTCACTGCTTTCTCCTTCCTCTCCCCTTGTTTCTGAGTGCTTTCTCCTACTTTTGCCTCACTTTTACTGCTTTCTCCTTCCTCCTTGTTTCTAAGTTCTTTCTCTTGCTTTTGCCTAGTTTTTCACTGCTTTCTCTGCAAAGCAGCTAACAAGCAACACCAGTGCCTTGAGACCTTAAAGGGTGACTTGATGTGCTTTATAAATCCTGATTGATTGATTGATTGATAAATGTCAGGAAATAGAGAGAACATGGAGCCAGACACCCCGCATGCATGCATTGTGCAGGAATAGGACACTTTACCGTGCACACTTTTACTCCGCGTGCCATTACCCTGAAGTTTTTACACTGCAAAATCTTTAACAATGCAGGGCTTTACAACGCAATCCATTACAACGCATGCCCCATTACAACACAATTTACTATTCCAACTCCAGGGGGGTGTTACTTTTGGGAATGCATTGTAATAAGGTGCGTTGTAAATCCCTGCATTGTAAAAGATTTTGCGGTGTAAAAACTGTGGGTGTAATGGCATGCGGAGTAACGCATGCGGAGTAACGCATGCGTGGTAAAGGATGTTTCCCATTGTGCATGGAATATCTCAAAGTAATAACTTTTTTTACAGGTGGGTGCATTTACAAAAGATGAGAAGAGGCAGGGCAGAGTCACATACATGTGGAGAAAGGAGGCTTAATGAACACTGTCAGTTTAGCTGCTCATGTCCCAGGATCAGAACCAAAATATATGTGGACACCAGCTAAAGCGGGTAAAATAACTAGTGTGTGAATAATGCTGCTGGGCGGGACTCCATACTGGGGGAACCAAAATGCACCACATGCTGGCAAGGGCGGGCTACAATTGCAAGTGTGTGACCCATACTGCTGGGCCAACAGCTGTGCTAGGGCTGAAAGGAACAAGAAGAGATGAACACAGTGGGTGCACCTGCTTCCTAGGACAAACATATCTCCATGCCGGCCATCATAACTCTAGATGTATGGATGATTGTACCTATGGAAGAGCGTTCAGTAGGGGTTACACAATGGCACAGCTTGGGTAAGTCCTTTCCTGGAGTGGGACAAACCAAAGCCTTTGAGCATGTATTCCCACCCAGGACCCATGAAGGAAAAAAGTCCAAACAGATGTTTCTAGGTGTGCCCTAAATTTCAGTAGCGCTATTGGTGCCCTCTCATTTGGTCTGAATGTAGCCAGGGGAGAGATTAAAGTTTAGGCATATGGTAAGGACGTAGGGGGGGATGAGGGATGGAACATATAAGGCATACATGCTACTGTAGTGTGTACAGCCTACTGAAGCACAAATATTCACTCCTAACATTTGTCCCATGAGGCATCATATGTGGGTCTTGTTTCATGAGATTGAGGCCCCTTTTATTAATTATGATTGTAGTATTACCTATGGTCAAGGCTTTTTAGATCCTGGTGCGACCACCTTTCAACATAATATGCTTTGCAGCTTTGGTTAGCTGACAAACTTTGCACCCTCGGCAGAGGTAAGGACCTGAAACTGCAGCCCCCTAGGTATCGAGAAGGTCATCTTTAAAATTTTGAGTTTGTTAAATGCAAACCATGGAGGTGGTATGCAGTAGGGTCTGATATTCAGTATGTTTCAGTTATTTCTAATGACGTTCAATATCTGATTAGATAGTGGGTCAAATGTCATCACCACGGTGATGTGTTGTTGTTTGATCCTGGGGGCATTCAATACCCTCCTCCAGTATGACCTATGGGAGAGGTGTTTGAGCAATTCTGGTGATATCTGAGAAACTGGACCCCTGGAAGATTGTCCGTCAGAGCCCTAGGATGGTAGCACGCATAAAGAAGGGAGTTCTTATCTGTGCATTTTTGAGGAAGTGAAGCACACAGAGGGCTCCCTTTTACCACTAAGCCAAGGCCTAGAAGGTGACAGAGCTACAGCTCATCCATTCCAATTCTTCAATTTGTGCTTCAGTTTCAGTCCATTTACAGAGCATCTCATTAATGTACCTCTTTCAATGTGAGACTTGACCCCGGTATGGGTTGGAAACATGGTAGATGTCTTTGCTTTCTAACATCCCTACATAAATACAGGATAAGCTAGGAGAAAAGGCAGCACTCATCAAAGTGCAGGACACTTGTAGATATAGTTGGTCTTGGAATTTGAAGAAATTCCTATTCAGGGCTATCTCAAGGCACTGCAAGACAAAGTTCTGGACTGTGTCATAAATCCACTCCTGGTTGTGCAGAGCTCTTGTAGGAGGGATGTTGTTGTAGAGTGACTATATCTAGAGTTACCAATAGCTGGTTTGTTCTGCTGATTTCCAAATCCTGTAACAGACTTCAAAACATCTGTAGGGTCTTTACGATAGCTGGGTTGTGTGATCATAGGTTCCTTGTGGAAAAAGTCACAGAATTGAGAGAGAGGTTCGAGGACTGCTTTGATGCCTGATACTATGGGTCTACCTGGTGGTGGTCTTTGGGACATATGTGTTTTTCGTATGATGTAGAACACTGGTACACATTGGTTGGTATTTAGTACAAATTCTCCTTCCTTACTGGTGATCCAGTCCTTCTGTTCAGCCTCTTGTACCATCGATGTTATCTAAGAGACAAGTTCTAGCATAGTTCCTTCTTGAGAGGGATATAAAGCTCTTTCTTCCTGACACTCAATAATCTGAGCGCTTCATCTTCATAGTCACTAGAATTGAGAATGACTATAGCACCAGCCTTGTCTGCAGGTTTAATTATCTTGCTATTGTCTGTAGACCTTAGATCGAATGTCTTTCCTCCTTCGTTATATTCTGGAAGCTGTAGGGTTGAATCTTTCCGATGTTGGTGACCTTATCAAGCACAAATGTTCAAACTTAGTAAAGCTCAGGTCTGATTACTGCAGAACTAGACGTAAAGTTGGATGCTTTACACAAGTTGGATGGAAAAAATCCACGGTGGATCCTATGGCTTATCCTGAAAGATCTTGAGCAGTTTAGTTTTTCGCATGGTTTCCTGGAATTCAAATTGAAGTCTAAATTGATCAAGAACAAGACAGGGTATGAATCCTATACCTTCATTGAGGTCTTTGCTTTCAGATCTCAGTGAGTGAGGTGTCCAGTAGATTTACTATGATTGATGGAATGGTGGCTGGCTCCTCCCTTCGCTCTTGGTGAATCTGGAGAAATATAATTCCCATTGCCTTAGTTGGCAGGCCCCTTTCTCACACTTGTTGTCTTCCACCTTTTTTGTTGTTGCAATGAGTCTGTCCTAAAAGAGAATAGAAGAGATATCCCAGCTTATTATCAGGTTGTTGATTTTGAGTAGCAAAATGCACACTTGGTCCCGTTGATGTTAAGGGTTAATTATCAATGATAACCACTTCACTACAGGTGTTGTCAAAGGTCCAATTTTGCACTTTTCTCACTCACTAACAGTCTGTGCTGATTTCTTTCATTGTACGAACGTGCAGTTTGATACGCCCCCTAAATTCTTGAAAACTAAGAATGATACGCCACCTGCTTGGAAAAACCGAAAGGAGGTATTCCAAATTATCCAAATTAAGGTAGCCTTCACTGTTTAGGGCATGAAGGACAGGGAATCTTTAGAACTCTACTCAAGGTAGACCTGCCGGAAGGGGAGGATGAGTCTGATTAGCATGAGGAGACGCTGATTAGTTTGGAAGGTTACTTTAGAATAACAACAAGCATCACAGTTGATTACGCTAAATTGCACCCTTGTCTTCTTCCTAGAATTTAGCGCCGATGGTCCTTTATTTACCTGCTAAAAGTGATGGAGGGGAAGAAACACTTCATAACAATACATTAATATATCATACCTGAAAGGACCACAGACTCCAACTTTGGGGTTGTCAATTTATTATAAAGCCAAGAATAATAAGATGTGTACACATCTCAAAATCAACATATATAGGGATATAGAAAAATCAATACAGAGTCGATTCTACGAATATAAGTGATTCAGCATAAAAGGAAGATAATAGTAAATTCCAAAATCAGAATACAGCTCAAAATGGATGCAGAGTCCAAATCTCTTTTCATTGAAAATAAATCAAATCTGTCCCTACGCTAGACTAAAAGCAGATGCTATCTAATATCCTTCCATCAATTCCCAAAGATGTTGACTTCCTAAGAAGTACTTGCGTCAAATGGGTTAAAGTGCTTAAGGCTAGGAGCGAATTCTAAGATGCTCCCTTCTCTCCGAAAGCTAGCAGAAGTCTGAGGTCTCTGTCCCTGCGCATCATACAGCATAGAATTCGATTGTTACTGAGTCATTCTAGTAAAACTTTCCATTGCAACTTTTTCTATGCGGCGAATACATGATCTCTTAATTAATTTTCTTTGTTCACCAAGTCGACCTTGGCTCCCAGGCCAGCCAGACACGAAAGGCGTCCTGCCTTCTCGCATCCAACTGTCTTCAAAGCATTCCTTGTATCTTCTCCAATCTGAAAATAACGAGTTGGCATTCTGACAGCTGTAATAGGATGAGAACACTGCTATTTATTGAAAACAACATGCATTAAATTATTTATTTCTCGAGAAACCAAGGAGGTGCAAAAACAACTACAGTCTTAGGCCTAAGAACTCGGGCAACTTAAATCAAACACAGTTACATTATGGTGTCGATTCCGATCCTGTAAAACCCGGGTACAAATGGTCGGACGGAACGTTTTTTCCGTCCGACTGGTACCCGGGAAAAACACCTTACAAACTCGCAAGTACGATTTGCACAGAAATACCATTACCGCCCGAGTCGGAAAAAACACCGACCGGCAAAATCTTTACATACAAATCTCTTTCGGGACGGCGCACATGCGACGTCCGGACGGAGTCAGGCAGCGTTTCACGGACCAGCAAGTACGATCCGTGCCGACGTCACTCCGCACGCAGCAGGTTTTACGGGAGTCAAAAACTGCCGGGAAAGTGAGGACGCCGCGAACAAGGAGCCCCGGCACGCCAGGGACAGCGATGGACCCCAACCTACGCGTCATCCCGGCCCTCATAGCCTACCACCTCATATTCAGAAACCGACGCAGATGCCGCAGAAGGTCAGAACAACCCCCAGGGGCAAAGGGGGGGGTGTGTGTGTGCAAGGGCCAGGAATCATAACCCACACCCCACAAATAACTACAACATCATGCACAGCAATTGCCACTATGGAATGGTCACTTCGGGGGGCATGTCCACCAATCCCACGTCCCGCCACAATGGAAGTGGACGTGGACGCGTACCCGTCACCACCACAATGGTGGTACGGCACATACCACGCCCACCCCTACGTCACACCAACTACGCCGGTACGGCCTGTACCCACGTCCCAAAGGCATGGGTACGGGCCGCACCCCCAAAGTTGGGGTGCCCTAGGGGTACGGCCCCACCCAGGCTATCAGCGCGTGGGTACGGCACATACCACGCCCACCCCTACGTCACACCAACTATGCCGGTACGGCCTGTACCCACGTCCCAAAGGCATGGGTACGGGCCGCACCCCCAAAGTCAGGGTGCCCTAGGGGTACGGGCCCCACCCAGGCCATCAGCGTGTGGGTACGGCTCGTAACACGACAGTGGACAGATACATAGGGATGTGTGCCTATCACTCCCAGCAGTGCCCAAACATATGAGGGGTGGGTGCCTATCACTCCCAGCAGTGCCCAGACATATGAGGGGTGGGTGCCTATCACTCCCAGCAGTGCCCAGACATATGAGGGGTGGGTGCAGAGGACTCCCAGCAGTGGACAGAGACATGGGGGGTGTACATCATTATCAGATGACCACAGCTCCATGGGTGAATGTACGTATCCCTAACTTAGGACAATGATGATAGTGCCATAACAACACATCACTGACAGCAGTGTCCCACTCCCAGGAGGAAGGAGGTCTTACACCCACTGCATGACACACCACATGTGGGTGTGAGGACAAATAACACATGCATACCCACCCCTGGCAGATGCAGCACAATACACACACTGAGATCATGCCACAAGACTGCACCCTCATGTCAAACACCACTAAACAATGAGACCCAAAGGGAACACACACTGTCACGCACATTCCACGAATGACAGGAATGTACAGGTGCCGGGGCAGCCAACAAGTCGTTGCCCCCCATGGAAGTGAAAGGGTGGAGTACACACAGATACAATGCCCACAATTGTCAGGCAGGTGCCCAAATACCCTGCAGAACACGTAACACATGTGTGTGAGGCAGGGAGTACACACATGCAAAGTGCGGAAAAGGGAAAATGTCCACATGAAGTCATGTCAATATACGCCATACACAAGTACAGTGCCCACCAAGGATGCCACAAACGATGCAGGTGGAGACATTGCAGAGCATGCATGGCCAAAGTCGAAGGGATGTGTCACACACCGAGGCAATGTTCACACAGCTCAGCACAACAATTGGGAAACACCCTGCAGGGAAGATGACAGGTGCCACAGAGGAAGGAACACACCTTGGGACAATATCACCATGCAGTAAGAGCTAACATGACCTACGAATATATGCAGACACCGTGTGACGGCATGCAGATACCAGGGTCCACCTCATGAGCAGGACACAACAACATTTACCAGACACCCAACACATCATCACCACCCCAACTCAGGGAGCAGCAGCACCAGCAGCAACAGCAGAACAGAAATAGTGTGCAAACGATAAAATAACAACCACATTCAGCATCTCGAAGAAAAGTAGCCACAGTACACCATTCCACAAGCCCATAGGCCACACCAGATGCGAAGTCCCGGGGGGGGGACACGTAGGGACGCGTCTCCCCAGGCTCGCCTGCACAGTACACTGTACCATATCATCCACAGAAGGGGGGGCATCATGTGGGGGGAAGAACCAGGCACCGCAGGGACAGGAGGGGCACGGGTAGGTGTCGTGGGTGCAGGGACGGACGACCCCACCACAGGGGGTGCGGTGCCTGGCACGAAGGAGACATGTTTGGCGTACCACAAACTCCCCTCAGAACCCAGAACCCCACATCCGACTAGCTAAGTGTCCCATTCGATATCCGAGGTTGGGCCCGGCGGTCCCAATGTATAGACAAGCCAGAACAAGCGACTCACAACATCCTCAGGAATGGTGGGAGTCAGACATACCTGTTCGTCATGATTCACAGATCAGTCCACAACAGAATAGACACAGACAAGGTAAAGTTTAATGAGTACATTCAATGAACCTCGCGTCCTAAGATGCAGGACTGTGGCCAACATAAGCAGACAAATGGTTATGGCCAGAAACATCAGCATTGTTGCAATATCATAGACATTGAAAGGAGCAATCATAAGAAACTGACAGTGGAAATAGCAACCTTCCTGTCGCCAGTAAACTAATAGTAGTATCATTCGACTAATAGCAGGTCCCTAAGCTAGAACAGGGGACCCCCCACCGTGCAGATCAGCTCAGTGGAATCACATCACAGGATCATCTAGTCCCATCTCCTGCAAAAGTCCACCATCACAATGAAACGAAAACGTGCTGCACTGCAATATGGCATGCACTCGTCTATCAGGTATCTGCAGCTGCATGCATGTAATGGCTTACTAGTGCGACGATCAACCTGCACATAACAACATGCACCGTCTAGTCACCCTGACTGTGTGTGTACACAATGCACAGTATAAGCTCGCTGCTCACTGTGAAGGATGTCAATCAACAGACAGTCCTCATGTGAAGTAAACTTGAGTAGGCATTTCAAAAGTAATAACACGCAACCACAGTGTCGCATGCAAAAGCAGAAAAAGTGTCAAGATGGCTTACTAACAACTAACGCGGTGGTGCCAACTTAGCATTGTACATAGGGAGATAGGAATCGTCACTACACCCCCCCTTGTTCGTATCACTAACCACTAGGGGCGCTAATTCGAGAACGCAGAGTTCAAGTTTGACAGAACGGAACCAAGGGCATGAACTGGAAGTCCATAGAAGGGAAGCGAAAAAGTCAGAAAATAAATGTCAATCATGAACGATCTTGAAGGGCAATTAACCATGTAAAAGGGGAGAAACATATCACATCGACGGATGCACCATGAAATGAGCAGGGCTAAAGTTAATCCATCAAGGCATAGGCACTATAAGTTGCAACACCTTCCAAGAGGAAATCATCTGCACGTTCCGAAAAATTGTCTGCCATCCAGTTCAGCAGGGGGAAAGAACACACGTGTTCCTCAACAATCGGGCCATCCAGTACAATTTGGGGACAACAGGTGGGGACATCAAGATAACTTCTGGATAAGAAATAATTTGCTGCTGTTTCGATGTCCCAATTCCCTAGGACTCCATGTGCTGCAGCACAGGCCATGACACTGACGCCAGAACAGTCCAACTCATGAGCCACTAAGGGGCTCATCAGTCCATCAAAATCCGGGTCAGGAGGCACCGAGTTAGACATGCACAAATCCAGAGCCCATTCGAATGGACAATCTAGGCAATGAAACACAGGTTGCACGCAGGTAAAGAAGGGAAACCGGAAGGACAATCCATAGGCACTGCTTAAGGTCGCCAGCGGCAGAGTGCTGTATAATTCAAGCATCATGTTCCGAAAATGGAGCAGCCGGTGCATGCTGTCTTGTGACGCAAGTTGTAAAGCCACAGCGTAGTACGCAGATCAATTATGGCACCACAGCTACGAGGGCGAGAAGCAAAGGGACACCTCCGAAGACGGTAGACAAAATCGAATGATGAAATGCGGGGATCACACCAAACAGAGTTTGGAAGGAGGTCACGAGGCCGGAGCTCACAATGTAGAAAAAAACAAGCCAGGCAACCTGTTGACGAGGCATGAAAGATAGTCTGAATCCGAGTCCCAAATATGTAGTGGGAGAACAGTGTTAAAAAGCGCTTGCACCTCTGTGCGCGTGTGATCTACGTGAAGGCCAAATGTTTCTCGGGATGAAGTCAACACGACTTGTTTTTGAGACAATGGAGCCCTTATACTGCTCATCTTGTTGAACTCCGCTTTCAAGGTTGTATTGGAAGGCCAGATGGATACATCGAGCCGGCCATGCAGGGGTGGGAAAAGGTCGAAATGACAGAAAACCACTCGTAGTGATACAGTCACGATGTCTGGAATTGCCGGAAGCATCCCACAGCAAGCTTCAGCATTGAATAGCACATAATTACCGTTAGCAAGCTGCGCACAAGACGGGGTCATGACTGGCACACGAATCCCTATCAGAATACAACCTACATTATGAGCGTGCATGTAACAAGCACCATGCAATTGAATGTGCCTACACACCACAGAATGATCCGGAGTGGAAGTGCACCCTTCACCTCTTAAATACACCTCCTTGCCGTCTCTCACGCACCTGTTGTCGCCTAGCACGGACACAAGGGACCCGAGCAACTGGGAGGGCGGTGATGAGAATGGAGGGTGTGGCGAGGGATGGAGTGCTGCTTTCAGCACTGGGAGCAGCCTCCACCCCCTGTGGGAGCTCAGCCTCGGACCCGTCAGCGTCATAGTGGGTATTGGGACTGGACAGGTCCTCCAACTCACTCCCCTCGGCCTCCGTGCCACTTGCTGTGCCAGACTCCCCAGCACTGTTGGACCCGGTGCTGGCTACCTCCCCCACGCCCGTGCCAGTGTCTCCCTCGGTTTCCCCCGACGATGCTGTGGCCAAGGTGAAGAGGCAGGAAATGACCAGACACCTGTATAAATATGACACATGAGTCCAATCTACATAGGACACAGCGTATAGCATGAACGGCAACATGAGTGACATCTACAATACTACAAACATATGTAGGCCCTGCACCACACAGTTGGTTTACCCACCATGCCACTGGGAAACAATGGGGAGCATGACACAACAGCAAATGACTTGTTCTAAATCGATACAGAGGAGCTACTCACTGGGGACAGTTGAGCACTGCATCACTGGCATGGCACAGTCACCTACACCCGCAACTGTCCCCCGATGCCAGGGACACGGATAATGACACCTCACATGTAACTACCGGCGTTGCACGTTGTGACTATGTCATGTGAGTATCATGAGCTAGCTGTATTAGTTCTGTGACATGCATCTGCATTTGCTGCATCCAACATGTGTGTGCGTGTCGATGGGCATGGCACACTATTACGCACACCAGGCCACATGTGGAATCAGACGTAACGGGTGTATGTATGCATCGCACATGGACTTGCGAGACAAGGACATATCTGCGTAGTCTCAATGTATGTGTCATCATACCTGACATGTACCCCTTCATGGCAAGGTGTGTGGACTGTCCTGTTTCAAGGACATGCGACCTGTGCCTCTAGTGTCCCGCAACCGGTCTGTGTGATAATACATCCTTCTTATGCACATATGTGGATGTCTGTCACTCCTGTAATGCGTCAGCCTCTTCACTTACACTGGCCCACAGCTAGTTCCATGTCATGTCATGTTGACTTTGCGCACCCACGTGTGTAGCTGACTGTTGTTAGGGGTGTCACCTGGCTGGCATACGTGTCCTGGATGCATTGCACAGTACAGACTCTGTATGTAGCATATGTGTATTAGCTGTTGAACATGTGCTCAGTCCATTGTCAGTGGTGTAGTGCTGTACTCAATCTTCGTTATTCCTTCCAAATTTCTGCAAGGCTCCGCCTCTCCCCCGACCAATACCAGACTTGGCTGCCATGAGGGAACGTGACTGTATACGCCGCTACCGCTTCTCCCAACCGTTGATTGACGACTTGACCACAAGGCTCGAGCCACACCTCCAACCGCTACACAGGTATCCTACTGCACTGACACCCAAGATGAAGGTGATGGCAGCCCTACATTTCTTTGCCACGGGTACGTTTCAATTGACCATAGCTGATGTAGGTGGCATGTCCCAGACCATGTTCAGCCGTGTCCTGCATGATGTGTTAGAGGCCATGTTGGTACACCTGGATGAATTTATACATTTCCCGACTCGTGAGCAGTTGACAGGTGTCAAGGGTGAGTTCTATGCCCTGGGAGGGATGCCCCATGTCATTGGGGCCATTGATGGGACACATGTGGCTTTGGTGCCACCACGCGCACAGGAGGTAGCCTTCCGTAACCGCAAGCATTACCACTCCATCAATGCCCTTGTGGTATGTCTTGCTAACATGATGATATCCCATGTCTGTTCACGTTTTCCAGGATCAGCACACGATGCCTACATCATGAGGCGTAGCATGTGTCCTGAAATGATGCTGCAGCTGCGCAACGAACGTGCATGTCTTGTTGGTGGGTATAATCTGTTAGTCCTGTATTTAGCCGTTTCTTCATATCTTACTGCTTCTCCTGACCCACTTCTGTCCATGATGTTTCCATGTAGGGGACGCTGGCTATCCCAACATGCCATGACTGATGACGCCTCTCCGCAACCCCAGAACAGCCGCAGAACACCCGTATAACGACATCCATGGGCAGACGAGGCGCGTGATTGAGAGGACGTTTGGATTCCTGAAGAGCAGATTCCGGTGCCTCCACAAGACCGGCTGCGCCCTCCCATATGCCCTGGTGAAGGTCTGCAAAATCTTCCTTGTGTGCTGCATGCTGCACAACATGGCAGTGGAGAAGGCCGTCCTTTTTTTTTTATTTTGGTATCTAACCTTTTAAAATATGGCTCAATTAAAAACCTTTGGCTTCTTGGACGAGGAGTTTGCGCTACTTGTAGGAACTAGTAGTCCCTTTTGTAATAGTTCCAAAGATAGTATACACAATAATGAAGATATAAGGAAATTAATAGATCTTAAGAAGAAGTTAAAACGAATGGAAGCACACGGAGAATTAATGTTGGAATATTTAAAAGCAGGTATTATTCCGACTGGTCTCCGTGTCCGTAACATCCCAGGGCTATTCGTTCACCACAAACTATTTTTAGAAAAGTGGAGTATGATAGCCAATAGGTGTTCAAGAGACTTAATGATATTGATAATTGAAACAGCTAAAGAACTCGCTGCTTCAGTTAAAACAGAGCTAGATGAACTAGAAGAAAAAATTAAAAGAATTAACAGTATGGATGAAGCTAAGAAAAAATTAGAGGATTCCAATAAAGAGTTAGAATCCTTCGCTAACTATCTAAATAAACGTAAAAGCGACAAGTTCATGAAGGATAAGAGATTTTATTCATTAGAGAACACCTATCCTTATCTGGGAGAAAACTTCTACAAACAAAACCATTATTTAGATGAAAATAGATCTAAGCAACAACGAGTAACTACATTTTCCAATACTTCAGAATCAGAAGGTGAAGGTAGTGCTACATATTATGAACCCGAAGAGAATTATAACTCTTTTGCAGCAAAACAAAATACGCCACAAACTTTTTTAGCCAACCGAGGGCCACGCAGAGGCCGATCGAGAGTAAGATTTCAATCCCAGAACAGAGGCAATTTTCAGCCCCAACACCTTCAACATCATCAGCGGCAGGATGCTCAATATCTGTTGGAAACACGCAACAGACAATATTGGAAACAGGGGATATAATCCCCATATTCAATTTATCTTCACATAATCTAGACAGACATAGTGTTAATTTGTTATCTAAAGGACTATCTTACGTACCTCATGCCCATGCTAATAAATTTGAATTATACCAAGATATTATTTCATTTTTTCGGAAAATAAGATTAAAAATTTTTTTTGAGCATGATATCAATACAAACTCTGATTATGCTACCACTAGATCTCTAGCCCTTCCATCCACCTTTTGTCCTTCCCTTGAACAATTAGGACCTGAAGTAGCAGCATTTGAACTAGTTGTTTTACAGAGGTTAGAACAAGCTCTGCATTTTATTCCAAAACCACTATATAATCTCGATAGAGATGAATTTTTAGCATTGCATTCTTTAGCTCAAAAAAAGGATCTGATTATAAAAAGCTGCGACAAAGGAGGCGGAATAGTAGTCGTTAATACTCATGATTATGAGCACAAAATGGCTACCATGCTTAATGATAATAATTTTTATTCTAAGATATCGTCTAATCCTTCAGCTACAATATCTAAAAAGATTCAAACTTTAAGTCATCATGCTTTAATAGCAGGTGAAATTACCAACAAAGAATATGATTTTTTAAATTTTAATAAAAATAAAATAGCGTGTATTTATGGATTGCCAAAAATACATAAAAACACTAAGGATCCTCCCTATAGACCAATAGTTTCCACGATTGGAACGATTACTGAACCATTATCTAAATTTATTGATTCTCAATTACGTCCCTATATTCCTAAAATTACATCTTATATTAAGGATACTAGTGAAATGATCAATAAAGTAGAAAATATTAGATTCAACCCCTATAGAGACATTTTAGTGACCCTAGATATAGAATCACTGTATAGCAACATCCCGTTAGATGGAGCTATGAAAGCTACAGACTGGTTCATTGATGAATTTGCCATACCGTGTCCTAAAGCATTTATTCTTGCTTGTCTTGATATAGTACTTACTGAAAATATCTTTGAATTTGGAGATAATTTATTTCGGCAAGTGAAAGGCGTCAGTATGGGTGCATCGGTTGCACCATCAATAGCTAATATCTATATGGCTGCCTTTGAATCTAAATTCATATATAATGAAATTGCACCATTCTTTGAGTCTATTTCCGTCTGGTCCAGATATATAGATGATATCTTTTTTATCTGGACCGACGGAGTAGACTCTCTATCTGAATTTTTAGTATGGCTCAATGCTGCAGATATAAACTTGAGATTTACAGCTAAAAAAAATACAGAAAAAGTAGAATTCTTGGATATTATAATAAGACACGCACAAGGCAAGTTAGAAGTAGACCTTTTTGTAAAACCAACAGCAAGGAATACTTTGTTACATTTTAATAGTTTTCATCCGCGTAGCCAGAAACAGAGTATTCCGTTCTCTCAATTTTTAAGAGTACAAAGAAACTGCACTAATTTGAAGGATTTTGATAGGCAGGCAACTGATATGAGAAAGAAATTTTTAGACAGAGGATATCCCCACCGGCTGGTAAGGGACTCCTATAAACGTGCAAAATTTTATGATCGGGACCATCTCCTGAGATCTAGAGATAATAGTGAAAATACTCAACTTGTATGTATTACAAGACACTCAACCTTGGATTCTAAAGTGAAACAAATCATTAATGCCAATTGGCATATTTTAAATAGTAACCCTGAACGTCAAAAACTAGCAAAACCTTTGTTCGCCCACAGACGTAACAAGAATATCAAGGATCTAATTGTCCATTCTAGGTTTGACAAAAAGACACGTAGTCCTGCTTTCACTCAAAAATCCATTGATAGCAACAGGCCTATTAAAGGAACAGTTAAATGTTCTTCTTGTAAATCGTGTGACTCAATTTTGGGTGGAGAAACCTTTGTTCACAATGGTTTCACCATACAAGCAGCAGAGATGTGGAACTGTAGAACTCAAAATACTGTTTACTTCATCCTCTGTCCATGTAACCTTGGATATGTTGGAGAAACGTCCAGAGCTATCCATACTAGGATTACTGAACACCGCTCTGCTATAAGGACAGCTAAACTCATAGCACCTTTAGTTAAGCACTTCATTGAAATGAATCACAAACCTGAGGATCTCCGATGGAGAATTTTGGAAAAAATCAGAACCCCCAATAACAAGGGTGGCAAAAAAATACGCAAAAAACGTGAAGTTTTTTGGATCTTTTCTCTTAACACTTTTAAAAAAGGATTGAACAGTGAGATACCTTGGGAGAATGCCATCACTTAACTATCTTTTGATCAATCCGTGTAGTGAGAGAATTGATTATTATTATGTTTTAAAACATTTTTTCTTATCGAATACTTTCTTGTTCGATTAAGAACTATTCGACTCTATCAGTCCTTCGCTCTGTCGATTTATTCGAATGTAGTAATCATCTTTATAATGTACTATTAGATTTCTCTAATGTATTGTTCCTTGGTTTCCGGTCATGAAAATCATTATCTGGTTTCCAATTAACCATATTAATAATAATTAAAATGTATCTGATTTATTTGTTCTAGTTTTCCAAATCATGTTTGAATCTTAATCAATAAAATATTCTTATACATTCTTGGCCTTACATCGCACCCAAGAAACAATAAAGTTAGTTGAGAAATCGGAATATCCAGGGGATTATTCCTCTTTCTATCTTGCTGGTCTCCTTACAACTACTGGATGGTTCTTCCCTGTAGAAACATGGCTGGACGTCCACATATAACAGTCTTCTTTCTATTTTCATTCGAATTTTTTCGTACCACTTTTTAATTAGTGATCCATGATTCTTTAGTCATCGGTTTAAAGGAAAAAATGGAAACGTATTTTCCTTTTTGTCTACCCTTATATTTCTATTTGTAAAGGTTCTTAAAAGATATAAATATGCTAGTAAGACACAGAATGTGATTTATCACGTGATTTCATTATAATAAAAAAATGAGGTATGTCATGTGACTCGTCACATGACTTACCATAGAGTATTTATCTTCATGGCCAGTTTAGATACTTTGTTATCCCGTTTTCAGCTGTGCGCGTAAAACGCTAGAGGCCATTTTCAGCCCGTCGAAAGCAGAATCAGGTAACTTTACCACTTAAATAGTACCCTTTCTACATAACTTATGTGGCAGAGAAAGTAGTCTTTATTATGGTATTCTACCTTTGAGAAACATAATTTTCTATTTCAGAAAAATCGCTTTTGAAATGCACATCTGAAACCAACTATATCGTAGTAACAGTGTATATCCCTACTACTGCGCTCTGTGAGGTATTATTAATTTATATATTGTTCCTTATATCTGTTTAGATAAACGAGGGTCAGTTATTTCAGTCTCTTTATAAAACCTTTCTTTTTTCTTTTTAGAAACCCTGCTTTAATCAATCCGAATTACCAGTGTTTTAAAAATAATATATATAAATACTGACTAGCGATCCCTTCCCAAATATAAGGTAATCTTATCTCGTTGTCTTTAAACTACGAATAGTAATATTATTAATCATAAACATCATCATCATTATAAAAATATGTTGTTGTGTTTTTTTAGGGTTTTCAATATATGCGCAGTACAATTAGGTTACATTTAGAAGAAAGACGTAATCCAAACTTGTGTAGAAGTAAGTCTTTCTATTTAAGTATATACCAACACCAAGTTCCGCATATATAGTGTGGGTTTAGTCGTACAATTATGGTTAAACACCATATATACACATATATGTATATAAATAAATAATTGATTAGGTTATTCTCGTACTTACAGCGATCATCCTAAGTGGAAAGAAAAAATCTGAATTGTAGTCTTTCTTTAAAAAGATCAACTAATTAAACTTGAAGTAAGTCCACTTCATAACATCGCTCACTCTGTCTTATCTATTTACTTTCTCTCTTTTTATCATTGTCCTTTACTTTCTCAGTTTTCCTTTAAAAGATTTACTATTTGAAATTTAAGTGTATTTATTTTAGAATACTGTTTATCTTGTTTTATTTGGTTTCTCTCTCTATCGTTCTCTTCTCTTTTTTCCATTTTCTATCTTTTTGATATTAAACCTACGATAAAATAGTTTTTTAGTTTTTTATATGTATTAGTTTAAATGAACATTCGAGATCACAGACACTATATCAAGATTTGAATAAAGTTGTCTATATAGGGAAATTGTTTTGTAAAAAGTTCTTATTAGACTTGTTTGCAAAATAGAGATTGAATTATAGAAAGAATGTTGATAACGTATAAACATTATATTGTTAATTATGATTATTTATATGTTTTTTTACCATTATAGATACTTATGTGGCTACTCCTGATGAAGGCGTTGTGAACGCCGAAACGCGCGTCGATTATTCTAACACTGCCACTTTTTATATTTATGTTATATTGTTTTTTACAATTGTTGAATCATCACTTTTAACTAAAATTGAATGTAATGTGTTATATAATTCCTTTTTTCATAAAATGAATAATGAAAAAATAAATCTTTTATATTCATAATTTTTTCTTGAACAAATTCTTTCTTGTTTCCCTATAAAGTAATACGATAGAATTCTATATATTGTACAAAGATTGCCTAGGAATATATTTCACCACACTAAAAGTGGAGAAGGCCGTGCCACTCATCCTGGATCCTGATAAGCAAGAGCATCCACCCGTGGAGGATGAAGGGCTTGGGCACGGGGCAAGTCAGGATGAGGACATCCGGAGTCAGCTGATCCTCAAGTTTTTCTCATGATGGTGAATCCCTGTGTCTGAGTGTGCACGCTTACTGCCTTGTGTGGCATGTGTTGAAATGTGTGTGTCGAGCTGACTGTGTGCCAAGTGACTTGAAGGTGTGTTCTGATGTGTCATACAAGTACAACAGCGTGTATGTTCTCAGGAGACTGCTGAAAATCATAGAAACGGACTTCATCTTAAATACCCTTTTTCTGGCCTCAAGCATACATTCCTAGGTTTTATGATACGGCCATATACAAGTGTACATTACAAAGAAAAGGCAGAGTCATGATGACCATCCCACATTCCAGTTCGGCCAGCCTACAATGATTTACACAGTAAGGTTCAGATCCCACATTTGATGTAAACAGATCCCCCAATAAACATGAGCATCTCCTGTTTTGGGAAACAAGTCATAAAGCAGGAACAGCCAGGTGCGAAAGAGATTAGCCAGGGGCTTGTGTAGGATGAAAGGGTTTTATGACGGGTCAGGCCCTGATGCTAATCACAGGTGGAGAGAGGAAGGTGAGCTCGTGAGACCAGTTTGACCTGGGGCAGCAGAGCCAGCTGCCCAGGTCACAGAGAAGTCAGAGGAGAAGCCCATGTACTGTGAGGCCCGTATTTGCTCCATTATAGCCTATGTGAGGGCAATGACAAGATGGCCACTGCTTCCAAAATGGAAACCGCGTAGCGAAGCAGAATAACGTGTACACAGTGCATTCATAGCTAGAACGATAAGTAAAGCACTCGTACATGCCGCATTTACCATTTGCGGTTCGCTAATACCAAGATAGACAGGGGTAGGGCCCTGTTCCCTACGCGGTCCCGAATATTAAAGTACGACAGACCCTCCTTTTGCCCTTACATAGGCAATCACTATACTCATCTTAATCCGAGTCTAGGTCAATGTTCACGAAGTCATGGAGATGTTGCTGTAGCATCATCCTATTACTTAGCTCGTCCCTCGATACAGGTTTCCTCACACATAAGGTAGCACAGAGGCCACATATCGCAGGAGCACACTGTATGCACAGACAGAACAGGAAAAGAATGGCTAAGATCATTCCAATGACCATTAGAACTTTCCAACCCCAGGCAGATATCAGTTCCCAGAACCACCCCACCAGTGACCAATCTCCCTTATCCACGTGTATGGATTCAGATATTTTATGGAGTTTGGAGATGGCCTGATACACTGTTGGAGCGTTATCTGGTATGAAAATGCAGCAACTGGATTGGATAACCTTGCATACCCCACCGCGGTCTGCAAGAATAACGTCTAGAACCATGCGGTTCTGCAAAGTCATAAGGCGATCCGCTTGGAGCTCAGCGGTCAGATTACCAAGGGCACCAGCCGTTACATTGACAGTGGATTCAACCACACGAGTCAGCTGTCTCAGGTTCCTACTATTGACCATAGGTCCCCAAAACGGCAGGAAACCCAAGAAGAAGTCTCCCGCTTCCTGACCCGCAGTGTCCTCCTTACTAATCACGCCTCTCACAACTCTGGTCTTGTGATAGTCAGAGGCGGCAGTAAATGTCGGCGGTAGCAGGTTCGCAATATAACATGTGCCCGAGAAATCAGGGGGCAACCATGTATATGCTCGGTCATTACAGATGAAATATGTACCCTTGGCAGTCAAAAACGCAGGGGAAAACTGTGACGGGAAAGTGTACGTTTCAGTACAGTCACTTCTTCCCAGTTGAGCTCTAGGATTCTGACCATTACCCTGTAAGCAGAACCGACCCATGTGGGGTACGACCCAGATTGGAGATGAGATTTTTCGCTGTCTTTCACCCAGACTAATACTATACCCCGTCGCGTTCCATCCTACATAAGGTCTCAGTTCTTCTTTGGGAATGGATGAGTATGCATCAATATCCCTACTCATATCGGCAATTCCTCTCACTAAGGCTTTATTATTTGTACCAGGTCTGATGGAACGCGGTTGTCGCGGGGAGTAAGCATCTAGAGCATAGAGGAACATGGTCTGGAATGCCCATGACGATCCATTATAACTATATGGCAGCACCAAATAAGGAATACCCTTGTTAATGGTATGTGGCATCAACCCACACACCCAGCAATTGGTCGTATTCATTACTAGTTGGTGCTGGTGCAAGAGCTGGATAAACGAGTTATTTACAAACTCCGATCGTCTGGTCTGTTCGTGCTCAGGCAAAGGGTGAAAAGAGTGAGAGGAGGCGGTAGAAAGAGGTATAGGCTGTTCAGTGGGTTCAATGGGCTTTTGAGCGGAGAAAAACACAAATCCTACAATAAACATTATGATACTACACAGTGTAAAAAGGCACAGAAATACGAAACATTTACTTTTTACAATTCTACACATCCTTGTTTTAAAGTTCATTTCCTCAATCGGTCTCTCCATCTTAAAAAACTCCATCCTCTACTCGGGCCGCTCGCGGCGGATGAGTTTCTTCTGCTAAGGAGTACGCCTGTCAGTCCAGGGAAACGCCCTAGACCAACCAGAACCGTTGACCTAACGTCTTCGGCTTGTACCCCAAAGTCTTGGCACCGCGACCCTGCGGCAGAACCCGGATGGTGGTTCGAAAAACAAAAATCAAGAAAGTCCTTTAGATGGGAGAGCAAAAAATGTCAAAAAGGAAATAGTAAGGAAATCTTTATTTGTCCATGGGCCTTGGTCTCAAATTATAGCGGGGACGGCCAGGTGCTGTTTGGTCTTGGAACAAAAGTTCAGGCTCAGTGGTGTCCAGTCGATTTGATGGTGGCACAGCTTCCTGCAGAATATTGTCACTCTCTTGGTCTGAAGCTGTGTCTTTTAGGCGTGCGTCACTGAATGGTACAAAACGAGGTACAGTGTCTGTCTCGGAGTCGGCGATACCCTCCTTGACCCACTGGTCATATGGCAGAGGCAAGGGGACTACTTTGCAGTGGGTACCATGGATCCAGTGCTTCCTCCCTTTTACTCGTACCGCTGATCTCGTCGACAGGAGCACAAGATGAGGGCCGATCCAGCGAGGCTCGTCGTTGCCCTTACGCTGGAAATTTCGGATTAGGACCCACGAGCCAGGGTTGATAGGGTGTCCAGGAGGTTCAGAAGCTTGGGGAAGAGTATCATGTACCTGTTGGTGCAAAACACGCAGTTTAACAGTCAAATCATACAGGTAATCGAGTAGTACTGGATGCTCTATCTCACTAAACTTTGTAGGCCTCGGTACACCCCATACGTTGGCCGGGCGGCCAAAGACTACTTCATAAGGACTAAGTCCCACTCGTGAGTGTACCGTCATTCTGGTGGACAGGAGTGCTAAAGGCAGAGCGTCAGGCCATTTAAGACCGGTGCTCGCCTGAATTTTGGCCAGCTTGAGCTTTAAGGCTCCATTGTAGCGTTCTACTAGTCCAGCTGATTGGGGGTGATTTGCAGCGTGGAACTTCTGCCTTATGCCTAAACCTTCACATACGTTCTTCATCACTTTACCCACAAACTCACTTCCATTATCACACCACACCATTCTTGGCATTCCAAACCTAGGGAAAAATTCCTTCACAAGGGCTTTGGCTGTGGATAGGGCAGTGTTATCTTTCAGAGGATAAGCCTCTATCCATTTTGAGAAAGCACAAACAACCACTAGTACATATTTTAGGTTGTTGCATCTTTCCATGTGAATAAAGTCCAGCTGCAAAACTTCGAATGGACATGATGGGGGTGCAAAGTGACCGGCTGGAGTTGGGGTTCCCCTACCAGGGTTGTACTTTAAGCATATCATACAATTCTTGACCACATTCTCTGCACACTTGGGAATCCCAGCATTCTGCCATACTGGAGCCAACAACTTACAAATACCTTTCGTACTGATATGTGCCATTCCATGTGCCATAGTAACCACTGGAAGCACATATGCATCAGGCAATAACCATCGCTTATGTTCTGTCAGATCAATCCAACAACCATTCTCATCCAACTTACCCATACTTTCTCTCCACTTGCTTAACTCTTTCTCTGTGGCTTCAGCCTGAAGGGACTTCACACTCTCTATTGTGTTCTCACACATCCCAACATCATTAACCCATCTTGCGGGGCCTGCAACATACATTCTAGTCTTCACATTCTGTGCTGTTTCTTTCGCGGTCTCATCAGCAAACGCATTCCCACGTCCAACATCATCTGTGACTTTCCTGTGCGCACTGCATTTCATGATCGCAACTTGCAAAGGTAGGGTCAGTGACTCAAGGAGATCATTCACCAACTTGCCATTCTGAATTTTAGCTCCATGCGACGTCAGGAACCCACGCTCTTTCCACAGTCGCCCAAAATTATGAGCCACGCCAAAGGCGTACTGGCTATCTGTGTATATATTCACTCTCATTCCTTTAGACAACACACATGCTCTCGTGAGGGCGATTAATTCTGCTGCTTGGGCCGAATTATGTGGCACTCGTGCAGTTTCCACAACTGTATGCAAAGTCGTGATAGCATATGCAGCAGTCGTGTCACCATTAGGGAGCTTGAAACACGAACCATCCACCCATAAAGTACCATCACACTCAGTCAGGGGAGTGTCTTTTAGATCTACTCTCCCTTTCGTCTCTTCTTCTGTTCTGAACAGACAGTCATGTTGCTCAATCTCATCTGAGTCTGCTGGAATTGGCAATAACGTAGCTGGATTCAGCGTATTGCATCTCTTTATGTGTATGTGATTTGCTAACAGTGTGAGCTCATAGCCTGATAATCGCGCACTAGTCAAGTGTTGTGTCTTGGTCCTATTTAATAATGTATCTACAGCATGTGGAACCATAACGATCAATGTGTTGTCCATTACCAAACCAGCAGATTGTCGGATAGACATTGCTGCAGCAGCAGTCGCTCTCAGACAGCTTGGCAATGCCCTCGCTACAGGGTCCAAGGTGGATGAAAAATATGCGCATGGGCGCGGTCTGTCGCCAAAAGGCTGTGTTAACACTGACAACGCACATCCATCTTTCTCATGAACATACAATGTAAAAGGCTTGCTATAGTCAGGAGTGCCCAACACAGGTGCTGAACACAATGCATTGCGCAATTCCACAAAACTTTTCTGACACTCTTCAGACCATGGGATAGGATTCGGTGTGTCTTTGCATGTTAATGCTAATAAAGGTTTTGCCAGCAAGGAAAAACTTGGTATCCAATGCCTACAGTATGAAGTGATGCCCAAGAAAGCACGCACTTCTCTCTGTGTTTTTGGCACACTCAACTGTGCAATGGCTTGAATTCTTTCTGGGGTCAGTTTCCTTCCCTCCTTCGATAAGAGATGACCTAAGTAGGTCACTTCTTGTCGACAATATTGCAGCTTAGAGAGAGACACCTTGTGATGGAAAGCGGATAAATGGCGCAACAATGACAATGTGGCTTCTTTACAGATCTTCTCAGTATCCGCGGCAATTAGTAAATCGTCCACGTATTGAATCAGGATAGCGCCACTAGGTAAAACAAGTGCATCAAGCTGTGCTTTCAAAGCCTGACTGTATATGGATGGACTCTCGCAGTAGCCCTGGGGACCGCGTTTGAAGCGGAAGCTTCGGCCTCCCAGACTAAAACCAAAAATGTCCCTGCTCTCCTTTGCAATTGGGATGCTAAAGAAAGCATTCTTTAAATCGATCACTGAAAACCATGCAGCGGAGGCTGGAATCATGGTTAACAAGGCAGTTATATCAGGGACAACCGGAAACTGTGGCACAACAATTTTATTAACCTCTCTAAGATCAATCACAAATCTGTAAACAGGTGGCTGTGAAGGGTCCGTTCGTTTTAAGACAGGTAAAATCGGACTATTGCAAACGTTGCCTCTTGTCTCTTCAATTACACCCTTATTAATCAAGTCGCTAACAATGTCTAACAATGCTTTCTGGCCTTCATTAGAGATTTTGTACTGGGGAATACGTGGCAGTCTGACATTAGCCTTTAAAGTCACCACGTATGGCGGTATCTCCAAGAGGCCCACATCATTGGGACCAGTAGCCCAAAGGGCATCCGGAAGGGATGACAATTCAGGTGGCATTGTATTTTTAGACAAGTACATTGGGGAAATCACTTCCTTGCCTAATGTAAGTTGTACTCCTGAGGGAGAACAATACAGTGTAGCGTGCAATCTTTTCAACAAATCTAATCCCAGCAAATTCTCACCACAACCTGTTGTCAGAATCAGGGGTGCTTTCAGCTCGCAAGGCCCAACAGAAAGTGACATGGGACTAGAAATCGGGTTCCTAACTGGGGCGCCAGAAAAACCTACTGAAACATTTATATCGCCAGACAAAGGTGCGCCAGGGAGTTTTGAATGCATGATTGAACTCTTTGCAGCACCAGTGTCTAGCAGAAAAGGCTCCGTTACATTTGCTGTAGTCACCTCAACATACGGTCCACTCTGATCCACTGGCACTGAAACAACTCCCTCTCTCTGTCTATGGCTGTCCTAGTAATCATTATTTTCTGCATCGCCATCTTCTACATAATAATCATTATTGTAATACTGAGCTGTATTACTAGTTGCGTTAGCTTGCTGATCAAAGCTATTAACCCCTTCCGTGCTCATGACGGAATGGTTCCGTCATGACCCACGGTTGAGCTGTGCTCATGACGGAACCATTCCGTCATGACCCCGCCCGCGCAAGATTCCGCCAGCACAGCGGCGGAATCTGCGCAGCATCGAAGGGGTTAATGGCGCTTTGGGGCGGAAGAGGACGCGCATTCTGGGGAGCATTTCCACGCCCTCTTGATGAATTCAAGCCCCAGCTAGGCCCGCAAGAGACAAGGGTTCGCTCTTCTGTAACAAATCTATAAGGAAGTTGGCACGGAAACTGCAAAGTACAAAAACAACGTTTATTAACCCTTAAGGGTGGTCCTACAATCCACACAACACTCTTCAGTATTGCAAGGAGTAGCACAAAGAACTTACGTACACAGTCCCCTTATATACACAACAGAGGGGCTCATGAGTGGGTGGATAGTACATGAAGTCGAAGAACATTACCATTTAGGGTCATTCTCGATTCTAAATCAATACATGGGCGGAGCTAACATACTCCTTGAGCCCGCGAAAACACATGGTCAAGCAAAACTAATTATAACAGACGTGGTCAAGTCTGGGCATGCGCCAGATGGACAAGAGGGCTATTTATAAACTGTTGCTAGGCAGATTACAAGGGCAACTAACACAGAGGTCGGACTCTCCTCGTGGCGAACACGTGGCAGCATGTCAATACAAAATGGAGTCCGGACTTCGGCCAACATGATGAAGAGAACACGATATAAGGGAAGCATTAATGTTTTCAGTAAATGCTTAATCACATTCTGCTTTAATTTACAACAGACGACCCTTTCAGCATTTACTGAAGACATCCGGTTTCCAAGAATAATCATCGTATATGTCAATTATCATCATTCCTTTAACCTCTTTAGCTAGACCTTTCTGGCGGGCAACTTCGGCAATAGCTTTCTTATCTGGAATGCAGAATGAAATGCATACAGAACAGCATAATGGTCCACATTGAATACACATACAGAGAAAGAACAGAATTGCTATGATAATACAGAAACCAGTTAGAACCTTCCAACCCCAGGCAGTAACCAACGCCCAAAACCATCCAGAAAAGGACCATGTGCCGTTTTCCGTGTGGATTTCGGCGGCTATTTTATGCAGCTTATTGATAGCGTTATAAACAGATGGTGTATGATCAGGGATAAACACACAGCAGCTACTTCCAATAATTTTACAAGCTCCTCCTCGATCAGCTAGCATCACATCCAATACCATACGATTTTGCAATGCAACAATTCTGGTAATCTGTAATTCTTCCGTAAGATTCCCAAGAGCAGCAGCAGTCTGATTAGTCACAGCTTCTACCACTCTCGTTAATCTCCGGATCTTCCTACTATTCAAAGCAGCTCCAACAAAGAAAAACAGTCCTAAATTGAAATCAATATACTGTTGCAAGCTAGTATCGGTTTGATCCACCTCATCAATTGATAAGGTACGTTTATATCTATTTACAGTCACGTTGCTCAGCAATTTCAAATCTTTATGATATGACGCGGGTGCTAGGAATACAGGGGGTAATAGGAATGATACATAGCATACCCCGGACCACCCAGCTGGCAAACGGTAATAACCTTTATTCCCACATACAAAGTAGGTGTTATGGGATGCTAGGAAGGTGCTGTTGTTCAGCCCATCAATATTCAATACTGTTATACAATCACTGACACCAACAGGGATAAAACCCACACTCTGGACACACAGGTCCGCTTGGGCTTGGGCCACTTGGATCACAAATTTTTCCTTCCCCACAGTGTCTCTGGTATTCGTGAAGATATAGGGAATGGATTCATTGTCCGGTCGGTACTCTTCCCATTCCCAAATTGTTCCATTTGCTTGTGGGTATCCATTTCTGTCCTGATGACATTCTTTATTGAGTCTGAAAAGCAATCGTCCCACTGTCGGTTTCCTAGTAGCAAACAGCAAAGTGTACCATGCTCTACAAGAGCCATTGTGAGAGAAAGGAAGTGGTATGAATGGCGTACCTCCTTTCTTCTGATGAGCTGGCATCATCCCACATATCCAACAGTTCGTAGCGTTCGTAGCAACGTGGGTATGATGCAACATCTGAATGAAAGTGTTATTCAAGTAGGACTGTCGATGCTTTAATTCTTGATACGGCAATGTATAAAAGTAGTGCTCCGCAGGCACCGGAGTCGTCAATACAAGTGTTTTCCGAGCAGGTGTGACCTCCTCCACAAACCATGTTGTTATGCCAACAATAGCTACTGTTAGCATGAACCCCAACGCGCAAAAGATTTTCTTCTTCTCCATGTCAAAGGAAACAATACCCTGATATCTTCCTGGAACTAAAAGTCTGTCAGAACTCTTCCCCTTGGGCAGCGGTTGATTTCTTCACCAACGGGCCAAGACGGGTGTCGCTACACTAATGCAGGGCTGATCCCCCCCCCTTGCCTCAGCGGCTCTCCGTTTCACTAACCCAAGGGCCGTTCTGACAGTATGTCCCGGTACTGAAGATCTCACTTCCTTGGTCGCAGATGATATCGCCTTCCTCCAGAAGTCGTGTGGTCCGAAAAGAGCTCCTCAGTGTCGTTTGGCCTCGCAGCACGGCCTGTCTCTGCTGCTAGGACTTCTCGTTGATCGGTCAGCACGGCAGACTCCACCAATCCGGGCGGCACCTTCCGACAGTGCAAGGAATGGATCCAATTCTTCCTGTTCGAAACTCGCACTGCCGTCCTCGTTGCAAGAAGAACTTGCTCAGGTCCGACCCACCTCGGCTCCAAACTGTTCGATCTGTCGAAGACCTTTATCATCACATGATCTCCGGGCCGTAGACCATGTCCTTCACCAGCAGACCGATCAGGGAGCGCTTCTCGGACCTGTTGATGAATAGAAACCAAGTTATCCGTTAACTGTGCCAGATAATCACTCATCATCACACAAGGTACATCATACACAGCCTTAGGTCTCGGTGGACCCCAAATATTCATTGGGCGCCCAAATACAATCTCATAGGGTGTAAGGCCTGTTCGAGAGTGTGGCACCGACCTAATTGACAATAACGCCAGTGGCAAGGCGTCTGGCCAAGTCAAGGATGTTGAGGCTTGGATTTTGGCGATCTTAAGCTTCAGCGTACCATTATACTTCTCGACTAGTCCTGCAGACTGGGGGTGGAACACGGCGTGGAACTTCTGGGTGATGCCTAGGCCCTTCAAGACATACTTTATAACATCCGCTACAAAGTGAGGGCCATTATCACTCCACAGAAGTCTACAGATGCCGTATCGAGGGAAAAATTCTTTCAGCAATAGCTTTGCTGTAGTCATCGCAGTATTGTCTTTCGCAGGGTACGCCTCAACCCATTTACTAAAGGCGCAAACCACTACTAGAACATACTTCAAATTATTACAGCGTTCAAGCTGGATGTAATCCATCTGCAGAACCTCAAAGGGTGCAGTGGGTGTCGCAAATCCTCCTGCTGGAGTTCGTGTGCCTTTCCCTGGGTTATACTTCAGACAGATCATACAGGTCTGCACCACCCTCTTTGCCGTGCTAGCAATCTCTGGATGCTCCCAGACTTGGGTAAGCAATTTCACAATTGCGGAAGCTCCAACATGTGCTAGCCCATGTGCCATTTGAACCATAGGTTGTACGAAAGCCGTGGGTAACTTCCATCTATCCATCTGTTTATTTCTCCAACAACCCTCGTCATCCAACTCTCCCTCGCTAGCCCATTGCTCCCGCTCTTTATCAGAAGCGGTCCTTTGTATTTCTCGCACTTCTTCCTTTGCATCACGCCATCTCTCCACCTGTGATTTCACTACATACATAGCAGTAGTACCGGGCTGCATCGCAGTCTCCCGTGCCACTCGGTCTGCTAATGCATTCCCTTCTCCAACTTTATCAACTACTTTCCTATGGGCACTACACTTAACAATAGCAATTTTCTTCGGGTACGTCAATGCAGTTAAAAGATTGTGAACTAACTCTCCATGCATTATCTGTACCCCATGTGACGTTAGAAACCCTCTCTCCTTCCAGAGTAGACCGAAATCGTGTGCTACTCCGAAGGCATAGCGGCTGTCTGTGTAAACATTCACACACAATCCTGCACTGAGCTCACACGCTCGTGTTAACGCTATCAGTTCCGCTGCTTGAGCTGATTTCTGTGGTATGCGTGCTGTCTCCACTATCGTTTGCAATGTGGTAATTGCATACGCTGCTGAAGTCGTACCATCTGGTAGCTTCAGGCATGATCCGTCCACCCACAGTTCTCCATCTACCTCTGAAAAGGGCGTATCCTGGAGATCAATACGACCCTTTGTTTGTTCCTCAGTCACAAGAATACAATCATGCGCTTTCTGCGCCTCAGGCTGGGTCTCGGGGTATGGCAACAATGTGGCCGGGTTTAATGTCACGCACCTTTTCAACGTAATATGAGGAGCCAAAAGCGTCAACTCATATCCCGTTAAACGGGCACTGGTCAAATGCTGCGTCTTTGTTTGATTAAGCAGGGCATCAACAGCATGGGGAACTAACACCAACAGTTTATGGGACAACACAATTCCTTCACTTTGGCGTATTGACACAGCTGTCGCCGCAACCGAGCGAAAACACCCCGGCAATGCGCGGGCGACAGGATCAAGTACAGCCGAAAAGTATGCACAAGGGCGTTGCTTATCACCATGCATCTGTACTAAAACTGATAATGCACATCCATCTTTCTCATGCACATACAACGAAAAGGGTTTCGCATAATCAGGGGTCCCTAACACTGGTGCTGAACAAAGGGCCTGTCGTAGTTGCTGAAAAGCAGCATCACACTCATCTGACCAAGGGATTGGGATAGGCGTGTCCTTTGTCAAGAGAGCTAATAATGGCTTGGCTATGTGTGAAAACCCCAATATCCACTGTCTGCAAAAAGAAACAAGGCCCAAAAATGCACGCACATCCTTCTGCGTGGATGGTCTCGGTGTGTCCAAGATTACTTGGATACGATCTGATGTGAGTGCACGCCCCTCCTTAGACAAAAGGTGACCCAGATAAGTCACCTTTGGTCTACAGAATTGCAATTTCTTCCTAGAGACCTTGTGATTGTGGGAGGCTAAAAAGGAAAGTAAGGATAGCGTGCTTTTCTCGCACAACTCCAGGGTGTCAGCCGCCAACAAGATGTCATCGACATATTGAATGAGGGCGACCCCCTCGAGTAAAGCAAAGGAATCCAACTGTCGTTTCAAAGCCTGACTGTAAATACTAGGGCTTTCTGTGTAGCCCTGGGGAATTCTACAAAAGCGATAAGATCTATTGTTTAATGTGAACCCAAAAAGAAATCGGCTATCAGGGTGAATGGGAATAGAAAAGAAGGCATTTTTCAGATCAATCACTGAGAACATGGTCGCCGTAGGCGGGACCAGGGTGAGCAACGTCGTGATATCGGAAACCACCGGGTACTGAGGTATCACGATCTTGTTCACTTCCCGCAAATCAATTATAAACCGATAGACCTTTGCATCCGTGTCCTTTTTCAGAATAGGGAGAATCGGACTGTTACAGATATTATAAGGAACTTCTTCCACTACTCCTGCTGCGATCAAATCTTGCACAATCTGTATGAGAGCTTCCTCGCCCTCCTGGGAAATACGATACTGCGGGAGGCGTGGTAGCACCGCCCCCTCCTGGACACTAATGTGGACCGGAGGAATCACCATTTGTCCCACATCTGTGTCCGAGGTCGCCCATAAAGCACGGGGGAGGGTAGCCAACAACGCATCCTCTGAGATCGTACACATCCGCCCAGATTGGGGGTAATTGTCATTTAGAATCACCCTCACACCCTCAGGGGAACAGCGAATCGTAGCCCTAAAGTGCTTTAACATGTCAAGGCCCATAATGTTATCCGGTGTATACGGGGCAAGCAGGAACGGACAGGGCGCAGAAAAACAATCAACCTTAAATGCAAGGGGCTGTGAAAGAGGGCTTCGGGATAGTGTACCGTCAAACCCTACCGATGTAACCATTGAGCCGGATGGGGGAGCCCCCGGAGCCAAGTACCTAGACAATGCACTACGTGTCGCTCCTGTATCCACTAGGAACTGATCAGTAGAACCTAAAACCTCAGCCGATACATAAGGACCCGTCTGATCGACCGGCACCTCAACTGCTTCAGACCCCCATCCAACGCATTCCTATGCATGCTGAGAATCATGATATCCCGAGTGATCGACGTCCGCTACATGATACTGGTGCTGGCGATCGAAAACGTTTGAGCTATCCCGGTGCTGCCCAGCAGTGTCGAAACGGACATTATCATTAGAATTCCCTCTAAAGTTCGAGAAGCCCCCTCTACCTCTCTGGCCACCCGGAGTGTGCCCCTGCCGTGAAGCATGCAACGCTGGGCACTCCCTGGCCCAATGGCCCAACTGCTTACAGTACGCACATTGGTTTTTATTTAAATCAGATCGGCCCGAAGGGGGACCATAAGATCCGCCCCTTCCCCTATTATTATTATTACCCCGGCGGGGCGGGCCATATACTTGTGCTAACATTACTTTTGTTTTGAGATCTTTCGATTTCTTCTCCTCCTGGCCCTTCGCCTCGTGCTCCTGACGCTCATAATACTGGGCGATGGTCAGAAGGGCCGTCGGTGTCGCGGAGGACCAAGAACTCTCACTCGCTTTTAACCGGGCCGCAACTGCCGGCAACAGGTTAGCCACATATTTGTCCGCGAAAAGGTGGCGGCCTGTGTCGTCGGTAAGCGACTGGCCACTAAAATCATGGAACGTTTCTTCAAAGCGCGTGAAGAAATCCGCCACTGACTCATCAACTTTCTGCTTACATGCCGCCAACATATTCCAGTCAATCTTTTTGGGGGGGATTATTGTTTTTAGTTTAGCCACAATGGCAGCAGGGAGATCTAGAATATTTCGGGGTGGTTTCTGTGCGGGCTTCCGCTCCCTATCCTCATCCTCAAGATCAGACCACCGGGCCTTAAAAGCAACTATATCATCCACCTTTCGGACAGATCGCCACGTGTCCGGTGGTAGAATAAGGCCAAAGAACAGGTCTATATCTGCTAAGGTCATAATGCAAGAATTCAAGGCCCCCTCAACTTCTTCATAGAAGGCCGCTGGATTCTTGCGGGGGTCAGGCAATGCATTCTTTAACGCCATAACATCGGCCCTATGCCAAGGGGTATAAACCCAGTTATACACAAAATATCCCTTAGCATCGGCGGAGTTAATATCAGAACTAGTCCCCGCTCCTTTAGGAGGAACGTACAAAGGCGCCGCCTCTCGCATTGGTTTAACATGCACTACATCATCCTTATCTGACTGGGAGGTGGATGGGTGGCCCCCTGCTGCAACCGAATCCGACCGCTTCTCCTCCTCCGCTCGTTGGCGTGCTTTCTCTCGAAGGGCCAGCACTTCGTCCCGCAAGGCGAACAGCCGCCGAGCCGCATCAGGAGCCTTAGAGGGAGAAAAAGCACCGTTACGTATTGCTCTGGCATCCGAAGACACTTCGTCAGGCTCAAAAACATGAGAATATTTTCGGAAAGCATTAATCACTTCGTCCGCGAAATGACCCAGAAAATACACTTTATCTCTCTCCTGCCATGGCCCCCAAGTTTGAAATAATTCCTCCAGGGATACCTTGCCTTTTAGCGCACGGAAGGAAGTTTGCCGAAGCTCAGCCATTTGCTCGGCCGGCAACATGGACCGTGTGTCTACCTTACCCGAAGCCGGGTCAGAATCTTGCGGCCGCGGAGCGGATGCGCCAACATAAGGGGGCGGAGAGCGATCTAGTAAATAAAAATCATCATCAGGATTATTAAGGACAGGATAAAGCGGCTGGCGAACAACATATTGACCCGAAACTTGTAGCCTACGCTCCTTCTCTTGTCTATCCGTCTGCTCTTTGTCCTCCCGACTCTTTGCTTCTTGTGCTCGCACATGATCATTCTTTCGTTGCTCTTTATCAAGCAGCGCTTTCTCACGCTTCTCTCGCTCACGCACTTCCTTCACCCATAACCGCACACACTCAAACATATCCTGACGAGCACGCCGTTTACACATGCACTGTTCCACATACTCAATCTTACGCATATCAAACGATCCATACAAAGGCCATCGCAACTCGGGATCCTTCTTGGTATATTTCCTCCACAATGTGCTGTACATTATGGAAGAAAGACCATGCTTCACGTACATATCCCTATTAGGAGTCCCCTCTGGGGGAGCTGGAGCAGATTCCTCGAGGTTCAACCGGTTACCCAAGCAGCAGCACCACTTACGGAGTGCGCTAAAAGCAGGCATGTTAGGAATAATGCAAAATATGCAGTATTATCAAGTAAAATGGCACTTAATCGTTGCGCCGTTCCAAGTTTACACAGCTCCGGAGAAATTTCTCCACATTACCTGCCTATATGTGTTGCAACGCATATATTTCACAAAGACAAATTCAAAATATGACTAGTCACCATCAATCAAACTCAAATAGCCAAACCAGGCTTCAAAACTCGGAGCAAGTACCGTACAACGGTTCTTACCAATCAAGAGTCCAGGTTCCAACTGCCAAGCTCCACAATCGCCCAAACGGCTCTCACGGCAGGACCGACAGAAGAGGTCTCAGTCGATGACCGGCGCCACCCAGACGGTCAGCTCGGAAGGGAAGGAAGAAAAACCTCGGGATGCCAGGGCTAAGACGCCGCTGGCAGTGATCACGTCCCCGGCCAAACTCCTCACCTTCGTCGCGACCAGTCCTTCGAGCATCCGAGTCGCCGATGAGCCCCACGTGACGGGCGCCAATTGATGAATTCAAGCCCCAGCTAGGCCCGCAAGAGACAAGGGTTCGCTCTTCTGTAACAAATCTATAAGGAAGTTGGCACGGAAACTGCAAAGTACAAAAACAACGTTTATTAACCCTTAAGGGTGGTCCTACAATCCACACAACACTCTTCAGTATTGCAAGGAGTAGCACAAAGAACTTACGTGCACAGTCCCCTTATATACACAACAGAGGGGCTCATGAGTGGGTGGATAGTACATGAAGTCGAAGAACATTACCATTTAGGGTCATTCTCGATTCTAAATCAATACATGGGCGGAGCTAACATACTCCTTGAGCCCGCGAAAACACATGGTCAAGCAAAACTAATTATAACAGACGTGGTCAAGTCTGGGCATGCGCCAGATGGACAAGAGGGCTATTTATAAACTGTTGCTAGGCAGATTACAAGGGCAACTAACACAGAGGTCGGACTCTCCTCGTGGCGAACACGTGGCAGCATGTCAATACAAAATGGAGTCCGGACTTCGGCCAACATGATGAAGAGAACACGATATAAGGGAAGCATTAATGTTTTCAGTAAATGCTTAATCACATTCTGCTTTAATTTACAACACTCTGCCTCTAGGAGCTTGCTGACCACCCCTACCTCTTGCGCCATACGCATTACCGTTCCGCTGCATTAATTTAGGGCAACTATATTTATAATGACCTTCCTCTTTGCAGTATGAACATTGGTTGGGACCTACAGGGACACGTGGTTGATAATACCCATTCATTTGCTGATTGTTCTGAAACTGTTGGGGTTGGTGATAGACACCTTGGGGTTGCCTATAATTATTCTGACCTCCACGTGGCGGATAGGCCTGCTGTAAAAGGACCTTTGTCTTCAATTCCTTCGTTCTCTTTTCTGTTCTATCTTTCTCGTCTTTATCTCTATTTTCATAATACTGTGCAGTAGCCAGTATTTGCGCTGAAGAAGAAACAGCCCAAGAACTCTCTGAGTCTTTCAACTTTTTACACAGGTCAGGAAGTAAATTCTGCACAAACTTATCCACAAATAACCGTTGGCCACCCTCAGTACTCATATCCTGCCCACTGTGGTCAATAAACGTTTCTTCAAACCTAGTGAAGAAGTCTGACACTGTCTCATCTTTCTTCTGCTTACACGCAGATAACTTGTCCCAATTTTTACGCATCGCAGGCATTAGTGTCTTCATATACGTGATGATTCTACCAGGCAGTTCAGCTACTAAAGGTTCTGGTTTCGCGCCACCAGTTTGTCTAGCATCAGCAGCAATAATGTTAGCCCATGTATCCCCTAGATCTGCATCGTGATCTGCATTACGGATTGATCCCCATAGAGGTTGTGGAACAACATTACCAAACAACATGTCTATGTCGGCCAGATTCATAACGCATGACCCTGCCGTCTGTGACAACTCTTTATAATAACCTGCTGGGTTTTTACGGGGATCAGGTAAGGACTGCTTAAGCGCTAACACCTCAGAGCGCTTCCATGGAACATGCACCCAAACACGTTGGAAATGCGCTGGCACAGCGGGGTTACCGGCAGCAGCTGCAACTGCTTCCTTCCATACCGGGGGAACTTCTCTCATGGGGTATTGTCGCGCTTTTACCTTTTTCCCCACAAGGACATCTTGTTCAAATAATGACTGTTGACAATCATCATTCCTGAAGGACAATACAACCGCAACTACTTTATCTATCTCGCGGTCCACGATTATACCAGTTCCAAAATCAAACCTCACTCTACACAATTCCTGCGGGCTCGGATTTTTACCACTATCCTCCAATTCTTCACAGAGAAATTCGCACATTTTCTCAAACACATATCTCTGTTTTGGGGCATCCCATTGATGGAAAACGCTGACAACTGATTCCACATCATACAATGAAGGGAAAACAATCCATCTGCGCGCCATGCTGTCTATTACCTTTTTCTCATCAGGGTTAGGCAATTGGCTACGCAATTGCTTACGCCGTAAACCAGGAGTCGCACCAGATGACTCAAAGAGAGGCGACATTAATGTAGTAACCACATTAGCTAAACGCTGTCGCGCTGAAGGAGAAGTTGAGGCGAAAACAGGGGGAAAAACAGAGGGAAGAAAAGAGGATGTAGAAACAGGTACTGGAGTGGTGCAAGGAAGAGTGTCAGGGGAGGCAGCTGCTGAATTGGACAAAGTCGCAGGAAGTGCGGGGGCAGTTGGAAGCACAACTGGCAGCCCTTGAGAGGGTTGCGCCACATGGATAAGAGCCGGCTGCGCAGCAGCTGGCGGTAGCGGCAAGGCTTGCAGTATATTAACTGGAGGTGGCATATTCACGAGCTGGGGAGGCGCTGTGGCATTTTGCGCATACGGGGGTGGCGAACTCAACAAATGCGACATCAGGGGATCTTTCTCCTTTTCTTCTGACTCATTCTGCTTAGAATGTGGTAAAGCCGGGTAACATTTGTCAATCCCTAACTTACGCTGCCTGTGCAATTGCTCACTCATCTGCTCCTCCTCATTGTCTTTAAATTGTACAGCTGCTTGCATTACTGTCATACCTCTCTCTCTTTTATTCTTCTTCGCTAGCTTAATTTCCTTCTGTTTGGCTTCCTTTCGCCATAAGCGGAAAGAGTCAAACATCGCCGGCCGGGCTTTCTTTTTAAACAATTTAATTTCCAAATTATCTAAAATATCGGTATCGAAACTACCATTTTGGGGCCATTTTAAAACACCGTCTTTTCTAGTGTAGTGGATCCATACTTCATTATATGCAATGGGGCCTACGCCATGTTTTACATAGAGCTCATAAGTTGGAGTTCCAACCGGAGGAACCGGGCATGATTCCTCCAGCTGGAAATCTTTTCCACAACCCAAACAGAATAATCTACCAAATATTCCAGAACCAGGCATCTTCGCTCACTAGTCTAGATCCAAACGTCAAAGGATTATCGATTACGATAGTCTCGTGAATACACGAGTCCTCTGGTTTTGGCGTTTGCAAACTCCAAATCACCAATTCAAACGATCCCGAGGGATACCAAAACAAATGGGAGACGCTCCACTTATACTTAACTGAATATTGCTGATCGATGGCGTCACCAGAAGACTCTCTCGATTGTTTCGCTCTCTCAAACTCGTCAAGGGTCCAAAACAGGTCGATTAATCAGGGCAGCAGTCCTTCGTAGCCGTCGGGACGCGGAGAACCTCGCAGAAAAGACTTTCGGACCACGTCGACATGCAGGGGTCGATGAAGTGGCGGCCTTCCTCCGGAATTTCCACACAAAGCTCCTCACGAACCTCTGGCTTGGACTGGTACCGCTGAAATCGTCCCGAGTTGGGCGCCAAACTGAAGTACTGGGTATTTTAGACCCAGCGGTGCAGGGGCACACACCCTATGACTTCTGGGTTCACCCTGTTCCAGACCTACAGAAACACAGAGTCTTCTGGGTGAAGTCAAAGAATCGTTTATTGGCTGCAGACCAATTACAGGTATCCTAGAAGTACAACAGCGTGTATGTTCTCAGGAGACTGCTGAAAATCATAGAAACGGACTTCATCTTAAATACCCTTTTTCTGGCCTCAAGCATACATTCCTAGGTTTTATGATACGGCCATATACAAGTGTACATTACAAAGAAAAGGCAGAGTCATGATGACCATCCCACATTCCAGTTCGGCCAGCCTACAATGATTTACACAGTAAGGTTCAGATCCCACATTTGATGTAAACAGACCCCCCAATAAACATGAGCATCTCCTGTTTTGGGAAACAAGTCATAAAGCAGGAACAGCCAGGTGCGAAAGAGATTAGCCAGGGGCTTGTGTAGGATGAAAGGGTTTTATGACGGGTCAGGCCCTGATGCTAATCACAGGTGGAGAGAGGAAGGGGACCTCGTGAGACCAGTTTGACCTGGGGCAGCAGAGCCAGCTGCCCAGGTCACAGAGAAGTCAGAGGAGAAGCCCATGTACTGTGAGGCCCGTATTTGCTCCATTATAGCCTATGTGAGGGCAATGACAAGATGGCCACTGCTTCCAAAATGGAAACCGCGTAGCGAAGCAGAATAACATGTACACAGTGCATTCATAGCTAGAACGATAAGTAAAGCACTCGTACATGCCGCATTTACCATTTGCGGTTCGCTAATACCAAGATAGACAGGGGTAGGGCCCTGTTCCCTACGCGGTCCCGAATATTAAAGTACGACATTCCCAACACTATTCGTAGTTATTTTTCACTTCCCAATCGTACTTGCCAGTTTGTACGGTACTTGTGCGACTCGTACGTAAAAAAATACGGATGCGGGTCGTACGCAAATTATTTTTAACGGATCGGAATCGACACCCAAGTGTCTCCAACCAGTCGATCGCGGCCTACCAGTTGCTCCCAGACACCTTCAGAGTAGCTCTCAGCCTTGAGCTCTTTTTTAAATAAGCACAGGGTCACATTTTCCTTTCAAAGTTATAGGAGGCTGTGTTTATTTTACATTATTATCATCAAGCTGCAGATAGCTGGGCCTGATAATGTGCAGTGCTCACTCAGATTCATGACCCAGACTGGCGCTGAGGCACAGAGGTGAAGAACTCAAGCACTGTATTTAACCCTTAGATAAAAGTCCTTGCCAACTCAATATTGGGGACTGAAATCAAAACGATATTTCTGAATATATTTTTAAATTGGAGAACCATAAAAGGAAAAGCTACCTTAATAATTAAGTTAACTCTTCATTTTAATTGTGTCCCATTTCAAAGTGTCACATTTACAAACGGCAGGCCTCTTGCTCCTCGTGACCTGTTGACACTGTGCCATTTTTATAACTCAAAAATAGTAATTATTTTAAATTGGAGCAATTTAAAGTGCAGGAAAATGTTCCATATGATGAATATTTTTGCAGAACACTTCTACGCACTTAAAATTTTTCCCATTTAAAAAAATGGATGTATGTAACGGTGCAACATATGACTAAAGGCATGTCCTGTGCCACAAGTACATATGGCATAGGCTCCCAGTCACCCATACACTTATGTTCCATTCATACACACACATGTTCGTACATCTGCAAAGACCACGCTCTCACTGGCATACATGGCAACCCTGTCCCACTCCCCCTAGGTAAAGTATTTCGTTAAAACCCAGTGCCGTAACATTGGCCCTGAGCTCCAGGGGGCCCCTCCAGAACTGTGCACGGGCAGAGGCCCCTGGCCTGGGAGCTCCTGACTGGGTCCGGGGGGGGGGGGGGGCTCCGTGTACTTTGTAGGGGGCCCCCCTCAAGTTTCGTTATACCACTGTTTAAACCATAGTATCTGGCTCTATGGACATGAGGCTTAAAGTCAACCAAGCTGGGGATGTGGGTATCTTGAAACAATACATAAGTTGTTTGGCCTTCAGTAGCTCATGCTGATTTTCTCTCATCAGAAGTAGCTCGCACTACAGAAAAGGTTGGAGACCCTACCTCACACATTCCCCTAAGTTAAGCTTGTCTGCTCTGTGCTATCACTACCAGGGGGTTAATTTAGTGACTTTGAGGGTTCACCCTGACAAGAAGTGTTATTATTTGTTGAAGTGCACAGGTGTCCGTTGTCTTTGTACCGCTTAAGTTACATTCTGCTTAAAAGACTGACAACAAAACAGTGGTTGAGAAAGTAGCCATCAAATTACAAGTCCTGCCGCCAACCTCGGAAGATGTGCACAGTAGGCAGATAGCTGTAGTGATAGTGGCCCACATTCGATGTCGAGTTGGATTTTGTTGCTCCAGTTGACACCTTTGTTTACTCTTCCAATTGTTACCTCGCCTATTTAGATAATATATGCATCGCCCCACGTCTTTGCAGATCTCGTGTGTGCGCATGCATATGCAGTACATAATACAGAGCTGCCATGGTTTAGAATTGGGAGAGCTTCCAGCTAAGAACAGAGACAGAGAGCAGCCATGCCTGATTACGCGCACTCATGCACCCACGAAAGCACACACTCTCCCCTTATCCTTCACATACACACAATAATTACCCCATAGGCAGCTGCAGTGAAGGTGAGGCTGACAGAAGAGGGTGAGGTGGAGAGTACAGGGTGAGGTGGAGAGTACAAGGTGAGGTTAAGAGTACAGGGTGAGGTGAAGAGTACAGGGTGAGGTGAAGAGTACAGGGTGAGATGGAGAGTACAAGGTGAGGTGAAGAGTACAGGGTGAGGTGAAGAGTACAGGGTGAGGTGAAGAGAACAGGGTGAGATGGAGAGTACAGGGTGATGTGGAGTGGGAGAGCGTGAGGGGAATATAGTGGAAATTGAAGCAGAGGTACAGGAGTGTAATAGGGTCTAGGCTGAGGCAGGAGGCGGGATAGTGAGGAGAAAGGAGGATAGTCGGGGAGAGAAGAAGGGGAGTCAGAAAGACAGAGGAGGGTGAGCAAGTGTGAGGAGGACAAACAAGAGAGAGAAGGGTGAGGAAGAGAGAGGGCGAGGACGAGAGAGAAGGGTGAGGAAAAAAGAAAGAAGTTTGTGGTAGAGCAGAAGGGTGACATAAAGATAGAAGGGTGAGGTGGAAATAGAAGGGTAAATTGAAGTGAGAGTAAATTGACGCAGCATGCAAGGATGGTGTCAGGAGAGAATGAAACTAAGATAAGGTGGAAAGAGAGGAGGGTGAGATGGGAGAAATATAGGATGGAGTGGAGAAGGGGTAGGGGACAGCAAGGAAACCTCTAGAATTACATAGTTTAAACTAGTAGACAGAACCCCACAATAGGTATAGTATGCAGCTCACACCCATACAAGACCATCCTGCATGCCTAGACCCAGCTCTCAGACACATGGGAGGCTCTGGCCTGCCCATGCTTCTTCATGACCCGCCCATGCTTCTTCATGGCCTGCCCATGCTTCTTCATGGCCCGCCCATGCTTCTACATGGCCCGCCCATGCTTCTTCATGGCCCGCCCATGCTTCTTCATGGCTCTCCCATGCTTCTTCATGGCCTACCCATGCTTCTTCATGGCCTACCCATGCTTCTTCATGGCCCTCCCATGCTTCTACATGGCCCGCCCATGCTTCTACATGGCCCGCCCATGCTTCTTCATGGCCCGCCCATGCTTCTTCATGGCCCTCCCAGATCTCTATTCCTGTAGGCGGGCCTGGTTGCAAAGGAAGATCTTTGCTTCTCAACCCGCTTTAATGGGCCAACTCAGTCTCCCTTTTTATGTTTAAAACGTTTTTTTATTGAGACAAAACAAACCATGGGGGAGGGGATAGGAGGGCAGGATACATGGAATACAGTCAAAGAAAAAGGGGGTGCAACTCCAGAGGGTTGGCAATAGGTAGCGCGGTGAGTCAGGGGGAAAAACACAGTAAATGAAAGCTAGAAATGCAAGCTGTGGAATCCCCGCACGCGTATCCGACACCCCAAATCTAAGCAATAAAAGCCATCAGCACCTCAACAGAACACAATCCCCCCCCGTCCCCCATCCTCCCAGTAACGAAACAACAACACCCCCCCCCCCGTCCTATGGTCCCGCATCAAAGTAATCCTAACCAGGAAGCCCCGCACCCCCCCCCCCTCCCCGGGAGGTCCCCGTCTCACATGTAAACTAGTCCGCCGGGGTCACCGGCGGCGTCAGCCTGAGAAGCCTAAGATACCTCGGGCAGGTGAGCTCCCGGAATTCAGTGGACAGCAGCGCTAGAAAGGGTTGCCACAGCTCCTCAAATTGGTCTATCTCCCCCGCAACCGTAAGCGACAGCTTCTCCATCCCCAGCACATGCCAGAGCCTATGCAGCCAACCGGTGATGGAGGGGACGGTGGTTGTGCGCCAGTGGATTAGAATGTTCTGAACCGCAGACCCCAGCGCGATTGCGATCTGCCTACCCCTACGGGACTTCAGTGGGTACATTAGGTCATTGGGGAGGCCCAACAGGACATACGCCGGGAGTCGCGGCAGTTCTATCTCAAAGTGCTTATCCACCTCGTCCAAGACTTCCTTCCAGTAGGCGGTCAGCACTGGGCAATCCCAAAGAATGTGTGAAAGGGTACCTTCCTGCCCGCAGCTCCGCCAGCACCCCCTGCCAGTGTGTTTATGCATTTCATACAGTCTCTCCGGGGTGTAGTACCAGTATGTGGACACCTTAGTAAAGGTCTCCGTAAGGCCCGTGTGATACGCAGAGTGCCGCGCCCGATACGCAATTTTGTCCCATTCCTTGTGGCTGAGTGTCCTACCCAATTCCCTGTGCCAACGCTCCCTCCCCGAGTTGTAATAGTGAAACGGCGGGGGTTGTAGGTATTTGTACAGATCGGTGATCAGTTTAGCGTCGGAGGTCCGAGTGGCCAACCACCTCTCATACGGTGTAATTGGACGGGCGGCGGTGGCACGCACCTGGGGCTGGAGGGCCCAATGCCGAACCTGCATGTAGCGCAATCTGTCCAGCTCCGTCAGGCCGTACTCCTGGCGGAGTTGCTGAAAAGGAACCACTCCTTCCGGGCCATAGATCTGGAAGAGTGCCCTGCAGCCCGCCTGCACCCAGTGGGAGAAAACCCCCGGCTCCATCCCTGGGGAGAAGTCCGGGTTGCCCGCAATGGGCGTGAGCGGCGAAGGGAAGGTGGTGAGGCCCCGGGCCTCACAGACCGCGTCCCACACTCGCAGGGGGACCCGCGTAACAAAGGAAGCGTAAAGATTAGGGGGGCGATGCGCACGGCGCAGGAATGGAACCTCTTGTAAGGTGCGGCCCGCCACTGCCTGGTCTTGGAAGAGCCAATGTTTGTCGGACTCCCACCTGCTCCACTCCACCAGATAGCGTAGCTGTGCCGCCTGAAAGTACTTACGGAGGTCTGGAATGCCGAGACCCCCCGCCTCCGGAGCAAGCGTGGAGAGGACCCTCTTCATGCGTGGCCTGCGGCCCTGCCAGACAAAGCGGGAGATGTCAGCCTGCATTTGTCGTATCCAGCCCACCGGGGGCTGGAGCGGAAGAGCCCGGAAAAGATATAGTATCTGGGGCAACACCGTCATCTTGACCGCCGCGATTCGCCCCAGCCAGGACAGCAGGCCTTTGTTCCAGCGGCCAAGCTCATCCTTGATCTTCCTGCTGAGGGAGGCATAATTGGCCGTAACCATCTCCGGTAATGTAGGCGCCAGCAGAATCCCCAGGTACGGCACCGTGGACGAGGACCACTGCATGGGGAAGAGCCGCTGAAGATCCCTCCTGGTGTCCGCAGCCAGGGACACGTCTAACGCCATCGACTTGCTCATATTCATTTTGAAGCCGGCCACCCCCGCAAAGGCGTCCAGCTCCCGGAGGCAAGCAGGCAGCGACCTCCTAGGGTCGTCCAGGGTCAACAGGACATCATCCGCGTAGAGACTGACGGTGTGGACGTACTGGCCCATCCGGACCCCGACAGCATCCGGATTAGTACGAATCCGCTGAGCAAACGGCTCCATGTAGAGGGCAAACAAGAGCGGCGAAAGAGGGCAGCCCTGCCGCGTGCCGCGCTCGATGGCAAAGCCACCGGAGCTACACCCGTTAACCCGCACCGACGCTGAAGGATGCTTATAGCAGTTAAATACCATGGTGCGGAACTTATCGCCGATTCCCAATTTCTTGAGGACCAGCTCAAGATACGGCCAGTGAACTCTGTCGAAGGCCTTCTCCGCATCAACGGACAGCAACATCCGCTCCCCCGAGATCCTTGAGGCCTTCTCCAGAACATGCGTCACCCTCTTGGTGTTGTCAACCGTCTGTCTGCCGGGCACAAAACCAGCCTGGTCCGCCTCCACCAGACCGGGGAGGTGTGGACTCAGCCTGGACGCGAGAATCCCCGTGTACAACTTGAGGTCGACGTTTAAAAGCGAGATGGGTCGGTACGAGCCGCAGAGGGCCCGGTCCTTCCCAGGTTTCGGGATGACCGCGACCGTCGCCCTCAGGAGATCCGGAGGGATGGCTCCCGGTTCGGAGAAAGAGTTAAATAGCCGAGTAAGGACAGGGGCCACGGCCGTGCAAAAAGTCTTGTAAAATAGCGACGTGTACCCGTCCGGGCCCGGGGCCTTGCCATGTTTCAGCCGCGAGATAGCTGAAATCACTTCCTCAACATGTATGTCCCGCTCCAGGTGGTCCACCTGAGTCGGATCCAGTACCGGGAGGGTCACCGACTCCAAATAGCCGTCGGCATCCCGTGGCGAGGAGGGCTCCTCAGCATACAGCGCCTCGTAGAAGCCGCGGAAAGACTCCGCTACCTCCGCGTCCCCGGAGACAACCCCCCCGTCCGCGCCCACCAATTCTTTCACAACGCTGCACTGTTGCGCGACCCGGAGCCGGTGTGCTAGGAGCTTGCCGCATCTGTCCCCCCCAGTGTAGTAGGCATGTTTCAAGCGTAGGGCGGCGTACTCCGCCCTGTCAAGATCCAGAGCCGACAGGAGCTTCCTCGCTGCCTTCAACTGCCTCCACACCCTCGGCGCCCCCATACGGCGGTGGACCTGTTCAAGCTCCCGGACCTGAGCTGTCAGCTCATCCCTCTTCAGTTGCCGCTCCTTGTTTTCAGCTGCAGAGATAGAGATAAATTCCCCCCGGAGGACGGCCTTCAATGCCGCCCACTGTGTCGCCTGCGAGGTGTCAGTGTTGCTATTGTGGGTGAGATAGTCCTGTATGACCTCCCCGATGCGTTGCACCACCGACTTTTTGTGTAGAAGGGTATCCCGGAGGCGCCACACCCCCCGAGAGGGGGAGGCCGCCGGCCACTGGAAAACGCCGGTGACTGGGGAGTGGTCAGACAGGGTCAGGACCCCGATGTCCGCCGCCGTGGCAGCGGCACGCATCGGTCCACTCACCAGGAGATAGTCCAGCCGTGAGTAGGTTCGGTGTGCGTGCGAGAAATAAGAGTAGTCCCTATCCGTGGGGTGCATGGAGCGCCAGAGGTCGTGCAAGTCCATTTCCGCAATCCGGGCCCTCCCAGCCTGGGACAGTTCCCCCGTCTGCGGGAAGCGCTGCGCCGATCTGTCCATCACAGAATCGAAGACAATGTTGAGGTCTCCCCCCAAGATAATGTGGCGGTCGGGGGAAGCAGTGACATCCACCAGCGCGGAATCCAGGAAGCGCTCTTGGTGATCGTTTGGGCTATAAACGGAGCCGACCGTAAATGCTATGCCTCCCAGGCGCATGCGATACGCAAGGAGCCTCCCCTTCTGTTCAGCGCACTTATGCAAAACCTCCCCCCGAAAGGAGCTCGCTAGGAGAATGGCTACCCCCGCCGTTTTGTTCGCTGCCGAGGAAAAGAACTGGGTAGGGAACCTGGCAGAACGCATCCTATGGCAATCTCGGGGCAATAAGTGTGTCTCCTGCAAAAGGCAAATGTCCGCCTGCGTCCCCTCCAGCAACGAAAGGATCGCCCTGCGCTTCACCGGGTTATTCAGACCCTGAACATTAAGGGTCACTACCTTTAGGCCCGGCATTCCTCGCAGGGATCGGGAGCGCCATGCAACGGGCAGGGAATCAGCGGGTGGGGCGCGCGGGGCCGCAGCGCAGGACAAGCCAAAACGAAGCGGGCATAGACAACATCGGACGGGACCTTCCCAACCCCAAAACAACCCCCTCCCCCACCCAAAACACAACCCTGGCAACTAGCCACCCACAAACTCAAACACCCCATTGTCTCAGTCAAGCCCCAAAACGGGCAAGTCCGTAGAAAAGAACGAAGTGGACGTCCAGCCACTCACCTCCATCCGCTCCCCCCCAACCCCCCCGCCCCGTACCAAGCATGTGAAGAAGCTAAAGACATCTCCCCCCGGAGTGTGTGTTAGGCCGTCAAGGCCACGCTAGAGGAGCCGGTCGAGTCCCCGGCCGCCGCCCTCAGGGCGTCGGCCATGTCCGCTCTGATGGTAGGGGAATCCGGACGCCCCACACTGGTCGCTGAACGCCGCCTCGTTGACCTCCGCCGGTTCCGTCTCTCCGAGGACCTCCACGACGGCGTAGCTCCCTCCTCCTCCGCCGCCGTGAGCCCCAGGACACCACAAATGTCTTGCAAGGAGCATAGCTGGTGTAACACTCCATTCCACCGAAAAATCAGGCGGAAGGGGTGACCCCAAGAGTACGGCGTCTCGTGTTCGCGCAAAAAGTCAGTGGCAATCCTAAAGGACCTGCGTTTCTGCAGCGTGATGGCGGAGAGGTCCTGGTAAAGCGCCACCGGCCGGTCCCGGAAAGTCAGGGGCTGTTTCCTGCGGGCCTCAGCCATGATGCGTTCCTTTAGTGGAAAGTCGGGCAGGAAGGCCAGAATGTCCGGTGGAGGTGCCGATGACTGGCGCTGCCGGCCAACCCTATGCGCCCTGTCAATGCTGATGGGAAAGTCCGCAGCTTCCCCCAGGATCTCTCGGAACAGGGCCCGCAGGTAGCTCCCCAGATCGGACCCCTCATCCGCAGTCGGCACACCACGCACTCGGATGTTGTTCCTCCGAGATCTGTTCTCAAGGTCCTCAGAGTGGGCCTGGAGCTCCACACACTGTTCCCGGAGGCGAAGAACGTCCTGCTGAAGGTGGACTATCTCCTCCGCTCGCTGTTGGCCCTCCGTCTCCACCGCTTCAACACGCTCGCCAAGGCCCTCCACCTCCCTGCGCACTTCTCGGACCTCGCTGGCCACCTCCCGCTTCAGTGTCTGGAAGTCCTCCCTGAGGGAGCTAAACAGTTCCTCCATAAAGGCCCTCGTGACGGGTGGCTCCCCTCCAGTCACATCCGCCGAAGCCCGGGAGGGCCCCGGCGAGGGCTGCGTCCTGTCCCGCAAGTGCTGGGCCCTGCCAAGCATGTCCGGCAGGGTACGGTCCCCTTTCTTCGGGCCGCCCCTTCCAGACATCGCTAGCTCCGCAGTCGGGCACCGATCCAGGCGCCCCAGGGATGCTCAGCCGCCGGCAAGCACTCGACGTGGGTATCCCCCACGAGTGAAGTCGCTGCGTCACAGGTGACAAAATGGCGGCCCTGTCCGGTCACCGTCAGCCGCAGGAGCCCGTGTGAGACAACCAAGGGGGCCGCAGCGGGGGGGTCCCATCAGCACATCCCTCCGGTAGTCAGCCCAGCAGCAGCGGGGGTCGCTTGCTTCCAGCAGCCAGGACTCCGGCGAAGGCTGCCACCACTGCTCCTTCGGGGACAAAATGGCGGCCGGGCGGAGCAGGCCAAGACGACCAGGCCCGACGACACCACCGGGGCCCCCGAGGCACCCCACAGTCCAATAAGTTCCACCACCGGCCCCCGTCTGTCACGCACAGGGGCCCAGATGGTCCAACCCCATCAGGGAGTCCGCTGTACCTCGGCTAGGGGTTAGGGCCTCCGCAGTGCGAGGTGTCGCCGTCGTCACAAGTCTGAGTGCCGGGGCGCCCGTCCCAAGCCTTCCGCACCGTCGGGTCCCTTCCCGCAAGGCTCCTTCAGTCTCCGTCGAGCGGCGGGCCAGATCCCCTCCAGATCGCAACTTTCAGCACCAGGCCCAGCCGAGGCGCCCGGACAGCTCTCCAATGCGCTCCGCCCCTCGGGCTCGCCGTCGTCCCTTGCACTCGATCGAACTTTTGGGGGGGTTCCCCCGAGGCGATCCGAACCAAAACAGCACCAATGTGCACCCCTGATGCTCCGCCACTCTCCTCTCCCGCGCTGAGCCTCAGCGGGGGGAGAAAGGCGTAAGAAAAGGGCTCAAGCTTGGCCGGGCCGGAGGAGCTACGGGAGGAAGCGTCCGCTCACCCCGCCATCTTGGCCACGCCCCCCCAGTCTCCCTTTTTAATGCATAGCTGCACATACTACACATCACTAGGAGATTGGAACTGTATGGCATACCTAAAGAAAGGCACAGTTAATGCTAACTATCTGATATACTACCACTATTTTAGTGAGATGACAGAGGAGTATGTATGACTTGTTAAATAATCAGCCCCAGCAACAAGGACAAGTACATTGCGCCGAGCACCTAGCAAGCTCAAGCTGGATCACATATTATTCGTAACGTAAACTTAACTTACCTCTGAGTGTGAGCAGCATACTATTTGAAAAAAAAAACAGCATTTTAAAAAACTAAAAATAAGTAATTGCTCACCTGGCCCCACAACTTTCACACCCAGATGGTCGAGAAGGTCCTGTTCTCTATTGAGCAAGTCTTCCCAGTGGTGCGTCAGCTGCTACATCATGCGCTGAACACCAATGCCCCAGACGCACTGGCGTACTGTGGTGCGTCAGCTGCTACATCATGCGCTGAACACCAATGCCCCAGGTGCACTGGCGCACTGTGGAGCATCAGCTGCTACATCATGCGCTGAACACCAATGCCCCAGGTGCACTGGCGCACTGTGGTGCGTCAGCTGCTACATCATGCGCTGAACACCAATGCCCCAGGCGCACTGGCGCACTGTGGTGCGTCAGCTGCGACATCATGCGCTGAACACCAATGCCCCAGGTGCACTGGCGCACTGTGGTGCGTCAGCTGCTACATCATGCGCTGAACACCAATGCCCCAGGCGCACTGGCGCACTGTGGTGCGTCAGCTGCGACATCATGCGCTGAACACCAATGCCCCAGGTGCACTGGCGCACTGTGGTGCGTCAGCTGCTACATCATGCGCTGAACACCAATGCCCCAGGCGCACTGGCGCACTGTGGTGCGTCAGCTGCGACATCATGCGCTGAACACCAATGCCCCAGGCGCACTGGCGTACTCTCCCTCCTAACAACTTCTCCCTGGTCTGCAGCCAGCATGGAAGGGAGGTGCAACCACCTCTGCCTCAAACAAATGGGGCGGGCTGCACCCTTTGGTGGTGCCGGCCACCGCAAGGTATGCAGCTGCACTGGCGCTGCCGCTTGCTGCCTGTTGCGACATGGAACTGAGATGGAAAAAAAACAAGTAAGAAAAAAAAAAGAACACCGCAAACCAGAAGTGTTAGAAATGGGATTTGTGGTTGGCTAGGGCTTGCGCCAAAGCCAGGCAGAAACCACCACTCCAGTCAGGGCTGGGGAGTTACACGCCAAAGATAACCCCTGCTCACCCCCTTGGTAGCTTGGCACGAGCAGTCAGGCTTATCCCGGAGGCAATGTGTAAAGCGTTTGCGCGCGCACCCAGCAACAACACCCAAGGCCCACCACAAAAGAAACTCCACACAAGGTATTATATAAAAATAGCCTTTGTATTATACAAAACACATTAGATAAAAACACACACTTTACAATGTGCCAACAGGCACGGGCAGAATTTACAGGGGATATGTACAAGACAGGGCCACCTGGACCACTGTCAGGAATAAGCACTTTTGGAACTAGCACGTTGTAGAAATATCACTTTAGAACATAGCACATACAATCACTGTAGCACCAATTAGAAGATGTAGCGCACAACCAGTAACCACTGGTAACAGGTAAGTACCACCTACGCAACCCTAACCACCTTAGGAGAATATTGCGCAGGGAACCAGGCCCTCACTAGCACCACCTGTACTAGGAGAAAAACAACCACCTAAGTATCACAATACCTGTAGGGGTATAAGCACATTACACATGATGCATCACAACACATTCAGAGGTGTAGGGAAGGAAAACACATGATGCATAACATACATTCAGCGGTGTAAAAACAAGGCACATGACGCATAAAAACACATTCAGAGGTGCAGGAAAACACAATTGCGCCAAACTCACATAAGTCACCAGGTACCCTAGGGGAGGGCACACGCAGGGAAACTGTCCCCCAGGCCAACTTGGCCTCTCAGGGGCTCAAACGCCCTTTGTCCAGCAGAGTCAGGGCAGGGCTGCGCAGGCTTGCCAAGCCAAAGCGTAAAGGCCACAACCTAAACGTTGCAGCTGCCCACTAAGTGCTGGGCAGCTGGAGAAATGCTGGGGCACCACTGTGCCTTTTCAAAACAATATACAGCACTCACGTGGAGCCTCTCTGGGCTCTAACAACAAGAAATGCCCCCTAGAGCCTTCGTGGCTCAAGAACAATGTGCTCCCGTCGTTGGAGCCTCTCGGGGGCTCAAGAACACTGCCCCCGATGTTGGAGTCCCACTCGGGGGACTCTGGAATAATGCTGCCACCCGTTGGAGCGCACTAGCGCCCTAGACCAACAATGCGGGCCCCGTCGCGGGAGTGGCCCGCTGTCAGGTGCTGGGCCGCTCAATAAGGGAGAAGAGAAGCCCATACTCACCGGCAGCAATCGTCGGCTTCCTGGGCACTTCTCTCGCGGCGGGGCTGGGGGCAGTCACGGCGCTTCTTCTCTCTCTCCTTGGTCGCGCCGTGGCAGCCCTGCCCCAAACGGGTTCCGCTTCCGCCGGGCACGTCTTCTGGCTGCACCGGAGCGTGGGGTGGCCTCCCGTCGGCTTCCGGCTGTATCTCCTGGCACAGGAGCGCGGGGTAGGCTCCCGTCCGCTTCCTGGTTCCGGGACGAGGCTTCCGTCCTGCGGCCCGCCCCCAGGGGATGCCTGACTTCTGGGTTTTCGACGTTTGTGGTGGCTCGGGCCGGCGGCGGTGAAGCGGGGCAAATGAGGGGTAGGCTTCCTCGAATTATCCACTTGCCAACAACGGCACAGACGCAGGGTGGGCACCTGCTTTTAGGGGAATAATTAATTAAGCGGGGTAGGCTCTCGCTCGAGCAAATAAAATGGCAAGGTCCCTGGCGGGGTAGGCACCCGCTAGGGATATTAATTCCCTAATAAAGCGGGGTAGGCTCCCGCTCGAGCAGCCGAGAAAGGGGGGGGGGGGCCCAGGCGGTTTCCCTTCGCTGCCAACACCCCAAGAAGCGCCCTCCTAGAGAAAGGGGCAGAGCCCAGCAAGTCCTTGGCCTGGGGGGACCCCAGCAAAGCACAGCCAGGCAGGCCAGCACGCAGGGACCCTCAGGAAGCAGCAGCTGGGTCCCGCGGCGGTTCCTCCTGGCAGGGTGTCCCCCTAAAGTTAGGAACAAGTGAGAACATTGTACATGGGGTCACAGCCCCTTCTCATACACAGGTTTACCTTTGTCTCAAGGTGCAGGGGAGGGGCGAACCAGTTACAACTGGTTCCTGAGCACTTTGTTTTGCTCAGCCCCTCTCCCTATTCAGAGAGCAGGCCAGGGTCATCAGTCGCACCACAGGGGGCGGAGCCAGCATTTTGTGGGGAAAGCCCAGCCCTATTCAGGTCCTAGGTGTACTCCTCCCACCCATCTGGCTGCTGATCTCCCTATTCACCACTGGGTGACTCCTCCTGACTCTGGGGATTCCCTAGCCAATCACATGACCTCAGCCAGCCAATCACGCGACAGGCAGTCACTGCACGTTTATGCCAGTGTCTAGAAGTGGCACTTCCACACTAGGTACATGGACACCGCACACATCATCACGCAGCATTTAATCACACGAGCCGGTACATACCAAACTCGCACCTGCACTCCCCACGCATCAGGAACTACCAGGGACACATACATTCCCCCATGCATTCCTATGGGAGGGCAGGCCAACCTCACTACACGCACGCACTTTACCCTGGGACACAGTGGTAAAGTGCGCAGAAGCCAAAAATTACTAACACCAGGTCACAATTAAAAGCAAAAAGTTTCAGGGGTGAACCTGCCAGAAGGGCCAAGTCCAACAAGAAGGAACAAGCATTTACAATGCAATGGTCTCGGCATTGTAAAATGTTAGAGCTATGGGCATTGCTCATGACATTATTTTTGTTTATGTTTTTGTTTTTAAAACATTTAAAGAAACGGCATTGTTATTTACAATGTTATTTACAATGTCAATAGCTTAATCACTCTCCAATGCGAGACCTATATATATATATCAAATAGCCCACCTATATCCAGAGAGACCATCTAACACTAGAGGGTCCATCTATACATAGAGAATTGATGCAAACACCAGAAAGAGTTTATCTATTCCCAGAAATGCCCGTCTAGCCCCTCTATTCTGCAGAGATTATGTTGGCTCCAATTTAGACATAAATTTACCATTGGCAAACACACCCTTTTGTCAGCACAGGACTGAACGCACGTACACACACCCCTATACAGACAAAAACAGGCCTATGCACGCAGACTGCATCGCTGCCTTTCCACCGAACTCCAGAGGAGACGCAGAAAGACAGATATGCAGGGGGCAGGGACCTGTTGATGGGGGCTTTCCAGGTGGGGGAGTCTGATCTCAAAGGCCTGGCACCAGTGCATAGAGCATAGGGGCTGCCGCGGGCCTTAGGGCTTCTGTGGGCAGGTTGGGGCAGCTGCGGGGAGGGTTTTCAGAAGAGGCCCCCAGGTTGGAGGGGGCCTATTGCCTCATTCCTGCTATACACTCTGGCATTAGGAGAGCACCTCAAAGTGCAAACTTGGACCTGTCATCTCTTCTGTGCTCCGTGCCTCCCAGGCCCGGGGGCGCATCCATCGTTGGTGCAGCAGGTGAAGTGGCACCGAGGCCAATGTTGACAGGGGCCCGCTGCCCTCGGTAATGGCTGTCATTTGGGGCCAGTTTCCGTGCTTGCATTAGGGCCCTGGGCGCCCTTGCAGACGTCACTGTGCTAGAGCAGAGTTTTCTGTTTGAAAATTAATCGGGTTTTGAAGCTCTGGCTTGTCTATTTGTCATATTAATTTACTAATTATTAATTATTAATTATTTGTTTTGTGTAAGTGTTTATACTGATCAACCTGTGTGTTTTAACAAGAGAGAATTACATGTGGGAACGCATATGCGTGCTGATTAATAATAACGTGCGTGTTTACATGTTTAAAAGTTGCTGTGTGCTGTATATTTTAAAGCACAAAACGCTTTCGAAATAATGCTTTTCTGTGTTGCAAAAGCTAGATAATTACATACACATAAGGGTATTAGTGGGGTTAACACTGTTTAATCACTATGCTGTAGTAACGTTGTTTTTTCTCTTTCAATTAAGATGGTCTATTGTGGCCTATTGAGGCCTGACTAAATATGGCCGCCGTTTGCAGCCTGGCCTCGAGTGAAAATCTGTGATGAGAGAGCCTTGCTGAATATGGTCCTGAGTCAGCTGACCACAGTCCTTGCCTGGTTAAAACTTTCCGTGAGGACAGCAGCAGTTTTGGGCGAATCTCCAGATGCAATGAAATGGCCTTGGCAGCTTTGGAAAACAAAGGAGCCTTAAAGAAAGACTCTGAACTCTGTGCTCACCAGAGGAAATGTGATTGTCGAGAGGATACTTTTTTAATATTTAGTTCCTGTTCCGTCTTTTTATTTTTGTGATTTTTTCCTGAGCGGAGATTTCCAAATGTAGCGATGCTACATCCTTTCCTTCTCGCTCTGCTTGGTGGTTCAGCGGACGTAAAAGAACACTTTATGTATCTTTCCTTTGTTTGAAATGCTATAAGAATTGTTAGCTTAGAGAGGGTCTTTGCCACTTGCCATTTTGCCGCTTGCCGTTCCGAATCTGTGTTGGTGAGGATCGTTGCTGAGAGGACTACGTCTTGAGAGACTTTACCGAGAGACTTGTCCTGACCCATTCTGACACTTAGCTAGAATAGGTAATTATGAGAAAATGATTTATTTTGATTGATTTTCTTTGACTAATTTAGATAAAGCATTATAATTTTGAATATGGTGTTGGTTATTATTTCTTGTCAATTATTGAATACTATATTTTGATTATTATTGTATAGATTGTTTAGATTATGTTTCAGGGCAGTTACAATAACCAGATCTTATTGACCTCGATATAGATGCGGGGTGTTTAGGAGTTTTCCTTCCACAGGTTTAGTGTTGGTAGAGTATTTGAATGTTTGTTAGTGAAATGGGCCCTAGTGTATGATGAGTGTATGTGCGTGTAACTGTGAAATTACTCTATCCGTGGAAGTGGTGATATTATATTCACCCTGATCTCTATAAACTGCACTGGTCCTGAAGAAAAGACGTCGATGCCACCTGCCCTAGCCTGCGCACTCTGGCAGCAGATGCCAGGGAGCACCTCCCGTCAAGACTCCAGACCATTAGAGAGGCAGACAGTTAAACGGAGGGCAGAGGGCTGAGAGCTGCAGACAGAGGAAGTGAGGCAACAGCTGGAATCCCTCACTGGGCTGGACTGCTGTGTCCGGCTCTGTCTAGCAGGAGTGCAGGAACGGCTGAGATCCGTGCAGAATACAGCACAGAGGCAGGGCTGCAGCGGCGCTGTAACTGCGATTTATCACAACACCCGCTCTGCTGAATACACCACAGAGACAGGGCTACAGTGGCGCTGTAACTGCGCTGTACCACAGCACCCGCTCTGCTGAATAGAGCGCAGAGACAGGCCTGCAGCGGCGCTGTAACAGCGTTGTATCACAACACCCGCTCTGCTGAATACACCACAGAGACAGGGCTACAGCGGCGCTGTAACTGCGCTGTACCACAGCACTCGCTCTGCTGAATAGAGCGCAGAGACAGGGCTGCAGCGGCGCTGTAACTGCGTTGTACAACAGATCCCGCTCTGCTGAATACAGCACAGAGACAGGGCTACAGCGGCGCTGTAACTGCGCTGTACTAAAGCACCCACTCTGCTGCAAAACAGCGCAGGGGCAGAAGTGCAACAGCTCTGCGATGGTGCTGTACCCTAGCACCAAGCAGAATGCAGCATGTGGTGGATTATGTTGTAAGTGCAGTAAATGCATAATTATGCAGAAAACCACCTCAGCCGCAGTCTCATAATTCCGCTGAGAGCGACAGGACTGCGTCACCTCTGACGTATCACAAGGCACAGAGACAGAACGGTGTTCCCTTTCCTGTTGTACAGCCTGGACGCAGGATTGCCTCAACTCAGCTGTGTTGTAACACCGAACAAGGTGCCAGCGGGACTCCGGGCTGCCATGTAGCGGACCAGCACGGAGGCGAAGGCAAGACCTCCTTGACGCATTTTCGCTTCAATATTTTTTGGTGTGGCGTGAACGTTATCCAAGGAGATGTTGGTGCGTTTACTGCGCTTGAAAAACAAATCGTGCCCCACAGACAGCGGCATGGCTGACAACGACCCCAGGACCCCGCAGGAGCTCGCCGACTTGGTAACCATGTTTCTCCGAGGTCAAGCAGAAATGCCTCGGAGAAACGCAGCAAATTTTCGGATTCGGGGGCGTGTTTTTCTATCTCTCCTCTTGCCATTGGCTGGACATTCCAGAGGAGAGAAAGAAAGTAAAAAACACACCCCCGAATCCGAAAAAGACGGGGCTTAAATGGACAGACGCCTCTCTCCTCCAATGGCTGGCCTCCGTTTAGGAAGAGGGGTGGGTTCAAGCCCCATACCTAAAACGTTAAATCTCGCCAATCGAGACTGCGCAAGCGCAGCCTTCGCTAGCCGAGACCTAAAAACTAAAGGAGATCGAACACATGGAAGAAAGGGAAAACTAAAAAAAGTAAAGGAAAAAGCAATACACATACTGATAAAATAAAAGTACATGGCGGGTGGATGAGTGAGATAGGGGGAGGACTGCCACAGATGAAAGTGGATTGAGAGAAAGGTCCAGCACAATGCACAGAGTACACTAAGCAGCTAAAACAAAATGGTTGCGTCAATGCGGACTGAGTAGTGCCGTTCATGCTGTTTTTTGCAGTGCGGAATGCGCTACTGGCCTGTGAAAAAGCAGTGTGAATAGGCAGACGAATACTTATGCCCACTCGTGGAGTTCCGCGTAATCTAGTGGAGCTTTTTTTAGTACTACGCGGAATGCCGCAGAGCAAAACTGAGCGAGTTCCACGCAGGCCTACTTGTGTGTGGATGTTTTGAAAGAGAAAAATGCAGACTCTCAAACTGGAATGAGCCATTGACCAATGCTGTATGCTCTGATGGTGGACACTAAATGTGAATGACATAACAACAGACAAATATGTGAGGAGAGAGGTGGCTGAAAGCCCCTTTAAGTGAGTATATTATGAAGGGGTGTAACATGCACCCCCTCTGACCCTCCGGTATAGGGGCAGTCTTCTCTACATGAAGTTGGCCACCTCAGCTTGTCTGTGCAGTGTGGTTTGTGTCATGCTAAAGCAGCTGCAGTGAACAAAAGGCAAAATGGGACTGACAATGAAGCGGCAAGTCTATCTCGGTGAAGACACAAATTAATCACTAGACAAAATTATTTCTATTACAAAATACATTTTTTATTACTAGCACAGACAAGCTAAATAACTGTTAGTAGCGGTACTCACACCTGAAGATACTTACACATATTGACACATTCACATATATACACCAAGACACATAGTTGACAACACATTTTTAACAATCATCATAAACACAGACAATTATCTTCAATGTATGGACAGGGAATATATAATTTCTGAACATTAAACTTCAATATTCTATTCGTTTGAGACTTATGTGGCTGTCTTCAAAAAATCAAACTACAGTCCACAATTAGGAAGTACTCTGCCTTGGGTCAGCATTCATTGAGAACCGGTAGGGCCCAGTACTTTTAATGTGAACCCGGCCTTCATTCACAGGTAATTTCAATTTTCAGAGACTCCTCCAATACAGGTGTTGACGTGCTTCGGCCCTATCGCCTTTGGGCCTCGTCATGACAGTGGAAAGCTGGAAGTGCAAACCCTGTGAAGTGTCAACCGTGTGTCAGAGGTGGGTCTCCATCAGTTGGGCCCTAAGGATCAATGGGGGCCCATGCCGGAACCACTGCAAGGTCAGCAAAGACAACAGCCTTGCGAGTGTCCTTTCTGAACAGTCATGGCGATGGAGCTAGCACGCCACCCAAAAGGTGCGATACTCTGGTGCGTTGAAAATATGTCCAAGAAATTGGCCCTGGGACAGTAGACTGTACCACTCGGTGGGCATCCACTGAGAACTCGTCATGTCATCAAGTGCTGTTGGTGTCGCGCTAAAGCAGCTGCAGTGTGCAGGATGCTGCCAGCTGACATCGCTCTGACCCAGGGCTGAAAAACAACAAAATTAGCATTTTTTGTCTTCGGTCCGTGCCTGCCGGGCACCTTGCAAGAGTGGGTAGGACCCCTGCGAGAGATTGCGCTCAACAGAGCATGTATCTCTGAGAGGGGAAGAGGCAGCGCAGAACCGAATGGATCGGAGGTAGGGTAATCACCAGCTACTCTTTGAGTTTTAAGATTCTGAAAAGGCCTACACATGTTTCTTAAGTATAACTTATATGGGAGTGGGTTGCGTGGCCAAGCAAGATGGCCGTCAACATGCCCTGAACAGAGGCTCTGCTCACTCCTGTATAAATCCGCAGTATCCTGCACTCCTGCAGCCACGATTGAGCACCGTATTGGGGTCCCGTCACTGCATAAGTGTAGTGAAGAAGTCGCTGGAAACAGGAAGGTGCCAGAAAAACAGCTTTATTGGCGACAAGGACTGCACAGCAGCCAACAGAGGAGACAACTCAATGCAACTGACTTCTACATTCAAAAACCGAGTTCCAGGTTCTGTTGTGGAATGCACACACACAAGGACCCATGAGGAGTGAGCATTCCACAACAGAGAAGCGCACAGTGAGAGAAGCCACTACATTATCCCCCTCCTCTGAATGATTTTTTTAAAGAACTCAAAAACAGGAACAACAAGAGGGAAACAGAGGAGAGCAGAGAAGGAGGAAAGGGGAGAAGGAACAAAGGAAATTGGAAGAAGATGAACTAGGAAAAGCGGATACAGAAAAGAATAAGAGAACAAAATTTAAGGAAATCTCATAGGAACAGAACGCTGTCTATGTCTCCTGCACAATTCCAGCGGGAGAGGAGCATTTGAGTGTTTATCATTAGGCAATCCAGCAGAACTGCTAAAGGAGCGACTGGTGGAAGCATGTCCAGTCAACTTAACAACCCTGGACATGTGCCACCAATGTTTGTTGTTCACCCTAACAGCATTTCCACAAACCTTGTCAGCAACCATGGGTTCAGAGAACTTAGCATCTCCCTTCTTGCCGTGAACAAGAATCTTTACAAGCACTGTGTCCCCAATCACAAATGTATGCGGAACCGTCCTTCTCCTGGCATCAAAGTAAGACTTTTAGCATAACTGAGCCTTGGAGACATTTTCCCTGACGAAGTCATCCACACCCTCAATGGCATTCATCTTCACCCATTTAGGCATCCATCCAGGACACACCTTGGAGTACGGCTACCTTCCTCGCACCAATTCAAAAGAGGAAACCTTGGTGGATGAGTGTGGGGTGGTGCGGTAGAACCATAGCATGGATCGCACAGTATTCTGAACAATACATTTGCTAGCAACAGCCCATTGTACACAGTTGTTCAAAACTCTGTTCATTCCTTCCACAAGTCCATTAGTTGGTGGGTGATAAAGAGAATTCTTGGAGTGAGCAATACCAACCTGAGTTAAAAAGTCTTGGAATTCGAGACTTGAAAACTGTACACCGTTGTCAGAGACAATGATAGAGGGGAAACTTTCCTGCGTGAAAATACAGTTGAGGAAATCGATAACATTTTTGGAATTAGGCTCGCCAAAGAAATGAACCTCTGGTCATTTGGAATAGTCATCAATGGCAATAACAGCAAAGCGCGAAGAGGGAGGAAGTAGGTTGAAAGGACCAACCAGATCAATGCCAACTCTCTCCCAGGGCCTTGCTGGAAGTTCAATGGATTGGAGAAGAGGAGTTCTTACTTTCAGTCAATCAATCAATCAACAAAGTTTATTGTGTATGATTACTTAAAATCGTTACAATTTACACTTTAAAAAAAATGTTAAACTTAATTTTCCATAAAAAATCATTTATCGACAATGAGCTTGGCAGTATTAAGATCTTAATAACATTAATAAGGCTCATAAAATGTTAGGTAACAGGTTAGGCAATCTGCACTAGATCTATTCTTCACAACTTCCCCAGGAGCTCCAATGACCAATATTATCTAAAAGATAAATTATTTAAGGTAAAATGACCATTAAAAATGCCAAACTTTCCGGTAGACTTTAGTCAGCCACCGTATATTTTTCTGTATTGTTCCTGTTTTCTTGTGGAATAGGATCCCAGTCCTTGTTCTACTTAAGCTAGTGAAGAAAAGCCGCATTTGCAGTCCCTGCCGTCCTTATTCATGCTTTATCAATCTCCTCTAAATCGGCTTGCCTTAAAAGTTCTCTTACTTTTACCAGATATTTTACGCCCCGGCACGCCAACATTATAGAGGAGCCTTCCAACCAGCATATCACAGCTTGCCTGCACGTGCGAATCTTTAATTCATTAAAAATCGCTTCCAAAAGACCCCTCCTTGGTTCCTTAACTGCGGGGCAAGCACAAAGAAGGTGAGTTAATGTTTCGTTACAGAAACCGCATAATCGACAGTGTGCCGCTTGTTGGTTGCTTTTCCAGGACGGTTGTAGATCTTTTGAATCATGCAGGCCCAAACGGTAATTGGTGAAACTTTTTTTTAGTTCCAGACTAAAATGAGTTACTAAGTAGGCCTGTGGCTTTTTTGATATGTAGGAGTTAATCACAGTCCACCCATGTCTATGTTTCGAGGTTGTTATTTTATCTTCTAAGAAGGACTTCTTCTTTGCCATCTTATTTACCAATTTGCCAAACGCTGTCCGATCTATCTGGCTGTCCCATGTCATTTGTATGTCAAGTTCCGCCAATGATTTTCTCAGATAGGCTCCCCATGAGTGTTGAATGTCCTGATCCATCTGCAATTCGATTTCTTTCCAGCATAGTTTGTTCAATGAGCCCAGTTCAGATGCACGGAATTTGTGGCATAATTTCACAAAGCTACTCATGCTCCGGAATTTCTGTTAAAAGGGTATTGGCTCATTAACTAAATTTGGCGAGTGGCATTCGGCTGCATGCATGTTGTAGGAGAGTAGGGTCTGCTTTCTATGTTCACCCCCACTTTTTGCTTTTGCTCTACTGGTTTTCGACTTAGATGTGGCTGTGGGCCTGCTGATCAGACCCACAGCCCTGCTGTTCTCTCTCTAAATTAATACTATGTACTTTAGGTACATAACCCATTTGGATAGGATCACCTTATTGGGCCCTGTACAGTGTACCCTAGGTACCCAGGGCATAGGTGTACCCTAGGCCTACCAGGGGCTGCAGCATGTATTATGCCACCCCTGGCCTGGCCTTCCATTTTGACACAACTGGCTGATCACTCAGCTGGGGCAAGGTCGTGTAATCACCCCTTGCTTAGGTGTAGTATTCCTATACCTAACTTACATATAGACACATGTGTACCTATCAGTCACTCCTATGGCAGGCCTTAACAATCCTGGAGGCAGAGTGCTTGGTAACATGTGAGATGGTGCTCTAGCATGAGCTGAGCCTGTCTGCAGCTTTCGGAACCATGTCCTTATAGCTGTTCTATGATATAGCCTACCATATACTCTTAAAGTGCCTTATAATCTTAGACGGTTATGGTAACTATGGTTTGGCTTTATCGAAACATGTTGTGTAAGGTGTCTAACACTGTGGAATAATACCCCCATGCCATTTCTGGACATGAGAATATTATTCCCCCCTTCTAGAGGGAAAGACATGTTAAAATCATACTTCACTGTTAGCCTCTGACCAAAGCCTCAGCATCACAAAATGGATGCTGCTGCCACGACACAAGTCTGACCTCCTGCAGCTGGGAGTGATCCCAGCCAGGGAGGCCTGGACAATAGGTTTCCTGCTTGGGGAGGTGCTAGCACCTCCCCAGACAGCCTTTAGTGTATTGGGGCAGGGTGGGCTGAAAGGAATGAGACATGCCTGGGGCACACAAGGTGTTCCTTGCATAGTCCAGTTCAAACCGGTGCTGGGGCACTCCAGCCCCAGCTCTGGCGCGAAACTGGACAAAGGGAAGTGGGTGTAACCGCCCCCTCCCAGGTCCCACCCATAAGGCGTGACCTAGCAGGTATCCCAGCCCCCCAGATTAGTATAAGAGTGGGAGTTGGGCCTCAAGACTTTAGATTATCCTGAACCTGCAACTTGAACAGAAACTCTGGACCTTCGACATTCGACGAAAGAAGAAGACTGAAGAATCTCCCTTGTGGCCAAGGAGTGGCTACCCTGTGCAAACAGGCACCATCAAGAGACTACCCTTTGCTTTGTGAAACGTTCTACGAGGAACCGACTGCAGAGCCCGACCAGAGCCTTGACTCTCAGACTTCTCCGACCCTCATCCACATCTGCAGCAGAGCTGAGATCCGTGGAGGCGACGAGCGACGTGGGACCGGCTACCTGGAAAAAGTGGCTAGTAACTTACAGCGCAGCTTCTGAGGTACCCTCGAAGTTGTGCACCGGGGATTGAGAAGCCCCACCCCCAAGCACCATCTGCACCAAAGACCAGCCCCCCACACTCAACGAGTCCTGCGTGGGGCCCTTCAGCATTTTCCTGCTTGCCGCGTCTGTCCGGTTGCTTGCCCGCTGGCTAGTGGCCTTTGTGACGACGCATCCTGAAATCTTCTGCGCTGGTTTGGCTCCTCCAGACTGGCTCCTGCTTCCCTGCAAAGAAGAAGCACCCCAGACCTTCCTGGTCTGATCCTGAAGCAAGTCCTCCGTTCTTCGTGGGTTCCGCTTGCCAAGGCCTGGTGAGTCCTAGCCCAGCTTCGACGCCGCCAACAGCAAGAGCCTTCGTGGGACAGCTCGCCTCCTGGTCCTGGTCGTCCTCGACGCTTCCTGGTCCTCCTGGCTGCAGCGACAAGCTTCACCTTCACCTGCAACTCTTCACGACATCGTCTGGTTCCTTCCTGGTTCCACGTGGTCACTGGCTAGTGACCTTGACTCTGTCCCTTCTGCTTGCAGGTCTCCTCTCTTCTTGATCCCAGCCTTGGGATCCACCGGACACTCTTCACTGACTGCCTGTCAGCATCTTTCTTCAGGCATCCATAGGAGTCGACGACGAAACCCGACGCAACTTCAACCCTATGCACCCGCAGCCTGTGGGCTAGGTAACTTGGGTACTCCGGTGCTCATCAGGATAATGACTATCCTAGTGTCTAAGTTTCAAGTCTCAACTTCCTAGCTACTCCGGAAGTGTCCTAAATCTATCTATTTCTAAACTGTACTATTGCTAGTGACTTTTATGCATTACGCGTGAGTGTTTCCACTCTGCACACGAATCCCGTGGGCCTCCCACTTCCTATCCTTTGGTAGTCTAGTGTAGCCCCAGCGATTCCCTAGGCCTAGGCCTATTCTATTTCCGTGACAGTGGTTCTTATACCACTTACTTAGTATATGGTTTGCGTGGCCCCTAGGGCCTAACTATATTACTTACCTGTGTGACTTACTGTATGCATTAATAAGACTGTGTTGTACTTACCTCTAATCTCATAAAGAGTGCTGAGGGTTTTCTTAGAATAAATACACTTTATTTTATATATATATCTGTTCTGGTGTCCTTTCATTTGGTATTCAAGGGATTATATATGGTATCACAGCTGGCTTCACATGCCATTCAGAGTTTAGCCTAAGACTGCTCTTGTCCATGCTACCACTAGGATAGCTGGTCTATAAGGTTGACTTTACAACCAATCACCATAAGGGTATTTGGACTGATATAAGGTGTACACTATAACTAGTGACATCATACATCAGGCCAACTTCTCACATTGGTGAGCAGCGGTTGGGATCTGAGCTTGCTGTTGTAATACCATTGTAATCTTGAGATACTAAATTGAAATATCACACAGATATTGTCTAGGTACATATAACATAGTTTATTATACTTAAGTCCTACTGGACTTAGTAGTTGTAGGTTGAAGGGAGTAACACACCCTGACTACAACTACTAGGGAGGTTTAGTAGAAACAATTAGTGTAGGTAGGTGCACACACCACACCCTCACTAGATCATGCCTCTGGGAGGAGATCAAGTAGATGCTCTCTCAGGAGGGGCAGGTCTGCAGAAGACCCCCTCTAGGTATGATACCTTCACATTCCAGGAGATGAGACACTTGTGTACCTCCAGAGGAATAAAACAGGGTGCAAACCCTACCCTCCTTCAGTTAAGACAACTCCTAGAGGAGCATGATTCTCTTAGGGCCTCTCAGGCAGATACCCTAGGTACAGAGGAGGGTCTACCCACCACAGAGGAGTCAGATGGGGCTTCAGATGGGGAGGTAGGCAGCCAGGGCCAAGTAAGGAGACTTAGCCAGGCTAACCTAAGTTTACATGGGAGTTTGCATGGGGTCCCCCCATACAGACCCCCAAGTAGGCTTTCACAGAGAAGCAGGAGGGACAGATCCCCTTCAAGGGAATCCATCCACTCCCATGTCTCTAGCATCTCTAATGCTTCCTCTCACAGGGGAATGACTTCACCTGAGAGAAAGGAGCATGAAGCCAGAATGAGGGAGGCTAATCTGAGGATTCAGAGGGAAGAACTTGCCCTTGCCAAAGAGAAGCTTGCTCTGGCTAGAGAGCAAAAGTTAAGTGGGTCAGAACCCACTGGTGGCAGCAACATTCCTAGAGATAGAGACATGCACTATGATAATAGAAACCTGAGCAAGATTGTCCCTCCCTACAAGTGTGGGGATGACATCCACAAATGGATAACTGTTTTGGAGAGGGCTTGCAAAGTACAGCAGGTACCCCAAAGTCAATGGGCAGCTATCTTGTGGCTCTCCTTCTCTGAGAAAGGAAGAGACAAGCTCCTCACAGTTAGTGATGAGGATGCAGATAATTACACTGTCCTGAAGAGTGCTCTGATTGATGGGTTTGGCCTAACCACTGAACAATACAGGTTGTTGTTCAGGGATACCCAGAAGACACAGACTCAGGACTGGACTGACTTTGTAGATTGTGCCACTAAGGCTCTGGAAGGCTGGCTAATGGGAAGTAAGGTTAAGGACTATACAGGATTGTATAATTTGATCATGAGAGAACAAATACTTAACAACTGTCAAAACCAGCTATTGCATCAACACCTGATTGATTCTGATCTGACTTCTCCCCAAGAATTGGGAAAGAAGGCAGATAGATGGGTCAGGACTCGAGTTAAGCAGAAAAACCAGAACCAGGGCGGTGATCAGAAAAAAGGCAGACCAGAAGGGTAATGAGCAGAAACAAAAAGACCAGAAGTCTTCACCAGGCCCCCAAAAGGCTCAGGGGGAGGGTGGTCCCAAAAAGGATAAAAAGAAAGAAGGCCAAAAGAAACCATGGTGCAACTATTGTAAGTCCAACTCACATTGGTTTAGTGAGTGCACCAAAAAGGATAAGCCCCCAGCCACCATTGCCCCTAAGGCAACTGTACCCCCTAGTTCAGCTGTAAGTGGTGGTTCCCAGCAAAAGGGTGTAGTAGGGTTAACCCTGGGAACTGAGGAGGATTCTGGCCTAGTCAGAGTACCTACTCAGGCTGTTCTGATCTGTGATGGGGACTTAGCTTTGTCCTCTACTATAGGCCCCACTAACCTGGGCAAGTACAGACAGACTCCTTTTATCAACCAAAGAATGGCTCAAGCCTACAGGGACACTGGGGCTAGTGTCACAATAGTGACACCTGCTTTTGTGGACCCTGGACAGATCATACTAGGTGAGAATTACCTAGCGACCAACGCTGGCAATGCCACTACCTCCCATAGTGTGGCTATTGTTAACTTCTCCTGGGGAGGGGTAACTGGCCTCAAGAAAGTTGTTGTTAGTTCAGACCTTCCTGTAGAGTGTTTACTGGGCAATGATCTTGAAACTTCAGTTTGGTCTGAAGTGGAGTATAGGACCCATGCAGAAATGCTGGGGATAGATGCACATGTCCTTGCTGTGACCAGGTCACAGGCCAAAAAGTGCAACACTGAACAAGTGCTGGATCCTGAAACTATGGACCAGTCACAACCCAAGAGAAAGAGCAGTAGGGTTAAGCTGTGCCTTCCCCCCTGCCTCAGGTGGTGGATCAGCCCTCCCAGGAGGATGATTCTGAGAGCCCTGAAGGAACTGTCCTAGAAGAACTTGAACCTGACCAGGTTGAGTTTCTTGGGACAGGGGGACCTTCAAGGGCAGATCTGAGGCAGGCTCAATTAGACTGCCCCTCTCTTGAACCCCTCAGACAGCTGGCTGCTGCTGAGGCTGCAGGGAATGCTCAAGGTACCCATAGAGTCTATTGGGATGAAGGGCTACTGTACTCAGAGGCTAGAGACCCCAAGCCTGGTGCATCCAGGAGGTTGGTCATACCACTGAAGTTCAGAGGCTTCCTTCTCACCTTGGCCCATGATATTCCCCTTGCAGGACATTTAGGCCAGAACAAGACTTGGGACAGGCTTGTCCCTCACTTTCACTGGCCCCATATGTCAGAAGATACCAAGGAGTTTTGTCGCTCCTGTGTCACCTGCCAAGCCAGTGGCAAATCAGGTGGCACCACAAAGGCCCCCCTCATACCACTACCTGTGGTGGGGGTTCCCTTTGAAAGAGTGGGCATAGATATTGTAGGACCAATGGACCCACAAACAGCATCTGGGCACAGATTCATACTGGTGATAGTGGACCATGCCACCAGGTACCCAGAAGCAATTCCCCTGAGGACCACAACAGCTCCTGTTGTGGCAAGGGCCCTGCTTGGAGTATTCTCCAGAGTGGGCTTTCCAAAGGAGGTCATTTCTGACAGAGGTGCCAACTTCATGTCAGGATACTTGACTGCAATGTGGAAGGAGTGTGGTGTTAACTATAAGTTCACCACACCCTATCACCCACAGTGCAATGGGCTTGTTGAGAGATTCAACAAGACCCTAAAGGGAATGATAAAAGGATTACCAGATAAGCTTAGGCGAAGATGGGACATCCTTTTACCCTGCCTTCTGTTTGCTTACAGAGAGGTCCCACAAAAGGGGGTTGGCTACAGCCCTTTTGAGCTTTTGTTTGGGCATCCTGTAAGAGGACCCCTGTGTTTGGTGAAGGAAGGATGGGAGAGACCTCTCAGACAACCCAAACTAGACATAGTGGATTATGTACTTGGTCTCCGCTCCAGGATGGCAGAGTATATGAAGAAGGCTTCTAAAAACCTTGAGGCAAGCCAAGAACTCCAAAAAGCTTGGCATGACCAAAAGGCTGTACTGACTGTTTACCAGCCAGGACAGAAAGTGTGGGTGTTGGAGCCAGTGGCCCCAGCAGCACTCCAAGACAAATGGTCTGGACCCCACACTATTGTTGAGAAAAAGGGAGAAGTCACCTACTTGGTGGACCTTGGGACTCCCAGAAGCCCCCACAGGGTGCTTCATGTCAACAGATTGAAGGCATATGTTGACAGGGCAGACATGGGGCTACTCATGGCTACAGATGAGGGGCAGGAGGAAGAGAGTGACCCTCTCCCAGACCTGTTGACTCAGAACCCTGATGATGGCTCAGTTGATGGTGTGGTCTTTTCTGACAGCCTCACTGTCCATCAGCAACAGGACTGCAGACAGGTTCTGCAATCCTACAGACATATGTTCTCTCTGACCCCAAGTCAGACAAACTGGTGCACCCATGAGGTGGACACTGGTGACAGTCTGCCTGTGAAGAGTAAAATCTACAGGCAACCTGACCATGTCAGGGACTGCATAAAAGTTGAGGTACAAAAGATGTTGGAGCTGGGAGTCATTGAACCTTCAGAGAGCCCTTGGGCTAGTCCTGTAGTTCTTGTGCCAAAACCTCACACCCAGGGTGGTAAGAGAGAGATGAGGTTTTGCGTAGACTACAGAGGTCTCAATGCTGTCACTAGGACAGATGCCCACCCAATACCTAGGGCAGATGAGCTCATTGACAGACTGGCAGCTGCTAAGTTTTTGAGCACATTTGACCTAACAGCAGGCTACTGGCAAATCAGACTAGCTGAGAGTGCAAAGGCCAAAACTGCTTTCTCGACCCCAGGAGGACATTATCAATTTGTGGTAATGCCCTTTGGTTTGAAGAATGCACCTGCCACTTTCCAAAGGTTGGTGAATCAAGTCCTCACTGGGTTGGATGATTATTGTGCAGCTTATCTTGATGATATTGCTGTCTTTAGCTCCACCTGGGAGGATCACCTGGTCCACCTGAGGAATGTTTTAGAGGCCCTGCAAAAGGCAGGCCTCACTATCAAGGCCACTAAGTGCCAGATAGGGCAGAGCAAGGTTGTATACCTGGGCCACCTAGTTGGTGGGGGTCAGGTTCAACCACTGGAGAGCAAGATCCAGACCATAAAGGACTGGGCTCCTCCAACTACCCAGACTCAGGTCAGAGCTTTCTTGGGCCTGACTGGGTACTACAGAAAGTTTGTTAAGAACTATGGGTCCATAGTGACACCACTTAATGACTTGACCTCCAAGAAGATGCCAAAGAAAGTTCAGTGGACAGTAAGCTGTCAAAAAGCATTTGATGACCTGAAGCAGGCCATGTGCAGTGCACCTATTCTGAAAAGTCCAGACTACTCCAAAGAGTTCATTGTCCAGACAGATGCTTCTGAGTTAGGTGTGGGAGCTGTTCTTTCACAACTGAATGTAGATGGTCAAGACCAGCCCATTGCTTTTATAAGTAGAAGGCTGACCCCTAGAGAGAAACGTTGGTCAGCTATTGAGAGGGAGGCCTTTGCTGTGGTTTGGGCCCTGAAGAAGCTGAGGCCATACTTGTTTGGCACTCACTTCAAGATTCAGACAGACCATAAGCCCCTCTTGTGGCTAAATCAGATGAAGGGTGAAAATCCCAAACTTCTTAGGTGGTCCATTTCCCTACAGGGGATGGACTTCACAGTGGAACATAGACCTGGGACTGACCATGCCAATGCAGATGGACTCTCCAGTTATTTCCACTTAGAACATGAAGACTCAACTGGTCAAGGTTAGTTTAATGTCCCTAAGTTTGGGGGGGGGGGGGTTGTGTAGGAGAGTAGGGTCTGCTTTCTATGTTCACCCCCACTTTTTGCTTTTGCTCTACTGGTTTTCGGCTTAGATGTGGCTGTGGGCCTGCTGATCAGACCCACAGCCCTGCTGTTCTCTTTCTAAATTAATACTATGTACTTTAGGTACATAACCCATTTGGATAGGATCACCTTATTGGGCCCTGTACAGTGTACCCTAGGTACCCAGGGCATAGGTGTACCCTAGGCCTACCAGGGGCTGCAGCATGTATTATGCCACCCCTGGCCTGGCCTTCCATTTTGACACAACTGGCTGATCACTCAGCTGGGGCAAGGTCGTGTAATCACCCCTTGCTTAGGTGTAGTATTCCTATACCTAACTTACATATAGACACATGTGTACCTATCAGTCACTCCTATGGCAGGCCTTAACAATCCTGGAGGCAGAGTGCTTGGTAACATGTGAGATGGTGCTCTAGCATGAGCTGAGCCTGTCTGCAGCTTTCGGAACCATGTCCTTATAGCTGTTCTATGATATAGCCTACCATATACTCTTAAGGTGCCTTATAATCTTAGATGGTTATGGTAACTATGGTTTGGCTTTATCGAAACATGTCGTGTAAGGTGTCTAACACTGTGGAATAATACCCCCATGCCATTTCTGGACATGAGAATATTATTCCCCCCTTCTAGAGGGAAAGACATGTTAAAATCATACTTCACTGTTAGCCTCTGACCAAAGCCTCAGCATCACAAAATGGATGCTGCTGCCACGACACAAGTCTGACCTCCTGCAGCTGGGAGTGATCCCAGCCAGGGAGGCCTGGACAATAGGTTTCCTGCTTGGGGAGGTGCTAGCACCTCCCCAGACAGCCTTTAGTGTATTGGGGCAGGGTGGGCTGAAAGGAATGAGACATGCCTGGGGCACACAAGGTGTTCCTTGCATAGTCCAGTTCAAACCGGTGCTGGGGCACTCCAGCCCCAGCTCTGGCGCGAAACTGGACAAAGGGAAGTGGGTGTAACCGCCCCCTCCCAGGTCCCACCCATAAGGCGTGACCTAGCAGGTATCCCAGCCCCCCAGATTAGTATAAGAGTGGGAGTTGGGCCTCAAGACTTTAGATTATCCTGAACCTGCAACTTGAACAGAAACTCTGGACCTTCGACATTCGACGAAAGAAGAAGACTGAAGAATCTCCCTTGTGGCCAAGGAGTGGCTACCCTGTGCAAACAGGCACCATCAAGAGACTACCCTTTGCTTTGTGAAACGTTCTACGAGGAACCGACTGCAGAGCCCGACCAGAGCCTTGACTCTCAGACTTCTCCGACCCTCATCCACATCTGCAGCAGAGCTGAGATCCGTGGAGGCGACGAGCGACGTGGGACCGGCTACCTGGAAAAAGTGGCTAGTAACTTACAGCGCAGCTTCTGAGGTACCCTCGAAGTTGTGCACCGGGGATTGAGAAGCCCCACCCCCAAGCACCATCTGCACCGAAGACCAGCCCCCCACACTCAACGAGTCCTGCGTGGGGCCCTTCAGCATTTTCCTGCTTGCCGCGTCTGTCCGGTTGCTTGCCCGCTGGCTAGTGGCCTTTGTGACGACGCATCCTGAAATCTTCTGCGCTGGTTTGGCTCCTCCAGACTGGCTCCTGCTTCCCTGCAAAGAAGAAGCACCCCAGACCTTCCTGGTCTGATCCTGAAGCAAGTCCTCCGTTCTTCGTGGGTTCCGCTTGCCAAGGCCTGGTGAGTCCTAGCCCAGCTTCGACGCCGCCGACAGCAAGAGCCTTTGTGGGACAGTTCGCCTCCTGGTACTGGTTGTCCTCGACGCTTCCTGGTCCTCCTGGCTGCAGCGACAAGCTTCACCTTCACCTGCAACTCTTCACGACATCGTCTGGTTCCTTCCTGGTTCCACGTGGTCACTGGCTAGTGACCTTGACTCTGTCCCTTCTGCTTGCAGGTCTCCTCTCTTCTTGATCCCAGCCTTGGGATCCACCGGACACTCTTCACTGACTGCCTGTCAGCATCTTTCTTCAGGCATCCATAGGAGTCGACGACGCAACTTCAACCCTATGCACCCGCAGCCTGTGGGCTAGGTAACTTGGGTACTCCGGTGCTCATCAGGATAGTGACTATCCTAGTGTCTAAGTTTCAAGTCTCAACTTCCTAGCTACTCCGGAAGTGTCCTAAATCTATCTATTTCTAAACTGTACTATTGCTAGTGACTTTTACGCATTACGCGTGAGTGTTTCCACTCTGCACACGAATCCCGTGGGCCTCCCACTTCCTATCCTTTGGTAGTCTAGTGTAGCCCCAGCGATTCCCTAGGCCTAGGCCTATTCTATTTCCGTGACAGTGGTTCTTATACCACTTACTTAGTATATGGTTTGCGTGGCCCCTAGGGCCTAACTATATTACTTACCTGTGTGACTTACTGTATGCATTAATAAGACTGTGTTGTACTTACCTCTAATCTCATAAAGAGTGCTGAGGGTTTTCTTAGAATAAATACACTTTATTTTATATATATATCTGTTGTGGTGTCCTTTCATTTGGTATTCAAGGGATTATATATGGTATCACAGCTGGCTTCACATGCCATTCAGAGTTTAGCCTAAGACTGCTCTTGTCCATGCTACCACTAGGATAGCTGGTCTATAAGGTTGACTTTACAACCAATCACCATAAGGGTATTTGGACTGATATAAGGTGTACACTATAACTAGTGACATCATACATCAGGCCAACTTCTCACACATGTGTTTACTAATATCGGCCATAAATAAATTGAATAAGCTCGGGGCTAAAACACAGCCTTGTTTTAGGCCTTGCTGAGTATTTATACTGGTGGTGGTACTATGTCCATCGCCTAGTTTCACTCTTGCCCAAGTGTCACTGTGCAGGACTATTATTGCATCCAGTAATTTGCTCGGTAGCCCCCATGCTCTTAATTTTTCCCAAAGGCGATTTCTGCTTACTTTGTCGAATGCGGCTTTCAAGTCGACAAAGCATGCAAACAGCCGTATTTTCCTTTTTCTTGCTTTTTCAATTAAAAGTGCCAACGTTGTGGAAATTTAGCTTGTAACTGAACATTATCTGCGCCATCTTGCCTCTCCCCAGCGCCACGCACAGCGAACGCACGGTCGCCATTTTAGGCACCCCACTCTCTCCCCGCTCATTGTCGATCGCCAGCGCGTTCCCCTGGCGCTGCAAGCACCCCCCCGCGCGCCGGACACCCCCGCTCTCTCATACACGGGCCATAAACCCTCTCTTTCTGCGCGACCCTGCCACGGAACCACATCCCACGCCTGACCGACATCCCATACATGGTCATGCCTCTCTTTTGATAACCCCCTTCCTCTGCGCCCCATTGTCCGAACCGATCCCAGGCCATCACCTAGCCCTGCGGATGCAGTTTATTGCCCCTACTATAAGGGAAACACCCCACATCAAAGGGATTACAGTGGATCAAAGCCCCTACCCCCTGAGACCCGGCCGGTTGCACACACCCCCGGGAACTGACGGAATGTCCAGCTGTGTGATAGCCATCTCCTACTGTAGATGGGGTGGGGACTTCCACTGTAGATATGTGTGGGAACAAGCTCGAAGTGGGGATTCCGAAGACGTTCTTTTATACATCAAAGTGATCTCAAGAATGTGCCATGTACAATAACCCTGCAATAAAGTCATAAACGTGTGTATAAGAGACCAGGTCTCAGAGAGGCAGCTAGAGCACCTCGTGACGATACCTTGCTGTCTGATCTGATGTGTTCTGCTCCGACGGAATAAAAACTTTGTTTCCTGCCTTCCAGTCTCCGGCGCCTGCCTCTTTCATTGGTAAATTATCGAATGGTATGAGAGGCGATTACCGCCGGGCAATACTTGAAAGGTTATCGACTGAAACTGCCGCTACCATTTAACAATTGGCGTCCCAAGCGTGGGGCCCATCAGCGACACGTGGATCCAGTGGGAGAGGTCCTGACGACAGAGTGAACGACTGCAACGATCGGGAGAGCTCCTGCCCGATAGACCCTCGTCTGGCAGCCGATCATCCGAACTTCACGGGTTCCGAGCAGACCTCTCTCGAGTGATCTACGGTCCTGACTGGGAACCATCAGGAGTGCCGCGGCAAATACGGAGAGTAGAGGACGATCGGGCGCTGGAGGCGGAAGACGAGAAACTGTCCACGCGGTCCGGGTAAGGTCGTGAAACACGACAAATTGCGAAATAATTGATTGATTGTTTTGAAATACTAGTATTGCTCATTGATTGTTCTCTTTGAGATATTCGCTGTCTACAAATGGGGAGGAGTAGAAATACTCTCTCTCTCTCCCTTTGCAGATAGTGAAGGGTAGGTAACGCAGACTTTTGTCCCCGTTGAAACCCGTCGTGCCTATCTTTATCTCCCCACTGATTGATTGTCCGAACATTGATTGTTTTGAAGAATAGTGCTCTTTGAGATATTCTCTGTTTGCAAATAACGTAGAATAGAAATATTCTGTCTAGTCTTTGCAGATAGTGAAGGGTAGGTAACGCAGACTTTTGTCCCCGTTGAAACCCGTCGTGCCTATCTTTATCTCCCCATTGATTGATTGATTGATTGTCCGAACACTAGTTGTTCGATATTGGTTCTTTGGAGGTATTCTCTGCTTACAAATAACGAGGAATAGAGATATTCTGTCTAGTCTTTGCAAGCAGTGAAAAGATAGGTAGTGCTGACTTTTGTCCCCGTTGAAACCCGTCATGCCTATCTTCTCCCCACTGATTGGTAGTTGGTTCTGCCCGGACCGCTTATTAGAGGTGGACCATCTGGCTCCACTGGAATGCACCCCTAATAAGGACATGTTCACTAAATATGGACTAGTCGCCGTAGCTTATAGCAAACTATGGCATAAATATACAAGGAAGGACCCCGAGAGTCAGTGGCCACTGATGGGATCCTTCGACGACCATAAGATAGAAGTGCTAGAAATGGCTCTGCGTAGCAATAAGACGACGCCTACTATGCTTGACAGTATCGGCATGTGGCGCAAAGAAGCAACACAACGGAAAAAGAGGGAAGAAGTAAAAGCAGAAAAGGAATTACGAAAGGCAGCTCACCTTGCCGCTAGAAAGTTAGAAGAAGAAATAAAGGAGAGAAGGGAAACTAAACTAAGACAGGAGCCCGAAACCTCAGGCCAGTACGCTGTTAGGACCCCCTCTATGCTCTACCCTGAGTTGTCCTCTAAGCAACGAACGAATGACGAATTACTATTAGGTCCCCCGATCATTTACATGCCCCCTCCATACGCACCCTCCCAATCGGTAGTGCAACACCCACAACCCCCAAACACGAGCGAAAGCCGTACAGGGGCCTCGGTCCTCACGGCCTCCGCGCCGGCCGAGCCTCCTGCACTGAACACAACGTCGGCTATAACGTTGGATGACCCTGAGATGAGAAAGAAAGATTCCACCAGAATGAATCGATTAACAAAGGATGAACGAGCAGGAATCGACAAGATAGTAGGGACACTGGTGGAACGGAAGGAAAGTGAGGAGTATATAACAGACGTGTATAACTCGTATGCCGACAGCCGCAGACGACACTTTGTCGTACGACTTTGTTATCACGCCCTGAATGCATATGAGGATAGGTACCACGATAAAGGTCCCGAAGGCTTAGCGGCCCTATATAGGAAGGTAGACATTGGGGAAGAAGGAGAGGGCGATGTGACGAACCTCTTCACTCGTACACTCGAGGTCTATCGACACCTTAAAGAACACAGGCAGACAACCAAAGCAGAAACCCCTATAGCGACTAAGCCCCAGGAAGGAAGGACTGATACCATGATGCCCATCAAAGAGGCCGCCCCCTACTGGGTCCCCCCACGAGGTCTGGGAACACATGACGACATCAACCACCAAGATGCGAAGGGGAGGGTTGTATATAATTGGGTCTACCAGCCATGGGACCGACAAGATATTTTGACCTTTAGAAAAACTCTACCCGACTTAAGAAAGAACCCGACTGCCTTCTACACCGAACTAGGTACAGCCTTAGGCTCAACTATAATGACTTTAGCAGATATCGACTTGTTCTTCGGATTATGTCTGCCGGCTGATGTGTGGAAACAAATCCGGAAAGTAGACCACGCTGAGCCGTTTGGATATACCTGGGTACAACCCGATACCATAGATAAACAGCGAGAACCGGGACAGAAACCCCCGAAAGCCATATTGGAGCTCCCAGACAAGATTGTACAGAAGTTGAAGACTCTAATCCCAGAAAGAAAGGTAGACTGGTCGATAGTGACGGCTTGTCGCCAGAAACCCCAGGAGGATGTGTCTGAATACTTCTCCCGATTCGAGACTGTGTTTTCCGATTATAGTGGCCAGGACATGACCACTGCAACCGGACATCACCTCTTTGTCCAGAATTATGTGAAGGGTCTGTCACAAGAAGTTTCCCAGAAGCTACAGACCAGCGAGAGTAGTTGGGCAGCCTCCAAACCCGCAGCTATCCTCCAGATGGCCCAATACTACGAAAACCAAAAGAATGAGAACGATAGGGCGTCAGAGAGGAAGAAAAAGGAACTGAAGGAGAGGGTAATGATAGCACAGTTGCAAGGGGTGACCATAGGAAGGGAACCCCCAAAAGGGAATTACCAACCAATCGCCCCTAGAAAGCTACCTCCTAGAGACCATACACCTGCCCCTTACAACGGACGAAGAGACTTAGATGGGAACCAATGTGCGTTCTGTAGAGGGTTCGGACACTGGAAATCCCAGTGCCCGGTCCTTCTGGAATTGAACAAAAATAGGGACCCCAGTAGACACAACCGGAAGTTTGTTGATACCCACCATCAACGTCACCAAACTTGATTAGGATCACGTGCAGTTGGACAATGCCATTTTCCGATTACACTAACTAGATTGCTGATATGTACAACACACCAACAAAGTAGTATGGTTAAACATTTCAATAAACTTATAGGTTTAACAACATTCCAACAAGATGAACAGGTTAAAACATGTTTTAAACAACTATTTACATGACAGTCTGCTGCGACCTGCATCCCAAAGCATTTACGTCCACGTGACACCGTCCTCGCCTCTCCTTCCTCGAAGTTGCAACATTGGCCTGTTTTGGGCGGTCCTTTTAGTCGGTTTTGGGCTATAAAAGCCATGCAAAAATCCATTGACATCAGTGGCGGACAACTGTGCGAATAGTCCGGAAGCCACACACAGCACCAAGACCCTGACGACGCCGAGGTGGGCCTGCCACGACGTGCGGATCTCCTCATTCTCTTCTTCTTTCTTCAATAACGAAGGGTGCCCTGACGGGGGGAGGCGACGCGGACGGGCCTCCCCCACCTCCCCAGGTGGAGGCTCACCAGCAGATGAGGGCACCCCAACCGTCTCTTTCACCGGTCAGCCGAGTTGGCGCCCCTGCACTCGACCGCCGGACAGCCACCCAAGCACGGGTTCACCAGGACTGCCACTAGCACCCGACGCGAGGAGTGGGCCCCCGCAGCCGAGTAATCGGGGACCCACTCCGGTGGCGATACCATCCGAACTGCTGTTGTTGCTGCTACTGGACCCACTCCGGTGGCGATACCATCCGAACTGCTGTTGTTGCTGCTACTGGACCCACTCCGGTGGCGATACCATCTGAACTGCTGTTGTCGCCGCTACTGGACCCACCCCGGTGGCTGTACCGAAGAGCTGCTGCTACTGCTGCCTTTGGACTCCGGCGGTCGGCTCCTCCGGATCCAGGCCTAGCCCACCGTGAGACAATCCTGGACTCGAAAGCTTGTCTGCTTGGGCGTGGGCCCCACCCTTGACAAAACGCCCCCTCAGCTTTGCAGAGTCTGCGGGAGTCATTGGCACTCGACTCCCGCGGACCTCCGGTAAGGACAAACCGCCGCCATTGTTCTTTGCCCCGGGCGACAGCCACCTTGCCTCCGCTTGGTGCAGTAAGAAAGACTGATTCAAAGTGTCGGCGGAAGAACCCGCCTGCTGCCCCGCCCCAAGAACAGACCACGGCATTGCTACAAGATCACGGTGACGCCATGCTGACGCAAACTGACGCTAACGAAAGTTCTCGAACTACCGAAAGGAATTCTGGTCCAACAGCTAATTCATGGAAAGACTTAGACTGTACACTGGCCCGACCTCGCCCCAAAATGGCGCCGATGCAGGAGAGGCCTACAACTCCATGTAGCGTTCCAGTCACGTGGCATTTGTGTTAAAAAGAGATATGTATGCGACGTTTCCACACATGATGGTCGGGGGGGGGGCGGGGAGGGAACCGATTTTATGCTAAAATAGTGTTGCTCATGATACTCGACGCCTCTCACGCCGTGGCCGGCCTATAGCGGTTGTAGGCCCGTATTTGTATACTGACATTGTTTTAAATAAAGGGCTTCTTAAAAGGAATTACGGAATCAGTGTCATGACAAATCATCTAGGTTGGTAAAGGTTTTTTCTCTTTTGAATAAATGATTGTTACTCCCAAGCAAAAGAATACAGATAATGCAGACTCCATTTGCCTGAATCTTTTTGATTAACGGAATTTGTACCCATCACGCCTGTCCTTTTCCAAGAGTTGTCAAATCGATGGTCAACTATAGCTTAAGGTATATGCCGAACGCAAGGTATGGTATCTTGCACCATAATACACGACCGATTGAGAAATACATGTACGACCAGGGAACCCGAATTTAGGAGATGAGTGAAATAGAGCATCTTTGTCTCGGACAAAAAAGAATAATAGGTCTGTGGTATTACCCACTCCTGCGGCTAGCCTGGTACGTGGTAAGTAGAACTTTTTCGTGTCTACGCGCGCTAAGGTACTTTGAATACTGCACATCCCCTCCCCTCTTTTTCCCCTCTATAGGTAACGACGAAGTTCCGACTGAAGAATGGAGTGGACGTGGACCGCGCCGTGTTCAATATTAGGAAAAACATGGACAAACGTTGTGGGATAATGCGTAAAGTGCAGACCACCATTGGGAGCATGAAAAATTGTATGGTATGATTGTGCGTGTGTGCTACGATTATACGGTATGAATGTGTATGCATTTCATGCTTGGGTCACTTGAAGAGAGCGTCACCGTATGATTGAAGTGCTCGCCCATCGATCAAAGGGAGGAGAGTAAAAGGTCCGACACCCCCCCAAGATAAACTACAAAATACCGAAAATACGCAGCACGCATAGGAAAGAGGACAGGAAAGGAGGGGTCCCCATACTCCACGTAGCCCTGAGTCTCCGACTTAAGTTTCTGCGCTTGATGCATGTACTGTCACACCCTATCCGGTATTTGTGTGTACGTGATCACCGAATTTATGTCTTTTCCCCGCTTGTGTTTTCTTACATAAAACGGACCCATGCTACTCCATGTTGTGTGTGCACCAAGTGGCCTATTATCATACCCATGTCTCTCCCTCTCTCTCTCTCTCGTTTTGTGTCGTACGTATGCCAAATAGCCTACTTGATGCACACGTCTCTCTCTCTCTCTCACTCTCTCTCTCTCTCTCTCTCTCTCTCTCTCTCTCTCTCTCTCACTCTCACTCTCACTCTCACTCTCACTCTCACTCTCACTCTCTCACTCTCTCCCCCTCCCTCACTAAAGGTTTTTCTTACCCTCTTTCTTTTTGAATAAACTAACGACACATATCTCTTCGGTAAGTGTATAATTGGCCTGAAACACGGTGGTGTTCGAACAAATTAACAGAAACAAAACGACCATACTTTACCACGTTACTACCTCTCCTTTCTGCAAATGTTGAGCTTAATTGGCTAAGAAAGAAAGGACAGGTAAGATGACTGATGTCTCCCAATCTGGCCCTCATCACGGGGACTATATGTCAGTGGTTTTTGTTTTTTAGAAGACACCATCTCCACCGCCCAGAATTACCCCCGCCCAATTACCCTGAAATAGAATGTCTAAAGCACCCCGTTCTCCCAAAAATAACCCCAGCCCTATACTAGCCGTCTCAGAGTATTTCGAACGAAACAGCTGATGACCTTATTCTCTAATAATACATCGCCTAAACTGATAAAGGGTTACCTATTGTCTCCAGCAAAAATAATGCTTAGCTTATGTTCCTCCCCGAAATGGATACTCGTGAACGCATGACAGTAGCACCTCGCACTTTTTCATAAACTTAGCAGTCCTCGGAGGAAAATGTGTATTAACAAAACTTATGTTGAGATGAACGAATCCCTACCGGAGAAGCCGGTTCGAATTTTTTAATAGACCAGTAACACGCACACTAACATCGGAGTTAATAGACATCAATCATACAGCAACCGATAAAGACATTTACGCAACTACTCGGTGGTTGGGAGAGAGGATGAAGTGTGTAAATGTCTTCCCTGCCAACTCTCTAAGATTTTGTTTCTTGTACTCATTCAAAGATAACGTGCTGCCATCGGAAGAGAGGGGTCGGACGTGACGCACAGCCTGACTGCGGACCATGGAACATCTATGACATCGACCAAGGGAGAAGCGACGAAGCAAAAAGGGCGTAGGACAAGGCACCATTATCAGGATGATAAGCGATACAACGAAGGGCTATATCGAGGCCCCCCTGCTCACTGACCAGCGTGCCTGAAGTCCCAACCCGTCGGGCCCGATTGATGGGCCCAGTGCTGGAAGATTCTGCTCTCCTTGGTCCGCATTTTGATCCGATCCCACTCCACCCCCTCTTCCCCCGGCATCCCGAAGCACGCCACACCCCTTCTCTCTCTCTCTCTCTCTTTTATATGGATTTTGAAAGTACCTATGATGAACTGTGCTAAGGGAACGGGACTGTGATCAGAGAACAGCGAATGGTCACACCCTGCCACGTGAGAAATTCGATTTGAGCTGGACCTTAGCTCCACCGCCGGTGCTCAACAGTGCCAACGAAAAGAAGAACAACAATAAGAGCTTACCAGTGATGGCTCTTTATAAAAGGACACTGGAAAGAAGAACCCATGTTAAGTTGAAAATCCTCTCCTAACCACCTTTTTATATTAACTATCTTCCTATCGAGTTTTTCATGATGTTGCATCAGTCACTTCCGACTGTCCACTGAGAAGTTAAGAAAAACCTAACTTTGTATAAAGGCATCCATACAACACCAGCCATGCACACGACTATACTGACTATTTTTGATCCACACGAAGTATGGGCCTTAAGTAATGTACGAAATATCCCTTGTTTTGCCAGAAACATTTTTGCTTTACAGTATCCTATTTATGCTCAAACAAGCTCCCCTCCTCCTATCCCTGGGCCCGATATGCGGCGCAGCTAATGTAATTTTGAATGTACTACCTCCTCGCCTACTTTATCAAACTGTATGAAACAATGTACAAATGTGTCAGATTACTCCTGCCTGCCCTAAGAACTCTGTATCTTTAAGGAATGTATGACAAACATTAACGACATTATAGCTGAAGGGTTAACGAAGGTGAATGTCGGCCAAGCAAGCTGGCGAGATATGTTAAAAGGGAGGACTGTGGAAATTTAGCTTGTAACTGAACATTATCTGCGCCATCTTGCCTCTCCCCAGCGCCACGCACAGCGAACGCACGGTCGCCATTTTAGGCACCCCACTCTCTCCCCGCTCATTGTCGATCGCCAGCGCGTTCCCCTGGCGCTGCAAGCACCCCCCCCGCGCGCCGGACACCCCCGCTCTCTCATACACGGGCCATAAACCCTCTCTTTCTGCACGACCCTGCCACGGAACCACATCCCACGCCTGACCGACATCCCATACATGGTCATGCCTCTCTTTTGATAACCCCCTTCCTCTGCGCCCCATTGTCCGAACCGATCCCAGGCCATCACCTAGCCCTGCGGATGCAGTTTATTGCCCCTACTATAAGGGAAACACCCCACATCAAAGGGATTACAGTGGATCAAAGCCCCTACCCCCTGAGACCCGGCCGGTTGCACACACCCCCGGGAACTGACGGAATGTCCAGCTGTGTGATATCCATCTCCTACTGTAGATGGGGTGGGGACTTCCACTGTAGATATGTGTGGGAACAAGCTCGAAGTGGGGATTCCGAAGACGTTCTTTTATACATCAAAGTGATCTCAAGAATGTGCCATGTACAATAACCCTGCAATAAAGTCATAAACGTGTGTATAAGAGACCAGGTCTCAGAGAGGCAGCTAGAGCACCTCGTGACGATACCTTGCTGTCTGATCTGATGTGTTCTGCTCCGACGGAATAAAAACTTTGTTTCCTGCCTTCCAGTCTCCGGCGCCTGCCTCTTTCATTGGTAAATTATCGAATGGTATGAGAGGCGATTACCGCCGGGCAATACTTGAAAGGTTATCGACTGAAACTGCCGCTACCATTTAACAATGTGGCCAAGTTTGTTAAAGTGCCTATGCCTGGTCTGAATCCGGTTTGGAACATAGGGATGATACTTGTCTCATCCATCCAATCTTGCAGGTGGTGAAGTAGGCATGATCCGTATAGTTTGGCCTCAACATCCATCAATGATATCAATCTGTAGTTTTCTGGATTGTTGTGGCTTCCCTGTTTAAATATTGGATGAATAATGTTCCCTTTCCAAGATTTGGGGACGATGTTCTGTCTATCGATTTGATTAAACAAAGGCGTGAGGTAATCAGCCCAAAAATCCGGAGCATGTTTAAATAGTGCATTGGGCAGTCCATTCGGGCCTGCCGCCCCCTCTGTTTTTAATCTTTTTATTATTCCTCTTAATTGCTTTTTGTCAGTGAGCTCCTTTAACTCATTGCAGCTCACTACTTGACCGGTATATTCTTCTCCATCAGATCTTAGATCTTTTGGGGATTTTGACTAGTCTGATGCCCTTATGCACTTATCATTCCTCGCATTGCTGTACCTATTTGTACATGCTGTATCCAGATTTTTTCGCCAATTCCCGCTTCTTGTTGTAATTCTTTTCCCTTTGTGGAATGGAATGGAATGGAAAAGCATTTACAGAGCGCATGGCTACCCGGAGGCATCCCAGCGCTAGTACCAACAATAGGGGGGGAACCAGAACTAAGGAAAGAGATAAGTTTTTATTTGTTTCCGAAAGGACATATGGTCAGAGGTGGTACGCAGATGGAAAGGCAGAAAAGAGCCGACCACCACTTCTGGATCTCTTAATCCTGGGGACCTCAATCGGATACAAATCATCTGACCTGAGTCTACACTTGGCTTTGTATGGGCGAATCATGGTAGAAATTGATGACGGACCAAGTCCCTGCATTATTTTGTGCACTAAACATAGGGATTTGAATTTGATTCGTTCCTGGACCGGAAGCCAGTGGAGGGCTCGAAGGGCCGGTTCTGCTGACAGTCTATTGGGAACTCCCAATAGGAGTCTCGCTGCACTATTCTGTACAGATTGTAGTTTCTTGATTGCTGAGAGGGGGGAGCCCAAGTACAGGGCGTTCCCATAATCAAGCCTAGAAAGAATTATTGACTGAATCATTACTTTCTTAGCCAAAGATGGGAGAAGAGGTAAGACTTTTCGGGCCATTCTAAGTAGGCCATAACAGAGGGCTGCTGTTTTCCTAGCTTGCGTTCTAAGGCTAAGGTCCTGGTCCAACCATACCCCCAGACTCTTGATTTCTGATTTAGGAATAGGGGCTGGACCCACGCATAGTGGCCATAGCTAGCTGGGAATGTAGTGAAGGGAGTTACCCAAAATCATAATCTCGGTTTTTCGACTGTTGAGCCTAAGTTGGGAATCATCCATCCAGTTTGAGATGTCTTTCAAGCAGGAGTGGATGGTGTGAAATTCTTGATTAGTTTGGGTAAGTCCGACCACTAGCTGGGTATCATCAGCATAGGGAATAATTCGGATTCCGTAGGGTTCTATTTTGGCTGCCAAGGGAGACATATACACATTAAACAACGTCGGGCTAAGTGAGGAGCCCTGAGGCACCCCGTTCGGCAGATGTATGGATTTGGAAACCATGTTATCATTGAAAACTTGGAAAGTGCTATCCTCTAAAAAGGAGGATAACCACTGGAGTGCTGTGCCCCTGATACCAATATTCCTGAGCCGCCGGATCAAAGTAAGATGGTTCACCGTATCAAAGGCGGCGCTCAGGTCAAGGAGTATAATGGCAGCTGATCCTCCAGAGTCCAAGATCTTTCTGCTTTCTTCCATCACGGCCAGAAATGCCGTCTCAGTACCTTGGCGAGGGCGAAAGCCAGTCTAGGAGGGATGGAGGAGGCCATGCTCCTCAAGAAACGTGTTTTTCAGTGATCTTACTGATGGCTGGAAGAAGAGATATGGGGCGATAGTTGCCTGAGTCAGTCGGATCCAAGTTAGGTTTCTTTAGGAGAGCTCTTACCCTTGCCTCTTTCCACCTAGGCGGAACTATTCCAGTGGTAAGTGAGGTATTGATCAGGCTTATTATGTGCGGGGCTATAATGGGAGTGACTAGCTTCAGTATGTTCATAGGCGCTGGATCAGCTGGGGAGCCGCTTTTTAGCGTGGTCCACAGGGAGTTAAAAGTTTCCTGTGTCACCAGAGGGAGATCTTTCAGAATAAGATCTGTCTGAGGATCCAAGTGGATATGAGGGGGGGAGTCTTCCTCAGTCTTAGTAGGAAGAGATTCCACAATAAGCTGGACTTTATTGCTAAAATATTCAGTGAGTTTGGTCTGAACTGAGGTGGCGAAGTGAGCTAAAGAATGATGATGGATTCAATCCAGATCTGTGACTTGGGGTGCGTGTTGAAAATTTTCAGCGCTCCGGCTATCATCTCCCTGTGTTTGCTTTGTTCACCCTAAGTTGGCAGGGTATGCCCAGACGTAGGTCTTTTGCTCACTTTGCCACTGGATTCAAGCTAGCCTGGCTGATGAAGGGTGTTACCCAGAAACCGGTTCCAGGATGCCTGTTTCCGGTTCAGGGAAGACCTGGTTTGGCACTTCGGGCTGGGCTCTTCCCATGAGGCACAGGGTCAAGACTGATTTGCATATGGCTGGGTCTCAACTGAGGTGGCGAAGTGAGCTAAAGAATGATGATGGATTCAACCCAGATCTGTGACTGGGGTGAGTGTTTGAAACGTTTCAGCATCCGTCCATCATCTCCTTGTATTTGCTCTGGATGTGAGGGTGGCATGGACGGCAGGTGCCTTGTCCCCAAATGGCTGGACATAGGGGCCAGAGAGGGCCGCTAGTGAGAGAGCCACCAATGTGAACCGGGCAGAGATGGAGGCAGGGGCTCCAATCGGGAGACTTGCAGGTGCACCATAGGAGAGGCCTGCAGGGACCGGACCGGCCTTCTGGTGCATGGAGAGGCTGGCCCCGGGCTCCCCAGGAGAGAGAGAAAGAGTACACAGGCCCAAGAGGCCATCGATTCCATTTGCTCCCTGCCTGCCCTGAGGTTGTGATGTTTTCTCCGGAGCTGCCACAGTGATCGTGCTGCAGGGGGCAGACATGGGCATGAGGAGACTGTCTGGGCAACCCCTCCCTTCTGGAGAGATGCCTGGAGCCTAGTGTGGTGGGACCTCCAAGTGGACAGTGAGGAATTACGTTGCGGGTCCTGTTGAGAAGGCCCCTGGTGAACAGTCTTGGTGGAGACTGGTCTGGGGGAGTGGTGAGCTCTCCTTTCTCCCCCCCCAGCCCTTAGCTGAGTGGACTTGTGGAACACTAACGCTTCCCTGCCAGAGGGATACAACTTGGCCTGACGAAGCCACGCAGGCGCTCCTTTTCATGGATGTGTATGGCCCGGAGGAATCAGAGCTGGGCTACAAGAGGTGAGCACAACCGAACTCCTTTCAAACTTGGATCAGACACTTGGCTGCGCTCAATGGGGTCCTTGTGAGGTGGAAGGTTTCATGCTGGAGGACTTCTTTCCAGGCTACACTTACTCACTACAGACAAGGTGTGGGAGACCAGACCACCTACATGGGCCAGGATAGGGGCCCCAAGACCCAACAAAATGAAAATGGACAAATTTACCGAGACACCCAGGTCCACCCCACACCACTAGACCATGAAAAGGAGGGAGCCTCATGGGCTACAGTGGAGCCTATAGGCGCACAAATAATCGCGGCCATTGAATCAACCAAACAAATGCTGGAGAACAAGATGGACATCAGCTCCATATAAGTAAACCTGCTATGCACAGATGTATGTAAAGTAACATAGAGAACCTGGGAGATGGATACAAATGTCGAGAGTTCGTCCAAAGAGGTGAAAGAGGTTCTGGCTACGCCCCATGTATTGACTGACAAAGTAAAGCACCTTCATGGCCGCCTGGAGGACACAGATGGTAGGTCTCAGAGATGCACCACACACTTCAAAAGGATTCCACAAGGGACGGGAGGGGGACAAACTAGAGCCCTTCCTGGAAATCTAGCTTCAAAATACCAGGGATCAGACTCAGTTATCTGCCCTTCTATGTGATCAAACACGCTCATCAGGCGTTGGCGCCCTGGCCTCCGCCGGGTGCGCTGCCGAGAGCCCTGATAGCAAAAGTGCTTAATTACTGTAACAGAGACAGTATTTTTCAACGGGTCCGTAAGCAAGACAACCCCAAATAAAAAAGCAACACCATCCAAATATTTCCTGACTATACATGCAAGGTACAGGTCAGTCCTCCGCCCGCTTCCAGTTGTCTGGGAAGATGCCGGACATTAAGGAGGCGTTGATGGCCAGTCCGAGTTTGGGTGCGATGGCGGCTGCGGCCCTGTGGAATATGTGCGGTGGGAAGGGGTCCGTTGGGGCTCCTGAGTGGGTTTTCTTCATGGTGGCGGTGATTGTTTATCACCCGTGCCCAAAAATGACCGATGCACACCGCTTTCCTTAAAAACCAATACCCACTCCTGCAAAGCCAGTATTCTTCAACTTTTAAAGCAGCGTTTGCTTTGTTTTCCCTCCTGTAAGCGATGACAACTCTGCACAGGGGTGTACAGCCCCACCTTCCAAAGTCTCACCCCCACAATATGCTTAACACACCAACAGCGCCCCTTCTTACTTCAGCTTAGAGATCTCTCGACAAAAGATCACAGGGCGACTAACCAAACTCATCCTCCTAATAGCTGGTCAACTCGTCCCCAATGCTTTTCATTAAAGGAGGAGGTGTGGCGCCGCGGCCAGGGCGACTGACTCCGGTATCTGGGAATCACAGATTAGCCCAGCACCACGTGACTCTGGGCAATAACTTGCTTAATCTTCCCGATGGCCCCCAGGCGCCTAGAGACCCGTACGGGTGAGTGTTCGCGCTTTTCAAATGTGGATTATTAAACAAACATTTATCGTGCCAATGCTTCAGGCTTGCGTGCATACAGTACCAATGGTGGACACACGGTGGCGGTAGAATGCCACGATTGTTAGTGAATTATACAGTCTTTTGCTATGTGAGGCCTCATTCATCAGCCTCTGGCAGCAGCCAGCCGAGGATGGTTGCAGGCTGTGCCCAGACATGAGAAAAGGCGGGAGTGACGTTTCCCATCCTTCACATTTCACCACAGCCCATGCATTGCACCTGTGCAGAGGAAGGGTCTCTCCCAACTTCTTTAAGTCACCTTTCAGATAAGTTCCAAACCCCATTAATGGACGATAGTGAGCCAGTGGCGGAACTCAAATGGACGGGGCCCTTTTCAAAATGAGACGAGGGCAGTACTTAATTTGTAAAAACGTAAGTCCGGGCCCTTGTTGGGACATTATAGCAGCTCTCGCTGCACATTGGCCGTGCCAGCGCTGCAAGTGACAGGACCTGCACACTTTTGAGCCATCACCGCTGCAAGAGTGACACTTCACACTCATCACCAATATGAATGGCTTGGGCGGCAGGAGTTAGGCGGTTTTAATGTACATTGAATTAATAAACAACAAGTGTTCTGCTCATCTCTAAATTACACAAACAGCGCCACCAGGTGGCAGCTGTGATAAGAACCCGTGTTGACAAATAAGTGCAGGTGCCGAGTACCGGAAACCACCGGCTCAAATTAAGCACTGGATGAGGGCCCCCCCTGAGTCTTCTATAGGGTACACCTAGTCATTGGCCTTCAGCCAAATAGGAGCATCTTAGGGTGGGACTGGGAGGGAAAAAAAGGCCGCTCACTTCTTTTAATACCATGCATTTGCTCCTTGAATAAAATTAGTCTACTGACTAATGTAATGGATTTTAGATCACCTCTCACTAATTCACGGGCCACCACTTAGCTTTAGAAGTGCATGCCTGCCTCCAGGTGTTTGCCCACCCTCTATCAAACCAAGTTTTTAGTGGGGGAGGACAGCCTATGATGAAGCATGACACCGGGCGGTGTGTGAGGCCAGACAATTACTTTTTAGGTCTCGTCTGAGACAGCGCTTTAGCGCTGCTCTGGCGAGACTTATAGTAAGCGAGTTTTGGAAGTGCAAACAGTGGCTTTTCAGGCCTCCAAATACAGTGCATGTGCCCCGGGCGCGCGCACCATTTGGCAGCCTGAAAAGCACTGCCTGATCACTTGCTTTGATGTCCTCAGTCAGCCGCGCGGCCACTGAGGACATCAAAGTGCACACCATTTGCCACCCCCTTCTTGCTTGTTCTCATTGTATGAAGCCACTTCCACACTCTACCACCCACGAGCCCTCGCTCGTTATCACCCGTTTGGCATCCCACTACAAAGGGTCCGCTCCCCCGCCCCCGCCAAGCGCGTCCGCCTGACAAATTTGCTTTCACTTTGGGCGCTCGCATCCGGACCACTTTAGAAGCCGGGCTTGCATGGGGAGATTAATTATATTTTACGAGAATTACCGATGTTAAGCCTATGCAGAGGCTCGTTCCCAAGCAGCCCTTCACTTGCATTTTCATTCACACGGTCATTCTTTTTACCATTACTTGCTTCTTAAATGCTCAGTTTTTGTATCTCGTGTTTATAAGTTAGTGAGCCCAATTTCCAATTTAAATGTTCTATTATTGTATTAGGCTCCAAAATCACCAGCGGCTGCACTCCGTTATCGAACCAACTACCGGAAAGCCCTAAAGTTCCATCAAGGTTGCTCCGGAAGTGACGGTACCTCGACCTGCTGAACAGGATAGCGGCCAAGGCATAGCTCGGCAGAGGATGTAAACAAAATATATTTATAGGCTTGGATTACCTCCGTCATGAAGCAAGTGTACTACCAGTGCCAACACGTACGAGTAAAACTGGTGCCTACACGTACGTGTACAAGTGCATGTAGGCACTGGTAGTACACGTACGTGTACTACCAGTGCCTACACGTACGTGTACTACCAGTTCCTACTCGTACGTGTACACGTCCGTGTATGCACCAGTTGTACACGTACGTGTACTAACAGTGCCTACACGTACCTGTACACACCAGTTGTACAAGTACGTGTACTATCAGTGCATACACGTACGTATACTACCAGTGCCTACACGTACATGTACACGTCCGTGTACGCACCAGTTGTACACGTACATGTACTAACAGTGCCTACACGTACGTGTACTAACAGTGCCTACACGTACCTGTACACGTACGTGTATGCACCAGTTGTACACTTACGTGTACTACCATGGCGTACACGTACTTGTACACGTACGTGTACGCCATGGTAGTACACCTACGTGTAGGCACTGGTAGTACACGTACATGTAGGCACTGTTAGTACACGTATGTGTACAACTGGTGCGTACATGTACGTGTACTACCAGTGCCTACACGTACGTGTACTACCAGTGCCATCATGTACGAGTACAACTGGTGCGTACACGTACGTGTACGCACCAGTTGTACACGTACGTGTACTAACAGTGCCTACACGTACGTGTACGCATTTCACACACTTACAATGGTGATACAGCCGTACACATTCCAGGAATGGAGGGCTACGAGTCGCACATGGATGTCCATCAAGTACTTATCATTGCATACTTTCAGGTGCAGGCCCTAGGTGTGTTAGCCAGTGATCTTGCACAGGTCCTTCCATCTCGTTGCACAATTGATGTGTTCTGACCTGTGGACACATGTCATGTGTGATGGGGCACGACGTGGCACACATCACCTTGACACGTGCCACATGTGTGTCTGTAGTCCAACTGTGTCATGCATAGCAGCAGTGGGTGGCACAGTCATCAACACCCGCACCTGTCTCCTGATGCCAGGAACAGGGACACTTTATGAACTGACCTGTCACGATCAGCGTGCCCCTTTGGGACTATGTCGGCTGTGTGTCATGTGTTCACATGAGCTTCATGTCAGTGTCCTGTCAACGGCATCTGCTGTTGGTGCATCCAACAGGGGTCTGTGTGGAGATGGGCATGTAACACATCTACGCACACCATGCCACATGTGGATTCCCAAGGCTGTAGGGTCTGTGTGCATGGGACATCATATATTTTCAGTCATACATGTGTTTTTCGTCTCAATGGCTGTGTCTTTGTGTTGTCACGTGTACCCCTTCATCGCACTGTGTTTGACATGTACATTTGACATTCCATGTGACCTGTGCGTGTGCCTTGCAGTCAGCTGTCTGGATGAGATGACATCCTTCAAATGCAGCCATGTGGTTGTGTGTCACTCCGGTGATATCTGTGGCTCTTCACTCAGACTGGCCCCCAAATCTTTTCAGGGCATGTCATGTTGACTTGACAATCAACAGGTGTATCATGCATTTTGTAGGAGTGCCAGCAAGCTGCCATCTGTGTCCTGGATGTATTGCACACACCCGACTCCATAGATACCTGATGTGTATTAGCAGTGTAGCATGTGCTATGTTCATTGACATTGATGTTTGCCGACTCTCAATCTTCATTCCTCTAAACTATGTTTTGCAGGGCACCACCTGTCTCAAGACTAATGCCAGACTTGGGTGCCATGATGGAACGTGCCTGCATCCGCCATTACAGATTCACTCAACAGTTGATTTAGGACCTTACAAACAGGCTGGCACCACACCTCCAACCGCAACACAGGTATCCTACTGCACTGACCCCCAAGATGAAGGTGATGGCAGCCTTACATTTTTTTGCAACAGATACATTTCAATTGACCATAGCTGATGTGGGTGGGATGTCCCAGACTATGTTCAGCCGTGACCTGCGTGATGTTTTAGCAGCCATGTTGGCGCACCTTGATGAATTCATCAAATGTCCAACTCCAGAGGGGTTGAGGGATGTCAAGGGGGATTTCTATGCCCTGGGTGGGATGCCCCATGTAATTGGGTCCATTGATGGTACACATGTGGCTTTTGTACCACCACAGGCACAGGAACAAGCCTATCGCAACCGCAAACATTACCACTCGATAAATGCCCTTGTGTTGTGTCTTGCTAACATGCTGATTTCACATGTCTGTGCACGTTTTCCAGGAACAGCACACGATGCCTACATCATGAGGCGTAGAAGGGTGCCACAAATGATGCTGCGGCTGCACAACGAACAAGCATGTCTTGTTGGTGGATATAGTCTTTTTGTCCTATGTGTTGTGGTATCTTTGTCTCTTAAGGCATCTCGTGACCAACTTATTTACATGGTGTTTCCATGTATGGGACTCTGGCTATCCCAACATGCCATGGCTGCTGACACCTCTCCGCAACCCAAGAACAGCTGCAGATCACCAGTACAACGATGCACACGGCCAGACCAGGCGTGTGATTGAGAGGACGTTTGGACTCCTGAAGAGCCGATTCCGGTGCCAGGACAAGACAGGCGGGTCCCTCCCTTATGCCCCGGAGAAGGTCTGCAAAATCTTCATTGTGTGCTGCATGCTGCACAACATGGCAGTGGAGAAGGCAGTGCCACTCATCCTGGATCCAAGTGAGCAGAAGCATCCACCCGTGGAGGATCAAGGGCTTGGTCACGAGGCTAGTGATGATGAGGAGGAGGGGGATGATATCCGGAGTCAGCTCATACGCAACTTCTTCTCATAATGGTGAGTCACTGGCTATGAGTGTGCAAGCTTGTAGCGTTGAGTGGCATGTGTTGCAATGTGTGTGTCCAGCTGACTGAATGCACAGTGACTTGGATGTGTGTTCTGATGTGTCACTCGAGTGATGATGTCATGCAACACAGTTTTGCAGAGAGACTTGATTGGCAATTTACATGTGTCCAACATTGTTGCTGTTTTGTACACTTCCATGTGTGCGGTGAGAATCTTTTTTTGGTGACCTCTTGTGTGTCTGTCATTCCAGGGTATTTGGCACATGTTGTCTGGTTGTGTCATCGTTGTCCTGCTGCTATTCCTCGTGTGGATTGCAGTGTGTGCTGAATCAGTGTTCCATGCACGGACATGTGGAAATGTCAGTTTGGGTGAGTATTGCAGCAAGGCTTTTTTGTGGTGATACAGGTTGTGAATGTGACTGCTTCTGTGCATGTTGTGGTACCATGCGTACATGTCTTCTCACCATGGAGCATATGACATGTAGCATCACTTCCATGACATGATAGTCAGCCTTCTTGACAGTCATCTGTAGTGGAATATGGCGTCTGATGAAGGCTTCAATGTGTGTGTACCTTGGCTCTGAAACATTGCAGAGGCTACGGGTGGACATAGTGGGGGACATCACAACAACATGTTCTATGGGGAATTGCAGCCTCTCAGTGTGCAGCAGGATGTGTTCTGCTCATCCCCTTACCTTGTGTGCCAGTTCATTGGGATTGACATCATCCGTGTTGTGAAGAGGGGGGTCCAGCGTATGTCCCACATGTTCTGTCAACTGACCTGTGAGTCTGTTAATATGGAGGCATATCCCTTTGTGTGTGTATGTGGAATAAAGGTGTTCAGCACAATCCAAAGTGCCTCATCTCGGTCACTGCAGATCTCTTGCCAGTTTGCATGCGTCATCTATGGCAGAATCGACAAACATTGAGCATATGAGTGTATGTGTACTTTGGCAACATGCATGCAGTGCTTCATGGCTAATGATCTCTATTGTGCATGGTTTGCCTGGTTGTGTATGTATTTGTGCAGGTTGCTGCCCACAACGGGACGTGAATGCCTGCTGATGGTGTGTCTCCTTTGCGCATCTCCGCATTTTGTTACCTGACACAGTGGCTGTCATTTATGGTGATTGATCATACACTTTCTGGGAGTGACCCATGAGTGAGCTGACACTCCTTCCTTGACATACACCTGTTGCACTGTGCCTTGCAGACCTCCTAGTCTTTGTGTGTTGATTTTTGCATGATTTCTAACCCCTTCCACCTGCTGCTGCCTCACCTGCGGCCCGCCACTCCGAGTGCCCTGATTCTGCAACCCCCACGCCTCAGAAATGCTCAGCCCTTCCCCCTCCACCCATTTGTAATGCAGCCAGCAGCTTTTCTGTGCCACTGTAGCCCCAGCACCGTGCAAAAGGCCGGACCGTCTGCGCCTGCAACATGCACAGTGCACGACCCTCTAGTCTTTGCATGACCCACATCACACAACAGGCTCATGCTGCAGCCACTCTAAAAGCAATGTCCTCGTGACAATCATCCTCCTGCCATCAGGCAACCCCTAAGCACACACACGACACCTTTGCATGCTGAGTGTGCTACTCCAACTGCCTACACAGCGCTGCCCAGCCTACCAGACCCTGTCATTCCAACCAGGTTATGTCCCTCCTACTCCACACCTGCTCCATCCACCAGCACGCCATTGGACTCTGTTACCTCCTTAACACTACAGCCCCACACATCACCTTCATGACAGTAACCTGGACAAAAGCATCGTCAGCACATGACGTCTTCATTGCCATCTCAGACGGATCCAAGATCACCCGCAGGGACGCCAACAGCACTCCCGGGGGCTGAATAGGTAATTATTGACCAGTACACCCCCAGAGTCACAAGTCCGGGTTCGCAGCAACTCCTTAGCAACCCTCGGAGTAACACTCATCTACAGATCTGCAGGCCTACATCCACAATTCCGCTAAGCCATCAACACGTACATCTGCACGCAGGCCCTCACCTCCACAGGCTACATGTGGCTGGGGGCCAGTAACTTCGTGCTGGAGGGGACACACACCACCACCCATCATTGGTCCATCAACATTTGAATCCACGTCTCCAACAAGCAACACAGTGCCACTCACCCCGCTACCGATCCCTCAAAGATGCCTGATGTAAGTCGCCACAGACAAGCTGTGTGGGACACTCAAAACAACACCACCGCCACACCCTGCAAACTCACACACTGGCTCAGCAACTGATCCATCAATCTTGCCACATTGACGGACTTTCCTGTGAAGCACAACAACAGTTAAGGCACCTGGGACAAGGCAGACCTACTGGACTCCTACAGACCTAGCCGGACTCTTGTGCAAACTTTGCAACACAAAGAGCCATCAGTTACCTTACAGGCCTGGAAAAGACCACACACAGACATCACCATATCATCAGCAAGGACAAGTGGAGATCCTTCAGATAGTGCAGAGACACCAAAACACACGACATCAAGGAACTCATCAGCATTGTGAGTGAACTGACAGCAGATCTCAATCTAAGACACCCCACCCTTGCAAGGCTGAGCCAATCCCTTGCAACTTTGTACCACTGCAAGCTCATGGGCTTCCATGACAGCCTTGGCACACAGAGGCAGACAGCACTATTTTCCGCTGGACAAACCCCCCTCAGGTCATGGACTCCCGTCAGCAGCAGGTACACAACCGGGATCATGTGCACCATCCACTCTGGCTCTCCATCAGGCCCCTTCCCACACAACACCTCAACCACATCATTCCCCATCCTTGAAGCCCACGTCCTGCGCGTCATGAATGTCTCCTTTGAGTTAGCCACATTCCATGGCTGCAGGAGGCATGCAGAGCCCCAGGCCCTTCTTAAACAACGGACGGCAGTACCGCAGGATCTCCTGGTACATCAGCCTACTTCCCTACCCAGCAAATGTCACCAGGAAGACACTCAACTAGCAACTGTCCAATTTCCTACATGCAACCAGCTCCAGCCAACTGGCACCCGTAATCACACCACTGCAACCGTCATCATTGCCAACACCAACGACTACTTTGCCCTGCTCACCAATGGTGAGGCCACCACCCTTGTCCTCTCAACGCCATTCTACACCATGTGCTACCACACTGTCAGCTCACACATCTCCAACAGTGGTATCCAGAGGAGGGCCCAGGATTCACTCAGGAAGTAGCTCACCAGCAAGGCCCAGGGAGTCTACCTCCACCCTGCAACATGTAGTACACTGGGGTCATCTGGCCCATGCCACAGGGCTCTTCTCTCAGCGTGACGATCTTCAATGTCTCCATGACCCCCCTCTCCACCATCACATGCACACACAACCTCATCATCATCTGGTATGCCATTGACACCCAGCTGCTCCTCAAAACTCACCAAAGAGCCAGCCATTGCCAGATCCAAACTTCAAGAAGGCATGAGATCCGTTGATAAATGGCTGAACATCAGCCATCTGAGGCAGGACTTGGACGGGACAGAGGTCATTATCTGAGGATTGTCCCCTTACGACTGGGTCAACTCCTTGCGAACCACTGGTCTGTGCACCGCACCAGCACCCAGTGGCCACGCAGGCAAGCCGGTGTTCATCATGGACCCATCGCTCACAATTAACATGCAACTCACCACCATCTGTACCTCATGCTTCAACACCCTCCACATGCTGCTGATGGCCCCCAGATAGCTCCACTCCAAGGCAAGACAGACCTGGTCCAGGACGCCAGCCGGCTCAAATACAGCACCGGCCTCTACAGAGGACAACAGCAAACATGCAGGAGAACTTATCCACATCCAGGGTGCATCCGCACACCTCATCTGCAACATCCCCCGCCCCAGCCACATTACCGTCCACCTGAGAGAGGTACAATGGCTCACTGTGTGCTGCAGGATCAGCTTCAGACTCCTCAACCACACTCAGGAGGCAGTCCACAACCCCAGACCCAAACCAACCTTGGACGTGTGTCATCTAACACCCCGTTGGCCCTACTCCATGCAACCCACCTTGCCCTGGCCACCATTCATCACATCCACATAACCTCTGCATGCAGGAGATAGTTCTCCCACCTCGCAAAACAGACCTGGTACTCCCTCCCCGGGCACATCAACATGACCTCTACACCTTCATGTAACTCTACCAAATTGGTCTGTCAGAGCAATATAGCAAGCCCCCCTCAGCAGCTTGAGGCCATCACGGGTTAGTGTTAGGCTCCATGTCTGTATTTTGTGATACATTATGAGCCATGTGTGTCCTCGACCGGACTCAGATCCAAGTGTATGGATGGCTGGAGTTAGTTCCACACTCAGGCATACTTTAACATATCCCCACACGTAGGTTGTGGACTCATGCTAAATGACTGCAACATGAAATTTCAATTATTAAATTTTTTATTTCGAGCTCTGGGGCGTGATTTGTGCACAGAAAATGGGGAAATGCAGGGACCATAGAATCCAAAGTTCACAGGGGGAGATGGGATCCTTGGCATTTGAAGTCGTCAGAGTCCAGCCCACAGTGTTTGGCATCATTGGTCAGACTGTGACCAGCAAGTCCATGTGGCAGATGATGTCAGTCAATGGGGTGATGCTGTCGCACATGAAGGCCAGGTGCCTGGCCAGGTGACCTGGGAGATGTGGATGACCCGCTGCCTCTCACGGTCTTTTCCGTGGACGACCAACCTTCCTCCGGGGACCCTCAGATGCAGGCCTTGACGATGTTTGGGATGCTCCGTCGGACGAATCCTACTCCTCCTCCCTCCCTGTGGCTAGTGCTGGTCTGCGCCTGGTGTCACAGGGAGGGTTGCCCATGTTGTCGGCGATCCGACGGAGTGAATGGCTTATGTCCCTTTGCACCGCCAGGAGCTCAGCCAGTCTTGCCTCCATCCGTCCTTGGTGTTGTTGTTGACTGGCGTGTTGCTCGGCCTGCTGGTTTTTGATCTCTGTGAGGGTCCCCACTACCTGGCTGATCTCCCTGGTGTCACGCCGGTATGCCTCCATGATGTTGCGGATGTGTGACATACCGGTCCCTTCAGCTGGCTGGTCAGGTTCTCGCCTCCACCTGCCTCCACTCCCGCCACCCCTGCCCACACGAGCCGGGCCTGCCTTTGTGGGCACATCGAGTTGACGGGACCCCTGAGGGATGGCAGTGGCGGTGTTGTCTGCCTCCTCCTGGGTGCCCGCCGCACCTTGTCCCTCCTGGTCAGACTGGCTCTGTTCACTGCGGGCAGGGCTCCTGGTTGTCTCCTGTGATGTGACAGGAATGGGGGTGGTGGTTGGCACAGATGTTCCTGAACCAGGTGCTGCAGGGGCTTGGACACCAGAGGGTCCAGGTCGGTCGGGGTCATCCGCGGAGTGTTGAGAGGCGTCGCTGCTGTTGGGATCCGGTTCCTCCCGAGCCTGTGACTGTAATTCTTCCCCCCCATTGTTGGGGGGATGTTCATCACGTTGCCCTGTGTGTGAGATAGAGACAATGTTAAAGCTGTTTAATGCAACATGCATGTTTCATACACATTCAAGTTGGCACAGTTCCTCCAGGTAGTTGTATGTGCCTAGCATTCTCCTCAATGTTCATTTGTGTATGGGTATGTTGCGGGGGACAGATTGATATGTTCGCCTGAGTCTTTGACATGTCCATTTGTGGCTTGGATGCTTCTTCGGCTATGTATTGGTGTTGTGTTACATGTCCATTGTGGCAGTGGGTAAATCCATTGCCTGTCCTGCGGGTGTGTGCTTGTGTAAGGGGTGTGTGTGACAGGGCCTGCTGGTGGGTGTAGTGTGATTTGGCCCTGGGGCTTCCAGGTGATGTAGCTGTCCCCCCATGGAGCATGCTGCCATGACAGTGAGTGTGAGTTCCTATCCTAGATATCTGACCTTGTTGTGTTGGTGTTTGTGTTTGAACTGGTCACAGGAGGGCCTTGTGCTGCCTACACCAGGGCCAAGTGTGGGCTATCTTGTCAGTACTTTCCCAATCCCTGTGCATTGCACATGGTGCATGGGTATGTAGCTGGGCCATATGGGATGAGGGCAATTGTGTCTGATTTGGAATTCAAACATGCGTTTTGGTGCATCCACCCTCCCAGCATACGGGACATCCATTCTTGAGTTGGTGCTTCGTGTAGCATGGGACATGGCATGGCCTTGCTTTCTCAATGGGGCATACACATGTTATTGGCATTCGCGTTGTTTGTGACTGTGGTTCTGGTGGGTGAGGGCTTGGGGGTAGTTGCGTGCATTATGTGTAGTTGGGGTGTGGACGCCATTACCCCCATGTTACGTAAGTGGGTTGTGCACTCACCAGGCTCTGGAGGTCCTTGGAGTCCATGTACTCCCACCAGTGGAAGCATGGCCATCACCTTCTCCTCCCAGGGATGGTAATGTACTGGTCTGCGGGGCGCCATCTCCAGTGATGTTGGTCTGGACGTGTTCTTCATTCATTTTTCTCTTGACCGCCCTCTGCAGATCGTACCACCTGGCTTGGCATTCATTCCTGGTCCTTCTGATGGGTGCAACAGCATTCACCCTCTCAACGATCCTCTGCCACAGGTGTGATTTTTCAGCTATGCTGGTCTGTCTGACCAATGTTCCAAAGAGCTGTGGTTCGACTCTAATGACTTCATTGACAAGGATCTCCAGCTCCTCCCTTGTGAACTTTGGATTCTTGTCTGTGGGCATGGTGTGGGGTGAGGGTGTGGATGGTTGTGGGTGTGTGGGTCTGAATGTGACAGTGTGTGTGTTAATGTGGAGAGGGGGTATGTGTGAAGGGGTGTGTGTGTAGGTGTATATGTTTCGGTGGATGGGTGCAGTGGTTTGTGTGTGCTCTGTAGCAGTGGTGAGTCTGTTGCAAAGGCTCATGGTTTGTGTGTGGTCCCTTTTTATTGGTCCATTTGTGGGTGGGGCTCAGTTTGAATTTTTGGTGGGTGTGTTATAAGGGGTGGTTGTGAGGTTGCCCCTCTGTTTGCCTGTTTGGATGTGTCCAGGTCAGTCCTTTTCATTTTTTGTGCAGTGTAGACGTGTTTTGTGGTGTTGTACGAGTCGAATAGGCCCTCCTTGTGCTGTTTTACAGTGTCCGTGGTTCAGTACGGTACAGGGGTACGAGTCATACAGCCACACACCCTAATGCTTTGTGTATGTACAACGCGTACACGGACATTGCTATGTACGGTGCTTACACCCCATTGCTTCTGTACGGTGTGGGTGCGTAGGCCGCCAGCGCGTATGTACGGTGCGTACCCCCATCGCGAATGTACGTACCGTACCCCCATTGTGAATGTACGGTGCGTACCTGCAACATCGCATACCCGCAACATCCACCGTACATACGTGATGTTGGGGGTACGCACCGTACATTTGCAATGGGGGCACGGTGCGTACATATGCGCTGGGGGTACGCACCATACATATGCGCTGGGGGTACGCACCATACATTCGCACTGGAGGTACGGTGCTGTACTGCTTGATTTTCCCGGTCTCTCCGTATTGAAGAAGCGACCAATATGACTTCAGTCTCTTTCCATCCATGTCTAAGGACTAGAGTAGTGAATAGGGCCTACCTATCAGACACTTTTGACACAATCCCGTGCTCCTACCCCTAGCTTAAGGCCTATATACATAGCCTAGGGGATAGATTCGTTAGCATTAGGGGTAATCTGTTCTGTAGTAAGGGTATTTCATGGGGCTGAATTCAGGCCTGGTAGGCCTTAAACGGGAGAGATATCATTCACTTCAACATGATCCTGTGTTCTTCCCCATAGATCAGGGTTTGCATACATTGCCTAGGGGATAGATTCGTTAGCATTAGGGGTAATCTGTTCTGTAGTAAGGGTATTTCATGGAGCTGAATTCAGGCCTGGTAGGCCTTAAATGGGAGAGATATTATTCTTCCACTGATGTCAGTTCCATATAGTAAGATGTATAGTAGACTGAAGTCAAGGGTGTAATGTAGTGCTTGATTTTCCCGGCTCTTTTGTATTGTAAAGTGACCAATATGACTTCAGTCTCTTTCCATCCATGTCTAAGGACTAGAGTAGTGAATAGGGCCTATCTATTAGACACTTTTGACACAATCCCGTGCTCCTACCCATAGCTTAGGGCCTATATACATAGCCTAGGGGATAGATTCGTTAGCATTAGGGGTAATCTGTTCTGTAGTAAGGGTATTTCATGGAGCTGAATTCAGGCCTGGTAGGCCTTAAACGGGAGAGATATCATTCACTTCAACATGATCCTGTGTTCTTCCCCATAGATCAGGGTTTGCATACATATCCTAGGGGATAGATTCGTTAGCCTTGAGAATAACTTGCCCTATAGTGAGGGTATTTCATAGAGCTGTGTTGAATTCAGGCCTGGTAGGCCTTAAACGGGAGAGCATCCATCTTTCCTCCTGCTCTGGCAGCTTGGGAAGTTTCTAGGTCATAGGCAGTGTTTTAGTTAGGAGGTGTTATTCGCTTGGAGAGAACCGGTTCAGGCCGGCCCTTATCGAAGGATTGTATTCTCCTTCATGCCGAAGACACTACAACAGGCCGGCCGGCTGGGAACGTGTCCTTGGCACGGGGAGGTACAGGAATTTGGTGGGCGGCAGGTTTCGAGCTGGAAATTTCCATGAGAGAATGCACATCTATATTAGTGAAAGTCTGAGGCAGATACTGGCACTTGCTTCTAGACCATAGGCGGCATCTGGCCGTTAGCAGTAAAGCTACTACTTATTCCAGGGAAGACAGATGATGAACCTGAATCTAAAGAGGAGAGAATAGCTGATGAGGAAGAGGTCCCAGTGACTCGGAGAAAAAGAGAAGGGAATAGATTTGTGACTGCAGAGGTGTGACTTCCAGGCGAAGCCGAGGCGCAGACGGGAAGGGAACCTAGATGACCTTTGAGTACAGACTGTATATAATCAGGTGAAGTCAACCCCTTACTACTAGAGTATACAACTTAACCTTTCACTTTCCTTGCAGGTTGTCTATATATATAATGTATTCTGCGAATGTGCATGTGGCATTTAAATAAAGTATTTAGCTTGTTGTACGTTAGCATGTGTTGTGTACTTTTGTATAGGAGGATAGTCTATTCTTTTAGTTAGAGTTGCCTCAAAATGAACAGAGGTTAATCCTGGTCAGGTAAGTGGTAACTGGATGAGGGGGAAAACAAGCCTCTCGAACTAGAGAACAGGTTGTGCTCAACTAATAGTCTTTGTGTGATCTGATATATGGTAATCCCAATTCCCCTGTCGTGTACTACGGTAATAATAGGATGAGCTCGTACTAAGGCTGCCGTGTAGGTAGGAGATTCTGGGTCTGACTGAGGCCGCGAGATTGTGTGTGTCGCTACCGGATGGGTAGGAGATTCTGGGTCTGACTGAGGCCGCGAGACTGTGTGTGTAGCTACCGGATGGGTAGGAGATTCTGGGTCTGACTGAGGCCGCGAGACTGTGTGTGTAGCTACCGGATGGGTAGGAGATTCTGGGTCTGACTGAGGCCGCGAGACTGTGTGTGTAGCTACCGGATGGGTAGGAGATTCTGGGTCTGACTGAGGCCGCGAGACTGTGTGTGTAGCTACCGGATGGGTAGGAGATTCTGGGTCTGACTGAGGGCGCGAGACTGTGTGTGTAGCTACCGGATGGGTAGGAGATTCTGGGTCTGACTGAGGCCGCGAGACTGTGTGTGTAGCTACCGGATGGGTAGGAGATTCTGGGTCTGACTGAGGCCGCGAGACTGTGGTTGCTGAGATTGCGAGGCTGTGAAGTCTTGGTATAGATATATAATAGGAATTCCCTGTCCTTAGGTGGTACATATATATGTGGTTATTTAGGTGTAAAAAGGCCCTAGGGAGGGGGTAACGTTCTGGTTTGGGTTAGAAAGGCTCTGTGGAGCAGGTTCTATCTGGAGGAAAAACCAAAGCAGAACAGGTGCGTACCTATGTGGGGGTACGGTGCGTATCTACGTGCTGGGGGTACGGTGCGTACCTGGGGGGGTACTGTGCGTACCTACGCGCTGGGGGTACGGTGCGTACCTACGCACTGGGGGTACGCACCGTACATTCGCACTGGGGGTACGGTGCGTACCTACACGCTGGGTGTACGGTGCATACCTACGCACTGGGGGTACACACCATACATTCGCGCTGGGGGTACGGTGCGTACAAACTGCGCTTCATAGCTGGCAAAGTCATTACACGTGTACGGGACGTTTTCCGTACGAATCGCAAATTGTAACGCCGGTCCGGATCGTACTAGTATGGACGGACTTCATTTTTCTGATTTGTACGGAGAAGTGTCCTGGTCCGTCTCGTACTAATTTTCCCGCTACGATTCGTACGGATCGGGCCTATCCGTATGTACTTTTTCCCGTACGGATCGTACTTCACGGGTCGGACGTCACTTGTACGATTCGTACGGAAAAAAAAATACGGATACGTGTCGTAGGGGAAAGAAAAATACAGGATCGGAATCGACCCCTAAATGTATTTATAAATGAAATATATAATTTGTAATTTTTAAACATTTTAAAATATTTTTAACTATGTTGATTTTAATTATATGTATTATTTACTTTATTTTACATTATTGTTATAACTTAAAAAAAACTATATTTTTAACAACGATATTTTTGACTATATTTTTTTCCCGATATTTTTGTACTTACCATGATGTAGATAGGATGTCGATATTCTTGACTTCGATATTCTTGCTGCGATATTTTTGTAGGTCGACATTTTGACCTTTGATATTCTATCAGTGATTCATATAAAACACGCCTTCTCAGCAGAGTGGCGGAAAACTGAGGAAAACACAATTTAAAAACTATAATTTGAGAAGGAAAATTTTGGACTTACTTCATGACAATCATTTGGCCATCAATTCACACTCCCTAGGACCAGGACTCAGGTAAACAACTATCTCGCGCAACTGGGGTGGCTGCCGCCATGTTCACTGTCCCAGACTTGGGCTGCTGCAACACCTTGAGCTCGCTGCGGAAGGGCGCGCTAGTCCTCAAGAGACTGCAAAAGGCATGTGATGGCAGTGCACTCTGAGCTAAGGGGGCAATGTGTACGAACTGCGTGGATTCCCAGGCTTTACTCGTTGTACATGCTCCTGAGGGCTGAGGCTGGTGTCCTACCTGGCTTCAGGGGACTGCTGATCAGCAGAGAGCTTTCACACAGGCCCCACTAGAGACTTTCGCTCGGCCTGAAGATGCAATTAGCGGTGGGCACCGAACACAGCGAGGAATGGCAAAACTCTTCAAATTCCGCAAGCAGAGCAGAATTTACCGCCCATCCCTAATCTTGTAGCACCTGTAGCCGACACCCTTAGCAGGGATCACTGACACAAAATCAAAAACAACAATATCATGATGCCAAAATAGTGTGTCTAAAATATCGATTGCAAACATATCGAATCCCTATACTTATAATGGTAAGTACAAAAATATTGAAAAAAATATATTGGTTCACACACAAACATATGTATGTATATAAATATTACCTACTGGCGGTCGCCAGTAGGTAGATATAGTTAGGACCCTGTTTCCATAGGAAATCCGCAACATTCTATTTGGAATAACTTTGGCGCCGGTCAACGAATCCTCGCGAAATTTTCAAAATAGGTGGGGCGCTACGCTCCGCTCCTACCCTGAAAGTCTCGGGGGGATTCGTCAAGCAGGGGCCGAGAAAAAAGGGGGGTCCCAAAACGCGTTTTCCCCATGCATTTTTCCATAGGACCTTTAGACACAGCTACAGCCCGAACGGCTGAACAGAATTACTTGAAATTTGGCAGAGAGGTAGCCATAAGGTCAAGGAAGTGCCTTTTGCAGGTCTGGTGTAAATCTGTTCAGTATTTCCTGAGAAAATAGCATTTAAAAGCATATATATATATGTGGGCGGAGCCTAACCACACATCTCATCCTGAGATCTGATTGGCTGTCAGCACTTCATCCAAGAAGTGTTGGCAGCCATCTTGGGACCAATATACATGATAGCACCTCATTAAAAAGCATTGCAGTTAATAGAAGGTTTTAAGACTTTAGTTACATTATAAATCATTTGTTGATGGTACCATACTCATTTTAGGAATTGTGGTATGTTCTAAGGTGATTTCACCATGTGAAAAAGCCTTCTGCTGGGATATCATGATTGAGAGAAAAATATTTTCTCATGCTTTTACCACAGAGGTTTGGAAGGTGATCTATAGGCTAAACTGAGAGCTTATTTTCTGTAAATTCACATTATCTTTCTCAGTCATGTGAGAATGAAGTCTGACATTCTCAGTAAAACGTGTACATCCAACAAGGGCAGAGACTGTCAGTTGATTCCTTTGTGTTCTACTGCAGCTTCCCAGAGTGTTCCAAAGAACTACTAGAGCGCTAACAGTCCTACTTATGATAAACGTATGGCACACCTGAAGCCATCTTGCTTGGATTAAAGTGGTAACTCTTAAAACATTTAATTTAAAAAGGAACAAAATGAGGGGGTTCATTTTTCCATAAAAAGTATGATTAGTGCTGCAGAAAGAAAAATTAGGGCACATTTTGAGTGACTTCTCAAATCCTCTTCTATTTCATTAAAAAATTCTGACATGCAGACTGAAACATGCACTTTCAATACCAGCAGCAGTTTTCCCTGGTGAGCAGTAGCTTTACTACAGTGATCTAATGAGCAAAAAGAGTGCTAACATTCTGAATTTATGGCAAATGTGTGACACATCTGAATGCCTTCTTGATGGAATCAAAGTAAAAAACTGAAAGTATTTCCTACTGAGGAGACTGCAGTAAATGAGGAAATTAGGAAACTTCATAACAAATAAGTCTCCCAAGATGGCCACCAGAGACAAAAGAGCCCAAATGTAGCCCAACTATCACCCAGATGTAGCCCAAGTATAGCCCAATGACAGAATGTCCCAGAATGTTCTTAAAAACAACTAGAGCGCTTACTGTCTTCATTATGACAAAAGTAAGGCACACCTGAAGCCATCTTGATTGGAATAAACTGGTAACACTTAAAACATTTAATTTAAAAAGGAACACAATGAGGAGGTTCATTTTGCCATAGAAATTATGATTAATGCTGAAGAAAGAAAATGAGGGCACCTTTTGAGTGACTTCTCAAATCCTCTTCTATTTCATAAACAAATTCTGACATGCAGACTGAAACATGCACTTTTAATACCAGGAGCAGACTTCCATGGTGCAGTAGTTTTACTACAGTGATCTAATGAGCAACTAGAGTGCTAACATTCAGAATTTATGGCAAATGTGTGACATATCTGAATACCTTCATGATGGAATCAAAGTAAAAAACTGAAAGCATTTCCTACTGAGGAGACTGCAGTACATGAGGAAATTAGGAAACTTCATAACAAATAAGTCTCCCAAGATGGCCACCAGAGACAAAAGAGCCCAAATGTAGCCCAAAATCACCCAGATGTAGCCCAAATATAGCCCAATGACAGAAGTGTGCAAAACACTTATTATTTTGTGTTTTTGCAGTGTTATATAGTGCAGACTTGTCAGGTATTGGAGTGCTTTACATGAGCATTGGTTACATCACACAAGAACAAATTCATTTTGGTTGTAGACATGGGGAGACTAAGTGATTTGACCAGAATCACAGAATGTCGAGCTGAAGCAGAAACTTCAACCTGGTTCCCCAGTTGCAAAGTCTGCAGTTCTGGAAGTAACACCACATCCTCTCCCCTAAGTGCAACATTTAATCAAGTGGTCAACTGGATAAAAAAACATAAAGATAACAAATAATTTAAAAGTGCTTTGTCGCTATTTGAAAACTCAGAAAATATGTCCTTATTTTAGTCTTTTAGAGCACTAACCATAATTTTGATGCCAATAAGACCCTCTCATATATGTAATTTCTAAAGGAAATGCTCTAGGTATTACAGTTTTGATTACATCAAGATGATGTCAGGCGTTCCACACTTTTGTAATAAATATAGAATGTTAGCAATCTAGTTGTTCATTAGGATACTGTTGAGAGGCAGAGGCCAGGGGCACGGACTCTGAAAATTGAAGGCAGGTAGGAGGGTGCAAAGGCAACAATTTAACCACACTGAGCAGGCAGGAAGGGCCGTGGAAGCACAACAGACTATGGAGGGCAGTGGAAAGGGGGGCAGGGGCAACAAACCAACAATACAGGACTTGCAAGAGAGGCTGTTGGAGGGAAGATCAATTACGGGTCAAGGAAGCTAGGGGCGGTCCCCAGATCCCCGGGAGCCACCACAGAACTGAGCAAGAGAGTGAGTCAGGGACAAAAGGGGCACCTTAATTTGAGCCGGGGTGCCTAGGAACGCTTGCTCCAAAAATGAAGAAAACAGACATATGAGACATGGAATTGGAGGCAGAATACAATGGCAGTTTAATGAGAAGATGCAACTTCAAAGAAACCGCAGAATAGAGACATAAAGTACAAAATACAGAATCCAGATAATCATACAGCTGTCATAATATTCTCTGTATCTCAATTAATGTACTGACAGAGAGAGAGAGAAAACACATCTATAAATGCATCATGAGAAACAAGTTACACCAAGGAAAATGTTACCTAGGAACACTCACGTTTACTCTTAGAGCAAGCATTCCTGCAATTACAATACAAAATCTTTTAAATGCAAAAGTAAAGAGAACAATGGTTAAACATAACATGACATTTCATATAGGTAAAATAGAATAAGATACTTCAAGCAAAGCAGAGCAAGACATTTTAAGCAAAGGAAGACAAGAGCTCCCAGCTCTTGGGGAAAACCTGCACTGCCTGTTAACCTACATACAGACGGCGAGGTAGTCCGTCGATATCTGTGGGTGCTCCCTTTTTATATCATTTTGTGGGCTCCTTTGCATGCTACATCTACCTACGTATGCTACCCAAAAGCTTCGTCTGCAGATTTTACCAGACATTTCGTCATTTACCCACTTAATGCTGACAATGGACTGGGTGAAAAGGTCAGTCTCTCAGGCCAATCGCTTATCGTAAGTTCCATAGAGCAAGCAGAAAATAATGGGTATTGTACGGGAATTCAATATATTCATGTATAAAATCTCCTCAGTTCTCCTAACTTGATGCTCTGCGGTTGCCACTTCCTTAAAAGCGGGAAACCTGCCCAGGAAGCAAGTACCAGTCCAGGATGCAGCCTACTGTATGTCGACAGCTTCAGGGGGGATGTTGAACTTTGATACCGAGCACGGAGCACTCGGGTAGGGTGGGGGCTACTAGTTTGGATCAGAAGGCCTCGCAGACCTGCCTTCAGACTGCTATACACTAAAATTGCAGAGCTATGGTCAATTTAACAAAGAGGCCTACATATTGAACAGAAGGGCCTACACAGGGGTTTTATGCTGGCTGAGTGGTAAGGATGTCTCAGGATAATTATATAGCAACACAGGACCCGCTGGTCAATTTAATACGGCCTACAAATGCAGCTGGCAGGGCAAGGACAAGGGTCTCATACTTCAGGTGTGGACAGAACGGGCCAGGGGCCCCCTGTGATACAAAATCTACCCTCCTTCAAGGCTGTGGCAATGTAATAGACCATTGTGGGCAGAAGGAAGAGGCAATGGTAGTACAACCATACATGCCAACAGACCCGATTCAGCCAGGAAACGTCCAATGTTTTTAAGCTCAAAAGGGCTTTATTTGATCTGTCTCCTGTCTACAATATCCTCTTTTTCAATGTAACTCAAAGGGGAAAATCAATACCCCAGTTATTTTTCAAAATCTCCCTCTTACCAAGTTCAAAATGTTCGCAAGTATGGTACATTGGATCATGGAAGGAAATGGGATAGGGACATGGACTTGGATAACAGAGGACAGGAGGGACATGGAGAGGTGCACCAAACTGACCCTGCAGGGCAGGCATCAGGGTTTGCAGCAGCACAATACACCACACAGGGAATGCAGGACGGGAGTGCAGCACAACAATCCATAGAAAGCAAGAGGGAGGGGACAGGACCATGCACATGGACAACAGAGAACAGAGGGGCAAGAGGCAATGGTAGCTAGCTGACCATAATGGACAGACAGGAGAGAAAGCTGCAGTATAACAGACCATAAAGGGCAGGAGGGACGGATCAGGGGCATTACAATGGAACAGACAAGCCAGGAGGGAGGGAGTAGGGCTGGGGGCAAGGGGGCAGGGCAGGAGCAGCAAGATAGCCATGGAGGTCAGGCAGGATGGGCACTAGAAGCAAGACACACCATGAAGAGCAACAGTGAGACTGTGATGGCATACACACAGACCATGGAGGGAAGGTGGGAGGGGGTCAGGGGCAGCTAACTGACCACACAGGGAAGGTGGGAGGGGCCATGGCAGCACAGAAGACCATGCATGGCAAGTGGGAGGGTTAGTAGCAGCACAATGGCTATGATGGGCAAGAAGGAGGGTGGAGGGGCATGCACAAAGGACGATGGAGGATAGAAGGAAGGGTCAGGACCTGTGCACAGACAAGAAAGTTCAGGGGGAGGGACCTCACAACAGACCACACGGGGCAGGCAGGAGGAGCAGTTGCAGCACAACAGACCAGGGAGGGCAGAAGGGTGTGGCAGTACAATGGACCATGTAGGACAGGAGGAAGAGGATAGGGGCATGGCATGTGGACAGGCAGGGTGGAGGTGGCAGGGACAGGTTACAGTCATCTGACAATGCTAGGCAGGTGGGAGGGGAGTGGCAGCTCAACAGAACACTCAGAGTAGATAGGAGTGGCAGGTCCATGGGACATGGTGGACAAAAAGGATGGAGCAGGGGCATGCACAAAGACATCGGAGGGCAGGGGGAAGGAGAATAGGGGCAGCAAGCTAAGCACAGAGTTTAAGCAGGAGGTCAATGATGGGGCATAGAATTGGGCAATGGAGGGCAGGAGGAGTGGACTGGTACATCATACTAAATTGAGGGCAGTGGCAGCACATCAGACCATGCATGGCAGGAGGGAGGAGGCTAGTCCATGGATTCACACAACAGAGGATAGGGAGGAAGGGGATGGGGCAGCAAGCTAACTGTTCAGAGAAGGCGGGTATTAGGAACTTTATTGTTTTTAAAACATTGTGTCTGTGCGAACTACTTAAAATATGAACAAGTATGCAGCATAATCTCACTTTTATTCAGGAAGAAGAGGACGTTTGTGACTGTGACTCCGGGCTCACTTGGCAGAAACACCCCCTGACCCTCCACCCCCTATCGCAAAATGTAATGCCCGTGAAAAGGGTAGGTGAACACAGTGTTATATAGAACATAGTCCTGAGAGCACGATTGAAAATGAAAACTAGATATAGTGTATGGTATAAACTATGCACCAAAAAGTGTGATATAAGATGAACCGGGCGTGAAATATAATATGCAATACATTGTGCGCAATGACAGATTCATGGGAGAGCGCGAGATAGCACAGGCACTAGCGCGTGCTATGCGATATGCGCCTTGGAGTGTAATATGCATAGGGCAGTGTTGTGTAACCTAACTAGTCTCTAAAGTTGTAATATAAAATATGTGCTGGGGAGTGTAACGTTGCATATGCACTGTGACAAAGATATGGATCCCAGATTGTAATATGTATGGCATAGCACTGTGCGTTATAACATAGGCATCGCGAAAGGCACGTTAGATGGGGCAATATAACCCGTGCGAAGACAAGTGTGGCATGACATATTCACGGGGTGGTGTTACAGTGCACATGGGCTAGAGAGTGTCATAGCATATGCACTAGCTAGTGGAATACAACACAGAGGTGTGTGGCACTCGGCAGGCAATGGTGGGTGTAACACAGCATTGGGCTCTGTCAGGAGCACGCTGTGACTCTCAAGTGATGTTCGTCCCCTTTCCAGAGAGTAAAATAAAAAGTATTACACATCCGGCAGTGGATGTGTGTTTTATTAACCGTGAGGGGGGTTTCTTGCATAGTTTTGGTCGAATTTTTGTCGAATCCCCTTTGAATGGCTTGGTGTGCATGTGTATTAAATGTGCCCGTCAATAGCTACCCATGTTTGTATAAATAAACGACAAAGGTGTCTACCAGGATTAGGCACGGTAGGGCATCAGACATGTCAGAGCTTCACTAGTGGTGTAAATACATTCCACGTGGATTCATTGCATGCATAGTCGCCTTTTAATGAATATCACGCAAATCGTCATGGTGATAGGTACGTATGGTTTGTCCAGCATGTCCTAGGTGTGTCTATAAATATATATTTTTTAAAAATAATAAAAAACAGTGGCCGGCCCTGGGGATTGGGGTCAAAAAAATATAATTAGGAGACTGGCCCTGGGGGATGGGGTCATCAGGGCCAATAAATTAGAATAAGAAGGGGAACCAAACAGCCCCCCTTCTTAAAAAACTAAAATAAATAAAAGACTGGCATCGTGCCGGAGGCCATGCCCCCTCCGTGCAGCACTCTGCAAACGCGCCCCCAACAGGCATCTCCAGTATGCGCCAGGGAGCTGCGCTGCAGCCAGGTGTTCTGAGGCCAAGCCCCTTTTTACACCTCTCTGCAACGCAGCTCTGTGGCGCTTACTGGAGGTACCTAGTGGTCTAGTTTGACCCTAGGGACCCTTAGGATTCAGGGGGACTTAATCTCTCAACTTAGAACAGCCACAGGGCGCGTTTACACAGTGGTGAAGGGAGGGGACGGGGCCTGAGGTGACGTGTGCAAACACGCACTATGGCACGTTTTAAATTGGGGATATAATTTCCCTTCAATACTGAGGGCCCCTGGGGGCTAACTAGCCCACCAAGTGCTTCCAGTAAGCACCACTGAGCTGCATTGCAGAGAGGTGGTCCAGGCCGTGCCACTTTTTACACCTCTCTGCAACGCAGCTCTGTGGCACTTACTGGAGGTACCTAGTGGGCTAGTTGGACCCTAGGGACCCTCAGGATTCAAATGAATTTAATCTCCCAACTAAAAATGGACACAGGGCGTGTTTACACAGTGGTGAAGGGAGGGGACGGGGCCTGAGTTAACGTGTGCAAAAACGCCCTGTGGCCTGTTTTAAGAGGTAGTTTTAATCCCCATGCCCTATTATACACTAGGGGCTTACAGAGGAGGTCATGCTAATCACAGGGGGACCCCAACGCATAATGTTCCCTAGTGTATGTAGGTGTTTTCACTGTATTCTAAGTGTCTTTTAACATAGCACTGGCTCTAGGACTGGTTAGTCAGACTCAGTTACCACCAGTATCCGTCTGAAAAAGTTGAGGGTACAGGATGATTTTGCAACAAGGCTTCTTTCTGCTCTTCTTTTTGTTCTTTCTGCACGTTATCCTTCTTCCTGCACTTATCTTCGTATTTGAGGACTTCTGTTGCTTCTTTCTGCACTTCTTTTGTTTCTTTCTGTGCATTTTTTCTTCTTTCTTCACATGTCCTATCTCTGTAGGCATAGTTAGAAATTAGCATTTAAAAAACCTTTGAAATTCACAGAAAAAACCATAGGTTTCAGGCACGTTATAGTTAGGAATTAGCATTTAAAAAACCTCAGAAATTCACTGAAAAAACCATAGGTTTCAGGGGTGTTATAGTTAGCTGGACTTTTCACTTGTACAAAACCATTGAAATTCCCCCGTTATAGTTAGTTCAGCTAACTATAACTCGCGCGCCCGCAATGCACTGCTGATGACGTCACATATTACATCACTCATGACATGGTCAGTGACATCACTCATGACATCACTGATGACATCTCAAATGACATCACTGATGACATCACTGATGACATCATACTTGTGATAGAGTGGCAGACCTCCTCTCACCCTAATATAACCTTTGATACACACATTCAAAAATAGAGACTAAAATTTTCAAAATAATGGACATACCAATACCAGTTACAACAACCTCTTCAGTAATTCTAAGATCCACATACACATCCACTCATTCACCAACAGTCCTATACAGTCACTCATACATGTACTCACTCATCATATGTACTCATACACCTATACATCCTGTTACACAATGCCACTCATCCATAGAGTTACTCACACACATAGTCACTCATGCTAATAAAGAATCAAACATACATTTACTTGCATATACAGTTATACACACACCACCATACTTACTTCTACGGAAACTTACACATACTTAGTCTTTTAAACAATCACTTATAGAAACACATACTTATTCATACAGGAACTCTTTCAATCTCTCACTCTCACATATACTCACATATATACACCAATAGTCACATATACTAGTTTAAAACATATGTAGTTACTCATAAAGACACTATTGAGACAGTCATTGACTCACTAACACACCCATACACACACTCATCCACCCATACAGTCCTGCACACATGCTGTGTTCAACACATACAAACAGTGAGTCACTCATTCATGCACCTATGCACTACGTAATACCCTCCACCGAACCATGCAGACACTCAGACTGATACTCAAAAAACCAACTAATAACCTATATAGACACCCATGTAGCTACTCACCAACCCATGCAGCCACTTATACACAAAGTGAGAGACTGATACAGATATTTACATATTTAAACATTACTCACTAAGCCATGTATTCACTATGATACACTTAATCAGTCAGTTACACAATCAATTTTTCAAAAACAAATCATCCATTTAGACACTTATATACCCATTTATTCTTCCATCGACCTTGAGATATACATATATAAAACATATTTAATTTTCAGAAAAACACACATTCACTGGATGATGTCATCAGTGATGTCATCAGTGATGTCATTTGAGATGTCATCAGTGATGTCATGAGTGATGTCACTGACCATGTCATGAGTGATGTAATATGTGACGTCATCAGCAGTGCATTGCGGGCGCGCGAGTTATAGTTAGCTGAACTAACTATAACGGGGGAATTTCAATGGTTTTGTACAAGTGAAAAGTCCAGCTAACTATAACACCCCTGAAACCTATGGTTTTTTCAGTGAATTTCTGAGGTTTTTTAAATGCTAATTCCTAACTATAACGTGCCTGAAACCTATGGTTTTTTCTGTGAATATATATATATATATATTCACTGAAAAAACCATAGGTTTCATACACGTTATAGTTACGAATTAGCATTTAAAAAACCTTGCAAATTCACTTAAAAAACCAAAGGTTTCACACATGTTATAGTTAGCTGGACATTTCACTCGTAAAAAACCAATGAAATTCCCCCGTTATAGTTACTGCAGGCAACTATAACTCACGCGACCGCAATCCTCGGCTGATGACGTCAGATATTACATCACTGTATTTAGATACTTATTTACCCATGTCTTCTTCCATTAATCTTTAGCTATGCATATATTACAAATATTTATTTTTCATAAAGACACATATGTCATCAGTGATGTAATATCTGACGTCATCAGCAGAGGATTGCGGTCACGTGAGTTATAGTTGCCTGCACTAACTATAACGGGGGAATTTCAATGGTTTTTCACGAGTGAAATGTCCAGCTAACTATAACATGTGTGAAACCTATGGTTTTTTAAGTGAATATATATATATATATATATATTATCTACTGGCGGTCGCCAGTAGATAGTTATAGTTAGGACCGTGTTTCCATAGGAAATCCGCAACATTCTATTTGGAATAACTTTGGCGCCGATTGACGAATCCTCGCGAAATTTTCAAAATAGGTGGGGCGCTCCGCTCCTTCCCTGAAAGTCTCGGGGGGATTCGTCAAGCGGGGGCTGAGAAAAAGGGGGGGTCCCAAAACGCGTTTTCCCCATGCATTTTTCCATAGGACCTTTAGTCCAAGCTACAGCCCGAACGGCTGAACAGAATTACTTGAAATTTGGCAGAGAGGTAGTCCTCAGTTCAGGGATGTGCCTTTTGCAGGTCTGGTGTAAATCTGTTCATTAGTTCCTGAGAAAATTGCAGTTAAAAGCATATATATATCTATAAGCGCGCACCGTGCGCATACGCTAAGCATACGGTACGCGCACGGTGAAATTTTTTTTTTAAAAAAAAGAAAAAAATACATAACTTAGCATTTAAAAAAACATACAAATTCACTGAAAAAACCATAGGTTTCACACACGTTATAGTTAGGAATTAGCATTTAAAAAACCTTGCAAATTCACTTAAAAAACCATAGGTTTCACACATGTTATAGTTAGCTGGACATTTCACTCGTGAAAAACCATTGAAATTCCCCCGTTATAGTTAGTGCAGGCAACTATAACTCACGTGACCGCAATCCTCTGCTGATGACGTCAGATATTACATCACTGATGACATATGTGTCTTTATGAAAAATAAATATTTGTAATATATGCATAGCTAAAGATTAATGGAAGAAGACATGGGTAAATAAGTATCTAAATACAGTGATGTAATATCTGACGTCATCAGCCGAGGATTGCGGTCGCGTGAGTTATAGTTGCCTGCAGTAACTATAACGGGGGAATTTCATTGGTTTTTTACGAGTGAAATGTCCAGCTAACTATAACATGTGTGAAACCTTTGGTTTTTTAAGTGAATTTGCAAGGTTTTTTAAATGCTAATTCGTAACTATAACGTGTATGAAACCTATGGTTTTTTCAGTGAATATATATATATATATATTCACAGAAAAAACCATAGGTTTCAGGCACGTTATAGTTAGGAATTAGCATTTAAAAAACCTCAGAAATTCACTGAAAAAACCATAGGTTTCAGGGGTGTTATAGTTAGCTGGACTTTTCACTTGTACAAAACCATTGAAATTCCCCCGTTATAGTTAGTTCAGCTAACTATAACTCGCGCGCCCGCAATGCACTGCTGATGACGTCACATATTACATCACTCATGACATGGTCAGTGACATCACTCATGACATCACTGATGACATCTCAAATGACATCACTGATGACATCACTGATGACATCATCCAGTGAATGTGTGTTTTTCTGAAAATTAAATATGTTTTATATATGTATATCTCAAGGTCGATGGAAGAATAAATGGGTATATAAGTGTCTAAATGGATGATTTGTTTTTGAAAAATTGATTGTGTAACTGACTGATTAAGTGTATCATAGTGAATACATGGCTTAGTGAGTAATGTTTAAATATGTAAATATCTGTATCAGTCTCTCACTTTGTGTATAAGTGGCTGCATGGGTTGGTGAGTAGCTACATGGGTGTCTATATAGGTTATTAGTTGGTTTTTTGAGTATCAGTCTGAGTGTCTGCATGGTTCGGTGGAGGGTATTACGTAGTGCATAGGTGCATGAATGAGTGACTCACTGTTTGTATGTGTTGAACACAGCATGTGTGCAGGACTGTATGGGTGGATGAGTGTGTGTATGGGTGTGTTAGTGAGTCAATGACTGTCTCAATAGTGTCTTTATGAGTAACTACATATGTTTTAAACTAGTATATGTGACTATTGGTGTATATATGTGAGTATATGTGAGAGTGAGAGATTGAAAGAGTTCCTGTATGAATAAGTATGTGTTTCTATAAGTGATTGTTTAAAAGACTAAGTATGTGTAAGTTTCCGTAGAAGTAAGTATGGTGGTGTGTGTATAACTGTATATGCAAGTAAATGTATGTTTGATTCTTTATTAGCATGAGTGACTATGTGTGTGAGTAACTCTATGGATGAGTGGCATTGTGTAACAGGATGTATAGGTGTATGAGTACATATGATGAGTGAGTACATGTATGAGTGACTGTATAGGACTGTTGGTGAATGAGTGGATGTGTATGTGGATCTTAGAATTACTGAAGAGGTTGTTGTAACTGGTATTGGTATGTCCATTATTTTGAAAATTTTAGTCTCTATTTTTGAATGTGTGTATCAAAGGTTATATTAGGGTGAGAGGAGGTCTGCCACTCTATCACAAGTATGATGTCATCAGTGATGTCATCAGTGATGTCATTTGAGATGTCATCAGTGATGTCATGAGTGATGTCACTGACCATGTCATGAGTGATGTAATATGTGACGTCATCAGCAGTGCATTGCGGGCGCGCGAGTTATAGTTAGCTGAACTAACTATAACGGGGGAATTTCAATGGTTTTGTACAAGTGAAAAGTCCAGCTAACTATAACACCCCTGAAACCTATGGTTTTTTCAGTGAATTTCTGAGGTTTTTTAAATGCTAATTCCTAACTATAACGTGCCTGAAACCTATGGTTTTTTCTGTGAATTTCAAAGGTTTTTTAAATGCTAATTTCTAACTATGCCTACAGAGATAGGACATGTGAAGAAAGAAGAAAAAATGCACAGAAAGAAACAAAAGAAGTGCAGAAAGAAGCAACAGAAGTCCTCAAATACGAAGATAAGTGCAGGAAGAAGGATAACGTGCAGAAAGAACAAAAAGAAGAGCAGAAAGAAGCCTTGTTGCAAAATCATCCTGTACCCTCAACTTTTTCAGACGGATACTGGTGGTAACTGAGTCTGACTAACCAGTCCTAGAGCCAGTGCTATGTTAAAAGACACTTAGAATACAGTGAAAACACCTACATACACTAGGGAAAATTATGCGTTGGGGTCCCCCTGTGATTAGCATGACCTCCTCTGTAAGCCCCTAGTGTATAATAGGGCATGGGGATTAAAACTACCTCTTAAAACAGGCCACAGGGCGTTTTTGCACACGTTAACTCAGGCCCCGTCCCCTCCCTTCACCACTGTGTAAACACGCCCTGTGTCCATTTTTAGTTGGGAGATTAAATTCATTTGAATCCTGAGGGTCCCTAGGGTCCAACTAGCCCACTAGGTACCTCCAGTAAGTGCCACAGAGCTGCGTTGCAGAGAGGTGTAAAAAGTGGCACGGCCTGGACCACCTCTCTGCAATGCAGCTCAGTGGCGCTTACTGGAAGCACTTGGTGGGCTAGTTAGCCCCCAGGGGCCCTCAGTATTGAAGGGAAATTATATCCCCAATTTAAAACGTGCCATAGTGCGTGTTTGCACACGTCACCTCAGGCCCCGTCCCCTCCCTTCACCACTGTGTAAACGCGCCCTGTGGCTGTTCTAAGTTGAGAGATTAAGTCCCCCTGAATCCTAAGGGTCCCTAGGGTCAAACTAGACCACTAGGTACCTCCAGTAAGCGCCACAGAGCTGCGTTGCAGAGAGGTGTAAAAAGGGGCTTGGCCTCAGAACACCTGGCTGCAGCGCAGCTCCCTGGCGCATACTGGAGATGCCTGTTGGGGGCGCGTTTGCAGAGTGCTGCACGGAGGGGGCATGGCCTCCGGCACGATGCCAGTCTTTTATTTATTTTAGTTTTTTAAGAAGGGGGGCTGTTTGGTTCCCCTTCTTATTCTAATTTATTGGCCCTGATGACCCCATCCCCCAGGGCCAGTCTCCTAATTATATTTTTTTGACCCCAATCCCCAGGGCCGGCCACTGTTTTTTATTATTTTTAAAAAATATATATTTATAGACACACCTAGGACATGCTGGACAAACCATACGTACCTATCACCATGACGATTTGCGTGATATTCATTAAAAGGCGACTATGCATGCAATGAATCCACGTGGAATGTATTTACACCACTAGTGAAGCTCTGACATGTCTGATGCCCTACCGTGCCTAATCCTGGTAGACACCTTTGTCGTTTATTTATACAAACATGGGTAGCTATTGACGGGCACATTTAATACACATGCACACCAAGCCATTCAAAGGGGATTCGACAAAAATTCGACCAAAACTATGCAAGAAACCCCCCTCACGGTTAATAAAACACACATCCACTGCCGGATGTGTAATACTTTTTATTTTACTCTCTGGAAAGGGGACGAACATCACTTGAGAGTCACAGCGTGCTCCTGACAGAGCCCAATGCTGTGTTACACCCACCATTGCCTGCCGAGTGCCACACACCTCTGTGTTGTATTCCACTAGCTAGTGCATATGCTATGACACTCTCTAGCCCATGTGCACTGTAACACCACCCGTGAATATGTCATGCCACACTTGTCTTCGCACGGGTTATATTGCCCCATCTAACGTGCCTTTCGCGATGCCTATGTTATAACGCACAGTGCTATGCCATACATATTACAATCTGGGATCCATATCTTTGTCACAGTGCATATGCAACGTTACACTCCCCAGCACATATTTTATATTACAACTTTAGAGACTAGTTAGGTTACACAACACTGCCCTATGCATATTACACTCCAAGGCGCATATCGCATAGCACGCGCTAGTGCCTGTGCTATCTCGCGCTCTCCCATGAATCTGTCATTGCGCACAATGTATTGCATATTATATTTCACGCCCGGTTCATCTTATATCACACTTTTTGGTGCATAGTTTATACCATACACTATATCTAGTTTTCATTTTCAATCGTGCTCTCAGGACTATGTTCTATATAACACTGTGTTCACCTACCCTTTTCACGGGCATTACATTTTGCGATAGGGGGTGGAGGGTCAGGGGGTGTTTCTGCCAAGTGAGCCCGGAGTCACAGTCACAAACGTCCTCTTCTTCCTGAATAAAAGTGAGATTATGCTGCATACTTGTTCATATTTTAAGTAGTTCGCACAGACACAATGTTTTAAAAACAATAAAGTTCCTAATACCCGCCTTCTCTGAACAGTTAGCTTGCTGCCCCATCCCCTTCCTCCCTATCCTCTGTTGTGTGAATCCATGGACTAGCCTCCTCCCTCCTGCCATGCATGGTCTGATGTGCTGCCACTGCCCTCAATTTAGTATGATGTACCAGTCCACTCCTCCTGCCCTCCATTGCCCAATTCTATGCCCCATCATTGACCTCCTGCTTAAACTCTGTGCTTAGCTTGCTGCCCCTATTCTCCTTCCCCCTGCCCTCCGATGTCTTTGTGCATGCCCCTGCTCCATCCTTTTTGTCCACCATGTCCCATGGACCTGCCACTCCTATCTACTCTGAGTGTTCTGTTGAGCTGCCACTCCCCTCCCACCTGCCTAGCATTGTCAGATGACTGTAACCTGTCCCTGCCACCTCCACCCTGCCTGTCCACATGCCATGCCCCTATCCTCTTCCTCCTGTCCTACATGGTCCATTGTACTGCCACACCCTTCTGCCCTCCCTGGTCTGTTGTGCTGCAACTGCTCCTCCTGCCTGCCCCGTGTGGTCTGTTGTGAGGTCCCTCCCCCTGAACTTTCTTGTCTGTGCACAGGTCCTGACCCTTCCTTCTATCCTCCATCGTCCTTTGTGCATGCCCCTCCACCCTCCTTCTTGCCCATCATAGCCATTGTGCTGCTACTAACCCTCCCACTTGCCATGCATGGTCTTCTGTGCTGCCATGGCCCCTCCCACCTTCCCTGTGTGGTCAGTTAGCTGCCCCTGACCCCCTCCCACCTTCCCTCCATGGTCTGTGTGTATGCCATCACAGTCTCACTGTTGCTCTTCATGGTGTGTCTTGCTTCTAGTGCCCATCCTGCCTGACCTCCATGGCTATCTTGCTGCTCCTGCCCTGCCCCCTTGCCCCCAGCCCTACTCCCTCCCTCCTGGCTTGTCTGTTCCATTGTAATGCCCCTGATCCGTCCCTCCTGCCCTTTATGGTCTGTTATACTGCAGCTTTCTCTCCTGTCTGTCCATTATGGTCAGCTAGCTACCATTGCCTCTTGCCCCTCTGTTCTCTGTTGTCCATGTGCATGGTCCTGTCCCCTCCCTCTTGCTTTCTATGGATTGTTGTGCTGCACTCCCGTCCTGCATGCCCTGTGTGGTGTATTGTGCTGCTGCAAACCCTGATGCCTGCCCTGCAGGGTCAGTTTGGTGCACCTCTCCATGTCCCTCCTGTCCTCTGTTATCCAAGTCCATGTCCCTATCCCATTTCCTTCCATGATCCAATGTACCATACTTGCGAACATTTTGAACTTGGTAAGAGGGAGATTTTGAAAAAAAACTGGGGTATTGATTTTCCCCTTTGAGTTACATTGAAAAAGAGGATATTGTAGACAGGAGACAGATCAAATAAAGCCCTTTTGAGCTTAAAAACATTGGACGTTTCCTGGCTGAATCGGGTCTGTTGGCATGTATGGTTGTACTACCATTGCCTCTTCCTTCTGCCCACAATGGTCTATTACATTGCCACAGCCTTGAAGGAGGGTAGATTTTGTATCACAGGGGGCCCCTGGCCCGTTCTGTCCACACCTGAAGTATGAGACCCTTGTCCTTGCCCTGCCAGCTGCATTTGTAGGCCGTATTAAATTGACCAGCGGGTCCTGTGTTGCTATATAATTATCCTGAGACATCCTTACCACTCAGCCAGCATAAAACCCCTGTGTAGGCCCTTCTGTTCAATATGTAGGCCTCTTTGTTAAATTGACCATAGCTCTGCAATTTTAGTGTATAGCAGTCTGAAGGCAGGTCTGCGAGGCCTTCTGATCCAAACTAGTAGCCCCCACCCTACCCGAGTGCTCCGTGCTCGGTATCAAAGTTCAACATCCCCCCTGAAGCTGTCGACATACAGTAGGCTGCATCCTGGACTGGTACTTGCTTCCTGGGCAGGTTTCCCGCTTTTAAGGAAGTGGCAACCGCAGAGCATCAAGTTAGGAGAACTGAGGAGATTTTATACATGAATATATTGAATTCCCGTACAATACCCATTATTTTCTGCTTGCTCTATGGAACTTACGATAAGCGATTGGCCTGAGAGACTGACCTTTTCACCCAGTCCATTGTCAGCATTAAGTGGGTAAATGACGAAATGTCTGGTAAAATCTGCAGACGAAGCTTTTGGGTAGCATACGTAGGTAGATGTAGCGTGCAAAGGAGCCCACAAAATGATATAAAAAGGGAGCACCCACAGATATCGACGGACTACCTCGCCGTCTGTATGTAGGTTAACAGGCAGTGCAGGTTTTCCCCAAGAGCTGGGAGCTCTTGTCTTCCTTTGCTTAAAATGTCTTGCTCTGCTTTGCTTGAAGTATCTTATTCTATTTTACCTATATGAAATGTCATGTTATGTTTAACCATTGTTCTCTTTACTTTTGCATTTAAAAGATTTTGTATTGTAATTGCAGGAATGCTTGCTCTAAGAGTAAACGTGAGTGTTCCTAGGTAACATTTTCCTTGGTGTAACTTGTTTCTCATGATGCATTTATAGATGTGTTTTCTCTCTCTCTCTGTCAGTACATTAATTGAGATACAGAGAATATTATGACAGCTGTATGATTATCTGGATTCTGTATTTTGTACTTTATGTCTCTATTCTGCGGTTTCTTTGAAGTTGCATCTTCTCATTAAACTGCCATTGTATTCTGCCTCCAATTCCATGTCTCATATGTCTGTTTTCTTCATTTTTGGAGCAAGCGTTCCTAGGCACCCCGGCTCAAATTAAGGTGCCCCTTTTGTCCCTGACTCACTCTCTTGCTCAGTTCTGTGGTGGCTCCCGGGGATCTGGGGACCGCCCCTAGCTTCCTTGACCCGTAATTGATCTTCCCTCCAACAGCCTCTCTTGCAAGTCCTGTATTGTTGGTTTGTTGCCCCTGCCCCCCTTTCCACTGCCCTCCATAGTCTGTTGTGCTTCCACGGCCCTTCCTGCCTGCTCAGTGTGGTTAAATTGTTGCCTTTGCACCCTCCTACCTGCCTTCAATTTTCAGAGTCCGTGCCCCTGGCCTCTGCCTCTCAACAGTATCCTAATGAACAACTAGATTGCTAACATTCTATATTTATTACAAAAGTGTGGAACGCCTGACATCATCTTGATGTAATCAAAACTGTAATACCTAGAGCATTTCCTTTAGAAATTACATATATGAGAGGGTCTTATTGGCATCAAAATTATGGTTAGTGCTCTAAAAGACTAAAATAAGGACATATTTTCTGAGTTTTCAAATAGCGACAAAGCACTTTTAAATTATTTGTTATCTTTATGTTTTTTTATCCAGTTGACCACTTGATTAAATGTTGCACTTAGGGGAGAGGATGTGGTGTTACTTCCAGAACTGCAGACTTTGCAACTGGGGAACCAGGTTGAAGTTTCTGCTTCAGCTCGACATTCTGTGATTCTGGTCAAATCACTTAGTCTCCCCATGTCTACAACCAAAATGAATTTGTTCTTGTGTGATGTAACCAATGCTCATGTAAAGCACTCCAATACCTGACAAGTCTGCACTATATAACACTGCAAAAACACAAAATAATAAGTGTTTTGCACACTTCTGTCATTGGGCTATATTTGGGCTACATCTGGGTGATTTTGGGCTACATTTGGGCTCTTTTGTCTCTGGTGGCCATCTTGGGAGACTTATTTGTTATGAAGTTTCCTAATTTCCTCATGTACTGCAGTCTCCTCAGTAGGAAATGCTTTCAGTTTTTTACTTTGATTCCATCATGAAGGTATTCAGATATGTCACACATTTGCCATAAATTCTGAATGTTAGCACTCTAGTTGCTCATTAGATCACTGTAGTAAAACTACTGCACCATGGAAGTCTGCTCCTGGTATTAAAAGTGCATGTTTCAGTCTGCATGTCAGAATTTGTTTATGAAATAGAAGAGGATTTGAGAAGTCACTCAAAAGGTGCCCTCATTTTCTTTCTTCAGCATTAATCATAATTTCTATGGCAAAATGAACCTCCTCATTGTGTTCCTTTTTAAATTAAATGTTTTAAGTGTTACCAGTTTATTCCAATCAAGATGGCTTCAGGTGTGCCTTACTTTTGTCATAATGAAGACAGTAAGCGCTCTAGTTGTTTTTAAGAACATTCTGGGACATTCTGTCATTGGGCTATACTTGGGCTACATCTGGGTGATAGTTGGGCTACATTTGGGCTCTTTTGTCTCTGGTGGCCATCTTGGGAGACTTATTTGTTATGAAGTTTCCTAATTTCCTCATTTACTGCAGTCTCCTCAGTAGGAAATACTTTCAGTTTTTTACTTTGATTCCATCAAGAAGGCATTCAGATGTGTCACACATTTGCCATAAATTCAGAATGTTAGCACTCTTTTTGCTCATTAGATCACTGTAGTAAAGCTACTGCTCACCAGGGAAAACTGCTGCTGGTATTGAAAGTGCATGTTTCAGTCTGCATGTCAGAATTTTTTAATGAAATAGAAGAGGATTTGAGGGGTCCCGCATCGCATCCTAAATCACCGAGGACGCTGTCTGTTGGCTGTTGCTCCATCGCCCCAGGAGGGGTGTACTGTGAGGGGTACAACCGAGGAGAGAGATCGCCTAACGGGACTCTGACTTCCAGCAGCCCGTGCGGCGCAACACCTGTGCCTCCCCCCGCCCACCTGCTGCAGCGAAGGATTTAACGACTCGCGGAACCCGCTGGCGCGGGTCCCGCATCGCATCCTAAATCACCGAGGACGCTGTCTGTTGGCTGTTGCTCCATCGCCCCAGGAGGGGTGTACTGTGAGGGGTACTACCGAGGAGAGAGATCGCCTAACGGGACTCTGACTTCCAGTAGCCCGTGCAGCGCAACACCTGTGCCTCCCCCCGCCCACCTGCTGCAGCGAAGGATTTAACGACTCGCGGAACCCGCTGGCGCGGGTCCCGCATCGCATCCTAAATCACCGAGGACGCTGTCTGTTGGCTGTTGCTCCATCGCCCCAGGATGGGTGTACTGTGAGGGGTACTACCGAGGAGAGAGATCGCCTAACGGGACTCTGACTTCCAGCAGCCCGTGCGGCGCAACACCTGTGCCTCCCCCCGCCCACCTGCTGCAGCGAAGGATTTAACGACTCGCGGAACCCGCTGGCGCGGGTCCCGCATCGCATCCTAAATCACCGAGGACGCTGTCTGTTGGCTGTTGCTCCATCGCCCCAGGAGGGGTGTACTGTGAGGGGTACTACCGAGGAGAGAGATCGCCTAACGGGACTCTGACTTCCAGCAGCCCGTGCGGCGCAACACCTGTGCCTCCCCCCGCCCACTCGCCTTATTAAAGTAGTGACGGCAACCGCTACGCGGAACGCGAGCGGGACGCGCCGGACGAAGCCCGGACAAAGGGCGGACCGTCTGAGGCCGTCAGAGGCAGAAGGAGGCTGGGCTGGGCCACGTCCTTTGCATCTGCTAGACCTGTGAGTACATATTTCGGTTTCGTACCCACTAAACTATGTCTACCCGTTCCGGTAAACTATTAAGGAACGAAGGTGTAAGGGGGCCAAATGCAGCAAGCCCCATTATTGGAACTATGGACCGCTTCATTACCAGGGTGGCGGCGGTGATTGATAAGGAGATTGCAATGTCTGAGCGGCGTTTATCTGAGGTCTACCTCCCTTCGAGACGTTCATCCCTGGGGGGCGATGCTCAATCATCACTTATAACTGCCAGCACCCAGTTCCAGGGCGATACTGCGCCTAGTGTTTTTGGTACTTCCTCAAACCCACCTCAGTTGGTTGACATTGAACAAAATATAGGCAGACTAGAAAGTTTGGCTGCTCTTTTTCCAATAGTCCCCATGGAGCCTGATGGTCTTGGTAAACTGATTGCATCATCTTCCATCAATGTCCCAAGTGAAGCCACTAGTGTTGTGGAACCTTTATTTTCGTCCACCTCGCACTTGGGATTACCAGAAGGGGAGATAGTTAGGTCCCCCAATAATTCCCAAACAACCATCATTAGACAGAAGAATAGGCCCTTAAGCAAAAAGGTTCGTAAACGTAAAAGGGGCTGCCCAGTTAGACAGGCCGCGCTTTATCAAAATTCAAGAATGCCTTTTGGAGTGGGTATGAGAACTACAAGGGCCAAAGCTATAGTGAATAAACTGGCCATACCTGGGGATGTTGTAAACTCTCCCGAGGAGCCACACTCTGGCCCAAATAGTGCGAAACTTTTAAATTTTACGGACTTAGCGACGGTAGAAAATATTCTTGAGAAGGTGTATAGTCTCTTGAGTCCGTTGCTAACTCAAGTTAAAGGCCTTGGGGATAGGATTGACAAACTTGAGCAATCAACCCTTGACGGATTTCACTCACTTAAAGTTGCAGTTAAACAAACAAGTAGAGTGACCGAAGCTAAGAACCTGGTTGCAAGCGGGAACGTGCCTTCATCTCAGCGAGTTTCTAAGCATCCACTATGTTGTGAGAAGGGAGCTTCTAATAGTCCATCTTCCCTAGCTTCCACATCTATTCCAAGTCCCAAAGCAGGACTTCAGCAAAAGGGTCCCCAAACCCAGATAGAGCCCGTTAAAAATAAGCCTAAGTCTCCCCGACAGAAGCAGTCACAGGTAGTGAGTGGCAAAATGGAAATTCCTAAAAAACAAGGGGCATGTACCACCTCTAGTAGGTTAGCCTTAGAGAAATCCCCTAGGTCCGTCCCCCATCCTACCACTAGATCAACCCTTTCACTTGCCTCTAGTAAACAAGTACGACAAACTCCCCCAGTAAACCTTCCACCAGACTGTCAACCCTTTGCGGCAGTCATGGTTAATGTGCCTCCTTTAAAGGACGGCCAGTTGGAAAACCATCAATCACTTAAGAATAAGTGTATCCACTGGCTAAAGGCAAATAAGCCAATCCCGCTAGGTGTGGATGGCATTATACTGAGTGTCCGTAGAGTGGACTGGGTTGGTCACGGGGAAAAAACACAGGAAGGGGACTGTATAATTGTAAATTTCCAAGATCCAAGAGTGGTACCATCGATTTGTACCCCTGTTCCTAATATGGGGGTCCCGGGGGTTAAAGTGGTAGACCTTTCCTTCTTTTACCCCAGGCATATCATTGACTCTACCGGTCGAAGCTTAAGTCCCCCTGTTCTTGACCAGAATAGGAATGGGGCTCCAGGGGACACCAGGGAGAAACATTTGTGGCCAGCGGGACCCATCTGACTGGATGCTGGGCAGAGAATAGATTCAGTGGAAATATTATCACTTAGCAAAAGTAATCCTACAAGTGGGATAGGTGACCTTATACCCACCTTGCATGACCCTTGCTGTCCTCACGTTTTCCCGAGGAGCTCTACAGGCGGGGACATTCCGGTGCCCTGCAGCACTCCGGCTGTGACGGACCTTGCCCTTAAGGTTTTCAGCTGGAATGTCGCGGGGATTGCAGGAAAGCTGCCCCTGCCTGACTTTACTACACAGGTTGACGAGCACTCTCTGTGCCTCTTTCAAGAGACATGGAGTTGTGTGCCGGTCCACAGGGTGGGTTTTTACTCATATTTCTCCCCTGCGCATGTCTCATCTTCAGGGAGGGGGCGCCCAGCCGGTGGCCTACTCATCTGGGCTGCGGCATCTCTTGATTGCAGAATTATGGATTTCCCCACAGGTTCTCCCGACATTCAAAATATAACCTTAGTAGACCAAAGGGGGAGAGTTGTTTTAAACGTTTATAATGTCTATGCCCGGGGAACCGTGGGCGGGAGAAAGTCTCCTGTAATATCTTTACTCGAGACTTTGCTAAACAACACCCCATACAAGTCTCGTACATTGGTTGCAGGTGATATGAACTGTACGTTCGAGCCTTTGGGTTCGGACGTCTCCCTCGACCAAGAGGAGGAGGATACTAGGTGGGGGATTCCGGCTCTGGAAATCCCACCGATCAAGAGGTGGTCAGAAGTGGCGCTTCAGTTATACTCCCTGAGCCTTGAATTCAATCTAAGGGCTGCTAATGGGAGGACACCCTCGGATAGGCGGGGCGCACACACATATAATAGGCCCGGACATACCTCTAGGTTAGATTATCTTTTAGTAGACGTGTGTCTTTGGCCCTATGTTAATGACATGCAGGTGGTCCCCTCGGTTGAAAGCGACCACAACCTGCTTTCTTTAAGTATGACTCAGTGGTGGCGTCACTCAAGTAAGGACTCTATAAACCAGGTAGTAGTACCACCTGAGGTAGCGGAAGTCTCCCCTTGTGGTAGGCGAATTAAATGGACCAAACTGGTTTTATCGGAGAGGAAGGTAGAAGAAATAAAATCTCTCCTAAACCATACAGTACTAAACCTTGGAACATCCTTGGAAGTTGTGGGCAGAGCGAGTGGGCTTTTTGTCTCCCTGACAGATGCCTTGACTAATGTCTTTACTCTTCACCACAATAAATTGGGTAATAAACCCTCTAAAAAAAACCCCGACGGTTGGTATTCCCAACCATGTAGGGCGCTAAAGGCTAAGTTAGTTGAGGCGATTAAAGCTAAGTCCCGTCTTGAGATACAGGAAGCAAGGAGGGCCTACAATAACTCTCTTAAATTAGCCAGGAGGGAGTGGGAAGATAAATATTGGGATGACCTACTCCAGGCCAGCAAAAGTAGAGACCCAAGGGCTTTTTGGAATCTTATAAGTGCACGGAAAAACCCCGATGCACTTATGAGACCCTGTAACATCTCGCCACAAAGCTGGGTAAAGCACTTTGGGTCTTTATACCTCCCTCCAGATGGGGATTGTAATGCGGGGATGGCTCTTACGCATATAATTGAACCGCATGCCTACGATCTCTTTACCCCGCTAGAACTTGAGGGGGTTATAGGGTGGGTAGCCCCACTCAAGGCTGCGGGTCCCGATGGCCTCCCAGGAGACCTTATGAGGGCATACCCAGCGGAATGGGCACGAGTCATAGCAGCGCTGCTTAATGACATCATGATGGGAGGGGCAGTACCTGAATCCTGGAAGGGGGCGGTGGTGGTCCCAATTTACAAAAAAGGGTGCAGGGAAGCTCCAGGTAATTACCGACCCATAAGTCTGATCGACTCCACCCAAAAGATAGCAGGTAAAGCTATCCTTGGTAGGATTCTCCATTGGGTGGAGGAGAATAAAATTCTTTCAGACTTTCAGGCAGGTTTTCGGGTTGGAATGGGGACAATTGAGCAGGTGTTTAGGCTGGCATTATTGGGGTGGAAGGTGGTGGAACTGGGCAAGGGCAGCCTTTATCTGGCCTTTATAGACCTGAAGACTGCCTTTGACCTAGTCCCCCGAGAAGATCTTTGGAGGGTACTTCTCGAGTTGGGCTTACCCCCTTACATCTTGTCACTTCTTATCAGCCTTCACGCCCATACCTTTGCCCAGGTCCGTTGGGGTAAAAACGGTGAACTTACTGAGAAAATCCCAGTTTCTAGGGGCGTAAGGCAGGGCTGCGTCTTGGCTCCAACCCTATTTTCACTTTATGTGAATGGGGTGGTAAAACATCTCCAGCAAGAACCAGCCGACGCCCCCTGTCTCGGTGGAGTCCGGATCCCCACCCTGCTATTTGCGGACGACACGCTCCTTATTTCGAAGACCCCCCAAGGTCTCCAGAAATTATTAACACGATTTCAGGAGTTCTGCGATGCAAGAGGATTAACAATAAATGTGGATAAAACAAAATATCTAGTCCTAAATCCTCCTAAGAAACTGGGCCGCCCTCCGACTTTAAATTCGATCCCCCTAGAGAAAGTAGCCGAATTCGACTACCTTGGTATCCGGATTACGGATAGGATGTCCTGGGCTAGTCATATTGATAAAATGGTCCTCAGCCACAGGAGAGTGGGAGGTGCCCTTATGAGGGAGTTTAGGGCCTCCCCAAGAAGATCACTCACCCCAGTAGTTGATATTTACAAGGCTAAAGTAGTGTCATCAGCCTTGTATGGGGCAGAATTGTGGGGCCACTGTTGTTTGAAAGACCTAGAGACAGCGGAGAGTAAGTTATTGAAATCCCTTATCTCCGTCCCCCTGAGTACTCCATCCGTACCTGTCCGGTTGGACATGGGCTGCAAAAATATTAAAGACCAGGCCCAGCTTCGCCCGCTGTTGTTATGGACAAGAATCTGGAGGGGTGAAGAATTGAAATCTTATGCTGATGCCTTGGGAGAAATTATGAGTTCGGGGGGTTGGGCTAAAATAAAGTGGCTTAGAGATACCAAAAAGCTTTTGGAGAATGTCGGTCTAGGAGGCTGCTGGTCATCACGTTCAGCCCCTACAAAAGAAGTTGTCAAGGCGCATTATTGGAACTGGTGTGCGGAGCGGTTAAACACAACCTCTAATCACTGTAAGTCGACTGTCGCCTTTTTGCAAATTAAAGACACGGTGGCTTTTGAACCCTACCTGGACTTGATAACTCTCCCTTATGACCGAGCCCTTTATTTCAAATTTAGAGTAGGATGCCTCCCCCTAGGTGCATTGGTATCGAGTTGGTCACCTGTGCCCCGCATTTCTCCCAACTGTGCGTGTTGCCCTAGCAAGGCTGAGACTATTGTACATGTCTTATTTGTTTGCCCGGACTATGCAAGGCCCAGGGGTGTCTGGTTGAAACCCCTCTGTCGCAATCTGGGCACACGTAGTCACCTTGAAGCCCTGCGTATTTTAACTACGGACACTTCCCCCCTCTTTGTGTGCGGAATTGCGAAATTTTTAAAGTGGTCCTGGCTTATTCGCTGCAAGAGATTGTCAGTAGCTGTTTAATTCTTTTTTTAGATAATTTATTATGGGAAATGTATGCCCTTTTTTACATTCTTATGAATTTCATACTGGCTTCTTGTAACTGTGATTTTTATGTGTCTATTGTATTTTTTTATGTGCTTACAAGATATCTTGCATATCGAATAAAAGCTTATTATGACTGACTGACTGAGAAGTCACTCAAAATGTGCCCTAATTTTTCTTTCTGCAGCACTAATCATACTTTTTATGGAAAAATGAACCCCCTCATTTTGTTCCTTTTTAAATTAAATGTTTTAAGAGTTACCACTTTAATCCAAGCAAGATGGCTTCAGGTGTGCCATACGTTTATCATAAGTAGGACTGTTAGCGCTCTAGTAGTTCTTTGGAACACTCTGGGAAGCTGCAGTAGAACACAAAGGAATCAACTGACAGTCTCTGCCCTTGTTGGATGTACACGTTTTACTGAGAATGTCAGACTTCATTCTCACATGACTGAGAAAGATAATGTGAATTTACAGAAAATAAGCTCTCAGTTTAGCCTATAGATCACCTTCCAAACCTCTGTGGTAAAAGCATGAGAAAATATTTTTCTCTCAATCATGATATCCCAGCAGAAGGCTTTTTCACATGGTGAAATCACCTTAGAACATACCACAATTCCTAAAATGAGTATGGTACCATCAACAAATGATTTATAATGTAACTAAAGTCTTAAAACCTTCTATTAACTGCAATGCTTTTTAATGAGGTGCTATCATGTATATTGGTCCCAAGATGGCTGCCAACACTTCTTGGATGAAGTGCTGACAGCCAATCAGATCTCAGGATGAGATGTGTGGTTAGGCTCCGCCCACATATATATATGCTTTTAAATGCTATTTTCTCAGGAAATACTGAACAGATTTACACCAGACCTGCAAAAGGCACTTCCTTGACCTTATGGCTACCTCTCTGCCAAATTTCAAGTAATTCTGTTCAGCCGTTCGGGCTGTAGCTGTGTCTAAAGGTCCTATGGAAAAATGCATGGGGAAAACGCGTTTTGGGACCCCCCTTTTTTCTCGGCCCCTGCTTGACGAATCCCCCCGAGACTTTCAGGGTAGGAGCGGAGCGTAGCGCCCCACCTATTTTGAAAATTTCGCGAGGATTCGTTGACCGGCGCCAAAGTTATTCCAAATAGAATGTTGCGGATTTCCTATGGAAACAGGGTCCTAACTATATCTACCTACTGGCGACCGCCAGTAGGTAATATACATATATATATATATATATATATATATATATATATATATATATATATATATATATATATATATATATATATATTTGAAAAGGTTTGCCATCTTGTGAGATGCACTCCCAGGAAGTAAGCAGACTCAGGAACTAAAATGTTAAAACACACTGACCAGCAGTTTAATGTGATGCGTTTCAGGCTTACGCCCCTCTTCAAAGCCAACTGCTCTCCAGGACAGCCAAACATTACTGCCAGCATTTTCCCTCCATTTATTCAAATCACGCCCCAAGTGGGCCGGCAAATCACATTGCCCACAAAGCATTATGGGGCTGGTAGTTCCTTACCCATTTGGGTCTGTTTGTAGCCATCACTGGTTTTCAAAGTTCTTTAAATGGTGCTTTAAAACAAGGAAACACAGCTCTCTTTATAGTTTAAAATAGTAAATCATCTCCTTCCCGTCTCCATCTTCCCCCTCCCTTGTGCGCTTTGGTCATTGGGCTATTGAGATGGTGCAAGCTGAATGAAGAAAAAAGCAACAGGGGATGGGGAACAGTCACACGATGGAGAGAGGACCACCGAGCTTGGGAGAGTTTGGTAGGTGGAGAAGTGCACAAGAGAGAGCGAGAAGCACATGAGAGAGAGAGGACATCATAGGGCTTAGGGGGAAAGCAAATGAGGGAGTGAGCTGAAAAACACATGCACTCTCACTGAGTGTTTTCCCAAAAAGAAAAATTAGTGTGATGAAAACTCGTGTGAGGTTAAACTTGTTTATGGGTCTGGAGTTGAGCCCAGGTTGTCTGTATGGGTTCATAGGAATTGTTTGGATTTGACCCAAGTTGTTTGGGTTATCGTAATATGTAGAATTATATGAGAGGAGGAGGAAGTGAACGTCACTGTCGAGTAGTGGTTCTTTCAGCCTAATGGGCCGAGTGGAGGCTTTGGGGTAGGGTATGGTTCTCCATCTCCAGTGAAGGGATGCCGGGATTATTGAGATCCCATTAGCTGGGGGCAGGGGCAGTGTTACCACTTTCCCCCTATCCCGTCTAAACCCTGTTATATTAATTCTGTCCTCTATCTGTTTCTTCTTCTCTGTTCCCTGGTATAGGTTGCAGCAGGTCAGGTGGTGAGGGAAGGTTGCTATTTAAGAACCTCCCCTAACTTACACAGGTGCTTGACTTAACCGTTTTGCTATCCCTACCCCGAGAGGACGCAGGAGCGTGCTTCTCCTTTTCTTCTTTCCCAAATCCCTTTCCTGAGAGGGCGCTGGAGCATGCCTCTCCATTCCGGAGTTCACCTCTAAGAAGTGCTGCGACGTCACCAGTACTTCCCAAACGCGCCAGGAGCCGCGAGTTCATCTTCAGCGGCGGGCGGAGTCGCATTTCAGTTTCTTAACGCAGCAGGAGCCACGAGTCCAATTTCAGCTGCGGCCGGAGCCACAAATTAGAGTCTTTACGCGGCAGAAGCCGCAAGTACATTTCTGCTGTGGCCGGAGCTGATAAATATTTGTCTTCACGCGGCAGAAGCCGCCAGTGCATGTCAATTGCAGCAGCCGGAGCCGCCAAACATTTCCTTTCCAGCCGTAAAATATTGTTTCACTGCAACAGGAGCTGCAAGTTCACCTCTGGTGCGTCAAGGACTGTGAAGCCTTTTTCTACGGAGGCAGGAGCCGCGAGAAGGCTATAACCAACACTGACTGTGAGTGCAGTCGCTTGACTCTCTCTCTCCAATCATTTGAGGCGCACGGCAGGTGCCGGCAGCACCGCCTAAAACGCGAGCATGAGTTTGGCTTTTATCTTTTGTTTCTTTTCACCCCTTCTGGAAAGAGCACCATCAGAAGTCAGCGCCTTGTTTTGTACTGTATGCACCAATACCCCTGACCCTTCCCTTCTGGCCTGCATCCAGAAGGTAGCTCTAGAACCTCTGAATCGGTTCCTAGACGCCCAACAGGATTGTGCTATATCCTGCCACGCTGAGTCACCCATGGAGAGTGTGTGTACTTTTTTCTTTTTCTCCCTTTATTACATCCGACAATGACTTTAACTTGAGTCTAGTTCCTACATCATTTCATTCCTCTCTTATAGTCCTCCCCTCACTTTTGTCTTGCAGACTATCCACTCATTCCTACTGTCTTCGAGGCTGTCCTGCAGACACTGTCTGTATTCCTCCTGTCTGATCCCACCCTATCTGACATCCCTCCTAGTACCTTTCCATTGTGTTCCAGCATACCAAGGGTGGTGTATTCCTCTACCCTTTCCCCTTGGGACCAATCGCCCATATAGTCATCCTCAGTGTGGAGGACTGATCCAGAGGTGAGAGGGGAGGGTCTCTTCTTTCCTGCGGTACCTGTTGGTCAGGTGAGTGGGGGTTGTAACAAAATGTCTAGCCCACGATATACTTACCGCCCGAGCAAAGATGGATAAGGAGGGGGCTGGTGCGGACAAGCTCTCTGCAGATTCCAGCCCCATTCCCTCAGTCCAGGAATTAGCGGCTGTGTTAGTAGCGCTGCAAACTGAGGCTCAGACCCTTAGACAGGAGAACCATGCCTTGAAATCCGAGCTCCACAGTAGACAGGCAAACGCAGCATGGGGTCCTTTACCCGGAACTATCTCTAAGCCACATCGACACGTAATACAGCCGTCAACCTTCCATTTCAACAAAACACAACCTGATAGCGGAGTCTCACCTACTAGCATTACCGTAGTTACTCCTGTTCCCTTTCCCTTAGCTAATCCTGAAAGGTTTAGGGGAGATAGTGGCAAATACCGCAGCTTCATGAATCAATGTTATCTACAATTTGTGTGTCAGCCCACTGCCTTTCCGGATGACACAGCCAAAGTAGCTTTTATTATATCATATCTTATGGGTACCGCAGCCAATTGGTTCATACCCTTGGTAGAGTCAGATGACCCTCTTTTGCATAACTTTCCTGCTTTCAAGGAACAGATGAGAAGGTTGTTCGACAAACACACCTTTATGCAGGCAAGAGACACAGAACTGTTAAATCTCCGGCAGGGTAGGAACCCACTGCTATCCTATGTGACGGAGTTCAATAGGTTAGTGGCCGAAACCCACTGACCCATTGAAAAGAGGACATCCTTGTTTTATAGGGGGCTGAGTGACGAATTAAAGGATGTACTGTTGCAAATAGTAGAAACCCCAGTGGAGTGTACTGAATTCATTGACTTGGTAATTAAGATGGACCATCGACTTCGTGAACGCCACGAAGAGAAAGGGAGGTCTGAAACTCCTCGCGTATTGCTCTACAAAAGCAATAAGAAAGAAGATATTAGACCAGCGTCAGAAAAACCCATGCAAATAGGAGGGGTTCGGGGACATTTGACTCATTGGGAGAAGGAAAAAAGACGCATTTTCAACCTCTGCCTGTATTGTGGGAAGGGAGGCCATTTCGCCAGAGAATGCACTGTTCGCCCTAAGACCTTAGGGCCAAGAAAGACCGTGGCGCTTGCTCGGAACATCCAGAGTGCCTCGGTAGCTAGGGTGCACAAATAGCAATCGGGTGTCATTATCGGTCTTGATAGATTCCAGGGCTACAGCGAACTTCTGGGACAATCAGTTAGCCTCTTCCCTTGGCATTACCTGTATACAGAAGAAAGAGCCTGAATCGGAGAGAGCGGTGGACGGAACGGCATTATCATCAGGACTCATTATGAGACATACCACCCCCTTAACACTGGTGTGTGACAACGGACATTCTGAAGAAGTCTCCTTCGATCTCATAGATACTCCAGCCTTTGGAGTGATTTTTGGGGTACCCTGGTTGCAAACACATAACCCCAAAATAGATTGGGTGCGGAGAACCGTGACCTTAGATTCCAGTTTTTGCATCCAGCAATTCTATAAAGAAGCTATAGACTGGGCTTCTCCTTTGGTATGTGCATCCTGTAGTGGTTCGGAGCCCGAAGCCCTACCCAACATATACAAACAGTACGCTGATGTATTCGATAAGGTAAAAGCCACGGCATTGCCTCCTCACCGCAGCTTTGATTGTCGTATAGATCTAGGGTATATTGCCTTGTAGTAGGATCTATGCCCTATCCGAACCTGAAACTGTCTATCTAAAGGAGTACCTGGATGACATGTTAAAATGTGGGTTTATCTGACATTCCTCCTCTCCTCTTTCTTCCCCTCTTTTTTTTATATCCAAACGTGAAGGAGGCCTTCGGCCCTGTATAGATTACAGGTCTCTTAACAAGGTCACGGTATAAAATAAATACCCGTTACCACTCATCCCTGTATTATTAGATCAAATCAAGGATGCCACGGTGTTCACTAAGATCGACTTGCGAAGAGCGTACCATCTTATCCAAGTACGTGAGGGGGATGAGTGGAAAATAGGACTCAGTTTGGCTTATTCGAATACTGCGTCATGCCGTTCGGGCTGTGCAATGCCCCTGCGGCATTTCAGTTCTTCATTAATGAAGTTTTCCGAGATTTTCTAGATCGCTTCTTAATAGTCTACATAGACGACATCCTGGTATTCTCAAAAAATCTTAGTGAACACGAAGAACATGTGAAACAAGTATTGCAAAGACTACGTGATCATCATCTCTTTTCTAAACTTGAGAAATGCTCATTCCATGCCTCCACAGTTGAGTTCTTGGGGTTTGTAATATCCAAACACGGGATAAGGATGGACAAAAAGAAGGTAGAGGCCATCTTGTCTTGGCCTACCCCTACATGTGTCAAGGACATGCAATCACTGTTAGGATTCTCTCATTTTTACAGGCGTTTTATTTCACATTTTTCAGAATTGGTAACCCCATTAACAAGACTCGTTAAAAAGGGGGTGCAGTTTGTTTGGCCCACAGAAGCTCAAAAGGCCTTTGACGCTTTGAAGAAAGAGTTTACTTCTGCTCCTGTCCTGATACATCCTGATCCTACTCTTCCTTTCTTTGTAGAGGAGGACGCATCACAGTATGCAGTAGGAGGGGTTCTATCGCAGAAAGACTCTAATGAGCAGATGCATCCTATCGCCTTTTTTCCAACAAGCCATTGCCCGCCGAACCAAATTAATAAAAGAGTGGAGGCATTATCTCCGGGGAGCCAGATATCCCATTACTATCTATTCAGACCATACAAATCTGGAATTCTTCCGTACTGCTAGAGGCCTGTCCCCAAGACAGATGCGCTGGGTATCTTTCTTCAACGAGTTTGATTTCATGATTACCTACCGGCCAGCTGCACAACAATTAAAGGCTGACTCTTTATCACGCTTATGTGTGTCACTACCTCATAAAAGGACAGAACTAGACCTGGAAGCATTCATACCCCCAGGTCGAATTCTAGGGTATGTTTCTTTTGATCAATTCTGTAGTGACTTGAAAAATACACTAACTGAGACCAACATTTCCCCCTGGTTAGACCAGCCGCAATGCCATATGAAAGGAGGCTTGCTTTATCATGGTGAACAGTTGTATATACCAGAGAAACTGCGGGATCAAGTGCTTCAGTGGGTTCACTCCTCCGCTTTGGTGTGTCACCTGGGCATTAAAAAAACCACAGATATTTGTAGTAGATGATTTTGGTGGGAAAATATGGTGAAGGACATACAGCTTTATGTTTCCTCTTGTCCCATATGAGCCACACAGAAAACCCCTCGCCTCTTCCGGTTGCCCCTTATCCATGGCATACAGTGAGTTTGGATTTTATCACGAATCTCCCCCCAGAAGAAGGGCTCACCATGATACTTGACATAGTAGACTCTTTTACTAAGGTAGCCCATTTTGTGCCCCTTCCCAAGGTCCACACTGCTAGTGAGATGGAGTCCATCTTTATACAAAATGTGATCCGTCTGCACGGAATTCCTTTGGTGCTGATGTCCGATAGGGGTCCCCAATTTGTTTCTAAATTCTGGAATGTGATAGGCTCTGTTTTACAAATGGACCTCTGGCTGTCATCCGCTTATCATCCACAAACGGATGGACAGACTGAGCCGGTGAACCAAACTATGGAACAGTATTTGCGCTGCCTGTTGAGTACCTTAACCAGTAATTGGGTCAAAGCATTGCCAATATCAGAGTTTGCATATAATAACAGTGTCCACTCTGCCTTGGGTATGTCACCCTTCTATTGTGCTATGGCTTTTCATCCCAGGACTGTGTCTTTGCAACCTACTTATAAGGTCCCTGCTGTGGATTCCCTATGTACCAATCTGAAGGAAATATGGAAAACTGCTCATTCTCAGTTACAGGTGACCAAAGAAAAAATGAAGAAAGCCGCTGATAAACATCGGAGCCCTGCTCCCTGTTATGCTGTAGGAGATAAGGTCTGTCTGGCCACAAAAAACCTGAAACTAGCAGGGACAAAGAAGTTACAACCACGTTTTGTGGGTCCCTTTGCAATAACACAAATCATTAGTCCACTGGCCATGAAACTGGAATTACCGGAAGAGTATCGCATCCATCCAGTGTTCCATACGTCCCTTCTTAAAGCCTTTGTTCCATCCACACACCCCATGATACCACCCCCTCCCTTAATGGTTGATAACCAAGAAGAGTATGAAGTGAATCGTATTATGGATTCACGTAGGCGAAGTGGGAAACTGTATTACCTAGTGGATTTTAAAGGATACCCTCCAGAGGACCGAACATGGGAACCAGCCACATATGTACATGCACCCCTATTGGTTCTGAGGTTTCATGCCAGTAATCCCACGAAACCTCGCCCTGTTAAAAGAGCCTTAAGGGGGAGGTAATGTTACCGCTTTCCCCCTATCCCGTCTAAACCCTGATATATTCATTCTGTCCTCTGTTTCTTCTTCCCTGTCCCCTGGTATTGGTTGCAGCAGTGGAGGTGAGGTGAGGTGAGGGAAGGTTGCTATTTAACCGCTTCAGTGCCCATGACGAGATGGTCTCGTCATAGAGCGCGGTTGCGCTGTGCCCATGACGAGACTATCTCGCCATGAACCCCGCCCGCTAATGCAACGCCCGGCACAGGGCGGGGAAAGGGCGTGGCACTGAAGGGGTTAAGAACCCTCCTACCTGACACAGGTGCTTGACTTCAGCTGTGGCCGGAGCAGCATTTCAGTTTCTTAACGCGGCAGGAGCCGCGAGTCCATCTCAGCTGCGGCCGGAGCTGCAATTTAGTGTCTTTACACAGCAGAAGCCGCGAGTACATTTCTGCAGCAGCCGGAGCCGCACTCTCTCCAATCATTTGAGGCGCACGGCAGGTGCCGGCAGCACCGCCTAAAACGCGAGCATGAGTTTGGCTTTTATCTTTGTTTCTTTTCACCCCTTCTGGAAAGAGCGCCATCAGAAGTCCGCGCCTTGTTTTGTACTGTATGCACCAATACCCCTGACCCTTCCCTTCTGGCCTGCATCCAGAAGGTAGCTCTAGAACCTCTGAATCGGTTCCTAGGCGCCCAACAGGATTGTGCTATATCCTGCCATGCTGAGTCACCCATGGTGAGTGTGTGTGCCTTTTTCTTTTTCTCCCTTTATTACATCCGACAATGACTTTAACTTGAGTCTAGTTCCTACATCATTTAATTCCTCTCCTATCGTCCTCCCCTTATTTTTGTCTTGCAGACCATCCACTCATTCCTACCGTCTTCGAGGCTGTACACCAGGGTTGGTGAATTCCGCTACCCTTTCCCCTTGGGACCAATCGCCCGTACTGTCATCGTCGGTGTGGAGGACTGGTCCAAAGGTGAGAGGGGAGGCTCTCTTCGTTCCTGCGGTACCTGTTGGTCAGGTGAGTGGGGGCTGTCACAGGCAGCAGCATCGCGTGGTCATTATTAGGTTGGGGTGGATGTCTATTCCTCCCTGGAGACCTGTTGGGACACCAATTGTTTGCCAACTCTGCGATGAGGCTTGATATGCTGGGTAAATCTCCCAAAAGTCATTGTAGGTCAAGTGTAATCTGGCCCAGTCTGGATTCTAGTGAGGTGTGGAAACAAGTGGTCCTGGATTGGGTCGAGGGGATCAATGGTGGAGGGGTGCTCAGGACTGTGTTGTTTGAGTATTGCTATCCTGAGAGAACCAGCGAGGGACAGGTCGGGTTGGAGATGGAGTGAAACTTGATGGGAGGAGGTGGAGAGCTTGTGAGCTGGCTAGATAGGGGCCCCGTGGTCGCATGTGTCATTTTACTCATCGGGTTTGGGAGCTCGGACTTTGTGAGTATCATCATTTGGGACATGGGGAGCGTCGTGGGTGAGCTACTAGTATATAAATGGGTGTAACCGGAAAGTCAAAGGTAGAATCAGAGTGATTGTGTTACTACCGTTGCTGTGTGTCTCAGTGAACTCTACTCTAGGAGGAGTAGTATGGTTGCGATTCAGATTGGCGATTTATGGAGGTGGGTTCAGACTCCCTGGGTGAAGGTGAAGAATTGGTATTGGGTAAGCTGATCACTGAGGAAGAGCAAGGGGGGAAAAGACGTGGAGTGCTTAATATGGCCCGGATAGGTGAGGACATTGCTTGTGGCTCCTGTGGGTTACCTGCGGGACAAGGCCTACCTTGGGAAGGGGCAGATTCATTACTAGTCACAAAGTTTTTGCCGATAGAGAATATTTCATCAAATGCTTCTAGGTTGCGGTCTCTTGATTGGATGGGGATTATCCATTTGTTATATAGGGAGATGTTTGCCTCTGCTCTGCAAGCAAGTGAGGGTGTTACCAAGAGTCTTAGACCATGCAGAGCTTTCTTGGATACACTAATCGAGAGCAGAGAGTACAAGTCTTTCCTCCATTGCACATATCTTTTCGTGCACAATTTGAAATCACATGATAAAGCTCATTTTTTCAATCAGAAGTAGGGGTCAGAGATTAGAGAGTCTAGGTGAGATTTGAGAAGTCTGTGTTTTAGGCTCCTGGATGTATTTTTGTTAGATTAGTAGGGTACTTAATTTTATAAGCATTGTGGCCGGCCAGAACCAGTTTGGTGTCTAGTGCTTCTAGGGAATTAGAATCCATGTCTCGGTGAACAACTAAAAACTGAATAAACGAATGTGGAGGGGCAGAGTGTTTAAAGCTTGCAGGAGGGGAAGGTGGAGGAAGAGAACCTGGAGAGTAAAGCTCTAGAAAGGAGGAAGGGGACGAAGAGATGAGGAAGGGGTTAGGGTCAATTAGGGGACAAAGAACCGAGGAGAGTCATGTTGCAGGTATGGTGTAAATCTGAGCTCCCTTATAAAATGGCCACCCCATTAGTAGCGTCAGTACAGAGGCTCTCAGAAAGAGGTGAGTCCTCTTTCTATTTCTGGTTTCAGGCAGGTTAGAGCCCTATAACTCTTTTTACTTTCTGGACATCAGCATTCATGGGGGGAAGGTGAACCTCCTTCCAATGCCAGTAGGGTAGCAGAATATTGTTCTCTAGACTCTTTCACTAGTTACAGTCACACCACACAACAGAATGTTAGGCAGGCAAGGATGTCCCCCATCTTGTGAGAGTAAAGGGATGTTGTGAGTCAGTTGAGCTAAGATGGAAGGAGGAGGTATGTGTAGAAGCAAGCTACATAACACTATACCCATCTCATCATGCGTAGGCCCCGAAGTTCAAAAACAAACCCTCCAGACATAGCCATCAAGGGGGCTTTGTTGTGTGTGCACGTCTTAAGGAGGGAAGGATCGGGAAGAGTCAACAAATCCCCACCATATGGTCAAGTTATTGATAATAACTTCTTTACCAGCGAAGGAATGGGACTATAACTAATTGAACTGATTGATACTGGAATATACTTAGTAACTTGGAGAAAGACATATGGGCATCAAAGACACAGAACAAAAGAAACTGACAGAGATATTTTATTAATTTACATTATTACAAATATTGTAGAAAGTAACACACTGTGAATAAACAGAGAATTTGTATTACCTCCATTCTAGCGCCCTGCTGAGAAATCATTTTGCAGTTCAACATTTGTACTGATTTGCCAGGATGTGTATGTGGAGCCACAATCTAAGGGCCTGAATTAGATCTTGTCGGGACTGTCCTCGTCCCACCACGTTGGCGGTTACAAGTACTACATCGAGCTGACGGCGTTCCGTATTCAGATGTGGCAGGAACAGGCTGTTTTCTGCCTTCTCTGCTGGCTGACAGTACTCTGTAATGTCAGACCTGCATGTTTGCGTTCAGCTGATTTAGATGTCCATGTTGTGCTGGCACTGTCCTGGTGGCAGATTACTGATGGAATGAGTCCTTGGAGGTGTGGAGAAAGGTAAGTACTACTCATAATTGCCTCACTACACATATATGCTGTGAATGGGTCAAAATGTATATGTATGTAATGTGTAATGCCGTTTTTTTTAAAATAGCATAGTACATCAACAACATACACACACTATTAAACGTACACCCACAGGCACCACAAGCACAACACCCCCAAGCAGCTCAACAACAATATTTTTTTAAGTGCCAATACAGGTGTGTTCATTTTACCTAGATTTGTTGGCAAATGAACACTACTGCAGTACACATAAGAAAAAAGTGTATGTAAGAGCAATGCATAAATACACAAGGCTACAGCTATTGTCAACACATGATCCGTAGTACGAGAATTGTAAAGGTTTTTTACCTTAGGTCCTGGCGAGAACAGATTTTTTTTGCATCGTGGTGGCAAAGAAGGACCTTCACGATGGGTTTCAAGATGGAAACAGAAGTGGGATACAGGAAAAAAGTTGCGTTTTTATCCCATTTTGGTCAGTTTCACCAACTCATAGTAGGAGGTATTCCCGCCACAGTTGCTTTGACGGAAAGCCACATCATAATTAGCTCGGTGGGAATCTTGGCTGGAGTCCCGCTGACAGCCACTTCTGCCTATTACTCTGTCGAAGCGGGTGAGAATTACTGGTGAAGAAGGTGGGACTCTGGCGGTCTTTTGTCTATGGTCCTGCGATGGTGGGACCAGATTCGCCAACATCTAAAGCAGGCCTTAAGGTTTCAGAACTGTTTTGGGGTGATTCTCTTTCACATGGCAATTGCTCGATGTAGCTCAGCCAAAGTCTGTGTGCGAGGTGATGGCTCTCACAGCAGTAGCAATAGTGTTGGCTCCAAGTAGAAGTATCCAAAACAAGGTCAAAATGAAGCGCAACATCTGATTACCTGGCAGAGACGGCTTTAGTGCCGGATGCGCCCTGTGCGACAATGTTTTTGGAGCCCCTAATGACCTCTTTCTCCGTGGAATCCCTGACCACCACCCTTTAACAGTGCTCCTTAAGTCTCCATAACCACTCTCTCTCCGCATGCTTTTTATTTTGTTTTATAGCGCCACCGATACTAGTGGAGGGTGTCAGAGCACTTTACATCACACACACATTACACAGAGTCTGTGAGTGATACCTGTGTAAATCAGTGTATAGGAAATGTTACATAAGACAGAGGATAACAAGGTGTAGGAGTCACATGGCTTCCATACTGGTAAACAGTATAGTTTAAAAGTTCTTGGTTTGGAGAAGAATAAACTCAGAACTTAAAACGTGACAACATGGTTGGGGTTTTTCTTTACTAATAAGAATTGATTTCTACCCCAATGAACCCTTTGTACAACATTAGGATAAAGAAAGACTGGGGAAAAATGATAACTCTCTAACCTATATCTTGCAGTTTGCATGCAGTTCTTTGATGACAGTTAATCGCTCACTGTGCTATATTTGGATTTTAACGTATAAACTGCAAATAACAAAAGTATCTCTCTGACAAAAGCAGTAACCTATTGAACTAGCTATACTATATGTGCTTTGCAGCAGGCATATTAACTCTTTGTGCTACCGTATGACGAGTCAAATCTTCCACTAGACAAAACTACCATCTCTCTCCAGGAAGAACATTAATCACCGGAGTTATGTTGACATTTTTAATGTTCCCTGAACATTGCTGGAGGCAAGGTACGTGGCAGTAGGTGCTTTTAGAATCACAAAATACTTGAAAACAGGGCACCTCCTGAAGTAGAACTGATCGCACCACCCTAGAGCTGGCCCTGCCTCCCGGCTGGCATCATGCTTTGAAGGAAAGTGCCTCTGCTGACATGTTTAGCCCCCAGTTTTTGCCTGGCAAATGATGTAATTTCGTCTGAAAGTGCACAGCATCCCTGCCAACTAGGTTCCCTGTGCCAGAGCTCCTTCCCTAAACTGTACCACTTCAGCTCACATGTAAGCCCCTACTAAAAGGAACCACGGGTACCAAGGGCTTTGTGACTAAAGAGGATCCTTAAGGGTGGCAGTACGAATTGTGCCACACTAAGGGTCCCCTCACGAAACACATACACACTGCCACTGCAGCTCGCGGGTCTTGGTGCAGACAAAACTGAAGAGTCGGCGAGGCACACAGGGATGTGTGCCAAGCCCACAGACATTGCATGGGATATAGATAAGACACCCCTCTAGCAGGCCTAAGCCCTAAGGCCTGGTGCATTATATCCTCTGTGCGACTCTAAGAAAGTGCCCTCTTTTTGCAAAGTTGCCCCCACTTTTTGCCAAACTGTTAATGTACTTTGACAGAGTGTGCCCTGGGTTCCAGCCAATCAGGTACCCATTGCCTATGTTCTTTCCCTAACACTGAATTTAAACAAAACCCAATTGGCACTCTTTGGTCACAGGTCAGTCCCTTGTAAATGGTACCACAGGTACCCAGGGCACTGTGACAAGGGAAGGCCTCTAAGAGCTGCAGCACTTATTGTGCCCTCCTTAGAGACCCTGTACCTTCACACTCACACACTGTCTAGCTGGGTGCCCTATACCAGTGGTGAGAGTACTGGTGCATGAGCCCTGTACCACTACAGTGTGTAAGCCAATTCTTAGACATTTTAAGTGCAGTAATGCCATTAAGAGTATATGGTGCTGGGAGTTTGTCATTACGAACTCCCCAGCACCATAATAGCTTTACTGAAAACTGGGAAGTTTCGTATTAAACTTCTCAGCACATTAAACCCACACTAATGTCAGTGTGGGATTTAATGAAAAATGCACTTAAGAGGGCATCTTAGAGATGCCCCCTTGAAAAACGACCTAACTCTAGTGTCCTGGCTGAGTGGCTGCTTGCCAGCTGCCACCACCAGATATGTTTCTGTTCCCCTGGGTGGAGAACCTGCTGCTCTCAGGGGTCTGGAACAATGCACATCCTTCGTCGAGGTGCCAAGCCTCCTCCCTAGGATCGGCAAGATCCACGAAGGGGAAGCTTCAAAGACTGTCCGCCGTGCTGAAACTAAGAAGAGGAGAACGCCCACTGACTTGACCTCAGCCCTACCGGCCTGTCCAAACCTCGAACCTGGTCCAGCGAAATACCGATGTGTCCTCCAGCCGCAGCCTCAAGAACCCAAAGGATCTGCTCTGCCTTCCAAACTCAAGACTTGTCTCCCGTGAGCACCGGATTTGCTCACCCACAGACTGTGGCTCTGGCCAAAACCTGAGTCTGCACCACTCTACACCCAACTCCCACGGCCCGAGTTCGAGTGGCCCAACACCATAAGGAGGTCTCCCCGGTGAGCCTGACCTGAGATCTGATGATCTCGGACCTGCCTCGAATCTCTAAATGATACCTGCAGTCTCTTTATGGAGGATCCCCCAGACCGTGACTGAAGCTGGTAAGGAAACCCGATGCCTAAAGACACCCCTGCACCCGACGTCCCACGGCCTTGGGTAGCCCAACTGACGGTGCCCCAGCATCCCCAGGCATCCCAACTTACCTCTCCAACTGGTGGTCACCTCCAGAAGATCTTCGTCCCTGAGCCTGCAGTCTTTGTTGCAACCGGAAAATCCCCATTGAAATCAACAAGGCGTCCAAATCCAAAACAGCACCATGCAACAAGCTGCCGCTGTGGGTGTACTTTGGGTGCTAACTCGGATCCCCCTTTGCCCTGAGCCTAACACCAGGAGCTTTGCTAACACAACCTTGTGGCCTGCTCGTGAGCAGCCACCAACCAAAGGCCCCCATTCCCTATTGGATAACGTTGGGCCTCAGCACTCTGCACCCGACCGCCCTATTGCCGCTGAGGTCATTTCAAGAGTGCATCCTTGACCCTGGGGGAACTCTGGTTCTAGCCCCAGAATACCAACTCCCACAAATAACTACTTACCTGTGAATCGATAACTTTATTTCTTTCCATAGGATTGCATTGACTGCTTTTCTTGAAAATTGTTCTGTGTGGAGTTGGTTTGTATGAGAAACTGCAAATGTACAAACACTGATTTACTTACGTTTTCTCTAGGAAATGTCCCAGTGTGATGTCTAGGCATATCACACTAAGAAGAAAAAGTAACTTAAAATGTAATCTAAAAAAGTAACATACCAAGTAATCTGTAAAGTAACTGAAAAGTAATTTCGAAACATTTACTTACCTGTGATTGAATCAACTGCATTTGAACCTGCATCGAACTGTAAAACATTGCATAAGATTTTGCAAAGTAGTATTTCACTTACCTGCACCAAGCTTGGTTCTAGAAATAAAATAACTTAATATTTTTATACAAACAAATTGGTCTGAGTTCTGTCTGAGTGTGTGACATCATTTGCTGCCTGTGTGTGCACAACAAATGCATAGAACTATCCTCTGATAAACCTTTACTGCTCGTCCACTGTAGGAAGGTGGAATCTGACTGCATGGTTGCCCCCACTTTTTTCCTGGTGTTATGATGGTTTTTGACTAGTCTGGCTGGGATCCTGCTATCCAGGACCCCAGCCTATCTGCTTACTCCCTTAAATGACATGGTGTGCATATTAGATGCACTAGTGATTGGATACTGTGGTACCTTATGAGCCCCTAGTATATGGTACCTTAGGTGCCAAGGGCATAGGTACTTCACAGGCCTACCAGGGGCTGAAGCATGTATTATGCCACCCCTGGGAAGCTGACTAAATCAGACACCACAGGCCTGCTACTGCAGCCTGGGTGAGGTAGTGTTAGCACTCCTCACTGAGGTATAGGTTCCCTATATCTCACCATACACACACATATAAACCTATCAGTAACCCCTAAGACAGGCCCTGTCAATCCTGAGGGCAGGGTGCTTGGTTTACAATGTGAGGGGGTGCCTCTGCATGAGCAGGGCCCCTCTGCAGCTGGCAGAGTCTATTCTATGTGGCTGTTTGTGGATGCGGTTAAACCATATACTCTTAAGTGCATTATAACCTACCGGTAAATGCTAACTTTGGAATGACTGCATCAAAACATGTCGTGTTTGGTGTCAAACAACTTGGAATTATACCCCCACACCAGTAACTGGTGTGGGAGTATGATCCCACCCTTCTAGAGGGGACAACATGTACCCACTGTGGAAACATGGTAGAAATCTGAAAGAGCCCTGGCATCACAAAATGGATGCCACCAGCACAGACACTGGGCTGCCCTCCTGCTACTGACTGAAACTCACAGTGGAGGAGGCCTAACAATAGGTATCCTGTCACAGGGAGGTGTCACCACCTTCCAGACAGGATTTAGTGTATTGGGGCTGGGTGGGTGCACTCCTAGAGTCCTTTGAAGTCCTGCACTGGGGGAGCCGTAGGCTCCTCTGTACATATGCCAGCTCAAACCGGTTCTGGGGCTACCTGCCCCTGCTCTGGCGCGAAACTGGACAAAGGGAAGTGGGTGTAACCACCCACTCCCCTGACCCTCCCATAGGAGTGGTCATAGAGCTAGTCCCTCCCTTTCCTTTAGTATAAGATAGGGAACCCTTGACACTGCAAACTAGATATCCCTGGACGATGCTCTACAAGAAGAATCCTGGACCTTCGACGTTCCACTACCTTTGGAAGACTGAAGAATCTCCCTTGGAGTCAAGGAGTGATTCCCCTGCTTGGCAGGCACCAAAACTTTGAATCAACGGTCGCAAACTTTCCCGCTCCTGCCGGAGTCCGAAGTCCCTGCAGCCCCGGAAGTGGATTTCCTGACTTCTCGACGGCCATTGTGAGCCCCCAGCAAAGCTGAGGAGAGTGGACCCCACGAATGACGAGGAACAGCAATACCCAGGTACCGTGCACTATTGTCGAGTGCAACCCCCTTCACGACATTCTACGAACTTGAGCATTGGACCACGTGTGGCCCAAGCCTCCAGCAGGCTTGCCCTTGAAAATCAGAGGCCTACCTCGTCCCGAGTGACTGTGGGCTCCTGTGAAGTGAATCCTCACGAGGCGTCTTTGCGATCCCAAAGACTTTCTCATCAAACCAAATGGCTCCCCTGGTTGCTCCAGGCCTGCCCTCACTTACCCTCACTGGGTGAGTCCCTCAGACCTTGCTGGTCTGCACCGCTGACTTTCTTCACTTTCCACGAGACTTGCTGTTGCCAAGGCTTGTTGGCTCCAATCCGGTTGCCGACACCTCAGTAAGCTGCAGACTTCGTGGGACACAGTGAATCCAGCTCCTGGTCATCGTCGAGGCCTCCTGGACCTCGTGGCTGAAGAGTCAAAACACCCTTGATCACCTGAAATCACCCGACTTCCGTGGGCATCCATCTTCCTGGCCCCGGGTCACTGGCAAGTGACTGTGAACACTGTCCCTTCTGCTTTCAGGTCATCTTCATCTTGAATCCAGCCTTGGATTCCACCGGACACTTCTCCAGTCTTCACAAGCAGCAAAACTTCTTCGGCTTCCATTGAAAACGACGACGCGACCTGACACTTTTTGTATTGAAAAGTATTTCTATTGAAAAACATATTTACCTGAGATGAAGTTCTGTGGTTCTACAAAATAAACATAACCAAGTATTATTTTTATAAATTGGTCTTGGATTTATTCATTGAGTGTGTGCCCCATTTATTGCCACTGTGTGTACAACAAATGATAAGCCTAACTGCTCGCCCACACTAACACAAAAGAGAGCATTAGTATTGTCTACTTTAGTCTCTGTAAAGTTTCTGGGGATCCACTGGACTCTCAGGACACTTAACCTCTGCTTGGTATAGTATAAAGAGAGCCAGCTTCCTACAGCCTTCCTGAGCTGTCATCAGGCACAAACAAAAGGGCCGGCCCTGCTTGGAAACTTTGTCACCTCTTACATTAGAAACCTCTTTGCTTTCCCTCAATACTACCATCTACCCTATGTCATCACTCAGAAAGGATTAATCAGCAGCCTTTTGCTAACAAGGACCTCACTGAATTTCGGTGGGCAGTCTTTTCTCTGTCCTACCTCACTTCAGTCTTCATGCTTTAGTCACAAGAATGCAGTCGATCAATACGCTTGCACTGTCTGGGAAAGCTGTATCTACTCTAAGGGTGGGCGGAACTCAGCAGAATTGCACGGAGTTACATAAAAACCTTAATGCTGCTGGTCTGCTGAGACCTTCTCCACCAGGCTCAGTTGTCTTGGTTCTGCTAGGTGTGACTCTCCTTGTTTGGGTAACCCTGATCCTCTTTGTTCTATTTCATGTCATCTTGGTCCACCCAGTACTGACCCTCTGCTTCTGGTCCTCCATAGTTGGTCCTCTTGGGCTGGGCCTTGTCATTTTGGTTCTGTTGTGGTCCCACTGGTCCTCGAGACGAGAGCTGGAATTTGAAAAAAGTTACTCCATAAACCTGTAACTTGGGGGTCAGGGTTTTGCAGAGGAAAAGGGGTATATTCACAAGCCAGTGTTGAGTAAACTGAGACTCTGTCTCAGCTCTGCAATGTTTATTTTCACACCCATGGATGTCACAAGTGGACTAAGTCCAGTATGTGAAAAAACAGTTATTGTAGCTCCGCAGAACCCAACCCAATACATAAATGAGGTAGTGTTAATGCTTTTGGGTTACTAACAGGAAACAGTGGTAATCCAAACGATGTTTCATTAACGATTTACACACTCAAGATCACTAAAAACAGAATATATATTTCAACTAATTTATTTTAAAATAGTTATTTTAAAAGGCTGGGATCTAGTTCACATGACATTGGTAAACATCACAGAAGCTAATAAAAAGCAGCTATGTTTTTCAATAACAGTGAAAACTGGGAAAATATGTAACATCACAATTTATAGTCCTTACACCCTCACTGTGCTTTTTCTGAGCACTATGCTAGTTCTCACTGATGAATAAAAAATAAGTCTGATTTTCAGAGGTGGTGCACATGCCTGGAAATCAGGGTTAGTTGTCTGCTTGGAATATCTTGTCAGCTTTTTCAAGCACAAGGCCAAGAGCTAGGAGATGATGTCTGAGCAAGAACCGAATCCTGGCACCTGATAGTGAAGGCAGAATGGAATGCTTCGCAGAGACTCAGGCCGTCTTGCTGGAGGCGTTTTCAGTCATGCTGGAATCTGGTGCTTTGCACATCTAGATCTTCGATCTGCGTCTGTGATCTGAGGGAAGTGTCTCTCCTGACATGTGGTCAAGTGGCAGTCCTTTTATATTGTATTTTATCGAAGATGGAATTTGCAATGTCACCATAGCAATGTTTGAAGTAACCAATGAATATCAAGATGCTAGTCTAAGACGCTTTCCTTTAAACATATACAGGAAAAGTACAACAGTTCAGACTATACTATTTTCAAAGTCAAAGTCAAAGCTTTATTTCGATAAAAAATCATTATCATAAAAGCAGCTCAGTGTATAAAAAGTTACAGTTAAGAACAACAGTAATAAATTTAAAAAGATTTTATATCTCTGTTCCAATATTTAGGAAGGGCAATAGTTTCAGAAAATGTTTGTTCAGTTAAACTAGCCAACTAGTTGGTTGAATTTTTAGAGGTTAAACAGTTATAGCAGCATTTTCGGTTTTAAAAATTTTTCTAACAAAGAATTAAACAGATTGTTTTAGCTTTTTGGCTCGGATAGCCCAAGCCCAGGATAGAAACTTGGCTAGGGCGCAAGCGTAGAGTACGCTACTGTCCGAAATAAGTATCCTGATTGCCATATCATGACTCCTAGTCCCCAGCTGACGGCATAGGTTTTTGAGCCAGACCCTCCTTGGAGTAGCATAATCGCCGCACACAAACATAAAATGTGCTAATGTTTCCGGTTTAACAAGACACGATGGGCAAAGCTCAGACATTTCCATACAGGATTTCCATCTTTTAGTAAAGGTATTAAGTGGTAAGGTTCCCATTCTAAATCTAAAATACAAGGCCCTATCAAAGGGTTTTCCAATTGCATCCAGGTACAGTTCCCGCCTGGGGCAGTCTTTGAACCTCAGAAAGTCCTCTGTTAGCCTGCCCAGGGAGGTGCTAGAGTTTCTTTGAGAACAAATCCAGTCCCAATAAAGCTTTTTAAGTGTTTGCTTTGGGGGTGAAGTTCTACTTAGCCATGATTCAAGTTGACCCAACTTAATTAATAAGTTTTTCATGTCTTTTAACCATTTGATTTTATACCAGCTTGGTGATGACATGATTTCCTTGAGGCCTCTGGCATATCCGCTTAGTTCTTCTACCCGCCAAATACGGGCCCATAATAATAAAGGGCGAAATTTCGCGATTTCGCCAATCTGGGTACAGCCAAGGTCCATGAATAAAGGAAGTGTCGGGGTGCCTTGTGGAAGGGACATTATTTCTCTGCAGAATTTGTTCTCAGATCTCTGCAGAGCGTCAGTGGACGAAAAGCCCCAGAGTTCCGCCCCATAAAGGGCAGAGCTAACTCCTTTAGCTGTGTAAATCTCAAGGACTGTTCCTATAGGCCTTGTTGTGCTGGAACGTTGCTCTCTTAATAGGGCACCTGTAATCCTTTTGTGGCTCAACAGCATTTTATCTAGGTGTGGCGTCCAGTCCATTTTAGCCGAAAGGCGTATCCCAAGGTAATCAAAGACCTTTACCCTTTCCAGAAGCTCAGCGTTTAGGGTGGGGGGACGCACATGTTGTTTCGGTGGATTGAGGACAAGGTACTTCGTTTTGTTAGTATTTATTACCAGACCTCGTTTGGTACAAAATGATTGGAAATTGTCCAAAAGTCTCTGGAGTCCCATTGGGGTTTTGGAGATTAAAAGCGTATCATCCGCGAAGAGGAGGGTCGGTATGCGTTCGCCAGCCAGGGATGGCTCGTCAGATGGATGTTTGAGGAGATGCTCAACCACCCCATTGATGTAGAGAGAGAAAAGGGTGGGAGCCAGAACACATCCCTGGCGGACTCCTCTCTCGACTGGAATACTGCCCGTTTTCTCCCCTCCAGGGCCCCACCTGACCTGGGCAAAGCTGTCCTGGTGTAGTCTGACTAATAGGGATAGTAGATAATGTGGCAGCCCCATGTCAGCAAGTACTTTCCATAATAGGTCCCTAGGTACAAGGTCAAAGGCAGTCTTTAAATCGATAAACGCGAGATAAAGACTGCCCTTGCCTATAACCACAACCTTCCAGTATACCATCATGAGCCTGAATGCCTGCTCAATCGTTCCAGTACCCACTCTAAAACCTGCCTGGAAGTCGGAAAGGATTTTATTTTCTTCTACCCAATTTAGGATTCTAAGTAACAGGACTTTGCCGACAACTTTTTGGCTGGTATCTAGCAAGCTGATTGGCCTATAATTAGATGGGTCATCCCTCGAACCTTTCTTATGGATGGGGACCACCTCCGCCCCTTTCCACGATAAGGGAATAGGGGCACCCCTACAGATGGCAACGAGAAGGGAGTGGATCAATTTGCCCCATTTGGTGCTATCGGATTTTAGCAAGTCCCCGGGAATCCCATCAGGTCCGGCCGCTTTTTGTGGAATGATAGAACTTATTGCGTATTCCACTTCCTTTAGCGTAAAATCAAAGTCAGTGGGGCAGAGTGCATAGTTTATAGTAGGCAGGGATATAGCAGACCCTCTCCCGTTGGAGCCGTCATGGCAGGAGTAGAGTTTGGAGAAGTGGTCCTCCCACACCTGGCTTGAGATGTTACAGGTTAGCAGATCACTGTCTGGTCTATTACGTGCCCTTATAGTGTCCCAAAAATGTTTAGAGTCTTTTTTCAGGCTGGCTTCTTTAAGGGTTAACCAGTAGGCATCTTCCCACTCCCTTTTGGCCAACCACAAGACCTTTTTATATTCCCTTCTAGCTGTTTGAATTGATAAGGGGGATTTCCCTTTAACTGCCTCAATTAGACATGTCTTGGCCTTTCTGCATGATGCAGAATACCAGTCGTGTCTGCCTTTGGGTTTGGTTAGAGGTTTGGTTTTCCCTATAGTCCCTTTTACCCAGAAAAGGTCACCTATAGTTTTTATGGCTACTTCGTAGATAGTTGTTACCTTATCTGCTGCCATAAATAAATCTATGGAGCTGATTACATCTTGTGTGCCATTAATCACCTCTTCAATAGTGGACAATTTGTTAGTGTTACACAAGATCTTATTCCACTTAAGGCGTCTTCCACAAGAGGAGACAGTAATCTCCTGTGGACAGCTCGGTGGTGCTAGCGGCGCTCTGGTAGACCAAGAATTCATTAGGGTTAGGGAAAGTGAGTTGTGATCACTCTCTATGGTAGGAATAACAACCATATCGATGACCGAACTCCAGAGCCCCCGGTCCAGCAGAATATAGTCTATCCTTGTGGAGTGACCAACTCTGTTGAACGTTGGGGCACCCATCTGATCAGAACGTGTGCGGCCATTGGCTGCTCTTAATCCAAACTCTAATGTAAGTGCGTTAAGCTGTATTGCACTGCGAGTCCAGCGCTTAATGGGTGGGATAGAGAGGATGGGAATACCCCACCTACTGTCCTCTTCTCCTAAATCGGGTATTCCTTCTAGGGGAAGTGGCTCGTATGTGCAGTTGAAATCTCCTGCTATTATGATATGGCCAGGTTCGTTATGGTCCCCTAATTGGGCCTCAAGTTCCGCTACTGTTGGTGAGATGCACCCATTTTTGGAGCCTCTAACGTAGACATCGTAGAGATCTACAGGTAGTCCCCCACGTTGGCCCGATAGAGAGATACCAAGGATGTCTGGGTTTCCTGTCTTTTTTATGGTTATCCGACAGTTAAGCGAAATGCTTACCCAGATGATAAGCCCCCCTGATGGCCGCCCCTTCCCTGCCTTAGGTTTTACAGCTGGTGTATAAAATGTGACAAACCCAACACGGTGCAGTGGCTCAGTGATCCAGGTCTCTTGGAATACACAAATCTTGTGGGCGTCAATCAGGACGTTCCACTCCGGGAGGCCTAATTTCCTAGAGATCCCCGCAAGGTTCCAACTAAGAATTTTTATCTCGCCATGTGTTGGATCACCGTCGGGGATGGTAATAATTTTAAAATTTGGTGGATCTACACTGTCCCTAGTAAATATGTGGGCAAGTGGTATTAGGGGTGCCTCTGTTGGGGATTCGGAACATATAGGGAGAGATGTTGCTGGCGGAACATCCTCCATATCGTTATCGGTGATAGTGAGATTTATATCTGGACCTTCCATGAAATTGAGTCAGTCTACCTCATCTAGCACACAGTATCTATTTGGATGAGCGAATTGTGAATACGAGGGGTCGAAAGAAGGGGGCAAGTCCTGCCATGGCTGTTGCCAATGATGGTTAGCGAATTGTGGAGGCTGAAGGGGTTGCTGCCACTGCTGAGCAGCCTGATATAGGGGTGGTAGATGTTGAAAAGGTTGTTGCCACTGAAGACTAGCATGATGTGGGAATAAAGATGAGAATTGTGGTGGTTGTTGCCAGTGCTTAGTGGTATGTTGCGGGGGATACACAGACCCTCTGTTAGTTGGAGCAGTAGGCCGATGGGGGTTTAGTCTTGGCGGCATGGGAAGGAAATAAGACAAAGGGAGTGGATTGATTTGGGTAGCAGGACCACTATTGGGTGTATTGCATATGTAGCTGGCTGCCCCTATATCCCTAAAGTTAACTGTAATTACATCCCCTGCTATTGTTTTCTTACTCCTGCCCACCCAGTCCCCTCTACGTACTGTAAGGATTTCACCACTCATATTGCTAGGTAAAGGTTTATGTAGTTGAAGCCACTGAGCACATTTGTTTTTTAGCTCTACAAAGGTTTCTTTTACTCCCTCCTTCAGTGGGGGAACGGCTGTCAGCACAACCACAAAAGGAGAGACTTCCGGTGGCAGGCTAATTGACTTGAAGCGCGCCTGCTTTGGCTTAGAGCCTTCGGGCTTGTTTGTAGAATGAGGAGCTGCAGGGTTAGTAGACTTTCCTGTGAGATCTTTTGCTTGTAAGTTGGTAGTTTTATTTCCACCAGCAGATTGTTGCAAAGGCGGAGTAGGACCCACCGCCTTCGGAGTAGATAGGGGTGGGGATTGAGCAAAAGTATTCCCTGTTTGGGACAGGTGCAATACAGCTGAATCCTTGGTAGCTGGTGGTATTTTTGCCTTGTTAGATGCATCTTTAGGGGGCTTGACGCAAGGTGAAGGTTTGGAAAGCGTTTCTTTAATCCCTTTTGACTGAATAGACCCAGGCCCATTCATCCTATTAGGACATTTCGAAGTTATTAGTGACGTGAGTCTGTCAAGTTTGGAGATTAAAGGCTTTATTTGCGCTGCTATTGTGGCCTCAAGGCCCAGTTTAAGATCTGTTACCATGTTTTCAACCCAGCAGGGTATGCCTGACGCCAGGTGCGGGGTAGGCGATATCAAGTTGTGATTCCTTGCTTTAGCTTTAGGTTTTTCCTTAGACTTGGTCTTGGACGCCACCTTTGCAGGAATAGTAACCCTGCCCCCAGTGTCGATAGGTACAGAAAGTGTTCCTTTGTCCATTTGCCCATCTAGGCTTGGCTTCGTCTTTTCAGATGTCTGGCAGATTTCTAGATCTGGGGTAGCCTCAAGATCAGCATAAGACGGATCCGAGTCAGATTGGGTAACTGACAAATCGACAACGTTCGGAACTGTGAATTCGCCAGCGGTGGTCAAGGGTAGGGGTAAGGAACAATTATATACTATTTTGACTATTGTTCTTTCTTTGACCTTGAAATTTAGATAAAAAAGCATTTGTTCCAAACTGATGACGCATCTAGTATTTGTTGCTGTTTATATCTAAATGACTTGACACTTTAGCAGTTTTTGGAAAGTTAAGCACTGACGACATCTGCGTCAAAGGCAGACATGTTGATGATTCTGCAGAAATATAGAAAATGATGCCTGCGCTTGCTCAAAATGGAGTCAGGCCTTACAGGCTTTTCATCAAATTTACATGCAGTATCTGGGCCCAAGGTAAACGAGCTGGACAGGCTAACTAAAACAGAGACTATAGCTCAAGTGGAACCTGCCCTGTACGTGTTTAAGAACCTAAAACAAAAAAAAAGAAGCCCAAAACCAAGTGATGAGAATAGATAAAATCATAGAATCATGTAGGGAAACAGTTAAAAGATTCATGACATTACTGGAATAATTTTTAAACTAAATTGTCATTACATTATCACTGAATGTGTTTTTTATTGATCTTGTTTATCAGAAATATTCATGATACATTTACAGAATAAGATCACATGCCAGAAATGTACATTTGATGAAATATCAATGTATTAATGTTCAATCACATGTCTTCAAACTGAAATGAAAAGGGGGTCTCTGCGCTGGAAGACATGATTCTTACAACAGTAGAGCTTAAAAAGCAGAGTTTGACTATCAACATATACATTTTTTTTAATCTTCTGCAAAGAAATTGACAACAAAGACAAATGTGACAGTAAGGCTCTACATTACTTAATCAGCTGCATTCTAAAATATCTTACAGGGTTAAGACACCTGCTGCACAGATCTTTGTGTGCCCATCAATTTTGAGGAGATTATATTAGCGGTAAAATAGCTCTAGTGGTTAACACAGTTCTGGAAGAGTTCTGTGTTTTGTTCATTCACAGTTTTGACTCATAAAGTAGCATAAAGGGTTAATGTACCTGCTGCAAAGGAAATCATGTAACACGTAGATCAGATATTTGTAATGTGCTGGAGACGGGAAGGGGGGGGGGTGGGTACTGTTTTTAACACTGAGACTATTTTGTTAGTTCCAGTTCATAAATTGTAATCCTTCTAATATGCTTGACAACTTTCACTGGTTTAGATCTTTTTTTATTATTTTTTATTAATCTTGTTACTCTAAGATTGCAAAGAAGGGTTCCTTTAGAAAGTAATAAAGTCTTGTTAGTACAGACAACCACAATCACTGTGTTATGCTTTATGTCCTGACAATATGTTTCTCCTGACCATTCACTCTTAACATATAATGTTTACAAGTAACGCTATGTGAACCCTACACCTTATAACCCTTGTTGTCTTATATAATGTTTCCTGTACATTTATTTACACATGTATGATTTGTTTTACCTCTGACAACCTACACGGGGATGGGCAGAGTTGTAAAATAATTAAATTAAAAAAATAGTAGATGCCATTTAAATCATTATTTTTCTAATAACTTATACACACAGATAAATCTTGCATTCTTACAGAGCATGCGCATCTCTTAAATAGAGAGTTAAACTAAGTCAAAAACCTGCCTCCAAATCCGGCTTTTTCTAAAGTACTTGTGGTTAAACTGTTTGTCTTTGTTTCATTCCATTGTATTGGCATCTAGGAGGCTTCAGATAGCTCCCAGCCAAAGTGACACTTGAACAAAAGAATGACTGATGCCCCTTTAAAATCAGGCCTTTGTTTTGGGCCCAGTTGCAAGTGAAAATAAGAAAGCCTCCTCACAGCTTGCTTCTTCAAATGGAATGCAGACAACCTGTGGACGCTGCTGAATTATGCCCCGCTGTCAGAAAATGACACCAGCACAAATTGACCATGTTTCCCTGGGTTGGATCCGGCTGAGAAATAGCTGCCAGAAGTGGGATCTAGCAGCATACCCCTACTTTCCAGCACTGCTTAAGACTCTGGTTGTCCTGGTCCACACGATCCTCACCAGCACTGTCTTGCTGCCACAGTTCCTGGTTCTCTTGCTCCAGCTGTTTTTTCAGGTCCTGGCCCCCTTGGCTCTGCCCTCTCCCCTCCTACCCCTGGTCCAGGTCCTGCTTATTCTGATCTTTCAAGTCCACTCAGTCCTCATTCATCTTGTCCCTGGTACCAGTGGTCCTTGTCCACCTGCAACTGATTTAACTAATTCTCCTCCAGCTTTTCATGGTGCTCTTGACCCTGACCCTGCAGCTCCTTGTCATCCAAGATCTGCACGAACTCATCCACTTAATCCCGAACCCTTTTGTTCAGGTTATCCTATTCTTAGTCACCTGGCTTGGTCATCCTGGCTCCTGTCATCCTAACCCCCTTCCTTTCGTCCTTGTCGTGGTCTTCCTTGTCCTGGTATGCCATATCTTGATCCTCTGAAGCCTCTGTGACTTGATCTTTCTGGTCCCCTTGGTTTTGGTCCCACTGGCCTTCCTTGCCTTAGTTTCTTTAACACTTGTCCAGCTGGCTCCGGTTTCCTGGGCATCAGCTCCTGATTCTCCGGGTCCTATTATCTTAGTCTTCCTTACTCTAATTGGTCTAGCACTGGTCTTCCTATTCATGGTCCTCAAGGTCTGTGTTCTTTTCCTGGTTTTGTGCCCACTAGAGGTGATCCTCTTGCTTCTGGTCCTCTTTTTTTGGTCTTTGTACGCCTAGTTCAATTTGACCTGATCTTTCTGTGTATTGCGCCCCCCCTCCACTTGGCTCTTCCTGTTCCTTCCTAGTCCTTTCGACTCTCATCCCGTTGGCCTGGTGCATCTGATCCTCCTCACCCTGTTCACCTGATTTCTGGTACAAACTATCTGTGCACCATCTCCTGAGGCTCCTGAAACAGATGTTTGATTCGTACATTTTATATTTAAATATTATATTAATTTGAATATCAGAGCCTATTTCACCCACATGTTTTTATGTACCAAGCCTATAATCAATGGCCCTTTTCCTTGCTTGCATTAAGGCCTGTGGAATTCTCGCTCCAACACTGATTCAGCTTTTGCCCATGGAGTATCTTTGTTGTTGCTGGCTTGACCTACTGGTGCTAAAACTGCACGTTTTCTCCAAGAGAGACTTACACTTCATGTGTTTCATGTTTTACTCAAAGGATGTCTACACAGCCATTGCCCTACTTAAACTTCCTAAAAGCTGCTGATTTAGGCAGTGTGCTACTGACTACTCATTTGCTTTTGTGTGGCCTTGAGAAAATGTAAATGAACCTGGTTGGGCTTGATAGGCCTAGTCTGAGAGTGGCAGAGTCACTGGGTTTCTACTGGCTGATTTGGTTATGTGACCATGCTATGGGGGCCTTTGGGTGTGGGGCTGACACTAATCACTGACCCTGGAGTGAGTGTGCTCTTCTGCCATCTCTGAGCTGATAGGCTCTTGCACGTGCACATGTAGTGCACAGGCCCAGGGGATTGTGTCTCATGTGAGGGTCTTGAACCCCTGGACCACCTTCAGCTTTGGACTCCTGCAGCTGCTGAGAATTTTCTGGGGAGGGATCATAATACTTGACAGATTTTGACCCCTCTCCACTCAGAAATGTTTGAGTCCCCGCCCTTTCCATGCATATGAGTCTTGGGTCCCCATCCTCAATGGAGAAGCTCAACTCCACCCTCAACCGTGATGCCCCCGCCACCTCGACCGACGCCAACCTCGCAGCCAAAGAACTCCACAGATGGATCTCCAACTGCACAGACGAGCTTGCACCCCTATGTAACCCCGACAGACAATGACCCAGGAAGGCCACCTGGGTCACCTCCGACCTCCAAGAATCCAGATACACCTGCAGACGTCTCGAGAAGAACTGGAGAAACAGCAAATCCTCGGAAGACCACACCACCTACAAGAACGCCATGACAGAATACCACCAATGCATCAAATCCACCAAAAGATCCTTCATCCAGAACAAGATCCTCGCCAACGCCAGCAACTCTTCAACATCTTCCAGGAATTAACCAGACCCCCCAGTGAAACCACAGACATCACCCCCTTCCAGGACCTCTTCAACAAGCTTGGATCCTACTTCCATCTAAAGATCCAGGGCTTCTATGACATCTTCAATGACCAGACACATGAATCCGAAACAACTCCATCCTCCAGCAACGAGAGCCAGCCCACCATCTTCTCCTGGACCCCAGTCTCCACCAAAGACACCGCATCGACGATGAAAGGCAGCCACTATGGAGCCCCAACGGACCCCTGCCCTCGCACATTTTCCACAGGGCCGCCGCTATCGCTCCAGAACTATGACGCATCATCAACGCCACCTTTGAAACCAGCATCGTTCCCGACAACTGGAAACGTGCAGAAGTCAGACCCCTACTCAAGAAGCCCTCAGCAGATCCCATGAACCTCAAAATGTACCGACCCATCTCCCTCCTCCCCTTCGCCGCCAAAGTCACCGAGAAGACCGTCAACATCCAACTAACGAAATTCATCGAAGAAAACTCCATCCTCAAACCCTCCCAATCCGGATTCCGCAGCAACCACAGCACAGAGACCGCCCTACATGCCGCCACAGATAGCATCCGCACCGTCCTCGACCAAGGACACACCACAGCCCTGATCCTACTCCACCTCTCTGCAGCCTTCGACACCGTTTCCCACCACACACTCACCCCTAGACTCCACGAAGCCAGCATACAGGTAACCGCTCTTGACTAGCCCCGCTCCTTCCACGCCGGCAGAACCCAAAGAATCAGACATCCATCCTTCCTCTCCGAACCCATGGTAATCAACTGCAGAGTACCCCAAGGATCGTCGCTTAGCCCTACGCTCTTCAACATCTACATGGCCCCCCTCGCCGCCATCGTGAGACAGTACGGACTCAGCATAGTATCCTACGCCGATGACACCCAGCAGATCCTCTCCCACACCAAAAACCCCATCAACAAAACTCTCAACTTCCAGGAAGGAATAAAAGATGTTGCATCCTGGATGAGCAGCAGCTGCCTGAAGCTCAACTTCGGAGAAGACAGAGCTCCTCGTCCTTGGACCTTCCCCCTCTGTATGGGGCACCTCCTGGTGGCCCACAGCCTTCGGCAGCCCCTCCCACCCCCACGGACCACGCCCGAAACCTTGGCATTGTACTCGACTCCTCTCTTTCCATGACCCGACAGGTCAACACTCTCGCCTCCACTTGCTTCAACACCCTCCGCATTCTCTGGAACACCTTCAAATGGATCCCCCCCCGAATCCAGGAAGAGTGTCACTCACGCACTCATAGCCAGCAGACTGGACTACGGAAACGCCCTCTATGCCGGGATCAACAAGTCACTGCCCTGCAAACTACAGACCATACAGAACACCGCAGCCAGACTCGTCCTTGGCATCCCTCGACATGAACACATCACCCAGCACCTGTGTAACCTCCACTGGCTCCCTGTCGAGAAAAGAGTAACTTTCAAGATACTTACCCACGCCTACAAATGCCTCCACAACACCGGACCCCAATACCTCAACAACAGACTCTCCTTCCATGTACCCAAGAGGAACCTCCGATCCATCAACCTCGCCAAACCCCCGCGCATCTGCAGAGCATGAATGGGCAGAAGAACCTTCTCCTACATCGTCGCCTGGAAGGAGCTGCCGGTCAACTCAGACGTGCCCCCACCCTGCACATCTTCAGGAAGACCCTCAAGACCTCGCTCTTCCACTAACCGGAGCTGACCCCCCCGCGCCTGATTGAATGTGAGATTGACAGATGGCACTCCAGAAAGCTGGCCGAATAGACCGGGCATACCTTGGATTTTTTCCTCAGAGACTCCGCTTTGACTTCCTGCACTCTAGTCACTTTTGCCGGATGGGGCCGGGCACAGATGGAGTACTTTGGGTTTGGGGTAGGGTCAGGCGTCTAAGCTTCAGCAAGGATGAAAAGTTTCATCTGAGGCCAGACCACTGTGGGTAAAAATCAGCAGGAAAAGGAAGCATTTCTGAGGGAAAGAAGCAACGTTTGCATGGCTGTAATCAGCAGCGGGTGCTGAAGCGTGGCTCTTAGCAGTGCAGTTAGTAAGTTGTACAAACAACCAAGGGTCTTTGTTCCCAAAAACTGAAGAGTAACTGATATTTCTTTTTTTTTAGTTGATTGTTGTATAATTGGTATTTCACCCATATGTCCTTATGAGGAGCTGGTCTCAAAAAAAGAACTATGATAACAGTTTCCGCTGTGAGGGAGCAGGCCATAAATGACGTGCCTTGTGACTGATAGATTGGAGTCCCAGTGCTGAGAAACATGCGTCAAAATTGGGACTGGGTGCCTTAGCAGAATGATTGGTGGTGTTACTTGTACAACAGAATGGTTCACGTCTGAAATCGGATGCACATTGGCAGTGCTGTGTATTGATCATGTCGTACAACCAGCCGCGGCCTGTGGAGGGAGTTCCGTGGAGCGGAAAGGCGGGCAGGGGCAGGGTGGGGGGTACTAAAAACCAGAATATGGATAATTGGAGGTAAGTAAACAATTAAATAAATAAAACTAATTTCGTAGCGTGCGCTGCATCACATTTTGCGATGCAGAGCGCGCAACAAAATTCGTTTTATTCATTTAATTGTTTACTTACCTCCAATTATCCATATTCCGGTTTTTAGTACCCCCCACCATGCCCCCCCCCCGCCCCACCTTTCTGCCCCACGGAACTCCCTCCACGGGCCGCGGCTGCGTACATCAGAGGAAGACACAGGTGAGGCCCTACATTCTGATAGTTTACAGGTGAGGCCCTACAGACGAGGCCCTACGGTCTGATACTTTACAGGTGGGGCCCTACAATCTGATAGTTTACAGAGAGTTTACAGGTGAGGCCTCACAGTCTGATAGTTTACAGATAGTTTACATGTGAGGCCCCACAGTCTGAAAGTTTACAGGTGAGGCCCTACAGGCGAGGCCCTACAGTCTGATAGTTTACAGGTGAGGCCCCACAGTCTGATAGTTTACAGATAGCTTACAGGTGAGGCCCTACAATCTGATAGTTTACAGGTGAGGCCCTACAGTCTGATAGTTTACAGGAGAGGCGCCACAGTCTGATACCTCTCGTGCTAGCGGGGTCTGGAACAGCCTTGTTACCCCTAATATTTTAGCTACAGAGCTTACGTAAGTGAGCACGCAGCGTGGGGCTACGCACGTCTAAACCACGCAGCGTGTACTACGCAGCGTGAAACACGCACGTCTAGACCACGCAGGCAGTTCCACGCATTTGGCCTGTGCGCGCTCTAGTCGCTGGCTGCTGCCGCCGGAAGCAGGAAGAGGAATGGTCGGGGGCAGAGAGGCAAGTCGGGGTTTGATTGGGTGGGGGTAATTTGTTGGGGTGTGGGGTAGTTTTCAGGGCGGGGGTGTTCGGGAGTTTTTGGGCTCAGGGAAGAATCTACCGAAGGAGATCTCAGTTAATAGTTCAGATATTCCCTCCGTCTTGATTACATTTGTCATCATTTTCATATGGATTGTATCCACTAAATCGTCAAAGTATTCTGAGGCCACAGTTGCGATCAATATATTTGGATACAATAAGGTTAATCTCTTTTCATTTTAAATCAGATCTTTCTATTGCAAGAGTTTTGGTCTACGCTAGTTCCAACTATTATTCTGAATAATGTTTTTTTTTTTTTTTACGTAAAATGGGGGCCTGACATTTCTTCTTTTGAACAACCTTTCGTGGGAGTGGAGTCACACAGAACTCTTACAATACATATGGATACCCGGGCTCATAGTTTCAGACTATCCAATAATGATAAAGTTTACGAGTCACTAACTCTCAGGTCATCCAAGTTGAAGTGGAGTGGAGAAGAGTCTTTCCCAGCAAACATATCGGGCAGGAATTATTCAATAATGAAGTACCTTGGGCCTGGATATCGGACAGCTATAAAAGAAATTAGGCTTTTAAGTTGCCTTTTTAACATTAGCTTCTATCATGGAATTTAGCAGGCTGGCATAGTAAAAAACTTCATTTCTAATGAGCCTGAAAACTTATATTATTTGTCTACAGGAGACCTGGTGTTTAAACACTACAACTCGATAACTTCTATGTAAGCAAGCGTCTTGCACCCAGCTCCAACAAAGGCCACGCATAGGGAGGTTTAGCTATATTGTTATCAACATTATACAAATGGAACTCTGTCTCTAATAGATCCGAGTAATTCAATGCGCAAAAATGTAATTACTGGATCAGATTTGCTGAAGTAAAAAATGGGTTCTTCTATTTAATCTTTATATTCCAGTAGCTAAGGAAAATGACTCGCTCCTGGTCCGCTCTTTTGATTTTATTTAAAGTACAATTGAAATTGACTCTAGTTCTCAGCTTGTAATAGAGGGAGATTTAATGCAAAAAATATCTCCTACTCTCCTGAGAACTTTTGGGAATAAAGAGATTGAGGAAGTCTGGTATATCCCAGAATCTTTATTTCCGAACAAATGTTTATTGACAGTAGGGATAGACAATTGCTTGAATTCCTGAAAATTATTAGGGAAATAGTAATCAGTGAAAGAATTGTACCAGATGTTCCTGCCAGACCTACTAGACTGGATCATTGACAATTGACTATATGATATTGAGTTGTGATTTATGGAGCAGGGTCAATCAAAATGATAGTGATCATACAATTTTGAAAGTTTCAGTCACGCTCTTCTTCCGCTACACATCGATTAGCTTCTGGAATTGGGCAATGGTTAGGTCGATGTAGCTCCTAAGCAGGGTCATCTTTATTGGAACTCTAGAAATATAAATTACTTCGATGGAAAAACTTTGAGGTTTGGGGTTAGTGTATGACAAAGACTCCAATACAATTGCGTTGTCTGAGAAATTCATCACTACAGTCACAGACGAGATGCTGAGTCTCGATAAACCGCAATAAAGAATAGACTGTGGTAGTAAAGACATCACATACAAAGCTTTCCAAAGAAATCAATAAATTAACAAGGTTTCAGTTTTTGTATCAAACGGAACTGCGGAGCAAAGAAATACAGGCTTTAAGGAAAAAAAGGAAAATGCATCCTCCTGCAGAAGGAGATTACATGATCAGAACTGAATTGACTTTCAGGCCGCCGCTGGCAGAAATTCTAGAAAATGCTAAAGGCTAGTGGACTTTATTTGCGTGTCTAAAAGGAATACTTTGGTTACTACCATTTCTCCATTGATGTGCTCTGACTACATTCATTTGTTTGCTGCAAATTCAAATGGCCCAGTTCAGGTTCTATCTCTTGACCAATATTTAACACGAATCCAAGTTCTTAAGGTCTCACACCCCAACAATTTTTCAGATTATTTAATACATCATCTGATCTTCTGGAGCTATGAGTCCAGATCAGATTCTAGTTCTGTCCCTGAAAGCTACCCTAGAATTATGGGGAATAAGTTTAGCCCCATCATATGATTACTGTTATTATACTGGATGCATTCCTAATTCATGGAAAGGAAGTATTATCCCACTGCTGAAAACAGGAGACAGATCAAGTCTAGGCAACTTTAGGCAAATTGCACTACTTGATTCAACTGGCAAGATTTTAGCAAGAATCGCACACCACAAAATACTGGTATTGACATTTAGTTTACGTGTTATCCAGATAAAAATCATACTGAACAAAACAACATGAACATGCTTAACCACCACCCTTTGCACTGTTCCACAACTGCGTCTCTTTTGCCACAACATCTCCCACCCCAGCAATTGAGTCCTGTACCAAGTATATGTTTTCATCTTCGCCCAATGACCCCCTATGGCAGTGAAGGCGCAGATTTATCCGTTTTAGGGCACCGGCTCCAAATGCAAACCCCGATACTCCGCCCATCCTTTACAAATCTTGGGGTGCTTTTGCAGGCATCCCCTGGCCTTAAATATTGGTACCTCCGTGCCCATTCAGAAGCCTAGTCCCTTTTTCCATGCCGTTACAGTGGGGCCGATGCCTTCCACAGCCTCCCAATATCTCTTTTGGCCAGTGTGAGCCCCAGCAGCAACAAGTGCCTTTTATAGATATTGCCCCCAATACCCTCCATGATGTTTAGAATTGCCAATCTTGGTGAGGTGGGGAGCTCCCACCCTAATACTTCTGCAAGGCAAGTCAAGACTCCCGCCAAAACCTTGTGAGTGCTGTTCCGTGCTACATCGTATGTATGAGGGACCCCTCCTCCTGACCACACTACATGCATACCGGGGATGACACCAGACCTGCCCTCCAAAGCCTTAACCGGGTATAGTAAGCCAGAGGCAGATATTTGAATTGGATAAGCCGTAACCGAGTTGCTATCGCCGCCCCCAGAGGGGAGGCAAGTGCATCCACCCAATCGTCCCAGTCTATTTGACAGATCGCGCATCCATGCTTCTCTAAGCTTGTCCAGTGTGGTAGAGCTACGTGTCACCAGTGATTAATAGATTTTTGTGATTTTGTGGTCATTTAAATCACCCATAAACACCTTGGCTTTAATAGGCTTAAAATTCGGGGAGGGCCTCCAATTCCGAAACACTAGGGGAAATAGCATGCCGAAACTGGAGATACTTATAAAGTTGAGTCTTGGGCATATGGTAAACTCGTTGAAGATCCTGGAAGGATTTCAGGGTAGCGCCCGCATGACATCCCCTAGTGTAGAGATCCCTATGTTAACCCACCCACAAAACCCAGATAGCGCGGCCACTTGTGGTAAACGTCCATTATGCCACAGTGGGGTTTCCCCTGTTAGTCTGGCCCGCTACCCCATCTTATGGAGGGCATGTTTCCAGAGCTGGAATACTACCCGCATAGCCAGCGGCAGAGAGTTGCGCAGGAATGCATAGTACAAAATAGTATGAACGGTAGCCTCGCCCTTACACCATCGCTCCACTGCATATGCGGGGTCCTGCCTATCCCCATACCACCATATGCAACCAAGTTTTCATCTCCTCTCATACCCGTGCCCATAGGGAGCAATATTCATGTCCCATGACATACGTGGTGTATCCGACAGGAAGACTCCCAGGTATTTTACACCCTCCATAGCTACCTGTACCGCCAATGCCCAGGACCCCGATCCATCCATCCTTCCCCCTCAGTACCCATAAGGTAGACCTATGGGGATTCATAAATAGACCTGAGGATTCCCCAAAAATTAGCGTGATATGGAGCAGCCTTGGCCCTGTCCTGTTAAGATCCGTTAAGAAGAACACTACATCATCCACATATAATGCGATGCGATCAGAGATTCTGTGTGCCCGCTCGAAGCCCCTTACCTGTGCATCCATCCGCACCCATACCGCCAATGACTCCATTGCCAACGCAAATAAGTACGGCGACAGGGGGACAGCCCTGGCAAGTGCCCCTTCCGATTGGAAAGGTGCAGGAGGTTGCCCCCGCGACTCGCACTGAGGCCGTAAGATCTGTATATAACAATTTTAAGTATAACAAAAATCATGGCCCAATATTGAGGCGATGTAGCAGTGCGAACAGGTACACCCAGATGAGGGAACCAAACGCCCTATCCATGTCTGCTAATAACAGGGCTGCTTGTTCCCCAATTCCCCAGATGGACGCAATGGCGATGTGAGCCCGGCCGATATTATGACGCGTAGCTCTCTGAGGCATAAAGCCCGCTTGATCGGGATGAATCAGGTTTGTTATATGTGATTGAAGGCGATTGGCTAATGCCTTAGCCAAAATGTTACCTTCAACATTCAATGAGATGGGGCGATATGATGTGTGTTGTTCCGGAGGCCGTCTGGTTTTGTGGAAAAGCAACCACCTCAGCGTGTCTCCACTCCTGAGGAAGGGACCCCGATTCCACAGCCTCGTCCACTACCATGAGAAAGTGGGGCCCCAATTCGGAGAAATATTTCTTATAGAATTCGCACAGAAATCCATTAGGAACCGGTGCCTTGCCGGAGTTCAAATCTCCCAGTGCAGCGCAGAGATCCTCTGTGGTGAGCGCGGCTTCCAGGTCTGCCCTTGCCTCATCCGATAGGGCCTGGGTGGTAAGTCATCTATGAAATGTTGTATCGTGTCTTCCTGTAGGAGTTCACTGGGAGTGTAGAGCTCCACTAAATAACTTGCAAAGCTCTCCGCTATTGACGAGGAGTCACTGTGAACTCTCCCTTCTGGGCCCGGTATGCTGGGGACAGCCTGGGGGTGTAGGGCCCCTTGGCACAGCCTGTGTAGAAGTCTGCTGGACTTATCCCCCCATTGATAGATTCTGCTACGGGAAGCCAGCCGTGCCAGCTGGGCCTTATCCATCAACATGCTAGCATGAGTTTGCTGTGCCAGCAACAGCTTATGGCGCGCCAGACTCCTGCCTTCCCCCCTACTACTCTTCTCGAGTTCTAGCATTACGTGCCGCCGTGCAATAGGAAATGTCAACACCCGGTAGCGTTTGCTTCATGGCCTCCCACAGAGCTTCCGCCTCTTCTACCGATCCCTCATTTAGGTTCAAGTCTAAGTATTGCTTAATAGCCTGGGCCATGTGTGCCTAATATTTCTCATCCAGAAATTGCCAAGGGGAGCGACGCCAACGGAAGGCCTGCCTCTTGGGCCTATGTGTACCATGAGGACCACTGGGGAATGATCCAACAGACCCCTTGGGATCTCAGCAGACCTTGCTCTAGAGGCGGCACCAGAAGGCACAAATACAGAATCCAGGTGGGAGTAGGAGTTGTTTTAGGAGTTGTGTATCGCCGAGAGATAGGTGTACCCCTGTTTCTCCCCATGTAGAAGCCTCCACGGATCCGTCCAGTCCAGCCTTTCCACCAGGGAGCTCAATTTGGTGACTTGATGTGTATTGGAGTAGCCCCCTGCTCGCCATCTATCTCTAGCCAGGTCCATGACATCGTTCCAGTCACCCCCCACTAACGCTAGCCCTTCCGGTATATCAGACCATAGGGTCGTGAGGCGCTCAACTAGGACCCACGACAGCTGCAGTGCGGGGCATACACGTAACCCAGCACCACTCATTCCTTGTATATGGAGCCCGTAATAAAGATGTATCTCCGCTGAATATCCGTCCATGTCCTAACATGTTTGTATGGGATCCTATAGTGAATCAGGATCGAGACCCCCCTGGTGAAACCGGAGTAGAACACTTGAGTGTAGCCATATCTGAGAATACACAACACTTTTGGTTCCCATTAGATGGGTCTCCTGGGGCATCAGATGTCGCATGATAACGCTTGGCTTGCTGAAGTATAGCCCCTCTTTTTACTTTATCCAGCACCCCTCTGACGTTCCATCTGACTATTCGAAGGTCGCGCAAAATATACCTGCATCTCATCTATGGGGACCACCGTTGGAAGATCTGGGAATGCTGGCATGTGGGACGTTCAACCAATAAGTGAGCCGTGGCCATGCAGGGCAGTGACACAGCACAACTTAAACAACATGTGTTCCCTGTCACGATTCCCTGGCTAGCTGTAATAGCGTATTTCCGGCCAGGAACTACATTCCCCGGCATGCTTAGCGGGGCGTGACGTACGTAACGCAGGAGCGGAGCCGGAAACAGGATTCAAAGCGGCTGAGCCCCGGGCGGCGTTGCCGATTATTCCTCCCCGTGGTCTGTTCCCGTGCAGATAGGAACGCCGGCTTCTCTTCGGTAGCGGTAAGAGGGTTCTGGAGTACAAACTCTTGGAACTGCCAGTTCGTAGCTCTGGTCTGGTGACGGACAACTCGATTCCCGTGATCTCCTCTGTTGGCAGTAACGCGTTCCTACAGCCGTTACATGCAGAGGAGAGTTGTCGCCCGTAGAGGCGCATGGGTTACCTTCTCCCTGTTGGTTAAAAGGCCAACTCGTGGTCATTTATGCAGGGAGGGTATAGTGCCCGCGATTTAACACACATCCGCATCTACGCATTGGTTGGTGAGCGTGAAGTGTGCAGTGCCTTTCGTACTTTGGAAAGAGACACGCAGTCACATATACGCATTGGTTGGTGAGCGTGCAGTGTGCAGTGCCTTTCGTACTTTGGAAAGAGACACGAAGTCACATATACGCATGGGTTGGTGAGGGTGCAGTGCCTTTCGTACTCTGGAAAGAGACACGCAGTCACATATACACATTGGTTGGTGAGCGTGAAGTGTGCAGTGCCTTTCGTACTTTGGGAGGAGCTGTACATTCCGGAGTGACGCCTCATCTCAGAGAGTGTGGGTGTGTGAAATGACTTTCGAACGGAGGAAAAAACACACCTCCATATATGTGGATTTACTTTAGGGGAAGAAGGGGCTATCGTTCCTTTATCATCACCTTTTCTGTTTAGTAAGAAGAGAGGGAGTGTGTGATTGGTAAACACGCAACTGTTGTGTTCTGTGGCTTTAACCCCAGAGCTCCCTTATGTACAAAGCACCAGGTGTGGCAATACACTCACAGCAAGGGTGCTCCGATATATGTTCTATGGTGGAGCGCTTTATTGTGCAGTAGTTTTGTTTTCTTCTTGTCTACATTTCCTCAGGATCCAACACATAAGCATTGCGGAGGAAGAAGCTTTGTAGGGACCCCTGGTTTCCCGGTCCGGATTACTCCTGGCTTGCCTCCTTCAGTGCCACCTTGGGTTTCTCTGTGAATGTGTTCCGAGCCACCTTTCTTTTCTTTACAGGTAGGAAAGGAGACGTAGAAGGGTTGAGTGTAGGGGAGAAGGGTATTGGAAGTAAGAAGAAAGACACAGCTGTTTGGTATTTATATTGTTTCTTTATTTCTCTACGCAGGTCTCCCTCCCCGCAGTCCCCATCCTTTCCTTCCCCCGCTCAATTGCCCCAAGAGTCTGTGTATTCTACATGCGCCAGACTTGGGTCGATTCAGAGGTGGGCCCCCATAGAGCATCGACACAGCCCTGAGGACTCGGATTTGGAAGGCACGACATTCCCCAGCTTTCTCCCTCCACCCCACGTACCTCAAAACTGTTGAAGAACCTGTCGCAGCGGAGGTGGCTTTCGGGCCCAAACGGGAGCTCCCCACCCACCCCCGCCAATGGTTCCCCAATAACCAGCCCATGAACAGCTGGCATTCCCCTCGACAATAGAGTCTAATAAAGGTACTAGCCCCCTCTCACCTTGTCTGTCTTGACATGCTTCTCAAACCACCCCCTTTTGTTTCATTGCAATTAGGAGGCCGAAGTCCCTTGTCGAGGCATCAATGTGTATCTGTTAGTCACTGTCAGATCCCCACACCGCTTAACGTTTGTTGTGTGGAGTAATCCCGCAGAGGCGACGTGAACAACCCCCTCCAGTACCCTTCACCCCCCCCAGGCAGGATGGACACTATATAGGACAACAAAGGGGACCGGGGGAGGTAGCCAGAGGAGGAATGGAACGACTTGGGATGATGCCGGGAGATGCTTGCCCAGGGATTCACAGGGTTTCTGGCGGAGGGTGAGACCTAAGGGAAAGAGCACATGGGTAGCACACACGCCAAACATAAGCCTCAAGGACAAGCATACATGACCAGTAAACGATATGAGAGTCACTCCAAAGTAACGATACCTGGAAAGGAGATCAAGGACGCTCCAGTGCTGCAACTGCAAATACCAGGAGTCTCCGCGTCTCTGCACAATCCGTGAAGAAAAGGAGAAATAAAGGCGCTCCTGCGCTGAAGGAAACAAAGGTCTTTATCAGCTCCGTGCTGAGTAGGAACTGCACTAGTACATAAGGCAAGAAAACTGCTCCGTGCCACTGCACGAGCCGAAATTGCTAGGGTAAAATAACTGCGCACCTGCGCTTTAACAAGAAGGGACTGAGAACGAGGTACTCTACAGTTAATGTAGAAAGCGGCTCCGTGCACTGCACGTACCGCTACTGTGACAGGGATGGGATGCGCTCCTGCGCGGTAAGATACTCCAAGGACGTGTCTCCCAAACGCTCCTGCGTTGAGGGACACGGTGCTGGCGGCTACGTGCGGGTGCACGCCCGCTGGAATCCGAGAAGGTTGGCGCCCTTGCTCGGTCCGGACTATGTCCGGTTGCTGCGAGAGTCCGTTCCGACGTGGCTAGAAACGGTAATACGAAGCCCCGATTCAGGCGGCTTCGGGATAGAAATGGTCTTGCCCCTGGAAGTGCTCCCTGATTGGTGCGAGGCGGGTCACGTCTAACAACTAGACTGCTGACCTCCCTCGTAGTTGTTCTAAAAGATAGCTGGCGCACGCATGGGTAGACGGGTTTCGCGCGCCAGCCACAACAGCAGGAAGGGACATGACAGTCTCTGCGGGACTTGGATCACCGTCTGGATCTCAACCTTCTGTTTTCTTTCGGTTTGGGCTTTGGCGGTCTTTGGTTGGCATCGCTGGATGATTAATCCGATTCCAGCCTGGGCGGCGTATGGGGTGGAGTCTTTACCGTCTCGTCCGTTCAATTGAAGACGTCTTCTGGTGTTTCGAAAAATAGTGTGCATGTCTGATACACCACCCTCAGCCTAGCTGGATATAGAAAAGCATACAGAAGTTTCAGATCTTGGAGGCAGGCTTTTGCTGCCGGGAATGATTGTCGCTTCTGCTGGACTAGCCTTGTGTAGTCTGGAAATTTAAGGATTCGGTTGGAAGCATGTCAGCGGTTCTTTAGCTCTGGCTTGCTTTAAAATCGTGTCCCTGTCGTGGTTGTTAAAGATCTTGGAGATGACTGGCCGTGGCTTGGCGCCCAGAGGTGGCTTCTGCATCAAGGCCCTATGGGCCCTCTCGATAACAAAGCAGTGGGACAACGACTCAGGAGGGAGCCAATCTCTGAGCCACTGGGTCAGGAACCATTCCATGTTGCCACCTTCACACCCCTCAGGGAACCCCACAAACCATAGGTTATTTCTTCTAGCCCTGCCCTCCGCATCTTCCACACGGGATGCCAGACCTCTGGTTATGTCTTCCAAGGACACCACTTTTTTAGCTCGAGGCTGAGCCAGCGCGCATGCGCTGCTCTGCAAAGCTTCTTGTAAGTACTCTAAACTTTTCCATGTGGGTCTGACTCCTCCCACAGGTAGGATTGGCTTTTGCGTATGTCTTTCACTAGTGAAAGCATGCAAATGGCTAAAGGCGGGTGCATGTCCCACCTTCTTTTTTTAATGTTTACTCCCACAGCGTTTTGCTCTCGTGAACGAGCAGCGGCGCGCTGGGTGGCAGCTGCATTCCTCGTGGATTAGGTTACTATTTAAACACAACGTGCCGTGCGTTTTCATTCCAGCTGTCTTTGTCGTGCAGGTCACTGCCCCCTCAACCGCGCTTCGTGTTCCAAATCTCTCCTTCATTTGTTTTTATACCGCAGCTATTCTTGTTTGTTTTGTTTTTTTGTAGATTTATATAACGCAAACCCGACTTAATGTGAGATTACAGGGATGCCCAGGTCCCCACAGAGATAATGTGAGATTACAGGGATGCTCAGGTCCCCACAGAGAGAGTGTGCGATTATAGGAATGCTCCCCACAGAGATAGTGTGTGATTATGTTGATGGCCCGGTTTCTACAGAGATAGTATGTGATAATAGGGATGCCAGGTCCCCACAGAGATAGTGTGTGATTACAGTAATGTTCAAGTCCCCACAAACATTGTGTGTAATAATAGGGATACACAGGTCCCCACAGAGATAGTGTGTGATAATAGGGACATCCAGGTCCCTACAGAGATAGTGTGTGATTAAAGAGATGCCAGGTTTCCATAGAGATAGTGTGTTATTATAGAATACACAGGTCCCCACCCAGATAGTGTGTGATTATAGGAATCCCATGTCCCCACAGAGATATTGTGTGATTATATTGATGTATACATACATAACACCTCCAAAAGGAGAAAGGGTCCTAGGGAAAGTTTAACGACCAACCAATAGATTTAATCCCCAATACAGCTGATAACAACTACAAAAGAATCTGGTGGTCTAGGAAAAGGGAGCAGAAACCAAGTTATCACAACACACAGGATTACAAACACCCAGCAAGTATCCAAAGTGTAATAAAAAAAGATAAATCCATAAGGAAAAACCGCCTTCACGAAATGATAGGATTTCCATCAACTACCAAGAGACGTCCGTGTCATCACTTGGATATCCTTCCTTCCTACCACCACTCCTATAGATCACAGAGGGAGGTCATGTGGATCAGATTACGACCAGGCCACAGAAATGACAGCAGGAGGAAGTGCAAGCAAAAGAAAAGAGAGACCACTTCAGTCTCCTCCTTGCAGATTTCAAGGAAGTGGATATCAATAGCTTGGTTGATGGAATTACCAGTGCAGTGCATGTGAGTGAGATTAAAAGGGATTTGGGGGAGAAAAACTAACTTTATGACAAAATATCTCTACCAATCCTATTAAAATAGTGCAGAAGCAGCTTTCAACAAATAGGCCGCTTCACAATACGGTCAACTAGTTTCAGCCTGAAGGGCATCATGCCCCAGCTGTCTTCAGGACCTAGACAATAGATTGCTACTGCATTCTTAATTTATTGAAACGTGCTAATAGTTATCATCGAATGCAACCTTTTGCATGACAATACCTCGATATATAAGCGGAGTGTTCTTCACACCTGTAAAAGATAAGCACACAGATCCTAGTTGTGAAAAAATAAAACAGGCACGGCCTGATTTTTACCAACTAATAAAGAGCGGCTACTGCGGCTGTAGAGACCCGCTCGTTAAAGACCTGCTCCAGCATTCTTACAAACAGAGCCTTTTTGCTGTGAATAACTAAAGGCTTACCCTGCATACATATTTCTATTTGGGTTATACTCACAACATTCTTACAACACAGGCATGAATATATAGCAATGTGGTGTAGGCCCATATAGATTTAAAAGGCAGCTCACTATTTGGTTGCACCTAATACAGATCTAAATGTATCGTGCATGCTAACGCAAGGCAATTTTTAGGAATACAGTGATGTTATCTTGTTTTTTGTTTTGCGTTGATATACACATTTGACCAAAAAATGGTTGTGTTCATTAAGTAAAGAACTTTTGCAGGCGGTGTCTGCTTTGACAAAATAGCGATTTGTGGAAATGAACCGCCAAATTGATAACCAAATCTTTTAAGGTGTGTTTTTAAGTGTGTTCTTTTGGAGATAAGTGTCTACTATCGAGTAGAAGATTACAAAATATGATACACTCACGAAGGGGCATAGTAATTGAATTGAAATTTGTCTTGTGCTCCCCTCAATCGTTATTTCACTTCCCTTACAGGGCGGGGTCTCCCATACCGGAGTTGTTACCGGGTGAGGTGAGGTTTATATCTCATACAAGACAGATGAGTGCACCGGCTAAAGATTTGATACGACGGTGCAATAAATAGAATGTATTGGGATACATATAGCCAATAGATGATGAATGAGTTATGGTGAGCATTTATAACTGTTTTATTATTTCACAACTAGGATCTGTGTGCTTATCTTTTACAGGTGTGAAGAACACTCCGCTTGTATCGAGGTATTATCATTGAATACAACCTGTTGAATGATAACTATTAGCACGTTTCAATAAATTAAGAATGCAGTAGCAATCTATTGTCTAGGTCCTGAAGAAAGCCGGAGCATGTGGCCCTTGAGGCTGAAACTAGTTGACCGTATTGTGAAGCGGCCTATTTGTTGAAAGCTGCTTCTGCACTATTTTAATAGGATTGGTAGAGATATTTTGTCATAAAGTTCGTTTTTCTCCCCCAAATCCCTTATAATCTCACTCACATGCACTGCACTGGTAATTCCATCACCCAAGCTATTGATATCCACTTTCTTGAAATCTGCAAGGAGGTGACTGAAGTGGTGATTGCTGCTTGACCAAGGCTTGAGCCCAATCAACCACATACCTAATTTCTATCTAACACACACATACACACACACACACACACACACACATATATATATATATATATATATATATATATTCTTTGTAAAACCAGTCATTCCGAGAAGATCCCGAAAAAAAACAGCGGCACATCTGAGGACAGCACAATGGATTTATTGTGCACAGAAACGACGACGCGTTTCGGCGGAGCCTTTGTCAAGTGAGAAACCTGTGTGCCATCCCCTTGAGTAAATACAATTCTTGGTTAATGGAAAGTGAGGACATACTATGGATATGAGACATTCGTGCAACTCCATGCAATAAATAAAGTTCTACATACAAAAGTAAATACAAATGCGCATGTGTATCCCCATGGTAATACTGAGTATGCATTGCTATTGTCCAAACTCCACACTGCTATTTAACAGCACTACTATATTGTTAATCATAAACATAGAGAAAATACTCTGTCATCGTTATGTACAAGATAGGTAGGTGCCCCAATTAATTTAGCAAAAATAATGATTGGTGTCCGTCCTATTTCTCCGTAATCATTATGGAATACATAATTATGGAGGGATACATGATATGAAACGATAGTGTACACGAAGGAAGGCTCCAAAATACCTCTGCGTGGAGCGGTATTGTATACAATGAACCCCTGGCAATGCCAATGAACGGTGACAAGGATTAAAATAGATCATTACACTAAAAAATACACATCAATACGTTCGTAAATGCCAGCGGCTTGATGCCCACAGGAGCGGGGAGAGGGTACAAAGCCAGACTTACAGAAAAATAATAAATGTCATGGCCACTAGTGCCGTATATAAACTGCAAAATTTAATGTGGAGGGCAATATCGGACAAATGCCCATGGTCATACAACATCAGTCTAGGGTAATGTACCCACCTGGGGACTGGCAATCTCAATTTATGCAATTTCTAATCTCTGGTAAAATACCCACTAAAAGCCAGTTGCACATGAAAAGAGGGGCCTGAGAAATATTCAAGCATGTAGGATGTTCATGTCCTATTACTAAGCATTGTCTACCTATGACTGTGATCTGGAGACAAGCTCACATGTGTATGTGCTAAGATGGGAATAAGGGTATGTATGTGTCGAAGGTGAGGAGGGGGGAGAGAAGTGTATTGGGGAATCTATCTTAGTCCCCCAAATATGGATCCGTCCTTTGTGTGTGTGTGTATGTGTGTGTATATATATATATATATATATATATATATATAAAATATATAGCTGACAAACGCAACCAGACACCTCAGAATCTGAGATTGAAACCTCAGAAGGTGAACAATCGACAACCTCAACAGGCGATGGCCAGAAGAAACCTAAGGAACCAACTTATTTTCAGGAATAACAGCTGATAAGAGAAAGCTGACAGCGACCACCCCCAAGAACCAATCCCCCAGATCGAAACGAAAAACAAGGGACAAAAAAGGATAGAAGCGAATCTTTTACTCCTCGAGTGAGAAGGAGCAAGAAAAGATGAGGTAAGAGAAGAGAAAACCATCATTAATCTGTCGGACAGGATCTTGAACAATAATGAGATGCAGGTGCTGAAGCTTGGCCTGACCTTTTGTCCTACAGCTGAATATAACTACACTCAAACTCGAATCGACCTGTTCAAATTCATATGGAAATTAAAGCTAAAAAAAGTACATCTTTTACATCCAAGGAATATGCCACTTTGTCGTCCAATAACCGAAGCACAGACAGACATTCTGACCGGCCATGATCTCGAAGCACTGCTTACTTTACAAGCATTGGGTGAATCGCAATCTCCTGACACTGATGACATTATTGCAGACTGCTTTACTGGAACAGGAGTTGTACAACAGAATGGCATGAGCAATATGCAAGCTAAATCACTTTTCATGCCACAAATGCCACATGATGCCATAGATGTGTTCCATGAGGCAACTATTCAAGATCTTAAGGCTCTAGACAATGCGAAGACACATCAAAGGAACTATAAAATCCCGTCAAAACAATGGAAGGCAAAACAAGACTTAAAAAAAATGAGACTCTCGTCATAAAACCCTCCAGCAAGGGTGGGAATATTGTCCTACTAAAGAAAGATCAATACTATGCGGAAGCACTGAGACAATTGCAGGACACAAATTGGTATTCTCCCATAAAGAGAGTGAATTACGAGAAATGTATTGAGAGTTTCCACAAACATTTAAGAACTTGGACGGATAGTGGCGTGCTAGACCAAGATGAATACCTGTTCTTGTATTGTGAATATCCTGCACTTGCCATTTTTTATCACCTTCCAAAAATCTATAAAGAAATTATGAATCCCCCCCTGTACGACCTATAGTGGCCTCATAAAGTAGTCCATTGGAAAATACATCCATTTACATTTATTCCTTCTTATCTCCATTTGTAAAAGAGCTTAGCTCTTATGTGAAGGATACTCAGGATTTCATTAGAATAACAGATGGGATTGAGTGGGAAGAAGAGATGCTACTTATCACTCTTGACATCACAAGCTTGTATACATTATTTAATCATGAAAAGGGATTGGAAGCAGTAAAATGGTTTTTGGATAAAAGACCGCTTAAATTTAGAGACCATAATCTAATGCTTTTAGAAATGACAAAATTCTGTTTGATCAATAATATTTTCACCTTTGCTGGACAATTATACCAACAGAAACGTGGGATCGCCATGGGCACGTGCTTCGCCCCCAGCTATGCAAATCATTTTGTGGGCTGTTGGGAGAAGCGTGTGGCCTGGACGGACCACCATGAGGAATGGATGACAAAGGTTGCCCTTTGGGCCAGAGATATAGATGATTTATTCATAATTTGGAAAGGGACAAGGGCAGAGGCTGAAGCCTATATTGAAATTTTGAATATGAATGGTTTGAATTTAATGTTTACTGGTGAAATAAGCGACACGAGTACTATACTTAGATTTGGAAGTCTATGTGGAGGAGAATAATCTTTTGACTAAACTATACAGAACGCCAACCGCAGGCAATACTATACTGCATGCAGGTAGTCAGCATCCACTGAGTCTGATAAGAAATATCCTCTATGGTGAACTCATTTGCATAAAAAGAAACCATACAACAGACAAAGATTATCGATCAGCGAAAAAGGTTTCCCTAGCTTGTTAGGTAGGTCGCTCCCCCTCCGCACAGCACCGCTTGTGCGTCCTGACCCTGCCCCAGCTGACGCTGCTGAGGAAAGTTGAGACCCTCCTCCACCCGCAGGCTACCACCAGCGCTTCATCCCTGGTGGCCAGTGGTAGGCCTCAGGTCTGTCCTATTGTCGGTGTCATTCATTGTATTGCCCTTATTGTTTTTTGGTGTCTGTGACTGCTGTTGTCTGTCTTTCCCATGTGCCTGTATTTTCTCCTGTACCCTTTTTTCCTTCTGTTCCCATCGTTACCCCCGTGACTCTGTGCCCTTCTCCTTCGGTTCCCATCGTTGCCCCCGTTATTCTGTACCCTTTTTAAGTCTCGGCCTGCCATAAAGTAGCGCATGCGCTGCTCTGCCATGCAGAGGACTTTTGGAATCGATAAGATTCCAGCGTGCACGCGGGGAGACAAACAAGACAAAAGATGTGCACGCGGGGATTAGATGCTTTACTGGCGGCGCGAAACACTGGGCACTTTTTTTTTTGCCGCCAGTAAAGGTAGTTCCCGCGTGCACATCTTCTGTCCCTTCCCTTGTTTATCGAGGAGACCGCCGACTCGTGCGAGTGTGTCATGGAAGCGCGCGCATGCGTTCACGCGTTCACCCCTTAGTCGCTGGCTGACGCGTTTGAAAACTACTCTTTCATCTGTGTGGCAATACTTGCGGTACGTTTTTATTATACATTGTAAGAAATGCAGACCTACTTGTTCTTCATCTCTCTGCCCTCTCCTGCATCACCCCATCCTGATCTGTCACAGCTGTTCTTTACTCCCTCTCCCTGCCCTGTAGCCCGGCCCCAACTGCCTCGCACGCAGCGTTTTTAGACGTCCTCGCCTTTCACTTTCCGACTTGGCTGTTCTTCTTTCACTTCTGTCCCCATTCTCTGCCTGGCACCCCTCTCCCTCCCTCGCAATCCGTCGGCACCGAGGTCCTTTCCCCTCTTGCTCCTCCTTCCTGTTTCTCCCTGCTGCTCTCCTCTGGCTCGCGCCCCTGCCTTATTTATCAGCCTTCCACTCTTCCTCTGCCACGCTTCCCTTTTCTTCTGTGCTTCTAGGTCATTGTTTGTCCTGTTACTAAGCGTCTTCCTAGTATAGAAAAACTCCTCCTTCTGATCGTGTTGCATGCTGTAGCTGTCTAACAGTGCAGTGCCTCTTTGCAAACGTCATCGCTCTTCGCTTGTGATGTTAAACTTCAAATGCACTTCTTTCACCGTCGGAGAGATCTTGGCAGTCTGGGCCAACACACCGGATCCAAGTGCAAATAGTAGGAACGTTTCGGCTACATCTCAAAACTAAGATAGCTGCAGGTGGTACTTGGTGTAAAGGGAGGGGGGAGGTGCCAATCTTGCTCAAAAAGGACAGTTTGCATGGATAGGTTCTAGCTCCTGCTTTCTTTGGCTTTTTCACACTTTGACAACCGGGGTGCATGTTTTTCATATTCCCCAAATGTCTAAGGGAATTGGGAATTTATGCACTTTTATAAACCAAGGTAGGTGTAATTTGTGGATCGGTTATTTGTTAAGGCCACCGCTGGTTTAGTCGAAGATGTCTTTGTAGACAAAGTGTCTACAGTGTACGAGTCTTTTATATCGTCCGATAAGGTTTCCCCTAAACAGTTACATAAAGTCACGACACCCACATCAGAACGGGCTCCCCGTTTTCAATTTGTCCCACCATCTACAGAACAAATTCTTCATACAATTAAAATGACTAAATCTGGGAGCCTAACAGATCCATGCCCCCCGAAGGTCATGCATCTTTTCTCGGAGTTAGCGAGTGAACAACTATTCATCCTTTTCTCTCATGTAGTTCAATCCAGCCACTTCCCTGATACATGGAAAACCACTTCTGTATTACCTCTTCTAAAAAAACCAAATCTGGACCCACAGACTCCTGCAAATTATAGACCCATTGCAAGAATTCCTTTCGCGGCTAAAGTGCTTGAGAAACTTCTGAATAAACAACTCTCCTTATACATCTCAGACTCGCTCGCCCTAGACCACTCGCAATTTGGCTTTCGAGAAGGACATGGGACAGAAACAGCACTTATCTCAGCAGTCGAAGAAATAAGGATGATCCTTGAAGCAGGAGGGAAGACCGCCTTGATTTTATTAGATCTCTCGGCGGCCTTCGATACGGTGAATCCTTCTATACTGCTCTCGCATCTAGAGGAAGCTGGAGTGGACGCACCGGCCCGATCTCTGATTTCTTCATATCTATCTAACAGAACATTCACGGTAGAACTTGCTGAAGCAAAATCACGACCTTTCAGCCCTGCGGTGTGCCCCAAGGATCCTCCCTTAGCCCCACTCTTTTTAATCTATATGTCAAGCCTCTCGCTGCTATCATCAGGAACTGTGGTTTTACACCTGTCTCATATACGGATTACACCCAAATAGTGGTGTCAATTGAAAACAATGATATCAGCGGAACAGCACAAAAATGTCATAATTGCATGAGTCAAGTTGCCCAATGGATGCAGAACAATTGTCTAAAGTTAAATGGAGACAAAAGTGAAGTTATGCTGCTGGGCACCGGTATCGACACCTGGTCTCCTGAATGGTGGCCATCCAACCTAGGCCACTCCCCACAACCAGTAAATAAAGTGAAGAATCTAGGCTTTACTTTAGACAATAAATTAACGTTTGAAGCTCAGTCCAACAAATTGGCATCAACAATATGGTACATTCTGAAAATGATTAGGAAGCTCCTGCCTTACATTCCATTTGACTCTCGTAAAACGGTAGTGACAGCTCTGGCCTTATCGAGGCTGGACTACGGAAATGCCCTGTATGCAGTGATGCAGGCTCAACATTTAGCCAAATTACAACGTCTGCAGAACGCAGCAGCAAGATTGATTCTGGATATTCCCAGGTACGAGCCGATAACACATAAGCTACGATCATTACACTGGCTCCCAATAGATAAAAGAATAAAGTTCAAGTCAGTCTGCCTGGCTTTCAAGGCACTACAGGGGATTGGACCTCAGTTTCTTAAAACTCACTTAAAACTATATGTGCCTTCCCGGAATCTTCGCTCTAGCCAAGCAACACTAATCCAGACTCCAAGATTCAAACAGGTTAGGTGGGGAGGGAGAAGTTTTCTGCTGCATGCAGCACGAACCTGGAATCTGCTCCCAACCTCAATAAAAACATTCCCTCTATCCTAGCTTTCAGGAAAGAGGTAAAAACCTGGATGTTCTCATCCATTTAGACACAGCCAAGACACTCTCCGGTAGTTTCTGTTTACATTAGCGCCATGACGCCTACGGGCATGCGTGCGCTTTATACATTTTTTAATCAAATCAAATCAGTCTTGTGCAAGGCTGGACTGGGGCCAAACTTTGAAGATAGCACTTTGGCCTTACCACAGAAACCAGCAGTGCCCTCAAGACCCACCAGCAGATGTAATGCGTATTCTATTTTATTAGTAGTATAAGCTCGACCTGTGATTTGTACCACATCAAAATAACACACCGATCTACCTCAAGGGCTTTGCCTAAGAAGCTCTGCTATTCCCTGACTGAGTGGTACTCCTTTTATCAGTTGCATGATGATAAAAGCATCTCTAGGGCATGGATTTCTATCTGTGAGGGGGCGCTAGATGGCGCACATCCAAGATGGCCGCATACCTGTGAGGCTCAGGAAGCTTGGTGAACATATCCGTAGTTTATCCTCATTTGCACTGCTGTGGTGTCATGCACGGTTCTCTCTAGCTGCTGCTTACCTGCTCTGCTACCACTGGGCCAGAAATTGCGGATCTCGGGGCGGAGGTGGAGTTGTCGGCAGGGCTCCTCTGATCTGTCTCCTGGTGCCCGTCTCTGTGCTCACTACGCGAGGATCGAGGTAGGCCTTATTACCGGTGGTGGGTCTGGGCCGCGGCCCTGCGGTTTCCTGCCTGTCGCTGCTGCCTCTCATTCTGCTGCTGCTCTCCCCGCATGCTGAGACCTGCCTTCACCCCGGACGCCGGAGTGGCAGTAGTCCAGAGCGCGCCTCTTCTCCACCCGTTTCCCGCCATACCGGCTTGCGGACCTGCTCCGAGGGGGGCCTCTTCACTGTTGGCGGACCCGCGCTGCGCCCTGCGGCTCCGTATTCGAAGCCTGCTGATCATCGCAGCATTGGAGTCTGCCGCTCGGTCACTCGTCTGCGGAGGGGCTGGGGGGCCGGCAGACGGCGGAGCACCTTGCTCCCCTGTTCCGCTCCGATCGGCTTACGGCTGTGGCTCATCAATATGCCTGTCTCTATTGTCCCCCTGCCGTACCGGCCGTTGCCTTCTGTGCCATTGTCTTCTGTGCCGCGAAGGCGCGACGTGGGCGGCCCTTTGGGTGTTGGGCGGTGTTTTGCGGCGCTAAGATTGGGGGCATTTGACACTGTTTACAATACCCCCCACATTGTGACTCCTGTGGCCCGTTTGCCTGACAACACTCCCTGCACTGATCTGGTTCCCTGTGGTCTGCTGGCGTGGATCCTGTGGCCCCTCCCCCCATGGTCTTTCACGGTGGTTGCTGCACATTGGGCTGGGGCCTTTGTGGGGCTTTGTTTTGTTGTTCCTGCTGGTCACGCTGCTGGCACTGTCCTGATGTGTGCCCCATTGGAGCTTTGGCAGCTGATCCTCATCTACACTACTGCTCCTAGTATCTTTTATTGTCACGCTGCACCCGGAGGGCCCATCCATCGTGTCCGGTGTCTGTCTGACTGACCCTGGTCCCCCTTGCAGGCTCTGCTGGGGGGGTGGTCTGCGTCGACATGTGACTGTGGGCTGAGTTACTTTACGGACACCTTATTACTGCCCTGTTGGCTCAGATCGGATCTCATGCTTAGTGACTGACTCCAGCTGTCGGATCTCTGTACGGCTTCGTCACCTCATTATCCTGTGCATCCCGGTGGCTCCCTGCACGCTGTGGGGCTGCAGACATGGCTGTTGGCTGGGATGGGGAAGCCTGATGGACGCCAGCCTCGTCTGAACTTTGAGGCAAAAAAAACGGCGACGCGGTCCACTTCCGCCGGGGCAGAGCCTGACACTATGGATCCCACGCAACCCCCTCCGCCCTCCTTGGAGGCTGATGTTAAAACACTGCTCCTGGCAGTTCAACATAGCCTGACTGACCTATCAGGGAGAATGGATACCATGAACACTAGGCTTGACTTCTTGGTGCACAAGGTCAACAAGCATGATGGGCAGATAAGAGGCGGAAAGACGCATCTCGGAGAATGAAGACGTCTTTACTCGGATGCAATCTCAGGTTGCTCAGATGGATAAACTCCTCAAAGTTATTGCGGCTAAGAACGAGGACATCGAAGCCAGGAGCCGCCGCAACAATGTTCGCATCCTAGGCATTCCCGATAGCACAAATACAGGACGCATGGAGATTTACATTGAACGTCTTCTAAAGAGCGTCTTTGGTGAGGACTCCTTTTCGCAGCACTTGGTGGTTGAGTGGACGCACTGCTCCCTGGGCCCACGACCCCCCCCCCCCCCCCCCGGGATGCTCCTCGTCCCATCATCGCTCGCCTCCTCAACTACCGAGATCGTGATGTGACATTACAGAAAGCACCTGAACTGAAACCGCTGCAGTTTGAAGGTAATGCTTTCACAATATATCCAGACTTCACCCTGTCGGTGCAGGAGGCGCGCCGGAAGTTCATTGCCGTTAAGCAAAAACTTCGGAATGCTCAGATTGAATATGCTCTTTAATACCCTGCACGGCTCCAGATTACACACAACGGGAAGCATGTCTTCTGCACTAATCCACAGCAGGTCGAGGACTTCCTGAAAACTATCTCGAGGCGCTCCCCCAGCAAGGTGGCTCATCCAGATCTTCTTCTCAACCGCTTGGTTGATTCTGTGTTGTGCTGCCTCCTAACATGTATTGCTCAGTGTTCTACAATTCGTGTTTACTGTTTGGGGGGCCATTGTTAATAACTGGGATTCTGCTTTGGCACCGTCTTTCTGTTTATTCTTTTACCATTCTGCGGCCCGCCGCCCTTGAACAGACATTTGTCCAGATAAGTACCCTTGGGCACCCTTCTCTTAACTGAGGCCCAGCTGGTATGTTTGCATTGCCTGCTGTAGGCTTTGGAGATGAATGAATAGCCACTTTGCCAAGCACCCTTCCCTTCAAGCGCCACTCTTTCCGGCCCTGGGCTGACACCCAGGGACTGTGTTGTGGTTAGAGTTAGGCCCAGGAAGGGAGTACTGTCCCCTGGTGCCCTCCTATGGGAAATCCCCTTTGTTGTTGGCTCTACTTTTGTGTTGTTTTTTGTCACGTTATGCCATCATCATGCTGGCCGCAGTCGGTCGTATGGGATCGCCGGCCATTGTTTACCTTTTTGGGTGGGCTATGCTATGCCGGCACGTTTGGGGTGCCGTTGTGGGTGGGGGTGGGAAGGGTGGTTCTGTATCCCTATAGGGATTTTCTACTTCAGTGTTTTGCTGCAGGAAGAAGGGTATGGGTTGGAATTTGTTTTACCTGTTTCCACGTTTGTTGGACACATACAGCTGCACAGAATTTGGTCTTCACATTTGACCATGTATTTCCGCGACACTCACAGCATCACCACATTTCCTTGACATGCCCGCACAGATGACGCATGCCGACTCTTCTTGCCTCCGACTGCTTACATGGAACATCAGGGGGCTTAGTGACCCCCGCAAGCACCGGCAGATATTAGCGTACCTCGATAGGCATCACATCCAGATAGCCATGCTCCAGGAAACGCACATTGATCCTAAGCGCCCTCCCTTCTTTGGTACTAAATGGGCTTCTGCAAGCGTTTATTCGTCCTACTCCACATACTCCCGTGGCACACTCATACTCATAAAGAAAAATACACCATTCATTGTGGGGAGAACCTATAGTGAGTCCGCTGGACGTAGCTGTATCCTCTGGGGTACGCTGGCTACGCAGTCTGTTATGCTTGTTTGTAGTTATGGTCCTAACACGGATGATTCTGACTATTTTACTGCTCTCTGGGGTCAAATAATAAAAATAGGCTCCACGCATATCATATGGGGTGGGGATTTCAACACTGCTCTCTGCCCCTCCATGGATCATTCTAATCCCCTCCCCATCACTATACCAATGCTCGAGAGACTTTGGCAGGACTATTCCATGACCATGGGCTTGTGGATATGTGGCGGTTTGTACATTCCGCTACTAAGGAGGGCACCTTCTATACAGCGGGTCACTCCACATGGTCCCGGCTGGAGTACTGGATCTGTTTTCGAGGAATGACACCTTGGATTCGAAGTGTAGTACATTTGGCCCGTACACACTCGGACCATGCACCGGTATACCTTGAATTGCTATCCCCGAACTCTTTTGCCACTCCTCGTTGTTGGAGACTCATTCCTGAGGCTCTCCACGATGCGGTGTTTCAAGCTGAGCTGGGGGAGGAGATGGCTGATTTCTTGGCTAGAAATAAGGGCACTGTTGATGACATGGGCATATTCTGGGAGGCCTTCAAGGTCACGGTCAGGGATGTGTGTATTTCAAAAAGTTTTGGAGTGCTTCGCGACATTAGAAATAGACTGCGTCGTTAGGGGGGCGCTGGCGAGCCCGGAGCAAAATGGCCGCACCTTAGTGCAGCTCTGCTGGCCGAGATAATCATCCGTCAACTATCCGACTCATCATGCACCATACGTGATCGAACTAAGGCGATATCGGTTTCAAGAGCATCGTGGACTGTGTTGGCGGCTTACCTGGGGGCCCAGACCACTTCTATCGGGCGTCCGCTCACCTGGGCCTGCTGGCCTTGCCTGCGGTAAAATGGCGGCTCCCTGAGCTCGGACAGCTCCCCGCATCGCCGACGGTTGCTGTGGAGTGGTTGCCACGTCCTGGTGGTGGCCTGCGGAGCCCTTCGGTGCTGGAGGTGGGGGCTGCGGCTGCTCCCCGCCGCGGATGACCTCAGCCGCAGCCCGTCGGCTCATCGGACGGAGAGGGAAGGCATCGGAGGGCCGGCTTCTGCCTCGGACCCCGGAGGATGCGGCGCAGTCCTGCAGTGCTGATTCACGGGCGGCGGACCTGGGGCCTGAGGTGAGGTGGCACGGGGTGCAGCGGAGGGCGGTGCAGAGGCCCTGGCGGACATTTGCTGATCTTGACAGCCCCTGGGGAACTGCTTGAGGCCGCTGGCGCACACGAGCGCGGAAGCCTGGTGGGGCCGCGTCTGTTGCGTGGCGGCCGTTGGCTGACTGGTGGCGGCGGATTCCTGTTCTCGGCGTGCTAGGCCGCGCACGGCCGGGATGGCGGCTCGCTCCCAGTGCTAGCCTGCTTCTGCCTCTGCCTCACGACTGGGCTTGCACTGCGACGGCTGGTTGTGGTCCTCCATTGCAGCGTGTGTGGTGCGCTGCTGTTGCTGAGACCGCCCCCGGGGCGACCCTTTGATGCCTGGCTGCCCTGGCTGTCTGAACGTTGTTGCCCAGGGCTGTCAACTCTCCGGTGGTGCCCTCTCTTGTACAGCGGTGATCGTGCCCCAGGCTGGCGCGCAGAACAGCTCTCCTCTCTAATCCAATTGCCTGGGGCTGCATCGGACTGGTGGCTGCTGCATGGTGGTGACCTTGGCTATAGGGAAACTGCTGTGTAGTGAGCCTTGGTTTTCTTGCTGTCAGGCTGGCTGGGGGTCTGTATCGCGCCATTGACTATATTTACGTGGCGTAGTGCAGTTTGGGAGCTGGTTGGTATCGGTTTGCGCTGGAGTCATCCTGCGGTGGGCTGCACCACTGCCTTTTGCTGCCCTGGGTGGTGCCTCCGGTCACGAGCTTGATCATTAACAGCCGATCAGAATGGGCAAGGCAGACAAACAACAAACCAGGCTGCCATTTGAGGCCAAAAAACATACTAAAGCCACCACACCTGCTGTTTCTGACTCTGACCCCGACTTGGAAGCAGGCGCAACCACGAAATTGGAGCGCCTGATGCTCAGCATGCAACAGAGTCTGCACACTATTGACGCCAAGATCGACCACATTAATATGCGCATGGACACCATGGCCTCGAAAATTGCGAAGCACGACTCGCAGATTGCGGAGGCGGAGCAACGCATTTCAACAACGGAGGACCGAGTGGAGGCGGTTAGTGCATCCTGTGCTAGCATGGAAAAAATATTAGAGGTGGTTAGGGCCAAGAACGAGGACATTGAAGCCCGCTCCCGCAGGAATAATCTTCGCATTACTGGGGTCGCGGAGAGTACCAACACTGGTTCCATGGAAACGTATGTCGAAACGATGCTCATAACCCTACTGGGAGCAGAGCACTTCTCGAAGGTGCTCATAGTTGAGCGGGCTCACCGCTCCCTGGTTGCTCGGCCGGTCCCGGGTGCTCCACCGCGCCCTTTAATCGCCAGACTGTTAAATTATAGAGACAGGGACACTGCTCTCAGGTTGGCCTGGGAAAAGGGACGACTGGAATATCAGGGTATGAGGATAGAGCTTTTCCCGGATTTCACGGTCGCAGTGCAACAAGCTCGCCGAGAATTCCAAACGGTGAAGAAAAAATTGCAAACCCTCAAGATCCCATATGCCATGCTCTACCCAGCGCGTCTACGCATCCAGCACAACGGGACGGCGCATATTTTCCTGACGCCAAAAGATGCACTTCAATATCTTCGGCGTCTTGACCGTCAGGAAGCATCGCTTGCACGAGCTGTGAACTCTGACACAGAAGACTGAGTCTGGGAGGCGCTATTAGAGCTCAATATCACTGTTAAATGGTCCTATGCTACCCATCTCTTCTGGATGAGGAGAATGATTGATATATGTTTTTGGGTTAGAGTATGCATTTAGTTGGCCATCTATAGAATGCCATCCTTTGCTGGAGGGAACCTGTTCCTGGATAGATGTTAGAGCGGCGGGAGGCTTGGTTCCGGGCGGTGGGCGGCACGAGTTACTGTCGTATCGCTGGGGTGGGGTATCAGCCGCTATCACTTGTGGACCATTATGTACTGATTAGCCTGAATCTACATATCTCGGCCCACCCTGGTTCTGCGGGGGGCCGAAGGGCTACCAGTGACCCACACTATGGGATTACCCCAAAAGGTTATGTTGGTTGAAGGGGTTTCATTGAGCGCTCTTCTAGAGGCGTTGATTTTCTTTGTATCATGCCCTCAGTGGGCCGTAAACAGAAGGGTGTTTTGTTTCTATTCTGTTTCTGGAGGGGTTTATTGGCAGGGTGTGTTTACTGCTGCTGTGGGTGGATGGGGTGGTTGGGGATCTATATGGTATGGTATTGGTGTTGGCTGGTATAGTATAACGCGCATGGGGTGTTGCGCCTCATGGCTTTCGGATTGCATAACTAGGGACTGTGAGTTTGACAGATATGCAACGGTCTAATATTTCCTGGATTAGCTGGAATGTGCGGGGTCTTAACAATGCCAAAAAAGTGAGACAGGTACTAGCCTATTTGGATCGACATTGTATCCAAATTGCGCTATTGCAAGAGACGCACCTCACAAGTCAAAATGTCTCCCGAACTGCCAGTAGGTGGGCGGGGGTGCGGCTGGCCGCCTCATACTCGTCATATGCGCAGGGAGTGATGATCCTTGTTAAAAAGGGTGTTCCGTTTGTCCCAACGCATGTGGAGGAGGATACTGAGGGCCGCTTTATAATAGTGCAGGGTAGACTATATAACACTAAACTGACCATTGTGAATTTGTACAGCCCTAATGTGGACGATCCCGCCTTTATTGATACTGTATGGAGTAAAATCTACCAGTTGCCGCCTGCGGCGATTATCTGTGGGGGGGACCTTAATGTGGTCTTAGATCCTGTGCTGGATCGGAGGTCCGCGACGGCTTTGGCCGCCCGGCGGGCTGCCGGAGCTGTCCGGGATGGGATGAGGTCCTTAAATCTTACGGACATCTGGCGCCTTAGGCACCCGTGTGACAAAGAGGGTACATGCCACTCGTATGCGCGGCAATCCTGGTCCCGCTTAGACTACTGGCTGGGAACGCCGGAGGTCTGTACCTGGACCACCTTGGTGAAGCACCTGCCCCAGACACTGTCGGATCATTCGCCGGTGGTACTGGCCATGGCATTGCCGTCTTGCACCCCCCCGCCTTTCCAGTGGAGGTTACAGTCGACTTCATTGTTAGATCCGGTATTTAAGGAGGGGATGCGGGAGGCTATCTCTGAGTATTTTGCGTTCAATTCAGGGTCGGTCCTGACTATGGAATTGTTATGGGAAGCTTTTAAAATAACCATATGAGGGAAATGTATTAGTCTTCAGGCCGGGGTCTTAAAGTCATTGCGCCGCACCATGACTGTGCTGGAAAAGGAACTCGGTGCTCTAGAGCGTGAGTTTGAGGGCCGAGCCAACCCCGGAACGTTGGCGCTCATCAAGGGTAAAATAGTAGACTATAATAAAACTGCTGACCAGGAGATAAACCACTTGTCGCGGCGTTGTAAAGCGCGCTATTATGGGGAGGGCGGCCGGCCGGGCCGAGTGTTAGCCAGTCGTATACTGGAGCCCCAGAAGAGAGCGCATATGGTTCAGTCGATTACCACTGCTGAGGGCACCTATTATGATACGCCCGATATTCTGCGTGCCTTCACAGATTATTATGCGGAAGCATATGCTCACAAACCCGTAGCTGACGCAGCTGACCTTGAGCACTATCTTGAGGACGTTGCTTTGGTATGGCTGTCGCGTAGGCAGCAAGATTTTCTCATGCACTCGCTTACACTGGGTGAAGTGCGTGATGCTATAGCAGCATTGCCAAATGGAAAGGCTGCGGGCACTGACGGATTGCCGGCTGAATTCTATAAAGAATATGTAGACCAGTTAGCTCCGTGACTTTTGCAACTATATGAGGAGGCGTGTGAGGCTCAGTGCTTGCCGCCCACCATGCGGGAAGCGCTGATGGTAGCACTTTTAAAACCAGGGAAGCCTCCGGAATGCTGTGAGTCCTACCGCCCGTTATCTCTCATTAACACTGATATTAAAATCCTGGCAAAAGTGTTAGCCACCCGACTGCAATTACTTCTTCCTGATATGGTCCTTCCGGATCAGTCGGGCTTTGTTCCCACCCGTTCCACGTCGCATAATTTACGGACGATTTTTGTGGTTATGCACGTTCTGGAAACCAAACTGCCGGCGGTGGCAGTTCTTCTAGACGCTGCGAAAGCGTTCGATTCCATCTCCTGGTCATATATGCTCATGGTCCTGCATCGCATGGGGGTTCCCTTTGCTTTCACGAATTGAATTAAATTACTATATTCTAATCCGGAGGCCCGGGTTCAGATTAATGGTCAGATATCTGAAGTAATCCCCATCCAGCGGGGTAAACGACAGGGGTGCCCACTATCGCCACTGTTATTTGCCCTGGTACTGGAGCCCCTGGCTTGTATCTTACGTCAGCGACATGCCCAGACGGCTTTGCGATTTTTGCAACGTCCGCTTGCAGTCTCCATGTATGCGGATGACATGGTATTGTATGTCCGGGAGCCGGAGAGGTTTCTTGCGCAGCTCATCCGTGAATATGTTCGCTTTGAACGCTTCTCCGGCCTGGGCATTAATTGATCCAAGTCAACCATACTGCCGCTTACGGAGAGCACGCGGCCCTTTGACGTAGACTATCCCTTAGCGTGGTGCTCGGAGACGGTAAAATATTTAGGCTTTTGGCTCTGTAGGGACCTGCAGGCCCTCATACGTGCTAACTTCGGCACGGCCATTTCGTGCCTTGAGGACCAGGTGAACAGATGGGTTAAATTGCTGCTCTCGTTTGCAGATCGGATAGCGCTGATGAAAATGGTGGTGCTCCCGCGCTTTTTGTATCTTTTTCTGAACATCCCGGTGCGCCTACCAAGACACATTTTTGACAGGCTTTGTTCCATTATGGTTACGTTAGCCTGGGGAGGTAAAAAACCCCGTCTTCGGTGGGAGACTCTGACCCTCCCATATGATCAAGGTGGCTTTTCTGCGCCTGACTTCCGTCTGTACTACCTTTGTGCGCAGGCGCACTATGCCTATTATTGGCAACAGGCTCCGGCTTATATTCCGCACGTCGCAGTGGAGGCTGGCGCGGTGTGCCCGCTGCCTCTCAAGGCGAAGCTGGTGAATAACTATACGGTGTTTGAGAAAGGGGAAGTTGATACGGTGCAAGTCACGGCGAGGGCCTGGCGTGAATTGGGTCAGCGAGCGCATAAATTGCCGTTATATGCGCCTCGGATCTTTCGGTCACTGGTGAGGCCGGTATGCGACGCACCCTTACGGATATGGGGCTGACCACGATGGGGGATGGTTCCCGAATGGCCGATTCATCCCATCAGAAAATATAGGGGCCCAAGGCAGCGCTTCTCCTATGCATCTCTTTGCTTATGCTAGATTGCGGGCTGCGATGCGAGATCTTTATCCTACCTATCCGTTGGAGCCCCCGACACTGGAGGCGCTGCAATTGATTTACACCACTAAATCTAGAGCCCGGCTGGTCACCCAGCTGTATACTACTTCTCAGGGGGAGGTACCCCAGGATGAGACGGCTGCACTGACCAGGTGGAATGCGGTGCTGCCGGAGCCTCTCTCTGAAACTGACTGGGCTGTTGTCGCCTGACTGGTCGCTTGACACCCAATGGGAATCTGCGGTTGGTACACTATAAATACCCGCACCAGCTCTACTACACGCCGTCGCAACTGCACCATTACGGGCTGCAATCAGCTGATACTTGCAAGCGCTGTGATGCCCCGGGGGTGACTTTTACCATTTAGCGTGGACATGTCCCAAAATAGCTGCATACTGGAGCTCCGTCACAAGAGTTATTGGTCTAATGGTGGATGAGGTGGTCGAATGGGGCCCTAAGGTGTGTGTGCTGGGTGTTGATGCCAAGGTGAAACCGTACAATAAGAAATTTGTCTCTATAGCGCTGCTCTTAGCTAAACGTAGGATTTCCATGTGCTGGGGCGGCAGGGTGGTGCCCACCACTAAGCTATGGCTACAGGACCTGACCTATAGCCGGGATCAGCTCACATGTTATGTGGAGGAGCTGCCCGCCCAGTCTAAGCCACGGGATATTTGGGCTCCGCTCACATCATATTTGTTAAGCAGTACCGCTCTTTGAGGCCCCTCTCAGTGGGTAGTCCGCTTGCCTGCCTGTGTTCACTTTACATTGCTCTTCTGTGTGGGTGCTGGCTGTAGCTTCGAACGTCCTGGTTAAGGTACCCTAATGCACTATGAGTTATCTACCTTATGCGAGAGTCATGTGTATACTATGCCAATGCCACGTTTTAAGAGACTGTATACTGTTAATTGGAGAGACTGTATACTGTTATTGATGTTTTGTTTCTCCCTTTTTTTCTGTAAGGAAATGACAAAAAGCATAAATAAATAAAAAATAAAAAATAGACTGCGTCGTTAGGAACTGGAGATAAAGTAACTGGAGATTAATATGTGGGGTGTTCACTCCACCACTCAGCGGGCCACCCTTCGTGATAAACTTACTGATTATGTTGATACTGCGTCTTGGGAGGTGAAGTTTCGAGGTAAATACTTTACCGCCTGTAGATATGGGGAGGGTGAGAGGCCTGGGCGGGCTTTGGCGAATACCATTAAACAGCCTCGGTTCTCTAATTATGTGTTGGATGTGGTGGACGGCGACGGAAATAGACATAGAGACAGCCTCAGCATACTCCACGTCTTTGTTAAATATTACAAAGACTTGTACTGCTCGCAACGCTCTTCACCTCCAGATTTTGCTCCCTTCTTGCAAGATATAGCTCTCAGCTGGCTGGGGGACTTTCAGGGTGCATTCCTAGCGGCACCCTTTGAGGATGATGAAATATGCGAGGCCGTAATGCAAATGCCGTCAGGAAAGGCTCCAGGCTCAGACGGACTGCCCATTGATTTTTACAAAGCCTATATAGATCATTTACTCCCCGTTCTGAAGGAGCTTTTTCTTGAGGCCCAGAAGGCGCTGGCCCTGCCTGCCACGATGAGGAAAGCATTGATCACGTCGTTATTAAAACCTGGTAAGCCGGCAGATCAATGCGAATCTTACAGGCCGCTCTCTCTTATCAATACGGACACCAAAATTCTGGCCAAGTTACTAGCCAATCGCCTGCGTCTTCTTATGGATAAGCTGGTGCTCCCAGACCAGTCTGGGTTTATCCCAGGAATAGCCACGTCCCATAATCTCAGAACGCTGTTTTCTATTTTACAGGAGGTTGACCCGAGACTGCATTTGGCAGCAGTGTTCCTAGACTCCTCCAAGGCCTTTGATTCTGTGGAATAGGACTACCTCTTCACCATCCTGCAGAATATGGGCCTACCAGTAGGTTTCATTTCGTGAATCCGCTTACTGTACACTGCCCCCACTGCTAGGGTCTTAGTTAACGGTCATACCTCCTCCTTCTTTTCTTTATCCCGCGGTACACGACAGGGGTGTCCGCTGTCTCCCTCCTGTTTGCCTTAATCATGGAACCCCTAGCAGCGAAAATTCGACAACATTACAGTCATCTGGGCCTTCAGTGCTTGTTACGACCTATTCTCATTTCGCTATATGCGGATGATGTCACTTTGTATGTTAAGGACCCGCACCACAATCTTGACTCCCTACTGCGGGAATTTATCAAATTCAGAGGTTATTCTGGTATTCGTATAAACTCCAAGTCCAAGTCACTGATATTTCCTTTGACTAGCGCTGTTTCCCCCTTTGATACAGACTATCCACTCAAATGGTGTGATACCGGTGTTAAATATTTAGGTATCTTTATATTAGCAGATCGTGTGGAGTTAATGAGAACAAACTATGGATGTGCACTGGAACACATCACGAATTGCATTACTCAGTGGATCGCCCTTCCACTGTCCATGGCCGTACGGGTGTCCCTTATAAAAATGGTGATCCTCCCTAAATTTTTATACCTTTTTATTAGGTCTCGGGACCATCCGGTCGGCAGACCGGAAGTCCGGAGATTTAATGACTTGGGAGAAGAGGGGCTTGAACCCGCCCCTCTTCTGCCCTGTTCTCCATTGGCTGGCCTCGTAAATGCTGGCCAGCCATTGGAGAAGAGGTCCCGTCACTCCAATCAGGCCCCGTCCTTTTCGGATCGGGGGGCGTGTTTTTTGCGAAAAGTCTCAGGGAGGAGACAACAGCAAAACACGCCCCCGAATCCGAAAATGGCGCTGCCTTTCTCCGAGGCAGTGGTGTGCCTTTTGCTCTGCCTTGTTTTTTTTTTAAGATCGACAAGAAACTGGATCGGATTCGAAACTGGTTTTGTATTTGGAGGGGGGGGGGTGATTATCCACAATCGCAGTATTTTGAGAAGATAGCGAAACTTGTACCTGGGTTCCCCAGATCCAAAGGTACAGCTCGGGCCCGAACACCACATTCTCTACCCCTCCTCCGGCCCAATATCTCGTTGAAACCATCCTCTCTCGCCTCTCGTCGCTTTTTCTCTATCTTTGCCCCCACTCCTTCTGTTTATCCAGGCCTTTCCAAACCGGCCTCCATCCCACCAGCGAAATGCCAGTGGGAAAACAGTGGGAAAAAAAACCTGTCTGGTAAAGTCCCTTAATGTATGCATCTGTGGCATTTTGGTGAAACTGCGTCCATGAGAGTGACGTGGCTTCTTTGGCTGTACGTCAGACTATCACATATAGGAGAAATATCCTCTGACAAACATTATCTCGTTGGGTGTAGATTTTTTTTATTATTATCCACATGGGGCCATATTTTTTTGAAGGATATTCGGCCGCTATATTTTGCCAGCGTTTGTGTGGTGCGCTATACAAATTACTCTGCAGCTGAAACTGTTTGCAGCTGTACTGCAGTCGGACAGCCCCAGAGACCAGCCTCTTCGCACGTTCACCCCAGTGAACGTGTGGACGAGCCTTCCAAACATGTCTGTCCGGCTGATGACCTGACAGAGGAGCTCCCAGAGGTGTCTGCGCCTGGAAGCGGTTCGGTCAGCCGTGAAAACCGCCCGTGGCTAGGAAGATATCAGCGCAGACAAGGCAGGAAGGCGCCTTCTTCCTCAGCTGTAAGAAGTGAGATGTACGTGAACGCCACTTCCAAATAACATGCGTCATAAGGAGAGAAACTGCCCACTGCCGGTTCTGAATCTAGCGCCTCGAGTATGGAGACGGCTCAAAGCTTGACATGGCTGGATCACCGATGGGTGAGTGCAGGGCGGAGAAATGTTACGTGATTCATGCCAGGGTCCGAGTTAAAATGTGTAGAAAGTAGCTCTCTGTTGGGCATTTGTAGCGTGCTCCTTCAGTTACAAACGGCAGCTTCTAAGCACGTGATCGGAGATTGTACTGCTGAATATGGACACTAACACTATGGTGGCATTCTAATGTCGAGGGGCACAAAATCGGAAGAAAGTGCATATGGGGGAAGTACAAATTTACTATCCCTTACTCCATATCTGCGTACCTTGAAGATATACATACTGCATTCGTGCATATGTTGCGATAGGTATAAAAAAATCTAGATTATCTGTCGATATTCTTTTTCGATATTCTGTCCTCTATATTTCATGCGTGCCAACTCACACTGTGCCGCATGATATCGGCTCCCATGACACGGCCACCTAGTGAGGACCCGATGCCACACGCTGGCCAGGAAAAGCTGTCTGTAAATTGTGGTTTTCCAGCTCGTTTTCTGAGGCTTAGAACAGTTGACATTCATTGAGGGGTGTGTAAACCCCTCAGGATATCCACACAATTTTTCTTTATTAAAGGAAGGGGTTTGGGGGCAGGGTGGGGTTCAAAAGTGCCTCTTAGGTACTTTTTGCCAGGATGCCCCTCCCCTCCTCACATGGTAAGATTTTTGTTGGCAGGTATGATATTTTGTTATACTGTTGATTTGATATTCAGGGGGCATGGATGATTAAATGGGCGGTGCAACCTGTAAGACATAGGGATTTTTTTTGGTGCATATTCATATAGCGCGAACTCGACCCGAAGGTATTGGAGCGCTTTACATAGCACCGTATTTACATTACACATTCAGGCACTGGGAGACTTGAGTGATTTGCCCAGAAACACAGAATGTGCACGCGACCTCGAGGCTCGAACTCTGGTTTCCTCCACCAGAGGCGGCAGCGCAGCCGACGGACCACATCCCCTCCCTTTTGTGAAGGTGGAAGGATGGGCAGCACACTGAAATGAAGGGAGCTTGAGGTTCAATTATAAATGTAAGCAGGGCGAGCTCACCTCGAAGGGCTGCTGGTAAGGAGTTCCATAATCCTGGAAGAGATTTGACCAGGCCATCTCTTTTGGCAGAATTTTTTGGACTTCTTTGAAAGGGGGTGTTTGAAGACCTGAATTGTTTGATCCTGGTCTAGAAGCATGGTCATTGAAAAATATACATTTTACATGCTATGTATAGCCCTCCATACCACAGTTCCACTGCTTCTCAGCACTGTAAAAGGCAGGTGTTGCTATTACCCAATTTTTTGGGCACTCCTATTACTGGCCTCAAAAGAGCGGCAGGCAGAGCAGCCTGCAGAAATTTGAACCTTTGCCTTGCACTTTATAGCAGATGTCAACTGCGCTCCCTGAGCCATCTTACCTTGGGCTCATTCTTGGCCCATATACGCTGTCAGTTCTGAACCTCCGATCCCAACCTGCCCCCACCCAGCGCCCCACGCAGCAGTTATCACCCTCTCCGCGCCACAGCAACCAAATCTTCTCTATACAATCCACAAGCCCTGAATCTGTACACTTCAGCAGGTGCCCGGAGGAATCCTGGGAAGCAACACCATAGAGAGGCTGCATCCTTTCTTCTCCAGGTGCGCCATTGTTGAGAAATAATTAGAATGAAGGGCAGGCCGGTATGTCTTTAGAAATGCGGAAAACCACATAATGTAAATAGGTCAGTGGGTGACTGCGTGTGTGTGTGTGGGTTGCTCTGTGAGTGGCTCTGTGTGTGTGGGTGGCTTTGTGTGTGGCTCTGTGTGTGGGTGGCTTGGTGTGTGGCTCTGTGTGTGTGTGTGGGTGGCTTTGTGTGTGGCTCTCTGTGGGTGCAAATGCAATAGGTCTCGCATTTGAGACTGATTAAGCTATTGACATTGTAAATAACAATGCCGTTTCTTTAAATGTTTTAAAAAAAACATAAACAAAAATAATGACATGAGCAATGCCAATAGCTCTAACTTTAACAATGCCGAGACCATTGCATTGTAAATGCTTGTTATTATTCCTTATGATCCTGGATGCCATTTTTTCGCCTCGTTGCGCTCAGAATTGATACGCCTGGTCTGAGGGGGCAAGCAGCCACGTATACAATGGGATACCCTCATGAGGCCCTATTCCCAAGGAGGTTTCGATATACCCAACTTCGAACTATACTACCTCTGCGCTCAGGCCCACTTTGCTCATTATTGGTTCCACCAGCCTCGAAATACCCCCCATGTCGCGACAGAGCATTGGCTAGCTGACCCCGTCCCGCTGAGTGGCGCTATCCTGGCTGGCGTTTCCCCTCTGGTGCGCTGTCCCTCCTCAGTGGATTGTACGATCATGGCCTGGTCCCGCATCCGTGACCATATACAAGCCCCTTGCTTATACTCCCCCCTCCTTCCGCTCACGTATCATCCAGATATCTCCCTGCTACAGGAGGGCATCTTTAGGAAGTTAGCACGCACACGGAAGCTACATTGCTGGGGAGACTTGTATATGCATGGTACATTCCGCACACTCCCACAACTGTGCTCTGATCCACCGCTGTCCTCCATAGAAACATTCTTGTACACTCGACTCCGGCACGGCATACAGGCCTGCACCCCATCTTACCCTTCTGAACCTTCGACGCTGGCCCCTCTACATCATGTTTCACGGGCATCCTCTGTGTCACACCTGGTGTCCACTCTCTACCATGCGCTCTATAGGGATGTAGAGTGTCCTCCGAGTGCAGCGCGAACTAAATGGGCGCTGGAATTGGAACAAGATATTACTGACGAACAATGGCTGTTCTGTTGCAAGCAGACAGAGCATATCTCCTCTAACAGCCGGCTTCGGCTGATTCATTACAGATTTTTGCATCGCAGCTACCACACCCCTGTTAAGCCTAATAAATTTGGATTGCGGGACACAAACGGGTGCGAAAGGTGTGGGATGGAAAATGCGGACTTCCTGCATCTGGCTTGGGATTGTTCGGACATCTACACTTATTGGAGTCATGTCCTTGAGGCTTTGGATGCTATGGTCCCAATACCCGTACCCAGGTCCTCTCTGATGGCCCTGCTGGGGTATGCTTCATGTCGTAAATTTGTTTCCTTTAGCCTAGCTATCGCTAAGCGGAGAATAGCCTGTAGGGGGGGAAGAGGCAGGGCTCCCAAGTTTAAGGACTGGCTTTCTGATATGATCTTTTGGCAAGATCAACTTTACACATATGCTGAACTGCTTCCTTGCTCTTCCCGCCCGCGCAACATCTGGGGCCCACTCCAGGCATACTTACTGCAACATCCCGTTAGTGACCCACACGCACTGTAGGTTACTTGCTGGCTCCTAATTTACGGTACCCCTCTGGACACTCTGTTGCTCCCGAGGGGAGAACGCTCAGGGCCAAGGCTACTTCCCGCACCTCTAGGTCCCGCGTTTGTCAATCCTCCCCTCTCATCTCCCTTCACACCAAGATGCGCTGCTGCCTATTGCGCGCATATACTGGGTGTGTGCCGTTGGACCACTTTCTCCTGATGTACACAGGCTCATGGCTGCTCTCTCCTCATTGGTTACTTGTCCATGTAATTGTGCTAGATTCCTGTTTGATGGCCGTACGGCACCGTGTCACGCTGTATAGTATGATGTATTTTTCATGTGTCCCCGCTAATTGTAATTTCCTGACTTTGATATGTTTATATGCATGGTATACTTCTAAACCATGGTGAGCATATCTGCTGTGGTCGGCCTTGTGGTGGATGGGGGTCCTCGGGCGTTTACAGCGGCTGCTGCATGCTGCGAATACCCACTGTGAAGGAGCTGCGGCACTAGAGGTCCTGTTTTACGCTGCCTCCCTAATGACGTTCCGCAAATGAGGACATGTTCATGTAAATGTCAGTATGTTCTGTTTAAAGGCCTCCAAACTCCGAGCCCTGATGCGGGTATATGTAATTCTTCTGTGTTTATGCTGTGCGATCCCTGTCATTGCTGTAATGTTGTGTCTGCCATCATATAATCAATAAATAAAGTTTTTTTTTTTTAAACAATGGATTTCTAGCTGTGAAGTTGGGGATCTGTGCAGACCTTTGCAGCTCCGCTCTTTAGCTGGTGAGCCGCCTTAATGACTGGTGGTGGTGGGTGGATCCTGGTAATGTCAGCCTCGGCCTGCTCTCCATCAGAAGATTGTTAGGATTTACCCACTCTGCCCTGCCCCAGTTTGGAGCCTCAGCTGGAATGGCCCCCTCTGAATCTCGCGCCTCTGCTCTTCTCTCAGTCCACATTTCATTTTCCCTCCGTGGATTCTGCCCTTGTTTGGAGAGAGAGAGGGGGAACAGAAGGCTCCCTGTCTCCTTGCCTGATGTAAATGCTGATAACTCATTTCACAGGCAGAGCTTGCAGTCTGGAAAGAATATTTCTGTTGGCTGCCTCTCGGCAGCTCTGCCCACTTTGCTGCACTTGCACTTCTTCTCAGCCACTTAGGCACCATGCCTTGTAGGAGAACCGGGTCCCAGTCGAGCATTTGGGCTAAAATGCAGGCTAGGAAGTTACCTTCCCATCCCATCAGCTTTTTCCCAACATCAGCAGCAAGTTAATCAAAAGGAAGTGTTTTCTAGTTTATTCAGCTATATGGTTGAGCTGATACTGCTGAGCATAGAGCGCGATTTGTGCGTTGTCCTTCAAAAAACGTTTATTTTATCTAGAACGGCTTTGTCGTGGTTCTGCATTTTGGGAAATGCAACCTTTTGATACATCCTGGTATTCTGTCCTGCCTAAAACCGGCCGATTGCCTTTTTGTTCAGGAGGCAACAAAACTAAACTTCTGTGTTTCTCAGCTGTGTGTCTTCTTCTTTCTATTCTTCTTTTCAGTCAATTTGCCATTTCAGTGAAAGCGACCAGCTAGAGCCCTGAATACAGGAATATTTGTATCTCACTAATTATCAAGTCATAAAGAATTTAGCCTGTTGTCACCTTTAGGGTATTTGGGGACGGCTGGGGTGAGAGGAGAGACATACAGCTGCTCTGTTTCTTCATCATTTTCTGATACCATACCCCCCTCTCCGCCCCCCCCCCCACTCCCTACACCGCCTGTGGGTTGGCAAGTGTAGAATGAACGCATTGACTTGGAATTTTCTTTAACACTTATTTGTATTATATTTCAGGGTTTTATTACCAGAGTGTTAAAAACAGTGTTGTTATTCATAGGTAGTACCTTATTTTAAACAAGCATTGAAAATGTAATCGGTCTCGACATTTATTAAATTAAAGCCATTTGCTTTGCTATACAATTCCATTAGCAAAGCAAATGCCTTTAATTTAATCAAAGGCGAGACCTATTGCATTTTCAATGCTTGTTTCCTTCTTGTTACCCCTGTGATTCTCTGGCCGTTTTTCCTTGTGTTCCCATCGTTACCCCTCTGACTCTGTGCCCTTCTCCTTCGGTTCCCATCGTTGCCCCCGTTATTCTGTACCCTTTTTTCCTTCGGTTCCCATTGTTACCCCCGTGATTCTGTGCCAGTTTTTCCTTCTGTTCCCATCGTTGCCCTGTGACACTGTGCCCTTGCCTTCTGTTCCTTTCGCCGCTCCCGTTCCCGCCGCTGCGTCCCCTGTGGCCCCGCCCCCCTGGACTGCCCAGTCGCTGCCCCTGCCTCCCGCCTCCCAGCCGCTCCTCCCTCCCACCTCCCCATATATGGCCGCCGCTGGCGTGCCAAAGGCGCACCTAAGGCAAGCCCGTCTGAGCCCGTGCGCAACTGGACCGCACCCAACGCCAGAACCCCTGGTCCCCGCGCCCGCCACGACGACCGCCGCCGTCGCAAGCCCTGTGCGCGTCCCTCGCCACTTTTTTCCACCGCAGGATAGCAGACATCCATGACAGCTTCAACACCCAGACAGCCCCAACAGACAGCAACACAACAGACTCTCCGCACACCATCGACCACGACCCCCTGCTAGCCTGGGCCAGCGTGATCATCTATGACACCATCAAGACAGCTCCATCGCACCCCACCTGCGCAACGTCATCAATCTCTCCCTCGAGACTGCGACCTTCCCAGAGAGATGGAAACACGCCAAGATCAACGCCCTACTCAAAAACACAAGGCAGACCCTAGAGACCTCAAGAACTTCCGGCCCAGCTCTCTGCTCCCGTTCTCGGCCAAGGTAATCGAGAAGATTGTCAACAGACAGCTAACCCGATACCTCAAAGAAAACACAATGCTGGACCCTTCCCAGTCAGGGTTCCGCAGCAGCCACAGCACCGAGACCGCCCTCATCGCCGCCACCGACGACATCAGGACCCTTCTAGACAACGGTGAGACCGCAGCCCTCATCCTCCTGGACCCCTCTGCTGCCTTCGACACCGTGTGCCACTGCACACTACGCGCACGCCTCCACGCCGTAGGGATCCGAGACAAGGCTCTGGAATGGACCACCTCCTTCCTCTCCGGCAGAACCCAGAGCGTTCCCCCCCTGATCCCTCCCCCCCCCACCATTCCGATCCGAAGCCTCCGAGATTATCTGTGGCGTACCCCAGGGATCTTCCCTCAGCCCGTCACTGTTCAACAACATTTACATGGCCCCGCTCGCACACGTCGCCCGACAGCACGACCTCAACATAATCTCCTACGCCAACGACACTCAACTGATCCTCTCCCTCACCAAGGACCCCATCACCGCCAAAGCCAACCTCCACGAAGGAAAGAAGGCCATCGCCGACTGGATGAGGATCAGCCGACTGTAGCTGAACATGGACAAAACGGAGGTCCTTATCCTCGGCTCCAACCCTTCAGCCTGTGACGACTCCTGGTGGCCGACGGCACTGGGGGCAGCCCCGACACCCACCGACCACGCATGCAACCTGGGAATTATCCTCGACTTCACGCTCTCCATGACCAAGCAAGTCAACGTCGTCTCCTCCTCCTGCTTTAACACCCTCCGCATGCTCCGCAAGATCTACAGCTGTATCCCGACATATACAAGAAGAACAGTCACCCGGGCACTCGTCAGCAGCAGACTCGACTACGGAAACGCCCTCTACGCGGGATCCCCGACCAAGCTCATCAAACGACTGCAATGCATCCAAAACGCCTCGGCACGACTGATCCTCAACGTACCACGCCACGGCCATATCATCCCCACCTGAGAAACCTGCACTTGCTCCCCGTCAACAAGAGGATATCCTTCAAGCTCCTCATCCACGCACACAAGGCACTCCACAAGACCGGCCCAGCCTACCTCAACAGACGACTTTCCTTCTACATCTCCAACCGCCAGCTCCGCTCCGCCGACCTCGCACTCTCCACCATCCCGCGCATCTGAAGAACAACCACCGGCGGGAGAGCCTTCTCCCACCTCGCCGCCAAGACCTGGAACACCCTCCCACTGAGCCTACGACAGACCCAAGACCTGCTGACCTTCAGGAGGCTACTCAAGACCTGGCTGTTCAATCAGTAGCCCCCCCCAGCGCCTTGACACCCTCACGGGTATGTAGTGCGCTCTACAAATGTTTGATTGATTGATAGCTAGACTTACTAGAAGAGGATAAACTAAAAGTATCTTACGTAGAGCTGAGATCAGATCAGATCAGCTGGTAAGATCCAATCTTCTAGCTGCTAAAATGGAGGCAGACCGTACAGCTAATATAGATGAAGCTCCAACTAGAATGAACACCAGCTTCAACTCTTAGACCTATAATATTGTACAGATTTTCAAGAAAGATTGGAAAATTCTAATGACTGATGACACCCTAAAAGATGTCGTCACACAGGCTCCCCAAATTACATGGAGACAGAGCACTTCCCTGAAGGATCAACTGGTGAACAGTCATTACAAGGCCCACCCAAGAAGGAAGGATCCTGTTACAGGGTTCTTTCCATGTCTCAGGTGCAAGGCGTGTAAAAATAGCAATACAATTCTGGAGTTTAAGACAGAAGGAGGTGGTAGAGAGAAAATTCTGAAGATAAATAAATTATTAAATTGCAACTCAGAATATACAGTCTACTGTCTTGATTGTCCCTGTCCTAAAAGGTACATTTGCAGTACGATACATCCTGCGAAGAAAAGAATACTTGAACATATGCGGGCGATCACTTATAAGGATCCCAACTACCCAGTTGCCTGACATTTTGAATCAGTAAATCAAAGTAATCGAGATCTACTGAAGTTTTTTTGCCTCGATCACATCCAGAAAGAGGAGGAGACAGAACTAAAAAAGTTGAGAATAGTAGAGTCTAAATACATTATCCAGTTACATACTAAGACCCAGCAGGGACTGAATAACCAAGAAGAGATGTGGGTTCACCTAGGAGATTAAAAGGCGTAGTGATATCTTTCCACTTGAATTAGATCTAGCATATAGGAGAGGAAGCCACTGAGTATAGTGGTAGGAGATAGTTTTGAAACCAGTGACCCATTGGGGTACATATTTGATATGAGGAGGGATAGTTGCCCATTCAGGGTAATCACGCTTGTGTTTTGAGAGAGTCCTATGGAGGAAATGTAAAAAAGGTAAGCATCACGAGTAGATGTAGATAGATTGGTTATCTTGAAATGATTATATTGTGATTCACGTATATTATCCATTAGCAAGGATAGACTATGACATATTTGTTCGGTTAACTGATAATTTTATCTTTCCTATTATTTTCTCCCACCAATGTTGGTATGGTATGATTTTCTATAACCCCCCTGATTTCCTAGTCGCCGATACATTAGTAATCATGTAGCAGAGGGAGATTTATATTGCAATGCACTGCCATGTAATCGCTTCAAAATGGCTGCCATGATTTGTAATCATTTGGTGAGACTTGCATTGCCGTCTTTTATGTTAATGAATGTGTTATAACGCTGTCTGAAGAATTTAAATTAAATCAATGTGAATGATGAAAACTGACATTGAAGCAGGCGACGTGCCGAAACGCGTCTGTCAGTGCCGGCTGCCTACCAATAAAATGAATATTTGAAATAAAAGACCCGGGAGTGCACTCACATTTTGCCACACAACAGTCAGACGGCGTTTGTGAATTTATAGAGGCTCACCATCACTCGAGTGGCACCAGAGACGTGAGGTGCGCGGAGGTGGGAATTTGGTGGAAGAGTACGTTTGCCCAGTTGCTGGATTGAAGCCGCAAGAAGGAGATGCGGCTGTGGAAGTATCTAATCCAACTACAAGAGGAACGGGCAGTGCAGTGCCGCAGGTTGGACAGGGACTACACGGGTTGGAGGACCCGAGCGGACTTGTTCTCGCCTCGGTTAGTAACTTCTGTTCTAACCGTGGGGATAAGTGATTGATGGAAGCAACAGTTTTGAGGGTCTAATTGACCTTCACGTTGAGACGGGTAGCCGGCTGGTTGCTACGATGTTTAGCGACAGTGAACGTGCTAAAGCTGCAGCAAATATCTTTTTTTAAAAGAGGCACGAGTGGAACAGTAGACCCACTGGGTCCTAGCGGAAGCAAAACACCACCTAGCAATTTGAAAGTTCTGTACCTATCACTGGAGAAAGGGTACAAAAAAAAATAGAAAATGGTGGGAGGCCACTTCACTCCAAAATTACCTAAAAGTGGACCGTATTCCAAAAGGTTTATGAATTTACACAGCACCGTCTTACGAGAACCCTCATCCGGAACTCCTAAAAGAATGGGCTGAATACATGACTGATTTCGCTAAAGGAATGGTCAAAATCCTTATAAAGTATGCTTGGACTGACAGAGCCAAACTACAAGATAAAATTAAAAAATTGAAAGAAATTATATCTAAAGAAAAAGATGTGAAACGGAGTGAAGAATTAAAAGCAGCAATGAAAAAATGCCTAGGGGATTATGAAAACTCCATTCGACCCCGGAAACAAACCAAGTTTGCCAGAGATGAGAGAGACTACAGCACAGGACGTGTGTTAACGTTTGCAAAGAGATATGATGCACCGCAGAGTAAATTAAGCAAACCAAAAAAAAGCAGACATCCCCAACGAGACCCCTTCGAATCTGAGATTGAAACCTCAGAAGGTGAACAATCGACAACCTCAACAGGCGATGGCCAGGAGAAAACTAAAGAACTAACTTATTTTCAGGAATACCAGCTGATAAGAGAAAACCGACAGCAACCCATCCCCCAGATCGAAACGAAAAACAAGAAAGGGCAAAAAAGATGGGGGCAAATCTTTTACTCCTCGAGTGACAAGGAGCAAGGGGAGACGAGGGAAATGGCAACAAAAAGAGAAGAGAAAACCATCATCAGTATTGTCGGACAGGATCTTGAACAATAATGAGATACATGTGCTGAAGCTTGGCCTGACCTTTTGTCCTACAGCTGAATTTAACTACACTCAACCTTGAATAGACCTGTTCAAATTCATAAGGATATTAAAGCTAAAAAAGTACATCTTCTACATCCAAGGAATATGCCACCTCGTCGTCCAATAACCGAAGCACAGACAGACATTCTGACCGCAATGATTTCGAAGCACTGCTTACTTTACAAGCATTGGGTGAATCCCAATCTGCTGACACTGATGACAACATTGCAGACTGCTTACTAGAGTAGGAGTTGTACAGCAGAGTGCCATGAGCAGTATGCGAGCTAAATCGCGTTTCATGCCACAAATGCCACATGATGCCATAGATGTGTTCCATGAGGCAACTATTCAAGATCTTAAAGCTCTAGATACGAAGACACATCAAAGGAACTATAACATCCCGTCAAATCAATGGAAGGCAGTACAAGACCTAAAAACGATGAGACTCTCGTCATAAAACCCTCCGACAAGGGTGGGAATATTGTCCTACTGAATAAAGATCAATACTATGCGGAAGCACTGAGACAATTGCAGAACACTAATTGTTATTCTCCCATAAAGAGAGTGGATTACAAGAAATGTATTGAGTTTCCACAAACATTTAAGAACTTGGAGGGATAGTGGCATGCTAGACCAAGATGAATACCTATTCTTATATTGTGAATATTCTGTACTTGCCATTTGTTATCACCTTCCAAAAATCTATAAAGAAATGATGAATCCCCCTGGAAGAGCTATAGTGGCCTCACAAAGTAGTCTATTAGAAAATACATCCGGTTACATTTATTCCTTCTTATCTCCATTTGTAAAAAAGCTTAGCTCTTATGTAAAGAATACTCAGGATTTCCTTGGACTAATAGATCGGATTGAGTGGGAAAAAGAGATACTACTTATCACCCTTGACATTACAAGCTTGTATACATGTGTTAATCATGAAAAGGGATTGGAAGCAGTAAAATGTTTTTGGGATAAAAGACAGCTTACATTTAGAGACCATAATCTCATGCTTTTAGAAATGACAAAATTCTGTTAGATCTGTAATATTTTCACCTTTGCTGAGCAATTATACCAACAGAAACGTGGGACGGCCATGGGCACGTGCTTCGCCCCCAGCTACACAAATCTTTTCGTTGGCTGGTGGAAGAAGAGCGTGGCCTGGGCGGACCACCATGAGGAATGGATGACAAAGGTTGCCCTTTGGGCCAGATACATAGATGATTTATTCATCATTTGGAAAGGGACCAGGGCAGAGGCTGAAGCCTATATTGAAATTTTTAATATGCTTGATTTGAATTTAATGTTTACAGGTGAAATAAGTGACCTGAGTAGTATACTTAGATTTGGAAGTCTATGTGGAGGAGAATAAACTTTTGACTAAACTATACAGAAGGCCCACCGCAGGCAATACTATACTGCATGCGGGTAGTCGGCATCCACGGAGTCTGATAAGAAACCTCCCCTATGGTGAACTCATTCGCAGCTCGTGCCCCCCGCACCGTGGGATCTGTTAGGGCCTGTGTTACGCCAGTGTCCTAGTCAGGGTAAGTCACCAACACCCCTTAAAAGTAGTCTCTGCTCATCATCTGGTAGCTTAGCAGAGAACAGTCTGGCTTAACCTTAGGGGCAATGTGTAAACCATTTGTGCAACACTTCAAACAGTAACATAGTGTAAACACCACAAAAAGACTCCGCACCAGGATCGCCAAATAGAACTTAATGTTATAAATAAAACGACCAAACGACAAAAATTCAATAAATAGAATGTGAGATATGAATTTTAAAAGAATGAACTGCAAAATATCGCTTAGAAGTAATAAGCGCCTCTTTGGCATATCTGGTTGCACTGGACCAGGACAAAGTCAAAAGTTCAGGCTGACCACGATGAAGCGCAGGGCAGATACAGGAACCCCCTGAGGCCCACTGAACAAAGTACTTTGATCCCAGTTGCGACAACAAAGATGGGGGTGCAGCCGAGCAATGCATCAGTGTCGATCCTGCAGTCAAGGTGATGCGTCAATTTTCTCCACCCAACAGTGGCGATGCATCAGTTATGCAAACAATGCACCAGTTCCAAAGTGTGATGGTTCTAAAGGTGATGTGCTGGGTTTCTCCACGCAGTAGAGGGGATGCTGCGATCTTTCTATGCAGTGGCGGCAAAGCAGTGGATCTGACAGCGATGCGCTGGTTCCGAGTGCAATGCACTGGTCCTGTTCCCGCAACAGTGGTGATAACCTAATTCTGCTCTCTCATCAAATGATGCTTCGGTCCTGCTGGAGCAAATCCATTATGCCCACTTCCAATTGTTCAACTGGAGGAGCAGGGTGGTTGGAATTCTTTTATGTCCCTGAACTTTCAGTTCAGAGGCTAGTCAGCTAGTCTGGGAGTCACTCTGGGTTGAAGTTGTGTTGGTCCAATCATTAGCCCACAGGCAACAGAGAGTAGTAGGGCACACAGCAAGGCAGCAGTTATTTTCAGAGTAGCAGCCCAGAAGATTAGCAGTCCTTCAGCACAGCAGTTCATCTTCCTGACCGTGGTTACAGGTCCAGAAGTGTAATGAGTTGGTGGTGTCAGAGGTCCAGTACTTATACCCAGTTGTGCCTTTGAAGTGGGGTAGACTTCAGAGAAGGGTCTTTGAAGTGCACAGAGGTCCTTCCTTTCTGCCCTGGCTCTAGTCTCAGTACGGGGGTATGCAGCCCTTTTGTGTATGGATAGGGCACAGCCTATTCAGGTGTAAGTGTGAGGCTGTGCCTAGCTCCTCCCTTCCATCCTCCCAGGAAGACCCATTCAGTCATAACTAAGCTCCCTTTGTGTGTGGTTATCTAGAGGGAATACACAAAGCCCAGCAGTCACACAACCCATACACTCATCAGATAGAGGCAGCAGACACCATACGGCTAACCTTCTAAAAGTAGGATTTTCAAAATACTAACAATAAATCATAGCAGTAGGAGGAGGCTTCGGATGAGTAAAAGGGAGGTGGAGGGGTAAGAGTGAGAGGGAAGAGTTTAGAAAGGCTGGTTTTGGGGACCGGAATAGTAAAAGAAGTATGAGATGATGCAAGGAGGGGTAGAGTAGGTAAGGGTCTAGAATGGGTTATTTTGGAGAACATAGTAGTGGTCTGGGGTTTGGGATGAATGAGAGAGTGGAGGTACAGGATATATTAATAAAGGTTTAGGGAGAGAAATAGGGTAGTGCCTTGAAAGAGTAGTACAAAGAGGTTTGAGGTGAGTCAGAGTCGAGGTACAGGATATATTGAGAATGGTATAGGGTGATGAATAGGGTAGTGCATTGGATGTGCTGACTTAGAAGAAAAGTAATGAATATATAGATCTATAAGTACAGGGAAGGTATATAGATGCGTAAAGGAAGGTAGTATATGTAGATTAAAGATACATTAAATAAACTCTGGCTTTCAAGTGTTGTTATACTTTAAAATAATTGTATTTATTTATATATGCGTTGTTGTAAATCAATAGTGAAGCAATTGTAGAAAAATAGTTATGGTAAAAGATCCACTTATTCATGCAGTCACTTAGAAACATGTTAAAAACATTTAATAATATAACTATCGGTAATATGTACATTTGTTAGGCACAACTAATGAATAGCTATATATTTATACATGATGATTCTACATGTTTATACAAAGCAATACACATATATAGGTACATATCTATATTACAAATAAATGCTTATATAAGGAGAGATCTGCTATATATTTCTGTTTGCATGTGGTGGTTATGACGGGAAGAGCAAATTCTTGAGTAGTTTTCTAAAGATAAGGTGGTTATCCGTGGATATTATGTTGGGGGAAAAGAGTTCCATAGTTAGGCTGCTTGAACAGAGAATGATGTGCCACCCGTGTTTTTTTCCTTGTATCTTGGGATTTTGAGACGAGGTGCCTCAAAGGAAAAATCACTTTTTGAATTCAGGAAAGAGACCGAAACTAGTCTGCCTTCTTACCACCTCCTGGTCTTTGGTTCACTGCAATCTGGAGCACAAGGAAACTGCCGCTCACAAAATGGAGGTGAATGTTTTGGGGTTCACCTAACAAACCCTTAAGGAGCCTGGGCAGGTATTTAACTTTGTTGGCAGGGGAGAAGTCCTTTCTCCATATTCTCTCCAGTTTTTTGCAGGTTTGCTTAAGCTCATGGAGTTTAGGGGAGTACCAATCAGGTCGGTTAGCCCAAACCTTATTACTAATCCTTTTTTTTTAGGGAGGACAAGGTCTAACGATGATTCAAACCATTCATTAAGCTTGTCATTGGCACTAATAGGATTAGGGTCATGTTTGGTCTGGTGTTTTTAAGGGTTGACGCCCAAAGTTCTACTGGAAGTTTGGACCATAGACATATCTGTCTTTTGGCCGTCGAAGACTGCATAATGGAGGCCTGATGGGCTCAAGTGAAGGGAATCAAGAAATGGTCAAACCAGGGCACCGGTATAGGGGCCTTAACCAGTAGATCTTCGATATTCAAAAAAATGGGGTCAAGTAAATGGCCTTTCAAATGAGTGAGACCAATAACTTTTTGTTTAAATTGGAATACCCCCAGGCCATCAACTAGCTCGCAAATGGCTAGGAGCGAGAGGTCATCGAAATGAAAGTTAAAATCACCTAATAAAGCAAAGTTGGGGAGTGAGCTAGCTAGATTGGCTGCTACATCAGGGAGGGCCTTACGGAATTGTCCGTAGGCACCTGGGGGTCAATAAATTAGAATCCCTGAAAGAGTGCAAAGATGGGAGAGACCAATTACAAATGGAAGGCTCTCACAATCGGGTAAAGGGCCTGCAGATATGCGGCAATTTCATTTGGTTTTAAATATGTATGAATGAATGAATATAAGTTTTGTAGAGCGCAAACTTAGTCCAGGGGCATCAAGGCGCTGCGGAAAGATATCAGAGTAAGAGATGTCTATAGAGTTCAGATCTTAAAAGTTAGAACGGGTGAAAGATTAGGACAGGTGAAAAGCCAGGTCTTCAAGGACTTACGAAATGAGGAATGGGTTTCCAGTGTGGAAATTGGGGAAGGAAGGGAATTCCACAGATTAGCCCCTATCAACGAGAAAGCCCTCCACCCCCCACCCCCCACACCCCCACCTGGCTTTCCTAACACTGGGAACTGTTACCTGGTTCTTGCTTGCAGATCTCAAGTCCTTGCCGGGAAGATATCTTTGAAACATTTTATTGATGCCTTCTGACCTCCTATTGTGGACAGCCTTGGGGACCAGGCATAAGGCTTTGAACACAATTCTCCTCCGCAACGGGAGCCAGTGCAGGCTTCTGATGACAGCTGAAACTGAGTGACATTTAGGGAGACCCATCACCAGCCTAGCGGCGGCATTCTGCACCAATTGAATTCGATGAAGAAGTCCCTTGTTTATCCCTAAATAAAGGGCATTGCAGTAGTCTAACCTAGACACCACAAGGGCCACCACTGTCTGTTTCCGTGATGGAAGGGAGAGAAAACGGAAGATCTTCCTGAGAGTCCATATCATCCCAAAACAGGTAGAAACAGTTCTATATATTTGTGAGCCCAGGGAAAGAGAGGAGTCCATAATGATGCCTAAATTCTTGGCACTAAGACAGGGGCAGGGGCAAGATCCAAGAGAGTCAGGCCACCAAGCCTCCGACCAAATATCCATCTTGTCTCCAAAGATTAGGACCTCCGTTTTATCCCCATTGAGTCTTAAGTAGTTCTCAACCATCCATGCAGCCACCGCCCGCATGCAGTTTTAAAAACTTACTGCTGAGGCTGAGATACTCTCAGTGATCGAAATCAGAATCTGAGTGTCATCAGCGTAGGAAAGCACTTCTAGGCAAAAATACCTTCCCACAGTGGCGAGCGGGGCTACATGGAATATTAAAGAGGGTAGGACTCGATGAGGATCCCTGGGGGACTCCACAAAACAATTGTTTAGGGGCAGAAAGAAATTGGCCCATCTTAATTCTTTGTGAGAGATTCAAGAGGAACGATGAAAGCAGATTGAGTGCGGAATCCTCTATCCCAATTTCCCGGAGCCTGACAACCAGCCTACAAGGAGAAATCGTATTGAAGGCTGCAGTCAGGTCCAGGAGGATCAGTAGGGTGGTATGACCAGCATCAACCTGTTGTCGGATGTTGTTAAAGACAAAGGTTAATGCCATCTCCGTACTGTGTTCACTCCTGGAACCATACTGCGAGCCATCGAGCAGTTGGTATTCCTCCAAGTAAGAACTGAGATGGCGGTTAAGATGTTTTTCCAGGACCTTAGCCGGAACGGGCAGCAGGGAAATAGGCCGATAGTTTTTTAATTCTGTCGGGTCAAGAGAGGCCTTCTTTAACAGAGGTTTTACCACCGCCGTTTCCCATGCGGTGGGAAATTGGCCAGAGGAGATGACTGTATTGAGGATAGCGGTCAGAGGAGGTGCAATGGCCTTGCTTTCTAATTTCAAAATCTTAAGAGGACAGGGTTCGAGGGGAGAGCCAGATCTAATCCCACTTAACACCAACTCAGTATCCTCTTGAAGAATAGGAGGAAAGGAGTGCCGACGGCATTCCTTCCGGGGTACTACCAGAGGATCAGATGGGATTAGTTTTAGCTCCCGCAGACTTTGATTTCTCCAAAGAGGAGTAAATGTCCTTAATTTTGGCATAGAAGAAGCCTGCCATTTTATCACAAAGGTCCTGGGAGACCTCGGTATTAACACTAGTCGAGGGGGCTAAAAGGGAATTGATCATTGTGAAAAGTTCCCATGGGGATCTAATAGATTCCGTCATCATTGAATAGTAGGAGAGCTTTTCCTCATTAATAGCTTGCTTATATTCCCTTAGCCTGAGCTTATGCAGATCCCTTTCAGCTGTAGTAGGGTCCATGCGCCACTTTCTTTCCTGATGTCGGCAGAGCTTTCGCAACCTCTCTGAAAACCATGGGGCTGAAGGGTGCTTTCTTGCCACATAGTGCTTCTTAAGAGGGGCAAGAGAATCCAAGGCTGCCGTTAACCAGTTGGTGAACTCGTCATAAATGGCTTTGACATCAGCGTGAGGGGGGCAGCAGTAATTGCTGAGTTTGTCAAGAAGATCCTCCTTACTAATCCGTCTGAGGTTTCTCTTCAACTCCACCATGTTCTTAAAGTTAGGGTCATGGTGAGATACTAACATTTCCAGGATGAAGGGGATGTCCAAATGGTCAGACCAAGAGAGTGGAATATGGTCCATTACCTTTATCCTAGGATCATTTGAGAAAATCCCATCCAGGATATGTCCTGCCGTATGCGTAGAGCTCTTCACTAGCTGAGGGAAACCACAGGAGTCCATGACTTCCAAGAAGGCCTGCGTTTCAGGGCACAGAATATGCTAGCAATGCCGCCTCCTCTGCCTAATTCCTAATCTTGCCTCTGAATAGCATTCCGAAGGGGAAGTGCCTGAACAAGGTCAGGGTCTGCCTCACTATTCAGGTCTCTGTTAAAAATAAAACACCTGAACGCTCTTCATCCAGTAATATCCCGATTTCTGCGTGTTTAGAAATTGACCTGCAATTGTGCAGGAGCATTTTAAGTGCATTCTGAGAAGGTCTAGCAGTTATAGATTTCATAGATGGTAAGTAAGTAAGTAAGTAAATTTTATTTGCACAGTTAATAAAAGCCATTGCAATCCCACATTTTAAAAATATAAAGATGATAAAACAGATACATACTATATAGTTTCCAACTCAAACTTAGATTCAATCTAAAATGATAAAATCTTCCAGGTTAAGTTTTTCATTGTCCCATATTCGTCATTTTGGTAAATATTACAATAAAACCTATATATTATATACAGTTCGTACTATCAAGTGACTCCAGGATAAGTTAAAAAACAGCTTCCTGCGTCCTTTTCTCCACCTCCTTCATACATTTCACCAAGTTGCAGTTTAACCGCAAATCGTTGGGGGAGAAGCAGGCAAGCACGGCATTCCTTTGCGTGCGTATTCCTCGTTGGTTAAACAAACATTTAAACAAACGTTTCCTTTCTTCTAGCAATTTATCGCAGGAGCATAAGAGGTGTGGCATGTCCTCAATTGCCTTGCCACACAACCGACATAGGGTGTCCCCTTTATCCCTCTGCCAGCGTGGAAAATGGCGTCTGCAAGGAATCAGGCCCATTCTGAATTTTAAAAACTTCAGCTTTAAGAATCTTGAGTAGCCCAAATTAAGATAACTCTGTTGACCTTGATTTGAATAGGAGTTTAAGACAAACCACCCATGCGACCTCCTGGCAACTGACTCCTTATCTTCTATCCATGATAGGTGTTTTGTTGTATTCTTTACCAGTCTTTTGATAGTGGAATGGTTGGTGGAAGTATTCCACAGCTCCTTTAAGCCTAGATTCACCAGGCTTTTGGCCAGATAGTTGGCAGCTTGCGATGCTTGATTCCGCTGTAATTCTAACCATAAAAGGCTATTAAGGGACCCTTGTTCTGCCTTCCTGATTTTATCCCACATAATTATGTATGCCTCCTGTCTTGCAAGCACCTGTTTCTGACCTCCAAACTCTAACCTCAGTTGAGCCGGGGATGTGTATTTGGGTAGACCAAAAATGATCCTGTATACTGATGCCACAGTTTTGTCCAAAGTTCCTGCGTCTCTTCCTCTTTGAACTTCACTACCATAAGTAATGGTCGGCAAGAGTTTTGAACGAATAACTTGTATTATGAGGAAAAGAGATGGGCTGGTAAGTTTTTCATTTAATTTTTTTAGCGTGACTGCTATGGCAATGCCTTTTCCTCTGATGCTTTCTTTTTGTAAGATAAACTGGCCACCACTATCAATTTTGACCCCTAGATATTTATACATGTTTGTATCCTCTAAGCGATTTTTATTCCAAAACCAACTGTTCGATGTCTTTCTTTTTTTGTTGATTGACATTGTTTTTGTTTTATTCAGATTAATTGTCAATTGGTTTTCATCAGAATATCTTTTTGTCGCATTAATAAGATCTTGCATCCCTATTTTCGTGTGACTGATTAAGATCAAATCATCTGCGTATAGTAACGAGGACAATATTTGGCCTCCTAGTTTTGGTGCATGAGAATTGCAATTATTGAGCAACAGAGTGAGGTCTCCTAGGAACAAGTTAAAGATTGTTGGGGCCAAGACGCATCCTTGTTTTAAACCATTATTTGTTGTGATGCGTCTCGACAGATGAGAACCGTCACCCAACTTAACCTGAACCCATGTGTCACTATGTAAATTAATCAGCAGATCTAATAGAGGCTTTGGTATCCCCCACTTTTGAAGCTTAGCCCATAGAAGATTTCGGTTGATATGATCAAAAGCTGCCTTATAATCTATAAAACACAAATTGATTGGCATTTTAGTTGTTTTTGCCTTATCAATTAATAGACCCAAAGCCAAAATGTTTGTTGATGTCCCGACAGTTTTGGCAAATCCTGTCTGTTTAGCAGGAATTAGAGAATGTTGTAGCCCAGGCCTGCAGTTCCTCCAATAGGATCCCAGCAAATATTTTGCTTCGTTATCCATGAGGGCAACCAGTCTATAATTATTTGGAAGAGTTTTGTCCCCTGCCTTGAATATTGGGGAGATGATTGAACCCTTCCAAGAGGCAGGCAAAACATTTAGATGTTTGAATTCCAAAAACAGGGGTGCAAGGGCTCCAGCCCATTCCTTTTCATTCAGTTTGTACAGAATAGGAGGAATGCCATTCGGGCCTGGTGCCCCGTCCCGCTTCCCTTTTTTAATCTGGCACTCAATTAGTGTTTGAAATTTTCTTGCACCTATACTGATACTTCGCACTGGCTGATTATATCTGATATCGCACAAAGGAAATAGTTTGTTGTCATCCGCAACTATCGTCAAGTTGTTAATATTATGTTGTGAAAAATGACCTTTAAGATAGTTTACCCATGTTTGTTCGCTGATGTTTGAAGAGACTCCTTCGTTCCTAGGATTCATATAGGAGTTAATTGTTTTCGAAAATTTTGCCCTGTCATTCAGCTTAATATCAGAATGTAATTTTGCCCACAGGTTTTCCTCAATTGATCTATTTGCTTCCCTTTTAATTTTTTTTAAAGATGATTTTAATTCTTGCAGATAGGAATGTCTTACCATGTCATTTGGTAGGTGTCTAAGTTGACGTATTGTTCGTGCGATGTCTTTTTTTGTACTTTTTATTTTTGTTCTATGATCTTTTGTGAGAAGGACATCTTGCTAGCTTTCTTTGTGTATTGGGTTTTCAGGGTTGTGGTATAACCTGCCATGTTGGATGTAAAGCTTTCCCATTTCTGAACCTCGCTTACCCCGGTTCTCTCCTCAAAGTGTTGCTTTGCTCTTGCTTCTATGTCTCCATCCATTACTGCCGAATACTTGATCCTTTTGTAATTAATGGTATAAATTAGCTCATTTGGTACCAACGATTGTTCAAGTTTTGGTTTCATGGTATTAAGTGTAATTTCCTGGGGACAATGATCGCTATCAGCCTTCTCCCCTATTTTGAATGAAGCAATGTGACGAAATAGGGATAGTGACATAAAGGTATTATCCAGTATTTTACTTACTCTTGTAGAGTAGAATGTACACGCTGGCGGAGTGTCTCCACTGAATCTCCCATTCAATGCTCTGAGATTATAATGCTCAAGGGTCTCTAAAACCTCCTCTCCAAGCTTGGATTGTGAGGATTTTAATATAGCCTCTTGATGTGGAATATTCCAGGCTATATTTTGATTGTGACTCACATCACTCGTTGAAATTCCCATCAGGTTGAGATTAAAATCCCCGGTAATCATAATGTCAGTTGTTAAAGTGCCAGTTATGATATCGTCAAGGCATTTGTATAGATCTTTTGCGACATTTCCTTTCCTTTTTGGATGAATATAGACATTTATCAATGTTAGATCAAGATCTTTCTTACTTTGGGTGGGGGAAGACAAGTTTATTATGTTTAAATCTGGAGTAAAGAGTCCTAAATCCTTAACAGCAATTGTGCAGGAGCATTTTAAGTGCATTCTGAGAAGGTCTAGCAGTTATAGATTTCATAGATGGACGAAAATAAAAAAGACAATGGGGGCAATAGTTAACATGTCTAACCGGCAAAATAAAGTGAAGACACTTACTGGAGGTTGTCCCTCTAAGATATTTAAGCTGGTCCGAGGTATATGTATACTTTTCCCTGGAAAAACTAGCAGGGGTTATGGCCCCTGGCCCCGGTCGGGCGCAGACGGACGCAGACGAGCTTGACTTTGGTGCGCCTGTGGCACGCCGCCTAGAAAATGCCTTTCTGTGCAAAAACGGAGGTAAAGTTCACCCCCCCAGCTATAACACAGCTCCGACAATGTTAACAGTAAGATAAAGTGCCACAAGTAGTTTTAAAAACACTGGAACAGCAAAGATAAGAAAAACAATCAAATTAGCCCCCGAGCCCAACACAGCTCACGTTCGACCAAATGCGATCAGTACCTCGCAGCCAATTCCACATACATCAGTGGGATCATGACAGTGATCCCGTAAACACGAAGCCCTGCACCAACACACCCCGGCAAAAAATCCTCCTAGCCAACAAAACGCTGCCGGGATGTATGATAGTATGTTCTCTGATTTACGTACTCTATTGAGGGAACTGCTTAATCCCCTAGAAGACCGTCTGGCCAACATTGAAATCTGCTTAATAGATTTGCGTAGGGGATTATTAGGTTTAGTGACAGACCAAAGAGCAGGTATGCACGCAGTAGATGGGCACTCCATAGGGGCTCCTAACTTACCTAATTTACCTTCAAATTCCATCATCTCGTCCCCTGTACCCCCGACAGTCACCTCATTGGAAAATGTGCAGCCAGCTTCTTTGCCAAAATCTGCCCCCGCACTACCCTGCAACCACCAACCTGTCACAGGATTTACCAGTAGACTGAACTCATCCGGTACGGCCTCTGGTCCCAATCAGGTAAAAATATTAAATGACGCAAGGAACCCTACAGACAGGCAAGATAGCCAACAAGATTGGCGCAAAGTGGTAAATTTGCCTCCCGAGGCTGCTGCCTATTCTGTTGTCTTGATGGGAGTACCCCCGTTTGAGGGAACCGTGGTGGAACCCTATGATTCTTTACATAATAAGGTCACTAGCTGGCTTAACACTCACAGGCCACTACCACCTAATACTAAGGGAGAAATTCTCATGGTCAGAAGAGTCCCATGGATCGGCCACACCGATAAGAAATGTGTTGGTGACTGCATAATTGTAAATTTTAGGAACCCCAAAATAGTGTCCTATATTTGCAATTGGACCGGGAACAAAGGGTCTACATTTATTGAAGTGGTCCACCTGTCACATTTTTATCCCAATACCTTTAAGCCAATTTTGAACAATGACAATGGTTGGACCCGGGTTGGACCTGCTGCTGATGGCCGCAGAGTTAGGCCCACCCGTAATGCTCCAAGCACAAACTTTGGTAACCTTTTCCATCCCAATAGATACAGCTGTCTGGAACAGACAGATTGACTTTTTAAGGGTCAGGGGCATGGCGTATGCGAAATAGACATCGCCATTCAAGAATATGGTGCCCCCCGAGGGAAGAACTTGACATCTATTAACCCCCACGGTGAAGACACTGAATCATCTAAAAGCAAAACCATCTTGGGCGGTACTAATAACAAGTTAAAATTGTCAGTCCCAACACACCATAAAGCAGACCCGATGGAACCATCTACTGTGGAAATAGTACTGCTCAGTCTTACGATTGCACCATTGGATGCTGCCCCGCTTAAAAGTGGTGGAAGTGACCCTGACCCGCTTGATGTCTCCCTAAAGGTTCTTTCTTGGAATGTCGCTGGCATTGTCAATAAACTTGACACGAGCGACTGGGACTCCCTGATAGCCAACAGCGACATCTGCCTCTTTCAAGAGACATGGGCAAGGGAACCATTATCTAGAGTGGGGTATGCTGTGTTCGAAATAAACGCGATCTGGTCAGGCAGAGGGAGGCCCTCTGGAGGATTGGCGATCTGGGTAGCTAGCCACATTGGGTGTAATGCGGAGAGTTTACCGACGCATTCGCAGGACATCCAGTGTGTTCTACTCAGGTGGCCTAATGCTTCGAGTTTAGCAATAATCAATGTATACTCCCGTCCCACTAAGCTGGCCATGGAATCTCCCACACTTGATGATCTTACTTGCTTTCTGGCCAGCCTCCCTAATGACTTTAAGATAGTCTTGGGAGGCGACTTGAATTGCCATTTTGAGCCCTTAGAAGGCCTTAAGGAAGGAGCCCTCGTAGTGGAAGATGACCTCTGGGGCGTACCGCGTTGCCAATCCCCATATGTTAAAATCTGGACTCCCTTAGTAGTACAAATTCTGTCCTTAACGCTAAATTTTTCCTTAAGGGCATGCAATGGCCGCAGTACCTCAGATACTCCCTCTGCATGTACTTTTAACAGGGTGAACCAAGAATCTAGGTTAGATTATATTTTTGTAGACATTAGTCTCTGGCCTATGGTTCAGGATTTTAGAGTAATATCAAGAACGGACAGTGATCATAATGCACTTGTAATGTATATGGCGCACCCTAAAGGTGCTGATCGATCACTTGCCGTTGAGCCCAGTAAAGATCCCGGGAACTTGACAATTAGTTCCAATAGACGTAGGATCAAATGGGGGAAACTGGCGAGCTCTGAAGAGTCCCTAAGTAAAATTTTTCGGCTAGCACTCCCGAAGCTAATAGAAACGGACAATCTAATCTCACAGCCAAGAAACTTGGAATTCAATAAGAAACTAGCCCACATACATGAAGAATTGGTGGCCCTTCTAGGTGAGGTCTTTTACCCAGTGTTACCCCCAAGGAAAAATACAACTCGAACTCCAACCTGGTATAATGCATCTTGTAAAAAGGCCAAGTCCGAACTCCTGAAGTGTGTTAAAAAAGGATCGGACAAGAGCAAACTTGTTGAGCTTAGACGAACCTACAAGAAAACCATGGCAGTGGCTCGAGCCGACTGGGATTGGAATAAATGGCAGGATTTCACATCAGCACTGGAAGCGAAAGATCTGAGGAAATTTTGGTCCCTGGTGAATACTGGTATGCCAGACCCCAAAGCTGCAATAGAGCCAAATATTGCAGCATCCGTTTGGGAGGCCCATTTTGGCCAATTATACCAGGAACCACCTCAAATTGATGGTGGGAGGGACATGGTTTCTACTGTTGCTCCTGCCCCAGTACCAGCCCTGGAATTTACTCTTTCCAAGGTGGTCAATGTTATTCTAGCCCTTTCGAGGGGGAAGGCCCCTGGTCTTGACAGGTTGCCTGGCGATCTTTTTCGTTCATACGCAGACATATGGGGTCCTTATCTTCTTACACTCTTTAACGCTATTCTGGGTGGGATGGAGATTCCTTGTACTTGGCTGGGGGCTGAGATAGTGCCCATTTTTAAAAAGGGTTCTCCTCTACTCCCAGCCAACTACAGGCCAATAAGTCTCATAGATGTCCCCCAGAAAATTTACTCGCGCCTACTCCTAAACCACCTTATGGAGTGGATGGAGGAAAATAAAACTCTCAGCCCCTTACAAGCTGGCTTCCGGAAAAACACGTCCACCATGGACCAGATCTTCCGCCTCGTACTCCTATATTGGAAAACTGTGATCATTGAGAGGGGAAGGCTGTAAATGGTGTTCGTGGACCTGAGGTCAGCTTTCGACCTGGTCCCCAGGAAGAAACTATGGGAGACACTAACGGGGCTGGGAGTTCCACCCCATCTATTAAATGCCATTATTAGGCTCCATGAAAACAATTTTGCACAGGTCAGGTATGGAAGGACGGGTGCGCTGACATCTAAATTCCCAGTTCATAGAGGGGTCAGACAGGGTTGTGTCCTTGCCCCGACCCTGTTCTGCCTCTATGTTAACAATGTAATTGCATATCTTGACAATGTTCATGATAATGACGCCCCGTCTCTGGCCGGCAGGAGGGTACCGGCCATTATGTTCGCGGATGATACCCTCCTGCTGTCCAAATCCCCGATGGGGATTCAACGGATTTTAGATGGTTTCGGCCTTTTCTGTAGCCAACATGGCCTGGAAATAAACACAGGGAAGACCAAATTTATGATATTCAACCCCTCAGCCAAAACTAGACCAAACCCATCCCTGAGTTCAGTTACACTGGAGAGAGTAAAAACCTTTCAGTACCTAGGGGTAACGCTGCATGAGAACCTATCATGGGAACCTCATGTAGCAATCAGTCGCATGAAACTTGCACAACTGTCCGGGGGAATTCTGAAGGTAGCAAATTCCTCCACCTACAAACCAACTAGCCCGGCAGTTGTAATGTACAAGTCGCAAGCCAAAGCAGCCGCATCCTACGGTGGAGAACTCTGGGGATACACGGCGGGCACAGGAATCATTAATGTAGAAAACAATTTTTTAAGGCGTCTCCTGGCCCTCCCCCGAGGCACACCCCTTCTTCCCCTAAGAATGGATATGGGTCTACCCTCTATAAAAGAGGACCTGGAACTTATGCCACTAAGGTTTTGGCATAGGCTCTGGTCTACTGTTGAGCTTTTACACTATAGGCAAGAGCTTGTACATGTTATGAATCTGAACTCCTGCGATAAAATTACCTGGCTAGCCTCGATAAAGAAAGAACTCTATCGGCTGGGACTCCCCGAATTATGGGAATCGCCCGAGCAAGGCTGTCTTGGGGTCTCCCGCAAACGCCTTGTGGGTATATATAGGGAGCAACGTTATGCCTCCCTGGTCTCTGCATCTAATAAAGGGTCCTTGACTGATCGATTTTTGACTTTCAAGGACCATTACCAGTTTGAGGGATTTATGGATATTATTTTTCCCATCTTATCCAGAAAATTGTTCATACAATGGAGGCTAGGGACTCTCCCAATCAAAATTTTTACCCACAACTGGACAATAAAGAATGATAAAATCTGTCCAGGCTGCTGCAATCATGATGAGGAAGAAACCCACATTGTGTTCTTTTGCCCAGCTTACAATAGACCAAGAAGATACTGGCTAGTCCCGCTATGCAGAAATCTGGGCATTAGGAGTCATCTGCAGGTGTACAGAATACTGAAAACGAACACTGATCCGCACATAGTCTTTGCAGTTGCAAAATTTTTAACGGCTATGTGGCATATAAGGTCCAATATAAATAAGAACTGTGCTGTTTAACGAATTCCACTGTTCCGATGTCCGTAACATTTGTATATTGATTTTACTGGTTTTATTATGCTTGTATTTTTAGTGATTGTTTTAAATGTATTGTGTGATTCTATCTTTTATGGCCTAATCGGCCGAAATAAAGAAAATTTGGATTGGATTGGATTAAAAGAGGGGAACCTTTTCAGGCGTTAAAGACACCCTTGAATGAAGGATGCTGTGGCAGTCTAAAATCTGTCCTCAGAAACTTCCTAGTAACAATGATGCATATATATGGGCCATTTATAGGTAGCCCTGCATTCTCTCAAGAGGTACAGTTGAAATGCTTAATGCTATATGCTAATTGCGCGATTCGCATGGGAATTTCAATCTAATCCTAAAGCTGCTATTCAACATTTCACGTCAGGATCCGCAGGTCAGGTAGTGCGATAACTGAAGACACACCACGCCTTTTTGAACATATGGGAAGTTAGACACCCGAATGCTATGCCCTACTCGGTCTATGCACAGTGCGTGCGCTGAAGGTACTAAGCATGTTACTGCCAGACCAGCAGCTACCTGTGAAGGCTGACAACGAGAGGCATACTAGCCAGAGTCCTTGCAAATGAAGTTTGAAAAGATCTAGTCAGGACCAAAAATAGCCGCAGACACCCAAAAATGAGGCTCACATCTGCAGAGTAGGGGTGGGCGGAATTTGCGTAATCGCGTTACGCAAATCTCCGCGAAACGGTAAAAAATCTCCGCGAACACGCAGAAATTCCGCGAACACGCGAAATTGCTTGTTCGCAATGCTTTTTTCCTGTTCACAATCGCTGTTTGCGTGCTCGGGGAGAAATATCTCGCGAACACGCATTTTGGGAACGCAAACAATCAAAAATTTCGCGAAGTCGCGGAAAGCGGAATTTTGGGCAATTTCGCGTTCTCCGCATAACGCGAAATTACCCAAATTCCGCAAATTCCGCGAACGGAATTTGCCGCCCAGGCCTACTGCAGAGCGCTACTTTATTCAAAATATTACATGTATGATGGGACCCATTTTGGCACACATCTGGATTATGTTTCCATCAATTGGCTTTGGAGTGAGCATTCATGTGTTCATTGCTCACTCCCATCACAGCTGTATGATCTTGGGTAAAAAAAAGTCCCCATTGTGTGTGCAAGTACATCCACTGGCCATCAGAAGCACCAGCTTTCTCTGAGGGCACTGCCTGTGTGTGGGCATTCCCACCGGTCAGCATTTCCTCTGAGTGATTACAACTGAAGGGGCTCTCCCAGCGTGAGGGATCGAACACATTTAAAGTGACCCTGGGAACCATTTTCCATGTTATTCAGACACACAATGGCGTCCACAACTACTTCAGTGTGGGAGATTGGGGACCCAAAAGAACACGACTCTTGCACTTTACAGACCTTCAGCCCCATTTTCAGCCTCATCCATCGAAATCCACTGAATACACGAACGTCGGCCCATTCACTCCTGCTTCCTTATTTGTGTAAAGCAAGTTTACGAGTCCCTGCCTCTGAAGCATCTGGGGACGCTGCTCAGTGTATGCAAATAGAGGGCATTGAAGGGCGGAAGCAATAGCCAGGTTGGCTCAGACGGTTTCAGAGCACTGCATTGAGCGCCTTCTAGGCACTATAGTGGCAGGGAACGGCGGTGAAAGCAGCTCAGCCTGTAATCTCTCAATACCGAGGCCCAGAGTGACGGGCAGAGTGCAGCAGCGGGAGGAACGCGCGTTACCCACTCCAGCCCCCTTGAGCATGGCCATCCCGCCGTGGGGCTGTGTGCCAAGGCGCTGCCTGAGGGGGAAACGAGAAGAACACCTCCGGCTCCCTCTCAGCGCAGGAGGGCACCAAGGATGCCATGGGCGCTGGGGCATCGACGGACCTGCCCCTCTCACTACTGCTGGGGCGGTCCTTTACGAGTGCCCCTCTTGCTCAACCCACACAGGCCCTGGGTGCTCGAGAACACTCAAGGGATGGTCTAACGTTTCACATACCCCACAAGATTATTTAAAATGAGAACATAAGATCGCTGATGCCAAATGCCATGCAAGGATGGTGAGGGGTTTGGAGAACCGACTTCCAAAGAGCTCACACGTCCAGCCTGTGAACGGGTGCGAAGGATACACGCCCCTTTCAACAAGTGGATACAGCAGCACACCTGCGGGCTGGACTCGGGGCAAATACTGTGTTCAGCGTGCGTTACCTTCGGTTCGAAACAATGCCAGCGGGGTGTGCAAGGCGCTGTGTGCCTTGTCCTGGCGAGGGAAGGCGTTGACTTCAAGCCCTTTGTGCAGGCACACGAGCCCCTTCCTGGCTGTGGTCCGGTGGGGGCCAGTGCCCCCTCCTCACGCTGCCCTCCGTGCAAAGCTTGTTCTCAGCAGCAGGGCCCATCCCCAGGGACAGAGGGCAGCCGAATACAGGGGCATAGGCAGCGGCACAACCCCAAGGCCTGGCTCAAGCTTCCTTTCGGGGCAGAGAATATGGACACCCCCAATTGAGTGACGGGGGGAAACGAAACCGCAAGAAAAGGGAAGACCTCTTCAAGTACTTACACCTGATGTAAAAAAAAGAAAGAATTCCTTTTGGTATTAAATTGTTTTCTTTCCTACAAAAAAAATATCATTTTAGGAATACACCCGCTATTCTGAATTAGGAGTTCAGTCAGAGAGACTAATGATTTATCGCTTCATCCAAGATGTTTTAAAAGTGAAATGTTTTAATTTTTAAAGTGTGCAGTACAAAGACAAGTGGAAATAGCATTTGAAATTACAATACAGTGCCACAGGAATGCTTCGTAAATGAAAGGCGCGCGGCATCCTTTCACATGGACAGAGCATAAAGCAATACTGAACACAAACTCCTAAATATACCTTGGGCATAAGAGGCACACGTCATAAAATGTCTGCACAAGTCTATGTTCTGCTGAATACAACACCCTGTGAGAACGAAAACAGCGGTTTGTGATCTCATATAAACGATTATTGGCAAATAACGAGCAGGATATGGCTGCGCGAACTGAAACCTTTCCTCTCAAATATGTAGTTAATAATATAATATGTGCTATTATATTAGGATGCAGCACACGTACACATTCAGCCAAACTTGTGGTAGATTGCACCAGTAAAGAACATCGCACATGGACTATCCAAGCTAAACCCGGATCTCCAGATGTGGGTGGAATCCAGGCAGCAGCAGCTGCAGGGGGCGGAGTCAACCAAGTACAAATGCATCACAGGTAAGACCTCCTGGGAAGGTCTGTAAGAGACCTGTTGATATAAGCTTATATTATCCGTAACATTGCTGCGGCCTGGATAAAATATATGTTTACTTACAAGGTCAAGTTTAAAAGAACAATTACGTGTATGTTCACGTGAAGTTTGCTAGTGCAAAGAAAATTATACTTTTCTTTTCTTTTTGAGAGCACAAATATCTGTGACCAGGCTGCGATTTGGGAGAGCCAATGCGCATGCGCCTCAGTGCCATCCGTGCAATTGTCAGACTCGCCATACAATCACACCCCGTGTTGCTGCTCTGTCTCCCAGCTTAGCAAAGGCACATTCTGTCGCAGCAGGGCCTATCCCTCAGCCTGCAGCAGGGCCTGTCCCTCAGCCGGCAGCAGGGCCTGTCCCTCAGCCTGCAGCAGGGTCTATCCCTCAGCCTGCAGCAGGGCCTGACCCTCAGCCTGCAGCAGGGCCTGTCCCTCAGCCGGCAGCAGGGCCTGTCCCTCAGCCTGCAGCAGGGTCTATCCCCCAGCCTGCAGCAGGGCCTATCCCTCAGCCTGCAGCAGGGCCTGTCCCTCAGCCGGCAGCAGGGCCTGTCCCTCAGCCGGCAGCAGGGCCTATCCCTCAGCCTACAGCAGGGTCTATCCCCCAGCCTGCAGCAGGGCCTATCCCCCAGCCTGCAGCAGGGCCTATCCCCCAGCCTGCAGAAGGGCCTATCCCTCAGCCAACAGCAGGGCCTATCCCTCAGCCTACAGCAGCGCCTATCCCCCAGCCTGCAGCAGGGCCTATCCCTCAGCCTACAGCAGGGCCTATCCCTCAGCCTACAGCAGGGCCTATCCCCCGGCCTGCAGCAGGGCCTATCCCCCAGCCTGCCGCAGGGCCTATCCCTCAGCCTGCAGCAGGGCCTATCTATCCCTCAGCCTTCAGCAGGGCCTATCCCTCAGCCTACAGCAGGGTCTATCCCTCAGCCTGCAGCAGGGCCTATCCCCCAGCCTTCAGCAGAGCCTATCCTTCAGCCTACAGCAGGGCCTATCCCTCAGCCTGCAGCAGGGTCTATCCCTCAGCCTGCAGCAGGGCCTATCCCTCAGCCTGCAGCAGGGCCTATCCCCCAGCCTACAGCAGGGCCTATCCCCCAGCCTGCAGCAGGGTCTATCCCTCAGCCTGCAGCAGGGCCTATCCCTCAGCCTGCAGCAGGGCCTATCCCCCAGCCTACAGCAGGGCCTATCCCCCAGCCTGCAGCAGGGCCTATCCCTCAGCCTACAGCAGGGCCTATCCCTCAGCCTGCAGCAGGGCCTATCCCTCAGCCTACAGCAGGGTCTATCCCCCAGCCTGCAGCAGGACCTATCCCTCAGCCTGCAGCAGGGCCTATCCCTCAGCCAACAGCAGGGCCTATCCCTCAGCCAACCGCCGGGCCTATCCCCCAGCCTGCAGCAGGGCCTATCACCCAGCCTACAGCAGGGCCTATCCCTCAGCCTGCAGCAGGGCCTATCCCCCAGCCTGCAGCAGGGCCTATCCCCCAGCCTGCAGCAGGGCCTATCCCTCAGCCTACAGCAGGGCCTATCCCCCAGCCTGCAGCAGGGCCTATCCCTCAGCCTGCAGCAGGGCCTATCCCCCAGCCTGCAGCAGGGCCTATCCCTCAGCCTGCAGCAGGGCCTATCCCTCACCCTACAGCAGGGCCTATCCCCCAGCCTACAGCAGGGCCTATCCCCCAGCCTGCAGCAGGGCCTATCCCCCAGCCTGCAGCAGGGCCTATCCCCCAGCCTGCAGCAGGGCCTATCCCTCAGCCTGCAGCAGGGCCTATCCCCCAGCCTGCAGCAGGGCCTATCCCTCAGCCTGCAGCAGGGCCTATCCCTCAGCCTGCAGCAGGACCTATCTATCCCTCAGCCTGCAGCAGGGCCTATCTATCCCTCAGCCTGCAGCAGGGCCTATCCCTCACCCTACAGCAGGGCCTATCCCCCAGCCTACAGCGGGGCCTATCCCCCAGCCTACAGCAGGGTCTATCCCTCAGCCTGCAGCAGGGTCTATCCCTCAGCCTGCAGCAGGGCCTATCCCTCAGCCTGCAGCAGGGCCTATCCCTCAGCCTGCAGCAGGACCTATCCCCCAGCCTGCAGCAGGGCCTATCCCCCAGCCTGCAGCAGGGCCTATCCCTCAGCCTGCAGCAGGGCCTATCCCTCAGCCTGCAGCAGGGCCTATCCCTCAGCCTGCAGCAGGGCCTATCCCTCAGCCTGCAGCAGGGCCTATCCCTCAGCCTACAGCAGGGCCTATCCCCCAGCCTACAGCAGGGCCTATCCCCCAGCCTGCAGCAGGGCCTATCCCTCAGCCTGCAGCAGGGCCTATCCCTCAGCCTACAGCAGGGCCTATCCCTCAGCCTGCAGCAGGGCCTATCCCTCAGCCTGCAGCAGGGTCTATCCCTCAGCCTGCAGCAGGGTCTATCCCTCAGCCTACAGCAGGGCCTATCCCTCAGCCTGCAGCAGGGCCTATCCCCCAGCCTGCAGCAGGGCCTATCCCTCAGCCTACAGCAGGGTCTATCCCTCAGCCTGCAGCAGGGTCTATCCCTCAGCCTGCAGCAGGGCCTATCCCTCAGCCTGCAGCAGGGCCTATCCCCCAGCCTACAGCAGGGCCTATCCCCCAGCCTGCAGCAGGGCCTATCCCTCAGCCTGCAGCAGGGCCTATCCCTCAGCCTACAGCAGGGTCTATCCCTCAGCCTGCAGCAGGGTCTATCCCTCAGCCTGCAGCAGGGCCTATCCCTCAGCCTGCAGCAGGGCCTATCCCCCAGCCTGCAGCAGGGCCTATCCCCCAGCCTGCAGCAGGGCCTATCCCTCAGCCTGCAGCAGGGCCTATCCCTCAGCCTACAGCAGGGCCTATCCCTCAGCCTGCAGCAGGGCCTATCCCTCAGCCTGCAGCAGGGCCTATCCCTCAGCCTACAGCAGGGCCTATCCCTCAGCCTACAGCAGGGCCTATCCCTCAGCCTACAGCAGGGCCTATCCCCCAGCCTGCAGCAGGGCCTATCCCTCAGCCTGCAGCAGAGCCTATCCCCCAGCCTGCAGCAGGGCCTATCCCCCAGCCTACAGCGGGGCCTATCCCTCAGCCTGCAGCAGGGCCTATCCCCCCAGCCTACAGCAGGGCCTATCCCTCAGCCTGCAGCAGGGCCTATCCCCCAGCTTGCAGCAGGGCCTATCCCTCAGCCTACAGCAGGGCCTATCCCTCAGCCTGCAGCAGGGCCTATCCCCCAGCCTGCAGCAGGGCCTATCCCCCAGCCTACAGCAGGGCCTATCCCTCAGCCTGCAGCAGGGCCTATCCCCCCAGCCTACAGCAGGGCCTATCCCTCAGCCTGCAGCAGGGCCTATCCCTCAGCCTGCAGCAGGGCCTATCCCTCAGCCTGCAGCAGGGCCTATCCCTCAGCCTACAGCAGGGCCTATCCCTCAGCCTACAGCAGGGCCTATCCCTCAGCCTACAGCAGAGCCTATCCCCCAGCCTGCAGCAGGGCCTATCCCTCAGCCTGCAGCAGAGCCTATCCCCCAGCCTGCAACAGGGCCTATCCCCCAGCCTACAGCAGGGCCTATCCCTCAGCCTACAGCAGGGCCTATCCCTCAGCCTACAGCAGGGCCTATCCCTCAGCCTACAGCAGGGCCTATCCCTCAGCCTGCAGCAGGGCCTATCCCCCAGCAGGGTCTATCCCACAGCCTACAGCAGGGCCTATCCCTCAGCCTACAGCAGGGCCTATCCCCCAGCCTACAGCAGGGCCTATCCCCCAGCCTACAGCAGGGCCTATCCCTCAGCCTGCAGCAGGGCCTATCCCCCAGCCTGCAGCAGGGCCTATCCCTCAGCCTGCAGCAGGGCCTATCCCTCAGCCTGCAGTAGGGCCTATCCCTCAGCCTACAGCAGGGCCTATCCCCCGGCCTGCAGCAGGGCCTATCCCCCAGCCTACAGCAGGGCCTATCCCCCAGCCTGCAGCAGGGCCTATCCCCCAGCCTGCAGCAGGGCCTATCCCTCAGCCTGCAGCAGGGCCTATCCCCCAGCCTGCAGCAGGGCCTATCCCCCGGCCTGCAGCAGGGCCTATCCCCCGGCCTGCAGCAGGGCCTATCCCCCGGCCTTCAACAGGGCCTATCCCTCAGCCTGCAGCAGGGCCTATCCCTCAGCCTGCAGCAGAGCCTATCCCTCAGCCTGCAGCAGAGCCTATCCCTCAGCCTGCAGCAGAGCCTATCCCTCAGCCTGCAGCAGGGCCTATCCCCCAGCCTTCAGCAGGGCCTATCCCCCAGCCTTCAGCAGAGCCTATCCTTCAGCCTACAGCAGGGCCTATCCCCCAGCCTACAGCAGGGCCTATCCCCCAGCCTGCAGCAGGACCTATCCCCCAGCCTGCAGCAGGGCCTATCCCTCAGCCTGCAGCAGGGTCTATCCCTCAGCCTGCAGCAGGGCCTATCCCTCAGCCTGCAGCAGGGCCTATCTCTCAGCCTACAGCAGGGCCTATCTCTCAGCCTACAGCAGGGCCTATCCCCCAGCCTACAGCAGGGCCTATCCCCCAGCCTACAGCAGGGCCTATCCCCCAGCCTACAGCAGGGCCTATCCCCCAGCCTGCAGCAGAGCCTATCCCTCAACCTGCAGCAGGGCCTATCCCCCAGCCTGCCACAGGGCCTATCCCCCAGCCTGCCGCAGGGCCTATCCCCCAGCCTGCCGCAGGGCCTATCCCTCAGCCTACAGCAGGGCCTATCCCTCAGCCTACAGCAGGGCCTATCCCTCAGCCTACAGCAGGGCCTATCCCCCAGCCTACAGCAGGGTCTATCCCCCAGCCTACAGCAGGGCCTATCCCCCAGCCTACAGCAGGGCCTATCCCCCAGCCTACAGCAGGGCCTATCCCCCGGCCTTCAGCTGGGCCTATCCCCCAGCCTGCAGCAGGGCCTATCCCTCAGCCTGCAGCAGGGCCTATCCCCCAGCCTGCAGCAGGACCTATCCCTCAGCCTACAACAGGGCCTATCCCTCAGCCTACAGCAGGGCCTATCCCTCTGCCTACAGCAGGGCCTATCCCCCGGCCTGCAGCAGGGCCTATCCCCCAGCCTGCAGCAGGGCCTATCCCTCAGCCTACAGCAGGGCCTATCTATCCCTCAGCCTTCAGCAGGGCCTATCCCTCAGCCTACAGCATGGCCTATCCCTCAGCCTAACTTTCCAATCAAGTTCAGGGCCTTTGAGAAAACCGGTCTGTGGTCCTGCTATTCAACCTTTTCTTATTCGTGATCGCCCATTAGCTCATTTCTATCTGGCCAAGTCCTGCTTGGGGGGTTCCTCTCTGTCAGTAGAAGCAGCAGACAGCGTCTAAAATCATAGTCTCCTCTTTGGCAGTCAGATTCATTCGGACAGGTGTGTGTTTTGGATTTATTTATTAAGGCCATTGTATTCAGGTATTATGTTATCTGATAGGCTTCATTCTTCAAAATCACTGTCCTCTTTGTTGCTACATGGTATCCAATTACAGAAGTGTGTTTAATATGCGAAGTGTGTTTAAGGCTGCAGTACCACTGCCTGTCTACAGGGGCAGAGCTGTTAAAAAAAATAAACAAACTTGGTGAAACACAAGTCCCCACAAGGCAATTTTTGAAAAAGTTGCAAAAATTGGTATAGATGTTTCTCAAGTCATTAGAAGACTTTACCTTGTGGGGACTTGGGCTCAGGTCCCCATAGTGCAATTAAAGTCCCCACTGCGTGAGTGTGTTATCATACTCAAGTTCCCACAAAGATAGACAGACACACACACACACATGTCCCTCTTCCTCTCCCTCTTCCTCTTCTCTCCCTCCCTCCACCCCCCCAAGATTTAGTGTGGATGAAGACTTCTGCCATCTTGAAAATGCCAAAAAGTGGGTAGGGTTCACCATGGGAAAATTTAGTCCATTGGTTAGGGTGTCCTGGCTATTCCCATGCAGCAGCTAATGCCAGACATAAACTAGACACCTACTTTATAACACTTCTGTATCTGTACCCAGGACAAAGAAGTGCAGTAGCACACACTGTGGTGGGTATGTTATGTGGCTGATGGAGGCTGTGCCTCAGATTGACTCTTGTGTATGAAGTCTGTGGTGTGGATAGACCTAGGTAAACAGAGAAGTGGACAGGCCCACAGTGGCTTGCTGCTTTGGCTAGCAGAGGCTGTTGCTAGTGAGTCTTATGCATACAGGGCAGAAAAGAGTCTGTGGTGGGTGGGTGCTTTGGTCACAGGATGATTTACCCACGGTGGCTTTCGTGTATCGAGGCTGTATCAAACAGAGGCTGCGGTAGGTAGGCACTGGGTCGGTAGTTTGTGGCAGTAAAGTCAGATTGATGACGAAAGCTGTGGCTAGAGGGTGCTGTGGCTCTTGTTTATGGAGGCTGTGGCGGGCAGGTGTTTAGGTGGATGATAGCTGATACCATAGTGTGCGGTTATTGTTGTTGGTGGAGGTTGTAGCTGACAGTGGGTGTTGTGTGTGGAGGCGGATGCAGGTCAGTGGCGAAGGCTGTTGTGAGTGAGTACTGTGACTGACAGCTTTTATTTATACAAGCAGCAGCAGGCGGCGTCTTAGGTGGGCAGGGCAGTAAAAGAGGCTGCAGTGGGTGGGTGCTGTGCTTATTGAAGGCTGGGTCTCATCGTGTCTCTTGTGTATGGAGACTGTGGTGGGCAGAGGTTCAGGTGGGCAGAACAGAGGCCTCTGCGCGTGGGAGCTACATGGCTTTATAGATTAGAGTATACAGTGGTTTTTCTCTCTTTTTCTCTGTGTCTCTGATTTAAAATAAATACACATGCAATCCAATTGCTGCCCCTTACTTGTGTGTCATTTAATGAAGCCATTGTCCTGTTTTTTCTCTCTCTGTAGGACGCTTGCACATTACCTACCAGCCGTTGAGCTCCACTAACATGACATAGTGATGGTATTGGTCGCTGGCCTGGACAAACGCCTGGCCACCTTCTTGACTGGCTTGCTAGAGTGCATGGGGTTTGCTGGTGTGTTCTTCGGATGGGCATCGCTGGTCTTTGTGCTCAAGCAAGAGAAATATTTTGCTAATCTCTGCACCACTGACAACTCAACCAACTCCAACTCTACGGGAGAAACAGGTGAGTTGGTTAAATGGCTGCCATTGGTTAATTGTCGTATCAAGGGTTCCCAGGTCCTGCGGTGTTGGGGTCACTGAACACACTCCACTCCAACTTGCAGTGGCAGAACCCTCCCTTTGGGCCAACACCAGGATTGTTTTTATCTTTCCATTTTACACTTCCTTGCATCTGATACCTTGACGTGTTATGCCACGGGTAGGGAGACGATGCAGAGGGATTTGTTGCAGTGTTTTCTTGAGGTCCCAAATGTTGACCCAGGAGAGGGTTGTGCCATACCAGAAGTTTAGGATACTCAAACTATGAAAGTGCTTTCATGGATAGCTTGAAGCTTTGGCATGGATTTGATGATTGCCGTCCACTGTTTGACAGCAAGAAAGGGCTGGAGCTCACCATACGTTATTAGTGTGTGAGTTCAGGAGATCACCCTACATATACAGCAGCTGGCCAAGAGGTGATGCCTTAGAGGGAAGATGTTCCACATCTGAATAGTAACCGCGTGGTACCATGTGCTCTGATATTTGTATGACTTTTCATACCAGGCTTCTCCAACGAGTAGCTTGTGAGTTTGTGGTAGTTCTCCACATACCTGTAAGCAGCTCTCCTGTGTGCAGCCCGTGAACTAAATTAGAAGCTTTTGCTTGTTCGAAGTAATATATCCATAAACAAATTAAAATGCTTGTGTTCAAGACGAAAATGTGTGTATTGTCAGAATTACTAAAACGATGTCAGGAAAAATGGTTGAAATTCAAAAATATATTTAAAGTGATTTAAATGGTGTTGGGGAGACTATTACTAATATGATTAGCTTGATGCTAGGAGCATTACCGTTATGGTTGTTATGTTTTACCCATGTAGAGGCATTCCACATTGACAAAGCAGTTTGTTTTATTGCTCTTGGCCGTCTTGCGTGGTGCACTGAGGTGATCGCTGCTAGTAATCATGAATATGGGGGCTACTAATGTGTTCTTGTCTGATATGTTTGCTATTACATCTCTAATCATATTAGCAGCTCGGGAGGATTTTCACTGAACATAAGTAGCTCTTATTAAAGAAAAGGTTGGTGACCCGTGTTTTATCCAAACTTCAGGTCTCTGAACTACTCCTTTCTGCTGCAGGGATCTAGGGAAGATTTAGTGACTGTTATGATGGCATCTTAATGCCCATGGACTAGAAAATGATTAAAAGATCAGGTGGTCATCCAGCGCCGTAGTCAAGTCGGTTTGAAATATTTTCCAATGTCGACCCTGTGGCTCTCGTACGAGGTCCAGAAAGGTGTGTTGAAGTTTGTTGCAGTTATGGTTCTTGTGACCATGAGTGTCAGATCTTTGAGTTTCACTCAGAGGCCCAGCTGGTGCAACTGGAGCTATGCATCTCCATGACAGGTGGTCCTAGTGAATGATGCATGCCATTTAGCTGTGCTGTGTTTCCATATACCCTCTGACTTTAACTGCCTGGTCTACATAGTGGGTGACGCTCACCAAATCTTTGCTCTATTGTGCGAATTTCTGACTCTGCCAAACATATCTGGATTTTGTGATGACTTTACAAGCATGAGGATGGCAGTGTCTCCTTAGTGGCCTCTGAAGTGTTCCCTACAACTAGCCCTCAGGAGATGCCACAGGACATTGGCCCATTCACAAAGAGAGACAAAGGGCAGTGAAGAGACGTTTGCACCACCAACTGTGGTATCGCCTGGCATGTGTCTGGGCATCTGCTAGGACATTATCGGAAGACTCCTGAGAAGGTATCCGAACATTTCTTGGCACGGATAGCATGAGATTGAGTGTTTTCTGGCATGGTGTCAGGAGGCCTCCAGATATAGTATCTGGAGGTCTTCTGGCATGGCAAACATGATTTCTGCATGTTATCTGAAGGCTCTCAGATACAGTATCTGAAGTCTACTGGCATGACGGACATGAGATGGGTTTTCTTCGTGACATGGTATCTGGAGGCCTCCAGATATAATATCTGGATATCTTCTGGCATCGTGAGCACAGGATGTGTGTGACTTTTGACATGGTGTTTGGAGGTCTCCAGATACAGTTTCTGGATGTCTTCTGGCATGGCAAAACAAGATCTGGATGTCTTCCGACATGGTATCTTGAGACCTCTTGATACAGGATCTGCAGGAGAAAATGAGATCTGGATGTTTTCTGGCATGGTATCTGGACACTTCCTCGGAGGGCAAGCATGAGATCGGATGTATTCGGGCATGGTATGTGAAAGCCACTAGATACAGTATCTGAATATCTTCTGGCATGGTGAGCACAAGATATGTGTGCCTTCTGACATGGTGTTTGGAGGTCTCCAGATACAGTTTCTGAATGTCTTCTGGCATGGTAAAACAAGATCTGGACGTCTTCTGACATGGTATCTTCAGGCCTCTTGATACAGGATCAGCTGGAGAAATTGAGATCGGATGTCTTCTGGCATTGTATCTGGATGCCTTCTGACAAGGGAACATGACATTGGGTGTCTTTTGGTATGATATCGAGAGGTGTCTAGATACAGTACCTGGATGTCCCTTGGCATGGCGAACATGAGATCGGTAGTCTTATGACATGGTATCTGGAGGCCTCTAGGTACGGGATCTGGATGTCTCCTGGTATGGGGAACACAATATCTGGATGCCTTCTGGCATGGTATGTGGATGTCTCCTGGGAGGGCATGAGATCGGCTGTGTTCTGGCCTGGTTCCCGGAGGTCTCCAGATAAAGTTTATGGATGCCTTCTGGTATGGCAAACACAAGATCTGGATGGACACATTTTTAGGAAAAATGTGGTTCAGCACGGAAAAAAATCCAAAATACGATAAATCGTGTAGTATTTTTTATATATATGCAGTTTTTTTTTTTAAAGTTGAGACTTCCTCTCAGGTTAGTAACAAGAGGTAACAGCCAACACGTGTTTCGCCCCTGTACACGGCCATCCGGCCTGGGGCTTCCTCAGGGCGTTTTTAATTAAAAAAAGTACAGCGAATCGTCCCGAATGTTCCATTTCACATAACTTACTTCTCGTAAATAAAGGGCGGAATGCCCGGGGGCGGTCTATGGCAGTCGTCGCCAGTGGGATGGGGGTCCCCCACTGTCAAGGACAAATACTGCACTCACATCTTACTCAATGACACGGCCAGTAAGGGATTGGGACCTGTTTTTCCTCCTTTTGCCCTGAAGACAAGATCTGGATGTCTCCTGGCATGGTATCTGGATGCCTCCTGGTACAGGATTTGCAGGAGAGAATGCGATCTGGATGGTTTCTGGCATGGTATCTGGACGCCTCCTGGGAGGGTGAGCACAAGATCTGGGTGTCTTCTGGCATGGCAATCCCAAGATCTGGGTGTCAACTGGGATGATATCTCGAGGTCACCATATACCAGAGGTCTTCAAACTTTTTGATGCCTAGCCCCCCTTGTCAAACGATTTTAGGCATAAGGACCCCCTTCTAATGAAAATGTCTAGATGAAAATTTCTAGAACCAAGTACTCATAGACAACTATTGACAACCATAAACGCCCCCAATTTCCACAGCAAATAATTTTTACGGTGGGGAAATAAAAAAGTATTTAGCAAACCAAAGGTCAGGGAGCGTGGGGGTGTATTCTAAGGTGTAGCTAAAAACAAAGGGCCTTATTAATGAGGAATTGGAGTAGGGCAGCGCCGCAAGTCTTCTTGCTGCGCTGCCCTGCGCCGATGTGAAAGGGCAGGAACATACAGTACTTATGAAATACGGTGCATTCCTGTCCTTTTCCTTTGCGTTGGTGCATAAGTTGCTGCCTAGCACCAACATAGACAGGATTGTTTTTGTACAGGAAGGGGCACCTTTCTTCAACAACAATCCCAAAAGGTGTTTTCCTCTTTCGATGTGAGCTACAGAATGCAGCACACATGGAATAAGGAAAAAACGTGTGGAACTGAAAACATTTCTCCCCGTTACACCTCCGCTGGGGAGGCATCTGTTTTTGGAGCTGCCCCAGGTTTACGTGATTTTGCACATATGGGGCAGCATCAAAATTCATGGGTGTTGCCTGGGAACCCCTCGCAAAGCCCATAGAGAACACCTCCTTGACGCAGAGTGAGACAACACAGTGGCTTGCGCTGCTATGTCTTACTCCATGTCTATGAGGCCGTGCAAAGCCATGCAGGGTGACTTTGCGCCGCCTCGTAGGTATAGTTGAGATGCTTGCGCCGCCGGAGCATTAAAAAAATGATGCTCTGGTGATGAAAGCCTCTAATAAATAAGCCCCAAAATATTCTCTGTTTTTTAGGTTTTTCATTAACAGGTATATACATATAAAATAATGGGCATTGTAAATGAAAAATACATTTTAAAAATTGTCACTCAGTGGGAAATGCACTGTAGGACATCACAGTGTAAGATAGTGCTGCAAAACATGCAAATAGTTTTTCAATAAAATGGTGCTTCCAAAATGTAGATTTTAGTAATACCAGAGAGTATGTAATGCAATTTTCTTTTTTACACAACTGTCGCTTCAACACACCTTTGGGGTACTGAGAGCTCTGTAAATGCAGTTAAAATTAAAAGCACACACTTCACAGCTCAGTTATTAACCATTTGCACTACCACTAAAAAAACAAATCTTTGTCATCACAAAGCTTGGAGTGATTTGATCCAATAAAGCGAGAATCGGCCCCCAAGTACCCTTTACATTTGCAGATTAACTTATAGGCACATTTGCATTTCACTCAGCCAAGCCCACACCCTGCACAAAAACTTTACACAACACAAGAGACTCAATTGAGGGAACTTCAGCTGATAAAGATCTAAATTAGCCTTCCCAGGACTGCTGTCTTCATTTAAAATGAAAGCAAACCTTTTGGATTGCAGGCACAATTGAGGATGGGGAATGTGCGACCCTCTTCCCTGGCCTCTGCGGCCCCCCGGGGGTTGAGCCCCACAGATTGAAGACCTCTGCCATATACAGTATTTGGTTGTCTCTTGGCATGGGGAACATGAGATTGGATGTCTTCTAGTGTGGTATGTGGAGGCCTCTTGATACTATAGTATCTGGATGTATGTCAGCATGGCATGCACAAGCTCTTGGTGTCTTCTGTCATGGTACCTGGAGGCCTCCAGATGTCTGCTGTCATAGCGAAGACAAGATCTGTGCGTCTTTGGGCATGATATCGGGAAGCTTCCAGGTACAGTATCTGGATATTTTCTGGCATGGTGTGCACAAGATCTGTGTGTCTTCTGGCATGTTGCCTGGAGGCAATCGGATACAGTATCTGGTTGTCTCCTGGCATGGAGAACACAAGATTGGGTGACTTCTGTCAGGGAATCTGGAGATCTCCTAATGCAGTATCTGGATGCCTCCTGGCCTGGTATCTGGAGTCCTCCAGATATAGTCGTTGGATGTCTCCTGAATCTGTCAGGGGATCTGGAGAGTTTGGCTGTTTAGTGACATGGCAAGCACAGGATCTGGATGTCTTCTGGCATGATATCTGAAGGCTTCCTGGGAGGGCAAGCATGAGATCGGACATCTTGAGGCATGGTATCTGGAGTCTCCAGATACGGTATCTGGATGACTCCTGGCATGGCAAGAACAAGATCTGGATGTCATCTGACATGATATCTGGATGACTCCTGACATGCCGAATCACTGGTTATCACTTTAAGATTATCTCTGAATTACACTTCATCTAGATTGTTGATCTATCGTTCCCCAGGATACTTGGCCTCTTTTTTGAAAGAAGTGGTAGAAACTTTGGTGGCTCACACCTTTAAAAAATCCAATTTCATAATTTTAGGGGACTTCCTTTAACATATTCAATATGTATTTAATTATTTGACACAACCCTCTACTCTGCTTATGCTCGCATTACAAGTGGCCCTTAATTCCTGGTGGGATGGGTAATACAAAATACCAGCTCATAGAGAATCTGTGTTACAGCACCTGATATTCTACAGATGCGGAACTAAGGACATATCATCCAGGGCCCCCCAAGAGGACTTTGGGCCTGATCTAGATCTCTCCAAACGGGTTACTACGTTACAACGGTGACAGATATCCTGTACACCGGAATATAAATCCTATTATTTCCAATGTGATTTATATTTCGGTGGACGGGATAGCCATCACTGTTGTGATGGACTAACCCATCCTCCAAGATCTAAACGAGACTCTTTGTCACCAGTAAAAGCAACAATGATTCAAGATTTCATCTGGAGATAAGTGTACAAGCATAGAATTTCATGGCCCATTGCGTAGGGGACCCATAGGGGATCAACTGGTGACCCCCTGGTAATACTGGGTGTGGTATTGTACTGCTCGATTTTCCCGGCCCTATTGTGTTGACGGGTGATTAGTGTGACTTCAGTCTCTTACTATCCAAGTCTAAGGGTTAGAGTAGTGAATGGAGCCTATTTACTAGGCACTTCGACATGATCCTGTGTTCTTCCCCATAGATCAGGGCTTGCACACATATCCTAGGGGATAGATTCGTTAGTATTAGGGATAACCTGTCCTGTAGTGAGGGTATTTCATGGAGCCGTGCTGAATTCAGGCCTGGTAGGCCTCAAACGGGAGAGACTCCATCTTTCTTTCTGCTCCGGCAGCTTGAGATGCTTCTAGGTTAAGGGTGATGTTTTAGTTATGAGGTGTTATTCGCTTGGAGAGAACCGGTTCAGGCCAGCCCTTATCGAAGGATTGTATTTTTCTTCATGCCGAAGACACTACATCAGGCCGGCCGGCTGGGAACGTGTCCTTGGTACGGGGAGGTACAAGAATTTGGTGGGCGGCAGGTTACGGGCCGGAATTTTCCATGAGGAAATGCACCTCTATATTAGTGAAAGTCTGAGGCAGATACGGGGCACTTACTTCAGTCCGTAGGCGGCATCTAGCCGTTAGCAGTAAAGCTACTACTTATTCCAGGGAAGACAGATGACAAACTTGAAGGCGGAGAAAAACCGAGAGACAGATACTCTTCTAGCAGAATAGCCAGAGAGGAGAGAGTAGCCGATGAGGAAGAGGTCCCAGTGACTCGGAGAAGGGAGAAGGGAACAGATCCGTGGCTGCGGAGGTGTGACTTCCAGGCGAGCCGAGGCACAGACGAGAAGGGAACCTAGATGACCATTGAATGCAGGCTACACACGACTAAGGTGATGTCGACCCCTTTCTTATTAGAGTGTACAACCTAATCTTTCACTTTTCTTTGCAGGTTATGTGTTACATAGTAATGTTATGTGATTGCGTATGTAATGAGTAATAAAGTACCCAGTTTGTAGTGAATCAACATGTGCTGCGTGTTCTTGTATAAGAGGGTAGCCTATTCTTCTAGTCAGCTGTGACTTGACATGAACAGATGTTAACCCTGATCAGGTAAGTGGTAACTGAATAAGGGAGAGAGGAGCCCCTCGAACCAGAGAACAGGTTGTGCTCAAACTGGCAGTTCTTGTGTGATCTGATAAATAGTAAAACTGATTCCCTTGTTGTATGTTATGGTAATCATAGGATGAACTTGTGCTGAGGTTGCCGTCTGGGTAGGAAGTCCTGGGTCCGCCTGGGACCGCGAGGCTGAGGCTGCCGTCTGGGTAGGAAGTCCTGGGTCCGTCTGGGACCGCGAGCCTGAGGCTGCCGTCTGGGTAGGAAGTCCTGGGTCCGTCTGGGACCGCGAGGCTGAGGCTGCCGTCTGGGTAGGAAGTCCTGGGTCCGTCTGGGACCGCGAGGCTGAGGCTGCCGTCTGGGTAGGAAGTCCTGGGTCCGTCTGGGACCGCAAGGCTGAGGCTGCCGTCTGGGTAGGAAGTCCTGGGTCCGTCTGGGACCGCGAGGCTGAGGCTGCCGTCTGGGTAGGAAGCCCTGGGTCCGTCTGGGACCGCGAGGCTGAGGCTGCCGTTTGGGTAGGAAGTCCTGGGTCCGTCTGGGACCGCGAGGCTGAGGCTGCCATCTGGGTAGGAAGTCCTGGGTCCGTCTGGGATCGCGAGGCCGCCACTTGTATTATAAGAGGTCTAGATATATATATATATATATAATTCACTGAAAAAACCATAGGTTTCACACATGTTATAGTTAGCGGAAATTTTACTGATAAAAAACCTGTGAAATTGCCCCGTTATAGTTAGTGCTGGCAACTATAACTCACGCGACCGCAATCCTCTGCTGATGCTAATACTGTATTTAGACACTTATTTGCCCATGTCTTCTTCCATACATTTTTAGCTATACATATATTACAAATATTTTTTTTTCATAAAGACACATATGTCATCAGCAGAAGATTGCGGTCGCGTGAGTTATAGTTGCCAGCACTAACTATAACGGGGCAATTTCACAGGTTTTTTATCAGTAAAATTTCCGCTAACTATAACATGTGTGAAACCTATGGTTTTTTCAGTGAATTTGCAAGGTTTTTTAAATGCTAATTCCTAACTATAACGTGTGTGAAACCTATGGTTTTTTCAGTGAATTTGTACGGTTTTTTAAATGCTAAGTTACTTTACGCCATTCGAGGCGTGCGCGCCCACTTAACGCAGTTCGTTCCGTGCACGGTTTTTATCAACTTTAATAAGCCCTGTACATTTGGTGGCCTTCGGCCACCAAAAGCACAGGGGGTGGGGTCAATGTGGATAGTGTTTTTTTTATTTCGATTTTATAATTTCATGTTGCCAAAATTACGTTTTTTTTCTCTATTAATAAGCCCTGCACATTTGGTGGCCTGCGGCCACCAAAAGCACAGGGGGTGGGGTAAGTGTGGATAGTGTTTTTTTTATTTTTATTTTTTTACCGTACGCTTACGGTAAGCTTACGGTAAGCGTACGGTAAGCGTACGGTAAGCGTACTCCGCGAAATTGCCGAAAAAAAAATAAAAACGTTTTTGCTCTTGGGGGATGTTTGGGGACTCCCTCAACATGACTATGTGGGAGGGAGTTGTCAAAACAGCCCCGTAACATGTTTTTGGCCATCATGTTTGATAAATAACACTCAGTGCGAGAGACAAAATGGCGGACGCCACTTCCTGGTTTCGGCCGATTCGAATGTTTACTAAGATCTAAGAGCCAATCAGAATCGAGCTCGCGCACGCCACCGTAAGCTTACGGTAAGCGTACGGTAAGCGTACCGTAAGCGTACCGTAAGCGGGCTCAGATATATATATTGATTTAAAGGCTATTTTCTCAGAATCTACTGAACAGATTTACACCAAACCTACAAAAGGCACTTCCTTGACCTAGGGACTACCTCTCTGCCAAATTTCTAGTAATTCTGTTCAGCCGTTCGGGCTGTAGCTCGTTCTAAAGGTCCTATGGAAAAATGCATGGGAAAAACGCGTTTTGGGACCCCCCTTTTATCTCAGCCCCCGCTTGACGAATCCCCCCGAGACTTTCAGGGTTGGAGCGGAGCGTAGCGCCCCACCTATTTTGAGAAATTCGCGAGGATTCATCGACCGGCGCCAAAGGTATTCAAAATAGAATGTTGCGGATTTCCTATGGAAAAGGGGTCCTAACTATAACTACCTACTGGCGACCGCCAGTAGGTAATATATATATATATATAAGACCGAACAAGCGAAATAAATCACGCTATCTGGCACTTAACTGTGGTCCGTCTCCGTCTTTGGCGCGAAGCTGCAGAGGGACGGAGTATTTTGATATATATATATATATATATATATATATATATATATATATATATATATATTAGGAATTCCCTGTCCTTAGGTGGTATATATCTGTGGTTACTTGTTGTGAATAGGCCCTAGGGAGAGGGTAACGTTCTGGCTGGGTTAGAGAGGCTCTGATGAGCGGGTTCTATCTGATCCGAAAACCCAAGCAGAACATTTGGCGTCACGAACCGTTTTCGAAACCTGTGTGCGTCGTGTTGTCTCGTGTTTGCTTTCGGCGTGTGCGTGGTTTTGTTTGTATATTATTTGTGGTATAATTGTGTGTATAGTTTTTCTTCTTCTTTCTTTTCTTTTTCTTTCTTTTCTTCTTTCTTTTTCACGATGTTTTCTAGAAAGTCAAAATCTACTTTTAAGTTGCCCGTTGATATTCCCAGATGGGATTCAACGCCTTATGAAGCCTTGGCCCGTGAGTGGGCTGATTCTACTGGTTTGAGTGAGAATTGGAATTCTTCTTTGGAGCTGGCGGAGCCGGCTAATGTGATTACTTGTTTACAGAAGGCACCCGTCTCGAAGGGTGAGGAGATTCCCATTTTGGGGCGCAGAGGTTGGATTGTTCTGTCTGCGTACAGGATTCTGCATGAGAGGTTGTTGAAGTTACTGAAATCGCATAAGGATGTGGAAGCGAACTTTGTTGAGATTCAGAATGCTCATACTTTGTTGCGGTGTCAAAATAAGTTGCTTGCTGACAAACTTGAGACGTACCAAACTATTGCCGAGAGGGCGGCTGTGCGAATTGCTCGTTATAAATACAAGAATCGGCGTGGTCGGGTTTCGACGCGAAAGGTGCGTCTGGTCGTGGCGAAAGCCGGACTGGATTGGAATCCTGATGAATGGGATGGTAATATCTGGAACTCGAGTGATTCTCCTTCCTCGGGTGAGGAGTCTGCCAAGCGCGAGTCCTCTCGCTCCGGCCGTGATTGTAGGTCTGCTTCTTGCGCCTCTGATGGTGCACCCCGTGATTGCGCTCGTCCTTCGAGCGGGGTCGATGCTTCTTCCACTGATTGTTCCTCTACGTGTACTGGTCGAGCTCCTTGTGGTGCTCGTCCCGCGGTCTCAGTGCATCCAGTTTTTAGTCGGAAGTTGCAGCAGTCTCCCGCTGCTCCGCAGGGTGTTTCTTTAGACTCTTTAGAGGACTTTACTCAACAAGAAATTAGTGATATTTTGCAGCGATTTCGGCAGCGAGCTGGTGAGACCTTGCTCACATGGATGGTGCGCCTTTATGAACTGGGCGCTGCTGGCATTATGTTAGATAATGGCGATTGTTTGAAGTTTTGTTCCTTGAGTTCGGATTCTACTGTACAGGATCATTTTCGTAACTATAATGGTGGTGGTCAAATTTCTTTACTTCAATTGGCGACTGAGGGTTGTAATCAAAAGTATCCTACTGAGTCTGATTGGCCTGTGAATGACAAACCGTGGTATACTTTGCGCGACGCTGCACAACGTCTCAAAGAGGAGGTGATGAAAACGGCAATTTTTCTGGGTACTGCTGACAGGTTGCTTGATGGTTTGTTGACATCTTCTGTGCGGAATCGTATCATTCGTTCTTCCCCTGTTGCCTATAAGCAGGTCATGATGACTTTATTGATTAATCAGACTGGTAACGTGTTATCTACGGTACTGGAATCGGTACGCCAACTCGGTGAGTTGGGTGAGTGGTTTAAACCTGAACGTCAGTCCCGGCCTGACACTCGTACTCCTGGTGACAATAAACTTACTAGACGTGATATCTTTTCTGGTCTTCTGGCCGATGGTGTGCGGAGGGAGGACATTGACGGTGAGACTACTGCTCGTTTGTGGGAGTTGTTTCGCAAACGTGGCTTGGATCGGAAGGAGGGTGCCCGGCGTGTTCAGACGACTGAGTGTGATCGTGGTGGTTCTGACGGTAGCGGTGATGACGACCGCCGTGGGCGCTCTGTTCGTCGTGATGATCGACGTTATGTACGTGATATGTCCCCCCGTCGTGAGAGAGACAGAGAGAGAGAGGAGGAAAGAGAAAGGGGGAGAAATGATTATGTTTACAGCAGACGTAGAGATGATAGGGATCAATCCCCTGAGTTGAGGAGGAGAGAGGATCGTCATAGTTTGGCCGATCGAAACCAGCAGTGCAATGCAGAAGACACAAATCCATTTCGTACTGGGAATGGATATGAACAGGAGGTACCGATACCTAAGAAACGTGAGAGTCTTTATCCTGATTTATCCTGGTACACAGAATGCAGTAAGCATGACTAGGAAATAGGTCAAGCTCCAGTACACAGATGGGCTCACAGAGATAATAGACCCTATGTAGATATTGATATTTATTGGAAACATCGTAATATCCAAAGGGCCCGAGCATTGGTAGATACAGGAGCGGAGGCCACTCTTATTCATGGAAAATCAAAGAAGTTTACAGGTCAGCCTTTTACAATTACCGGATTGGGTGGAAAGGAAACTCCTGCCGTTCAAACTTTACTTGAAATGAGAATAGGTAGAATCCCTAGAAAAGAATACTCTGTACTAGTGGTGCCACTCTTAGAATTCATAATTGGAATTGATATTTTGAAAGGAATGACTTTGCATTTAGATGATGGATGTTACCAATTTGGAACTACGCATTATATATCGTCCAGGCCTATACGGGTTGGTCGTTTAAGAATGCCCCCCATAAAAGTTCCTCAGGCGACAAAAGTGGTTTGTCAGAAGCAGTATCGTATTCCAGGTGGTCATGAGGAGATTAGTACCACTATTCAGGAGTTGGTGGATGCAGGTGTTATAACCCCAGTTACTTCTGCTTGGAATAATCCTGTTTGGCCTGTACGTAAGAGTGATAATTCTTGGCGTATGACTGTTGATTATCGAGAATTGAACAAACACACGCCCTCTTTGACTGTTGCAGTACCGGATGTTATTACCCTAATTGAAAGAATCCAAAAGCATCCAGGTACATGGTATGCGTCCATCGATATTGCTAATGCTTTCTTTTCTATTCCAATTGCCCCTGAGTGTCAGGAACAGTTCAGTTTTACGTGGAATGGGCGTCAGATGACGTTTAGAAGTCTTCCTCAGGGCTATGTGCATAGTCCTACGATATGTCACCGGCTGGTGGCAGAGCATTTGGCTGAGGTACCGGTTCATCCACAGATTCAGATGTGTCATTATATTGATGATGTTTTGATCCAAGGCGAAACACAAGAGGAAGTTCAGACCCAATTGGACAGAGTCATTGAGTGCCTGCGTGAGAAAGGTTGGGTAATCAATCCGGATAAATTACAAGGCCCGTCCCAGGCTGTAAAATTTTTGGGTATTAATTGGCATGAAGGGCACCGTGAAGTGATCCCTCAGGTTAAACAGAAAATCCTTGATTTTGCAGTTCCGAGGAATAGGAAAGAAGCCCAAAGCTTCATTGGTTTGTTTGGTTTTTGGCGTCAGCATATTCCTCATTTGAGTCAAATATTGGCCCCCTTGTACCGTGTCACTCGTAAAAAGAATGCATTTGAATGGGATAAACCACAGCAAGATGCGTTCAACCTAGCAAAAGAGGCAATTCAGCATGCTTTGGATTTATGGCCCGTACGTGATGGTGAGGTGGATTTGAATGTGTCTGTACAGGGCCTTTATGCGAATTGGAGTTTGTTGCAGAAGCAAGGCAGGAGTAGAGTGCCGTTGGGTTTCTGGACTAAAAAGTTACCTGATGCTGGTGAGCGTTATACACCTTTTGAGAAACAGTTACTTGCATGTTATTGGGCTCTGGTGGATACCGAGCAACTGACTTTGGGACATGATATAATTTTGCGACCTGAAATTCCTATCATGCAGTGGGTAATGAGTTCGCCGAAAACTCACCGAATTGGACATGCTCAAGAGGCGAGTGTGATTAAATGGAAATGGTATATACAAGACAGGGCACGTGTGGGACAAAAAGGAGTTGCATCTTTGCATGAGAACGTGGCGCGAGCGCCATCGACTGAGACTGAGAGTGAATGTTCCGTACCTTTAGTACAGGAGTCTCCTGTCAAGTGGGGTAGACCTTTTGATGATTTGTCCGCAGAGGACAGAAACCATGTCTGGTTTACGGATGGTTCAGCAAGGTTCATAGGGACGAAACGGCACTGGAAAGCGGTGTCCTATAATCCGATCACACAAAAACTGCTGAGCACAACTGGTGAAGGTAAGAGCAGTCAATTTGCTGAACTTTATGCTAATGTTTTTAACGCCGTCTCAAGCTATAGGTTTCCAGCCTCATGGGCAACTGCTCTTATTATACCCATTTTTAAAAAGGGCCAACGTGATGACCCCTCGTGCTACAGACCTATTTCCCTGCTAGATTCTGCAGTTAAGATCTTGGGCAGGGTCTTACTTGGTAAACTCAGGGATGCCTTAGATAGCCGAGGTATTTTATCTAATCTGCAATACGGTTTTAGACCAAAAAGGGGGACTTTGGACCAGTGTCTAAATCTTCAGCTTTTAATCAGCAAATATACGGTGGCGAAGGACGGGTCCCTTTTCATGGCTGTCATGGACCTGTCCTCCGCCTTTGATTTGGTCAACCGGTCCAAGCTCTGGCAAATCATGCTGGATCTGGGTATTGACCCGCCCTTAGTAAGTTTTCTTGCAACCTTGCATCAGGATCTATCCGCATCTGTGAGGGTCACACAGGATGGGAAATGCACGAAGCACTTTAGGGCGGAGAGAGGGGTGAGGCAGGGGTGTATCCTTGCCTCACTCCTCTTTACAATTTATCTTAACGGCCTGGAATGGTCTCTGGGGGTCCCGAGAGCTGATGCGCCGCGCGTGGGGGAACTGGTTATACCAGTTCTTCTATACGCGGATGACGCTGTTTTGTTGGCCCGCACGGCGGTGGGGCTTCAGAGATTGTTGGATGCCTTTGGTACATTCATGGCTGCCCTGGATCTTAGAGTGAATATTAAAAAATCTCACTTTATGGTTGTGGGGAAACAACGTAAAAAGCCAAAGTCTAGATCCCTATTTTGCAACGGGGAAGAGATTTCCAGGGTTAAGGTCTTCTGCTATCTGGGAGTTCTCTTTGATGAGAATGGCTCCTGGGGCCCACAAATTAAACTTAAACGCAACTCTGTAGCCAGGTCCTCCTCAGCTGTGATCAGCTTTGCTAAGAAGCTGGGGGCAAGGCCAATGGAGGCCTTGTTGAAGGTCTATACTGCAAAAAGCCTGGCTATCGCCACTTATGGCGCGGCTCTGTGGGGCTATGTTACACAGGACATGATTCAAGTTGCAGAAAATAGATTCCTGCGTTCTTTGCTATCAGTTCCCCAATCAACACCTGTTTTTTCTATTCCTGCGGAGGTTGGTTTGGGTTATGTTTCTGATAAATTGAAGTTGGCTCCATTGTTATTTTGGGTGAAAACCTGGTTAAACCAGGAAATCTCCCTTAATCATCAGATCCTGAGTGATGTTTTAGCCTTAGATCATGCTAATAGAATCCCCTGGCTAGAGTACATTAGAGTGGCGTTCTCTAGCATGGGGCGCCCTGAGCTTTTTTCGTCTCCATCTCTCATAGTTAAAGCAGATATTGCATGGACCAGGCAGTCTTTTTTAGATAGACTTACTATGGACCGCGAGGAGACGGAACTTCGAAAACCAAATGTGAGAGCACATTTTTTGCTTCTCTCGTCTCCTTCGCTGGAACCCTATCTAAGCATTGTTTCAAATCCTTTCCATAGATTTTTATTACTGCGTTTTAGATTCAATCTGATTCACTACTCACTTGGCTCTTATCCTCTGTGGGGCAAGCCCGAATGCAGCATACCATGCCACTGTGATGACTTTTCATGTCAGGATACGTTGCATTTTATTATGTTTTGCGAGTTTTATTCTGCTAGCCGTAAAAAATACTTACTTCCAATTCTAAAGGAAGCTGGCTTCTCACAAGTTAGACCTGCCCTGCTGTTTCTTCAACAGCTGAGTAGTACTCGCATTATCTTTAGTGTGGCAAAGGTTTTGGTGGCTGCTATGCGCTGTAAGGCGAAACAATCTTCTAGCTTGGGCATCATATGAGTAATTTTCTAATGATTTTTTAAAATGTTGCATGTTGTTTTATTATGTGGTTTTATTGTAACCATATTTTTTATTGATTATGTCATGGCCTATGCTTTTATGAATTTCTGTACTTTTATGATTTTAACTAATCGAATAAAGTGTTTTTGACTGACTGAACTTTATGCTGTTTATCAAGTTCTGAAACAAGAGTTACCTGGCACATGTCATATTTTCACCGATTCTTGGTCTACTGCCAATGGACTGGCAGTTTGGTTACCGACTTGGCATTCCCATAATTGGAAATTGCATTCAAAAGAATTGTGGGGAAAAGAATTATGGCAGGAGATTTGGGAGATGCTCCCACAGAGTACTGTTACAATCTTCCATGTGGATGCTCACACCCCGATAGATTCTCTTGACAAATTTTTTCATAACATTGCAGATGAGAAATCTAAAATTGCTGAGGCAGTGGTGGACAGGCAAGATTCTGATATTGCGGGATTGGCGAAATGGGCCCACCAGAAGGCAGGACATTTTGGAGAGAAAGCCACTAGCAGGTGGGCTGCTGATCGAGGAATTTCTATTCCCCTAGATTGAATCAAAAATGTTATTTTACATTGTCCCATTTGTCAGCATATCAGACAGCGCAAAGTGCCCCAAATTGTTAAAGGTCATTTACATCGCGGGAAACTGCCCGCTCAAATTTGGCAGATTGATTACATCGGTCCACTTCCCATGAGTAGGAATTGTCAATATGTTTGCACTATTGTTGATACATACAGTGGCCTGTTGGTAGTCCTTCCCTGTAAGCAAGCTACCCAATTGAATACCATTAAAACATTGGAATTGATTATGATGTATTATGGTGTGCCATTCCAAATTCAATCTGATAATGCATCCCATTTTCGTGGAAGATTGGTACAGGAATTCTGTGTGGAAAACAATATTGACTGGGTATTTCATATCCCATATTATCCGCAGGCCTCGGGTCTTGTGGAGAGATTGAATGGTCTGCTGAAGGAGCAACTGCGTAAATTGACAGATGACAAGTATAAGAATTGGCGAGACTTTTTGCCCCAAGCGCTATTAATTTTGAATAATCGTCCTTTTCTAAATGCTGAATCTCCACTTATGCGTTTGTTTCCTCCGAATGTTAATGCTCAGCCAAATGAAATCAGAGAGACTGTGATGTACTGGGAAATTACTCCCGGAGCTTTGGCTCCATGTAGAGCGACCCCAGGGTCGGCAGGTTTAGACTTGCATGCCATGGATGACACCGTTATAAAAGGTAAAGATCGGGTCATCATCGCGACCGGTGTTGGTGTTCATATACCACCCGGGAATTTTGGATTAATCGCCCCTAGATCGGGGCTGGCTGTAAAAGGCATTCAGGTGCTTGGAGGGATCATTGACAGTGATTATCAGGGAGAGATTAAGGTGCTCCTGCTGAATAGCAGTGAGGCTGACTTACTGATACATCAAACTGACCGAGTGGCTCAATTACTCATAATGCCTGTTTTCAGTCAGACCCTCCAGCATTTCGCGATTTCGCGATTCACGAAAAAATCGCGAAATCGGCAGATTACCGCGATGGCCGCGATATTTGCTATTTTGGCCGCTAAAAAAGGTGTCATAGGAGAGAGGAAAAACATATGGCTTCTTATTGGTTGCACGCGCACACGTCACTACGTGCCACCGTGCAGCCGTAACATATCTTGGTATGAGCTTCTCTGTATTTAAACTATTCTCTGCCTCAAGGCAATCCGTTGCCTTTTCGGTCCAATTTCTTATAAAGCTGTAAAACTACTGGCTCGTTGTCTCCAGCCGGCTCTACATACTTTGTTTGGTGTGCATTGCGCAGTGTTGCATGTCCGGGACCGGAATTACTTCTTAAATCTGCGCTGCGGAGAGACGCTCCGCAACGGTGCCAGTGTTTTTGTCAGCACCTGTCTACAGTGTGATGTCCGTGTCAGTGCCTTGCCTCTCTCTGGGGCCGTTTTCATCAGCTGTTTTGGCCTCTCGTTTCAAAGCTGAGCGTCCATTTGTTATGCTTTTACATTGTCCAAAGCTTATACCGTTAACATTTCTCCAAGTCAGATTGAGAATTTCAGAAAGATGAAAGCCAGAAAGTGACGGACCCTTACCCCGGCCACTGCTTCCTGTCAGTGGAGTGCTGTATGGTCCCACGTGACTGTGTCCGTGCACTCTGTCTTACTGTCGTGGTCTCTGTCAGTGTGTCTGTCTCCTTGCTCCTTTGTCTGTGATTGCCGTTCAGTTGCAAAACGGAGATCGACAAAATGTCTTTAAATCTTGACGATCTTACTGAAGGAATAAGTGGGCAATCTAAGCATGTGGGACCTTTGTCATGCAAACACGCCTGAAGGTATGACGACCGGCTCGTAAGAAGCATAGGGATAATCATTACCAGCAAGCCTGATTGATTTGCTTCGATACAGAAACTGAACTGAGTATGATTTGCAATTAGAGAAACTGGAATGTGATTGCCACGTCCTCTTTTGTTATTGAGGAACGGTAGTTTTGCGGCCCAATCATTTTGTATTTTGTACAATATAGAGACTGCCCATGTATGTTTTAAACTTAGTTATTGTTTTAATTATTTTTGTTAGCTGAGTGAGTTTTAATTGATTGTGATGGTATTTCAGCTTCGGTCAAGCTGTCCGTTTCTATATGCCAAACATAAAATAAATAATGTCTGTACAGGGCCTGCTGTGTCTCAGTTAGCCTGGACAAATTAGTACCACATTCCTCCAAACCAGATATGGCTCATATGCCCTAGGGCGTATGTGCCCTCATGCAAGCAGCAGCCCAAAAAGGTCAATCGTGCATTAGAATTTGACGATCTGTCTGCTTCACTGGTCTGCTACCAAATTTAATGTGAATTCGGCTGATTTCCAGTTCCTCAAACCACCAAGGTGAATATTGTGTGCTAGCGCAATGTGCCACCCTAAGCTTGTCTCCCGCCTATGCTATTCCTTTCCATTAGGCACATTGGGGGAAGGACGCTAAAACATTCCATGGAAAAATAGGGCCCCCGCTCACAAGGATAGATTAGAGCTGTACTTCCGTAGAGTTGCAGGCCCTTTAAACATGCCTATTTCAAAGTGGAATACTCTGTTACAGTAGTTTCCATTGATTTAAGGCTGAACAAGAATGATTACAAGTAAAATAAAGTGCCGCAATAATGCCGCTAAATTTCCATTTTTGTGCCGCTAAATTTCCATTTTTGTGCCGCTAAATTTCCAAATCTATGCCGCAACAATCTGGGGGGTCTGTTCAGTGGAGAGATCATAAAAGGCACTGCCCCAACTTTGCTAACTGTACGAGGCCAGAAAGGTTTTGGCTCCACAGATAACCCTGGGGCCAGGGTTTGGGTGCAGTCGCCTAAGAATCCCCCTGAACAAGCAGAGGTCATCGCCACCGGTCATGACAATACCATTTTAGTTATGAGACCAGGGAAAGATAGCTGGGAAGCGGTCCCGGCTGACAAATGTTACTTACGAGAATGAATAATGCCTGTATTTGATTCTCTTTCAGATCATTCTTTGGACTGTTGCTGCAGGATGTGTCGTCGTCGGACTATTTTCGGGTTGGTTCGACGAGAGAGGAGGGATCCCGTCAACCCGGGATGAGTTACACACCCGAGTGTCGCGTTCCCTCGCTGCGTGGGATTCGTCATCGAACTTTTGGACCTCACTGGCGAAAAGGGTGACTGATGCCCCTCACTTCTGTTTGACGCCGATGAGATCTGTACACGACATCTTGGCGACCTGTCTGGTTGCTGTCCCTGCTTCGCTAGAAACTTTGACGCATATTTTTAATATTTCAAAGGCTCGCCCCAATGTTCTTCTGGGCGATTTTGCTACCCATGCGTATTGCCCCTTATGTACTGAACTACCAGACCAGATACCCCCCATCCAGTCCCAAATAGTTACCTATAATATCACACAAGGAGATTTGTGTTTTTTCCTTACGTGTAATCCTGGTGCAATTTCTGAATGTCTGCGTCTAACATTGAAAGGTGCTACTTCCTTTACCTTTCATGAGCGAACTTTGTGCTTTCAAAGGACACCGAAAACATGTGCTTCTGTCCAGAACAATATGACTTGCAAGAGTTTGGTAGTTACCCCCAGTCATTATCGCACGATGTTACTACCTGCCGGATGGCTTTTCTCATGTGGTAATACTTCCTGGCCATATGTCCCCGCAAATATTTCTGGAGGCCCTTGTGCCATTACGAGACTCAGTTTACTGATGTTCTCGTCACATCCGAATGCCAACTCTCGTGTGGTTCGAGATACAGTGATGTTACCGGAGGATTGTGACTCGTCTTTGCATTTATATTCCAAGTCTGAATACCTTAGCCTGGCTATTTCAATCATTGGTGTTCCGGCTTTGGCAGTTTATAATGCCAAATCTATTGGGAAAATGGCCTGCTGGATGGTGAAATCCATTAATCATACTTCTACAGTCCTGTCTGACATGCTGTTAGACGCCCAGGGTGAACGCAGAGCCATCTTGCAAAATCGAGCGGCCATTGATTATCTTTTGCTTAAACATGGACACGATTGTTCTGATTTTGAGGGTCTTTGTTGTTTTAACTTGTCTGATCATACACAATCCATTCGCGCTCACATTGATAAGCTACATGACTTGACAGAAGAAGTTAGAAAACACATTGACCAGGGCTGGTTTGACTGGCTCTTTAATTGGTTACCTGATTTGTATCTGTTACGTCAGGTATTAGGAGGTATTCTGATTACCATCGCTGTTTTGATTTCTATCTGTTGCTTTATTCAGTGTATTCCTTCACTACTTCAATTCTGCACATTCGGTACTAGACATAGATCAGTTAGCTTTGTTTCATATTATTCTTCCACAGATGTTAGTTCTGTTTAATGAATGTATAATAGACTGAAGTCAAGGGTGAAATGTACTGCTCGATTTTCCCGGCCCTATTGTGTTGACGGGTGATTAGTGTGACTTCAGTCTCTTACCATCCAAGTCTAAGGGTTAGAGTAGTGAATGGAGCCTATTTACTAGGCACTTCGACATGATCCTGTGTTCTTCCCCATAGATCAGGGCTTGCACACATATCCTAGGGGATAGATTCGTTAGTATTAGGGATAACCTGTCCTGTAGTGAGGGTATTTCATGGAGCCGTGCTGAATTCAGGCCTGGTAGGCCTCAAACGGGAGAGACTCCATCTTTCTTTCTGCTCCGGCAGCTTGAGATGCTTCTAGGTTAAGGGTGATGTTTTAGTTATGAGGTGTTATTCGCTTGGAGAGAACCGGTTCAGGCCAGCCCTTATCGAAGGATTGTATTTTTCTTCATGCCGAAGACACTACATCAGGCCGGCCGGCTGGGAACGTGTCCTTGGTACGGGGAGGTACAAGAATTTGGTGGGCGGCAGGTTACGGGCCGGAATTTTCCATGAGGAAATGCACCTCTATATTAGTGAAAGTCTGAGGCAGATACGGGGCACTTACTTCAATCCGTAGGCGGCATCTAGCCGTTAGCAGTAAAGCTACTACTTATTCCAGGGAAGACAGATGACAAACTTGAAGGCGGAGAAAAACCGAGAGACAGATACTCTTCTAGCAGAATAGCCAGAGAGGAGAGAGTAGCCGATGAGGAAGAGGTCCCAGTGACTCGGAGAAGGGAGAAGGGAACAGATCCGTGGCTGCGGAGGTGTGACTTCCAGGCGAGCCGAGGCACAGACGAGAAGGGAACCTAGATGACCATTGAATGCAGGCTACACACGACTAAGGTGATGTCGACCCCTTTCTTATTAGAGTGTACAACCTAATCTTTCACTTTTCTTTGCAGGTTATGTGTTACATAGTAATGTTATGTGATTGCGTATGTAATGAGTAATAAAGTACCCAGTTTGTAGTGAATCAACATGTGCTGCGTGTTCTTGTATAAGAGGGTAACCTATTCTTCTAGTCAGCTGTGACTTGACATGAACAGATGTTAACCCTGATCAGGTAAGTGGTAACTGAATAAGGGAGAGAGGAGCCCCTCGAACCAGAGAACAGGTTGTGCTCAAACTGGCAGTTCTTGTGTGATCTGATAAATAGTAAAACTGATTCCCTTGTTGTATGTTATGGTAATCATAGGATGAACTTGTGCTGAGGCTGCCGTCTGGGTAGGAAGTCCTGGGTCCGTCTGGGACCGCGAGGCTGAGGCTGCCGTCTGGGTAGGAAGTCCTGGGTCCGTCTGGGACCGCGAGGCTGAGGCTGCCGTCTGGGTAGGAAGTCCTGGGTCCGTCTGGGACCGCGAGGCTGAGGCTGCCGTCTGGGTAGGAAGTCCTGGGTCCGTCTGGGACCGCGAGGCTGAGGCTGCCGTCTGGGTAGGAAGTCCTGGGTCCGTCTGGGACCGCGAGGCTGAGGCTGCCGTCTGGGTAGGAAGTCCTGGGTCCGTCTGGGACCGCGAGGCTGAGGCTGCCGTCTGGGTAGGAAGCCCTGGGTCCGCGAGGCTGAGGCTGCCGTTTGGGTAGGAAGTCCTGGGTCCGTCTGGGACCGCGAGGCTGAGGCTGCCATCTGGGTAGGAAGTCCTGGGTCCGTCATATATATATATATATATATATATATATATTAGGAATTCCCTGTCCTTAGGTGGTATATATCTGTGGTTACTTGTTGTGAATAGGCCCTAGGGAGAGGGTAACGTTCTGGCTGGGTTAGAGAGGCTCTGATGAGCGGGTTCTATCTGATCCGAAAACCCAAGCAGAACAGGTATTACTAGCCTTTTTATTTTTACCAAACCAATCACAATGAGGGCCCTAGCTGTGCTCCCAAAAGTGACCATAGAAAGGCAAAGGGTCGAGTCTGTTCAACTGGGAGCTCAGTTCCTGAGCTGCAGGTCTACAACAAAAGTCAAAATGGCAGGCACTTAGCTCACTAAGCCATCTGACTGTGTTCCCTGGCTTGAAGTAATGCATCTGCCAACTTTGAAAAGCTTTCCAATTTCCTGACATCATTTGGATATCCTGAAAATCAGTCATGGACACTCCTTGTTTAAAGATAGCAGAAAATGGTATGGCTAGACAGCATGAATTAACTTCATTTGTCAGTACCCTTCCTAGTTAGAGAGACTGACTTAGAACATTAGTGATGAGTGGGATACTTGAGTTCTCACCGGGCCACATTCTAGCCCAACATTTCCCTGCTTACTGTGCCACTTCAGACAGGGACCAAATTTATGTCAACCATCCTTGGTCTAACTCCAACAGGGGCACTCCTGCCACGGTGCCAGGTCGCTTTCTCACTGACCAAGAACAAAAGTAAACCTGTATCCTTAACAGGACTCATCAGTGATTGAATTTGTGGTCAGGGCCAAGACTGATTTGCATATGGTTGGTCCTAATCTATAATAGAACAGGAGAGCTAAAAACATGGGTTGGAATGTGGTTTAATGACCAGACCTGGGTCCCATGTTCACTGTGCCGCCTTGCTCAAGCTTTCCTTCACAGGTGAGGCCCACCTCATGCAGAGTCTAAAGAATGAAGAAGTGCCTCATGGCTAAAAGTGGCATCAATACCCGACTAAGAAGGATGGAGAAGAGTGTCGACAACAAACACGAGAAGAGAATAAACATGTTGAAGAGGAGACACTGATTTGGGATGAACATCCCCCAGATCCTCTGAATCTAGACAAACTTTGTTTAATACAGGGGCGCTTGTCCACAATCTCAAACCTCTGGGGAACAACTAGCAGTGTGTGAGGGTGGCGAACAATATATCAAAGAAAGGGAAGTCAGACTGAATCCATTTTCTTGTTTCAAAAAATTTTTTTAAAAACTTTTTTTTCCATTTTCCAACATAAGAAAAATGCAAGACTTAATCAAAACAAACAGTACACGTGATACTGCTTTGTGTGTTTTGCCCCCTTTGTAGTAAGCTGACTCTGTATATACTACACCAAAGTGGGGTAAAGTGTGCACAGAGTCCAGTGGAACCCCAAAGGTAGGCGGAGGTAAAGTTAGATCGCACCTCACTCTATTTGTGGTAGTGTGGTCGAGCAGTAAGGCAGTGTCAGAGGACAGTGCTAAGCATTTGTTGTACACACTCAGTCAGCAAATGAATTCACACACTCAAAGACTGAACTTCAGACCAATTGTTTTTGTATAAAAATATTCTTTTAGTTATTTTATTTTCTAGACCCAAGCACGCCTGGCACTTGTAAGCAATAAGTACTTTACAGTAGTAATGCAATTTGTAAACAGTTTGAATTGTAATTGCATATACACTTTGTTTTGACTTACAGTATGGTTGCAGAGAAATGCAATACTTTGTAAATACAGTACATAAACTTGAAAGGGCTTTTCAATAAAATACCAGGTAGGTTACTTTTTGGATTACTTTTCTTACACCGAGTAGTATACCTAGATCCTACTCTGGGACATTTCCTGTAACCAGTTAAGTAAAACCGTTTTTGTTAAACAATACAATTTTAAAGAATTTCTTTAGGTTTTCAAGCTCCACGCTTAGAAACTTTTCCAAGAAAAACAGTCAATGTTATCCTATGGAGGAAAGTAGTGTTATCGGTTTTAAGATAAGTGTTTGGTAGTGGGAGTTGAGGTTCTGGGGGTAGACTCAGGGGTTCCCCAGGGTCAAGGATGCACTCTTGTTACACCCTCAGCGGCACTAGGGCGGCTGGGTGCAGAGTGCTGAGGCCCAATGTTATCCAATGTGGGATAGGGGGCCTCCGGTTGGTGGCTCCTGACAAGCAGGCTACTTGGTTGTGGTAGCAAAGCTCCTGGACTTTAACTCAGGGCAAATGGGGAAACAAAGTAGCACCAAAGGTGCACCCTCAGCGGCACTAGGGCGGCTGGGTGCAGGGTGCAATTTCGACGTTGGGCGCCCTGTTGTTTGCAAAGGGGAACCTCCGGTTTGCAAAGGCACTGCAGACTTGGGGACGAAGGTTTTCTGGGTGCGACCACCTCTGCGAGAGGTAAGTTGAGAAGTTGGGGGTTGGTTAGGCACTGTCCGATTTCGCACCCAAGGCCATGAGGCGTCTGGCGCAGGGGTGCCTTTCAGGGGTCGGATCTTCATACCAGCTCCTGGTCGCAGTTGGACCTTCCAGATTTAGGCTGCAGGGGTCGGCTGAAGGCTTGAGGCAGGTCAGGGGTGGCTGGATCTCGGATCTGGATCGCCGGGAGGACCTCCTCGTGGTGTTTGCCCACTCGAGCTCGGGCCGTGGACGGCGGGTGCCGAGTGGTGTCGATTCGCTGTTTCCGGACAGGGCTAGATGTTGCAGATGAACAAATCCTGTGTTCACAGGATACAAAGTCTTTGTGGCTCAAGGCAGGCAAGTCCTACAGGGTTTTCTAGGTTGCTGGCTGCAGGACACACCGGGATTTCGCAAGAGCCGGTTCGAGGTGGAGACAGGCTGGCAGGGCTAGGGCCAAGTCAGTTGGCTTCAGCACGGCTGTTCGGTCCTTCTTCTTTTCTTGTTGCAGATTCTTGTCTGAGTAAGCAAAGTTCAAGGGTGCCTCTAAATACTAGATTTAGGAGCGTTACAGGTAGGTAAAAGGTAGGGACCAATGGGTCCCTTCCCTGGGGTGGTACACCCCCTATTATGCCACCCTCCAGTTGGAGGGGGGCATGAGCCTGTCCCTGGTTGGCTGAGTCCCCCCATCTGCAAGATGGTGGTGACAGAGTTGTGCTTCCCCTTACCTCCACCCCTCCCCCACGAGGGGTGAAGTTGGCAGAGGTGGGCACACCTCTCATCCTCACTTGTTTTTCCCACCGGTTCTCCCGCCGAAAGTGGGGGTCAGAACCAGTGGGGACCAGTTGCTGAGAGCAGCAAGTGGCCTGGGGAATCTCACAAAGGCAGCAAGCCTTTGTAGCTTCCCCTTCGTGAACCCTACCCATCCTGGGGGAGGAGGCTTGGCACCTCGTCCCAGGATGTGCATTGTTTCAGGCCCCAGAGAGCAGCAGGCTCTCGACCCAAGGGTCCAGAAATATGTCTGGTGGTGGCAGCTGAAAGCAGCCACTCAGCCTGGACACTAGTGGTAGGTTAGTTTTCAGGGGGCATCTCTAAGATGCCCTTTGTGTGCAGTTTTCATTAAATCCCACACTGGCATCAGTGTGGGTTTAATGTGCTGAGACGTTTGATACCAAACTTCTCAGTTTTCTGTGTAGCCATTATGGTGCTGTGGAGTTTGTAATGGCAAACTCCCAGCACCACATATTCTGAATGGCAGCACTGCACTTACAATGTCTAAGAATGGACTTAGACACTGTAGGGGTACAGGGCTCATGCACCTGTACCCTCACCACTGGTATAGTGCGCCCAGCTAGAGGAGTGACTGACCCATGCCAGGGCAGTGGGTTGTAGGCATGGCACACAAGGATGTGTGCAATGTCGACTCTTCACTTTGTTCTGCACCAAAACATGCAGCCTGCAAAGGCAGTGTGTGAGTGTTAGGGTACAGGGCCTCTAAGGGTGGCACAATAAGTGCTGCAGCCCTTAGATGCCTTCTCTGGTCACAGTGCCCTGGGTGCCTAGGGTACCATTTACCAGGGGCAGACCTGTGGCCAGAGATGCCAATTGGGGTAAGGCTTCAATGCAGTTTTAGAGAAAGAACATAGGCCCTAGGTACCTGATTAGCAGGAGCCCAGGGCACACTCAGTCAAAGCACATCAGCAATTCAGCAAAAAGTGAGGGCAACCATGCAGAAAGAGGGTACTTCTCACACCCTTTACCTATCCATTCCATACATTAAGGTGTTTCATAATCCTAGCGTCACATTTCTTATCTCATTACTAGCAATTGCATGCATCTTATCTCATGTCATACGGTATGTGGAAATTGTATATTGCATATTTGTTCACCACCATGGTGCCCCGTATTTTACTATTATATTTTATGTTTCCCTTCTAGTCTGTTCCTCCTTCCCGCCATCTGCCGCAAGTGAGTAAACCCTCGGTGGTTACCAGATATCACTGGGTCTGGAATTAGGAGGTTGCAGTGTTCCAAAGAGTTAATTGTTTGAGTCACAATGTATCGGGCTGTTGATCCATGTGGGTCTGTCAGGCATACGTCTAGTGCCCCTATATATAGCTTGTTCCCTTTTCGCCTGTAACTACGACATGGCCACGTATCTGCGTACAGCTGTGGGGTTTCCCCGTCTATGTCGCAGCAGTGTCATCAGCTGGGATTGGTCTATGTGAGTCTGTAGCATGTGGTATATCGTTTGAAAGATACCATGCCAGTATGCGGCCACCCTTTGGCATGTCCAAGCCAGGTGCATAAAATCTGCCATGGGAGCCTGACATTTGGGGCAGTTGCCCGATCGGTTGGGATCAATTCTATGAAGTTTGGCCGGTGTGACTTATGCCTGGCATAGAAACTTACTGTATTAACTTCTGTCAGTGGTTCATTGATATCAGTTTTGTTTGTAAACAGCAGCTATTCCATGTCTTGCTTCCATGCCGCGTGGATTTTGGTGTCTTGTGTGGGAATTTGTGCTAGTCTGGCGTGATATATCTTGGAGATTAGGTGGTCCCCGTCTGCTATCAGCAGTGTTAGCTGTGGTAATGCCTCCGGTTCCAGCGGGTAGGTTTGTATTTGAGCTTTGAGCGCGCTTTGCAGTCGTAGTACGAAATGATCTATTAAGGGAGCGTTTTGGAAACCTGCATCTGCTATGCGCAAGAATATCTGTAAAGAGGGCTCCAAATGTTGTTAAGGAGTATCTAGTTAGGGTGCGCTGTACTAATACTTCTTGAGTAATGGGTATCCAAGGGTTGGCTGCCAAGGGCATTGCAGGGGAATACAGCAACTGTCCACCCCCTTTGCGTAACAGTCTCGTCTGTGCCCAGTTAGTGGTGGATACTGTTTGTATATCTTGCTGGTCTCGGGCAATCTCATCGGCAGTATAGCCGTAATGGCACGGCCAGGTCAGCTTCAGGTTTGGCGTACAGTAAGCGTGCATCCGGGTGGTACCAGTGTTGCGCGAAGCTGCATTGGACAACTAGATAGTGTAGGTCAGGAACTCCAAACCCACCCCGTTCATATGGAAGGGTCAGTGTGGTCCAGCCAATATGCAGCTTTGTGCCCCCCTCCCTCCCCAATTCTAATCTGGTAAGGATGGAGCGTAGTGTGGTGAAAAACGCATTTGTTAATGGTATGGAGATGTTCTGAAAGAGGTATAGAAATTGAGGTAGTATTATCATTGTTATAATAGCAATCCGGCCTGCTAGGCGATGCGGGAGCTTGATCCATTGCTCCACCCGTTCCGTGAGCTTAACTATTGCCGCACCGTAGTTCAGCTGCAGTATTTGGTCTTTTTGTAGGTGGAGGTGTTTCATTTGCAGATGTCTCATTAGCGGATCCAGCGCAATAATAAATAGCAACAGGGATAGTGGGCAGCCCTGTCTAGTGCCCCGCAACAAGGGAAAAGCTGATGTGATTGTACCACTTAAGTGGATGCGTGCTGGAGGCTCAGGTTCAAAATGTGTTCTTGGGGTGGAAGGAGCATTCTGGTCAGCACAGCCAGACTTTGGATCTCGCTTCCTCTGCGGTTAAAAGAAGAAACACACTTGTTGGCCTTTAGGAAGGCGTTACAGATGTGGCGTCTTTAATCTCTGATGTGGCTTTAAATAAGTCCGGTTTATCTTGTCTGCTGAGCAAGCGCCTTGACACCTTTGGGTGAATGTCCCACGCTTTATAAATTTCTTTTTCATTTCATTTCATTGGCTGTGTGTAAAGTACTGCTCCACAAGCGTTATCTCTTGTAAGAGTAGCATCCCCAAAAGGCACTCTTACGAGAGATAACGTTTGTGGAGCATTTCAAATTTTCCCTCACACTCAGGAGGGTTCACCACTCGGCACCCATAACATTTGTTCACGACGATTTCCAGGTAAAAATAGGAGTGCACAGGCACACGCCCCAATTGGATTTCACACTGTGTGTAAAGTAGTCAGATGAGATCAGCGAACCCACCGGGAACCCCTAATTTCCGTAATGTGGCATGTAAAAAATCCCATTCCAGCGAGTCAAACGCTTTTTCGGTGTCTAACAACGCAGCTGCCGCTGGGACCGATGGATCAATTCTGTGTATGACTGCAAATAAGGACCGTAAATTCAGAGCTGTGGATCTATGTGGAATAAACCCCGACAGTGCAGGTGATATTATTTGCTCCATAAGGAGTGGCAGCCGGGTGGTTAGCGTTTTCGCTAATATCTTGTGGTCAAAATCCAACAGTGATAAAGGCCGTCATGAGCCACAAGTCTCCAGTTCCTTTCCAGGCTTTAGTAACCGTATAATACTTCCTCTCTGAGTGAGGGAGGTAGTTCTCCCGTTTCCATGCCCTAACTATACACTTCCAGTAGGTGGGGCTCTAGTAGACTTGTGTACGTTTTGTAGGAGGTGCCCGTGAATCCATCTAGCCCGGGCGCTTTAGTGCCATCCATTGAGCCGACGGCTTGTTGAATCTCTTCGATCGTAAAGGGTTCTGCGAAGAATTGCTGATGTGCTTTGGAGACCCATACCATTGCGGTCTCCTCCCGGTATTGCGTGCAGTATTGGGCATTTGGGGAAATTCTAGTAGTGTATAATAGGATAGTATAGTATCTTGGATGATTGCAGTGTCAGAAGTGAGCGTTCCTTCCTATCTTTTGATCGTTGTGATGTATGATTGTCCGCGCTGGGGCCTCAGTAGGTTAGCAAGTGTTCTCCCTGGTCTTTCCCCTTCCCTTTCCCCATACTGCCGGGCTGTGGCTTACTTCCCTAGGTAATGCGCTCCTCGTGCAGCTGGCTCATTAAATTCATCCAGTAATTGTGCATGTTTTGTGAGATAGTCTGGGCATGTTTTTCGCGCTGCATTTTCTCAAATGCTGTTAGGTCTGCTTCTATACGGGTTAGTGTGTTACGGAGATCCCGTAATACACCTTCATGTTTGGATATGCATACCCCTCTGGCATATGTCTTAAAGGCTTCCCACAATGTTACCCATGTTGCCACCGAGCCATTGTTGAGTGCAAAGTATTCCATTATGGGGGGGCGAAGTTCCGCCCGCAACAATTCATCATGTAGAGCCATGTTTTGGAATCTCCAAACCCTCTCAAACACCTCGACCCTAGGAATCCGCAATTTTAGTGTTACCGGGGAGTGATCTGATATCATGCATGGCAGGTGCGTAATGGAGGCTACCCATAGTAGAAGGCCAGGTGTAAGTAACTGTTAGTCAAGTCGGGTCCATGTGTTGTGTTGGGTCGAATGGTGCGTAAATGCCTGTTTTAAGGGGTATCGCTGGCGCCATATGTCTGTTAGTGACAACCTATCGCACATCACTTATAGTGGTTTTCCTCGCGCGCAGCTTTGTGTATGGGTTTTGAGCCGTTCTGTCTAGTTTAGGCTTAATTAACATATTGAGGTCTCCTCCCATACAAATGTAGTCTGTTTCTAATCCTTCTATTGAGGTCTGTAGGCGTGCATAAAATTCTGGGCTATCCGTGTTTGGGGAGTATATGTTGACCAGCGTAACGCGGTGTCCCAGTAGGTGACCCATGACAATGAGGTATCTTCCGTAAGTATCTACATGTGAGCTTGGTGTGTGAAAGGGTATGCGCTTATGAATCAGTATTGAAACTCCTCTAGTGTAGGAGCTGTAGTTAGAGAAGAATCTATGTTCGATCCTAGGTCACTATGCATTCCTTGTGGTCATAAGGTCCAGGCACCTTGCTTTGAGTTAGGCCATCTGTTCAGTGGGTAGTATGTCATCAGTTGCTGCATCGGAGCTCGTGCCCCTACTTGTCCCCCTTCCTGTGCAGCACGGTCAGCAGAGAAACGCAGGCAGAAGTCTTATGCTGCAGAGTGGTTCTCAAATACGCGCGACTTGCCATCTACATCCACCTGGAGCTGTGCCGGATAGATCATGTCATATCGGAGGCCTAAATTCCGGAGCGTGGCCTTCACCCCTGTAAATTTCCTTCTTGCCTGCTGCACCAACGCTGTGAAATCTGGAAAGATGCTCAGTGTGGCGTCTTGCCAGTGCAGTGGTCCCTTTTCATGCACCATTTGCAGTATCGTGTCGACGATCTCTAGAGTTCAGCAGCCGAGTGATCAATGACCTCGGGTGGGGGGGGCATCTGGGTCTGGGGCATATCCCCAGGGTTCCGTGGGCTCTCTCCACCACAAATGTGGATGTGAAGGGATCCCTGCTGAAGAGTTCGACCAGCAGGCCTTCAACAAACTGGTCTAACCTGCCTGGGTTTGTGCTCTCTGCAAAACCCAGAATGCGTATTTTATTTCTTCTGCCTCTGGCTTCCCAATCCTCATTTTTTAGGACCATGTTCTTCATTATCTTCTCCAGACGGTGTAGTTTCTTGGTGGTCTGCGACACCCCATCTTCTAAATTAGATAGCCTGCCCTCCGCAGCGTCCAGTCTGTGCTCATGCTGGTCTATGTGTTCACCCATAGCATCTAATCTAATGGACCGCTGCTCGAGCATGAGGGCGTCCAGTCCTGCAGATCTTTGTACCAGTTTCTGGTTCTCCCCCTCCCTCTCCCATTGAAGACTCCTGTGCCGTAATCGAGGTCTTTGATTTATCAAACGTTAGCCGGCGTTGTTACGGATCTCCCCGCATTATATTCAAGCTCCAGGCAATCTATGCCAGGAGGGCCTCTTCAGATGGCGCGCTATACTCCTGTGTCACTCTCCTCCGTGTCCGTAGTTGCCTCCCAGATCCTTCAGCAGGGCCCTGCAATATACGCAGCAGTAGCGTCACAGATGGGACGAGGTGTCTGCGCAGGGTCTCGTTATCGCAATATGGGCTTTGAAACTTGGCGAGCAGCTCAATGTTCCACCTCTTAGCTCTAGTGGGGAGCTCTGGCACAGTTAGTCTTGCTAACAAGGGATTCCGCCCCCCTTCAGTTGCTGGTTTATCGGGGGAGGGGCTATGTCAGCCTGCGTAGCTCAAAGAGTGATGGGGATCTTCTCCCTTAAAGGTGCATGTGCAGCCTCCCAGTGCAGTATCTACGGTAGGCAGCCGGCCTGCCACGGCATTCCCAGCCGGCACCCAGGCCTGCCCGCAGCCCCTGTCACTCCTGGGCCTCCGGGGGGAGAGCGGGCTGTGCCCACCTTGCTCCTCAGTAATGGTGGGTCAGCTCTTCTTCCTCGTCGCTCCGACACTCGGGCTGCCTGCGTAGCTCAAAGAATGAAGGGAATCTTCTCCCACTAAGGTGTTTGCGCGGCCCCCTAACGCAGCAGCTAGAGTAGGCAGCCGGCCCTCTGTGGCGTTCCCAGCCGCCTGCACAATTCCCCCCCCCCCCCGACCAGGCTCGCCCGCGGCTCTGTCACCACGGGGGACTCCCGGGTGTTGGGAGAGGGGAGCGGGCCATGCTTACCTTGCTCCTTTAGGAACGGCAGGCCTGCGCTGCCTCCTCGCTGCCCCGACACTCGTGCAGTTGCCTCCGATCTCGCTGGCAGCCGCTCGGCCAGCAGGCCCTTCAGCTCTCCGCATGCAGTCTCTGTTCATACACCGTTCTCCAGCGAGAGCTGGGAGGTGCGGTCCCCACCACACCTCTCCACTATCCTGGGCCTTCACGCACCGCAAGTCCTACAGGTGAGGCCCCGTCTCGCTCGTAGGACACGGGGCGTGTCTCCCAGGCTCTGTCACCTCGCGGCCGGGCACCCGTTCCGCAGCGTCATTACTTTCCAGCCTTACGGGTGCAGAGTATTGCTGACATGCAGGACCCGGTCCAATGCCACCTATGCGGGTGATCGGATGTTAGGATCAATCAGGATTGCTGAGGGATGTCAGCGGAGCTGCAAGCTTACGCGGCCATATTGGTCAGATTGGCCACGCCCACGTCTTTAAAAAGACTTGGTGCCTCATTAACTATATTTTGACGCATGGCACCGCATCAAGCCTTCCTGCCTTCCTGCTGTGCTGCTGTGTGTCAAAATAAAAGGGCTGGAATGCACTGTATCTACTAGAGACTGTGCATTCCTGTCCAACTCCCCTGCGGCGGCGCACAAACCGCAGCGGTGCACCAACGCAGACATGCCCTTGTTCAAGACCAAAATTTGTTGATGTGTAAGATTAGTTGATGACAAGTGAACTATTCGGTCTGCTTCTTGCTGTGTAAACTCTTTCCTCCTTTTTCCTTGCCCTCCCTGGGTTTTGCAATTGCCCCTGGTGTCCCTCGTGTTGTTTGAGCTGGTGGTTGTCCTTGTTCTGATGCCTGTGACAAAAGACACAGATTTGTTGGGTTGTACTGATTCTTCAGATTCTGTCGATGGTCCGGTTTGAACTAAATCCGCCGCCGATTTAATCGGTGCCCAGTTTCTTGTGCATCCTTTTCAGTCGCTATGCTTTCTTCCGGCGATGTTGTGGTCTTCTTTGTATTGAATCTTCTCCTTGCATATATTTCCGCCCAAGTATTGTCGTGACTGTGTTAGGAGTTTAACTGAAACGCCACTAACCTCACCAGAAGACAGCAGGGATGATGAATGTTCCTTCCTCCCGAAAGTGCGTCGCTCCCCAGAGAGAATCTACTACTCTGGGGACAGACGCCCCACCGGGGGAGAAGGGAGTGAGGAGAAGCGGTTGGGGAAGACGCCTTGATAGAGCCTCCGAAGAGCCACGGCAGCCGCAGGTGAATCGGGGAGGGATGGCATCAACTGTAAGGGAACACAGGTAGGCGTTATGGAAGGAGAACGATACCTTCCCTGTAAAGCCTACTACCCTCTCTCCTGCGGAGACTAATCTGTTCCCCGGAGACTAATCTGTTCCCACCTTTCTTACCTGAAGGTGCGGAGGAAATAGGCGCAACTCCCTTATCCCAATGGAAATACAGGAATGGAATTGTTCTGGGTTGGAATTGCCTGGTTCTGGAGGTTTTTGCAATGCAGGCGAAGTGTTGAAATACGAATGTCTTTTCTCTTCGTCCGCTGTTACTTCACAGCGGGAAGACTGCTCCCAATGGCCTCAGGTGAGCCTACGCTGTTAAATGCACAGCGTGAAAGTACTGGCGTAATGGAAGTTCTCACCCGGCGCTAAGTTTGGGGACTGCTGCACTGACGCGTTCACAAGCACGCGTATTCTGGCCTAAGTACCTACTAACTACGAGCACCCCCAGTTCCCTCAGGGAGAAACTCGCAAATGAAATCGAGGGCCTCGCTCTCACGAGGAACCCTACCTGATCCGGTGTTGAGGAAGACGTCCCGGTCTCGAAGCGGCGCCCGACCTCCGGCGGGAAAGCACCATCCGCCTGGCGCAAACAAGGAAGGATGAAGGTCTCTGATAGAAGTGTAATTCGGGAACGAAGGTTTCACGCCCGACCTCCGGCGGGGAAGCACCGTCCGCCTGGCGTTCTGGAAACGAAGAAGGATTGTCAAGCCCCGCTTCCTGGAATGGGCGGGGCTTATATAGCCGCCCAATCAGCAAGCGCGAGGTCCCTGGCGTCGGGAACGAAGGAAACGGGGTTTTCTGGGGAACGTAGTCCGGTAGCCGGGTGTCAGAAGGTCGTGTTTCATACAGGTCATGACAGTACCCCCTCTTGAGGACCGTCGTCTCGGCGGTTGTCCAGGTTTTCCTGGATGTGTGGCATGAAAGCGCTTTAGTAGTCTGAGGCAATTTAAGTTTTCTAAGGGTTCCCATGTTTGGTCCTCCACCCCGTACCCTTTCCAGTCCACCAGATATTGTACCCTACCCCTTACTATGCGGGAGTCTAGGAGTTCTCGGACTTCATACTCCTCTTATCCGTCTATTTCCACAGGTGGAGGGAGTGCTGGCAGTCTCATATCTCTGGGACAGGGTTCAAGTAGGGAAACATGGAACACCGGGTGGATGTTCCAGGACTGGGGAAGAGTCAAACGTATGGCCACAGGATTCACTATACTTTCAATGCTGTATGGGCCTATGTATTTCGGACCCAGTTTACCCACCTCTTTTAGTCTCAAGTGTTTTGTCGCCAACCACACCCGGTCTCCTACCTGATAACTAGGTTCCTGACTTCTTTTTTTATCAGCGTAGTGTTTATGTGTGGTTTGTGCGTTCTGTAGCTGGTTTCTTGCTTCTTTAAGCACGATTCGGAGATGATCGTGGTGTTCTTTTATAGTGGGGTGCTTGGACTTCGCGGGCCATTCAAACGGAAGCATGTTAGGATGAAACCCATATAGACAATAAAATGGATAACAACCCAGTGTGATATGGTCAGCATTATTATAAGAGAACTCTGCTATCCAAAGTAATGGGAACCAGTCCATCGTGTTCTGGAGCGAAAAGCAGCGTAGGTATTGGGCAAGAGTTTGATTAAGACGTTCCGTCTTTCCGTCGGTTTGGGGATGATAACTGGTTGACAGTCTAGCGTCCACTCCCATGGTGGTGCATAACGCTTTCCAAAAGCGAGAAGTGAACTGGGAGCCTCTGTCGGTGATAAGAACCCTAGGCAGTCCATGGGCCTTCACCACATGTTGGAGGAAGGCTATAGCTAGTTCCGCCGACGTAGGTAATCTCTTCAACGGCATGAAGTGTCCCATCTTGGTGAGATGATCAACTTCCACCAAGATGGTGGTGAAGCCGTCACATGGGGGCATTTCTACAATGAAGTCCATTGATACTGTGTGCCACGGGAGTGCGGGTATCGGAATAGGACGAAGCAGTCCCGTGGGTCTCGCATGGCTGGTTTTGCTCTGGGCGCAAACTGAGCAGTTTCGGATATACTCCTTGGTGTCGTTCTTCATCGTGGGCCACCAAAAGGAGCGTTCCAAGGAGGCAATGGTTTTGTTTTCTCCTAGGTGTCCTCCTAAGGTGGTGTCATGAGCCCAAGAGATAGCCTGTTGCTGAAGGGTCTTGTCTGGAAGGTATAATGTTTGGTTGTGATAGAGAAATCCATTCTCATAGGTTCGAGTTTCAGGATTGTCGTCGATCCACTGTTGCTGTTCGACATTTGTGAGTGTGTTTTGTAGGTTCTCCAAAAAGGAGTCTGAAAAGGTTGTCGCTAGAGTTTCGGGTTGAAAGGCTTCAACCGGGAGAATTGGTGGCCCCTCTGTAGTACTTTCAGGCGTAGTTTCTGTTGGGAAGGGAATACGTGACAGGGCATCAGCCTTTCCATTTCGAGTTCCGGGTCTGTATTTAATAACAAAGTCGCAAACAGAGAAGAATAAGGACCATCGGAGTTGTCTGGGAGTGAGGGCCTTGGCAGACTTTAGGAACAGTAGGTTTCGATGATCCGTGTAGATCTCTACGGTATGACTGGCCCCTTGGAGGTAGTGTCGCCATTCTTCACAGGCTCTTTTAATGGCAAGCAGTTCCTTGTCCGTTATTGAATAGTTGATTTCACAAGGTGTAAGTTTTTTGGAGTAATACGCCACTGGATGTATTTGTCCCGTTCCTGGGTGTCTTTGGGAGAGGATTCCTCCCAATGCGAATTGAGACGCATCGGTCTCTACGATATACGGTAGACTGGGATCGGGGTGTCGAAGTATGGGGGCTTGTGTGAACCGGTTCTTCAACTCTTGAAACGCTTGTTCTGCGTTTGTATCCCATATGAAGGAGGTATTCTTTCTGAGGAGGCGTGTGATGGGGTGGATAATCTTTGAGAAATCCTTAATAAAGCGTCTATAATAATTGGCGAAGCCAAGGAAGCTTTGAATCGCTTTGGTGTTACTAGGAGTTTTCCAGAGAGTGATGGCCTCCACTTTTCCCGCGTCCATCTGAAATCCTTGGGCGTTGATAACGTATCCCAGGAATGCTATCTCGTTCACGTGAAAAAGACACTTTTCCAATTTGGCATACAAGGAATGTTGCATGAGTCTGTCCAGTACAATCTTGACGTGTTCCACGTGTTCTTGTAGGTTTTTGGAGTAAATGAGAATGTCATCGATATAGACTATGCAGATGGTGTCTAACAACCCCCGTAGCACTTCGTCCATAAAATATTGGAAGGCTGCGGGGGCATTGCATAGTCCAAACGGCATTACCTGGTACTCGTATAATCCGAATTTCGTTCGAAAGGCCGTCTTCCACTCGTCCCCTGTTCGGACACTAACCAGGTGGTATGCCCCCTGAAGATCCAATTTCGTGAAAACACGTGCTCCTTTTAATTGGTCTAAGAGAACAGGTATGAGAGGTAGTGGATATCGTTTTTTTATCGTCACACTGTTGATTGCCCGATAATCAATGCAGGTTCTTAATTCGTCGCAGTCCTTCTTCGATATAAAAAAAAGGGGTGACGACGCGGGGGACGAGGAGTGCCGGATAAAACCGGAGGCAAGGTTTTCGTCTAGGTAATTCTTCAGGTACCGCGTTTCTGGCTCGGTAAGGGCATAGACCCTACTACAAGGTATGTTGGCTCCTGGTTGGAGGTCAATACGGCAATCGTACGACCGATGGGGGGGCAAGCGCGTGGCCTTCTCTTTGTCAAAGACATTTCGATACTCCTGGTATTCATCCGGTAACGTGGTAATGCAGCAGTAGGGGGCGTCATTACATCCTTCCGCCAACAATCCTGCTACAGGACTGCTCTCCCTCACAGTGAGGTCCGATCCTGCCAGACAGTGTTCTCTGCAATACTCTGAAGTAAGGGATATGGATCTTTCCGCCCAGCGGATAATGGGGTCATGCAGGGTGAGCCATGGCATTCCCAATATGAGGCGAAAGTGAGGAGCATCAATGAGGTCAAACTGTAAAGTTTCGTGGTGGTTCCTTTCCACCCTCATCTGGAGGGGAACGGTGTGATATCGAACAGGCCCTGAGGTAAGGGGTTTCCTATCCACCGCTTTTACAACCTCAGGGGTTTCCTTCCTTATGTACTGCACTCCTATGGCGAGGGCATACTTTTGATCGATGAAATTCCCTGTGGCACCGGAATCCAGGAGGGCTGCCACCTCCACGGTGGTGGTGGGTCCGGTCCATAGGGTGATACATACGTTCAGATGCGCTACCGGCAGCTGGATGGTGTTGGCAAGAGAGGCCGAGACCTTTTCTATGTCTGGACCCAAGGTAGAGGTCTCCTTCTGTCTTGGGCCTTCTAGTTTTCCGTCGGTGGAAGAAGGGCTGCGGCTTGTTTAGGAGGAGGGATTGGTCTGTCAGATGAGTTGGCTCTGGCCCGGCACTCACGGATGAAATGCCCACTCTTCCCGCAATATAAGCAGAGCTTTTGTTGCCGGCGTTTCTCCTTCTCTTCTAGCGTTAAGGGACCTCGAAGTCCCCCTAGTTGCATCGGTTCGGTCCCTTCGTTGGGTTTTGTGGGCAGGTCAGTTGAGGCTTTGGAACGGATCGGCTGAAAACGAACCTCGTTTCTTCCTTTCTCTCCTTTTCGTTCTTGTAAGCGATGGTCTAACTGGACCGTCAATTCTATCAACTCCTCACATGTATTTGGCAACTGGACTACCTGAGAAAGAACATCCTTTAAGTCGCCCCGTAAGCCTTGGAAGAACAACGTCGTCCTTTTTTCTGGGGGCCAATCGGTTTCTACCACGAGGTGATTAAAGGATGTGATATAGGTGAGCAAGTCCTGTGATCCCTGTCGTAGGGTGAGGAGTTCTTTATCAAGCGACATCATATGTGATTTGCGGTCGAATAATTTTCTCATTTCTTTGCAAAAGTCTTGAAAATTATGGAGCACTGGATCATTGCGTTCCATCAAAGGAATGGTCCAACTGGCGGCATTCCCTCCCATGTAAGACATCATAAAGGAGGTTTTTGCCTCATCATCCTGGAATACGGAAGGTTTGCATAAGAAATGTAGTCTACTCTGGTTTAGGAAGATTTCGAATTTTTTCGGATCTCCGAAGAATCTCTCCGGAGGAGCAAGGGGAATGCTTTGTGGTTGTAGTACATGCACAGTGGGAACCGTGCCTTCATGGGTGACTGCTGGGGAAGGCATTGTGAAAGGTCCAGGACCCTGTGCCCCACCCCCCATTGCTGGTGTCGTGGTAGTGAGTGGGGGGGGGGGGAAGAGTCCAGTCTTTGATATACGACCCTTTCCCTTTCTCTTGTCGGGAAATGCATGCCACCTCCCTCCGTAGCGTTCCCAGTTCCTTTTTCAATTCCTGATTTTCTAAGCGTGAAGTATGTACTTCTTGCTGGAGTGCAGCAAGGCTCTCCAGCAATAAATTCAGGACCATATTAGTATCCATCGCCCGGGCTGCCTAAACTACTTGGGCTTGACAATCTGTCGTGACTGTGTTAGGAGTTTAACTGAAACGCCACTAACCTGACCAGAAGACAGCAGGGACGATGAATGTTCCTTCCTCCCGAAAGTGCGTCGCTCCCCAGAGAGAGTCTACTACTCTGGGGACAGACGCCCCACCGGGGGAGAAGGGAGTGAGGAGAAGCGGTTGGGGAAGACGCCTTGATAGAGCCTCCGAAGAGCCACGGCAGCCGCAGGTGAATCGGGGAGGGATGGCATCAACTCTAAGGGAACACAGGTAGGCGTTATGGAAGGAGAACGATACCTTCTCTGTAAAGCCTACTACCCTCTCTCCTGCGGAGACTAATCTGTTCCCCGGAGACTAATCTGTTCCCACCTTTCTTACCTGAAGGTGCGGAGGAAATAGGCGCAACTCCCTTATCCCAATGGAAATACAGGAATGGAATTGTTCTGGGTTGGAATTGCCTGGTTCTGGAGGTTTTTGCAATGCAGGCGAAGTGTTGAAATACGAATGTCTTTTCTCTTTGTCCGCTGTTACTTCACAGCGGGAAGACTGCTCCCAATGGCCTCAGGTGAGCCTACGCTGTTAAATGCACAGCGTGAAAGTACTGGCGTAATGGAAGTTCTCACCCGGCGCTAAGTTTGGGGACTGCTGCACTGACGCGTTCACAAGCACGAGTATTCTGGCCTAAGTACCTACTAACTATGAGCACCCCCAGTTCCCTCAGGGAGAAACTCGCAAATGAAATCGAGGGCCTCGCTCTCACGAGGAACCCTACCTGATCCGGTGTTGAGGAAGACGTCCCGGTCTCGAAGCGGCGCCCGACCTCCGGCGGGGAAGCACCATCTGCCTGGCGCAAACAAGGAAGGATGAAGGTCTCTGATAGAAGTGTAATTCGGGAACGAAGGTTTCACGCCCGACCTCCGGCGGGGAAGCACCGTCCGCCTGGCGTTCTGGAAACGAAGAAGGATTGTCAAGCCCCGCTTCCTGGAATGGGCGGGGCTTATATAGCCGCCCAATCAGCAAGCGCGAGGTCCATGGCGTCGGGAACGAAGGAAACGGGGTGTTCTGGGGAACGTAGTCCGGTAGCCGGGTGTCAGAAGGTCGTGTTTCATACAGGTCATGACAAGTATACACTTCATTTAACTTATAGTCTATGGTGTCTCTCTTGTATTTATGTAACTGTACTTCCTGAAGGTCTTTGCTGTACTTGTCCAACTTCTGATTGAGACCTTCCAAGGTGATCTTCCATGTGTTATTCTCCATTCTTAACTGTAGTTCACTTTTTTGGTTGTGTATCTCCTTTTCCAACTCGCGTATTGTTTTTGATAATTCCTCAATAAGAAGTAATATCAGGTCCAGTGAACATTTATTTAAAATGGAATACCATTTCTCCATGAAAACAGTATTTAGGTGAAACCTCAATAACATTGGTTTAATGGATAATCTGAGGCTTCTAGGAATCTGTTTGGCTTTATGGTATTGAACCAACGTTGATGCATGCAATTTTTGATTAAGTTCGCATCTCGTTAGATATTCCAGTTGCTTAAGTTGTTGGGTGATTGATCCTCCATGTGTATCTGTTAATTTTACCTCTTGGATTCGAGCATAAATTTCAGCTTGATCCGTTGTGTATGCCAAAGTTGTTGCTCTGTTCTCCGTGATGTTTGCTAGTGACTCAAACAAAATATTTTGTGGCTGCTACCTCTTCCTGTGACAGCTTTCAAGTAATAATTTGTAGGTGGAGAGGTGCACTCCTTTTGATAATACTCAAAGAAAGTAGCTTTGTTGTAAAATTAAACCAGTGGTGCCACACCGCTGCACGTGCTGTCTACACGTGCTATTAAGACAGGTATACTATAGCAAGCCTGTGGACTTGAATGCAGTGTGCACTGTTCACTAACTTCACGAATCACTGTATTCACAATGATCTCATGTTTTTACAATTGTAATGCTTTGTTTGCGTCACCATCTCTCATATTTTACATTTCTTCAGTGTTTTATACTTGTTATTAACAAATAACTTTCCAAAACAATAAACTTCAACAAACATACATTTACTATCAATGCGGCTTTACAACAATATAATGCTCATGATTTGCTTCAAAATACATTAAGTGCACCTCCTGTTTTTCATGCCCAATGCATTTCGGGACAATTAAGTCCCTCCCTCAGGGTTATACCTAGAAAAAACAAATAAACATTATTTTATAATCACTTCTGATGCATGGAGTTGCACAACCTACCAAAAACTGATTTTTTGCATGCCGACGTTCCATTACCACCGTACCCCACTGAACCCGCAACAAGCCTCCCCATCTTCACCACATTAACCAGACAGACAGCCTGGCCCGTCATTACCATGGAGGAAACAACTTCAACAGGCAGTCCATCTACTCCGGCGCCTCTTCGGACTATTGCCAAAACCACATCATTAGCAAAGGCCTGCAACCCATCAGCTCAGCGCTCCTTGACCCTAAGCACCTCCAACACCAATGCCATCTACTTGAACACCTGCTAACACTCCACAATACTACCCCTCCTCAAGAAACCCTCTGCAGCCCCGACAACACTAGACCATTGCAGACCATCTCCCTGCTACTTTACTTGGCCAAATGTCCTGGAGAAGTTGATGAACAAGCGCCTAGCTAACCCTCTCAACACAAACCATTTCCTTGACCCCCCACTCAGTCCAGATTCAGATCAAACCCCAGCACAGAATCAGCCCTCATCACTGCAACACAGGACTTCTGGATGGTCATGGACAGAGAAGACACCACAACCCTTATCCTACTGGACCTCTCTGTGGCTTTCGACACTGTATCTTATCCCGTCCTCATCAAGCGACAATATGAAACCAACATCCAAGGACCCGCACTTTGCTGGATCATACCCAGTCAGTCAACCTTTCCCCCTACTGCTTGGACTCCCGAAACCTCATCCGTGGAGTACCTCAGGGCTTCACTCTCAGCACAACCCTCTTCTACACATGGTGCTGCTCTCCAACATCTTCCAAACCCATAGAATCAATGTCCTATCCTACACTGATGATGCACAGCTGAAACCTGTTCAACCTACACATTGTACACACATCAACCTGCGCCTCAGGGAGCTCCACTCGCTTCCAATATACAAACAAACACTTTTTAAACCCCTCTCACACACACCATCGCACTACATGAGCCCAGCCTACCTCAACAACCGCATCACATTCCACAACCCTACTATACACTTCCGCTCGGTGAGACTACTACTCAGACACCCCACACATACTCAAGCATATGCAGAACCAGATGCGGAGAATACCCTTAGTCCCAGAGTAGAATCCTACTGAAATATATAGAAGAGGTGTGGCGCAGCAGCCAGGGTGCCTGACTCCGGAGCACGGGGTGTGAGAAAGTGCCCTCTTTCTTGCATGGTATGCCCCCACTTTTTGCTGAACTGCTGAATGTACTTTGACTGAGTGTGCCCTGGACTCCTGCCAATCAGGTGCCCAGGGCCTATGTTCCTTCCCTAAAACAAACCAAACCCAAATTGGCAAACCCTGGCCACATGTACTGTGGCAGTGCAACACACATATATAATCACGTAACTGTTACATAAATCAAAGACAAATAACAAAGAGAAGTTGCTGAAACTATCCGTCCATTCGTTACATATATGTTCAAACTAAACCCGGTGTTATTGTTTACAACAATTTCGAGGGTGTAGTGGCTCTGGATGTGATACTATTAAGCGTCAATGTTTTGACACAAGATGTACGTGTTATTGGAGAAATATCACAGGGATCTTCCTCAGGACTGTGTGATGTCCTGTCAACATCTGAGGGTGATTGATGCAAGCATTTGAGGCAAGCAATTGAGTTCATTTTCGTAAGTCGAGGAATCGGGGAGGACAATGCTGCATAGTTGTGTCCCTTGAGGGTTCCAGGAAGGAATCGCTTGATCTTGAGTCTTCAATCACAGAGCCGCCCACGTAGGACCCTACTTAAATTGACAAAGATAATTTCCCAATTTGAAAACTGCCAACCAAGCCCATGACGTGTGTAAAAAGGCCTGTTTACACTACTGATCACTATGAAACGCAAAACGGGTATGCTGCCACCACTGCACTCATGTCACTTAAATCCAGGTAAAGGCGGTAGCCCTCTACCACTATCAGCGTAGCGTTTGGTGCGCGCCTCCTGGTACAACAAGGCTGCATTACCGTGAGACAGGCCTAGGTCATGGCACACACACGATGCATGTTCGCCAGTGACCCAAAACCATAACCAGGTGCTGAGATGTCGATGCAGATGGGACACGCAGGTCAGGGAATCACGTCCTTCACAATGTAGAAAACGTTTCTGTCCCAACAATTATGAAATCAGAATAATAACGTGATTATGTTACTAGTTTGTAAATCTGAATTTACATTTGTTCTTTGAAGTTTGAAACTTGATTGCTTATAGATTATAGTAGATGTAAACCTGGCACCTTCTCTGTCAGTGTGTTACCAGCTTTTCTTAAAGCCAACAGGGTCTGGGAGCTGGTCCACAGCGAGGAAGGGGTAACGGGTAGAGTTTCCATGGTGGGACCGCTCCGTTCCATCGCTTAGGTCCAATTGACAGCCTCTGTGCCAGGTTTTAATGGTATGTGGCTTCTCCATGAGCTCAAGAGTAGATGAACTAAAGTTAGCAAGAGCTAGAGAAGTGTAGATTACCCAGCATTGTGGTGTACACGCTATAGAATGCATGTTATCCTTACTTTCCTTAACGAGACGAGGGTTTGTCTTGAAGATGAAAATCACCATTCGCAGTCGAGAAGCTATTGGGTGCATGTTAGAGCACTGAGGAAAAGCTATTGTTCTGCTATTCTTAATTCAATTTCAACACACCTTGAAAGATGTATATGTCAGCGATTTATTTATCTGTGGTGGTCAGCATATTAATCCTGTACTTTCTTAAATATGGTTATATTCACAATATTTTTGTGGTCGACATTGGAAAACCGACACTGAATGTAGAGTAGGGTTGTGCAAAATGTACATGGCCGGTCCGGCAGCAGCTTTGTAAATATTGCATGCCACGTTTTCGAATTGTTACTCCTATTTTTTAGCATTGCTTTTGTGTTTCTAATAGTGATTTTACTTTGTTTTTATTGTTCTCCGGTCCCTTGCGTTCCAACCATACTTCTGGCAATTTACCTAACTCGGCTTGAGGCAGCTGGCTGATTGTGTGCGCTCTTCATAGAAACATCTTCACCACTTGGCTATTTTCCTGTCTCCTGGGCTCCCGAGTCCGCCGCGGCCTTGACAATTGAGCAGCAGCAACTCCGTGCTGGTGTCTGTGACGCAGCAAGTCGACAAAGGCCGCCATCTTTGGATGGCAGCGGTCTAGCTTCTCACTTCAACTCATTTCACCACACCATAAATCCCAAGCCTGATGCCAATGCGCAGCGGGTGCACAAAAGGTGCGCCAATGGCAAGCTCGGCTGCACCTGTCAGGGGCCAGACGGCGCCAAGCACCAGGACCCCTGGTCCCCCCCACCTTCCAAAGGTATTCCAGAGCAGATCCTTCAGAAATGGGCAACAAGGATATGCCTCCCCCATGCTCCATGAATAATTTTAATATACCAACTATACAGTATCTCTGCCAAAAATCCAGCTTTAGCTTTCACCTGCTTTACAGCCATGGCAAAGAGGTTGATCAATTACCTGCACGCCCCCAAACCAGATGCAGGCAGTCAGACTACGAGCTATCCTGTTTTCTCCCTAACACAAGATCCCTATAAAGCACAAGCAAGAATTTGCCGATCTCTCATCGAGTCTGAAAATGTAATTAAAGTTGACAGACAACACAAGTGAGAAGGTGGGATTGCGATTTTATTTTTTTACCGCACCCTCCTAAAAGATGCTTTCAAACCCCTCTGGCATCTTAACTATGAAGCCCTCACGTTCAATTTTAAGATTCAAAATACTCTACTCCCCAGGCCCTAGGCTGAACTTTATTCAATCACTTTTAGGATTTATGGAACCCTGTGTATGGTACCCCAACTTTACAATATTAGGGGATGATAATTTTCACCTAGATTGCATGGACGACAAGGACACAGCATCTAACTAATAACCTACAGAGCTTCGATCGCTCACAAATGGTGAAACTTCCAACCCACCAATCACACGCTCAACAGCATTTTTACAAATACTCCCAACCTAGTGGTCGAAAGAATTGTGCTTTTGGTCATAAAAAACACCACCTGCAACGCACTGGCAGCGATAAAATGCCATCCTTGAAAGAAAATTGATAATCTGAAACTAAATAATCTGCTGTGTGAGTCCCAGCCCAAAATTAATGATTGTCGACCAAGCATCCATACACTATGCTGCTTGGATATATGCAGCAGTCACCCAATTAGCTCCCTTAAAGATCAGACCAAACTAGAGGTCCACAGCATGGTATTCCCAAGAGTTTAGGGAACGCAAGCAGGAATATAGGCGTCGTGACCAACTGTGAAGTTTGAATTGTAGCCTGGAGGAAATAATAAAATACAAAACTTTGATAAGAGTATAAAACGCAGATGGGTGCAAAACCTAATTTTTACTGAAAAGTCCCTATCTATTATATTTTTTTTAAACCTTTTTATTTGGCAAAATAAATAAAAGCTCAACATTACAGCAAGTGGTGTCATAGATCTCAAGTACAACAATGGTGTTCATCACATTGGGTATCTCAGTCCTATGCTATCTCCGTTTCATTTTGTGCCTTCCCCTCCATCAGTAAGGCCCTGCCGTCCCCACCCTCTCCTGTGCAGTTCAACTATGGGACACATGCAGATCTCGGCCCAATATATGTTCCATGTTCCCCACTTGCCATCCCATTTTTTTGGGGCGACCTCTATTTTTGAAGACTTCTTTTTCCGCTATTATGGATATGTCCATGTCAGCTTCCCACCTCCCCATTGATGGTAGTTCCCCTGCCCCCCATTTTTAGGATGAAATCTTTTTATTGATTGAACAAACAAACAAGAGGCTGCAATCAATGATGCCAAAATTACGGGCCAGGAGCCATCATAATGCTACGCAGCGCATCGAAATCAAACAAAAAGAACCCCTTTGCCCCCCCTTCCTCCTTCCGACTCCCCTCCCCCCCCAATCCCCCCTCCAAAAAGCTGCTTCAATGGAAAAAGAGGGAAGTCAAGCCAGGCTTGAGGCTAATCAATGCTGCAGCGGTTGGTTGTGTCCAGGGTCAGCTGCGGTGGTTGGGTCGCGTCCAGGGTCAGCGCGGGGAGGTGCAATAGCCGCAGATATCAGGGGCAGGAAAGCTCGCAGAGTTCTGAGCATTGCAATGCTATAAGGGGCCGACACAGGTCGGTGAAATAAGCCCCCTCCCCTTGGAGCGAGGAGGAGATGCGCTCCATGCCAAGCACATACCATAGTCAGAGGAGCCATCTCTGCACCGTAGGAGTTCTGTCCGTGCCCCAATGTGACCATATATTCTGTAGCGCCGCCCCTAAAGCTATCCCTATCTACTTGCCTTTATGGGACTTGACGGAAAATGTGAGCCTATCAGATACGCCCAAGATGACATATTCAGGGAAGAGTAATAGTGTGGTATCGAAGTGATGGTCGATCTCGTCCAATATTTGTGTCCAGTAGGTTGTGAGAGTAGGGCATTCCCATAGCAGATGTAGTAGTGTAGCTTCAGCATCACAACCCCTCCAGCAAGTGGGGGAACGGTCGCAATCGCTTTTGTGCAGTCGGGAGGGTGTGAGATACCAGTATCTTAGTGGCTGTTTCTACACTAGAGATGTTACGCACTGTGTGTCGAGCTCTGTAGTGGATATCCGCCCATTCCGTCAAAGTCTGTGTCCGTTGCAGCTCAGTTTCCAACCGCCTCTGTCCTGAGGACTTAACCACCTTTTCTGGAGGGTGTAGGATCTGGTATAATTCTGTGATAAGTCGCTTATTGGATTGCTTCGAAAGCAGTCATCGTTCATACTGGGTGAGCTGCCGTTTTGCTCCCTGGCGGACCTGAGGCTGCATGACCCAATGCCGTATCTGTAGGTTTTGATACCGCTCAGTTTCGGTCATGGCTAAGTTTGATGTAAGGTCCTCGAAGAACAAGGGGCCATGTCAAATAAATGCCCTATGGACCTATGACCCACCCTATCCCAATGCTCAAATGCCTCCCTATCTAGGCCTGGGGAGAAGTCTGTGTTTTCAGTAATGGGAGTGAGAGGCGATGGAAAAGTGGTCAATCTATTCCGTGTAGCTTTCAAGGTAGCGTGCACCACAGGTGAGTTGTATAATCCGGGAGGTCCAGAAGCTCTGCCAAGGAAGGGAACCTTCCACAAAGACTGTCTTGCTAGCGCCCGCTCCATGAAGAGCCAGTGCTTCTCGGATTCAGGCTGGGCCCACTCCAGCAGGGATCGTAGCTGTGTTGCCTTATAGTAGCTGTCAAGATCAGGATTCCCCAGGCCACCCTCCCCATGTGGTCGAAAGCTTGTGTCTTTATTGATTTGAGTTTCTCTTGTCTGCCCACACGAAAGTAATAAATTCAAACTGAAGCTGCTTTAGCATACCCTGAGATGGCTCTACCATAAGGGTCTGAAACAGGTATAGTATTTTTAGGAGTATGCTCATCTTGAGAGCTGCCACCCGGCCCAAACACGATAGACCAAACAGCCGCCATCTTCTCAGTTCCTGCTGGATTTGCGGCAGCAGTCGAGAGTAGTTCATGGACACCGTCTCAGCGGTGGACAATGATAGCGTGATACCGAGGTATGGGATAGTTTTCGGATCCCAACAAATGGGACACATCCGGGTCAAGGCAACGACCGTCGACTGTTGTATGGAGAAACCCAAGGCCTGTGACTTAGCCACGTTGACCTTAAACCCAGAGGCTGCTGAAAACTCCTCCAGTTTTGCCAAAAAGGCCGGGATCAGAGGTCTGAGGGTACTCCAGCGTGGCGATGATATAGTCCGTGTAGAGGCTAATGGTATGCCGCACTCCCCCCAAAGAGGATCCCCTTATTCTGCTGGTTCTCTCGAACCCTCTGTGCCAGTGGCTCTATATGGAGAGCGAACAAAAGGGGGGAGAGCGGACAGCCCTGGCGGGTGCCTTAAGTAACTGGAAAGGGGTCGGATGTGAAGCCATTCACCCGGACCGTGTCTCAGGGGCGGCTGTAGCCGCTAAACACCCATTGGCGAAATCGGTGCCCGATCCCAAACCTCTCCAAAACCGGCTCTAGAAAGGGCCAGTGAACCCTGTTGAACGCCTTTTCGCGTCGACCGATAACACAAAGCGCTCCTCCGTCTGACGATGCGCCTTATTCAGGAGATACAGCAGTCTCCTAATATTATCACTGCATTGCCTGGTCGCGACAAATCCAGCCTGGTCCGGTTCAATCAGTCCCGGCATCAAAGGTCCCAACCTAGACTCTAGGATACCCGTGAAGATCTTAATATCTATATTCAGCAAAGATGTAGGCCTATAGGAGGCACAATATCTGTTATCTTTGCTGGGTTTGGGCAGGACTGCCACTGATGCTAAGAGCATCGCAGGTGGGAGCCCCGTGTGGCACTGATGACGTTGAAAAGTCGAGTCAGTATTGGGGCCAGGATCGGGCAAAAAGTTTTATAAAAATGGCGCTAAACCCATCAGGGCCAGGTGATTTGAGGATCTTCAGTCGAGCGATGATCGAAATGACCTCTTCAACCCGAATCTAACTATCCATGGTAGAGGCCTGGTCGGGCGTCAGGCGTGAGTGGGATATGCCCTGACAGTACGCGGAAGGGTTCTGATCAGATAATGGCTGGGCAGCATAGAGATTCGCATAAAAGTCTCGAATGGCACGGGCTATATCCGCCTAAGCTCCGTACCCCCTTCGGCCAAGGGGAGTGGGACTGTTGCTGTCTGGTGCTGGGCGTGCAATTTGTGAGCCAACAGGCGGTCACATCTATCCCCCCGTGTAGAACGTATGCTTCAAGCGAAGGGCGGCGTGCTCCGCTCTATCCAGATCCAGGCTGGCTAGCTGGGCCCTCTCCGCCTTTAATTTCCTTCAGATACGAGGGGCCCCTGTCCTCTTGTGAATCCCCTCCAGTTCCTGTACCTGCCTAAAAAGCTCCTCCCTCTTCTCCCGGTGTGACCTATTATCTGTAGCTGATGTGGCGATAAAGTCGCCCAGGGCAACTAATTTGAGAGTTTCCCAAAGGGAACAGCTAAAAAGTCTTTTAGTGTTTTAGTAAGGCGTGCTACAACTTCAGGGCGGTGAAGGAGTGTGTCCTGGAGCCTCCAGTAGTACGATAGCCGGTGGGTGTGGGGGAACAGCAATTTTATGGTCCTAGCTGAATGGTCAGAAAGCACTTGATCTCGATAACTGAGTCCTGTGCAAGCGAAAGAAGAGACTGAGTTGATAAAAAATAGTCTAGCCTTGCGTAAGTCCCCCAGGCATGAGAGTAAAAGGTATAGTCGGCAGTATGGGGGTGAAAGTGACGCCATGTGTCCACTAGCCCCTAGTCGTGTAGCCACTGGCAGCTGGCGGCAGAAAGAACCCCCGTTTGTCCCTGCCTCTGAGCCGAGCGATCGAGTTGGCCATCAAATTCAATATTCAGGTCGCCTCTATAAAAATTAGCCGGTCAGGTGTGGATGTTAAGTCCCCTACTACCTTATGTAAAACGCTTCCTAGCCCTCGTTAGGAGCATAAATAGTGGCCAGTGTTAATGTGTGGACCCCAAAGGACACGGAAAGCCCCAGGAGCCTCAACATGATCTCTGAAACCTTACCCCCCACCTTCCCAGGGAAAGTACGAGCAACAAGTATGGCGACCCCAGCATTTTTGGTAGGGAGGGAAGAGAAGTATTGCTGAGGAAAGGCCTTAGAGCGCATTCTATGTGTATCACCAGATAGCAAATGCGTCTCCTGTAACAGACAAACATGGGCCCCAGAATTTTCCAGGTAAGACAGGATAGCTCTACGTTTAATAGGGTTGTTGAGCCCCTTCACATTCAAGGTCAAGATTGTGACACTCATCTGTTCAAGTGGTATGGACAAATCGCGGTGCAGGTGCGAGGGGGCCCATCTAATCCGCTACAGCCGGGTCCCGCAGGAGCCCAGATAGGATGAACTGGACGAGCCTGGGTCACGCGTATACAAAAGGGATAGGGGAGATGCAGCGGGGGGGGGGGAATGTAATCTATCAACAAAAACGACAAAGTACCAACAAGGCAAAAACATAAACATAATACAGTGAAACCAATGTCAATGTCCAGAGCATACTGGTCCTAGAGAAAAAAGTAAAGGGTACCTGTGGCTCGTGGCTCTCTGCTCACCCTATTAGAGGTTCCTGCATACATTGTTAATGTCTTTGACGACTGGCAATGAGGGGAAAATCTCCAAAACATCCGTATTCAGCTGGAGCGCGTCCTGTTTCACTCCGAGGAAACCCCTGCAAGGGATGTCACACAGCTTGCCGCTCCCTGGCCATGGTGTCAGTCAGGACGTGCCGACGGGCTGGGGGGCTTGATGGTAGTCCATCCATGGTCGCTCCGGCACCTGCGGGAGCGATTGTCCGCTCGAGGCTGGTCCGCCGCGATTTCTTCAATACTCAAGAGTTTGTAGGCCACAGAGAGTGAGCTAATTTGCCTCAGTTCCCCTTTGTAATGGAAGATCAGCATGAACGGGTGACCCCAGGAGTATTTAATGCCAGATTCTCAGAGGTGGAGGGTAATCGGACGAAAGGAATTGCGTTTTAGCAAAGTGGCAGCTGCCAGGTCCTGATACAACGTGGGTATCTGACCCTGATAGGTAAAGTCCGAACAGCGCAGAGATTCACTGAGGATCCTCTCTTTTAGTTGATAGTCGTGGACACAAGTCAATATGTCCGCGGGCCCACCCTAGGAGTGTGGTCTAGCTTAATTGGGAAGTCTGGGGGTTCTCCTAAGAGAGAGCGAAAGAGGCCCGCCACCAGCGTCTCGATGTCTCCATCTCCCTAGCCTTGTGCCATGCCACGGATGCGGATGTTGTTTCGCCGGGACCTGCTCTCCAGATCCACCGTGCGGGCCTGTAAGTCCAGGTTCTGTTCTTGCAGCTTTAGGACTTCTTGCTGGAGGCTCTGAATTTCTTCGTTGCGGCTAACTTTGCGTTCCTCCAATGTGTTCACTCGCTCTCCCAGGGAATCCATGTCTCTCCGAACTTCCCGCAGGTCCGCCGATAGTTCGTGTCTCATTGCGGACAGGTTTTCGCAGAGAGAGGAGAAGAGTGACTCCAAAAACGATCGGCTGACCGGGGCCTCCGAGCCCCCTCCGCCCGCATCGGGCTGGCTCTCCGTCTGTTGCGCTGTCTTGAGCAGGAGGTCCTTCGCTGACCTATCTTTCCTGCCCTTGGGGGCCGCCATAGCTCCTCCGCACGGGGGGAACTCAGGTGAGGTGAAGGCCAGGCTCTAAGGGATCCATAGATGGGGGCAAAACTATATGTGAAGGTAGAACGCCGTCCAGGAGGGCGGTGGTGCAGCTAAAGAGCCTCCGCGATATGCCCCCTCACAGAAGTCCTCTGCTCGTGCTCCAGTTCAAGCCCCTCGGGTGGGAGCTAGATAGGCACCAGAAGACCTCCGATGGGGCCCCCCTTTCGAAATGCCAGCTGATCCCTGTTCACCACCTCTTCCACCTCTTGACCAGACCTCTAGGTAAGGTGCTGCCTCTTCCTATGCACTCCACAGGTCTTGTTCCTCAGCAATTGGGGGTTAATGGGTCGGATTCTGGTGATCCAAGCTGCCACCACAACAGGACCAATGTGCGGTGGAGCCCAGCCAAGGCCCCCAGGTCGGGCTCAATTGTGCCCTTTGCCGTCCCGGTGTTACATTTGGGCCCCCACGCAGCTCCGGTATCTGAGGCCACATCGCAGGCCCGCTTGAGCTCCAGAATAAACAGCCTGGCGCGGTCCCAGGCCCAGGGGACCGCCGGGCTCACGACGATTGGCCTCTCAGCAAAACACTGGGGGTGAGGGGTATAGCAGACAGCACAGCAGAGCTAAGCTGCCATGCGGTTAATAGACGCGGCGGCCCTACACTGCCGCTGAGGAAGAGGCCTGCTCTACCTCCCGAGGCTAGGACCTCGCGTGGTGCTCTCGACTCAAGCCCACATCTGCGCGGGCCCGCTCCTCACCTTGCCAGGCAGATCTTGCTGATTCTTGAGCTGCGGCAGTCCCCCTGACCCTACGGGGACCGCCAGGAACCGCGGAATCTTGCCCACTTCTCCAGGCTGTCCACACTATCTCTGGGCGCTCAGCAGCTCCTCCAGCTCCGACCCGCGCCTGCACCAAAGCCGCCGTCGGAGCCTCGACACAACCTCACCGACTCCCAAAAGTGCGGTGCCACCTTCGGGAGGGCTTCTGTGGGCTACAACGTCCCTCCCGCCACTGGTAAAGCAGTGAAATGCCCGGCGGGAGCGGAGAGCCACAAAGCTGCACCCTCTTAGCCACACCCACCTCCCCCCCACTCCCCATTTTTGTGCAATGTTACCTTTGGCGAGGGTCAACCCCAAAGAGACCCAGGATTGTCCAGTGTGGGTTAGGTCAGTGGCTTCCCATATATTAAGTATGCAAAGTTTCGGGGAGGCGGTGTGTCCCCCACCTCCCGCCGAGAGCTTGTCCGGTCTGGATGTAACTCTCGCCCAGACTGGCTTAATGGCGGGGCAGTCCCAGATCGTGTGGACGAAAGTTCCCTCCTGGGAGCAGTGTCGAAGACAGTTTGTGTCTGTTCTCTTCCCTATTTTGACCAGAGTTCCCGCTGAGAGGTAGGCTCTATGCCGAATTTTAAGTTGAATCAATTTCAGTCTCATGGGATGGCTACTTCACACGGGGAGGCCAACGCATCCTGCCAGTCTTCGTCTTCTAGGTCCCCCACCTGTGCTTCCCATTGTTGTCTGAGGCGCATTAGTAGGTCCGGTTGGTTATTAATCAATTTCTGATAGGTTAGAGGTATGGCTTTCTTGGGTATAGGGTCTAGTAGGAGCCTGTCTTCAAGTGGGGAGGCCTCTGGGAGAACCCCTCCACCGGGAATGGCAGCTCTAAGGGCATGACTGTTTTGCAGATACCAGAAAGATTCGGATTGTGCCAATTGATATTCCTTCTGCAGTTTAGCAAATGAAATCAGTCCATCCTTTTTCCACAGATCCCCCACTGATGAGATGCCAATTAAGTCCGATCCCCCACTGATGAGATTCCAATTAAGTCCCATTCCCCTCTTATGAGATGCCAATCAAGTCCCATTTGTCAAACCCGGGGCAGGAGCTCAGTCTACCAAGCCACTCTGACTCCCAGAGTGGTGTTGCTTGTGTTATTCTCTTGTACCAGCCTAGTTTTTTGTTGACTTTGTGCCAGGTTTCTATGGTGTGGGCCGTGGGTCCTGTGAGTGGTTGGTGCTTGGGGTTGGTATAGAGGGCTCTACGATATCCACCCTGTCCCATTAGCCATCTATCCGTTTGATAGCTTAGTTCAGTTTGTGGGCCTTGGACCCACCAATTGACTACCATCAGTTGAGACGCCCAGTAATATAGTTTGAGATCAGGCAGGGCAATCCCCCCACCTTACCACCCCCTCTTCAGTTTCTGCAGTGCGATGCGTGGTGTCTTCCCGTCCCATAACAGGTTCCGCACTGCTCTCTCAACATTTATAAAATAGGAGTCTGGGACCTTGAAGGGGGTATTTTGCAATGCGTACAGAAAGCAAGGCAATGCCGGCATTTTGTAAAGGGCCACCCTTCTCAGAAGGGTCAGGGGGAGGGTCTGCCAATGCTCCCACCGTGTGACACAGGATAGGATACCAGATGCCCCTCGTTACTCTGTAATGTCTTGGAATGTCAATGGGTTAGGCAGTAAGGTAAAGCGTGGCCTGGTCACGCATTACATATTGCATCTGCAGCCTGACATTGGGGACACAGTGTTGCTTCCTGGGTAGTATGGCCTTCCCGGTACTGGTGCATGTAGGATGCACCTCTGGCTCGAGGGGAGTGGCAATACTGGTTACAGAGAACCCCCTCACCCCCCTCCAATTCATACAGAACATGGATAGACCATAAGAGAAGATATGTGGGAGTCCACGGTCCGTGGGGAAGGGCGTGTGCTACCTAGATCTATGTCTATGCACCCCCCACCTGACTTCAGCAGCCAGTCCTAGACCAGGTGACTGCCAGACTCTTGGAGGCTGATTCAGCTGAGGAAATTTCAATGACCTCATGCTCCCTGGTTTGGATCCCTCGAGTGTGGCGGGTGCCCCGGCCGGTGTCACACCTTTGGGGGGGGTATGCAGATTCCCTGGGCCTCTGCAATTTGTGACGACCACATCATCTCAGGGGAAGGGCTTACTCCTACTTCTTCGAGGTTCATAAGGTCCTCTCCTAGCTGGACTATCTCTTTGTACCAGCGGAAGTGGTGACTGCGGTCCTCCAAGAGTAATACCTCACTCAACGCCTGTCTGATCACTCCCCCTTTGGATTACAATGGAGGGCAGAGGTCATCCTCAGGGAGCGAGTTGGAGGCTGAAAGATGCGGAGGTTGCAAACAAGCTTGATTGATTTGAAGGTGTATTTTCAAGAAAATAAGGCGACAGTTGACTTGGTGATGGTTCTCTGGGAGGCCTACAAGACAGTACTCTGGAATAAGGCGCAGAATATCTTGGCCCACAAAAAGCGCAGGGCGGTGGTGGAGATAGAGGCCTGGATGTTGGATTATGGCCCTTGAGCTTTCTCAGGGAGCTCAAACTGACCCGCAAACCGTGCGTTCCCTTGAGGTACTCCGAAGAGAATATCATGGGTTGGCCATGGAGGAGGTCCGCCGACAACTGCTGGCTACACAGCATCATCTTTATGATGCAGCGGTCAAGGTGGCATGTTGCTTGCCTGGCTTAGTAAATGGGAGACAGCATCCCGCTGGATACACAGCATCAGGGATGAGATTGGGAACCCCCACTCGACCGATTTAGCCATTGCAGAGGCCTTTGCCAGCTACTATTCCTCGGTATGTGTGGCCTGTTGGTTGGCGAATGTACCCCATATAGCTGAATACCTGGCGAAGGTGCATCTGCCAGTGGTGCCTTTAGTCGATCGCATGGCACTTGACAATGATTTCACTCTGAAGGGGATGTATGACGGAACCCTGCATGCATTTACCACGCATGCCTTTGCAAAGCAGTCTCCACCCCCGAATGCAACATTACAGTGTGTTCCTTGATCACACAAGTCAATACAACGACTTGCCTGGGGGAGGTTGGGAGGTGGGGCGCTGGACTCTGGAATAGTATAACTTACTATCCCAACTCCAGTCTACGCAATAGTAGGGAAGGTGTTGGATTTAAAATCCAACACCAGTCCAACAACGCGCCCCCTAAAGCAAGTCGTTGTAATGACTTGAGTGGTAAAGGAACATGTAGTAACGTCTCTGTCGGGGTAGTGACTGCGTTTGTAAAGTCAGATCGTTGTAATGACTGCGTGGTAAAGGATATTTCCCCCCAGGAGGAAGTCCAGGTGACCATTACAAAACTGAAAGCAGAAAAGATGCCAGGGCCAAATGGCCTCACGGCGGAATTCTTCAAAAGGTACTCAGGTTTCCTGTATGCTTGACATTTTATGGAGGTGACAACCCTTGGTATGCTACAGCTAGATCCACAGTGTGCAACCGTTGTGGCGATTCATTAGCACGGTACGCCCCAAAATATCTGCGCCTCCTTTCGCCCCATCTCCTTGTTAAATATTGAGATGGAAGTGCTGGCCGCCATTCTGGCCTCGAGATTCCTGACGGTGGTTGTTCTTCTTATCCTTGGGGACCAGTCAGACTCAATCTTCTGCGTCTTCATAATTGAATGTCAGAGGTTGCTCATAGATGGGATCCCCATGTCTTCCTAGCATTGGACGTGGAAAACGCATTCGATGCCATTCATTGGCCTTTCCTCCAGCAGGCGCTCTCTGCTGTATCGGGACCCTACAACGGCCGTCCGTGTGAATGGGATTCTCTCGTCTGCATTTTAAATAGATTGAGGTACCCGTCGGAGTTGCCCCCTTTCCCTCTTGTTGTTCGCCTTCACTATCGAACTCATGATTAACTCCCACCCAGACATTCGGGTATTTAAAGACTCAGCCATGGCTGGGATGGAGGAAACCATTGCTATGCCGATGACCTTTTGCTCTACGTCACTGAACCAGAGACTACCATCCCTAGAGTCCTTCGCACTTTTGAGTACTATGCGGCTCACTCGGGCTATCACAGTAACTGGAATAAGTAGGTGCTCTGTCATCCCTATAGTCCTTTGGACCTCAGCATTCTTCCTCAGATGCTCCAGGTGGCGACTGAAGGCTTTCAGTATCTGGGCATCTATGTGACGGTTCGCTGGGATCAGTGCTTTTCTAGAAGTTTGGGAAGAGTGATGCAGACTTTCTAGGATGATGTGGAGAGGTGGCGTATGTTGCCCCTCACCCAGTTGATGAGGGCAGCCATTTTTAAAATGAATACACACCATGCAGAATACCTATTACCTGCTCCCGCAGGCTACGTACGAGGATGACGTGCGCTCCCTGAAGTGGGTATCCCAGAATAGCCCACTCCACACTTCAGCGTAACTCTTATAAAGGGGGTATTACCCTCCCAGACATCAGGTCCTATTACTGGCCAGCACAGATGGTGGTTGTGAATGACTAGGCGTTTGCCCCGCAGGGCCACTCTGCCTACAGACTAGAACATGCACACTTTGTTAGTCACTCATACCTCCACTTCCTGTACAGGGGAAGGGCGTTTAACGTTCCTGCCGGCTACGCGTTTGGCAATGAAGGCCTGGAAGAGGGGCACAGGCCGCATAGGCTAGGCTAGAAGGACAACAGGGGTTATGTTGCTTTGGGAGGGTGTGTGGTTGAAGGAGATTGGAAAACGTAGGGAATCCTGAGTTTGGGACTTACTGAGAATCTCCCGTATAGGAGATCTCCCGAAAGGGGGTGCTCTGGTGCCGTTTGCGTCTCTTTGTCCCGATTACTCCATGCCATGCAATTAATTCCTAAAATATGCCCAGCTGAGACATGCCTGGCAGGTGGAGGGCTTAGACGAGCAGGATCTACTTTAAATTCGCCCCACCAGAGGGTAGGCTGCTACTAGAAGTTATCTCCAAAGGGTATCTTCACCACATATAAAACGCTCAATAATCACATGCTGGAAAAACTGGACAAATTAATCAAAAGGTGGTGACTGCAGGTGGGAGGCCTGGAGGACGTAGACTGGGAGGCGGCCCTGATGCTCCCTAGAGAGGTGGCAATAAAATCTCACCTGTGCCTGATACAGATCAAAAACCTCCATTGGGTTTATTATAACAGGAACAGCCTACAACGTATGGGAAGGGCAGCCTCTCCAGACTGTCTTCGATGTGAGGGAGGGAGGGGCTCCAATATTCACATGCTCTGGAGTTGCCTGGCCATTCAGATGTATTGGTCGCAGGTGTTAAGGGAACGTGGTCACGTGGTGGACGAAACCATTCCTCTTGATCCTAAATACATCCTGCTGGTTTTACCAAGGGATGTGGACATTGCCAGGGCACAACGCCGTTTCTATAACTTGGAGCTGGTGCTGGCCAAGCAAGACATGGCACCTTACTGGGGGGTGCCTGAAGCCCTGACTTTGTAGGAATAGAAGAGAGGGATGGACCAAAGATCACAAACTCTCCTTTTTAAAACCCTATCCATACAACCTAACATTACCTAATCTCCGCCAGTCTATCCACCTCACCGACCAATCACCTTATACCACATACTCCCCAATAAGAATCACAACTAACTGGTATTAGTGTAATCTATCACAAATTAACTGGAGTAAATGCATGCAATTTTTTCTTGAGAGCACTTTACTAATCGCAATACCCATCAATAACCACTGGATTAACCACTAATCTTGAGTTCTGGAATAGAGTGCTACTCGCTGTAAAGTGCTTCAGTGCCTCATCAAGGGTAGTAAGCTCTATATAGTTATCCAGTTACAATTTTTCATATAGCTCCCTGTACAAATTTTGCTGTGAATGGCGGGTAATTACACGGCGTGTCATAATAGCATAATTTCGAGCATTTCACAGTAGTAATGGGGGTCCAGACTGGGACCTTCTGTCATCACTTGTACCTTGAATTTGTATTAATTATTTTCAGCAATGTCGTTTTTCCGTCTGCAGTGCCTGCCCCAGGTTAACTGATTATCTCCTCCTCTCTCTTTCTTCACCCTCAATGTGGCCTTGTCTCTCACCTTCTTTCTACCTGCTCATACCTTTTCTCCTTGCTTTTTGCTACTTAACCATCTCTTACCTCCACTTCTGTCTTCCTCTATACATCTCCTTCCTATCTGCTTCCTGTTTATCCCATCTCACCCACTCTTTCACTTGAACCTGGTGTCTCTATCCTATCCCTGACTGGCTCTGTTTCCTGTTCTTCTGTCCCATGTCCTCATCTCTTCCCATCTGCTACGGCTCTCTCCCCTCCACAGGCTGCAGCGCCCAAGATGAACGTTTCTCCCTGATCTTCACCATCGCTTCCTTCCTCAACAACTTCATGACCCTGCCCAATGGCTTCACCTTTGACCACTTTGGGACGATGGTCACCAGGCTTATCGGCATGTGAGTATTGTCCGCTGCATGTCACTGTCCAACGTTTGCTCTTCGTGTCTCTCTCCTGGGTCTCCCCCTGTCTCAGCCCTCAGAATTCACCAAGGTTTGTCGGCTCACAAGGGCTCTTCGTCATTCCACTTAAAAAAACGGATTCTTTTCTAAAGTACTCAAGACAGTATTTATCTACAGTCTTGAAACCAAACACACAACTGCTATAAAGGGAAGGAGATCTTCAAATGATGTACTGGTAATTCTATTACTCCAAGTCTTCTCTTACTCACCTCAGTCATTAGAGGAAGATTGTAATCTGTCTCCCTTGTAGGCATTCTGTTGCTCTGTGCCCTGTCGAGAAAATTAACTCCACCCTCCTATTGTGGTGGGCGTGTACAAGGGCCACCACGCCCTGTTGTTCGCTCAAATCAGCAGCCGACCGGGAGGGACAGTGGAAAATTGTGACTTAAATGAGGAACAACAAACTCTGAGTGAAGGAGACAACAAAGCAAGATGGCTTCTGATTTCTGTAACACTGCATTGATCTCACTTACCGTGAACCTTTTCTCGCTATCTGCTCTTGGTTACAACTTCAGTGCTTAAAAAACATAACACACTTGTCATAAACAGTATGCTTGAAAGCACCATGATAAATATGCTATTTATTACCATTGTTTCGCCTAGCCCTGCCCACCACCTCCCATCCCCCCTCCCTCCTCCCAGGAGCTATTTAATGGTGGCTACGCTTCTGGCGCACCAAAGGCAAGCTAGTCTGTGCCCATCCATGCCTGCGTCTATTGCCTGGAACCATGGTACCCAGCCCACCTGCAGACACGACGCCACCATGCTCCATGCCCTGAACACTGGATGACCCAGTGAACACTACTGCCACACTGCACTGCACTCTATGGCAGGGCCTTTCTCCTGCACCAGGTGCACCTTCTCCTGCACCAGCATGACCATCATAATGCCACAAAACACTACGCCGACCGCTCGTCACACCACGCCAGAATAGACACACCAACTCCACTTCCTTCTCCTCAACATATGCTTGATGTGCAAGCACCCAACCGAATTCTGGTGCCTCATCGCCACCCCCGCACTCAACATCATCTTCCTCACCGAGACCTGGCTGAACCCCACATCCGCCCCAGACATTGCCACAATGATCCCCAACATCTATAAACTCATTCACCAGGACTGCACCAATAAGCAAGGAGTTGAAACTGCCACTGTCAACAAAGAGTCAATAATGTGCACCATCACCAACACCACCACCACCGCATGGAACATCGCAACTTCAAGCGCCACACAGATAACCAACAGAGCTACCTTCGCATACCGACCCCCCCCCCCAGCTTCTGCAACACCATCGCAGACTTCATATCGCCCTTAGCCTTCGACTCCAAGGACTACATCTTCCTCGACAACCTAAATTTCCACATTGATAACAACACTGCACACATACTCGACAGCATGAGCAGCATCGGACTTGCCCAGATCGTCCACGACTCTACACACACCGCAGGACACATGCTGGACCACAGCAACCGCTTTAAGGTAGAGGAGCGTCGTCCCACTGCTCGCCGAGCACTGTAAAATAAAAAATAAAATGATAATGACATAAGTTATTATCATTTTATTTTTAGTATCTCCAGGTAAGAGCAGGGCGGGGCTTAGCTCTGTGATGTCCGGGTGGAGGAGTGGTTGCTGCACTCTAAAGTGCGCATGATGGTTTGCCCAGCCGTCTTGATCTGGCCAAACTGTCATGTGCTTTTGCATGTTCTCCACCCAGGCTGTAATGCAGCCTGGGTGGAGAACATGCACAGACTCACATTCCCCATCTGAGCGCCTAACCACGGTGCTCAGACCAATCACAACGCTGCATTGTAGCACTGTGATTGGCTTAGAGGAGCCTGGGTGCTTCCTAGTTGAGGAGCGACCGCATGAGAGAGACGTGGCGATCAGGTAAGGGAATTTTTATTTCTCCCTCACAACTCACCCACTCCGCCACCCCCGTACCATACCGGCTGCCACTGCACAGAACTCACATGGACTGAACACTCCATCATCCACTTCAACATCTCAAGCACCCACCCCGCCACCCCAAAGACGACCAGTGCCCCTCACCATAGGGAGAACAACATTTCAGAGACTATCTGGACAGGTCCCTTCAACACCTCCCAACCCACTACCGCCACCAACCTCGAACAGGGAGGGAAGAAGTTCAACAATTGCCCCGGCAGGATCATTCCTATCAAGAGCGACATCCAGAGAAAATCTTCCAAAAAGGCTAGCCGGTACACCTAGGAACTGAGAACAGCAACACAAGACAGCAAGCAGATGGAGAGAAGATGCCACACCGTCAAGGAAACCTTAGACAGGGTAGCCTTCAAGACTTCCCTCAACCTCTACCACCACCTGCTGAGGGCAACAAAGACAGCCCTATCCACACACATCGAATCCAGCACCAACAACTCCAAGGAACTTTTCAAAATCATTAAGGAATTCTCCAACCCATCTGCCAGTGAAAACAACATCACACCATCGCAGCTGTGCAACAACCTTGCCAACTTCTTCCACAACATGACCGCAACCATATACAGAAACTTCGAAACCCATCCCACACCTACGGACTTCCTCAAAAGATGCACCAGTACTGCAACCGATATGAACCACAGACTGGCCACTTGGAATTTCCTTTCCACCCAGGACACCACCTCCACCATGAAGTCCATCCACTCTGGAGCTCCCACAGACCCATGCCTGCACCAAATCTTCAAACTCTGATACCAAAGGATCGGCTAGGAACTCATCACCCTGATCAACACATTTATCACCACCTCAAGATTTACCAACACCTGGAAACACGTTGAAGTCAGACCACCACTCAAAAATCCTCAGCCTACCCAAGCGAACTCAAAAACTACCAGCCAATCCTCCTGCTCCCATTCCCAATGAAGGTATTGGAAAAGATCATAAACAAGGAACTCATGACACACCTGGAGCTGAACCAGCTACCCGACAACTCCCAATCTGGCTTCCACAGCAATTGCAGCACCAAAACCGCCCTGATCTCTGCCACCAGTGGCATCCGAACCCTCCTCAACTGAGGAGAAACAGCAGCTCTGAGCCTCTTGACCTTTCAGCAGCCTTCAAACCATATCCCACCACATACTGATCGAAAGACTCCACCACATAGCCACCCTTGGAGATGCGCTTCGCTGTATCACCTCTTTCCTTACCAGTAGAACACAGAGGATATGCCTCTACCTTTCACCTCCGAACCCAAGGAGATCACTTGCGGTGTCCTGCAGGGCTCCGTCCCCAGCCCCACGCTCTTCAATGCATATATGACCCTGCTGGCCAATATCATCAGATCCCACTGTCTCAACATAGTTTTCTATGCAGATGACACCCAGCTCATCCTCCCACTCACCCACCACCCACCACCACCAGAATCTACTTCTACCGATGCATGACAAACGGCGCCAATTGTATGAAGAACTGTCTGCAGTTTAACACAGAAAAGACAGAAGTACTGATCTTTGGCAATAGCAGCAACACATGGAATGACTTGTGGTGGCCATCAAACCTTGGACCCGCACTCACTCCCTGTAACCACGCCAGAACCCTCAGAATCATCATTGACGACAAGCTCACCATGAAGCCACAGATCAGTGCCGTCTCCTCCACCTGCTTCCTCACTCTGCACAAGCTACAAAAGATCCTTAAGTGGTTACCCCTACGCACGAGGTGCACTGTGACGCGAGCCCTCATCACCAGTCGAGTGGACTACAGCAATTCCCTCTATGTAGGAATCGCCGCACACCTTCTACAGAGACTTCAGACCTTTCAGAATGCTACATCCAAACTCACCCTCGGCCTTCCCTGAAGAACTCCCACCACTGCCTGAATTTCCACCAACCATCAAGAAGACTACAATTCACTTCCATTTTACTCGCCCATACTCCCCGCATCTGCCAAAACAGAAGTGGAGAAGACCTCGCACATCGCAGCAAAGTCCTGGAACAGCCTCCCCATGCACCTCTGGACCGTCACCTCACTTCCGTTATTTCAAAGGTCCCTCAAGACCTGTTCGAATGAGCCTTTGTGACCTGCAAACACCTGGATACGCTTTCCGATGATTAGCTGCGGTTTACAAATCCTGATTGATTGCGGAGTGAGTGGCATCATGACCACCAGGTTTCTTCCCCTGTCTTTTTAATGCACTGCCATAGGCCACCTCCTCTGTCTCCTCCCACACGAGCGCTTCAGATCCTGTCACTGATTAGCTGAGGAATAGGAGGCGGAGACAGCATCCTTTTAGTAGAGACTAGAACAAGATTCCACGAGGAAAGGAAACCGCAGACACCAATAGAACAAAGCCTGCTCTTTACATTTTATTCTATATGGGACATTATATGTCTTTTTTTTTTTTTTGCAGAGTTTTATATAGCGCAAACTTGACCCGAATCCAATCAGGTATCAGAGCGCTTTACATAGCACCAGCTATGTTACATAAGGACACACATTCATATTTTTTGTTAGGCATGGGGAGATTAAGTGATTTGCCCAGAATCACAGGATGTTCAGCATCATTACCGAGACTCGAACCCAGTTCCGAGGTCGAGCGCCCTAGCCGTTAGGCCAGCTCACGCAAGGCCTCAAGCAACGCAGTTGCCTCCTGGGTCTGCTAGTTCTCGAGGGGCGGAGCGCTGGTGTGTGGACGCTGTGACTGAGTCCGGTGGTCCATGTGTGGCTGGGGCTGTGTTTCCGGGTAACAATCGTGGTGCGGCCGGATCGGCTGGAAGAGTCGGTAGGACGGTTTGGTTCCCGTTTTTTAGGTATTTATTATGATTTCAGATTTTTTTCCTGAATTGATGGGTGAATTGTGGCTTGGCCTCATTGGTTTGACGCTGGGTTTCGCTGGGGCTATTTCTGGGCTGCTGTGTATGCATGGGGTTATTTTGCTACCATGGGTCGCAAGAGGATGTTTAAGCGGAATAACATGGTGTCCTCCTCCTCCTCATTGGATGGATCTCCAGCACCGCTTGAGAGGCCTCTGGTGCAAGGCCATGATTGGGGTGATGTGCCTCTCATGTCCAGGGAGGAGGTTCAGGACCATCTCCAAAGTCCTGCAGGCTCGTCCTGGTTTGCTTATTGGTCCTTCCTGGCATCGGACAGTCAGTCCCGGAGCTGCGTTGTCCTCTTTCGAATGGGCGGGGGCCTTCTACCTCCTCTGGAGGAAAATATGTCTCCAGGGATGAGTTGTGGGGTGTTTTAGCTCATGTACGGGACCACTTAGGGTTTCCTCTTTTCCAGCAAGGAGAGGACAGCGGGGCCCTTTTTCCACAGTATGTGAAGTCCTCTCAGTTTGGAATGCCTTTTCAGGGCCTGGTTCAAGAGATGGTGATGAGAGAATGGAGAGAGGGGGACAAGGTTCAGGTCAGTCTCTTTCTCCAGAAGCTATACATGTTGGAGGGGGATGACCCCTTGCCCCAAACTGTGCGGTTGAACTCCATTCTGGCTACTCTGATCGGTACGGTTGCCATTCAGCCAGAGGATTGTATCCAGACCGATGCCACCGAAGAGAAAGTGGACTCGGGTCTTAAGAAAGCCTTTGCTGCTGAGAACATGGCCTTGAGGGCAAGCCTATTTTCTGCTTGTTCTGCTCAGTCCTTGGTGCAGGATTTTGACAAGTTGACCATGGCGGTGCAGGATGGCTCAGAGTGTTCAGAACTACCACCCACCATGGAACAGCAGGCTAAGCTGCTGATGGACAATTCTTCTGATATTATTCTAGCTTCGGCCATGTCCACGGGGGCCTTGGTGGCCACCCGCCATTCCTTATGGCTCAGGCTTTGGAAGGTGGATCCTGGGGAGAAATCTGCTTTGCTGAACTTTCCCTTTGAGGGTCAGGCTCTCTTTGGGGATCAGTTGCCAGCCATGATTTCTAAGGCTTTCAAGGAGCGGAAGAATGCCTTGCCCTATGAGGGTGGTGCTTCGTCTTCTCGTAAAAGCTGAAATAAGTCCTCCAGGTCCTCCCTAAAGCGTGCAGGTCACGCAAGTCTTTCCAGAGGAGAAGATTACAGCTTTGATTTTCTCCCAAATGTGCTGCCCCTACTCCTAAGAGGTCTGCCAAAGAAGTGCCCCTGACAATCAGTCGGAAGGAGTCTATGCATGCAGGGGGCAGAATCAGACATTTCCTTCCTGTTTGGCATCAGCATTTTTTGGATCTCTGGGTCCTGAACACTGTGGAACATGGTTACAAGATCGACTTTTGGCAGGTTTCCCCGCATACTGGTGTTTGTCTGACTCCTGCACCAGCCGCCAGTCTGCGACGGTTGGCACTGTTGGAAGGAATCAAGGATTTGCTTGCCAAACAGGCCATTTGCAGGGTGCCGGAGATGGAAATCAGCACAGGGACCTACTCCATTTTGTTATTGGTGCTGAAGGTCTCGGGAGGTTTGCGGCCCGTCTGGATCTAAAATGGGTCAACTCCTGGGTTTGGGCTGTTCACTTCAGAATTTGCCCATTTAAGCAATTATTCCGCTGGTCCGGCCGGGAGATTATTTGGCCGCTGTGGATCCTCAGGACGCTCATCTCCATGTCCTTGCTGCAAACTCCTCTCAGCGATTCCTGCGGTTCGTGGTGGGAGGCGGCCATTTTCAATTTTGTGTTCTCCCCTTCGGCCTCAAGTCCTCTCCAAGGGTCTTTACGAAGGTCCTGGCACTGCTCATGGCTCTCCTTCATGTGGAGGGGTGGTCGTTCATCCCTATTTGGGCGATTTTTTGTTCTATGCAGCAGAGGAGTCTCCGTTGGTCATGCAAGTCGAAAGAGTCAAGGATGTTCTACAGGGGCACAGGTTTTTGGTGAACTTGGAAAAGTCCTCTTTGGCCCCCTCTCAGTACATGGTCTTCATCGTTTTCAGACTCTGGAGGGCCATGTTACACTGTCTGAAAGGCGCCTGGTTTTGGCCTTGATGTCCCAGGAGGTTCCTCCGGAGGTGGAGTGGTTGTGGGTGCAGGGGCAGTTGGCTTCTGTGGTGTTTCTTGTGCCCTTGACCCGGTTTCACCTTCTTCGCCTGGCCAGCTGGATTCTGGCCGGGTGGTGGCCAGGGACCCAGAATCTGTTCACTGTGCTGCAGATGATGGACCTGGTCCGGGGGGACCTCTCCTGGTGGCTATGCAGCGTCATTTTCTGTCCGGGATTTCGTTGTCACCCCCAGCTCCGCTGGAGGTGACTTCGGATGCTAGCCTGTCCGGTTGGGGGAGCATGGCTGCGGTTGGAGCAAGTTCAGGGGTGCTGGTCTCTGAGGCACTCCCGGGTATCTTCAAACTGGAGGGAGTTGCAGTTGATTTGGCTCGCTCTGCTCGATTTTCAGGACTCTCTGCGGGGACAGGGGACAGATGGTGGTGGTTCAGACTAACAACCTGGTGGCAAAGTCGTATGTCAACTGGCATGGGGGGACCAGGTCCATTTCCCTGAACTTGATGGCCGTGACATTTTCTTGTGGGCTCAAGACTGGCTTCTGGGGCTGTCTGCTCTATATATTCGGGGGGTGAAGTATGTTTGTGCCAATCTCTTGAGCAGGGACACTCCCTCGTCCAAGGATTTCTATCTGCTTCCCAGTTTGTTCAGTCAGTTTGTGGTTCGTTGGGGCCTACCAGTGGTGGACCTGTTTGTGGTCCTGGGGAATGCCAAGGCGGGGCAGTTTTGTTCTCATGGAGGAAGAGGAGCAGGTTACTCCAGGTCAGCGTACCGTGAGTAAAGATACCCCATCTGCCTTCAGGTCAAGGTCGGCTCCAACAAAAAGTTTCGAAACGCCCCGCCCGCTGGCCCGGCTCCGAAACACAAAGCAAAGCCTTCCAGCTCGGGCCGGTTCCATATCGGTGCCCAACCAACACCTTCGGCACCGAAACCCAAATCGAAACATCTCTCTGTGACAATTCCATTGTTACCGAAGAATTCACTCTCGGCACTGAAAGGTTTGGAGCCGAAATCGGCGAGTAAGGACAAAGACACTCCATCTAAAGAGCCTCGGCCTGATGCCCCGCCTTCAGATCTGAAACAGAAAAGGCTGGTGATAAATCCAGATACGGGACATATTAATGTCACCCTTCCAAGAAAACGGAAAATAGACCAGCCAGAGGATTACCACATTCCTCTCAAAAGGAAAAGTGTGGGTACTAACCCTTCTCCACCGCACATTCCACCTCCTTCCACTGATCCCAACTTACTCATCACACCCTCAAATTCACCACCACCACTATCACCTGACCCACAGGATGACGGGGATGGGGATTAGGATCAGGATAGGCCACAGGACACTGACCCCTGGGGGGGGGGGATTATCACACTGACCCAAACATGGATAATGACCCTGATCTATATCCGTCCAGACCCTCACCACCTGATGATCACAGTGGTTAAATTGAGCTACTTAACAGGGCTGCTCAATATCACGGGGTGGAGCTGCATAAGGAGCCGATAGAAGAACACTTTCTATTTGAGGCCCTAAGTTCCACTCAGAGGGCCACTCATGCACTGCCATGCTTAAAGGAATGTTTGAGCACGCAAATGAAATATTTAAAGATCCTGTGAGGGCAAGAATAAATACACCTAGGTTGGAGAAAAAGTATAAACCTGCACCTATTGACCCCACTTACATCAAAGGTCAGTCGCCCGTAGACTCTCTTGTGGTTTCCAACGCTCGCAAGAGAGCTAATTCACAGACCACAGGCGAGACCCCTCCTCCTGATAAGGAGTCCTATCTAATTGATGCCTCGGGCAAAAGAGTAGCTTCCCAAGCGGCCAATCATTGGCGCATTGCTAATACTCCAGCTTTGTTGGCCCGATACAATAGGGCTCATTACGATGAGCTAGAAAAACTCATGCAATTTCTCCCTGACAAGCATGGGCTAATGATCTCATCCAGGAAGGCAAACTCATTACCAGTACGTCCATCAGATGTGCCCTCGACTCAGCAGGCACGGCAGCTTGTGCAATAAACATTAGAGTACTACTATGCTGGCTTGCTTGGTTGAGAATTTCAGGATTCAAGCCTGAGGTGCAAACCTCCAATCTCAATCAACCGTTTGATAAGGAACATCTCTTTGGCCCAGCAATTGATACCTCACTGGAGAAAATGAAAAAAGACACAGAGGTCGCAAAGTCCATGAAGGGTTTGCAGTCCTCTACAAATATGGGTTATCTTTCGTCGCTCCTTTAACAGGGGTGACTCCAAAAATGTATCCACAGAAACTCCCTCCTCCTCTTACAAGTGTAACAACCAATCGCCCTCATCAAGAGGCTATTTTAGAGGGGTCTTTCGAGGAAACAATGGTAAGGGAAGAGGCAGAGGCAACTCCACACTCACTTCTCCTGCAAACAAACCGTGACTTCCTTCCGTTGCCACCCGATCATTCCACTCCTGTCGGGGGTCGTCTCTCTCAATTCCTACCTGTCTGGAATTTAATCACCTCAGACAAGTGGGTACTACAATTTATCCAATATGGTTACTGCCTAGAGCTTACAGACATTCCCCCAAATATTCCTCCAAGATCACATACAATGTCGTCACACGAACATATCACCCTCCTAAGGCAAGAGGTTAGCTCTGTCTTGGAAAAACATGCTATAGAGCCAGTCCCCTTACAATACCAAGGGACTCCCTGAACTTCTTGATTCCCAAAACAGACGGTTCTCTCAGGCCTATACTAGACCTCAGAGAATTAAATCTATACATTCAGTCGGAGCACTTTCACATGGTCACACTCCAGCAAATGCTCCCACTACTTTAACAAGGCTACTTTCTATCCACTCTGGACTTAAAGGACGCCTATTTCCATATTCTCATACACCCTGCTCACTGTAAATACCTCAGATTTGTGGTAGAGGGCCAACATTATCAATTCAAGGTCCTCCCATTCGGCGTAACTACTGCACCCAGGGCTTTCACAAGGTGCTTGGCAGTAGTTGCAGCTCATTTACGAAGTCAGCACATTCACGTCTTCCCATACCTAGAAAACTGGCTCAAAAAAGCCAGCTCGCAACAAAGCTGCCTACGTAACACTCAAACAGTGCAACTACTCCACGACCTTGGGTTCACCGTAAACCTGATCTCAGTTTCTGCCCCAACACTCATTACCAGCTTGAGTGTTCATGCAGTTACTAGGAATGATGGCGTCTTGCATCCTAATCGTACCTTACGCAAGACTTCAAATGCGTCCCCTACAGGAATGCTTAGCACGTCAGTGGAACCAAGCTCACTGTCGGTTATCAGATCTAGTGTTGGTGGACGGCCGCACCCATCACTCTCTGCAGTGGTGGAATACACAAAACCTTTTAAAAGGGCGGCCCTTCCTCGACCCGGTTCCACAGATAATGCTAAAAGCAGATGCATCGCTCATTTGCTGGGGAGCTCATCTCCAAAAACATACCTTTCAGGGCATGTGGACTCTGCAACAAAAGCAGCTCCACATAAACCATCTAGAGCTGCTAGCGATTTTTCTAGCGCTCAAAGCGTTTCAGCTTCATCTAGTAGGCAAAACTGTCCTAATTCGTACAGACAACATGACGGCAATGTACTACATCCAAAAACAGGGAGGGACACACTCTTTCCAGCTGTCACAACTAGCTCAGTCCATCTGGACATGGGCTATAAGTCAGAAAATGTATCTTCTTGCAGAACACCTTTCAGGAGTAAACCACCAGATTGCAGATCTGCTCAGTCGTCAACGACAACAGATCCACAAATGGGAACTCCACCCTCAGGTTCTCCTCCCAATTTTTCAGTTGTGGAGCTTCCCAGAGATAGATCTGTTCGCCACACACCTAAACAAGAAATGCCCAAGCTTCGCCTCCAGGTAGCCACACCCATTGTCCAAAGGCAATGCACTCAGGATGAATTGGTCAGGGATATTTGCCTACGCTTTTGCACCTCTCCCCCTCATTCCATTAAGCTCGGACAGCAGTCCCTGACACTAATACAAGTTGTTCCCACATGGGCCTGTCAACCCTGGTTCACAACCCTGTTGGACTCATCAGTAGTTCCTCCCCAAAAACTACATCTTACTCCCAATCTCCTCACTCAGAGCCATGGAGACATGAGGCATCCAGATCCCAGTCTTCTCAACCTTGCGATCTGGCACCTGAAATCGAGTTTGGCTACATCAATCTTCCACCAGTATGCATGAATATCATCAGAGAGGCTAGGCGCCCTACCACAAGAGCATGCTATGCGGCAAAGTGGAAGAGGTTTGTGATACACTTTAATAACAATCAAATCAACCCGCTTGATGTTTCAATACAAAACATCATTTGCTATCTATTACATCTACAGCGTACCAATTTACCGTACACACCCATACGCTTACATCTTGCTGCAATAGCTGCATATCTACAGAACAGACAACATCTGTCTCTTTTTAGAGTGCCTGCTATTAAATCATTTATGGAAGGACTTAAAAGAATCATTCCCCCAAGACTTCCACCTGCTCCTGTGTGGAATCTGAACATTGTCCTTACGAGACTAACGTGTCCACCTTTTGAGACCATGCATGAATCTGAACTGCAATTTCTTACTTGGAAGGTAGCTCTCCTCATAGCTAGCCCATCGCTGAGGAGAGTGGGTGAGCTTCAGGCACTAACCATAGAAGAACCCTTTTTACAAATACACCAAAATAAAGTGGCTCTTCGAACCAACCCAAAGTTCCTACCTAAAGTCGTTTATGCCTTCCATATCAACCTATCTGTTGAGTTGCCTGTGTTCTTCCCTTAACCAGATTCTGTGGCAGAACGTGCTCTACACACCTTAGATGTGAATAGAGCAGTACTCTGCTACATTGAAAGGACAAAACCTTTCCGTAAGACCAGCAACAATTTGTTGCTTTTACTCCACCACATAAAGGCAATCCTCTATCAAAATCGGGTATTGCACGGTGGATAGCCAAGTGCATTCCAACATGCTATATTAAAGCAAAACACACATTACCAATCCCCCCTAGAGCACACTCCACTTGCAAACTAGGGAACTATAAGGCATTCTTAGGAAATATATCCATAGATGACATTTGCAAAGCTGCAACATGGTCTACACCACACACATTTAAAAAACACTATTGTGTAGATGTCTTAGCTAGACAGCAAGCTAGGGTGGGCCAAGCAGTTTTGCGTACCCTATTTCAAACAGCTGCAACAGATACAGGTTAGCCACCGCTTTGGGAAATAACTGCTATATAGTCTGTGCACAGCATGTGATCTACAGCTCACATACCTCGAACAGAAAATGCTACTTAACACAGTATGCCTCTGTTCTTGGCATGTAGAGCTGTAGATTCATATGCGTCCACCCGCCTTCCCGGGTACCGATACCTGTTGTAGTACTATCTTACTTAGATACAATCTACATGGACATCTCTCTTTGCTACTCTTACTAACTGCATCATCACACTCTACGGCTAAACAATCTAAGGAGAGAATCGATGTCTATACGCACTATCACTGAAAGGAGGAGTCACCTACATCGTAACTGGAAAGACTTCTTCGAAGAAGAACAAAGTGCAAACATCCGGACCCAACACCAGATGGCGGTCTATGCACAGCATGTGAATCTCCAGCTCTACATGCCGAGAACAGATGCATACTGTGGTAAGTATCATTTCCCTTTCTGCCGGTGTTTGCCCCTAATTAGAAGAGTGCATCACTTGGTGGCACTGTGTGTATGTTTATGAAGTTCATTAGGGAATCATTTAACTATTTAACTCTCACCCACATGCTCTCCGTTGCTGCCCAGGCCCCCACGCACTTGTCCCACCCACTGCCTCTTTTTAAATAATTACTATTTTTATGTGTAGGACCAGGCAGGAAGTTGATGACAGCTCATCCACCTTAAAAGTGGGTCCTCACTATTTCTATTTCTTTTTATTTAGGTACGCCTGCATGAGATAGCATACATGCATAAAAAATTACGCGGCCACGACATCATAAGATTTATCTTTTTACCATGCTGCACAGCAGCTTGCAGATGCTCTAAAGAATGGCTAAAAGCATTGGCAAAGCTAATAGGTTTCAAAGGCAAGACCTATTGCCTCAGCCAATTCTTGATTGTATATGTAACCGGAACTCTCATTCGGAAGAGGAACAGTGGTCTGTACATCAGTATGTTTTATGGTTAAAATGCCTTAAGCCATTTTTTTAATAAAGTATTCTGGTCAGGCATTAAAATTACATATAAAACACAAATGTTTAGGTTAGAAACACTTTTTCATATCTTCCTTCTATCAGAGCATCCAATGTTTTGCTTGAAGAGGAAAAAGAGAAACTCAGTGGCACAAGGTAAAATTATGCCCCGTCCCCTGCAGAATGCGATGAGGGACCCTGATCTCCTACATATCATAGCTACTCATTGACTTTGGGCTGAATGGGGCCCTCTGGAGTTTCTGGGGGCCCCCTGGATGGTTGGGCCACCCTGCGCTGCTTGAACCTGCTTAATACCCCTGGAGAAACCTAGAAATATATGTTCGAGGCATATGAGCTGCTGCAGTCACATTATTGCATTAGATCGCCGCCTAGTGTTGGGTCCGGATGTTGCACGTTATTGTCTTGGAAGAGTCTTCGAGATCTCACGAGATAGGTGACTCCTCCCCTGGACTACAGTGCGCACGGACAGCTCCTCCATCGTCAGATTGTTTTTGCCGCCATCGGGTTCGGATGTACTTCTGCGACGCCAACTTTGACTCCGAAGTTTTCAACTTTCTTCTCGGCAAATCCAAGTATCTCGACGGGATTGCTCTCCGGTCGATTCCCTAGAACTTTACGAGACTTTATTTCTCATATTTCCATCGACGCAGGCCTCCGGGCCTATCGACGCCACTCGGGCCTCGGGCCCATGGAAAGGACCCCCTTCAAAAAATGCCCCCAGTGTGGTGCGAAATACCCACACACGGATCATCACCCGGTGTGCAACAGATGCCTATTTCCGGAGCATAGAGAAGAAGACTGCTCAGCCTGCGCACTCTTCCGTTCCAAAAAGACAATCAGGAACCGAAGGGCCCACCGACAAGCGATGCATCGACAAGCAGCAGCACCGGAACCGGACGATATCTTCGACGACCCCTCGGATGCCGAGGACTCGGACGATCTACAGCTCGTCACAGTCGAAGAATCGGACTCAGATGACCCAATCCCAGCAGGGCAGCACGTGAGTACCGATGCCCCTGTCCCAATCACTCCACATAAGGCTCCGGTCAAGGCCTTCGTCACGATCGAAACATCCCTTCGGAAGCCCCACCCTCCGGCCCGGCTCCGAAGATATCAGAAAAGCCTTCCGGTAGCTTGGGACCGAGCAAACCGTATCTCCCTACACCCAAAATGGCTTCGGCGCCGAGAAAAACACATCCGGCTCCGGCGCCGAAAGACTCGACCGTTCCCAAAAACGTCGAGCCGAAGCTTCTCGAGTCGAAAAAGGTCGATCCCAAGAAAAATATCGACCCGAAAAAGTTAATCGACCCGAAAAAGACTAACAACTCCAAAAAGGTCACCGAGCCTAAAAAACAGATCGAACCCAAGAAAACGGCCGATCCGAAAAAGGACGTCTAAGTCAAGAAAGCTCCCGAACCGAACAAAAACAAGGTTCCCGAGCCAAATAAGTCGAAGTCGAAGCCTACAAATCCTTCGACTCCCAGCAAAAAACACCACAAATCTTCGGTGCCGAAACCACCAAATACAGAGGAGGAGCTGTTTTTTCCGGATCCTGTCGATCCAAAACAGAAAAGAATCATCATAGACCCTAACACAGGTCATGTGGTGCTCCACAAGAGGAAAATTCATCCTGCATTACCCTCTCCTATTCCTCTAAAAAGGAAGGACATTGCTACTTCTCCTATTAGGCCTGTCACCCCTCCTCCTCTCTCTCCTATTCTGCCTTATGTGCCATACACACGCCCCATGCCTCCACAGCCTGTTGGGGACCCAGATGAGGACATAGATAATGATCCACAAGACCCTTATGACGATCCTGATGACCCATATCCCAACCTGGACACATGGGGAAACCCATATTCACCAGACAATAACACACCTCTTCTAGACCCCACACCATACCCTTCAAAACCATCCCCTCCTGATGACACCATTGCATTTCATCAGTTAGTGGACAGGGCTGCTAGTTTCCACGGGGTAGATATGCATGCTGACCCTCTGGAAGAGGATTTCTTGCTGGACACCTTCCCAACCACAGAAAGAAGTGTCCGCACTTTACCCATGCTCAAAGGGGTTTTAAAACATGCACCAGAAATATTCAAAGACCCCATTAGGGCTAGAATACTCAACCCTAGGGTAGAAAAGAAATATAGAGCAGCACCCTCCGACCCTACATACATCAAGTGTCAACTACAGCTGGACTCTTTAGTAGTTGCCAATGCACGAAAAAGGGCAAACTCACAAACCACTGGCGATGCCGCACCACCAGAAAGAGTCCAAACTACTGGAGGCATCAGGGAAAAGGGTGGCTTCACAAGCAGCCAACACCTGGAGAATAGCTAACACACAAGCATTGTTAGCTAGATATGACAGGGCACACTATGACAAACTAGAGGAGCTGCTACAACATCTCCCTGACCCATATAAACAACAGGCAACTGATCTTATCCAAGAAGGAAAGTTCATCACTAATGCCTCAATAAAGTGTGCTCTAGATGCAGCTGACACAGCCTCTAGAACAGTCAATACAAGCGTAATGTTAAGAAGACATGCCTGGCTTCGCATATCAGGTTTCAAACCTGAGGTGCAAACCACTATTCTCAATCAACCCCTTAACCAAGATTTCCTGTTCGGGCCTGAAACAGATGTCTTACTAGACAAAATGAAAAAGGACACTGACACCGCTAAATCTATGGGTGCACTGCAGTCTTACCAATCCAAACGTTCCTTTCGTAGATCCTCCTATAGAGGTACAGGGAGAGGGAATAACACACAAACCTCTCAACCCTTCCAAACTACCTCTCGAAACACATTTCAAAAAGGCAGAGGAGGATATAGAGGAAACAATTCTAAAGGCAGAGGTAACAACAACAACCGTACCTCCACCACTCCCAAACAGTGACCTCCTACACCTGCCTCCAGACCACTTAACACCAGTCGGAGGCAGATTATCACGGTTCCTACCTGTCTGGGAATCCATCACAGCAGACAGGTGGGTGAAGCAAATTATCCATTCTGGTTACTGTCTAGAACTTACATCTACCCCACCAACATACCACCCAAACACAGACCAATGTCAGAGGAACATACCATACTATTACAACAGGAGGTCTTAGCAATGCTACAAAAGCACGCTATAGAACCGGTTCATCTGCAGCAACAAGGAAAAGGAGTTTACTCCCTCTATTTCCTAATCCCCCAAAAAGACTGCTCCCTCGGGCCCATTCTCGACCTTCGTCCCCTCAATCACTACATACACTCAGATCATTTTCACATGATCACACTCCAACAAGTACTACCACTACTACAGCAAGGCGATTTTCTCGCCACACTCGATCTCAAAGATGCATACTTTCATATACCCATTCATCCCGCACACAGGAAATACCTCAGATTTGTAGTACAGGGACAGCACTACCAATTCAAAGTCCTACCCTTCGGGGTAACAACAGCACCAAGGGTGTTCACAAAATGCTCAGCAGTAGTGGCAGCACATCTACGGAGACAACATATTCATGGGTTTCCATATCTAGACGATTGGCTGATAAAGGCCAAATCACATCACCAATGTCTGCAGCACACTGTGACCACAATCCATCTATTACACAATCTGGGATTTTCCCTCAAGTACCCAAAATCCCATCTACAACCCTCCCATATACAGCAGTATCTGGGAGCAACGATAGACTCCACAGTAGCAAAGGCTTACCCAGCTCCAGCCAGGATACAGAACATTCAAGCAATGATCCAAAGATTCCAACCTCAGACTCTCTTGACAGCAAGAGTGTTTATGCAACTCATAGGCATGATGGCATCTTGCATATTCATAGTCCCACATGCTCGGCTACAAATGCGTCCCATACAAGAATGCCTAGCAACACAATGGAACCAGGCTCATGGGAAACTAAAGGACCTAGTGTTGGTAGACAGTCGTACCCATCGCTCTCTGCAGTGGTGGAACACACAAAACCTTTCAAAAGGACGACTGTTCCAAGAGCCAGTTCCACAGGTAGTGTTGACAACAGACTCATCACTCACAGGGTGGGGAGCCCATCTACTTCAACATACAGTGCACGGTCTATGGACACCGCACCAAAAGATACACCACATAAACTACCTAGAATTACTGGCAATATTTCAGGCAATGAAGGCTTTTCAAAAACACATAGCCAACAAGACTGTCCTAGTCCGGACGGACAATATGACAGCAATGTTCTACATACAGAAACAGGGGGGGGACACACTCTCTGCAGCTTTCACGCCTAGCGCAAAGCATATGGAGATGGGCCATTCCACAAAACATCCATCTTCTAGCAGAACATCTCCCAGGAGTGAACAACCAGATTGCAGACCTATTGAGCAGACACAGTCAACAGATCCACGAATGGGAACTTCACCCGGAAGTCCTACTCCCATTCTTCCAAGCATGGGGACACCCAGACATAGATCTGTTCGCCACAAAACAAAACGCAAAATGCCCATCCTTCGCCGCCAGGTTCCCACACCCGCAGTCGAAGGGCAATGCAATATGGATGAACTGGTCAGGCAGATTTGCATACGCTTCTCCGCCAACCCCACTCATTCCATTAGTGGTACGCAAACTAAAGCAACAAACACTTACAATGATCCTGGTTGCTCCCACATGGGCACGACAACCATGGTACACAACACTCCACAACACTCCTAGAACTCTCAGTCGTCCCTCATCAACGACTACACCTCTCTCCAAAACAACTCACACAGAACCATGGAGAGATACAACACCCAGACCCCAATCAAATGAACCTAGCAATCTGGCTCCTGAAGTCTTAGAGTTCGGATACCTTAACCTGCCTCCTGACTGTATGAATATCATCAATGAGGCAAGACGTCCCACTACCAGAGCCTGTTACGCAAACAAATAGAAAAGATTTGTTATTTACTGTAGGAGAGTAGGGTCTGCTTTCTATGTTCACCCCCACTTTTTGCTTTTGCTTTACTGGTTTTCGACTTAGATGTGGCTGTGGGCCTGCTAATCAGACCCACAGCCCTGCTGTTCTCTCTCTAAATTGATACTATGTACTTTAGGTGCATAAACCATTGGATAGGATCACCTTATTGGCCCCTGTACAGTGTACCTTAGGTACCCAGGGCATAGGTGTATCCTAGGCCTACCAGGGGCTGCAGCATGTATTATGCCACCCCTGGCCTGGCCTTCCATTATGACACAACTGGCTGATCACTCAGCTGGGGCAAGGTCGTGTAATCACTCCTTGCTTAGGTGTAGTATTCCTATACCTATCTTATATATAGACACATGTGCACCTATCAGCCACTCCTATGGCAGGCCTTAACAATCCTGGAGGCAGAGTGCTTGGTAACATGTGAGATGGTGCTCTAGCATGAGCTGAGCCTGTCTGCAGCTTTCGGAACCATGTCCTTATAGCCGTTCTATGATATAGCCTACCATATACTCTTAAAGTGCCTTATAATCTTAAACAGTTATGGTAACTATGGTTTGGCTTTATCAAAACATGTCGTGTAAGGTGTCTAACACTTTGGAATAATACCCCCATCCCATTTCTGGTGATGAGGATATTATCCCTCCCTTCTAGAGGGAGAAGACATGTTGTAACCTACTTAGCCGGTTAAAGTAAACCAGCAGAGCCCCAGCATCACAAAATGGATGCTGCTGCCACGACACAAGTCTGACCTCCTGCTGCTGGGAGTGATCCCGGCAAGGGAGGCCTGGACAATAGGTTTCCTGCCTTGGGAGGTGCGAGCACCACCCCAGACAGGCCTTAGTGTATTGGGGCAGGAAGGGATGAATGAAACGAGACACTGCCTGGGGCACACAAGGTGTCCCATGCATAGTCCAGTTCAAACCGGTGCTGGGGCACACCAGCCCCAGTCCTGGCGCGAAACTGGACAAAGGGAAGGGGGTGTAACCACCCCCCTCCCAGGTCCCACCCATAAGGCGTGACCTACCAGGTAACCCAGCCCCCCAGATTAGTATAAGAGTGGTAGCTGGGCCCCAGGAGATTAGATTATCCTGAACCTGCAACTTGAACAGAAACTCTGGACCTTCGACATTCGACGAAAGAAGAAGACTGAAGAATCTCCCTTGTGGCCAAGGTGTGGCTACCCTGTGCAAACAGGCACCATCAAGAGACTACCCTTTGCTTTGCTGAAGTTCTACGAGGGACCGACTGCAGAGCCCGACCAGAGCCTTGACTTCCAGACTTCTGCATTTTCCTGCTTGCCGCGTCTGTCCGGTTGCTTGCCCGTTGGCTAGCGGCCTTTGTGATGACACACCTTGAACTCTTCACTGCTGGTTTGGCTCCTCCAGACTGGCTCCCGCTTCTTTACAAAAGAGAAGCACCCCAGACCTTCCTGGTCTGCACCAGAAACAAGTCCTCCGTTCTTCGTGGGTTCCGCTTGCCAAGGCTTGGTGAGTCCTAGTTCGACTTCGACGCCGCCGACAGCAAGAGCCTTCGTGGGACAGCTCGCCTCCTGGTCCTGGTCGTCCTCGACGTCTCCTGGTACCCGTGGCTGCAGCGACAAGCTTCACCCTTCACCTGCAATCTTCACGACATCGCCTGGTTCCTTCCTGGTTCCACGTGGTCACTGGCTAGTGACCTTGACTCTGTCCCTTCTGCTTGCAGGTACCCTTCCTTCTTGATCCCGGCCTTGGGATCCACCGGACACTCTGCACTGACTGCCTGTCAGCAACTTTCCTTCAGGCATCCATAGAAGTCCACGACGAAACCCGACGCAAGTTCACACCTATGCACCCGCAGGTTGTGGGCTAGGTAACTTGGGTACTTCGGTGCTCACAAGGGTAGTGACTATCCTAGGGTCTAGTTTCCGAGTCTCGACTCTCTAGTTGCTTCAGAAGTGTCCTTAAACTGCTTATTTCAAAACTGTACTATTTCTATCGACTATACGCATTACGCGCGAGTGTTTCCACTCTGCACCTGAATCCCGTGGGCCTCCCACTTCCTAACTGTTGGTAGTGTAGTGTAGCCCCAGCGATTCCCTAGGCCTAGGCCTATCCTATTTCCGTGACAGTGGTCCTTATACCACTTCTTTAGTATATGGTTTGCGTGGCCCCTAGGGCCTAACTGTATTACTTACCTGTGTGACTTAATGTATGCTTAAATAAGACTGTGTTGTACTTACCTCTAATCTCATAAAGAGTGCTGAGGGTTTGACTAGAATAAATACAAGTGGGCTTAACCAGAGAAGCAGGAGAGACAGATCCCCTTCAAGGGAATCCATCCACTCCCATGTCTCTAGCATCTCTAATGCCTCTTCTCACAGGGGAATGACTCCCCCCCCCCCCCCCCCACCCCCCCCCCCCAGAGAAAGGAGCATGAAGCCAGAATGAGGGAAGCTAATCTGAGGATTGAGAGGGAAGAACTTGCCCTTGCCAAGGAGAAGCTTGCTCTGGCTAGAGAGCAAAAGTTAAGTGCGTTAGAACCCACTGGTGGCAGCAATATCCCTAAGGATAGAGACAGGCACTATGATAATAGAAACCTGAGCAAGATTGTCCCTCCCTACAAGGGTGGGGATGACATCCACAAATGGATAACTGCTCTGGAGAGAGCTTGCAAAGTACAGCAGGTACCCCAAAGTCAGTGGGCAGCTATCTTGTGGCTCTCCTTCTCTGAGAAAGGTAGAGACAAGCTCCTCACAGTTAGTGATGAGGATGCAGACAATTACACTGTCCTGAAGAGTGCTCTGATTGGGTTTGGCCTAACCACTGAACAATACAGGTTGTTGTTCAGGGATACCCAGAAGACACAGACTCAGGACTGGACTGAGTTTGTAGATTGTGCCACTAAGGCTCTGGAAGGCTGGCTAGTGGGAAGTAAGGTTAAGGACTATACAGGATTGTATAATTTGATCATGAGAGAACAAATCCTTAACAACTGTCAAAACCAGCTACTGCATCAACACCTGATTGATTCTGATCTGACTTCTCCCCAAGAATTGGGAAAGAAGGCAGATAGATGGGTCAGGACTAGAGTTAAGCAGAAAAACCAGAACCAGGGCGGTGATCAGAAAAAGGCAGACCAGAAGGGTAATGATCAGAAACAAAAAGACCAGAAGTCTTCACCAGGCCCCCAAAAGGCTCAGGGGGAGGGTGGTTCCAAAAAGGATAAAAAGAAAGATGGCCAAAAGAAACCATGGTGCAACTATTGTAAGTCCAACTCACATTGGTTTAGTGAGTGCACCAAAAAGGATAAGCCCCCAGCCACCATTGCCCCTAAGGCAACTGTACCCCCTAGTTCAGCTGTAAGTGGTGGTTCCCAGCAAAAGGGTGTAGTAGGGTTAACCCTGGGAACAGAGGAGGATTCTGGCCTAGTCAGAATACCTACTCAGGCTGTTCTGATCTGTGATGGGGACTTAGCTTTGTCCTCTACTGTAGGCCCCAGTAACCTGGGCAAGTACAGACAGACTCCTTTTATCAACCAAAGAATGGCTCAGGCCTACAGGGACACTGGGGCTAGTGTCACAATGGTGACACCTGCCTTTGTGGACCCTGGACAGATCATACTAGGTGAGAATTACCTAGTGACCAACGCTAGCAATGCCACTACCTCCCATAGTGTGGCTATTGTTAACTTCTCCTGGGGAGGGGTAACTGGCCTCAAGAAAGTTGTTGTTAGTTCAGACCTTCCTGTAGAGTGTTTACTGGGCAATGATCTTGAAACTTCAGTTTGGTCTGAAGTGGAGTATAGGACCCATGCAGAGATGCTGGGGATAGATGCACATGTCCTTGCTGTGACCAGGTCACAGGCCAAAAAGTGCACCACTGAACAAGTGCTGGATCCTGAAACTATGGGCCAGTCACAAACCAAGAGAAAGAGCCGTAGGGTAAAGGCTGGGCCTTCCCCCCCTGCCTCAGACACAGGATCAGCCCTCACAGGAGGAGGATTCTGAGAGCCCCGAAGGAACTGTCCTAGAAGAACTTGAACCTGATCAGGTTGAGTTTCTTGGGACAGGGGGACCCTCAAGGGCAGATCTGAGGCAGGCTCAATTAGACTGCCCCTCTCTTGATCCCCTAAGACAGCAGGCTGCTGCTGAGGCTGCAGGGAATGCTCAAGGTACCCATAGAGTGTATTGGGATGAAGGGCTGCTGTATTCAGAGGCTAGAGACCCCACGCCTGGTGCATCCAGGAGGTTGGTCATACCACTAAAGTTCAGAGGCTTCCTTCTTACCTTGGCCCATGATATTCCCCTTGCAGGACACTTAGGCCAGAACAGGACTTGGGACAGGCTTGTCCCTCACTTTCACTGGCCCCATATGTCAGAAGATACCAAGGAGTTTTGTCGCTCCTGTGTCACCTGCCAAGCCAGTGGCAAATCAGGTGGCACCACAAAGGCCCCCCTCATACCACTACCTGTGGTGGGGGTTCCCTTTGAAAGAGTGGGCTTAGATATTGTAGCACCAATGGACCCACAAACAGCATCTGGGCACAGATTCATACTGGTGATAGTGGACCATGCCACCAGGTATCCAGAAGCTATTCCCCTGAGGACCACAACAGCTCCTGTTGTGGCAAGGGCCCTGCTTGGAGTATTCTCCAGAGTGGGCTTTCCAAAGGAGGTCATTTCTGACAGAGGTGCCAACTTCATGTCAGGATATTTGACTGCAATGTGGAAGGAGTGTGGTGTAAACTACAAGTTCACCACACCCTATCACCCACAGTGCAATGGGCTTGTTGAGAGATTCAACAAGACCCTAAAGGGAATGATAATAGGGTTACCAGACAAGCTTAGGCGAAGATGGGACATTCTTTTACCCTGCCTTCTGTTTGCTTACAGAGAGGTCCCACAAAAGGGGGTTGGCTACAGCCCTTTTGAGCTTTTGTTTGGGCATCCTGTAAGAGGACCCCTATGTTTAGTAAGGGAAGGATGGGAGAGACCTCTCAGACAACCCAAACTGGATATAGTGGATTATGTACTTGGTCTCCGCTCCAGGATGGCAGAGTATATGAAGAAGGCTTCTAAAAACCTTGAGGCAAGCCAAGAACTCCAAAAAGCTTGGCATGACCAAAAGGCTGTGCTGACTGTTTACCAGCCAGGGCAGAAAGTGTGGGCGTTGGAGCCAGTGGCCCCAGCAGCCCTCCAAGACAAATGGTCTGGACCCCACACTATTGTTGAGAAAAAGGGAGAAGTCACCTACTTAGTGGACCTTGGGACTCCCAGAAGCCCCCACAGGGTGCTTCATGTCAACAGATTGAAGGCATATGTTGACAGGGCAGACATGGGCTTACTCATGGCTACAGATGAGGGGCAGGAGGAAGAGTGACCCTCTCCCAGACCTGTTGACTCAGAACCCTGATGATGGCTCAGTTGATGGTGTGGTCTTTTCTGACAGCCTCACTGTCCCTCAGCAACAGGACTGCAGACAAGTTCTGCAATCCTACAGACATATGTTCTCTCTGACCCCAAGTCAGACAAACTGGTGCACCCATGAGGTGGACACTGGTGACAGTCTGCCTGTGAAGAGTAAAATCTACAGGCAACCTGACCATGTCAGGGACTGCATAAAAGTTGAGGTACAAAAGATGTTGGAGCTGGGAGTCATTGAACCTTCAGAGAGCCCTTGGGCTAGTCCTGTAGTTCTTGTGCCAAAACCTCACACCCAAGATGGTAAGAGAGAGATGAGGTTTTGCGTGGATTACAGAGGTCTCAATGCTGTCACTAGGACAGATGCCCACCCAATACCTAGGGCAGATGAGATCATTGACAGACTGGCAGCTGCTAAGTTTTTGAGCACATTTGACCTGACAGCAGGCTACTGGCAAATCAGACTAGCTGAGAATGCAAAGGCCAAAACTGCTTTCTCGACCCCAGGAGGACATTATCAATTTGTGGTAATGCCCTTTGGTTTGAAGAATGCACCTGCCACTTTCTAAAGGTTGGTGAATCAAGTCCTTACTGGGTTGGATGATTACAGTGCAGCTTATCTTGATGATATTGCTGTCTTTAGCTCCACCTGGGAGGATCACCTGGTCCACCTGAGGAATGTTTTAGAGGCCCTGCAAAAGGCAGGCCTCACTATCAAGGTCACTAAGTGCCAGATAGGGCAGAGCAAGGTTGTATACCTGGGCCACCTAGTTGGTGGGGGTCAGGTTCAACCACTGGAGAGCAAGATCCAGACCATAAAGGACTGGACTCCTCCAACTACCCAGACTCAGGTCAGAGCTTTCTTGGGCCTGACTGGGTACTACAGAAAGTTTGTTAAGAACTATGGGTCCATTGTGACACCACTTAATGACTTGACCTCCAAGAAAATACCAAAGAAAGTTCAGTGGACAGTAAGCTGTCAAAAAGCATTTGATGACCTGAAGCAGGCCATGTGCAGTGCACCTATTCTGAAAAGTCCAGACTACTCCAAAGAGTTCATTGTCCAGACAGATGCTTCTGAGTTGGGTGTGGGAGCTGTTCTTTCACAACTTAATATAGATGGTCAAGACTAGCCCATTGCTTTTATAAGTAGAAGGCTGACCCCCAGAGAGAAACGTTGGTCAGCTATTGAGAAGGAGGCCTTTGCTGTGGTTTGGGCCCTGAAGAAGCTGAGACCATACTTGTTTGGCACTCACTTCAAGATTCAGACAGACCATAAGCCCCTCTTGTGGCTAAATCAGATGAAGGGTGAAAATCCCAAACTTCTTAGGTGGTCCATTTCCCTACAGGGGATGGACTTCACAGTGGAACATAGACCTGGGACTGACCATGCCAATGCAGATGGACTCTCCAGATATTTCCACTTAGAACATGAAGACTCAACTGGTCAAGGTTAGTTTAATGTCCCTAAGTTTGGGGGGGGGGGGGTTGTGTAGGAGAGTAGGGTCTGCTTTCTATGTTCACCCCCACTTTTTGCTTTTGCTTTACTGGTTTTCGACTTAGATGTGGCTGTGGGCCTGCTAATCAGACCCAAAGCCCTGCTGTTCTCTCTCTAAATTGATACTATGTACTTTAGGTGCATAACCCATTGGACAGGATCACCTTATTGGCCCCTGTACAGTGTACCTTAGGTACCCAGGGCATAGGTGTATCCTAGGCCTACCAGGGGCTGCAGCATGTATTATGCCACCCCTGGCCTGGCCTTCCATTACCCCTGTCAACTAGAGACCCTGGTTCTAACAAGAAGGGTTTTCTTTCAGATACTCAATGTGAAAGTGGAAGGATGGGGACCCTTGTAGGCCAATCAAAAGGTACGAGTCCACTTCACGAAACTGTAAGGAAATGCCTCTTTTTCTATGGTCGCCTCCAAGTTTTTCAACTGATGCTGTTGGTTTTGAGACACTGAGAATGTAGTGAGTCCTGCTAACCAGACCTCAGTGCCAGGGCTCTGACCCTAAAGTGTATGTCGAATTGGCTGTACCCAATCAGAAATGGCTAACTTACCTGTGTGTCCTCAATTACCAGGGCAGGTAGGTCAAAGGGCTACCCCAGAGCTTTCAGCACTGTTTGTCCTACCCGGGAGATCCCCCAAGTTAATGAGTCCCCCAGTCCGCCACTGCAGACTAGTAGAGCAGTCATTCACTGCTAGTCTGACTTTGCCAGTAAAAGCAATGACAAAGTCACAACTTCACCTTTACATGGGTGTAAGTTACCCATCTGGCAGGCCTACCAAGTCCTAGGCGCAGGGTTCAACTTATGACACGGGCAGGGCATGTGTTTTAAATGTTCTGACAGTAAACCCACAAAACTACAGTTTTTACTATGCAAAGACTTGTTTGCCTAATTGTGAAGTTCAGGATTACACGCTGACCCCGCAGCTTTGTTAACTGCTGAACGGTGCAACCAAAGTCTGCACTTCGAGGTAACAAACAAATCATTACATTAAGCCCGACTTGTATCTCATGTCGTAGTTAATGTAACTTATTGCAGTGTGCAGCTTTGTTGTCTTTAAAACTCCTAGGCATTCACTGGCACATATGGAGCCTGTTCCGCCCTCCTGGAGAGACGTGCCAACAACTCTCAGGAAGGGGAACAATGAAGGATTGCAGGCCAGGGAGGTGCTACTTAACTCCTGCATGAAGATACTTAGGTGTTAGCCCCAAAAGGAAGAAGCCTCCTTTAAAGGTCAGATCTGTCATACTAGGGAGGAGGGCTGTCCCATTGTTTAGGCAGACAGGCTGGCACAGGGAGCAAAGAGGGGAAACCAGTTGCCAAATCATGTTCCCCTAGGCATGGAGCCCTGAGGTAGCCACATCCCAGGGAAGGGATAGTGAGGTTTAAACTAGAGAGGGGGCTCGCCATCTTGAGAGTGCATCCTTGAATAGCCAGATGCCACACGCCACAGTAAGTTGTCACTAGGTAGGAGAGAACCTGGTAGCCCATTGGCTACCAGCCGCATCCTTCCCTGGAGGCATTTTCTGAGCATAAAGATGGCACCCCTGGCACCCAGACGTCGGATCTAAACTGACCTGGAAGAAGGACCAAAGAAGTACTACCCTGCTTCACAGAGGGACCAGCAAAGTAAGGCTGCTCTGTCCAGGACTGCTCCTGCTGCACCTGGTTGCTAGTGTAGAGAGAGACACTGCCTGCTGTGTCCTGCTCAGGGAGAAGCTGTCTCCAGATCCTGAAACCAGAACTCTTGCACCATCTTTTTGGACCGAGAAGTAACTGCAGAAAGATCCCAATCTCGTCGCATCCACAGCATCCTTGGAGCATCTTCAGCATCCTTCTTCCCTTGCAATAGGACCACTCCATAGGAATCCATTGCAATCTGGATAAAGTGGCTGGAACAGCTTAAGGACTGCTTCTGTGAAGGCAACTGTTTCTAAGGACCTTGCTGGTCCACCTGACTGGCTCCCTACTGTAGTTGGCTGCTCCAAGTACTTATACCTGACTGCATTAACATTTACCAACGTTTTCCTTGAGAAAGTTTCTAAATGTCAAATTCCTTGAATTTGCCAAGGCTTGTTTGAAGTTGAGTGAAAATGTTTTAAATTATTATTACTTAGAAAATTCCTATCTCTGGAACCCTCTGGTGGAAATTATTCATTGTGGTGTCTAAATTAGGGGAAATGTTCCTGTCTGTCCATGGAAATGGCAGAGTTGGTGGAATTTTGGCCCCTCCACGTTACTCTTTAACATGGAACTCTGGCCAAATTCCACCAATCGGCGCGTGACTCCAAAATATGCAAGCGAGATTTGGCATCCTTTAGCGTGATTTTCTAAGGTGTGTGGTCGCCAGAGTTCACAAGTGGTTCCTGTCAGAGGGCCGCCGTTTGAGTAGATTTGCTGCTGCTCGAGTAGATTTGCTGCAGCTCGGGTAGATTTGCTGCTGCTCAGGTAGATTTGCTGCTGCTCGGGTAGATTTGCTGCTGCTCGGGTAGATTTGCTGCTGCTCGGGTTGATTTGCTGCTGCTCGAGTTGATTTGCTGCTGCTCGGGTTGATTTGCTGCTGCTCGGGTTGATTTGCTGCTGCTCGGGTAGATTTGCTGCCGTTCGGGTAGATTTGCTGCCGTTCGGGTAGATTTGCTGCCGTTCGGGTAGATTTGCTGCAGTTCGGATAGAATTGCTGCAGTTTGGGCAGATTTGCCGCCATTTGAGTAGATTTGCTGCGCTAAATTAGATTTGCCGCCGTTTGAGTAGATTTGCTGCCGCTCAAGTAGATTTTCTACTTTTGCAACTGCAAAATCAACTTGAATTTAAGTCCGTAGAATTCTGCACAGTAAAGCTCCATGATTTCTGCCCACCTCTAGTCTACATTTTTGTAAAAATACAGTCTATTTTCATAAATTGGTGTCGATTTCTTGTATCGTGTTGCTTTGTTCTGCAATTCGTGTGGTGCTGTTTCAATGCTAACCCTTGTTCCTCTGTGTAAGACTTGCCGCTCACTGCCACAGCTACCCAGGGTTGAGCTGAGGGTTTGAAAGACGAATCCTACTGCACCTAAAGGGGCTGCTAAATGTATTTCACTTTGAGTTTTCAGTTTACTCTAGGTAAATGGAAAGGGTCTTGGGATGATCCAAAAAATGTCACCAAGTCTCCCTTTCTGCCCCAAAGACGGAGAGGCATAGAAAACAACTACCCTAAGAAAATGGAAAGATGAGGTCACCTTTACCATAAACAAGCCCTACTGAAAGGGTCATAGGATAAGAGAGTACCAATCACACCTAAATGGTCCCAGGCCAAATTGTGACCAGGAAAAACATGTTCAAAGTCAGCAGTTTTGAAAAGACCACTTGCAGATGTTCCAATGGATCAGCTTGAAGATAATTCAGATGAGGAAGCGGGTGGGAAGGGAGAGTGAACACCAGTCTCTTCAAAAAGGAGACGAGGAGACAGGGAGTCACAATCTGAAAATACCCTTGAAGGGCTCTAATGGCCGACCACTCCCTACGTGAAGTAGACACAGCAAGAAGAAAAAGAAAACCCTTGCTGAGAAACTGCTCTATTTCTACACCCTCATTGATTGGGAAGCCCCCCACCCCCACGCACTACACACCAAGGATTACAGTTTCTCCAGAATCTTGCATTTAATTCCATAGTACTCTACCTCCTGGAATCTTGGATGGATTTAACCACTTCTATAAGAACAATCACAGGCTTGTAGCTTCTGACTTTCATATTCCAAACCCCAGGGACATGCGACAAAGAACCTCCTCTGATAGCAGATAAATTCTTGGGGGTGGAGAGGAAAAGATTGCATAGGAAATACCCATAGTGGCTGAACAGACAATGGATGCAAAAAAAAGTAAAAAGGGCCCAGGCACCGAGCAGGGGCTACCTACCGAACCTCCACTTTCCTGCCAATGATTCTGTGGAGAACCCTACTCCACAATGGAAAAGGAGAAAAAGCTTAGAAAAAGCCCGTGAGCCGCAGGATGCTCATAACAACATCTACTGCCCAAGGACAAGTCTGAAGAAACCAGAAGGTTCTCGGCAGTGATTTTTCTTGAATGGTGAACAATGCATCTTTTGAAATAGAAGAGGCCAAAGACTCATGGGCTGCACTCCCATTCACCATCCATGGAAGAGATATTGGGGCAAGAGAAAGAAGATTGTCCTCTTCCCAGGACCCTGTCAATTCCAGCAGCCAGGAACCTGTCCATTCCAGCAGACAGGCTGGACTGGGAACCCTAGAACTGGTGAAGTGATTCATGTGAGAAGTTGGCCTGATATGTAGTGCTCACTATTCTAGTGATCACTGTGTATCATTCCAAACGACCCTTATTGATGATTGGTTGCAAGTCAACCTTATAGACCAGCTATCCTAGTAGCGTGGATACGAGCAGTCTTAGGCTAAACTCTAGAGGGCGTGTTAAGCCAGCTGTTTACCATCACATATACCCTTTGAACACCAAGTGAAAGGACACCACACAAGTTGTTATGAAAATAAAGGGTATTTATTTATAACAAGACTACCCTGGCTCTTTATGAGTCAGGGAGCTAAGCACAATACAAAACTCTTAGGAAAATACTTCTGGTTGCACAATTTACACGAATGCCCGAGGGCACGAAACCATTACACTGCAAGTGGAAGGGGAGAGGTTAGAAAGTCTAAAGTTACTGATTCCGGAGTGATCCGATCAGGGGGACTTAAACGAAAAAGGAACGGGACACTTGTAAAGCGAACCTGCGATGGAGCACCGAAATGCTCGTGTTACCTAGCCCAGAGGCTGCGGCTGTGGAAGGTTCGGCAAGATGTCGGAAGTCCTCGTTGTAGTCTCAGGAGCCTGAAAGAAGAGTTGCTGGCAGGCGACCAGTGTCGATATTCAGCGAGATCCAAGCCTGGATCGGTGATGAAGGAAACCTGAAAGCAGAGGGGACTCAGTTCTCAACCGCTAGCCAGCGATCGTGTGGGTACCAGGAGGGTACCGGCTGAATTCACCTCGACCAGGTGAGTGGATGACGTCGGACTCGGTTGTTCCTCGGTCTAGGAGGCGCGGCAGCGACCCGGATGGAGGGCGAGCTGTCCCACGAAGGTGTCTGCTGTCGATGATGCTGGGCCCAGGAATGGGGCAGCGGATCTTGGCAGTGGCAAGCCCACGTGGTGGAGTCAAGATGGCGTCTGGAGTGGACTAGGAGAGTCCGTGGTACTCCTCTGTTGGAGGGGAGCAAGAGCCAGTCTGGAGCAACCAGACTAGTGATGAAACAATCGTGGTGCGTCGTGAAGAGGGCCACAAGCCGGTCGGCAAGTGGTCGAACAACGCGGTGAACAGCAAGGAGCGGAAGGGCCCCCACGCAGATCTCGGGGATGCTGGGGAGGCAGACTTCGATGCTGGAGCTGCTCAGGGTTAGGGCTTCTCAAACCCTAGGTGCACTCACTCGAGGGTCCCTCAGTGGGCGTGCTAGATAAGCGTCGTGCAGGTTCTGAAGATGGCCGGTCCCGCAGGTCTCGTCACACCTACGACTCTCAGCTGGGCTGATGAGGTAGGTAAAAGGTCAGAGATGGCAGGGACTCGGGTCTCGTCGAGCTGGGCAGTCTTGATCCGTAGGAGAGACTTACAGCAAACCGCAAGCGCTTAGGTGGTGCCTGCTGGTGCAGGGTGGCTACTCCTTAGCCACAAGGGAGAGTCTTCAGAAATAGTCAAGAGTTCCTTTCGCGGAAAGTAGTTCAAGATTCAGAGTTATCCGATTATCTGATTATCCAATTTGGGAAGGGGACTCGCTCCTACCTTTATTCTAAGAAAAGGGGTTGGCCCGTGACTAGGTTCTACCTATGGGTGGAGCCAGGAGGGGGGTGGTTACACCCCTATCCTTTGTCCGGCTTCGCGCCAGCTCAGGGGCTGGTGTGCCCCCGAAACTGGTTTGAGCCGGGCTATGCACAGTGAGCACCGGGGTGCCACTTGCAATCACCTTCCTTTCAGCCCTGCCTACCTGGAATACACAAACCCTGTCTGGGATGGTGCTAACACCGCCCTCGACAGGAACCCTTTGTCCAAACTCCCTTCGCTGGAAGGTCTCCCAGCAGCAGGAGGTCAGACTTGTGTCTGGTGGCAGCATCCATTTTGTGATGCTGAGGCTTGAGTCAACTTTAACCGGGGTTCAAGGTTACTTCCATGTCGTGCCCCTCTAGAAGGGGGGAATGCTAACCCCGTCGCCAGAACTAGCGAGGGGTTCGTATTCCAATTCGTATGACACCTTACTCGACATGTGTAGGTGATGCGATGCCAAAGTTAGCAAATAACCGCAAGGATTATAATGCATTTAAAATAGTTGGCCCGCGTCACCATGGAACGGCTATTAGGACTTGGTTCCGCAAGCCGTCGACGGGCTCAGCTCGCGCCAGAGCACCATCCCACATGACTCCCTGCACTCTGCCTTCAGGATTGATAAGGCCTGCCATAGGAGTGACTGATAGGAATCCATGTGTCCATTTTAGGGTTAGGTGTAGGAATACTACACCTACAGCAACGGGTGATTACACCACGTGGCCCCAGCTGTCGTGCAGCCAGTTGTGTCAGATTTGGGCGGCCAGTCCAGGGGTGGCATAATACATGCTGCAGCCCCTGGTAGGCCCTGGGTACCCCGATGCCCTGGATACCTGTGGTATGCTGAGACAGGGACTGACAAGGCGGCCCAGTTCCAATTAGTGGATGCACCTAATGTACATGTGTGTTAATTTCGAGAGAGAACAGCTAGGCTGGGGGTCTGATTGGCAGGCCCACAGCCGGGGAAAGTCGTAAACCAATGAAGCAAAAGCAAAAAATCTGGGTGATCATAGGATTGCAGACCCTACTCTCCTACAATTCACACTTCAACTTATGACTTCATTGTGTGTCCGGATCTGCGCTGTGTGATTACAGAAAGAAGCAAAGAACAACAGGCCTTACAAACAGCAGATAAGTCCTTCCAATTGGAAGAAGTCTCCTGCTGGTTGATCAACCAGAGATCCTGAACTGACTGATCTCATAATGAGGCTTCCCACCAGCTGAAGGTGGCATCTGTCGCCGAAGAATACCCTAATGCCAGATTGGGGTGGTGGGGGGGGGATTCTGCCACTGCTGCAGCCTCATTGTCCTTATCCATAAATCGTAAAAAAGCAAAGTGAGCAAGCAGGATGCTGCTCCTCCTAAGAAAAGACATTGACATTCCAATTGTGGGATTCCATGACCCAAGGTGAAGCAAATGAGAAGATATATCAGGGTGTGCACCTCCCCCCCCCCCCCCATTTTTATACTGAGTGAACCTGGCTTAGGTCTTTGGTGTCATGAAATATAGTTGACAGGACACAATCTGTGTGTTCCTGACTACATCCGTTGAAGGCTTTCCTCTGTTATCTTTTTAGTCCTGAGGAAGACCCGGTATGATGCATAGCTATTACCACAGGATCATAGGGTCGAAGCGTCGACAATACTGTTCTGTTTCCTACGTCAGCTATCCTAAGATAGGAAACAAAGATATAAGGATATCCCGAATGTGAATTTATGGACAATAGACATCATATGTTATTTCATTGTCTCAGGTTTTGTGTGTCAATAATGTGATCTTTTCATTTTTTCACCATGTGTACGTTTGTGTGATTCTCTGTATTTATTCTCTTCTTTTATGGACAGCTGATCATTTATCAAAAACAAAAAACAGTGAAAGAATGCTGGATATATACCAAAGAATAAATTAAATAAGAAAACTGCTTTTGTGTGTCGTGTTTGTGGTTCCACTCTGTTTTGGATAATTTATCTCCCAAAATGAAATTAATATTCTTTCTGCAAGGGATCTTTCTGGACCCTTGCTATCAAATGTTGAATGGTCAATCCTTTTTCACAATTCTTGGACAAGAATTGTGCCACCCGACAGAACTCTTTGTAGTTTATAATTGTGGAAACAAAGACACCGTTTTGGGAAAGAACACAGGCACTGGAAACCTGGTAAGCAAGAACCTAGTGCACATTCAGTCAAAGATGCATCAGAGTCGGGCACATAGGGAAGGGTAACCATGCCAAAAAGGGTACTTTCCTACAATGTGCTACTCCTGACCGTACTTTTAATAGCTGCAACTGGTGGAGGGTACGAGATGATGTGGCAGAAGAAGGGCACCTGCCTTGTCATTTGTCTCGGCCCCTCTTCAATGTGCTTCTACTAATGGCTGTGCCACGTGGAAGGCTTGGCAGGGGGTGGCAGCGCCCACACCATGTGTCATGGTGTGAGGCATTGTTCCTTAATGCCCTCCCGAGATGTGAGCAGGCCACGAGTGGCAGATGTTCTTTGTTCTCTTAGGCTGAGGAAGTGGTTTAGGGCGGTGTAGGCGTGAGATGTAACTGCTGTCCCATTCACATGCAGCGCACTGAAGTCAGGGAAAGTAGGTCTCAGTAGAGGAGTTCTGTCCATCGGCTCTGTGTCTTATCACAGACACGTGGGAACATATTCCCTTTGGGTGGAAGACCCTCCACACCCCTGTCCAGCACAAGGCATCAGTGTAAGACCTGGGGTCTCCAGGCCCTAAGGGGGTAACGTGACACGAGCGGCTGGGCACCCAAAGGCCTGTGTGTTAAGCGACCATACAACACACGCATCCTCTGAAGCAGTAACAAACACAATAATGGACGCCACAAAATAAGGTGAATGCAAATGAATCAGATTTTATCTAATCAAAGGAGCACACACGGTAATCTTGGAGGGCAATGTATCTTAACTTGTACACATTAACATTTGCATTACAGCTTCTCATTACCTATACACTTTAACATGTGCATTACAGCATCTCATTACCGGTACACTTTAACATGTGCATTACAGCATCTCATTACGGTTACACTTTCACATGTGCATTACAGCATCTCATTACGGTTACCTCAGCAATCCCTGCAGTATGAACTTCCCTAGTGCTGCGGGCCGGGGCCTGCACACGTGGCGCAACTGGTGTCTACGAAGAAACAAAGGCACATGAGCATAACTTGAGGTCGTATAATGTTTGCCTAGCACCATGAGCATTTCCAAGCCTGCCCTGAGGATAAGCGTTGTGGGTACAGGAAGCGCCTTGCACTTGGGACCTCCACTGGAGAATGGAGCGCTTGAGACCACAAACTGAGGTTACACACTAATTGGACTTCGCACGCTCTGAGAGCTTGTGATTGCAACACGTGGGGTGAGCGCTCCTTAGACTTAGAACGCATTGAGTATGGGTGCGTACCAAGGACAGATCAGCGTTACTACAACATAGAACGCATTGAGCACTGGCGAATGCAAATGGATGATCAGCGCTACTTAGGCATAGAACGCATTGAGCACTGGTGAATACACAGGAATGATCAGCGCTACTGAGACATAGAACGCATTGAGCACTGGCGAATGCAAATGGAAGATTAGCGCTACTTAGGCATAGAACGCACTGAGCACTGGTGAATACAAAGGAATGATCAGCGCTACTGAGACAGAACGCATTGAGCACTGGTAAATACAATGGAACGATCAGCGCTACTCCAACATAGAACGCATTGAGCACTGTTGAATACAAAGGAATGATCAGCGCTACTTAGACATAAACGCATTGAGCGCTGGTGAGTCCTGCGAACGGCAGTCCCCAGGAGGGGGTAATCCCACGGAGGGGAGACTCACAATTACGGAGGGAAATCCCACGGAGGGGGGAAAGTCACAGTCTCTGCATGCGGTGTCGCTCCCACTTGGCAGGGGGGTGCATCGGGCCTTCCCACGACTCCCGGGGAGCAGGGGGGGGCGAGTCTCAGGCCGCCACACGGCCGCGCTACCTCCCAGCCCCCCGGGGTTACCTTGATCTCGTCGCTCGGTTCCGCTCCGGGCCCTTCGTCCGATGCGCGAAACGGCACGGGACACTCCCGGACACTCGCTCTTCCTTCTCACGCTTCGACGGCAGCGGCGGGGCCCCGGGCTTCTCCGCAGGCCCCGACTTGGCACTGACACATCCCTGAGGCCTACGGGCCGCGGCGGTGATCGCGTTGCGGGTCCTCGCACCAGGGGGGTTACAAATTAAGCGGGAGCTCGGCCAGCTCCGCGCTCGACAGCAGATCCGCGCAGGGGGTCCCAGGTCAGGTCTGGCAGCGCAGGAGACACAGCGCCAGTACCTGGTCGATCCCCAGCAGTCAGGCAATCAGTCGTTTCATGAAGTTACAATATTCAGCTTTGGCATGAAGTTTCAGGATGTCGCTTCTGCAGTTTCAATATTCAGTCTTTGTGGCGCAGATGATACTGGCGCCCTTGGGGTTCTGTTCCTTGGGGGATAGGGGATGAGTTGGCGACTAGGTCCTTCCTAGTCAGGCTGGGCAGAGGTTCCCTGGGTCCTCCTACTGCTGGGCAAGATCAGTGGGTTTCACAGGATCCCTCACTCACTTAAGAGGCAGCACCTAAGCCCTGTCACTCTCAGAGGCATAAGTCCCTGGCTAGGCCCTACCGCCTACACTCCGGCATGGATTCTCCAGCTCTGCTTCACCCCAACTGGCCAACTGACTGGAAAAAGTTCCCTCCCTCACTTATGTATCCCTAGGTCAGGTGACCTCTAGCCAAGGCGGCAAAAGTAAAAACCACACCTCCCTTCTAGAAGGTTCCAGCACATTCCAGGAGCTTCCCCATTCTACCCATGGGACAAAAAAGGCGGGCTGGTGTCGCAACATTGTTGTGGGGTTCCAGCCAGCTCCTGGCAGCTAGGGTGCTACTATGAAAGACCACTCTGCAGTAGCAGGGGTCTGTGGCAGCCATCTTGGGAGAAGGGAGCACCTGCATCTTAACACTGGTTGGCAATGAAAAGGCGCCCGGAGACCTAAGACCAACATCAAAATGAGGGTGGAAAAAATGAGGCACAATCAAAAAATAGATGGGGAGACTATCCTAGGGCTGACAGGTCCAACACGCGTCCCCCCCAGCCGAAAGAGGGGAGAGCTACCCAACCTCTAGGGAGTTCTCATCGCTAAGGCGGAAAAACCTGGAGAGACCGTCAGCATTGGCGTGGTCAACTCCGGGCCGATGTTCCACCCGAAAGTCCATCCCCTGTAGGGAAATGGACCACCTCAACAACTTGGGGTTTTCGCCTCTCATCTGCATGAGCCAGCGAAGGGGGCGGTGGTCGGTCTGGATAAGGAAGTGAGTTCCATAGAGGTATGGCCTCAACTTCTTCAGAGCCCAGACCACCGCGAAGGCTTCTCTCTCAATGGTGCTCCATCGCCGTTCCTGAGGGAGGAGTCTCCTGGATATGAAGGCCACTGGTTGATCCTGACCCTCAGTGTTGAGTTGCGAGAGCACCACACCTATGCCGTGCTCTGAGGCGTCTGTCTGCACAATAAATTCCTTGCTGAAATCCGGTGTTGCTAGTACTGGAGCGGTACACATCGCATGTTTCAGCGTGTCAAAGGCTTCTTGGCATGCAGCTGTCCATATGACCTTGCGAGGTTGCTTCTTCGAGGTCAATTCCGTCAAGGGGGTTACGATGGTACCATATCCCTTGACGAACCGGCGGTAATACCCAGTGAGGCCGAGGAAAGCTCGGACCTCTGTTTTGGGTCTTGGGGGGCTCCCAGGCCAAGATGGTCTCTATTTTGGCCTGGAGGGGTTGCACCTTACCTTCGCCCACCAGGTGTCCCACGTACACGACAGATCCCTGTCCAATCTGGCACTTGCTGGCTTTAATTGTTAGGCCAGCACGTTGCAGCGCCTGCAATACCTCCTGGAGGTGTTGCAGATGGTCCTCCCAGGTGCCACTGAAGACAGCTATGTCCTCCAGGTAGGCCGCTGAGAAGGACTCCAGGCCACATAGTACCTGATTCACTAACCGCTGGAATGTGGCCGGAGCATTTTTGAGCCCAAAGGGCATCACTCGGAACTGGTAGTGGCCCTCGGGGGTGGAGAATGCTGTTTACTCCCTTGCTCCATCGGCCATGGCAATCTGCCAATATCCGGATGTCAGATCAATGGTGCTGAGGTACCGGGCTGCTCCCAGCCGGTCCACCAGCTCGTCTGCACGTGGGATGGGGTGAGCATCTGTCTTCGTGACAGAGTTCAACCCCCGGTAGTCCACACAGAACCGAAGCTCCGGCGTCGTACCCGGTGGGGCCGCTTTCGGCACCAACACCACTGGACTAGCCCACGGGCTGCTGGAAGGTTCTATCACCCCCAGCTCCAGCATCTTTGCCACCTCACGCTGGATGCTATCTTTCACTCGGTCAGAGAGCCGGTAAGACTTGTTCTTCACCGGGGGGCTGTCCCCTGTGTCCACATCATGGGTACACAGATGAGTGATTCCAGGCGTGAGGGAGAACAACGAGGCAAACTGTCCCAGGACATGGCGGCAGTCCCTCTGTTGCTCTGGGGTCAAGGATGGGGAGAGGACTACACCTTCCACCGAACCATCCTTCTCTTGTACCGCTAGAAGGTCAGGAAGAGCTTCGCTCTCTTCCTCTTCGCTCCCATCCGTCACCATCAGGAGAGCAAGCTCTGATCGCTTATGGTGCGGCTTCAGGCGGTTGACGTGGAGCACCCTGAGGGGCTGTCGGGGGGTCTTCAAATCCACTACGTATGTGGTCTGGCCTCGTCGCTCCACAATGTCGTACGGACCAGTCCACCGGTCCTGGAGGGCACAAAGCTCCCCAGGTTCCATGACCCACACCTTCTGTCCAACGTCCAACTCGACCGTCCGAGCGTTGCGGTCATACCACTCCTTCATCACGGTCTGGCTAGCCTCCAGGTTCTCTGAGGCTGCCTTCCACAGCTTGGCCATCTGGCTGCGGAACGCCAGCATGTAGCTGACAATGTCATGGGGAAGCTTCTGCGAAGTCTTCTCCCACCCCTCTTTCACTAAACTGAGGGGACCCCTAACGGGATGGCCATAGAGCAATTCAAACGGGCTGAACCCGACTCCCTTCTGCGGTACCTCCCGATAGGAGAACAACAAGCAGGGGAGGAGGATGGCCCATTTACGACTCAAGCCTTCTGGCAGGCTCCGGATCATTCCCTTCAATGTCTTATTGAAGCGCTCTACAAGTCCGTTAGTCTGGGGGTGGTAAGGAGTGGAGAACTGGTAGGTCACTCCACACTCCTTCCACATGGCCTGCATGTAGGCCGACATGAAATTGGTGCCCCTGTCCGACTTCACGACCTTGGGGAATCCCACTCGGGTAAAAATCCCCAATAGTGCCCGCGCCACCACCGGTGCAGTGATGGTCCTCAGAAGAATAGCCTCTGGGTACCTTGTGGCGTGGTCCACCAAAACCAGAATGAACCGGTGTCCCGCTGCGGTCGGAGGGTCCAATGGCCCAACAATATCAATACCGACCCTCTCAAAAGGGGTCCCGACCACGGGGAGCGGTTCCAATGGGACTTTCAATTTAGTCCCAGTCTTGCCACTAGCCTGACAAGACTTGCAGGTCTTGCAAAAGGTGTCTGAGGCAATCCTCATCCTGGGCCAGTAAAAATGAGGGACCAACCGTGCAAAGGTTTTGTCCTGACCCAGATGTCCGGCTAAGGGAATCTCGTGCGCTAACTCCAGCAGGAAGGCCCGGTAACATTGGGGGACCACTATGGCCTTCGAAGATCCATGTACCGGCACCCTGGGCTCACTGTATAGGAGACCATCCTCCCAATACACATGATATCCTCCCATCTCCTGACTGGCAACTTGGGCTTCGGCCTGTCGCCGCATGCCTTCAAGCGTGGGGCACGCCCTTTGTGCCTGCCAAAATTCCTCCCGGGTAGGCCCTCCTCCCACATGCCAGTCAGCAAGGGTCGGCAAGTCCTCCACGGGAACGACATCCACCTCCACGGACTCCGGGGGCACCTCTGCGGCCTCCCCATCCATCTCACGGGGTGTGTCCTCTACCACCTTCTTCTTTCCTCTTCTGGTGTTGGGTTGGGCCATTATTCCAGGCTCCAACCCAGGGTGAGTTCCATGCTGGGCAGCCATGGACCGCGTGACTACGCAAGTCCACCCTGGTAATCCCAGCATCTCGGTGTGAGCTCGAAACTCGACATCTTTCCACTTGGTGTGCTCCAGGTCGTTCCCTAGCAAGCACCCCACAGGCAAGGCAGGGCTCACCGCAACTCTTAGTAGGCCTTTGACTCCTCCCCACTCAAATGGAACACGAGCCACTGGATAGTGACTCACACTGCCGTCAGCCAATACGGCCGGATGGAACTCCTCGGGGACTACTTGGTCTGGGGACACCAGCCGGCTCACTACAGTGGTCATGTTGGCACCTGTGTCCCTCAGAGGCTCCACCTCCTCCCCGTTAATTCTCACCCTCTGCTGATATTTAGCAGTGTTCGGGGGCAGGGACACTACGGGGACCACCTCTCTATCCCCGAGTGAAACCAGGGTCAGGCCTGTCCACTCCCCTTCCCTATCTAAGGACAGCTCCACCCCAAGCGCTAAACTACTCACCCCGGGACTTTTCCCGCCCGTTGGGGCTGGGGGCCGCTTGCGACACTTGGGATCTCCCTTGTAGTGTCCAATCTCCCCACATTCGTAGCACCGCACAATCCTTGGCTGCTGAGTGCTGACTCCTGTCAGGGTAAGTGGGTCTTGTGGAATTGGACGGGGGTGGGGTTCCTACTCCCTTCCCAAACATATTTTGGGGGCCTTTAGGGAACTCCACCTTTTTATCTCCCCCCTCTTTCTTCTGGGGGAAACCCTGTCCGCCTTTCGGGCCATCTCCCCCGGGGCCCTTGTGAGACACCCGGGTGCTCACCCAAATATCTGCCTCCTCCGCAAGCTCACGGGGATCCATCAACTTGCGGTCCACCAGATGTTGGCGCAGCTCCGGAAAGCACTTATCCAAGAGGTGCTCCCGTAAAAAAAGATTGTACACCCCTTGGTAGTCCTGCACCTCGCTGCCACGCACCCAACCATCTAGTGCCTTTCTCGCATAATCAAAAAAATCCACCCACGTCTGTGTGGACACCTTATGGCTGCCACGGAACTTCTGCCTGTACCTCTCGAGGTTAAGACCAAACTTGCTGCTGGGAGTGATCCCGGCAAGGAAGGCCTGGACAATAGGTTTCCTGCCTTGGGAGGTGCGAGCACCACCCCAGACAGGCCTTAGTGTATTGGGGCAGGAAAGGATGAATGAAACGAGACACTGCCGGGGGCACACAAGGTGTCCCATGCATAGTCCAGTTCAAACCGGTGCTGGGGCACACCAGCCCCAGTCCTGGTGCGAAACTGGACAAAGGGAAGGGGGTGTAACCACCCCCCTCCCAGGTCCCACCCATAAGGCGTGACCTAGCAGGCAACCCAGCCCCCCAGATTAGTATAAGAGTGGTAGCTGGGCCCCAGGAAATTAGATTATCCTGAACCTGCAACTTGAACAGAAACTCTGGACCTTCGACATTCGACGAAAGAAGAAGACTGAAGAATCTCCCTTGTGGCCAAGGAGTGGCTACCCTGTGCAAACAGGCACCATCAAGAGACTACCCTTTGCTTTGCTGAAGTTCTACGAGGGACCGACTGCAGAGCCCGACCAGAGCCTTGACTTCCAGACTTCTGCATTGTCCTGCTTGCCGCGTCTGTCCGGTTGCTTGCCCGTTGGCTAGCGGCCTTTGTGATGACACACCTTGAACTCTTCACTGCTGGTTTGGCTCCTCCAGACTGGCTCCCGCTTCTTTACAAAAGAGAAGCACCCCAGACCTTCCTGGTCTGCACCAGAAGCAAGTCCTCCGTTCTTCGTGGGTTCCGCTTGCCAAGGCTTGGTGAGTCCTAGTTCGACTTCGACGCCGCCGACAGCAAGAGCCTTCGTGGGACAGCTCGCCTCCTGGTCCTGGTCGTCCTCGACGTCTCCTGGTACCCGTGGCTGCAGCGACAAGCTTCACCCTTCACCTGCAATCTTCACGACATCGCCTGGTTCCTTCCTGGTTCCACGTGGTCACGGCTAGTGACCTTGACTCTGTCCCTTCTGCTTGCAGGTACCCTTCCTTCTTGATCCCGGCCTTGGGATCCACCGGACACTCTGCACTGACTGCCTGTCAGCAACTTTCCTTCAGGCATCCATAGAAGTCCACGACGAAACCCGACGCAAGTTCACACCTATGCACCCGCAGGTTGTGTTACAACAAACAAATGATGGACGGAATGCTGACAATGCATACATTCTCCCCCAGTCAAGAGATCTGGGTTAAATCCATCGTTCTTTTGCCCACTACACCACCCCAGTTCAGACATGGCCATATGCAAATCAGTCTTGACCCTGTGCCTCATGGGAACAGTCCAGCCCGAACTGCCAAGCCATGTCTTCCCTGGACCGGAATCAAGCATCCTAGGACCGGTTTCTGGCTATCAGCCGTCATCAGCCAGGATAGCTTGACTCCAGTGGCGTAGTGAGCACGGGTCCCACGTCTGGGAATACCCATCCCACTTAGGGTGAAAAGCGTTACAACAAACAAATGATGGACGGAATGCTGACAATGCATACATTCTCCCCCAGTCAAGAGATCTGGGTTAAATCCATCGTTCTTTTGCCCACTACACCACCCCAGTTCAGACATGGCCATATGCAAATCAGTCTTGACCCTGTGCCTCATGGGAACAGTCCAGCCCGAACTGCCAAGCCATGTCTTCCCTGGACCGGAATCAAGCATCCTAGGACCGGTTTCTGGCTATCAGCCGTCATCAGCCAGGATAGCTTGACTCCAGTGGCGTAGTGAGCACGGGTCCCACGTCTGGGAATACCCATCCCACTTAGGGTGAAAAGCGTTACAACAAACAAATGATGGACGGAATGCTGACAATGCATACATTCTCCCCCAGTCAAGAGATCTGGGTTAAATCCATCGTTCTTTTGCCCACTACACCACCCCAGTTCAGACATGGCCAATCACGTCCATCACCACCCCCTTTTGTACCGCTTTGTTCGCCATAAGTTGGCAGGGTATGCTCAGACGTGAGTCCCTTGCTCACTTTGCCACTGGATTCAAGCAAGCCTGGCTGAAGACGGCTGAAATGCCAGAAACCGGTCCTAGGAAGCTTGTTTCCGGTCCAGGGAAGGCATGGCTTGGCAGTTCGGGCTGGACTGTTCCCATGAGGCACAGGGTCAGACTGATTTGCATATGGCCATGTCTGAACTGGGGTGGCAGAGTGGGCTAAAGAACGGTGATGGATCAAACCCAGATCTGTTGACTGGGTGTGAGTGTTTGATTGGTTCTGATGCTCCGTCCATCACCACCCCCTTTTGTACCGCTTTGTTCGCCATAAGTTGGCAGGGTATGCTCAGACGTGAGTCCCTTGCTCACTTTGCCACTGGATTCAAGCAAGCCTGGCTGAAGACGGCTGAAATGCCAGAAACCGGTCCTAGGAAGCTTGTTTCCGGTCCAGGGAAGGCATGGCTTGGCAGTTCGGGCTGGACTGTTCCCATGAGGCACAGGGTCAGACTGATTTGCATTTGGCCATGTCTGAACTGGGGTGGCAGAGTGGGCTAAAGAACGGTGATGGATCAAACCCAGATCTGTTGACTGGGTGTGAGTGTTTGATTGGTTCTGATGCTCCGTCCATCACCACCCCCTTTTGTACCGCTTTGTTCGCCATAAGTTGGCAGGGTATGCTCAGACGTGAGTCCCTTGCTCACTTTGCCACTGGATTCAAGCAAGCCTGGCTGAAGACGGCTGAAATGCCAGAAACCGGTCCTAGGAAGCTTGTTTCCGGTCCAGGGAAGGCATGGCTTGGCAGTTCGGGCTGGACTGTTCCCATGAGTCACAGGGTCAGACTGATTTGCATATGGCCATGTCTGAACTGGGGTGGCAGAGTGGGCTAAAGAACGGTGATGGATCAAACCCAGATCTGTTGACTGGGTGTGAGTGTTTGATTGGTTCTGATGCTCCGTCCATCACCACCCCCTTTTGTACCGCTTTGTTCGCCATAAGTTGGCAGGGTATGCTCAGACGTGAGTCCCTTGCTCACTTTGCCACTGGATTCAAGCAAGCCTGGCTGAAGACGGCTGAAATGCCAGAAACCGGTCCTAGGAAGCTTGTTTCCGGTCCAGGGAAGGCATGGCTTGGCAGTTCGGGCTGGACTGTTCCCATGAGGCACAGGGTCAGACTGATTTGCATATGGCCATGTCTGAACTGGGGTGGCAGAGTGGGCTAAAGAACGGTGATGGATCAAACCCAGATCTGTTGACTGGGTGTGAGTGTTTGATTGGTTCTGATGCTCCGTCCATCACCACCCCCTTTTGTACCGCCCGCAGGTTGTGGGCTAGGTAACTTGGGTACTTCGGTGCTCACAAGGGTAGTGACTATCCTAGGGTCTAGTTTCCGAGTCTCGACTCTCTAGTTGCTTCAGAAGTGTCCTTAAACTGCTTATTTCAAAACTGTACTATTTCTATCGACTATACGCATTACGCGTGAGTGTTTCCACTCTGCACCTGAATCCCGTGGGCCTCCCACTTCCTAACTGTTGGTAGTGTAGTGTAGCCCCAGCGATTCCCTAGGCCTTGGCCTATCCTATTTCCGTGACAGTGGTCCTTATACCACTTCTTTAGTATATGGTTTGCGTGGCCCCTAGGGCCTAACTGTATTACTTACCTGTGTGGCTTAATGTATGCTTAAATAAGACTGTGTTGTACTTGCCTCTAATCTCATAAAGAGTGCTGAGGGTTTGACTAGAATAAATACAAGTGGGCTCAACCAGAGAAGCAGGAGAGACAGATCCCCTTCAAGGGAATCCATCCACTCCCATGTCTCTAGCATCTCTAATGCCTCTTCTCACAGGGGAATGACTCCCCCCCCACCCCCCCCCCCCCCCCAGAGAAAGGAGCATGAAGCCAGAATGAGGGAAGCTAATCTGAGGATTGAGAGGGAAGAACTTGCCCTTGCCAAGGAGAAGCTTGCTCTGGCTAGACAGCAAAAGTTAAGTGGGTTAGAACCCACTGGTGGCAGCAATATCCCTAAGGATAGAGACAGGCACTATGATAATAGAAACCTGAGCAAGATTGTCCCTCCCTACAAGTGTGGGGATGACATCCACAAATGGATAACTGCTTTGGAGAGAGGTTGCAAAGTACAGCAGGTACCCCAAAGTCAGTGGGCAGCTATCTTGTGGCTCTCCTTCTCTGAGAAAGGTAGAGACAAGCTCTTCACAGTTAGTGATGAGGATGCAGACAATTACACTGTCCTGAAGAGTGCTCTGATTGATGGGTTTGGCCTAACCACTGGACAATACAGGTTGTTGTTCAGGGATACCCAGAAGACACAGACTCAGGACTGGACTGAGTTTGTAGATTGTGCCACTAAGGCTCTGGAAGGCTGGCTAGTGGGAAGTAAGGTTAAGGACTATACAGGATTGTATAATTTGATCATGAGAGAACAAATCCTTAACAACTGTCAAAACCAGCTACTGCATCAACACCTGATTGATTCTGATCTGACTTCTCCCCAAGAATTGGGAAAGAAGGCAGATAGATGGGTCAGGACTAGAGTTAAGCAGAAAAACCAGAACCAGGGCGGTGATCAGAAAAAGGCAGACCAGAAGGGTAATGATCAGAAACAAAAAGACCAGAAGTCTTCACCAGGCCCCCAAAAGGCTCAGGGGGAGGGTGGTCCCAAAAAGGATAAAAAGAAAGATGGCCAAAAGAAACCATGGTGCAACTATTGTAAGTCCAACTCACATTGGTTTAGTGAGTGCACCAAAAAGGATAAGCCCCCAGCCACCATTGCCCCTAAGGCAACTGTACCCCCTAGTTCAGCTGTAAGTGGTGGTTCCCAGCAAAAGGGTGTAGTAGGGTTAACCCTGGGAACAGAGGAGGATTCTGGCCTAGTCAGAATACCTACTCAGGCTGTTCTGATCTGTGATGGGGACTTAGCGTTGTCCTCTACTGTAGGCTCCAGTAACCTGGGCAAGTACAGACAGACTCCTTTTATCAACCAAAGAATGGCTCAGGCCTACAGGGACACTGAGGCTAGTGTCACAATGGTGACACCTGCCTTTGTGGACCCTGGACACATCATACTAGGTGAGAATTACCTAGTGACCAACGCTAGCAATGCCACTACCTCCCATAGTGTGGCTATTGTTAACTTCTCCTGGGGAGGGGTAACTGGCCTCAAGAAAGTTGTTGTTAGTTCAGACCTTCCTGTAGAGTGTTTACTGGGCAATGATCTTGAAACTTCAGTTTGGTCTGAAGTGGAGTATAGGACCCATGCAGAGATGCTGGGGATAGATGCACATGTCCTTGCTGTGACCAGGTCACAGGCCAAAAAGTGCACCACTGAACAAGTGCTGGATCCTGAAACTATGGGCCAGTCACAAACCAAGAGAAAGAGCAGTAGGGTAAAGGCTGTGCCTTCCCCCCTGTCTCAGACACTGGATCAGCCCTCACAGGAGGAGGATTCTGAGAGCCCTGAAGGAACTGTCCTAGAAGAACTTGAACCCGATCAGGTTGAGTTTCTTGGGACAGGGGGACCCTCAAGGGCAGATCTGAGGCAGGCTCAATTAGACTGCCCCTCTCTTGAACCCCTCAGACAGCAGGCTGCTGCTGAGGCTGCAGGGAATGCTCAAGGTACCCATAGAGTGTATTGGGATGAAGGGCTGCTGTATTCAGAGGCTAGAGACCCCAAGCCTGGTGCATCCAGGAGGTTGGTCATACCACTGAAGTTCAGAGGCTTCCTTCTTACCTTGGCCCATGATATTCCCCTTGCAGGACACTTAGGCCAGAACAGGACTTGGGACAGGCTTGTCCCTCACTTTCACTGGCCCCATATGTCAGAAGATACCAAGGAGTTTTGTCGCTCCTGTGTCACCTGCCAAGCCAGTGGCAAATCAGGTGGCACCACAAAGGCCCCCCTCATACCACTACCTGTGGTGGGGGTTCCCTTTGAAAGAGTGGGCTTAGATAGTGTAGCACCAATGGACCCACAAACAGCCTCTGGGCACAGATTCATACTGGTGATAGTGGACCATGCCACCAGGTATCCAGAAGCTATTCCCCTGAGGACCACAACAGCTCCTGTTGTGGCAAGGGCCCTGCTTGGAGTATTCTCCAGAGTGGGCTTTCCAAAGGAGGTCATTTCTGACAGAGGTGCCAACTTCATGTCAGGATATTTGACTGCAATGTGGAAGGAGTGTGGTGTAAACTACAAGTTCACCACACCCTATCACCCACAGTGCAATGGGCTTGTTGAGAGATTCAACAAGACCCTAAAGGGAATGATAATAGGGTTACCAGACAAGCTTAGGCGAAGATGGGACATCCTTTTACCCTGCCTTCTGTTTGCTTACAGAGAGGTCCCACAAAAGGGGGTTGGCTACAGCCCTTTTGAGCTTTTGTTTGGGCATCCTGTAAGAGGACCCCTATGTTTAGTAAGGGAAGGATGGGAGAGACCTCTCAGACAACCCAAACTGGATATAGTGGATTATGTACTTGGTCTCCGCTCCAGGATGGCAGAGTATATGAAGAAGGCTTCTAAAAACCTTGAGGCAAGCCAAGAACTCCAAAAAGCTTGGCATGACCAAAAGGCTGTGCTGACTGTTTACCAGCCAGGGCAGAAAGTGTGGGTGTTAGAGCCAGTGGCCCCGGCAGCACTCCAAGACAAATGGTCTGGACCCCACACTATTGTTGAGAAAAAGGGAGAAGTCACCTACTTGGTGGACCTTGGGACTCCCAGAAGCCCCCACAGGGTGCTTCATGTCAACAGATTGAAGGCATATGTTGACAGGGCAGACATGGGCTTACTCATGGCTACAGATGAGGGGCAGGAGGAAGAGTGACCCTCTCCCAGACCTGTTGACTCAGAACCCTGATGATGGCTCAGTTGATGGTGTGGTCTTTTCTGACAGCCTCACTGTCCATCAGCAACAGGACTGCAGACAAGTTCTGCAATCCTACAGACATATGTTCTCTCTGACCCCAAGTCAGACAAACTGGTGCACCCATGAGGTGGACATTGGTGACAGTCTGCCTGTGAAGAGTAAAATCTACAGGCAACCTGACCATGTCAGGGACTGCATAAAAGTTGAGGTACAAAAGATGTTGGAGCTGGGAGTCGTTGAACCTTCAGTGAGCCCTTGGGCTAGTCCTGTAGTTCTTGTGCCAAAACCTCACACCCAAGATGGTAAGAGAGAGATGAGGTTTTGCGTGGATTACAGAGGTCTCAATGCTGTCACATGGACAGATGCCCACCCAATACCTAGGGCAGATGAGCTCATTGACAGACTGGCAGCTGCTAAGTTTTTGAGCACATTTGACCTGACAGCAGGCTACTGGCAAATCAGACTAGCTGAGAATGCAAAGGCCAAAACTGCTTTCTCGACCCCAGGAGGACATTATCAATTAGTGGTAATGCCCTTTGGTTTGAAGAATGCACCTGCCACTTTCTAAAGGTTGGTGAATCAAGTCCTTACTGGGTTGGATGATTACAGTGCAGCTTATCTTGATGATATTGCTGTCTTTAGCTCCACCTGGGAGGATCACCTGGTCTACCTGAGGAATGTTTTAGAGGCCCTGCAAAAGGCAGGCCTCACTATCAAGGTCACTAAGTGCCAGATAGGGCAGAGCAAGGTTGTATACCTGGGCCACCTAGTTGGTGGGGGTCAGGTTCAACAACTGGAGAGCAAGATCCAGACCATAAAGGACTGGACTCCTCCAACTACCCAGACTCAGGTCAGAGCTTTCTTGGGCCTGACTGGGTACTACAGAAAGTTTGTTAAGAACTATGGGTCCATTGTGACACCACTTAATGACTTGACCTCCAAGAAAATGCCAAAGAAAGTTCAGTGGACAGTAAGCTGTCAAAAAGCATTTGATGACCTGAAGCAGGCCATGTGCAGTGCACCTATTCTGAAAAGTCCAGACTACTCCAAAGAGTTCATTGTCCAGACAGATGCTTCTGAGTTGGGTGTGGGAGCTGTTCTTTCACAACTTAATATAGATGGTCAAGACTAGCCCATTGCTTTTATAAGTAGAAGGCTGACCCTTAGAGAGAAACGTTGGTCAGCTATTGAGAAGGAGGCCTTTGCTGTGGTTTGGGCCCTGAAGAAGCTGAGGCCATACTTGTTTGGCACTCACTTCAAGATTCAGACAGACCATAAGCCCCTCTTGTGGCTAAATCAGATGAAGGGTGAAAATCCCAAACTTCTTAGGTGGTCCATTTCCCTACAGGGGATGGACTTCACAGTGGAACATAGACCTGGGACTGGCCATGCCAATGCAGATAGACTCTCCAGATATTTCCACTTAGAACATGAAGACTCAACTGGTCAAGGTTAGTTTAATGTCCCTAAGTTTGGGGGGGGGGGGTTGTGTAGGAGAGTAGGGTCTGCTTTCTATGTTCACCCCCACTTTTTGCTTTTGCTTTACTGGTTTTCGACTTAGATGTGGCTGTGGGCCTGCTAATCAGACCCACAGCCCTGCTGTTCTCTCTCTAAATTGATACTATGTACTTTAGGTGCATAACCCATTGGATAGGATCACCTTATTGGCCCCTGTACAGTGTACCTTAGGTACCCAGGGCATAGGTGTATCCTAGGCCTACCCGGGGCTGCAGCATGTATTATGCCACCCCTGGCCTGGCCTTCCATTACCCCTGTCAACTAGAGACCCTGGTTCTAACAAGAAGGGTTTTCTTTCAGATACTCAATGTGAAAGTGGAAGGATGGGGACCCTTGTAGGCCAATCAAAAGGTACGAGTCCACTTCACGAAACTGTAAGGAAATGCCTCTTTTTCTATGGTCGCCTCCAAGTTTTTCAACTGATGCTGTTGGTTTTGAGACACTGAGAATGTAGTGAGTCCTGCTAACCAGACCTCAGTGCCAGGGCTCTGACCCTAAAGTGTATGTCGAATTGGCTGTACCCAATCAGAAATGGCTAACTTACCTGTGTGTCCTCAATTACCAGGGCAGGTAGGTCAAAGGGGTACCCCAGAGCTTTCAGCACTGTTTGTCCTACCCGGGAGATCCCCCAAGTTAATGAGTCCCCCAGTCCGCCACTGCAGACTAGTAGAGCAGTCATTCACTGCTAGTCTGACTTTGCCAGTAAAAGCAATGACAAAGTCACAACTTCACCTTTACATGGGTGTAAGTCACCCATCTGGCAGGCCTACCAAGTCCTAGGCGCAGGGTTCAACTTATGACACGGGCAGGGCATGTGTTTTAAATGTTCTGACAGTAAACCCACAAAACTACAGTTTTTACTATGCAAAGACTTGTTTGCCTAATTGTGAAGTTCAGGATTACACGCTGACCCCGCAGCTTTGTTAACTGCTGAACGGTGCAACCAAAGTCTGCACTTCGAGGTAACAAACAAATCATTACATTAAGCCCGACTTGTATCTCATGTCGTAGTTAATGTAACTTATTGCAGTGTGCAGCTTTGTTGTCTTTAAAACTCCTAGGCATTCACTGGCACATATGGAGCCTGTTCCGCCCTCCTGGAGAGACGTGCCAACAACTCTCAGGAAGGGGAACAATGAGGGATTGCAGGCCAGGGAGGTGCTACTTAACTCCTGCATGAAGATACTTAGGTGTTAGCCCCAAAAGGAAGAAGCCTCCTTTAAAGGTCAGATCTGTCATACTAGGGAGGAGGGCTGTCCCATTGTTTAGGCAGACAGGCTGGCACAGAGAGCAAAGAGGGGAAACCAGTTGCCAAATCATGTTCCCCTAGGCCTGGAGCCCTGAGGTAGCCACATCCCAGGGATGGGATAGTGAGGTTTAAACTAGAGAGGGGGCTCGCCATCTTGAGAGTGCATCCTTGAATAGCCAGATGCCACACGCCACAGTAAGTTGTCACCAGGTGGGAGGGAACCTGGTAGCCCATTGGCTACCAGCCGCATCCTTCCCTGGAGGCATTTTCTGAGCATAAAGATGGCACCCAGACGTCGGATCTAAACTGACCTGGAAGAAGGACCAAAGAAGTACTACCCTGCTTCACCGAGGGACCAGCAAAGTAAGGCTGCTCTGTCCAGGACTGCTCCTGCTGCACCTGGTTGCTAGTGTAGAGAGAGACACTGCCTGCTGTGTCCTGCTCAGGGAGAAGCTGTCTCCAGATCCTGAAACCAGAACTCTTGCACCATCTTTTTGGACCGAGAAGTAACTGCAGAAAGATCCCAATCTCGTCGCATCCACAGCATCCTTGGAGCATCTTCAGCATCCTTCTTCCCTTGCAACAGGACCACTCCATAGGAATCCATTGCAATCTGGATAAAGTGGCTGGAACAGCTTAAGGACTGCTTCTGTGAAGGCAACTGTTTCTAAGGACCTTGCTGGTCCACCTGACTGGCTCCCTACTGTAGTTGGCTGCTCCAAGTACTTATACCTGACTGCATTAACATTTACCAACGTTTTCCTTGAGAAAGTTTCTAAATGTCAAATTCCTTGAATTTGCCAAGGCTTGTTTGAGGTTGAGTGAAAATGTTTTAATTTATTATTACTTAGAAAATTCCTATCTCTGGAACCCTCTGGTGGAAATTATTCATTGTGGTGTCTAAATTAGGGGAAATGTTCCTGTCTGTCCATGGAAATGGCAGAGTTGGTGGAATTTTGGCCCCTCCACGTTACTCTTTAACATGGAACTCTGGCCAAATTCCACCAATCGGCGCGTGACTCCAAAATATGCAAGCGAGATTTGGCATCCTTTAGCGTGATTTTCTAAGGTGTGTGGTCGCCGGAGTTCACAAGTGGTTGCTGTCAGAGGGCCGCCGTTTGAGTAGATTTGCTGCTGCTCGAGTAGATTTGCTGCAGCTCGGGTAGATTTGCTGCTGCTCAGGTAGATTTGCTGCTGTTCGGGTAGATTTGCTGCTGCTCGGGTAGATTTGCTGCTGCTCGGGTTGATTTGCTGCTGCTCGGGTTGATTTGCTGCTGCTCGGGTTGATTTGCTGCTGCTCGGGTTGATTTGCTGCAGCTCGGGTAGATTTGCTGCCGTTCGGGTAGATTTGCTGCCGTTCGGGTAGATTTGCTGCCGTTCGGGTAGATTTGCTGCAGTTCGGATAGAATTGCTGCAGTTTGGGCAGATTTACCGCCATTTGAGTAGATTTGCTGCGCTAAATTAGATTTGCCACCGTTTGAGTAGATTTGCTGCCGCTCAAGTAGATTTTCTACTTGTGCAACTGCAAAATCAACTTGAATTTAAGTCCGTAGAATTCTGCACAGTAAAGCTCCATGATTTCTGCCCACCTCTAGTCTACATTTTTGTAAAAATACAGTCTATTTTCATAAATTGGTGTCGATTTCTTGTATCGTGTTGCTTTGTTCTGCAATTCGTGTGGTGCTGTTTCAATGCTAACCCTTGTTCCTCTGTGTAAGACTTGCCGCTCACTGCCACAGCTACCCAGGGTTGAGCTGAGGGTTTGAAAGACGAATCCTACTGCACCTAAAGGGGCTGCTGAGTGTATTTCACTTTGAGTTTTCAGTTTACTCTAGGTAAATGGAAAGGGTCTTGGGATGATGCAAAAAATGTCACCAAGTCTCCCTTTCTGCTCCAAAGACGGAGAGGCATAGAAAACAACTACCCTAAGAAAATGGAAAGATGAGGTCACCTTTACCATAAACAAACCCTACTGAAAGGGTCATAGGATAAGAGAGTACCAATCACACCTAAATGGTCCCAGGCCAAATTGTGACCAGGAAAAACATGTTCAAAGTCAGCAGTTTTGAAAAGACCACTTGCAGATGTTCCAATGGATCAGCTTGAAGATAATTCAGATGAGGAAGCGGGTGGGAAGGGAGAGTGAACACCAGTCTCTTCAAAAAGGAGACGAGGAGACAGGGAGTCACAATCTGAAAATACCCTTGAAGGGCTCTAATGGCCGACCACTCCCTACGTGAAGTAGACACAGCAAGAAGAAAAAGAAAACCCTTGCAGAAAAACTGCTCTATTTCTACACCCTCATTGATTGGGAAGCCCCCCACCCCCACGCACTACACACCAAGGATTACAGTTTCTCCAGGATCTTGCATTTAATTCCATAGTACTCTACCTCCTGGAATCTTGGATGGATTTAACCACTTCTATAAGAACAATCACAGGCTTGTAGCTTCTGACTTTCATATTCCAAACCCCAGGGACATGCGACAAAGAACCTCCTCTGATAGCAGATAAATTCTTGGGGGTGGAGAGGAAAAGATTGCATAGGAAATACCCATAGTGGCTGAACAGACAATGGATGCAAAAAAAAAGTAAAAAGGGCCCAGGCACCGAGCAGGGGCTACCTACCGAACCTCCACTTTCCTGCCAATGATTCTGTGGAGAACCCTGCTCCACAATGGAAAAGGAGAAAAAGCTTAGAAAAAGCCCGTGAGCCGCAGGATGCTCATAACAACATCTACTGCCCAAGGACAAGTCTGAAGAAACCAGAAGGTTCTCGGCAGTGATTTTTCTTGAATGGTGAACAATGCATCTTTTGAAATAGAAGAGGCCAAAGACTCATGGGCTGCACTCCCATTCACCATCCATGGAAGAGATATTGGGGCAAGAGAAAGAAGATTGTCCTCTTCCCAGGACCCTGTCAATTCCAGCAGCCAGGAACCTGTCCATTCCAGCAGACAGGCTGGACTGGGAACCCTAGAACTGGTGAAGTGATTCATGTGAGAAGTTGGCCTGATATGTAGTGCTCACTATTCTAGTGATCACTGTGTATCATTCCAAACGACCCTTATTGATGATTGGTTGCAAGTCAACCTTATAGACCAGCTATCCTAGTAGCGTGGATACGAGCAGTCTTAGGCTAAACTCTAGAGGGCGTGTTAAGCCAGCTGTTTACCATCACATATACCCCTTGAACACCAAGTGAAAGGACACCACACAAGTTGTTATGAAAATAAAGGGTATTTATTTATAACAAGACTACCCTGGCTCTTTATGAGTCAGGGAGCTAAGCACAATACAAAACTCTTAGGAAAATACTTCTGGTTGCACAATTTACACGAATGCCCGAGGGCACGAAACCATTACACTGCAAGTGGAAGGGGAGAGGTTAGAAAGTCTAAAGTTACTGATTCCGGAGTGATCCGATCAGGGGGACTTAAACGAAAAAGGAACGGGACACTTGTAAAGCGAACCTGCGATGGAGCACCGAAATGCTCGTGTTACCTAGCCCAGAGGCTGCGGCTGTGGAAGGTTCGGCAAGATGTCGGAAGTCCTCGTTGTAGTCTCAGGAGCCTGAAAGAAGAGTTGCTGGCAGGCGACCAGTGTCGATATTCAGCGAGATCCAAGCCTGGATCGGTGATGAAGGAAACCTGAAAGCAGAGGGGACTCAGTTCTCAACCGCTAGCCAGCGATCGTGTGGGTACCAGGAGGGTACCGGCTGAAGTCACCTCGACCAGGTGAGTGGATGACGTCGGATTCGGCTGTTCCTCGGTCTAGGAGGCGCGGCGGCGACCCGGATGGAGGGCGAGCTGTCCCACGAAGGTGTCTGCTGTCGATGATGCTGGGCCCAGGAATGGGGCAGCGGATCTTGGCAGTGGCAAGCCCACGTGGTGGAGTCAAGATGGCGTCTGGAGTGGACTAGGAGAGTCCGTGGTACTCCTCTGTTGGAGGGGAGCAAGAGCCAGTCTGGAGCAACCAGACTAGTGATGAAACAATCGTGGTGCGTCCTGAAGAGGGCCACAAGCCGGTCGGCAAGTGGTCGAACAACGCGGTGAACAGCAAGGAGCGGAAGGGCCCCCACGCAGATCTCGGGGATGCTGGGGAGGCAGACTTCGATGCTGGAGCTGCTCAGGGTTAGGGCTTCTCAAACCCTAGGTGCACTCACTCGAGGGTCCCTCAGTGGGCGTGCTAGATAAGCGTCGTGCAGGTTCTGAAGATGGCCGGTCCCGCAGGTCTCGTCACACCTACGACTCTCAGCTGGGCTGATGAGGTAGGTAAAAGGTCAGAGATGGCAGGGACTCGGGTCTCGTCGAGCTGGGCAGTCTTGATCCGTAGGAGAGACTTACAGCAAACCGCAAGCGCTTAGGTGGTGCCTGCTGGTGCAGGGTGGCTACTCCTTAGCCACAAGGGAGAGTCTTCAGAAATAGTCAAGAGTTCCTTTCGCGGAAAGTAGTTCAAGATTCAGAGTTATCCGATTATCTGATTATCCAATTTGGGAAGGGGACTCGCTCCTACCTTTATTCTAAGAAAAGGGGTTGGCCCGTGACTAGGTTCTACCTATGGGTGGAGCCAGGAGGGGGGTGGTTACACCCCTATCCTTTGTCCGGCTTCGCGCCAGCTCAGGGGCTGGTGTGCCCCCGAAACTGGTTTGAGCCGGGCTATGCACAGTGAGCACCGGGGTGCCACTTGCAATCACCTTCCTTTCAGCCCTGCCTACCTGGAATACACAAACCCTGTCTGGGATGGTGCTAACACCGCCCTCGACAGGAACCCTTTGTCCAAACTCCCTTCGCTGGAAGGTCTCCCAGCAGCAGGAGGTCAGACTTGTGTCTGGTGGCAGCATCCATTTTGTGATGCTGAGGCTTGAGTCAACTTTAACCGGGGTTCAAGGTTACTTCCATGTCGTGCCCCTCTAGAAGGGGGGAATGCTAACCCCGTCGCCAGAACTAGCGAGGGGTTCGTATTCCAATTCGTATGACACCTTACTCGACATGTGTAGGTGATGCGATGCCAAAGTTAGCAAATAACCGCAAGGATTATAATGCATTTAAAATAGTTGGCCCGCGTCACCATGGAACGGCTATTAGGACTTGGTTCCGCAAGCCGTCGACGGGCTCAGCTCGCGCCAGAGCACCATCCCACATGACTCCCTGCACTCTGCCTTCAGGATTGATAAGGCCTGCCATAGGAGTGACTGATAGGAATCCATGTGTCCATTTTAGGGTTAGGTGTAGGAATACTACACCTACAGCAACGGGTGATTACACCACGTGGCCCCAGCTGTCGTGCAGCCAGTTGTGTCAGATTTGGGCGGCCAGTCCAGGGGTGGCATAATACATGCTGCAGCCCCTGGTAGGCCCTGGGTACCCCGATGCCCTGGATACCTGTGGTATGCTGAGACAGGGACTGACAAGGCGGCCCAGTTCCAATTAGTGGATGCACCTAATGTACATGTGTGTTAATTTCGAGAGAGAACAGCTAGGCTGGGGGTCTGATTGGCAGGCCCACAGCCGGGGAAAGTCGTAAACCAATGAAGCAAAAGCAAAAAATCTGGGTGATCATAGGATTGCAGACCCTACTCTCCTACAATTCACACTTCAACTTATGACTTCATTGTGTGTCCGGATCTGCGCTGTGTGATTACAGAAAGAAGCAAAGAACAACAGGCCTTACAAACAGCAGATAAGTCCTTCCAATTGGAAGAAGTCTCCTGCTGGTTGATCAACCAGAGATCCTGAACTGACTGATCTCATAATGAGGCTTCCCACCAGCTGAAGGTGGCATCTGTCGCCGAAGAATACCCTAATGCCAGATTGGGGTGGTGGGGGGGGATTCTGCCACTGCTGCAGCCTCATTGTCCTTATCCATAAATCGTAAAAAAGCAAAGTGAGCAAGCAGGATGCTGCTCCTCCTAAGAAAAGACATTGACATTCCAATTGTGGGATTCCATGACCCAAGGTGAAGCAAATGAGAAGATATATCAGGGTGTGCACCTCCCCCCCCCCCCCCCCCATTTTTATACTGAGTGAACCTGGCTTAGGTCTTTGGTGTCATGAAATATAGTTGACAGGACACAATCTGTGTGTTCCTGACTACATCCGTTGAAGGCTTTCCTCTGTTATCTTTTTAGTCCTGAGGAAGACCCGGTATGATGCATAGCTATTACCACAGGATCATAGGGTCGAAGCGTCGACAATACTGTTCTGTTTCCTACGTCAGCTATCCTAAGATAGGAAACAAAGATATAAGGATATCCCGAATGTGAATTTATGGACAATAGACATCATATGTTATTTCATTGTCTCAGGTTTTGTGTGTCAATAATGTGATCTTTTCATTTTTTCACCATGTGTACGTTTGTGTGATTCTCTGTATTTATTCTCTTCTTTTATGGACAGCTGATCATTTATCAAAAACAAAAAACAGTGAAAGAATGCTGGATATATACCAAAGAATAAATTAAATAAGAAAACTGCTTTTGTGTGTCGTGTTTGTGGTTCCACTCTGTTTTGGATAATTTATCTCCCAAAATGAAATTAATATTCTTTCTGCAAGGGATCTTTCTGGACCCTTGCTATCAAATGTTGAATGGTCAATCCTTTTTCACAATTCTTGGACAAGAATTGTGCCACCCGACAGAACTCTTTGTAGTTTATAATTGTGGAAACAAAGACACCGTTTTGGGAAAGAACACAGGCACTGGAAACCTGGTAAGCAAGAACCTAGTGCACATTCAGTCAAAGATGCATCAGAGTCGGGCACATAGGGGAGGGTAACCATTCCAAAAAGGGTACTTTCCTACAATGTGCTACTCCTGACCGTACTTTTAATAGCTGCAACTGGTGGAGGGTACGAGATGATGTGGCAGAAGAAGGGCACCTGCCTTGTCATTTGTCTCGGCCCCTCTTCAATGTGCTTCTACTAATGGCTGTGCCACGTGGAAGGCTTGGCAGGGGGTGGCAGCGCCCACACCATGTGTCATGGTGTGAGGCATTGTTCCTCAATGCCCTCCCGAGATGTGAGCAGGCCACGAGTGGCAGATGTTCTTTGTTCTCTTAGGCTGAGGAAGTGGTTTTGGGCGGTGTAGGCGTGAGATGTAACTGCTGTCCCATTCACATGCAGCGCACTGAAGTCAGGGAAAGTAGGTCTCAGTAGAGGAGTTCTGTCCATCGGCTCTGTGTCTTATCACAGACACGTGGGAACATATTCCCTTTGGGTGGAAGACCCTCCACACCCCTGTCCAGCACAAGGCATCAGTGTAAGACCTGGGGTCTCCAGGCCCTAAGGGGGTAACGTGACACGAGCGGCTGGGCACCCAAAGGCCTGTGTGTTAAGCGACCATACAACACACGCATCCTCTGAAGCAGTAACAAACACAATAATGGACGCCACACAATAGGGTGAATGCAAATTAATCAGATTTTATCTAATCAAAGGAGCACACACGGTAATCTTGGAGGGCAATGTATCTTAACTTGTACACATTAACATTTGCATTACAGCTTCTCATTACCTATACACTTTAACATGTGCATTACAGCATCTCATTACCGGTACACTTTAACATGTGCATTACAGCATCTCATTACGGTTACACTTTCACATGTGCATTACAGCATCTCATTACGGTTACCTCAGCAATCCCTGCAGTATGAACTTCCCTAGTGCTGCGGGCCGGGGCCTGCACACGTGGCGCTACTGGTGTCTACGAAGAAACAAAGGCACATGAGCATAACTTGAGGTCGTATAATGTTTGCCTAGCACCATGAGCATTTCCAAGCCTGCCCTGAGGATAAGCGTTGTGGGTACAGGAAGCGCCTTGCACTTGGGACCTCCACTGGAGAATGGAGCGCTTGAGACCACAAACTGAGGTTACACACTAATTGGACTTCGCACGCTCTGAGCGCTTGTGAATGCAACACGTGGGGTCAGCGCTCCTTAGACTTAGAACGCATTGAGTATGGGTGCGTACCAAGGACAGATCAGCGTTACTGCAACATAGAACGCATTGAGCACTGGCGAATGCAAATGGATGATCAGCGCTACTTAGGCATAGAACGCATTGAGCACTGGTGAATACACAGGAATGATCAGCGCTACTGAGACATAGAACGCATTGAGCACTGGCGAATGCAAATGGATGATCAGCGCTACTTAGGCATAGAACGCACTGAGCACTGGTGAATACAAAGGAATGATCAGCGCTACTGAGACATAGAACGCATTGAGCACTGGTAAATACAATGGAATGATCAGCGCTACTGAGACATAGAACGCATTGAGCACTGGTGAGTCCTGCGAACGGCAGTCCCCAGGAGGGGGTAATCCCACGGAGGGGAGACTCACAATTACGGAGGGAAATCCCACGGAGGGGGGAAAGTCACAGTCTCTGCATGCGTTGTCGCTCCCACTTGGCAGGGGGGTGCATCGGGCCTTCCCACGACTCCCGGTGAGCAGGGGGGGGGGCGAGTCTCAGGCCGCCACACGGCCGCGCTACCTCCCAGCCCCCGGGGGTTACCTTGATCTCGTCGCTCGGTTCCGCTCCGGGCCCTTCGTCCGATGCGTGAAACGTCGCGGGACACTCCCGGACACTCGCTCTTCATTCTCACGCTGCGACGGCAGCGGCGGGGCCCCGGGCTTCTCCGCAGGCCCCGACTTGGCACTGACACATCCCTGAGGCCTACGGGCCGCGGCGGTGATCGCGTTGCGGGTCCTCGCACCAGGGGGGTTACAAATTAAGCGGGAGCTCGGCCAGCTCCGCGCTCGACAGCAGATCCGCGCAGGGGGTCCCAGGTCAGGTCTGGCAGCGCAGGAGATACAGCGCCAGTACCTGGTCGATCCCCAGCAGTCAGGCAATCAGTCGTTTCATGAAGTTACAATATTCAGCTTTGGCATGAAGTTTCAGGATGTCGCTTCTGCAGTTTCAATATTCAGTCTTTGTGGCGCAGATGATACTGGCGCCCTTGGGGTTCTGTTCCTTGGGGGGTAGGGGATGAGTTGGCGACTAGGTCCTTCCTAGTCAGGCTGGGCAGAGGTTCCCTGGGTCCTCCTACTGCTGGGCAAGATCAGTGGGTTTCACAGGATCCCTCACTCACTTAAGAGGCAGCACCTAAGCCCTGTCACTCTCAGAGGCATAAGTCCCTGGCTAGGCCCTACCGCCTACACTCCGGCATGGATTCTCCAGCTCTGCTTCACCCCAACTGGCCAACTGACTGGAAAAAGTTCCCTCCCTCACTTATGTATCCCTAGGTCAGGTGACCTCTAGCCAAGGCGGCAAAAGTAAAAACCACACCTCCCTTCTAGAAGGTTCCAGCACATTCCAGGAGCTTCCCCATTCTACCTATGGGACAAAAAAGACGGGCTGGTGTCGCAACATTGTTGTGGGGTTCCAGCCAGCTCCTGGCAGCTAGGGTGCTACTATGAAAGACCACTCTGCAGTAGCAGGGGTCTGTGGCAGCCATCTTGGGAGAAGGGAGCACATGCATCTTAACACTGGTTGGCAATGAAAAGGCGCCCGGAGACCTAAGACCAACATTAAAATGAGGGTGGAAAAAATGAGGCACAATCAAAAAATAGATGGAGACTATCCTAGGGCTGACAGGTCCAACACGCGTCCCCCCCCAGCCGAAAGAGGGGAGAGCTACCCAACCTCTAGGGAGTTCTCATCGCTAAGGCGGAAAAACCTGGAGAGACCGTCAGCATTGGCGTGGTCAACTCCGGGCCGATGTTCCACCCGAAAGTCCATCCCCTGTAGGGAAATGGACCACCTCAACAACTTGGGGTTTTCGCCTCTCATCTGCATGAGCCAGCGAAGGGGGCGGTGGTCGGTCTGGATAAGGAAGTGAGTTCCAAAGAGGTATGGCCTCAACTTCTTCAGAGCCCAGACCACCGCGAAGGCTTCTCTCTCAATGGTGCTCCATCGCCGTTCCCGAGGGAGGAGTCTCCTGGATATGAAGGCCACTGGTTGATCCTGACCCTCAGTGTTGAGTTGCGAGAGCACCACACCTATGCCGTGCTCTGAGGCGTCTGTCTGCACAATAAATTCCTTGCTGAAATCCGGTGTTGCTAGTACTGGAGCGGTACACATCGCATGTTTCAGCGTGTCAAAGGCTTCTTGGCATGCAGCTGTCCATATGACCTTGCGAGGTTGCTTCTTCGAGGTCAATTCCGTCTAGGGGGTTACGATGGTACCATATCCCTTGACGAACCGGCGGTAATACCCAGTGAGGCCGAGGAAAGCTCGGACCTCTGTTTGAGTCTTGGGGGGCTCCCATGCCAAGATGGTCTCTATTTTGGCCTGGAGGGGTTGCACCTTACCTCCGCCCACCAGGTGTCCCACGTACACGACAGATCCCTGTCCAATCTGGCACTTGCTGGCTTTAATTGTTAGGCCAGCACGTTGCAGCGCCTGCAATACCTCCTGGAGGTGTTGCAGATGGTCCTCCCAGGTGCCACTGAAGACAGCTATGTCCTCCAGGTAGGCCGCTGAGAAGGACTCCAGGCCAGATAGTACCTGATTCACTAACCGCTGGAATGTGGCCGGAGCATTTTTGAGCCCAAAGGGCATCACTCGGAACTGGTAGTGGCCCTCGGGGGTGGAGAATGCTGTTTACTCCCTTGCTCCATCGGCCATGGCAATCTGCCAATATCCGGATGTCAGATCAATGGTGCTGAGGTACCTGGCTGCTCCAAGCCGGTCCACCAGCTCGTCTGCACGTGGGATGGGGTGAGCATCTGTCTTCGTGACAGAGTTCAACCCCCGGTAGTCCACACAGAACCGAAGCTCCGGCGTCGTACCCGGTGGGGCCGCTTTCGGCACCAACACCACTGGACTAGCCCACGGGCTGCTGGAAGGTTCTATCACCCCCAGCTCCAGCATCTTTGCCACCTCACGCTGGATGCTATCTTTCACTCGGTCAGAGAGCCGGTAAGACTTGTTCTTCACTGGGGGGCTGTCCCCTGTGTCCACATCATGGGTACACAGATGAGTGATTCCAGGCGTGAGGGAGAACAACGAGGCAAACTGTCCCAGGACATGGCGGCAGTCCCTCTGTTGCTCTGGAGTCAAGGATGGGGAGAGGACTACACCTTCCACCGAACCATCCTTCTCTTGTACCGCTAGAAGGTCAGGAAGAGCTTCGCTCTCTTCCTCTTCGCTCCCATCCGTCACCATCAGGAGAGCAAGCTCTGATCGCTCATGGTGCGGCTTCAGGCGGTTGACGTGGAGCACCCTGAGGGGCTGTCGGGGGGTCTTCAAATCCACTACGTATGTGGTCTGGCCTCGTCGCTCCACAATGTCGTACGGACCAGTCCACCGGTCCTGGAGGGCACAAAGCTCCCCAGGTTCCATGACCCACACCTTCTGTCCAACGTCCAACTCGACCGTCCGAGCGTTGCGGTCATACCACTCCTTCATCACGGTCTGGCTAGCCTCCAGGTTCTCTGAGGCTGCCTTCCACAGCTTGGCCATTTGGCTGCGGAACGCCAGCATGTAGCTGACAATGTCACGGGGAAGCTTCTGCGAAGTCTTCTCCCACCCCTCTTTCACTAAACTGAGGGGACCCCTAACGGGATGGCCATAGAGCAATTCAAACGGGCTGAACCCGACTCCCTTCTGCGGTACCTCCCGATAGGAGAACAACAAGCAGGGGAGGAGGACGTCCCATTTACCACTCAAGCCTTCTGGCAGGCTCCGGATCATTCCCTTCAATGTCTTATTGAAGCGCTCTACAAGTCCGTTAGTCTGGGGGTGGTAAGGAGTGGAGAACCGGTAGGTCACTCCACACTCCTTCCACATGGCCTGCATGTAGGCCGACATGAAATTGGTGCCCCTGTCCGACACCACGACCTTGGGGAATCCCACTCGGGTAAAAATCCCCAATAGTGCCCGCGCCACCACCGGTGCAGTGATGGTCCTCCGAAGAATAGCCTCGGGGTACCTTGTGGCGTGGTCCACCAAAACCAGAATGAACCGGTGTCCCGCTGCGGTCGGAGGGTCCAATGGCCCAACAATATCAATACCGACCCTCTCAAAAGGGGTCCCGACCACGGGGAGCGGTTCCAATGGGACTTTCAATTTAGTCCCAGTCTTGCCACCAGCCTGACAAGACTTGCAGGTCTTGCAAAAGGTGTCTGAGGCAATCCTCATCCTGGGCCAATAAAAATGAGGGACCAACCGTGCAAAGGTTTTGTCCTGACCCAGATGTCCGGCTAAGGGAATCTCGTGCGCTAACTCCAGCAGGAAGGCCCGGTAACATTGGGGGACCACTATGGCCCTCGAAGATCCATGTACCGGCACCCTGGGCTCACTGTATAGGAGACCATCCTCCCAATACACATGATATCCTCCCATCTCCTGACTGGCCACTTGGGCTTCGGCCTGTCGCCGCATGCCTTCAAGCGTGGGGCACGCCCTTTGTGCCTGCCAAAATTCCTCCTGGGTAGGCCCTCCTCCCACATGCCAGTCAGCAAGGGTCGGCAAGTCCTCCACGGGAACGACATCCACCTCCACGGACTCCGGGGGCACCTCTGCGGCCTCCCCATCCATCTCACGGGGTGTGTCCTCTACCACCTTCTTCTTTCCTCTTCTGGTGTTGGGTTGGGCCATTATTCCAGGCTCCAACCCAGGGTGAGTTCCATGCTGGGCAGCCATGGACCGCGTGACTACGCAAGTCCACCCTGGTAATCCCAGCATCTCGGTGTGAGCTCGAAACTCGACATCTTTCCACTTGGTGTGCTCCAGGTCGTTCCCTAGCAAGCACCCCACAGGCAAGGCAGGGCTCACCGCAACTCTTAGTAGGCCTTTGACTCCTCCCCACTCAAATGGAACACGAGCCACTGGATAGTGACTCACACTGCCGTCAGCCAATACGGCCGGATGGAACTCCTCGGGGACTACTTGGTCTGGGGACACCAGCCGCCTCACTACAGTGGTCATGTTGGCACCTGTGTCCCTCAGAGCCTCCACCTCCTCCCCGTTAATTCTCACCCTCTGCTGATATTTAGCAGTGTTCGGGGGCAGGGACACTACGGGGACCACCTCTCTATCCCCGAGTGAAACCAGGGTCAGGCCTGTCCACTCCCCTTCCCTATCTAAGGGCAGCTCCACCCCCAAGCGCTAAACTACTCACCCCGGGACTTTTCCTGCCCGTTGGGGCTGGGGGCCGCTTGCGACACTTGGGATCTCCCTTGTAGTGTCCAATCTCCCCACATTCGTAGCACCGCACAATCCTTGGCTGCTGACTCCTGTCAGGGTAAGTGGGTCTTCTGGAATTGGACGGGGGTGGGGTTCCTACTCCCTTCCCAAACATATTTTGGGGGCCATTAGAGAACTCCACCTTTTTATCTCCCCCCTCTTTCTTCTGGGGGAAACCCTGTCCGCCTTTCGGGCCATCTCCCCCGGGGCCCTTGTAAGACACCCGGGTGCTCACCCAAATATCTGCCTCCTCCGCAAGCTCACGGGGATCCATCAACTTGCGGTCCACCAGATGTTGGCGCAGCTCCGGAAAGCACTTATCCAAGAGGTGCTCCCGTAAAAAAAGATTGTACACCCCTTGGTAGTCCTGCACCTCGCTGCCACGCACCCAACCATCTAGTGCCTTTCTCGCATAATCAAAAAAATCCACCCACGTCTGTGTGGACACCTTATGGCTGCCACGGAACTTCTGCCTGTACCTCTCGGGGTTAAGACCAAACTTTTTCAGTAAAGCCTCTTTCATGGGGGCATACCTGACCTGATCCGCCTTGGCCAAATATAGCAGGGTGTCCCTGACATTGGGAGGTATATACCGATATAAACCACCTCCCCAATTGCTCTCGGGTACCCCATGGGCAGTCAAGGCTACCTCGTATGCCTCCAACCATTTAGCAAAGTCGTCCCCCACTGTGTAATTGGCAATGACTTCCTTAGGTAGGTAGAATTTTGACTTGTGAGACTCTTTAGGTATGCTGCCACCATTGTCCTTATTGGATGCATTCAATTGGAGGGCGCGCAGCTCCAACTCTTTCAGCTGAAGCTTGTGCGCCAGCTTCTTTTCCTCCATTGCCCATCTCTTATTTTCTCTCTCTTGTTCCAATTTGGCCAATTCCCTTTCTCTCTCTTGTCCCAACTTGGCCAGCTCCCACTTTAACTGCCTATCCTCCCTCCTGTCCTCATACTCCTCTGGAGACGCGCTCCTCCTAGACCCTGTCCTACAACTGGCCCCAGAACGTCTCCCTGGGGGCACATTTTCAGACATATCCACATTAAGTATGTCTAGTACTTCTTGGGCGCTCTCCTCCTGAGGTGCATATGGCGCCTCCTGTCCCTCATCCTCTCTCCCATCTGGGTGGGCCTCTACCCATGCCCTTATGGCGGTACGGAGTTCCGGTCCTTTGGTCCTCCGCACCCCAGGCACCCCCATCCCCTGCCCGAACTCTCTCAGTTGCTTCACCGAGTACCCCTCGAGGTCAGCTAACCGAAATTCCATCTTGACAGGTGGGGACCTAGATACTAAGGAAGAAATTCCTACGATATGGGTGACAGTTACCAGCTAACCAGGATTCTTTTACACTCTCAGCCTGGACAGTGGAATCAATAAATACAGCAATTACTAGTTGCAGAGCTTTGAAACAACAGGCGTTTAATTGTGGCGCCCTGCGCTTCACGGAAGGGTGCTGTATGGTCACAGGTCCTAATATCCCACCGCTCGCCAACAATGTAAGACCTGGGGTCTCCAGGCCCTAAGGGGGTAACGTGACATGAGCGGCTGGGCACCCAAAGGCCTGTGTGTTAAGCGACCATACAACACACGCATCCTCTGAAGCAGTAAACGCACACAATAATGGACGCCACAAAATAAGGTGAATGCAAATGAATCAGATTTTATCTAATCAAAGGAGCACACACGGTAATCTTGGAGGGCAATGTATCTTAACTTGTACACATTAACATTTGCATTACAGCTTCTCATTACCTGTACACTTTAACATGTGCATTACAGCATCTCATTACGGTTACACTTTCACATGTGCATTACAGCATCTCATTACGGTTACCTCAGCAATCCCTGCAGTATGAACTTCCCTAGTGCTGCGGGCCGGGGCCTGCACACGTGGCGCTACTGGTGTCTACGAAGAAACAAAGGCACATGAGCATAACTTGAGGTCGTATAATGTTTGCCTAGCACCATGAGCATTTCCAAGCCTACCCTGAGGATAAGCGTTGTGGGTACAGGAAGCGCCTTGCACTTGGGACCTCCACTGGAGAATGGAGCGCTTGAGAACACAAACTGAGGTTACACACTAATTGGACTTCGCATGCTCTGAGCGCTTGTGAATGCAACACGTGGGGTCAGCGCTCCTTAGACTTAGAACGCATTGAGCACTGGCGAATGCAAATGGATGATCAGCGCTACTTAGGCATAGAACGCACTGAGCACTGGTGAATACAAAGGAATGATCAGCGCTACTGAGACATAGAACGCATTGAGCACTGGTAAATACAATGGAACGATCAGCACTACTCCAACATAGAACGCATTGAGCACTGTTGAATACAAAGGAATGATCAGCGCTACTGAGACATAGAACGCATTGAGCACTGGTGAGTCCTGCGAACAGCAGTCCCCAGGAGGGGGTAATCCCACGAACGGGAGACTCACAATTACGGAGGGAAATCCCACGGAGGGGGGAAAGTCACAGTCTCTGCATGCGGTGTCGCTCCCACTTGGCAGGGGGCGCACCGGGCCTTCCCACGACTCCCGGGGAGCAGGGGGGGCGAGTCTCAGGCCGCCACACGGCCGCGCTACCTCCCAGCCCCCGGGGGTTACCTTGGTCTCGTCGCTTGGTTCCGCTCCGGGCCCTTCGTCCGATGCGCGCAACGGCGCGGGACACTCCCGGACACTCGCTTTTCCTTCTCACACTGCGACGGCAGCGGCGGGGCCCCGGGCTTCTCCGCAGGCCCCGACTTGGCACTGACACATCCCTGAGGCCTACGGGCCGCGGCGGTGATCGTGTTGTGGGTCCTGGCAGGAGGGGGGGGGGTCACAAATTAAGTGGGAGCTCGGCCAGCTCTGCGCTCGACAGCAGATCCGCGCAGGGGGTCCCAGGTCAGGTCTGGCAGCGCAGGAGACACAGCGCCAGTACCTGGTCGATCCCCAGCAGTCAGGCAATCAGTCGTTTCATGAAGTTACAATATTCAGCTTTGGCATGAAGTTTCAGGATGTCGCTTCTGCAGTTTCAATATTCAGTCTTTGTGGCACAGATGATACTGGCGCCCTTGGGGTTCTGTTCCTTGGGGGGGTAGGGGATGAGTTGGCGACTAGGTCCTTCCTAGTCAGGCTGGGCAGAGGTTCCCTGGGTCCTCCTACTGCTGGGCAAGATCAGTGGGTTTCACAGAATCCCTCACTCACTTAAGAGGCAGCACCTAAGCCCTGTCACTCTCAGAGGCATAAGTCCCTGGCTAGGCCCTACCGCCTACACTCCGGCATGGATTCTCCAGCTCTGCTTCACCCCAACTGGCCAACTGACTGGAAAAAGTTCCCTCCCTCACTTATGTATCCCTAGGTCAGGTGACCTCTAGCCAAGGCGGCAAAAGTAAAAACCACACCTCCCTTCTAGAAGGTTCCAGCACATTCCAGGAGCTTCACCATTCTACCTATGTGTCATGAGGCAAGAACTGGAGGTGCGCTGTTCGCATTACCGCAAAACGCCTGCCCCACCATACGGACTCTATGCGAACTACACTCCCCAGAATGCTTGGCGGATCACACTCCAAGTGACCCGCGTTACACTCAACGGAGCGGATAAAGCCCACCACGTCTAAGGAGCGGTGCCGATGATTCTTGATTGTCCCGTGACTCTCCACCGGCCCCTCGTTCATGTTTTGCTGTCTCAGCTATCTGCGAAACCCTCGCCTTTCCGACCCCGAACACCTTCGTTCCAGCGGCGACGTCCACGCCGAGGTCTTCAGGCTTCAGAGACGACTTCAGAGAACCTCCGCCCTCGACTCTCCAGACCAACACAAAGATCCTCCAGCGCTCCTCTGCCCACGGAGTTCCGGGTTCAGAGTCGCAGCGCGAACAGGTGCGCTCCTCTGCCCACGGAGTTCCGGGTTCAGAGTCGCAGCGCGAACAGGTGCGCTCCTCGGCCCACGGAGTTCCGGGTACTGAGTCGCAGCGCCCGCACCGTTCCCTGCTCCTCAGGAATCATGAGTACTGAATTACATTTGTCTTTCAGGAGACATCTCCCTTCGCTTTCTCTTCTGACCCTGCTTTGTGAAGCGCGCTCTGGAGCATTAAGCACTGGTTGGAAGTGCTGCCTGTTGCTCCCAGAGATTTTGCGCCCTTGAACCTGGGGAACCAGCCGCTAGGTTTGCCCTGGCTTCCTGCTCGTTATCCAGTGCCCCCTTTTAACTGGGTTACGAATCTTCCCCGGGCTCACAGCTTTCCGCGATCTGGGGGATGAGAAGGTGACAGGTGAGAACTCGACTAACCGAGTCCTGGGAAGCAGACGGGAGGGTACAAGGTATCGTGTGTCTTATGGTGTGCTTGTTTCGTTCCAGGTCCCTCTCCCAGCTGTTCCTTCCCTTCCTTCCCTCGCTCACCTGTCTCCATAGTCCGTGTGTGTCATACATTTTCCGGACTGGGGACGGATGGGAGGTGGACCCCTTTAGAGCATCAGCACCATCCTGAGGAGAGAGCATCCCGGCCATCGTGACAGAATCATCGGCCCACGAATTATCGCTCCTCCCGATCGCGCTGACTTCGGGGATGGCCACCTTAGAGGATGTAGTGGCGGCCTTGGCACTTGTGCAGGTAGAATTGGCTGCGTCAAGGCAAGAAACAGCAGCGTTGCACTCCCGGATAGACCGACTCCAAAGAAACCCCTTTGATGCAGGAAGCATAGGGCCTACTCCCGCACCCCAGGTCGTGGTTGAGATGCCCGCGCATGTTCCCCTGGCCCCTCCCGAAAGGTTTCATGGAGCATCAGCGCCATCCTGAGGAGAGAGCATCCCGGCCCTCGTGACACTATGGGACAAAAAAGGCGGGCTGGTGTCGCAACATTGTTGTGGGGTTCCAGCCAGCTCCTGGCAGCTAGGGTGCTACTATGAAAGACCACTCTGCAGTAGCAGGGGTCTGTGGCAGCCATCTTGGGAGAAGGGAGCACCTGCACCTTAACACTGGTTGGCAATGAAAAGGCGCCCGGAGACCTAAGTCCAACATCAAAATGAGGGTGGAAAAAAGGAGGCACGATCAAAAAATAGATGGGGAGACTACCCTAGGGCTGACAGGTCCAACAATCAGTCTGGAGTCTGATGGGTGGCAGTGCAGTTGCCCAATGTGTGTAACATGAGGGATAGCTCGGCTGTCTCATCTGTATCCTGTCCTCTAAATCCTAAAGTGGATTCCACCATTTCCTGGCTCATGAGCAACAGATCTTGGTACTGGTCAACTCAGTAGCTCACGTTTTAGTGACCCTTGAATAATAAAAGCCACAATCGACTGAGTGTAGAAATTGCCCTCAGACTTCGCACTGCACAAAGAACAGCACACACAGACTGAGTGCCTACAGAGCAGTACAGAGTGTAATCTGGGGATAGCTCAGCTGTGCGATCTCTGTAAATGGAGGGATAGCTCTGACATTGTATTGCATTACAGCAGGGCTATAGCGCTTGCTATGTCTATGTGGGGCACTGATGCATTTTCATATAGGGGCAGTAGGCTGCACCAATTTGGGTGTGGTTGGAAGGGAGTTGTCTTTGTTTTGTTTATCCTATATGGTAAATGTTTCCATGCCATGTGTAATGGCCACCAAGGTGCGGTTATCGTGCTACGGAACGCAGCATTTAGCAATCTGGTGGGTGAAGAGGTGTGCGAAATCGACCTGCAGTAATGGTTTTGTTTGAGCAGCTCGGCAGGTCCCTTAATGGTATTACCTCTGATCGTAGTCTGCTTGGTCGGTTATTGCACTCCGGAGTCCTTCTTGATTTTTTTTTTTTTTTTTTTAAACATGTTTTTATTGCAGAATTACGAATGAGGCATCCAGTAAGTCGACCTGTACACACATGGTGTCTCAAAGCACCCCCACCGTTATAACAATGCACACAGCCGTTCAGCCCACATCCCGGAGGCCGGGCGGCATACTAATACAGATACTCAGAGTGTCATGACGATCTTCTCACAGAGATGTCAGGTCAGCAGCCCAATATAATATCTGCGTTTATACCCAGCAAACTCCCTCCCCAAAAGCACCGCCAGACAGGAACCACCACTCAGCTTGGTCGGCACCGAGTTTGCCCTTGCCCACACCATCAGTCCACACTAGCGCCCTCCCATGGTAACAGTGACAAAGGCCTATCATATAGCACATTCTAGGTGCCCAAGGGGAGCTGCCCCGGAACCCCGGTCCCTTATGATCGGCCATCATTACTCCTTACTGTCTACGCTCTTCTGAACACTACAACAATACCCCAGTAACTCCCCTCCACCCTGCCCACCCCCCAACTGCACCTGATGTGGGTCCTAATTGTGGGTTCTAACGCTAATGTTCGCCATTCATCGGGTTTTGCACGTAGTCTCTCAAGCCTTATGGAACCCCGCCCTCTCCGGAGTCCTTCTTGATAATTGGTTTTCAGTTCTTTTTTTGGTCCTGTGCAAGTATCTTGGAGCGAGGTGGTGGGGAGATCTGCTGTGATGGGCTCTGTCACGATCATCCCACATATGAGTGTCATTGTGAGATGTAAAGAAGCAGCCGTAGTGTGCCGCTAGTTAGGACCTGCAATGGTGGACTAGATTAGAGTCCTCCAATTGGCCAGCAGTTTTATGTTATTCCAGGCTTGTTCAGTGGGTGATGGCTGGTTTATAACTAAGTGATGGACAAGCCCTGTAGCAGATCTGTCTTATGTGAGTGTGAGAGGATTAAGTTACAGTTGGCTGCCATTAGCGGGTTAAATATGGATTGTTATAACATATAATACTCCGGCTAACCATAGGGTGGCCCTCTTAGCTTACCTGGATGTAGAAAGTTTTTGTTGTTGTTTTTTTTAGAGTTTTATATAGCGCGAACCAGACCCAGAGTAGGGTAACAGAGCGCTTTACATGGTGATCAGGGTACAAGTAACGCAATTAGTATCAACATAGCATACATAAAAACAAGCATTTACAATGCAACGGTCTCGGCATTGGTAAAGTTAGAGCTATTGGCATTGCTCAGGACATTATTTTTGTTTTTGTTTTTAAAACATTTAAAGAAACGGCATTGTCATGAGCAATGGCAATAGCTCTAACTTTAACAATGCCGAGAGGTGCCCAGGTCAAGGTTAGTTGCAGGGGGGGTTGTGCTCTATGCACATTCAAATCTTGTCCTTGGTGATAGATTCACGTCATCTTCACACAAGTGTTCATGGAATCTGCTTCTCATCATGTGGCTCGTCGCGCGCCGCAAGCGCCCACCCCAGTCTTCGGAGCACTTACCGCACTGTCCTTCATGACCAGCCGCTTGTAGGAGACCATGAGCTTCTCCAGGGGGTAGATGACGCGCCGGAGGTAGGCCTAGTCCTTGGTGTTGTCATACTGCCACTGCGCGTCCAGCACGTCATGCATGGTCACCATGTTGTCCTGCGTAAGGAATAACGACTGTTACTTCGAGACAAGGTCACCGCTGCAAAGCTACACCCCATCTGCCAGACAGCGACGCCCCCCGCCCCAAAGCCCCAGAATTACCAGTCAAGCTTGCAACGGAACAGAAATGAGGGCCGAGAGGCTTTGAACATCCAGTAACTAGATGATAAAATCCACACCCGTGTTACATTTTAAGATGTGCAATTATAAGGGAGTGAGCTGTGCATTTATCCGGACCCGCTGATTTGGTGACGCAATCAAAGACTCGGCATGCTATGTCACAGGTCAGAATGGGCGATAGTTACCTTGCCCAATAAACCGAGCACCTTGGTGTCATAGTTGAAGTGGGATTGTAGAAACGAGACCCCAGCCGCCCAAACACCCCAAGTCACCAGCCACGACGTGTAGGCCGCGGGGCAGCGGGACGGAGCACTGCGCCCCGCCCGCTGCCCTGCAGCCCTGCTCTCTCTCCCAAGGCTTAATTACCAGCAGAGGGGGGCAGCCCTGTGCTGAACTCAACGCCTTGGTGGGGTCTGTGAACCCCCGAGGCAGCATACATACCTTCTCTCCCAGGACACCAGAGCGGACCCTCCGCAGCTCCTGCATCTGTCCCCCGACACCCAGCAGCAGGCCCATGTGCACACACAGGGTCCGGATGTAGGTGCCGGCCTCGCAGCTCACCCAGAAGACACCTAAACAGAAGCGTGTGCCAAGTCAGTAACAGGAAACCCAGGAAGGCGAGGTGCCACCGAAGCCCACCTATCAAGATGAACACGCGGACCCCCATAAGCCGCTCGATTACTTTCAAGATGTGCATGCATGGCAAAATACACAGCTCTGCTCAATCACAGAACGCATCCCGAACCAAGTACCAAAACCCGGCCACTGCCATTGACAGCCCAGATACCCGGAAAGGGAACCCCCCCCGCCCCCCTTGAGAAAGAAGCTGAACTCACGCGGCGCCTTCACAGCGACCGCAGCAGAACGGACGCCTCTTTAGCGGGCCAGTCATTGGGACGACTTGCTTGGGGGGCGGGGTCAATGGTGGTGTTGGAATTTAAGTCCAAACATGCGCAGAGTTGAATAGTAAATGTAGCTATTCCAGCAGCCAGCGCCCCCTGAGGCACGTCGTTAAAACTAACCCCGGGCAGAGAACACCGCACCGCCATCAGAGTTTTGGCTACTCCGAGTTCTGTTGAGAACACGATCTTTAGGCAAACACTCCCTAATTTAATTATTTAAAAAAGGCACTTACCTGCTCTGCTGTAGCGTCCCAGGCTGCCCTCCTCGCATGATCTCAAGATGTACAATGCAGGGGTTTACGAGCAGGGGGCCTTTTTTTTTATAATTAAATTAGGGAGGGTAGAGGGGAGCGGAGTTCCAAATCGACCTGCACGCAGAACATGCGCAGTGCTAAAGGATGCATTGGTTCGCAGACGCCACACAGTCCTGCCACGCTGCAGTGCCATCAGCCATGGGTGATAGATACAAGTCATCCTCGCACAGCGTGCTGATGAAATCTAGCTCACATCATGTGGCTCTGCAGTCGCAGCCTCGGCGGGAAAAATACGGGTTCCGCATCGACTGAGGTTGTTCCGGTGATTGGAGACTCTACATGCCTCGGTAGAGAAGCCACAGGCCTCTTGAACAAGGAGATCAGGTGAGGGAGCAACGCCGGGACACCACCGCCTTTCTCCGAGGCAGCGAAAAAATGCCTCGGAGAAACGCAGCCTCCTTTTCGGATTCGGGGGCGTGTTTTGCTGTTGTCTCCTCCCTGAGACTTTTCGCAAAAAACACGCCCCCCGATCCGAAAAGGACGGGGCATGATTTGAGTGACGGGACCTCTTCTCCAATGGCTGGCCAGCATTTACTAGGCCAGCCAATGGAGAACAGGGAAGAAGAGGGGCGGGTTCAAGCCCCTCTTCTCCCAAGTCATTATGTCTCGCGAGCGAGACTGCGCAAGCGCAGCCATCGCTAGCCGAGACCTAATAAGACTAACAAATACAAAGTAACAGCATAGTATAACAGAGATCGTCAAGATCATTATAGTCAAGTTAGAGGATATAAGCTGGCATGGTGTTGTGCAGACTTTAGGGGAGGAGTTTGCTCATCAAGAATGATTTTGCTTCCTTTTTGAAGAGGGGTCTCGAGGTGATTTTTCTGATGGATGGCTGAAGTGAGTTCCAGATTCTTGGCGCTGCACCTGAAAAAGCTCTGTTGGAGGTTTTAGTCTTGTTGAAACGTGAGGGTTTCAGGAGTAGATTATCTGCACTCCTAGAGTGTCTGTTTCCTCCCGATAGAGTACGTTTTTGGGCTAGGTATTGGGGGGTGTTGTGGTGTAACGCCTTGTGTGTGATGCAAGCCATCTTTAGTTGAATACGAGCATCATAGGGTAGCCAGTTGAGTGCCTTTAGGTGTGGCGATATGTGGTCAAATTTCCTAGATCCAGTTATGAGTCTAGCTGCGGCGTTAAGACAGGCTTTTAGTGGGGCGGTAGAGATTTTGGGAAGCTCTGAGAGGGTAGAGCATCCATATTCCAGCCTAGATATGACTAAGGATTGGACTGCCGTTTTGAGGTCTGGATTCTCGATGAATGGCTTCATTTTTCTGAGGTAGCTGAGGTGGAAGCGGGCATTTTTAAGGTTCTTATCCAGTGTGATTCCAAGTGATATTGTGGAGTCCACCAACGTTGGTGTGCAGTTCAAAGCAGTGATCATTTTGGTCCACTCCTTTATTTCCTGGGAGTTATTGGGGGGAGAGATTAAGAGAAATTCCGTTTTTTGTGAGCTTAGCTTGAGGAAGTTGGTTGTTAACCATTGGACGGTTATTTCGAGAGCAAGATTCATTGTCATTATCTCTTCCATGGAGGTGATCTTAATGTAAAGTTGGGTGTCGTCCGCGTACATATGGTGGGAGATGTTTGCCTGCTGAAGTAGGTCGGTAAGTGGTTCGACATATAAGTTGAATAGTGTGGGGGATAGGGTAGAACCTTGTGGAACTCCCAGTAGGTTAGGTGAGGAGAGAGAAAGAATCTTGTTGGTCATGAATGATTGTGTTCTGTTTTCCAGAAAGGATTTGAACCATAGAAGGACTGTGCCAGATAGACCCATCCTGCTTTCTAGTCTTCTTAAGAGTTTGTCGTGATTGACAGTATCGAAGGCTGATGAGAGGTCCAGCAGAACTAGTAGCCAGGTTTCATTGCGGTCAAGAGCTAAGAGGGTGTCGTCTACTATATGTAGGATGGCAGTTTCTGTGCTGTGGCCAGGTCTGAAACCCGATTGGTGGATGTTTAATAGATTGAAGTTTGCGATGTGTTGATTTAGTTGTTGCTGAACACATTTTCCAAGACCTTAGCTAGCATGGGGATTTTGGTTATAGGTCGGAAGTTGTTGGGGTCGGAGGTGTTGGCTGTCGGTTTTTTTAGGATGGGGTGACTTGACCAGATTTTAGGTAGTCTGGCATGTGACCTTGTGTTAGTGAGGCGTTGATGATTTTTGTCCAGAGAGGAGAGATGATATGGTAGAGGTGAGGAAGGCAATTAGCTGGGACAGGGTTATTGAAGTGGTTATTGAGTTTGGTAGTCTCTATAATGTTTGTGATGTCCTTGAGCTCGTAAAGTTTGAAGGTAGACCAGTGAGAGTTATTTTTGGGCAGACTTAGCTTTTGTTGAGTTTGGTTAGTGGCTTGAGTGATCATTGTGATGGCTAAGTTGATAGCCGCCGATCTAAGTTCAAGTTGGAGGGAATTTGTTTTTGTTGTGAAGACTGAGGAGAATTCTTCACAATTTAGCTGTGAAGTCGTTGTAACGGTTGATGATTTGGCAAGTTTGTTCGATTGTTGTTTCAAAATTTCGAAGAGTTTTTTTGGGTTTATTTTTGGCATTCTCTAGTTCTGATTTGAAGAAGTCTTTTTTTGATTGTAGAATGCTTTTATTATATGATTTTCTGGCTTTTCGAAGTAGTTTAAGATGGAGGGGGGAGGGATGTTGCCTCCATTTACGTTCTGTTGTTCTGAGTTTGCGTCTCTCATCGTTCAGGGCTCCGCTGAACCATGGGTTTTTATCCTTGCCTGGAATTCTTTTGAGTTTTGGCGTAGCGGCTTGGTCGAAAACCTTGGTCATCATGGAGTTATAAAGGTCAGTGAGGGCATTGACGTCTGCCATGTCATTAGGGGGGGTAAGGGCCTTCTCACATTGGGAGGCAAGGTTGTTCCAGTTAATGTTCTTTGTGTCTCTTATCCATTGTTTCGGCTTGATTTGTTGCGAGGGAGTTTTCTTGTTAGTGAATGGGATGTGGAAGGTGATAATGTGATGGTCTGACCAGTCACAAGGGGTAATTGAGATCGATTCAATTGTGTTTTGCTTAGAAATGAGCCAGTCGAGGGTAGTGCCCTTTGTGTGAGTAGGCTTTGTGATAGCTTGAGTCCGGTAATGGTCTGCCAGGAAGGTTTTGAGGGCGATAACCTGCTTGTCGAGTGGGTTCTCCCAGTGCAGATTGAAGTCGCCAAGGAATATGTCAGTGGAGTGAGGGGACGAGTTAGTAGTGATGATTTCCATAAGTTGTTCTGTGAAAGTTGTGTTTAGACCTGGAAGGTGGTAGAGTATGTGCAGTTTGAGGGAGTAGTTACTTGATGATTTCACAGAAATCCCAAGGTATTCACAGGAGTCTAGGAGTTCCGCTTGAAATTTGGTGACTGTGATGTCAGATCGATGTATGCAGGCTAGGCCTCCGCCTGTTTTGTATGGTCTGTCTAATCTAATGATGTTGTAGTCTGGAGGGACAAGAAGGTCTAGGCATGGTGAGGAGGATTCCTTGAGCCAAGTTTCTGTGAGGATGATTATATCACTTTTCATGCTAAGGATGAGGTCGGCAATGTCATAGGCGTGTTTAGGGGCTGAACAGCAGTTTAGTAGGAGGAAAGAGATTTGGTTTGAGGAGTTCGTTAAAGTAGTAAGCTCCTGATTAGCGAGGTTCGGGGTTATAGAGTGAAGATTGTTCCGGTTTATTCCTCTATGGATTGGATGGGATGTTCTGCAAGGGTTGATGGGGATTGGGAGGATAGCGTATTCCTCTTTGTCTATGTTAGGGCAAGAAGGCTTTTCGTATAGCAGTAGCAGTGATTGTATTTCCTGGTCCGTTAAGTAGTTGGGGAGATTGCGTGTGCGCAAGTGTCGATTGAGTAGAGGCAGGAGGATAGACTTTATCATGATGTCATCTGTCTCAAGAGAGTTCTGAAGATGCTTAAGTTTAGTAAGAGATTTTTCTGCAAGTAGTAGAATGGTTCTAATTTCTAAGATAACGTTATGTAGGTTCCTGGAGGTGTGGTGTGAGGGGGTTTTGAGTGAGTCTTGATCAATCTGCGGGTGTAGTGAGGGAGATAGGATGTTGGATGTTGAGGGAGTCGTGTTGCTGTTGGCTCTAATGGTAAGTCTAGGTGAGGGTGTTAGTGCAATGCAAGCTGAGGAAGGAGAGTTGTTGACGTGTCTTACATTGGTTCTAGGGGCGGGAAGGGGTTGATTTTCTTCCGGAGAAGAAGGGGTGGTGGGGGTAATAGTGAGGTAGTGAGAAGTGTTGTGTGAAGTGTACGAGGGTGTCAGTGTAGTGTTTGCCAAGGAGTGAGTGTTGGTATTTCTTTCATCGGTTCTGGGTGAGGGAAGTGGTTGATGTTTTCCATTAGAGGAAAGAATGGAGGGGGTAATAGGAAGGTCTTGAATAGCGCTGCGTGGAGTGGATGAGGGTGTCATAGTAGTGCGTGTTAAGGAGGGAGAGTTGTTTCTTTCATTGGTTCTGGGTGCGTCATTGCTGGTTGAGTTGTTCCAGATCTATCGGCTTTAACCTGGAGATTGTACTTGAAAGTGTGATTATCTTTCCGGGATCTATTCCAGAGTTGTGTGATGATGTAGTTATGGCTGAAATAGCCATGTTTTCAACTGTCTTATGATGCGCTTGTTCTCTTGAATGCTTCAAATAATATCAGATGCCAAGTTCCAGTGTTTGGTGTCTTTTACTTATGAAACAGCGCCTCCTACGGATGTCTTATGGTAAGGTTTTGTGATGATTCGTGTATTGTTTTGTATTGCAGCATTTATGTAGCACTTACTACCTCTATGTGGGGCGTTGAAGAACTTGTCTACATGAGTAGCACACCATGTAGAGTGTGGGGTTTGGAAGATGTTTTTTTGTTTTGACCCCATGTTGGAAGTGTTTCCTCGGCGTACGTGATGTTCACCGAGGTGCGGTTATTGTGTTATGAGATGCATGTAGCAGTGTGTTGGATGATGAAGTGAGACAGATGCACAGTTTTATGGTTTCCAGTACACTGGTAGCGTTCAACATTAGTGCAGATCCGTTTATGACATTTTATATGATCGGTCCTGCTTATTGTACTGGGTTGTCCAACCTGAAATTTTGTGTACCGTTGTGGTCCTGAGCTGGCATGGATGGAGGGAGAGAGAAGTGGAGAGATCAGTTCGGATGGACATTTTTTATCATCCCGTATCTGAGTGTCTATGTGAGAGGTGAAGAAGCCATCAAATAGTATACATATTTGAGACCTGCAGTGGGAGGAATATATTAGAGTCTTCCAAAATTGTGCTGTAATGCGACAGATCTCTTCAGTTATTGCATGCTTGTTCATTTGGTGATGTTTGTTTCTTTTGCTGTACAGTGCTGGTGATGTACAACCCTTATAGCACATACACTTTACGTGAACTTAATAGGTACAAGTTACAATTTGTTGCTGACTGCTGTATATTATGGTTTTAGTACTATTGCAGGTCATAACTAGTATATATAGAAGTATATAGCTAAATAATGCCACAGCGAACCACATGTCAGCCTCCTTTTTGCTTACCTGCATGATGACAGCAGTTTTCTGGTTGAGTTGTTTGCAAATTGTGGGTTGTAAGCTGAGAATTGTGCTTGAGGGTGCTACTGTTTTCTGGGCTGTGATGCTGGAATGCTGGTGGTGCACGTATCTTGGAAATAGCCACGTTTTCAACTGTCTTCAGAAGTGTAGCTGGTCCTGGGTGCTTCTAATACTGGCTGGTAGTGAGTTTTAGAGCTTGTCTTATACTGGGAAAGCAGTGCCTTCTAAGGATTGTTTTATGGTAAGGTGGTTACGATAAGTGGTGCAAGCCTGCAGGGCAGAGGTGGAAGCCTGGAGTTCAGTGTCCTGTTTTGTTTGTATTGCTTGAATTTAACTTGTAGGTATAGAGGATCTTTTCCATGGGAGGCTGTGGACAATGTAGAGTGCTTTTTAATAGCGGTGGGAGACGAATTCTGCTCCACCGGCGGAGTTCACGGAGTTTTGCCCACTACACGTAGAGCGCAGGGCTCCGAAAAACTCTATGAAGCAGCATGGAGCAGTGTGTGTCCTATCGTATAGCTCACCAACGTTAAGTTGGTGAGTACAAGTGAGGGAAATCATATAGTAGACCACCTTCCGGTGAGATTTCTCAACATGGATGGTTGCGACAAGTTGCTACCGCTCGTGTTGAGAAACCTGCTGCTTTTGTTGTGGAATCTGCCACTGGCATAGAACATATTCTCGAGTAGCAGAAAGCAGCAGCGCCCTCTTGCGCTGCATGTGGTGCAGTTCGTGCTGATTTTACAGTGCGAACAAATTCTTAGTGCTAAAAATCAGCATGAGCAGCATGACTTACCGCACTCCGATGCTTGCAGAACTCCTCGGAGCACAGTTTCGTTTTTCGGCACTTCGCGGAATTCTGTTGTGCGGAACTTCACTAACTCCGCCCAGGCCCACTTTGCCCTTTGACATATAACTAGCCAGTGCAGAGTTTGTAGGAATGGGGTCATGTATTCTAGTGGGTGATGGTGGCACCATTTTGGATTAGTTGTATTTTGTGTATGATGAATCTTAGTGCGCCAAGGAATAGGCTGTTGACAATGTCAGGCTTGAAGATCGCAGAGTATTAGGACGGCTTGTAATTTTTGTTGGTATCCAAAGTATGGGAAGATGTGTGGCAGTGTGTTGTCATTGTGTAGAAATCACTCTTTGGGATGTTGCTAACATGATATGAAGGATAGGTCTGAATCCATAGTTACTGCTAGGTTTTGGTCGTTTTCTTGATGTTGTTGGAGGGGCCTCAAGATCCCTGGGCCAAATGGCTATAGGTCAGTATATTTGCCATTGTCCATTTGGTCATGAGCTCTTTCTTTGTGGCTTGAGCTTTAAGTGATTATATTCCATCCATGTGTTTATGGGGCAAATGCAAACATCAAGTTTTAGGTTGTAGAGGTCTCCTGGGCTGTCCAGGTTTGGAACCATTTGGGTGTCCTCTGCATAGTTGGAAAAGATGAGATTGAATTATTTAATCAGGTTTCTTAAGGTGGTTAGGTAGATGGTGAATAACAGGCGATATGATGGACCCTCGAGGGCCTTCACAGTATTGGGTGTGAGGAGCTGATGTGAAATGTAATAAGAAACCAGACTTTGTCTGTCCCTGCGGTAAGAAACAATCTATTTTTAGAGCACTGTTACATATTCCGAGATGAAGGAGTCTTTGTAGTGGTGTGTGATGATACAGAGTGTCAAATGCAGCTGATAAAGCAGCAATGTGGTGGGCACTCACTTCTTGTCCACTATGAGTTTTAGATCATCCCAAATGGATATGATGGCTGACTCTCGACGGATGATCTGACATAAATTAATTTTCTTCTGTGAATTTTGAAGGCTGAGTAAATGCTGCTCTTTAAAATATTTTTCCTTAGAATGGTCCATTTGACACAGGCCTGTAGCTTGCTTTGTCTGATGGGTCATGGTTTTTCATGGTGTGGTCTAAAGCAGGAGGCTTTCAGCTGTGATGGGAATGAAGCTAGTTCAGAGGACTTGTAGCGTAAGCTTCCAGCTGCCTCCCAGCACAGGTTGTATGAAGGCCATCTTTTTTTTTGTTAATAACATGTTTTGTTTGGTTATTCCAGTGAAATGTGGGCCATAACCCTACAAGTACCTGTAAGGAAAGCAGATGAATCAGGAATACTGACATTTTGAAAATTACAATACCTGCGGAACATGCAGGGTACATAACATAAACAGCATGCAGACTGTACCAGATTCTAGTAACCGTATCACGGATACGGTCATCGGATGGCAAGTTAACACATGACATGGAACCAATTAGTCAGTGGAAGTGTACACACATGGCAATTTCTGTTTAGGGGTCTATATATGGTAAAGGGGGGAGATCAATCCCACGGTACGTCCCCCAGCAAGCCCAGATTTTTCTGTGTTTTGGGGGCAGCCCGAGCCAGAAACACCGCAACCTCTGCACCCATGCATTTGTCTAGTTCAGCCTTCCGCTTCCCTATAGTCATGGGGGGAGGTCCCCCTTCACAACTGGGCAATGTCGCATTTGGAGATGGTGAGGGCTAAGAAGAGCAAGTGTTCTTTATATTTATTGCCCCCTATCTCATCTGTGCTGTGCAGGAGAAAGAGACGCTGGTCGTGTGGGAGTTCCCATGATATTACATTACATAGACAGAATGATACCTTGCGCCAAAAGGTTGCAACGCGGAGCAGTCCCAGACCGTATGCAAAAAGGTCCCCTCCTTGCACACCGCAAGCATATAGGAGACTGGATAACACCCATCCCCTAGAGTCAAGTCCGTGTATAGTATGCGCGATGCAAATACTTGAATTGAATAAGGCAGTATTGTGTGGAAACTGCAGCGCCTGAGGGCTGGCAATAGCCAGTCATAGTCCGTCAGGTCAGGGATATCCTCTTGCCATGTTTGTCTAGTCTTGTCGAGTGTTTGTCTGTGTGTGGGTCGTCAATGTTTGATAGACTTGTCTAATTTTATGTAGGCCCAGATCTCCCATCAATAGGCCACCCTCCAGAGGGTGAAATTCCGGTAGGGTCTCTAATGTATGAATCAGAGAGGTCAATGCATGGAATTGACAGTATTTATAAAACTGAGTCTTATGTAGTTGAAAATCTACCTGCAGTTGCTAGATAGATTTCAACGTAGTGCCTTGCATTACATCTCCTAAGGTCGATATCCTCACTGGATCCCACCCACGGAATCCATGCAGAGCTGCCACTAGACGGAGGTACGTACCATACCAAAATGGAGTTGGCTGGGTCAGCGTTCCGCACCATCCCATCTGTCGGACCGTATTCCGCCAGAGCTGAATGACCACCTTACACACTGGGGGTAACAAATCTAGGTTCCTAGAACCATAGAGGAGCTGGAGAATGGGGGAGGGTCCCTGTCATTGCTGTGTGTTCTAGTACAAAAGTCGGGTCGGTTGGGGAGTTGTACCACCATTCATTAATTATCAGAACATGGGAGGCTACATAGTAGGTATAGACATCTGCCGCCACAATTCCCCCACAGTATGAGGACTGCGTGCACGTGCACAGCGCTACCCTAATCGCACCGCGATTCCAGAGAAACCGGTTTTGCAAGTCATTAACTTGTGCAAACCAGGAGTGTGGAATCTTGTAAGGGAAGTTTTGTAGTCTGTCGAGAATTCTATGGTAAAGAGACCATCTTAAAAATGGCAGACCGTCCATATAGGGATAGTGGGAGGGAAGACCATACTGTCGTTTCGTTGTTGAGGCTTGTTAGCAGTGGGTTAATATTATTGGCCCACAAAATCTTAGGGCAATGCGATATAAATATGCCCAGATATTTAAAACCGCCCCACGCGTGCGACAGCTTTGTCGCCCAGGTACCCCGCCCCTGGTTTCCACATACAGGGAATAGCACAGATTTAGCAGGGTTAGTGTGGAGCTCGGTAGTTTCGCCAAACACTCTAAGGATTTGTAGGATGTGGGGTCCCAAAAACCATGGCTCCATCATAAAGAAAAGGACGTCCTCTGCGTTTAGCGCGATGCGGTGTGAGTGTGACTGGGGCCATTCAAAACCACAGAGTACCAGGTTGCTCCAAACCCAGGCCCCAAGGTTCCACTGCTAGGGCAAACAGCGGGGACAAGGGACATCCCTGTCTTGTGCCCCTATGAATTTGGAAGGAGTCAGAAGGATTCCCGGCTATATGGACAGACGCTGTTAAGTTAGTGTAGAGTAGACGAACATACGCTATAAAGAGAGGGCCGAGATTTACTGCCTCAAGTAATTGGAACAGATATACCCTACTAAGCGAATTTGAAGGCTTTGTCTATATCAGCAAGTTAAATGGCTGCTGGCCATCCTAGTGTTTGGGCCATCGCTGTGGCATTATGTACCCTCCATATATTATGGCGAGTAGCTCGGTGGGGCATAAAGCCCGATTGGTCTGGGTGAATTAGGTCTGTCACACACATCCTGAGATGATCGGTCAGGATCTTTCCTAACAGTTTGGGCTCTGAATTACTAAGATTGATAGGGCGATATGATGAAGGGTCCTCCGGGGGGCGGCCTGGTTTAAGAAATAAGACTATCTCTGCATCTCGCCAATCCTGAGGCAATATACTTTGTTCATGGGCATTGTGTATAGCTGCTAGTAAGCGTGGGCCTAATACGTGCATATTCAGCCATAGTCCATAGGGACTCCATTGGGTCCGGGGACCTGCCCTGGATATAGGGCATGTAAGGCCCCACTCAGCTCATCTGTTGTAATAGGAGCCTGTGGTCTGGAAGCTTTGGGGGTTATATATCTACAAGGAATTCTGCTATTTGGGCCTCCGACATCTGTTCACGGCACTCATATAGAGAGGAAAAGTGCCGGGCGAATTCCCGAGCCACCTTGTCTGGCGAGGAACATAGGTTCCCTTCGGCGTCACAGAGGGTAGGGACCACCGCGGGGGATCTGTCAGCCTCGCATAACCTGTGGAGCACCTTGCTCAACTTATCTCCCCATTGATATATGCGATGTTGCGAGGCCTCCCAGATCCCTTTGGCTTCCCCCATTAGATATTGCGATGGGCTGGGGGTCGGATTGAGTTGCATCGTCATGGACGCCTGGTGCGCCTATAGGTCAGCTAGTTGCGCTCGTCGCGCACGTTTTGCTTTGGTATGATGGGGGGCTTCAGGGCCTCAGAGAGGATGCCCTGAGATGGGGCAGAGGCAGCATTCGTGTCCAGGTATTCAGTTATTGCAGTATGCAGCATGTCTTGGTAGTCAGGGCAGCGGCGGTGCCACGGGGACATTCGCCATCGGAAGTGGGGTTTACGAGAGCAAGTATGTAATTGAAGAGAGATCGGGGAGTGATCTGAGAGCCCTCTAGGGAGGTGGACGACTTGTGACATCTTAGGTAGAAATATGCGAGGTGTGAAGAAATGATCTAGACGGGACAGAGAACCATGTACCGCGGACATTAATGCATAGCTGTGTTCCATGGGGTGGTATTTCCTCCAGATAACTGCCCAGCCTAAGGTGGATGCTAAAGCGCACAGTTTAGAAGGGCCCATTGGCAGAGGACGGTCAGTTCTACGCTGTCTATCGCCCCTAATGGTGGGGGAGCGTAAATACTGTAGACGGTGACATGTTCACCATATAGTGTGCCTGGCGAATCTGCCCCCTGAATCCACCCAGTGGCGTATGAGCCGGAAGGGGACTCTACTGTGTAAGAGAATGGCCGTGCCACATGACCCCCTGGTGAATCCTGCGTGGTATACCTGGTGGAACCCAAATCTCGCTGGACATGGGGATTTTGTTCCAAGGTGATGGGTCTCTTGTAGGAGTAAGATGTCTGCTCCAAATCTTTTAGCCTGGCGAAGGACAGCACCCCTCTTGATTTTATTGAGAAGCCCCCTGACATTCCATGAAATTACTGTGAGCTCCCCAAGCGGGGCCATATCTGGCTGTGCCTTCATCCCATGTCCCTGAAGGTGTTATGAGGAGAATGTCCGAATCTAGAAATAGTCTGCATGATCAAGAACAGTGAAACTAAATTCCCCCAGAAACCCCCCACCTGACACTGCCAAAAACAAGGAGCATCTGTCACGGTGTAGGGTACACCGGGCCCCCAACAGGGGGACCCTGGGCCCCCACGTCAACAATACCCAACTCCCACACAAAACATTAACTGGGGGAGATAAAGATGTCCGAAGCTCAGTCGCCCCATGACTGGGCGTCCACGCCTATTCAGAGTGCCGTGCAAGGTAAGATAGTCCCTTTGAAGAGAGATCCATGGCAAGTAGGAATAGCGCCAGGGGTACAGCTGGCGTCTCAGGTAATGCGTTCTGGACTGGAGGATCGCCTGTCTGAGCTGGATCTGTAGCGTCGTTTCGATTTGGTCCAGTGAGATCTATTCCGTTGGGTACTCTGGGAAGAGTGATTCTCGCGACGGTGTATGATGTTTAAGGTGAGTGTTCATCGGTACATGCGTAGATTGCTTCCAGCGTGTCAAAGAAGAAGGACTTGGAGTTGAATATGACTTGCACCCTGGCTGGGTATAAGCGCATATACTGCAGGTTAAGTTCTCGCAACGGGCGTTTCGCCTCCACAAAAGATTGGTGTTGTTGTTGCACCAGGCATGTGTAATCGAGAAAAATTATTATGGGCCTTGAGTCATATTGGAACTTCTCCTTATGTGTTCTGGTGAATTGCAGGATAGCATCCCGATCAGCATAATTAAACAATTTCGCAATCACCGGTCTAGGGATCTCGCCAGGGGGTGGTTTCTTAGTCAACGCACGGTGGGCCCGTTCGACGACAAAGCATGTGGATAACAGTTATGCCGGCAGAAGGTCCTTGAGCCACTGGGCAATAAAGCGGGTCATGGAGGATCCTTCACACTCCTCTGGCAGGCCAACAAAGCACAAGTTGTTGCACCATGCGCGGCCCTCCGCATCTTCCACCCTTGAGGCTAGTTCCTGTGAGACCACAGTCTATTTATTGACCTTCTTTTGGGGGGTAGTGACCGTATCTTACACCGATGACACCCGGGTCTCTGCCTTCGTGATGCAGTCAATGGCCTGCCGCAAATCTTGACGCAAGAAGGAAACCTCCGACCCCACCACGCTGATTTTGCCATCTAGCTTGGCCCTGGTGTCGTTGATTGCTGCTAAGAGCGCTGCGTTGTCCTGGGCTGTGCCCCCACCATCGCCGCCAGTGGCGCACCCGGCAGAGTAGTGTAGTGATCCAGGGTGCCCTGTTTGGGGCCAGGTCTGCCGGGTTTATCTCTACCCATAGTTGTTGATTCAGCCGAGTAGGCGCGGAGGACGCTTGAAAGGAAAAACACTGGAGTAGTGTCCTCACTGTCACCAGGGGGTAGAAGTAGAACCAGAGGAGCTGTAGGGGCAGCGCCCAGCCCGCAGCAGGGAGACACCATCAGCGAGCCCTCACAGATTCAAGTGCACCCTGGGCCGCAAGCAGCGCCTAACCCAGCCGCTTCCGCAGCCCACGACCACCTGCCAAGGAGGCCCCTTAATGGGAACAGACTCGCCGGACCGCCCGCCGACAGTCCCCCCCCCCCCCCTGTGAGAAAGTGGGTTTCTGTTGCAGTAACCCCCCCCTTTTTTGCCTAATAGCCGATGCACTTTTCCTTGTTGTGCCATGGGCTCCTGCCAATCAGGTGCCCAGGACCTGTGTTCCTTCCCTAAAATACAAACTCCCAATTGGCAAACCCTGGCCACATGTCAGCCCCTAGTAAATGGTACCCTAGGTACCCAAAGCCTTGTGACCAGGGAAGGCCTCTAAGGGCTGCAGCACTCATTGTGCCACCCTTAGAGGCCCTGTACCCTTACACACACACACTGCCTTTGCAGGCTGAGTGTCTGGGTGCAGGACAAAACAAAGAGTCGACATGGCACACATCTGTGTGCCATGCCCATCTCCTACACTGCCAAGGCATATGTCAGCCACCCCTCTGGCTGGGTGCCTTATGCCTATGGTGTGGGCACAGGAGCAGGAGCCCTGTGCCCCTACAGTACCCAGGTCCATTCATGGGCACTGTAAGTACAGTGCTGCCATTTACAAGTACATGGTGCGGAGAGCTCGTCCAACACGAGCTCCACAGCACCATAATGGCAACACTGAAGACTGGGAAGTTTGGTATCAAACTTCTCAGCACATTAAACCCACACTGATGCCAGTGTGGGATTTAATGTACTAAGCACCCCAGAGGGCATCTTAGAGATGCCCCCTTACAGCTAACCTACAATCCACGTCTGCTCTGAGGCTGCCCAGGCTGCCACACAGCAGACACGTTGCTGGACCCCTGGGTGGGAGAGCCCCTGCTCTCCCGGGCCTGCCACAATGCACATCCTGGGTGAGGTGAGAAATCTCCTCCCCCAGGGTGAGCAAAGGGAAGCTTCAAAGGCATGCCGCCAGTTGGAGTTTCCCCAGGCCACTGCAACCCCCCACTCTGGCGGGAAGCTTGGCCGGAAACCCCATACAAGGACAGGGGATGTGCCAGCCTGCCCACCCCACCCCTCAGGTGGGGGAGGCGAGGTGAAGCACATCTCCGGGCTCTCGCCATCTTGAAGATGGGAGGCCCTACCCTATCAGGATTAGGCTACTGCCCCCCTCCCACAGGAGAGAGGCAGGATAGGGGGTGTACCCACCCCAGGACAAGGACCCATTGGTCCCTGGCCTTCACCTACCTGTAACGCCCCTAAATCTAGTATTTAGGGGCCCCCTGAACCTTCCTTCCCCAGATTCCAGATAGAAACCTACAAGAAGAGCAAGAAGAAAAAAGACCTGCCCTGCAGCTGCTAAAAAGAGGAAGACACCAACTGCTTTGGCCCCAGCCCTACCGGCCTGTCGACCCTCGAACCTGCTCCTGCTCCAGCGCGGCATCTCTTGTGGCCAGCAACCTCAAAAACCCCGGAGGACCTGGCTACCTTTGAACTCTGATTCCCTGGGACTCCCATGAGTAGAGGCTCTACTCAAGAAACCTACTTTTAACCCCTGGCAGCAGCCCGGGACCGCGGACCCAACACACTCTGCACCAGCCAAGCCTGGCCAGTGCCGGAGTGGACAAAGACCCTGAGGACGACCCCACGGCGACTGTGACCCCGAGTCCGGCACCCAAGGACCCCCCTCGACATCCCGGACGAAGCCTGCAGCCTCAGAACCGAGTGCCACCCCAACCGCGATCAACCAGAGGGTAAGAATCCCGACGTCAAAAGGCACCCCTGCACCCGGCGCCCTGCGGCCCCCTGTGCCCAATCCCGGGGTACCCACCTAACCTACAACTACCCAACTTACCCCTCAAAGTGGTGGTGGCACCGGAAACATCCTCGTCCCCGAGCCTGCAGCCTTTTTCCAAACCGGAACATTCCCATTGATTTACATTGAGCGCCCGAAGGCTCAAAAGCACCCTGCACCCAGCCGCCCGAGTGGCCCTGGCAGTGCACTCTCTACACTACCTTACTTCCCCACTTGCCCTGAGTAAGTGACCAGGAGCCCAGCTCCCACAGCCGCGTGGCTTGCCAGACAGCAGCCACCAACCAAGGCCCCCCTATCCCTCATAGGATAACATTGGGCCTAACTCACTCTGCACCCGGCCGTCCTGAAACCGCTGAGGGTGAACCAACTGTACCTACCTGACACTGGGGGACCCCTGAGTCTATGCCCGGAATTTCAACTCTGCCAGTCGAGTACTTACCCTTAAACCGCTAACTTCATTTTCCTCATAGGGTAACATTGACTGGCTTTTTCTTCAAAAATCTTCTAAGTGTGAACTTTTCAAAACTGTAAAAATTCACCAATAATCAGCCAAGTGACAAAAACGAATTTACTCACCTGTTCCTGGGTGAGCTCCCAGTGCTGGATCTTGGTACCCAGCCCTGACCCTGAAAAGTACTCACAACTATACTTACCTCTAACTCATTTTTCTCCCATAGGAAACCATTGTCTGCTTTTCTGTGAAATTTCTTCTAAGTGTCTATTTTTGCAAATTTGAAATATTCTTTTAAAATCGTACCATTTCTGCAAACGAAATTACTTACCTGCTTTTGATAAGGACCCCAGTCCTGGGTCTAGGCACCCAGGTCCTGGATTACTAAAGTAACGATAAAGTACTCTACCTGCAATGTGAATTTCTTGCCATAGAGATCCATTGAATGTTTTCTTTGAAATATTTTCTAAGTGCTAACTTTTGAAATAGCTAAATATTATTTACAAATCATTACAGTTATTAAGTCGACTTTCATCACTTGATTCTGAATACTGACCCAAGGCTGGTTCTAGGAGCCAGACCTGGAATTCCAAAAGTAATCTGAAAAGTAATTTATTACAAATAACCTGAATTTATCATTGAGCTCAATGCATTGTTATGTTTAGGAAATAGGATTGTTTATTGCAACCAACTGTGACTGTTTACACAAATTTATTGTTTAAGACAAAAGTATTTATATTCAACCTCTCATTCTGAGAAAGTATATTTTTACCCCTTTTGTGGTTCTAAAAATAAAACAAGCATATATTTTATATATATAAACCATTGGCCTAGAGTTCAGTTATTGAGTGTGTGAAACCATTTGCTGACTGAGTGTGTACAATAAATGCTTTACACTGTCCTCTGGTACTGCCTTACTGCTCGACCAAGCTACCACTTTTGAGAGTAAGGTCATACCTAACTTTGACCTCTATCAGCCTCTGGGGGACTGTGGACTCTGTACACCCTGTACCTATTAGGGAACAGTATATACAGAGCCACTTTCTCACACCCCCCCAACAGGATGTCTTGCCTCTCGCCGCTAAGAGTGCTGTAGGGGCCCTCGAGTGCCCTGCCAACCCTCTACTCCAAGGTGCTTGTGGATGGCGAGGGATAGTGCGCAAGTAAGACTCTTTTCAGTTCTCATTGATTGACCCCCACTGATGTAATGCACTGGGAGGGAGGTGTGCCTGCTGGCTGTATAAGATGAATTTCCCCCAGTTTAGGATGTAGATGGGGAGGGCCGCGGGCAGTACTCCCGGGCGGCCAGGCACCACACTGGATCTGGAGCTGAGGGTCCCACGAGGCAAGCAGCAGCACTCTGGGGGGAGGGGCAGCACGAAGGTCGCGGCCAGGGCCGAGACGCTCGCGCTTGCCGCGGCCGTGAGGTATGGAGTTCACCCGGTCCAGGATGTGGATGAAGTGTCCTACAGGCAGCCCCTGAGTTTCAGGTGCCGCTGAGTCATGCATGTGGCCGGGCCCTGTACTAGTCAATCAATTAATCAATCAATCATGTAATTTGTAAAGCGCACTACATACCTGTAAGGGTTTCAAGGCGCTGGGGGGAGGGGGGGGGCTCTGCTACTGGTCGAAGAGCCAGGTCTTGAGTTGTCCCCTGAAGGTCAGCAGGGCTTCGGTTTGTCGTAGGAAGAGGGGGAGGGTGTTCCAGGTCCTGGCGGCGCGGTGGGAGAAGGACCTGCCTCCAGAAGTTGTTCTACGGATGTGCGGGACCGTGGCCAGGGCGTGGTCAGCAGAGCGGAGTTTCCTGTTGGGTACATAGGAGAGTCGATTGTTGAGAAAGGCTGGTCCGGTCTTGTGGAGTGCCTTGTGTGCGTGGATCAGGAGTTTTAAGGAGATTCTACTGTCGACGGGGAGCCAGTGCAGGTCCCTCAGGTGGGGGTGATGTGGTCGCGGCGCGGGACGTCGAGGATCAGGCGTGCAGAGGCGTTCTGGATTCTCTGCAGTCTGTTGATGAGCTTGGATGAGGCTCCGGCGTAGAGGGTGTTTCCGTAGTCTAGTCTGCTGCTGACTAGGGCCTGGGTGACTGTTTTCCTCGTGTTTTGTCAGGATCCACCTGTAGATCTTGCGGAGCATGCGGAGGGTGTTGAAGCAGGAGGAGGAGACTGCGTTGACTTGTTTGGTCATGGTGAGTTTTGAGTCGAGGATGATTCCCAGGTTGCGTGCATGGTCGGTGGGGGCCGGGGGGTCCCCAGTGCTGCGGGCCACCATGAGTCGTCCCATGCTGAGGGGTTGGACCCGAGGATGAGGATCTCCGTCTTGTCTGAGTTCAGCTTAAGTCGGCTTTCCTTCATCCAGTCGGCGATTGCCTTCATTCCCTGGTGGAGGTTGGATTTGGCGGTGAGAGGGTCCTTGGTGAGGGAGAGGATCAGCTGCGTGTCGTCGGCGTAGGAGATTATGTTGAGGTCGTGCTGTCAGGCGATGCGTGCTAGTGGTGCCATGTAGACGTTGAACAGCGTCGGGCTGAGGGAAGATCCTTGAGGGACACCGCAGATGATCTCGGAGGCTTCGGACCGGTACAGGGGAGGCGGACTCTCGGAGTTCTGCCGGATCCCTGCGTCTTGGAGTCGCGTGCGTAGTGTGCGGTGGCAGACGGTATCGAAGGCGGCGGAGAGATCCAGGAGGATGAGGGCCGCCGTCTCGCTGTTGTCAAGAAGGATCCTGATGTCGTCTTTGGCGGCGATGAGGGCGGTCTCGGTGCTGTGGTTGCTGTGGAATCCTGATTGGGACGGGTCCAGTATGTTGTTGTCTTCGAGGTGACGGGTGAGCTGGGTGTTCACTATCTTCTCGATGACCTTTGCTTGGAACGGAAGCAGGGAGATGGGTCGGAAGTTCTTGAGGTCGCTCGGATCCGCCTTGGGTTTCTTCAGTAGGGCGTTGATCTCCGCGTGCTTCCAGTTCTCAGGGAAGGTGGCGGTCTCGAAGGAGAGGTTGATGATTTTGTGCAGGTGGGGTGTGATGGAGTTGCTGGCTTTGTTGAAGAAGTGGTGCGGGAGAGGGTCGGACGGGGATCCGGAGTGCATTGTGCCCATGGTCTTGATTGTGTCCTCGATGCTCACGTTGGCCCAGGTTGTCAGGGTGTCGTGGGCGGTGTGGTCCGGTGCGGCGAGGTCTGCAGGGGTTGTCCGGGGTTTGAAACTTTCATGGATGTCGGTGATTTTCCGGTGAAAGAAGGTGGCGAGGGAGTCGCACAGGGCTTGCGATAGCGGGATGTCGTTGGCACTGGAGCTGGGGTTCGAGAGTTCCTTCACGATGGTGAAGAGCTCCTTGCTGTTGTGTGCGTTGTTATCAAGGCGGTCTGTGAAGGAGGTCCTTTTGGCAGTCCTGATGAGGTCGTGGTGGTTGCGGATGGCGTCTTTGTGGGCAGCGCGGCTGTCTGGCGTCTTGTCGCTGTGCCATATGTTCTCCAATTTCCGGCAGGTGCGTTTTGAGGCGAGAAGTTCAGGGGTGAACCAGCTGACTCTTTTGCTGGTGTCTCTGTTGGTGGGTTTTTTCAGCGGGGCTACGGTGTTGGCGCAGTCGTTCATCCAGCGTTCGAGGGTGAGTGCACCCTCATCAGCGTTGGTGGGGTTAGTCGGAGGGTTGAGTGTGAGGCTTGTCTGTAGTTGTTCTTCAGTGACTATCCCCCAGCAGCGGCGGGGTTCTGTAGGGTGCGGTGGTGTGTGAGGGGTTTTCGGAAGGAGAAGTGGATGCAATGTCTGCTGGCCTCTGATGGTAAATGGCCGCACTCTTGGGGGGGAGGGGATGCCTCTGCCGTCCATGGGACCGCCTTCGTCCCAGACTACTGGACAGGGAAGCACCAGAGCCCTGTGGCAGCCTCACACCAGCGAGACTGCTCACCTCCGGGGCCGCGACAGGCCCCCAGCACCTCCTCCACTCCACACGAGGCGAGTACGGATACTCAGTATAAATTGCGCGCCCAGGCCTTGAAGGGTGTAGAGCACGCGTCTCGACTCGGTGCCGCCAAATCTTCAGGGATCCTAGCACCTCACACAGCCAGGAGAATAATAGGCAGGAAATCCGCTCCTCTAGACAGGATCGGAATCGGATTATTGACGGATTACAGCGTGGATGCTCAAGAGCCCGATCAGGCTGCGTCTGCCATGTTGGCCTTCCAAGCCAATCCCCCCGTATGAAGGTCATCTTTAAAGATTCTGGAAGTGCTGTGTCTGAAGATAATGCTGATGATTTTCTTGTAATGATAAGGATTATGATGAGGATGACAGAGTATTGAAAGTTTGTAGTGGTGGAAGATTGCTTCTGTCTCTTTCTGTGGTGGTTCGGTCATGTGTTGGGGTGGTGCTGCCAGTGTTGTTCTTAAGGGCATTTTCTATCTTCCTCCTTATTGAGTTAATTTTCATGGATATTTTGTCACCGAAGACATATGATTGTGGTCGTTTCATGTTTTGGAGCTCTGGATTGCGGAATTCTGCTTTTAAATTGTGGAGTTACTTAAAAGGGCAGTCGGCTTCAGTTAGGTCTGTGGAGTAGTGTTGTCTTTTTGGGGTTCTATTAGCTCTATCTTTAGGCTCTGTTGTAGTGGAATTGCATGAATTTGTCTTTTTCATCTCTTGATTTTCTCCGCTTGTGTTGTGTTTTCATTTTTAGGATGCTGTCACTAATCCCTGTGGTGTTCTTTTCTTGGTTAACCCTGGATGTGATCTTTAGTGGTATCTGTTTGTCCAGTGCAGTGGGTATCCAGCTGTAGAAGGTGTGTATGTCTTAAGGTCACATATTTATTGGGGTTCTTCAAAGATGGGATTTGAGTTTCTGGGGTACTAGATTTTTTCATTGCCTATATGAGCGTTTGTTGTTGGTTTTTGGTCTCTTTGAAGTGTTGTTGATACGTGTTTTGATCTTGAAGTAGTTGTCTGTAACGGGTGCCTGTCCCAAGGGATCATATATGGAATCCTTAGTGTGTTCAACGAAGCAAGTTGGTCTGGAAGCAATCTTTGGAGGTTAAAGGCCTCAAGTTTGGTTGTGATAGCTAGTTTTGTCGTTAGATTCTTCTTCCCAAACCACATGTTGAGATCTCCTAGGATGTACAGGTTTGGCTGGTTCAGGTGAGTCGTAGTCAATGTATATAGTAAGCGATCTTCATGTGAAACCAGAGCCTGTATCATTCACGTAACATTATGGATGGTGCTCTTGCTTGGGCGGAACTAAAGAATATAATGTCTGTGTAGACTAAAGAGGCAGCACTTCTGTCTAAGGCTTGAGTCTTTATGATCTGTGAAGTCTAAGGGTGGCCTTTGCTGTCGTAGGCTAAGTTTGTACGATCTGGGTAATCTGATGGATAGCTCTGCTGTCTGCGGCCCAAGATTTTCTGATAAGTGTAGTGTAATGGTCACCCCTGTTGTCTAAGACCTAATTCTTTATGATCCGAGGAACATGAAGGATAGCTTTGGTGTCTGAGGCCTGAACCTGTAAGCTCTGTGCAGGTTCAAGTGATGGCTCTGTGCCGTAGCGGAGTGCGTAAGAGTGGAACAACCCCCCAATGACATCTTTGATGTCGTAAGCCAAGCCTGCAACAAGTGTAACCAGGGAGATTATTTTGCTTTTGAAGCCCTGTGCCTACGGAAACTCCTCAGTATAAGATATATATTTGGGGTCTTTGCAAACACCTGTAAGATTTGAGTAATGTGAGGGCTAGCTCCGCTGTATATTTCAAGTGACCCTAGAATTGTTCTCCTGTGAAGTGTATTCATCGTCCACTTTGAGGGAGCAGTGGGACCAAGTGCCTCCTTACAAGATTCTAATTCCTGCCCCTTTGGAGATGTCCATTCACTGGCTCTGGTGATGCGCCTAAGTCCAGTTGTTATATTTCAACCAATAATTATTTCTTGGAGTCCTTCTTGTATAAAACTATATTGGGTATGAAGGCTCCTCCGTGAAACAAGAAGGCCTGGTGGACCTTCACCTCTCCTCCTTTGGCTCTCCAGCACAGCTCTTTTTAAGGTCAGAGTATGTGATGCCATTTCCTATCACTGCCAAGGTCGGACTGTGTGATCTCTAATCATCTGTCTATTAAGGTTGGGCTGTATGATCTCATTTTCTCTCCCTGGTAAGGTTGGACTGTGTGATCTCTTATCCAGTGTTTAGTAACCTCATGCTATTTGATCCCATTTCTTATCTCTGGTACGGTTAGACTGTGATATCTCATGTCCTTTGTCTAGTAAGGTTGGACTGTGTGATCCCATTACCTATCTCTGATAAGGTTGGACTGTGTGATCCCATTTTCTCTCTCTGGTTAGGTCGTACTGTGTGATCTCATGTCCTTTGTCTGGTAAGGTCGGACTGTGTGATCCCATTACCAATCTCTGGTAAGGTTGTACTGTGTCATCCCTTTTCCAATCTCTGGTAAGGTTGGATTGCGATCTCATGTCCTTTGTCTAGTAAGGTTAGACTGTGTGATCTTATGTTCTATGTTAATTAGAGTCACAATGTCTGATCCCATTTCTTGTCTCTGGAAATGGGATCACATAGTCTGACTTTACTATACAGAAACATGAGATTACACGGCCCAACCTAACCAATCTTGTATTTCCGAAGGTTAGCCTGTGTGATCTCATGCCCTGTATCCAGTAGTGTTGGAATATGTGATCCCATTTTCTTTCTCGGGTAAGGTCAGACTGTGTGATCTCATTTCCATTGTCTAGTAAGGTCAAACTGTATAATGCCATTTCCTATCTCTTGTAAAGTTGGACTGTGTGATCTCATTTCTTTGTATAGTAAAGTTAGACTGTATAATCCCATTTCCTATCTCCTTTAAAGTTGTACTATGTGATCCTTCTTTTAATTCCAATAAGGTCTGAACGTGTGACCACATTGCATTTAAGCTTTACTATGTGACTCCATTTCTTCACTTTGGTCAGGCTGGGCTATGGCTTTTTATTTTTGTTTGCTTTGGACTTTTTGATCCCATTTCCTATATCGAGTAAGGTTGGACTATGTACTCCCATTTCCTATATCGAGTAAGGTTGGACTGTGCTATCCCATTTCCTATATCTATTAAGGTCCGACTGTGTAATCCCTTTTCTATATCTAGTAAGGTTGGAGTGTGCGATTCCTTTTCCTATATCCAGTAAGGCTGGACTGTGTGATCCCATTTCTTATATCTAGTAAGGCAGGACTGTGTGATCTCATTTCCTATATCTAGTAAGGTTGAACTGTGTGATCCATTTTCTAACTCCACTGGGCTAATTTATTGTCCCATTTCCTAACTCTGGTTGGGGTGAGCAATGTCATCCCAGAACCTAACTCATGTGAGGTTGAACAGTGTGTTCCCATTTCCTACCCTGGTTAAGTTTTTGTGTGTGACGTGCGTGGCTTCATATCCTACCGTGGACAGTCAGTCTTACTAAAGGCTCTATGAAGTCAAAACATGCATATGAGAAATCTGGTTGTTGGTTGAGGGGGTGAAACGCTGCTCAAACAGTCACAATCCCTGTCTGGGTTGGCCACTGAAGTCACCAAAATAACCTGTGCTTAACCCTCAGGTAGCTTGGCACAAAAACTTAGAGGCAATTTGTAAAGTATTTATGCAGCACACAAACGGTAATCAAGTGAAAACACGACACAAGAAAAACCCCAAACCAATTAATCAAAAAAAATAGAGTAAATTGTAATAAATTGTTTTACACTATTTGTACCAAAATAGTAAAAATCCAATCTGTACAACCGGAGATATGTAATTTAAAGGTTTATGTATAAAAGCACAAAGAGCCACCTGTAGTTATCTAGTCGAGTTGAACTGTGGCAAAGTCACAAGTTCATACCGACTGCAATGGAGCGAGGGATGGAAACAGGGACCAGGCTAGGCTTGCTGAAAATGGCACCTTATGTCCTTGATACAGGGTGTCGTGGTGGGCAACAGTGGTTCCAATAAGCAATATGGGGTCCTGCGTCGAATTGCACTGGACTGTATTGGGTCTAGTGCACTGCGAAGGCTACAATGCAAAGTTCACGTTAAGTGCATCAGTCCATTCAGATGAGTAGCTGCGAGGGCTGCAGACCACGATCACTGGTGAGAGCTCGAGCGTGTCGATTCCATGACTGATGTGTAATTATGTCTTTCAGCTTCAGCATGTCACTATCCTGGTTCATGTCAGTGATGATCTGGGCTAAGGATCCAGCAGCTGGCGTGCTAGCTTTCACAATGAAATTAAGATGGGCTTCAGCCGGCTTAGATGGAGTACCCTGACCTTCTATAGGCACTCCAGAAGAGAAGTCAGCAGGGTTTTGATCCTTCCCCGGATGATGCTCAGTGGTATAATTGTACTCTGGTAATCATCGTCCCCACCTTTCGTTGCGAAGAGGCAGCTTAGCTTTTGCATTGCCAAAGATAGTCAGTAAAGCTTATGATCAGTTACAAGTGTAAAAGGCTGTCCGTACAGAAATACATGGAAATGTTCACAAGCCCGTACCTCGGCCAAACTTTCTTTCTCTGGTTGGGAGTAGGCACATTGTATCTGAGACAAAGATCTACAGGCCTAGGCCACAATATGCTTTCCTAATCAACAAAGCAAATGCCAGTACTGATAATCATTCAATTAACCATTCATCTTGAAGATCACACACTCAAATTGCTATGATCATTTGAATTTATTCAAACAATATTTTTCACTTTTCAAATTATTTTGTAAAACAGTATGTTCAATACTCCTCAATCTATACAAATTTCTTCAAAAACAATAACCTTACAATACACCGAGACAAACTCACTTACAATACATACAACACTGAACAAATCACATTAAAAATAGACACCACAAATAGGATAACATAGTGCAAATCATATATTTGTTTTTCTCTTTTGTTCTGTACAGTAAAGGATTATTCAATTCAAAAAATATATATATTGCCCTTGTTGAATGCTGCAAACTTATCATGAATAACTAATCATGTTTCAGTCAGATTCTATATACATTACATAGGAATCAATTTGTATGTATATAAGTATTATGACGATATATTGTTGCCCACAAATGTACATGTTTATACAGAGAAAATAATTCATTGAAAAAATATTTATATTTTGTATTAATTAAAGAGAATTACTATAAACATATTAGTTTGTTTGTTTCACTATATGTAGACATATGTTTGTCAGACATGCATGTTAATTGTTAGTCTAATTTGAGGTATTTTTATCAAACTGGGAGTCAATTTGCAACTATTGTGTTATCTACACCGTGCCCGGTGTTCGTTTTTTTCCATATTACCTTGTTGAATGCTATCCAGAGAATATTTGACGTATTTCTTACAAGGGCAAACCAGCAAGTGACCTTACTGAGCTCATTCAAAAATGATTGATTCTCTATAATTTAATTACACGAGCAACAGTGGTATAACTTGCACATGAAACTTGTTTGGCTGAAAGAAAAACTGTTGATGCATTTTGAACCCTTCCAAGTGTCTTTAAGGGTTCTCCTCAGGACTCAGAACATAAAAGAGCTGAAAAATAACAAAATCACACTATTGTTAGCAGACATGCTATAAAAGACATTCACTCAACCTCTTCTCATTCACACCACACCCACAATACCTATTTTTCTTCTCCATGGGTGGTCACTTCCCTTTTTATGTAACCTCAACTTTGCCGAAATCTAAGAACGCGATCAACAAGAGAGACCCATCTTTTACAATGATCAACCAAAAGAGCACAATTCTACAACCACAATTGTCAATGAAAGGGGGACTTACATTAAACCAAGAAGCCTGTAGATGGCTCTTTCTTTTTTTCAAGATTCAAATTTATCTGTAAAAAACCCCCAAAGAAAACAGCACTTAATTCCATAATAGTATATTCAAACTTTATTGATATGCTTCAACTCCTCTCGTACATAGAGTCTGTAACCAGAGCCCGTGTACCCAACACCTTATTGCATCAGTTACTTAACCGGACCTCGTTCGGGAAAGATATTGCTTTATTGTGCCAATTTGTTGACGAAAAATCAGTCGTTCATGTAGTTCTTTTCCAAGGGTTAAACACAACTTCTAGGCTTACACGCTTCTGTCTGCCACAATATGCTTTCGAGCATGGTGGTGTCCACGCTGCTGTGCCAGGATAGCACCTAACCCGCCTGGGCTAACGTCAACAACAACCTCAGTAGGAAGCTTTGGATTGAGGTAGCCCATTTCAGCAGTAGTTTCAATGGCTTGTTTGATTTTCTTGAAACTTTTCTCACATTCTCGTGACCACTTGAATGAAACATTTTTCTTTGTTAACTCTGCTAATGAAGCACTGGTACTAGCAGTCTCATATGTATATTGAACTGTAACTGGCAATGCCAAGAAATTAATGTATCAAAGAAACCTCTTGTGGGGGAACCGCATTTGATGAGACTTGTACTTTTGCAGGATCAGGTGTTGTCATACACCCATCTGAAAATATATTGCCAAAGAACTTCAACTTTGTCTTGTGAAACTCTCACTTATCTTGATTCAAAGTCAAACCTGCATCAGTAAGTAAACAACATACTTGTGTGATAGCTTTATCATGCTCCTTCTGTGTAGCTCGGAAAATCAATATGTCATTGATATAATTGAATGCATTCACCGCAGTCTGTATGACACGTTGAATGACGTGTTGGAAACGTTCTGCAGCCGATGACACATCAAAGCAGATTTTCTGGTATCGAAACAGACCAACATGTGTAGAAAACTTTGTGATTTACCTGCAATCTTCCAACTGATAACTTTATTTGAATCAAGGCGAGAGAAGACCTTTGCATCATTTAATTGTGTTATCAATTCCGCAATGTGTGGACCTGGATGTCGTTCTTGTTCAATTGCCTTTTTGCTTGTCGCATGTCAACGCATATGGATACAGCTCCTTTGTTGTCCATTTTGGGCACTACCACTATGGGTGAAACCCATGGCGTCGGACCAATTGAAAACTCAATGATGTCATCTTAAGTAACGATTCAAGTTCTTTTTCAACGGTATCTTGCAAATGAAAAAGCAATTCACCTATATCTCGGAGTAACAGGACGGATGTCCTGCTTAATATGCAACTTTGCTTTCATAGTCTTAAGCTTTTCCAAATGATGAAACAACAAAGGGAACTGACTTACTACTTCATGGTGAGCATTCATGTTGTATTTCACAGAAATCAGTTCCTTATCAGCGGCTGTGCTGAAGCTAAGCAGAGAAGCACTTTGCGCTGTAGCTTGAAGCACATGGATGGGTGCTTGCACCTTTGTTTACTTGTGTTTCATTGGCAATACAAATTAACCTTGAATTCTTATGGGCATTCGATGGAGCCCATGTGTACACTTTTGTTTTCAGTGGTGTAAGTTGGGGTAATTGAGATCATTCATTGCATTTCTCTTCAGGCATTAATTTTATCGATGCACCTCAGTCGATGATGAAAGGTATCAAGCAACCATTTATTTTCAATGCAATCTTCGGACAATGTTCGTATTACTTTGGTCTTTGCATGTCAACTGTTCTTTGACTGACATTTTTCCTCACATGCAGCCTGTCTGACTTGCGCATATGTCTTTGAGATAAACATTGACATCGCACAATCCTCTTCCTCGCTTTCACTCGATATTGAGGTGGTAGAACATTTTGACGATGATTTAGATAATGATCGACTTCATTCAGTGTCAATTTGCCTAAATTGACGTCACCGCCTGGCCTTGTGGGTGTTCGTCGCATGTTGCTTCTGGAATGTTCTGCCAGCAATTTTGTCTTTGTGCTGTGGCTCACTTACTTTTTTCTTTTCTTTACACACCATCACAAAATGATTCTCTTTCCCACAGCCTTTACATTTCTGCCCAATGGCGGGATATTTACCTTTGTGTGGAAACAAAAACCCCATCTCATACATAACTTCTTTTTAGGTGTAAACATCACTTTGTGTCCTTCAGTGTTTTGCTTTGGCTTACTTTTCATACGCCTGACTGATTCACTCTTGGCACCTTTGGCCTCCATGTCAGCAAGTTGTCTTTCAGCACACTCCTCAGCTCTGGCAGCCAGCAACACTCGCTCCAGACTAAGATTCTCTTAGCATTTGTCGTCTGAAGGAATCTGACAAGCATGCATCAATAACTTAGACGCATAGCTTCTTCATCATTAAATTAATTGAACTCCGTGTTTGAGAAGTGTATCGAGTCTCTCTACAAATTTGTCAGTGGTTTCACCAACTTCTTGGCGCTCTTGACTGAAAATCTATCTTTTGTAATCAACGTTTTGTAATGGATTGAACTTGAGGTTCAGTGTTTCCTCTACCAGACTGTATGTGACCTCTTCATCAGTTCGCAGCATTTTCTTTATGACTGCTTTCACACCATCACCAGCAAGATTTTTTAGATACTTGATTATCAATTATCTTTCTGTTATCAGTCTCTTGAAGTGCGTCAATGAAATCCTCAAATCTCTCTATCCACGCAGTCCATCTATCACCAAGTTTTTGCTTTTTGGCGGTATCAAAAGGTGGTGGTGTTTTCAGGAATGCAGTAACCTAGACCAGCTTGGAACTTACTGACACCATTGTTGATCACTGTGACTTGGTTTAGGGAGCTCATATGTGAGACTTTGTGACGTGCTGGCCTCTGAATCATCTTTAATGATACCTGGAAACGTGATTTTCTTCTCTGCCATTTGAAAATTCTCACTATTCCGAGAGTCGCTCTTTATTCGAAAACCTGTGAAGTTGTTCTGAGCCACACTCTGCTACTGATGAACCTCTTCAGATATGGACAGCTTCATAAGCACAACTCCGCACTTCTCCTTGAGCCATCTTCACCAAGTGTGTGGTACGATGACACTCTTTAGTGTATTCAGCGAGTCATTTATTTCTTCTCTTCTAAATGTCAATTAGCATTTTCTGTCACCTGGTTATCTCCGCCTTGCAGCACTTCTGTTCGCAGTGTTATTTAGCAAGTTATGATTAGCAGCAGCTGCAAGGCATAAACCAGGTTGAATCCGCCTTCAGGGTTAACACTCCGTATAATGTACAAATGTATCTTACATGGCAGCACAGTACCTTTATATTTAATGTGACCAGCAGGTTCTCGACCACAGACGTTTAGATTCTTTGCAACGCTCCCATTGTCTTCACCTGCTTTACAGTGGCTGAAGTTGTGCTTTGACTCCACATGCCTGAAGTGTCAATTCTATACTTTTAACAGCGACACACATGGCATGCACTAGCAGTGTGCTTGAACCACAGCAAACTCTCTGGGAGAGCACAGTCGCTCATCCCCGATCTAGTCACCATCTGTAGTGTCCTCCCCAGCCTGGGTGCTCGCCAATGACTATGGCTCACATGGAGCTTAGTATTACACGTCTTTATTCTGCTGCGTGTAGCTGCGTACAAAACATTCTAAAACAAGCTTTCATTACGCTCTACTCTGACACCTACTTCACAGCTCTATGGAGCCGGTTAGGAACCAGAAGGGTTCTGCCATAAAATTTGCAATTCACTGCAGGCAGCAGGGCAGCTGAGCAGCCGAACAGCTGGGCAGTCCTTCTTGCAGCAGTGCAGCAGGGCAGAAGAGCAGTCTTTCTCATGGTTCTTCCACTGGTCCAGACATGATGTGATGAGTGGGTCAGAGGGTCCCCTTTTTATACCTGGTGCCCTCTTTGAAGTGGGAGCAGCTTCTGGAGTTTCCCCTTAAAGAGGTGTCGGAAGTATCCTGCCTCCCTGCCCTGGTCTTAGTCTGTCTTGGGGTACAATAGGCTTGTGTAAATTCCTTTGTGTGTGGGCTGAGCCAGTACCTTTGAAGTGCAAGTACGGTAGGTGACAGCCCCCCTTACCGCCAGGGACGGCTCACCCAGGCACACCTAGTCCCTATATTCTGTGGCTGTCTGTAGAGAATACACAAAGGTCAACTGCCAACTACACTTAATCATGTTACCCAGGAACCGGCTGCAGCCACCAAATGGTTATGCCAAGACCATGCTACCTTTCTAAGAGTGGCATTTTCTGAATTGTGACTTAAAATATGACTTCCATTAAAGAGGTTTCTAAATTACAATTCCTCAGACACCAAACATAAATCTTTTGCCTGCTCCCAATCAAACGTTAATAATTATTACATGTAATAAGGTTGTGAGCTTTTCGCTACCAGGACATGTAAAACTTAAAAGTACCTGTCCTACTTTTTAATTACAACAATGCACCCTGCCCTGATTTGGGCCTGTTTTAGGGGTGGCGAATATGTATTAAAGAAGTTTAAAGCTTGGTAAGGGGGTTATTTTGTCAAGTCGAATTGTAGTATAAAACTGCCATCAGGCTGCAATGGGACTTGGGAGCCTTGGGATTGCTGTCCACCCGGCTGTGTATCACAGCCAGGTGGTGAAATGGCAGGTGTGCATGACTGTTTGGCCAGCCCAAGACGACCAGTCAAACCGTCATGCGCACTTAGGGTGCCCACCACTCCTCCTCCCTGTGATTCCAGCCCCACCCGCCCCACCCTAACATAGCTCCATAGCTGCTACAAAAACTAAAATGAAAATGTTATTTTATTTTTCCATTCCCCACTGCTCTGAGAGCAGTGGGGAGACGCTCCTTAGCAAAGGAGCCGCTGCTGTATACGAGTTGGGAGGCATCTATGTATTTTTACCTTATGGCCGGGTGAGTGTTAGCTCACTTGTGTATTGACAGTAGTAGGTGAGCGCAGGTGGTGGAGAGCTTCACTTATCAGAACAAGCTCATTCGAATTAGACTTGCCCGCAAGATGTTACCTCTACAGCTTGTGTGTTTCTGTTACATATATACATTTATATTCAAACTGTGTACATCTTCCAGGATCACTGCATGCCACACGCTTGAGTTCTGTTCTACGCGACAATAGTATAACCTGTGTTTGTCTATTTGTTGTTTCAGATTCCTATACACAGCGGCCACACTTCTGATTGCCTTCTCCACTGAAGGTAAATACTTCTCTGTTGTGGTGGGTGTGTTTGTGGTGTGTTTGTAGTACCTCTGGATGAGGCCCTCTTAGTAATGTGTGTATTTTACTTGTCAGAGTGTAGAAACGTTGTTTGAGTTGGTATTTAATGTCTATTAGATTGGGTTAGGTCTTTCTCAGTGGTTAGAGGCTCCTGTGGCATTCTTCAGCGTGCCGAAGAATTGTTTAATATGCCGTAGGGTTGTGTACCTATTTACTAAATTTGTCAAATGGTTATTTGATATGTAGAGTTGTGTCATTGATAAATACACACTAGATATGTTGCCTTTCAATCCTCTATGAGAGATGTTTCCTTATTTGTTTAGCACTGGGTACATATATTTGCGCCTCTGTTTAGTGTGTATTAAAGTTAGTTATTTGTTTGGTCTCTAGCATGGTCCTGCTCCTTTATTCAATCTATAGTAGAAATGTTTGTGCCATATTTGAGTGTAAATTACAATTGTTGTTTGGGCTTGTTTATCTTTCTTTACTGTGTGGTAAAGTTGCTTGTGTGTGTTCTACTCTGAGTACTTGGTTAGTTCTTTGTTGAATGTGTAGTCATTTAAGTATGCAAGGTGGCTGTGCCTTTGTTTGGTGTGTTTTACAGCTAGACATTTCTTTGATTGCCATGTGTAGTGTGAGGCAGAATTCTCTGCTTTGATTGTGCAGAAGATTTTGGTACATACTCATGAGGCATGTGTAGGAGGCTGGATTAGTCCCCAACGCAGATCGACACTCCCGATATTTCCACTTAGAAAATGAAGACTCAACTGAGGTTAATATAATCTCCTTACGTTTGTGGGAGGGTGGTTGTGTAGGAAATTAGAATCTGATTTCATGGTTGCCCCCACTTTGCTTGGTATCAGTGCGTTTTTGACCTAGTCTGCTGGGATCCTGCTAATCAAGACCCCAGCAACTATGCTTTCTCTCTAAATTTTTGGTAGAACATTTAGTCCAGATTATGCAAAAAACCCATTTTATGAATTAATCCATCCAGACTTTTCATGCACACATTGGACACCAGAACATACACAGATCTTGCGTTCAGTACATGCAGACATGCTAGCTTCAAAGCACTTGCACTTACACACACACATGTTAACACCAGAAATCTGATGACCCGCGTATTCGTGGGAACCACAGGCTACATATGTCCCTTTCAATGAGGGTGACACAGTAGCAATTGCACATAAATTGCATTTATATTCCAATGCAGAAATGTGCGTTGCACCAATAGGAAAAATATTCACGGCAGTACGGACAGCTGTAGTGAAAGAAAGGTCATTGGCTCAGGGGAAACGCATAATTGTTTTGACTGCCATTCCAGTATTAGGGGCTGTCACAAAGCCCGGCGTCCCAAACGTGAAAGCCTTACATCCCGATGGAAACAATGGGCCAACTCACAATCGGCAACAGACGTAGACCCTGTCTTTGAATCTACATTACAAACACAAGAACATCTACAATATGAACAAGAATACCCTGTGCCTGCATCTAGAACAATACAACTTCATAGTTTATATTGATGGTTCTACCGAGCCCACAGTTGGAACAAAACACTGAATCTCAGCCACTTGTGCAGCGATAAGGGGTACAATGAGGGATGGAGCTTTTCAACCTCTAAAAACATTTATTAATCAATCAACGTTTGTAAAGCGCAGCACTGTCAGCCCTAAGGGTATCTGGGCACTGAGGGTGCCAAGTCTCTGCTGAAAAGCCAGGTGTTGAGTTTCTTTCTGGCGCCCGCCAGTGAGGGTGCTGTTCGGAAGTGGTGGGGCAGGTAATTTCAGATCTTGGGGGTGATGTAGGAGAAGGCGTGGCCCCCGCTGTAGCGGTTGCAGTGTGTGTGGGCAAGGGGGAGTGAGGTGGAGCGCAGGTGTCTTGAGGGCAGATTGAAATTCAGTCATTGGTTGATGTAGGATGGTCCTTGGTTTTGAAGAGCTTTATAGGCATGTGTGAGGATCCTGAACTGGCATCTTTTCTGGATGGGGAGCCAGTGGAGGTTTCTAAGGTGAGTTGTGTGGGTCCATATGGGAAGGTCCAGGATGAGTCTGGCTGCAGCGTTCTGTATGGTCTGGAGTCTTCTGAGGAGCTGGGTGGAGATTCCAGCATGGAGAGTGTTGCTGTAGTCGAGGCAGCTGGTGACGAGGGTCTGCATGATGGTCTTTCTGGTGTGGGTTGGGATCCATCTGAAGATTCTGTAGAGCATGCGAAGGGTGTGGAATTAGGAGGATGTGGCTACATTGACTTGTCATTTCATGGTCAGGTGACTGTCATGGATGATGCTGAGGTTGCGTACTTGGTCGGTCAGTGTAGGTATGAGTTCTGCAGGCCAACAGCTGTGGTCCCATTTGGAGGTAGTATTCCGGAAGATCAGTACTTCTGCTTTGTCGAGTTGACTTTGAGGCAGTTGTCGCTCATCCATTTGGCTGTTTTGGTCATGGTGTTGCAGAAGTCTGTTTTAGCGTTGAAGGGTCCTTGGTGAGCGAGAGGTTTAGCAGAGTGTGGTCTGTGTCATTGATTATGTTGGGTCTGTGGGATCTGACGATGTCTGCGAGGGGGGTCATGTAGATATTGAATAGGGTGGGGCTGAGGGATGTACCTTGTGGTATGCTGCATATGATGTCCTTGGGTGGGGAGGTGAAGGGAGACAGTTGGATGCTCTGTGTGCGTCCTGTAAAGAAGGGAAGAGGATGTAGCCTAACGGCTAGGGTGGTCGATCTCAAATCTGGAGAACCCGGTTCGAGTCTTGGCATTGACGCTCAACATCCTGTGATTCTGGGCAAATCACTTAATCTCCCCGTGCCTAACAAAAATTAATGTGTCCTTGTGTAAACAACTGGTGCTCATGTAAATCGCTCTGATTCCCAAAACTTTTGGGTCAATTTTGCGCTATATAAAACTCCGGGAATACCCCCCCCAAGCCCGCTCCTCCGCATACAAGCAAGCCACAGCCCTCCGCAGCTGGGTAGAGAAATGGGGACTAGCAGACATTTGGAGAACTCGCCATCCCACCACGAAACTGTACTCCTTCCATTCGGTCCCCCACGATTTACGGGTCAGGCTGGATAGATTCCTATGCTCCACGTCGCTCCTACCCTCAGTTCGGGAGTCGGACTACCTAGGCAGAGTGATTTCGGACCACGATGCGCACACGGCCGTCCTCCGATGGAGACCCCCTCACCCCCCGATTCCAACGTGGAGGATGCCCCGGGAATGTCTCACAGACCCGGTATTCCACCGAACCTTAGAGGACTTCATGCAGGGCCATTTTCGACGAAACGACAACACGGCATCTACGCGCTCGCTGGAATGGGATGCATTCAAGGTCTGTGCCAGGGGCCACTGCATTCAACAGGTAGTGGGAGTCAGGAGAGTGCTCGACAGGGCACTGCTGGGGGCGGAGACCCAGCTCGCGGAACTCTCGAAGAGGGTGGACCGCGGTGATGCCACGGAGGCGCAACTGTCAGAGGCCAAATCCTCCCACTCAATAGCGCTGAGAGATCTGCGCAAATATAATTTTCGGGCGTACGCAACGCGAACACACAAGGAGGGAAATAGGACGGGGGCCCTCCTGGCTTGGTTGGCTCGGCAAGATACAGCGCCGCGCCCGATCACGGAACTCCAAGCCCCAGATGGGCAACTTAAATATTCGCAGACAGATATCCTCCACATCTTCCACGCATACTATGCGGCCCTGTACCGAGCCCCGCGGACCGGACCCACGGGAGACCTTGCCGGTTTCCTAGGTGGGGCGTCCCTGCCCAAGATCCCCCCCGCGCTCGGGAAGGACCTGGACGGGAAACTTAAGCCGGTCGACGTGAAGCAAGCAATCAAAGCCCTGGCGCGCGGGAAGGCACCGGGCATGGACGGACTCCCGATCGAGTACTACCACACTTTCGCGGCACTATTGGCGCCACGGATGGTCTCCATATACGAAGAGGCAGTGACCCACAGAATGCTCCCGGCCTCGATGCGGGCGTCGATCCTGGTGACCTTCTTAAAGCCGTACAGAGATCCCGTACTCCCGACATCCTACCGGCCAATAACACTCCTGAACACGGACTGTAAGATTCTAGGGAAAATCTTAGCGGACCGCTACAGCCAAGTCCTTCCCACACTGGTGCACACGGACCAGTGCGGCTTCGTCCCCCGGCGTAACACCTCACATAACTTGCGCCGTTTTTTCCACGTTCAGGATCAGGCGAAAGGACGATTTCCCAGAGCGGCATGCCTGGTCCTGGACCTGGAGAAGGCGTTTGATACCCTGCAGTGGTGGTATCTATTTGAGGTCTTGCAGCAGATCGGTGTTGGTCCCACGTTGCTAGCCTATACTCGACTCCTGTACGGAGGCCTCACCTCCAGGGTGAGACTTGGCAAACTTATATCGGCGCCATTCCCAGTGACCCGCGGAACCAGGCAAGGGTGCCCCCTCTCTCCTCTCCTCTTCGCTCTGGCGATGGAGCCCCTGGCCATACGACTGCGACGGGAGGGGGAGACATGGGGGATACCCATAGCGGACGTCACCCATTGTGTGTCACTATATGCGGATGATCTCCTGATATATGTCCGCGACATCACAGCCGATCTCACACCCATCTGGACGACACTCCGGGAGTACGAAGGGCTATCGGGGCTCCGGGTCAACTGGGAGAAATCGTCCATCTTCCCTCTGGGCGTCCAGACGGCACCCCTAGAGATAACCCTGGGCGATCAGACGCTGGGATGGGATGGAACGGCCCCCAGATACCTGGGAGTGCGCCTATATCATTCCCCCGGTGACCTCTTCGAGGGGAACCACCGAAGAGCACTGACGAGCCTACGATCGGCGGTAGGGTTTTGGAAGACATTGCCACTAGCTCCCATAGGACGTGTCGCTCTGGCAAAAATGATTATGGTCCCGAGACTGCTCTACTTCTTCACAAACCTCCCTATTGTCCCGCCGCGATCCTTCTTTCGGGAATTGGATTCGCTGTTGACGGCTCTGATATGGGGGGGCGGCCGACACCGAGTAGCGCTGCGCACACTGTACCTCCCCACGACAGCCGGGGGCCTGGGGGCGCCCTCCTTTGAATCGTACTTCCTCGCGGCACAGCTCCAGTGGCTGTCCCACTGGACGGCGGAGAGACAAGTGGGGGAGACGATCACGGAGAGAGGCAAACTGCCTATGCCTGAGATCCGCCGACTGCTCCTGCCGGGCTCCAAACCGACACGCACGCATCCACTCCAGGTCGCCATCGCCCGCAGATGCATGATGAGGGTTCATCGCATGTCAACGGGCAAGCCACTATACTCCCCCCTGCTCCCCCTGGTGGGCTTCCCCCGACGGAACGGATGCTTCACCGCGAGGGCCCTCCAAGTGTGGACAGATCATGGGATCACAGAAATGGAGGCGTTGTTCCAAGAGGGGCAACTGAGGACATTTGAGCAATTGATGGAGTGGCACGATCTCCCCCAGGGGCAATTTCTGACACACAGACAGCTGCTGATGAGTGGCGACCGTTTCTGGCGCGCGCGCAATGGGGAACCCCCGACACACCCGGTGCTACACACGGTGCTGCGTATGGGAGCAGGCAGCCATCTCATTACCTGGCTCTATAAAGCGATCCGGGAGCTCACAGACACCACCCTGGACAAACTGCGGGAGACGTGGGAAGACGATGCAGGCAGGGCATTCCATGATGCGGAGTGGCGCAAAGCCCTGGAGTCACCGAAAAAAGTGTCCAGGAACGCGCGCTTTAAAAATATTCAATTTAATATCCTACATCGGGCGTACCTTACCCCAGCCAAACTCCACCGATTTTACCCCGATACACAATTCGAATGTCCCCGCTGCCACCAGGCAGACGCCGACTTCAAACATATGTTTTGGGTCTGCCCAGCCGTACAACGTTTCTGGGGCGGTGTACACCGAGCCGTTCGAGCCGCGACCGAACTCCAGTCCACCCCCACATGGGAGGAATGTGCACTGGGGATCGCCCCGAAGAGGAAATCCGCGAAAGTACAGCGGAAATTCACCTCCTTGGCCCATCTCCTCGCGAAGAGAAACATCGCAATGCATTGGAGGGCCCCAGAGGGGCCGTCTGGCCCGGCATGGGTGGGCGCGGTACTCAAGTGGGGAGCGGCGGAGGAGGAACTGCTACGAGAGGAGGAGGCGAAGGGCGCCCGCAAACACCCGATATCCATGGAGTGGGCACAACTCCTCATCCTGTTTAAGCAAGCAGACAATACAGGGGACACCCCAGACACGTCACAGCCCTCTCCCCGCACCCCGGCGACCCCCCCCCCGACCGCCCCGGATCAACGGAGGACACAAACAACCCATAGGAAAGACAACATACCCAGCAGCGAAGGCATGTGCAGACCCGGTCCCCCGGCTGGGCGTTAAATGGCAATCCGACCACCCGCCCCCTCCCTTCCCCCTGGGGAGCCTTAAAGCACACCGCATACACCTACCACCAACCCGTACATACTGTGTCATAGGAGCACCTCGCCCGCCGGCCTCACATCCCCCCTCCCCCCCCTTCCACACTTCACGCACTTCCTCCCTTCCTCCCATAACATACCCAGTTTCGGGGCCCCCCCCCCTACCCCAGGGCCCTTCCCAAACAGCCTCACAGGCGTAGATAATCCCAGTTGGCGGTTTACATTCTGTTGTTCTAGTTACACGACATGCTAGGGAATGTGAGACAAGAGGAGACGCTAGATAGACCGTGATGGGAAGATAAATTCACCCCTGATCGAGACGGCAGATATAGACACGACCAGGGCGTTAGACAGGGAGACTAGATGATACCGGCACAGGGGAGGACAGATCTCCCGAACCATCGGGGAAGACCCGATGGCTAATGGACTACAGCTTCCACACACTTTCCCAATGACCCAGAATGTTACAATACAGCGATTCAGACTCATATCTGTGAATGTTTCATATGATGTAATATATGCAAAACCCTAATAAAAACATGTCAAAAAAAAAAAAAAAATATATAAAACTCCGGGAAAAAAAGGAGGCGCTCAACTTGAGGGCGTCTTGCTGTATGCCTACGTTGTGGAGTCTGTTAATGAGCGTGTTGTGGGAGACTGTCAATGCCGCGGAGAGGTCGAGGAGGCGAAGTGCCACAGTTTCTCCTCTGTCTGAGCGTTCTGATGTCGTCTGTGGTGGCAATTAATGCGGTTGTGGTAAATAATTTAATTACCGGGACTTAATTTGATACAGAAACATAATAAAATAGCTCAGTAAATAAGAGGCAGAATCCGTGGTATTAGAGGTTCGGAACGGGCTTTATTCCAATGGTCGATTATAATCGGTTATAATCGATTATAATCGGTTGCTCCAAGTTCCATCACCACGGAGGTTCAGGAAGTGAAGTACATACATTATTGACAAGAAATGACTTTTATAGAACATACATTACAATGAAGCGAATGCGGTAGGCGTAACAATTGATAAGGAAAATGACGATTCACATGCGTAACCGAAAATGGGCGTAATAAGGAGTAAAAAGGAACATAATTGGTTATGATGTCATATATAGGTGGATCTATAAGATTATACTTGGCATAGATGCGCGCGCAGCAGCATGACGTGTGATTGACGTGCAACTAGGGGGTGAAGGGGACTTGACATTTAGCTCTACATGTGGAGACAAGAAGTCTGGGGGGTCAAGTCAACCTAATCCCAAATCATATCTAACATCCTATGTTTAAAGAACTATGTTATCCACAAAAGAAGGACTCTCGGACAGAATCTATTCTATACTGACTGTGCGTGCGTGTACAAGCGTCCAAGTGTCTATATGAGATGCAAGGGGCAGAAACCTCCCATGGTGACAGGGCTATGAATTACTTGCATGAGGACAGAGAGGCCGGGCCCTTTGCTTGGTAGCTGAAGGAAATGTTTACCTAAACTACTAGACAGGAATGCATCGGCTGAGGAGCGAAGCAGATAACTCGAAGGTGAAATACAGTTTTTGGCAGGCAGGCAAACCGGCCGAGGCAGGCACCGTTAGCCACACAGGGAGTAGGACAAAGTTCATGGATACAGATGCGAGCTCAAACTGAAGCTGTCAGAGGCAGAGAGCAGAGAAAAGCTTGATGGCAGAATCGGGCCTACTCGCCTGAACTGCAAAATGGAGTAACTGAGCCATATAAAGCCGGTGGCCTTTCATACTTAGGAATGGAATATCCAGCCTATTCATGGCGGATCTGACAGAGGACAGGTTGACGGTGGACGCACATGTATTTGCGTCTTCATAACTGGAACTGGAGGGAACATACATGTACTTGTGATTCATACATGGAACCGTTGGGGTCCAAGATAGGGGACATAACTGATCAGAAAAATCCATATTTCCACATTCCCTCCTTGTCCCCTACTTGCCCGTTAAGAGATATCAATCTTCATCAATCCATTGATCTGTTCATATAACATCATTTGTTCTTCTTTCTTCTTCCGTGACGAATGAAATCTTGGTGGTGGAATACACGATGTGGCACACAGACCACAGATCGCTGGTCCACATTGTAGACATAGACAGCAACTGAATAGTATGAGAAGGCCAATACCTAGGAAAGATAGGACCTTCCATCCAAAGGTAGATAATACACTCCAAAACCAACCGGACCAAGTCCAAGTGCCTGGGTTCTGGTGTATCTGGCTTACAATCTTATGAAGGCGAGTTATGGCTTTATATACAGATGGCGAATTTTCTGGTATGAAAATGCAACAGCTTGATCCGATGACCCTACAAGCTCCGCCCCTATCAGCCAGGATGACGTCAAGGACAAGACGATTTTGAAGCACAACAATCCGCATAGCAGACTGCTCTTCTGTTAAATTGCCTAAAGCGGAAATAGTTTCATTCACTACTGCTTCAAGGGTTCTAGTTAATCTACGTATCAGCTTACTATTAGTAACAGTACCTATATAGGGAAAGAGACCTTTATTGAAATCTGTGTATTTTTCCCACGCTGTTTCAGTGTAATCAACTATTGGGAGATCTCTCCTTACTCTATTATTTACTAAATGAGTGTTTCTGTGATAATCAGGAGGAGCTAGAAAAACAGGTGGCAAAAGGAATCCAATGTAGCAAGTACCATCCCAATCTAGAGGCAAACGTACATATGCCGTCTGACCACATATGAAATAGGAATGGCGGAAAGCTCTAAATGTGGACTTGCCTTGATCACTGAATTCTACTACAGTCGTGCATTTACTATGGCCCATATGTATGGAACCATTTTTCCTTACACATAGTTCACCCTTTACTGGGAATATTGACATAGCGGGCAAAATTGGAGTAGCTTCGGATTCGACATTTAGGATCATAAGATTAAGCGTAAAATTGCCTAATCCATACACTTCATTTTCTAGATCAGTTCCTGTTCTCTGGGGAAGTCCCTCCTTGTTAGGGTAGCAGACCTTAAGCAAAACTAGGTTCAAATTTCCCCATACCCAGTTATCTTGATAAACTGCAGAATTCGAATCTAGAGAATTAATTAAACTAAACCATGCTCCACAGGAGCCGTTGTGTGTGAACGGGTATGGAAAGAGAGGTAAAATTCCTTTATAATTCTGATAGGGAGGGAGTCGGCCACATATCCAACAATTTGTAGCATTGCTAACCTGATGGGAATGATGTAACATACTGATAAACGTGTTATTGCGCAGCGCAAATCTATAAGACAACTCAAGCGGAGGTAATTCACTAAAAGAATGTTCAGCAGTAACATTGTAAACATTTCTGGCAATAGGGTAATATATGTGCAACAATATACTTGCAGTAATTATTAAAAGATTTAAGAAAAACAAGATTAATAATGTCACTATGCAATGACTACGCAGTGATTTACAGTACGCCTGTCGTTTCAACATTTTTCGCGATTTTCCATGATTCAGGTCTAAGGGATACATGTCGGAGACAGATTCAACCGCTTCACCTTGGAGAGGACTTAAACAATCAAATCGTCCGACGGTCTAGGCCTGAGTTTTATTTTATAAAGTTCCTGACTGTTGGCCTCAGCCAAAGGTAGTTTTGAGTCAATGGGTGAAGACACACGAGGTGGGCTATTTACATCTGAAGGAAGTCCATGAAATTTCTTGATATGACTTGAATGCACCCATCCTTTTCTGCCTTCAATCTTCACGGCTGTCCTTGTGGTGAGCAGGACCAATTTGGGTGATTTCCACCTGGGCTCCAGCTGAGTCTTTCGGTCAAAATTCCTCACAAGAACGAGGTCTCCCGGAACTACGTCATGGGGTTTCACCTCAGTGTTGTCGGGAAAGGCTGCAGCTACCTGTGAACGACAAGATTGTAGTGCAGACATCAAGGAAGCCAAGTAATCTGTCAGCATATTACAGTCAATATCAGTTATTTTACGGGGTATAGGCGTCCCCCACATATTTGGTGGTCTGCCGAAGATCACCTCATACGGGGATAGCCCTGTTCGAGAGTGTGCTACCATTCTCATGTAAAATAGTGCAACTGGTAACGCTACTACCCAGTCGACACCTTTCTCTCTGCATATTTTGGACAATCTGATTTTCAGTATCTGATTATGTCTTTCTACGAGACCTGCTGCCTCGGGGTGTCGGACACAGTGGAATTTCCACTGATATCCTAACAGAAGTGAAACATGTTTCATTAATTCGGATGAGAACGGCTGGCCGTTATCTGAGTGAACAACACGTGGTAAACCGTATCGTGGGAAGAATTCTCGAACCAACTGTTTGGCAGTAGTCGGGGCAGTGTAATCTGAAACCGGGTATGCCTCCGTCCAACGGGAAAGAGCACAGACAACTACGAGAACATATTTGAATCCTCGACATCGTTCCATCTGGATATAATCCATCTGGAGTACTTCAAAAGGGTGATCAGGAGGATGAAATCCACCTTGTTCTACGGGAACGCTTTTTCCTGGGTTGAACTGGCAACAGATCATACAGGTACGAACTTTTTGTTTGGCTGCTGCTCGCAAATGTTTATTGAACCAAATGTGTTGAATGCTGTCTAGCATAGCTTTTTCTCCTAGATGTGCTGGACTATGTATAGTGTTAATTATAACTTGGACCATTGAATCAGGAAGGAACCACACAGACTTTTCCTTCATCATCCATCCTTGGTCCGTTTGGATCCCTCCTAATTCAGTCCATTTCTTTATTTCGTCTGGTGTAGCATGTGTCTGTATGTCAATTACGTCAAGAGTAGGATCTTTAACTGTCATACAATGTGTCGGCATCGGGACTATTGTCTTTGTCATGTCGGAGGTTTGAGTTTGAGCAGTCTGTTTAGCTGTTCTGTCGGCTAGATCATTGCCTTGAGAAATGATATCAGTAACTTTCGTATGAGCCTTACATTTCATAATTGATATTGCAGTGGGTAGATGTATTGCATCTAATAAGGCATGAATGAGGGGTCCGTGCTGAATGTGGGCACCGTGGGAAGTTAAATAACCTCTCTCTCGCCACAGCACGCCGAAGTCATGTACAACTCCGAATGCATAACGTGAATCAGTGTATATGTTGACTTTTTTATTTGTGGCTTGAATACAGTCTTGTGTCAGAGCGATAAGCTCTGCGGCTTGAGCTGACAAGGTATTTATGCGATCAGTTTCAATTATTTCAGTGTCTGTTGTGACTGCGTAAGCAGCCACTAACTCTCCTGTACTTGTTCTCATACATGAACCATCTACATACAATGTCAGGTCTGGGTCTGACAATGGAACATCGGTTAAGTCTTGTCTTGTCTAGGTAACCGTGGTGTCCCTTAAGTCTACCACTTGGGTACAACTATTCTTAGACCAAAAGCCCCTATTTCGGAAATGGGGCATCAAAATCTACCCCTATTCCATGCCTGGATACCCCACAATGTTAACTCAACATCTCCCCACTTTGCTAAGTGGGGAGAAAAAAAGGCCTTATTCAATCCTTAAAAATGCCTTAGGATCTCTTCAATCGACCGAAGACGCACGGTCCAATCCCCTGAATTTTGATAAATCTTCTGACTGGGGCTGGCTTCCAGCCACTTTGTCTCGTAATATACCAGATTGACCACGTGATGACCTTCTTGTAGCCCAGGCTCAGTCAGGATCCCCTTTACATCCCCCCTCAATCACTCTGTTCCCCCAGCCACAGTCTTTGCTCTCCCTTTGTTCCTGGAATATTAGTGGTCTTTCCCAGAAACTCATTAACTCAGAGATCCATTCTTTCATCTTTGATCATGACCTAATTGCACTCCAAGAAACCTGGGCTTCTCAATCTAGCCCAGTTATTGGCTTCATCGAATTCTGGAAACCGGCAATTAGATCTTGTCTCTACGGCCACCCTAAAGGCGGTCTGTCGATTTACGTTTCAAATAACCTAAAAGGCCCGATTGAGACACTGACCTTTGACGTAGACTGGTTACTTGGTGTTAAAATTAGTGCATGGAATAATCAGCGTTCCCTTCTTCTTCTTAATGTTTATATTAACCCTAACACCCGCTCAAAGAAGGCCCACTTATCGCGTCTAATGAAAATCGTGTGCGACCTGGTGGCGGATTATCCCAACTCGGACTACCTAATTACTGGAGATTTTAACACTAATCTTTTCCAGGGTAATCCCACCGATTACGAAGGGCTTTTTCCATTAACTACCCCGGAATTCAAGGCCCAGTCTAAACCCCTACACCAAGCCTATTGCGGCCTCGGTGAGCTCTGCGTGCTGCAATTTTTAAGCATTGGTTTCCTGGTAATGAATGGCAGATCTACGAAGGATACTCCCCCTAACTGGTCCTGGTCAAATGGCCGCAAATGCTCCTACTTAGATTACACCATCTGCAATTCAGCGCTGTTCCATCATTTGACCAACTATAGTATTCTCCCTCGTTCAGGAAGTGATCACCGTCCCCAAGTCGTTATCCTTAACATTCAGCCAGACTTTCATAAATCTGCCTCAATGACATGCCCAGGCATCCACACAGAAAACCTAAAACGGCTAAAATGGAACGATGATATCAGCCCTAACATCATGGAAGCCTGTTCGGTATTTATTTCAGGAAGTATCGCCGCAGCGGTCTTTTCCATGGGTGCGTGGTCATCTTTCTGCTCCCAACTAACAAGCTGCTTTCCCTCCAGCCAACACGCGCATAAGGCTTTTGTTAGCCACCAGTTCCAAATTTCCAGTTATACTAGGGCACTGAAAAAATCTAGAGACAAAGCTCTGCGCTCTCTCAAGTCATCCCCAGGAAATACTGAGCTTGCGAATGAGTATAAAACAATCCAAAAACTATTTAGGGTCGCAATACAATCTGACAAACGTTGCCATCTAGCCCAATTCTGGTGCAAACTTCTATGGGAGAGTAAAAGCTGCAACCCCAAAAGATTCTGGGCCCTAATCAACCGCCAAAGCGGTAGCTCCTCCGGATCCGGATCAGCAAATATCGCAGAAGCGACCTGGTCTGCCTATTTGACTGACCACTTTAAGGCCTCTGATGTCTCTGTGTCTACAATCTTACCCGGTTCTAAACAACTGTCACTCCATCCACAACTGAACAGTAGCAGCTCGATGGTCCGTTTTGATCCACGAGGTGAAGATCTGCGAGTCACTCAAGAAACGGTCACCAAAGTCCTTGCAAAAGCAAGATCCGACGGCGCTCCCGGTCCAAACGGCCTACCACAGTCCCTGTTCAAAACAAATATTGATTTATGGTCGCGATATTTATCCAATCTCTTCAATTGTGCACTGACCAGTTCAACCATCCCGGATTCCTGGCGAGGGGCAATAATTCACCCGATTTACAAGTCTGGCTCTCATGCATCCCCAAACAATTATAGACTAATAGCTTTGTTAGACATCGAAGCCAAGCTCTTTGCAGGAACATTATTGGGGGAACTGAGACATTGGGTAGAGCAGAACAATCTGATTCCATTGAACCAAACTGGCTTCACTGCCTCCTCGGGCACCATGACCAACTTACTATCACTGTCTATCATTGTCAACAAAGCATTAGTCACATCTAGCATGGTTTTTTGCTGTTTTATAGATTTTAAAGCTGCATTTGATCGGGTACCAAGGGCCGCACTATGGGAGAAGCTAAAAAAATGGGGGATCCCAGATAAGCTCCTGGACGCGATCATCCAACTTCATTCGGGCACGTGGGTACAAGTGAAGTTGGGGACCGGCACACATCTCTCTCGGAAAATTATGACAACTAGAGGAGTCAAACAGGGATGTGTGCTGGCCCCCCTCCTTTTTAATCTGTTCATAGCTGATCTGTCATCCTCCCTTGAGGAAACAAACAGTCATCCGCCCAAGATGGGAGGTGTCCCGATAAGCAATCTCTTATATGCCGATGACTTGGTCCTCTTTAGTTTGACACGGGTAGGGCTGCAGAGGCTATTAAACAGACTGGAAGCCTATACAACCATGAATGGGTTGGAGGTCAACTTAAAGAAAACCCAAGTCGTCACTTTTGGTAGAAAGCTATACCGTGGGGGTGGTTGGCAGTTTAACAACTCTAGCCTTAGAATAGGAAATACCTACAAATATCTTGGGGTCACTTTTGACTCTAGGGGTAACTTTAACCAACAGCGTAAGGTTATCTCAGTAAAAGCCATGAACCTACAGGTAAGCTTCTGCAAGCTCTCAAGAAATGTGTCTGGCCCAAGCCTGTCCCCATTATTGGAAGTCATGAGAGCAAAAATTGGGCCCACTTTGACCTACGGTGCTGAGATTTTTAGGGGGAAATTAAACTCCTCTTTTAACCATCACGTGACGAAACTTTACAAAAAAATCCTCCACCTGCCCAAATCAGCTTCTGCTGCTCAGATCAGACTAGAATTCGGTTTGTTAAATTATGAAATTTCAGTCACTGGTCTGTATCTAAACCTGTGCCACAAACTGAGACAGGCAAAGCCAGGATCATTGGAGTCCCTAATTTGGTTGGATATTTCCCAGACAAATCCTCGCGGCTTATACAGCCACCTTTTTAGGGATTCGATCCGTGAAATGTCTGCCGGTGCGTTATGGGACCTCAATCCTAGTAAAGCAGCATTCAAAACTAGTATTAAGAACTGCATTCGAATGAGGTCCTTGATCATCGATAAAGCCCAATTTGCCAAACGCAGACACGCCTGGGCAACAATGTCTTCATATGGTCGGTTAGCCCCCGCATCTTATTTATCCTGCACTTACTCCTTGCACCTAAAAATCAGTTTTATGGCCGCCAGACTGGGTGAATGGCAATTTCTAAAAGATCTTCCCGTCTGGCGTCGTCTGTCAGAGGACGTAATCTGCAGGGGGTGTGGCATGTCTCCCGAAACCATGGAGCATATAGTCTGCCTCTGTCCATCTTTCTTGTCACAACGCAGACGTAAACTGAAAACTGAGTGGAACAGGCTGGGAATCCGATCCTGCAGACAAGCAATCATTGCAGCATTATTGCCAGAAAACACAGTTCTAAACATCGCTTTTACAATTTTGTTACAAAATGCTTACCGCTCTTTTAAGTAGTTATGGGCTGGTTCGTTTTTATGCTTGTTTAAGAGCTATTCCATTTTTATCCTGTGATTTCTTAACTGCTGCTTACATTTTTTTATTGAATTGTTGACTTGCACAATTGGCTGTCATTTTACGGTCCATGGTTTGCACTTATGGTCCTTGTCAAAGACCTGAATCTAAATGCATTTTAAATGTTAAACTGGTCATTGTACTTCGCACACTAAGTCCTTTTCCATTGATAGATTGGAGAAGTTTTTTATTGTACTATGAAGTTTCCATTAACTACTGTTTTTATGTTAAGGGTTTGTTTTAAATGTTTTGCTGCGTAATTTTGAGGTGACCTTTTAAAGATATTTTTATATCTAAATAAAGTATACCTACCACTTGTCTAGGTTTCGTCGTTATTGTAATAACTTCAATACAGTCATGGGCTAGTGGGTCTGTTCCGATTACAGGTAAAAGTGTGGCAGGATTCAATGTGTTACAACGTCTGATTTCTATATGTGGCTGAAACAATGTTAGTTCGTACCCAGTGAGTCGCGCAATAGTCAAGTGTTGTGTTTGCGTTCTATTTACAAGAACCTCTACTGCATGTGGTACTTGAACTGTCAATGGATGTCCTAACACTATGGCGTCGCTCTGTCTTATTGCTAAAGCTGTCGCTGCTACTGATTTCAGGCATGCAGGCAAAGCCTGAGCTACGGGATCTAATGTACTAGAAAAATAAGCACATGGTTTGTGTGCTCCTGCTTGTTCCTGTGTGAGTACTGACAAGGCAGTACCTTCGCGTTCTGTAACAAAGAGTGTAAACTGTTTTTTGTAACATGGCGTTGCTAAAACAGGTGCTTGACATAAAGCTTTCTTTAGGCTTTCAAAAGCTTGTGTATGTTCCTGAGTCCAAGGGAGAACAGTCGATGTGGCTGCCTCCTGTGTTGTCAACTGAATGAGTGGTTTTGCTAGAAATGCATACTGAGGGATCCACTGCCTACAATATGAAGTGAGGCCTATGAAAGCCCGTACCTCCTTTTGTGTCTTGGGTATTGGCATGTTAGCTATTAACTGAATGCGGTCGGGTGTAAGCTGCCTTCCCTCCTTGGACAGCGAGTGTCCAAGATAAACAACTCGCTGGACACAGAATTGCAGCTTAGAAGGGGACACCTTGTGCCCCTTTTCGGCTAGAAATTGTAAAACTGTCAGTGATGCTTTCTCACATTCGGGTTCGCTTCTCGCGGTGATCAGCAGATCATCGACATATTGAAGCAGAGCAGTGTTAACTGGCATGTGGATACTGTCGAGTTCTCGTTTCAGTGCTTGGCTATAGATGCTGGGGCTTTCTGTAAATCCTTGAGGTGCGCGTGAGAATTTAAAGCTACGTCCATTTAAACTAAATCCGAACAAATATTGGCTTTCCGGATCTATTGGGACGCTGAAAAAGGCATTCTTGAGATCAATTACAGTAAAGAATGTTGCTTCGGAATCAATAGCTGTCAGTAATGACGAGATATCTGGGACCACAGGAAATTGTGGCACAATGCATTTGTTTAATTCGCGCAGATCAATAACCAATCGATATACTGGCGGGGCCTTTGGATCTGTTCGTTTAAGAATTGGAATTATCGGTGAATTACATACATTGGAGTCTGTTTCCACAACTACTCCTTGGGCAATGAGCTCGTCAATGATTTGTAGTAAAGCCACTACAGCATCTGGTGGTAACTTGTATTGTCGCATTCGTGGTAGTACCACTCCTGCTTTCAGTGTGACTCGATATGGTGTAATATTCATGCAACCAACATCAGTAGGGCCTTGTGCCCATAGATGTGCAGGTAAAGTCTGCAGTCGGGGATCCATGTCTCTAGACACATAGTGACCTTTAAAATCACGTAAAAACAATCTTACTCCTTCCGGAGAACAACATATTATAGCTCCTAGAGCTTTCAGTGTTTTTATTCCTAACAAGTTTTCTGGACATGATTTAGTAAGCAATAAATCTGTAGTTCGGGTCAAAGGTCCTATCGTAAGTGGAAGAGGCTGTGACACTTCATTAACAATAGGTTTTCCTGAAAAACCAAGGGAAATGTTCTGTGAGCCTGAGAGGGGTGCCCCTGGAACTTCACTACGTTTTATGGTTGTTCGACTTGCCCCTGTATCGAGTAAAAATTTTCTGTCTTGGCCTAATAATTCACTATGTACATAAGGTCCTTCTTGATCTACAGGGATCTCGATAAGGGGTAAGTCAACTTCCCTCTCTAGGCTGGTTCATGCGTATCGTTGGTAATCAGGATAGTCGTACTGTGCGGTCTGGTACAGTTGTCGTGTCGTGGTTTGTGTGGCAGCAACGGGCAGCGCTGGTGCAGCTGGCACAAACTGTATAGACTGTGGTGGAGCTGGCATGGACTGTGCATGCTGCGGGGCTCCTTGTTCATTCTGATCCTGTCTAGGTGGCCGTGGTCTTTCTTTTGTATTACCTATGGCGATATTATGTTTCAAAACTGGACAATCGTGTACGTAATGACCTGGCTTTTTACAATAGTTGCATGTCCCTTTTACAGGTCCTGTTGAATCACTGGAATGTGTCGTACCCTTTTTATGTCCTTCAGCTGGAACTGTCTGGGAAACTAGCATTTTCATTTTCGTGTCTTTCATGCGTCTGTGTTCATGTTCTTGTTCCTCTCTAATTCTATTGTGATGGTACTGTAACATTTGTAACATTTGTGATGGAGTGTTACCTTGCCAGGTACTCTCGAATTTTAATACTCTATTCTTTACTTGGGGCAGGGCATTTTCTACTAATTTTGTTACAAACAGATGCGGGTATGATTCGCTACTTGCTTTTATGCCACTATTTATACCAAAACATTTTTCAAATCGGGCATAGTAATCACTAGTGTCTTCATCTTGCTTCTGCTTACAGGCTGAAATTGTACCCCAATCTTCCTTTTTCGTAGTTAATAAACGTGGCAGTACCTGTACTAATAAACCTGGTAGCGCTTTAGTTTTATCCCCAAGTCCTGCTCCTGCAGTTCGGGCCTTTTCTTCCGCTTCTAATACTGACCATTCTATCTTTTGGTCTCCTACCTCCCACTCTTTTTCCCTGAGTTTCTCATAAATGCCAGCAGGCATCAATACCTTTAATATTGTCATAATGTCGGGATAGGTATACTCTCCCATGAGTAACATGTCTTTAATTTCTCGGTGAAAACCCGCTGGATCTTTGTCATGACTGGGTACCACTTTCTTCATTTCTAGCAATTCTATTTTCGATATGGGCGTGTATACAAATACGCGTTTAAACTCATTGTCCTCGCCTTTTATTGGGTGCACTTCTCGTAAGGGATTCTGTCTATCCATGTAATACGTGGTTCTTTCCTTGATGGGCAATGAGACATGTTCTGAACATACAAAAAGAATATACTGCTTTCTTGATTCTAGAATTTCTTTAATTAATTTAGTACCTGAACCTCTCCATCTATTCATGAGCAATTCAGTCAATATGTCAGGTAAGGGACCAGGGTCCGAATGCTGACTCTGATATAGTATAAGGAGTTGTTGAATCATATAAATCCCAGCTAAACGCTGTTCATCTGGGGTGAGATTCAAAAATGTGCGTGCTACTGTATCATCACTATATTTTCCGGGACTGTCCACCCAATGGACAGCTGACCTAGCTAAATCTTGTTCATCCATAGAATCGAGAAAATGATAACCCCTTCGTTCTCGGAGTAATTTGTCGGCGGCTTGGAACGAATGCTCGTTAGACCTTATATTAATTATAGGTATTTGGAAATTCCTGTTATTATCTGGACATATCGGACGTATCGGGTCAATAAGACATCTATTACTATTACAAGATCTTCCTCTACCTACATAGGCTATGGTGTCTGACTGTCCTGCGGGCAGTCCTGATCCTTCCTCCTCGCTTTGTTCGAACTGGTCTACCGCTAATCTTTCTTCGTGTAGGCGTTCTATTTCTTTACGGATCTTTCGGCACATGGCTATTATACAATTTTGCTTATCATGTCTACCTTCTGATATATTCTGGCTCCATCTGGTAAGAATTTGCATTGCTTCCGGGTCTACCCCCGGTCGGTCTTGATTTCTGATCACACAATTTATGAGGAAACGTAACAGTTCCCCCTGTATCTCCACTTTCTGGTATTCCATAGCTCTGTTAATACTTTCAGAATCTCGCCCTGTTTGAACAAAATGATATATATTATCTAGATGCGCAGTCATTCCTGGTAACTTCCCTAAATACACTGCGGCTCGCCTGATACGCAATGATGCCATGATCATTTCGTCCTCTTTGCCGGGCACAGGGTCATATCTACAATCTACAAGAAGTTCCTTAAGCGTACGGGCATTTATGAGTTTGGGGGTACGTGAATGTGCTGACTCTTGAAAGGTAAGTTTATTTATTCTGGGTGGCGTAGAAAAAATGTTGGTAGCACCTCCCGTAGCCCCATCTGGGGTGTCGGGTGTGAAAGGATTCGTTGAACGCGACACAGCAACTATAGGTGTGGACACAGCTATAGAAGTAGCTGTAGGAACAGATGTGCTTGCCGGAATTTGTTGCTGTAGAGATACCGGTACTGGGTCTTGGCGTTGAACCTCCCTGGTAGGCGGTCTATGTGGGGCGGAATTAGCATACTCGGGAGCTGCGTCATCTAAATATGAGGAAAGAAAAACATCTTCTGCGGTTCTAGGATGCCCCTTAGGATGTACCTTTATTGGGAATAATGGGGGTGGCAAGTCTTTCGGTATTTCTGGAGTAGCCTTAGGTAATCCTTCGGCCAGAAGGGGATACATACCATTCATAAGGGCATTTCTTTGTCTGTCTACTTGTTCTGATTTCACTCGGATACCTTCTTCAATTAATAAATTTTCTCGAACTTTATTTGAACTCTCTTTATTCTTTTCTTCCTGTCGGAGTGCTTTTTCTGTACGTCTATGAGATTCTTTACGCCATAACTCAACGGCGTCTTTCTGTGACTGTCTGACTTTCCTTTTCCATAACTCTTCCTCTACTTTCATGATGCACTCTGCATCCCAGGTTCCCGCTGTGGGCCACCTCTGACTTTCTGGTAATTCCTTGGTGTAGTCTACCCATAAATCAAGAAATAATATAGCGTCTAAGCCATGTTTATGATACATGAAGTACCCTGGAGTGTCCCTAGGAGGAATAGGAACGGCTTCTTCGAGTACCCCTTTTCTTGTAGTGATCTGTCTTAGTTTCGAAAAGAGCGGCATATTGAGAACTGATCTGATACTTGATTTTGAACAAACTTAATACAGTAAACACGATAATGAACAGTCATTCACACCACAATATGCAGAACGTACTTAAAACATTTAACATTTAACATTTACCTGAACAATCAATAATGATGACGGTCTAAGGAAAACTTAATCACTAAAACATAATACTCGACTTTAACTGATTTATTCTGAATTTATATACTTGATATACTAGATATACTGCTAAACAGTACAGATACACTGCTGAAACAGTGCAGACCGGATTTGTGTACCCAAACCCGTCTTGACCGGCACAACCTATGTGCACGTCAGAATGCCTCCCCAGTAATGGTACTCACCGGGTAGCTTCGGAAACGGAAGGCCTCGGAAACTGAACTGAACTTGAACCGGACTGGACTCGACTCGACTCGTCGGAAACTGGACTCGACTTCGGACTTCGGGAACTGGTGGGCCTCTGTATACCTCGGATCTTGCTCTCTCAGCTAGGCTCTGGTCGGGATACTTCGCACTTCTCACCGCCTCGTCTGGGTGTTGATCGCAGCCTCAGTCGCCCCCGCTTGACCGGAGGGAGATACAGGAAATCCTGCTGGTACGCGTTATTGTCCGTCCAGCTGTGGCAGGAGACCGGGCCTGCAACTCACCGCCGGCGCGTGAGATGAGAAAGTGTCCCTGTTCGGGCGCCATTCATGTGGTAAATAATTTAATTACCGGGACTTAATTTGATACAGAAACATAATAAAATAGCTCAGTAAATAAGAGGCAGAATCCGTGGTATTAGAGGTTCGGAACGGGCTTTATTCCAATGGTCGATTATAATCGGTTGCTCCAAGTTCCATCACCACGGAGGTTCAGGAAGTGAAGTACATACATTATTGACAAGAAATGACTTTTATAGAACATACATTACAATGAAGCGAATGCGGTAGGCGTAACAATTGATAAGGAAAATGACGATTCACATGCGTAACCGAAAATGGGCGTAATAAGGAGTAAAAAGGAACATAATTGGTTATGATGTCATATATAGGTGGATCTATAAGATTATACTTGGCATAGATGCGCGCGCAGCAGCATGACGTGTGATTGACGTGCAACTAGGGGGTGAAGGGGACTTGACATTTAGCTCTACATGTGGAGACAAGAAGTCTGGGGGGTCAAGTCAACCTAATCCCAAATCATATCTAACATCCTATGTTTAAAGAACTATGTTATCCACAAAAGAAGGACTCTCGGACAGAATCTATTCTATACTGACTGTGCGTGCGTGTACAAGCGTCCAAGTGTCTATATGAGATGCAAGGGGCAGAAACCTCCCATGGTGACAGGGCTATGAATTACTTGCATGAGGACAGAGAGGCCGGGCCCTTTGCTTGGTAGCTGAAGGAAATGTTTACCTAAACTACTAGACAGGAATGCATCGGCTGAGGAGCGAAGCAGATAACTCGAAGGTGAAATACAGTTTTTGGCAGGCAGGCAAACCGGCCGAGGCAGGCACCGTTAGCCACACAGGGAGTAGGACAAAGTTCATGGATACAGATGCGAGCTCAAACTGAAGCTGTCAGAGGCAGAGAGCAGAGAAAAGCTTGATGGCAGAATCGGGCCTACTCGCCTGAACTGCAAAATGGAGTAACTGAGCCATATAAAGCCGGTGGCCTTTCATACTTAGGAATGGAATATCCAGCCTATACATGGCGGATCTGACAGAGGACAGGTTGACGGTGGACGCACATGTATTTGCGTCTTCATAACTGGAACTGGAGGGAACATACATGTACTTGTGATTCATACATGGAACCGTTGGGGTCCAAGATAGGGGACATAACTGATCAGAAAAATCCATATTTCCACACGGTCTCAGTGCTGTGGTTGGCACAGAGTCCTGATTGTGAGGCATCCAGTAGGAGGTTCTGTTCCAGGAATTCGGTGAGCTGCTGGTTGATGGCTTTCTTTTTTTTTTTTTTTTTTTTTTTTTTTTTGAAACCGTTTATTGCAGTTTATAGAAGTTACAGGTATGGGCCTACAACCACACGGCCGGCCGCTAGAGCATCAAAAACATATTACATGCATACAGCAAAAAGTCTCACAGCGGTGCAAAGTAGGAAAACAGGAGTAATCAATGGTGCAGGCCTCACGACTCCAGGCCCACAGTACGGTTCCTTTTTCTTAAAACAAAACAACATAAACAAACCACAACCGCAAGGCAACCCTCGATCCAAAGTGACAACACGTGCTCCACAAGTGGGGGATCCAAAGTTGATGGCTTTCTTAATTACTTTGGCCGAGTAGGGGAACAGGGAGATGGGACGATAATTTTTGAGATCACCGGGGAACCTCAGGTACTTGTTCTCTGTAATCAGTAGGCATCAGAGCTACATGTGTTATGTAATCAGTAGACGCCCGGACTTGCACTCTGCAATCAGCAGGCACCTGAGCTACTTGTGCTCTGTAATGGATAGCGTAGGTAAGTAGGATCTTTCTCTTATGGTTTCCCCCACTTTTTGCCAGGTGTCAGTATGTTTTGACTGTAGTTTGCTGGGATCCTGCTAATCAGGACCCCAGCATATGTTATCTCTCTCCCAAAATGGTTTGGTAAGTGCTTTGGTACATCCACAATTGGCTACTGGTGTACCCCAATAAGTCCGTAGGAAATAGTACTAAGGTATCCAGGGCAGAGGTACACCCGGGGTCTCTAATGAGCTGCAGTATGTGTTTTGCTTCACATGGGAGGCCACTTAAACTCTGACAACAGGCCTGCCATTGCAGCCTGTGTGAGATGGTATTTGCACCTCTCACAACAGATATAACGTTGCTTATATCTAAGAGCACTGCACTTAAAACCTATAAGTCACCCCTGTGGTAGGCCGTTCAGTCCTGAGAGCAGGATACGTGGTTATAAGCATGAGCAAGAAACCCTACCAAATCCTAGAGTCAGTTCTCCAGGCTTTTTAAGTGTGGTCAGCCATTTTAAGACATGTGGACATCAGTCATAACTATACTATATAATGGCTGCCCCGAACCCGGTTATATTTGGTATCCTATATATATGGAATCATACCCCAACACCAATTCTGGCGTTGGAGGTATGTTCCCATGTACTGGGGAACTCATTAGAGGACCCCCTGTACTCCAGGCAACAGCTTTTCAGGGTCTGCAAGCAAGCCATTGGTGCTGCCGACAACAGGCACTGTTCTGCCCTCCTCCTGCTGCTGAGCTGAGCTCGAGGGGAGGAAGGTAGAACAATAGGTTTCCCGTCACAGGGAGGTGCAGCCACCTCCCAGATAGGACTTAGTGAATTGGGCTGAGGTGGGGGACCTTTCCAGCGTCATCAGACTGCATTGAAGGGCACATTTGGTGCCATCCTTTCATACACCGGTTTGAGAGAGTTCAGGAAACCTTGATTCCTGCTCTGGCACGAACCTGGAGAAAGGACAGGAGAGTATCCTCCCTTCTGTCCAGCCCCTCCTCTGGGAGGGATCCCCGAGTTGTTCCAACCCTTTACTTGGGTATTTTAGGGCTCCCTGTGGGTGGATCCTCAGATTCGTCATGGAACAAGACTCACCTCTGAAACTCTTCGTCTGTCTGGACACTTGGCCTTCTCTGGACTTTGCCTGGAATCGAGACTGCATCAAGGCAGACTCCTGCTGGTCCTGGTCTCGTTGTGCTGCAAGTATTCTGCCTTATCTGTGTCAGTGGTTCGCTCAGGTTCTCCAGAAGACCTGTGGGCATCAAGTACATCCAAAGTAATCCCCCTTGGAGTGAAGGAGTCCCTCCCCTGCTTCTGCATGCACTGCATTGAAGCTGACCGGTCTGCTGCTCCTGTCATCTCATGGACTTCCTGAGGCTCAGCAACTCAGGTGGTTCTGTGGCACTACAGAGGCCTGGCCTGTCTTTGGTGCCCTCGTCGGAGCCGCTGGGACCAAACTCCTGTGCACTTCATTGACCTGCCGCTGCCAAGGCATGTTGGCTCTTCACTTCAGAGGTCTTTGGGCTTCAAAAAGCGCCTGCCTCAAGCACCTCATCCCTCAATCAACACTGTCCTTCCTGTATCTCCTGCATCGTGGGCTGCTCTCTTTGGTGAGCTGTTTGAGGTCCTCTTGCAACTCCAGTGCCTCAGGCTTGTGGGTCCTCTTGAGGGTCTTCCTTTGCTTCAGTGAGCTTCCCGGTTTGCTCGGGCCTGCTCTGACTCGCCTGCACTTGGTGAGTCACTTGGACCTTGCTGGTCCCAACGATTGCATCTTGTCGTGTTCCACGCCAATTGCTGCTACCAAGGCTTGTTGGTGCTCCCGACAGACACCGGCCCCTGGACACTGACATACGAAGTGAGACAGCTTGTGTTTGGCTCCTGGTATTTCAAAGCATTACCTGGTCCCCACAGCTGCAGCAACAAGGTTCTTATGAACCTCCCGACAAAGGTGGGCATTGTGCTTCCATGCCTCCAGGTCACCCTCCGAGTAGCATAGACTCTGTCCCCTCTACTTGCAGGTTCACCTCTTCAAGAACCCACCCTTGGATTCCACCAGACTTCTTCACAAGCTTCTTCAGAGGTATTTCTATTCAAGTCTTCCTTTGCCGTCTATGGGTGGTTCTGACATCACTTCACCCCTCTGCACCCAGCTTCCCTGGTGTAGGTATCCTGGTTCCTGGGGCATTCACAGGTGGAGTGCCTCTCCAACCTTCCGTCCTCCAAAGGCTTACTTCAGGGTCCTTTGGGAAGGGTCCTTTTTCGTTAAAACTGCAAAGCTACTTCTCTATTGACTTCTATTGGATTCGGGGCTGTGTTCCCACTCTGCACACTTCCTCCTTGGGGTTCCTGGGTACTTGCTTTGGGTGGTTCCTGGTTCTTCAAGCTCTTCTCAGTCCTTTGGTCCAAGTTCTGTTCTCTTTTGCAGTTCACATTCCATTTATTTTGTATATGGTCTGGTCTTCCCCTGGAGACCAGTGTGTATGTGTGCTACTTACCTGATTTCTTTGAAGTATTCCTATGTGTATTGTTGATATCTCCGACTAGGAGATATACGAAGTGATATTGATTGTGTTGTTTAATAAATAGACTTACTTTTCAAACACACTGTATGGTTCTTTTTCATCTAATCTACGCTTTTGATTAAATGTAGTAAAACAAGCTGCTTTACACTCAAAATAAGCCTGAAGGCTGCTCTCCTAAGTTACCACTTTGAGAGTCTAAGGTTATCAAAGACCACTAAAATCACCATAAGGGTTGCATGGATTAGTGCAAGGTGCATCGCTTCTTTAAGCGTGCACCATATACTAAGTCAGCCTCCTACAGATCAAATGATAAATATTCACTGAGCCCCGACTTCCACACATCATTTGTGAGTAATATAGCTTTATTAGTAACGCTGTATGTGCAACTTTGGTGGCCATTTTAATGGAAACTGTGCTGCCTGTAAATGCCAATGCTCTCCCAGATGATTCTTTCGTTACATTAAAAAGTTGCCGCATCATGTCTATAAGCCTAGGTGGGCCGTGAACGTTTATCATTCTAAAAAGTGGTTGTGTTTCTAAAACGTTTTGGAAGCACAAGTCTAGCGATGTTATTAATCGAACTCCACTAACTCTGGGGACTTTGACCACAGGTTTTATCACCAAAGACCGAACGTGAGTACATTGTATTCAAACCTTTTGCCTGCCCACTTGGACGGTAGGAATCGTCTGTGTAGCGCAAAAATGGAACTGTCAGATTGGCGTCATTGAGGGCCAGCCTGACCAGCCAGTCTCCCTTGTGTAACAGATCTCAAAGAAGATGCATGCCTTCCATCGTGAAATGCCTGTACACAATCTAGGCATTGAACTCTTCTAAATGTTATACCCTCCTGGTTCCACCCCTTTTCTTCTGCGCTAGAAATGAACTGTGGTGCAATTCTCTGGGATGCAGAACTGTTCTGCATATGGCATCTTTGTTCAGGAGGCCGTGAATCTCCCCCATTATCCAATTCTGATCTAGTAGGGAAAAACACTTTTGCATTGGAGTGCCATAAAACTTTAACTTGAAGCCCTTAATTGTGCCGAACACCCACGTGTCCTGTGACAACCTCTGCCACTTGTGAACAAAATATTGCACTCTGCCGTCCAACAGCACCCCTGAAGAAGAGATGTTGTTTACCTGACAAATTGGACCCTGCAATTCCTGAAGGTGTTCCTTTGTCGCTGCCTCTTGACTGTCTAGAATGGCCACCACATTATTTGGATGGAAGGAAGTTTCCCCCTCTCCACCTGTTCCAAGTCTCACATCTCCCAAAAGAGATTTCTCTTTAGAAACCTTGACACATGAAACAGCTGACCGAATAGCCTCTGAATCGACTGACCCAAGCAAAAGGTTTGGCTGAAAAACATTTTTCAGCGACATCTGTACTTTATTCAGTGCTGTGAACATGGTACGAATCACCAAATAGAAGTTAAGGGTCTATGAGGAGCAGAACAGAGTGCTGTCTCTCTGTGGACGTACCACAGTTCACATTCCCTAGTTGGCAGATTGCACATTGTGACCAACCAATCAAGATTACAGGGTCTATAGGCATTCCATACTCTTTTGCCTTGTATGTCGGCTCCAATATCTTTGTCAGGGATTCAGACATGTCCCAGAGTTTGTTCTAGCAGCCATTCCATGACCTGTCTAAGCCTTTTTGGGGTCACTGGCAAACTTCTTCATGAATGTGGTCATTTGAGGGTCTACTTCTGGCGTGTCCTCCACCTTCTCCAACCACCATGGGAGAGTTAAGAGGGAAACAGTCTTTAGTACGTCCTCCTGATTAACAAATTATCACACCTAAGGTACTTGAGTGTATAGGAAACAAGACAAACGAGTCCTGTAACTATACCTTTACTGCCAGTCCCGGTCTGGGGGCCTCCAGCCGAAGGGGTTTCCTCTAATTGCTGGAATCCCTAATGCGAACAACATTGCACATTATTATTATTATTATTTGGGAATTTATGCTTGTTGAACGCGCCTTTGTGTTAATCGTTTATGAATTAATTTCATAGACATACCTCTGAGTAATACTGAGCACACCAAACAAACAAAGGCATGCTTAAATATATAGTAGAAAATAAATGTAACCAGACAACCTACACATCTGCACCACACACTCTGAAAAAGGTAACACTGAGTATGTTTAGTATTGTCTAGGACCGCGGTTTCCTTTCCCGATCGAAACCCAGGTCCTTTGGCCTTGTACTGGGTTGCCCCATTTGTCTTTGTATGGTGTGCGGCTAAGGCATGTCTTTACATAGTTACAATTAGGCACCACAGCTGGGCATTTTACTGTGTGCAATATACATGCTAAAGTCTTCACATGATGTGCCATAAAGTTAGACATGTCTTCACACTCCGCACGTCTTTTGGCTGGGTGTGTCATAGCTGCCATGTCATGGTTTGGAACGCCTCTGCTGGAAGTTACATATAGTGTCCTTTGAGTGGTGCATACTGAAGGTGATTGTGTCTACACTATTGTGTCTATATTCTTTACTCTCTGTGTTTAAGGCACTATCCCAGGTAACCTGTTCCTCTTTCTCCCACTCCAGCTTCCGCTTGGCTCCTGTTCCCTGCCCTCCCATTGCTGGCGATCGGAGGCCTCCTCTTCATCTTGACGAACATGCAGGTGTGTGGACATGTCCCACCACGGCTGGCATTGAACACTCAGAGGACACACATGTAAATGGCATTCAAGTGGGTGAAAAGGGGGGAGGCAGGTAGGGAGGGTGGAGGAGGGCAAGAAAGGCATGGAGGGGGCAGAAGACACGTAAAGGGACAGAAAAGCGATGGAGAGAGAACCCGGAGAGTCCTGGAGTGGACAGGTGAGGGCATGAAAAAGAAAGGAATGAGGCACAGGACAGGAGTGACAAGAGAGATGAAGAAAGAAAGAAATAGGATGTGAGGAGACCTGAAAGGACAGAGACAATTGAGGAAACATGAGGGCACGCAAGAGATAAAAACCAAGAGGAGAGAATTGAGTGGCAGAGAGGGGAGGGAAAATCTTTCAGTGGCTCCCTTTGAGTTTCCAGAAGACACATATCCAAGTATTAATCATCAGGCTCTTGGATAATGGCAATGCCCTGTCCCTCGCTATAAATTAATTCCATGTAGCTAAAATTCAGGTAGTTTAAAACACCGCTGACCCTCATGGTCAACAACTTGCCCCCATGGATACCGCCAGCTCCCATGCTTCAAACCCTCTATTGGCTCGGCATTAAAAAGAGAGCATTGTTTAAACTCCTCTGCCTGAGCTACAAATCTCAGTCAGGCTTAGGTGCAAAATATCTTCAGGATAGATTTATTCCATACCCTCCTGATAGGAACCTAAGATCAAAAAAAATATGGCAGCCCGGCATTTTCCTGTCTCGCACCATAGCACTGAAATAAGCTCCCTCTGTTTATTCACGAATGCCCTAGTTTTTCTGGTTTAAAAGCCATCCTAAACTAATTGCCTCTTTCAGCCCCTGCCTGTCAGAGCTGTGAGATGTTCCTTCGGGGCCGAGTCATTGCGCCATATCAACATCTAGATAACATAACATAACATTAGGGGACACAACAGATAAAAAGCAAGACGAGAGAAGTGAGGGGACAGAGAACTGTGGGAACATAAGGGGGCATCACAGATGAACATCAAGAGGAGAGAAGTGGGAGAGAGAGAAATGAGGGAACCTGACAGATTAAAAATAAGAGAAGAGAAGTGAGAGGACAGAGAGAATTGAAGGAACATGAGGTTACATGACCGATGCATGGCCAATGAAGAGAAGTGGGTGAAACGGTGAGAAATGATGGGACATGAAGGGACAGGCCAGTTTAAAAGCAAGAGGAGAGAAGTGGGGGGGATAGAGAGTATTGAGGGGACAAGACAGATTAAAAACAAGAGGAGAGAAGTGAGGGGGCAGAGAGTTGAGGGGACATCACAGATGGAAATCACGAGGCGAGAAATGGGAGAGAGGGAATTGAGTGAACATAAGGGGACATGACAGGTGAAAAGCAAGAACAGAGACATAGGGGGACAGAGTATTGAGGGAATATGAGGGGATATTAAAGATGAAAAAAGCAAGTGTAGTAAATTAGGGGGGCAGAGAGAATTGAGGGAGCACAAGGGTACATAACAGATGGCAAGACAAGAGGAGAGAAGTTAGAGCACAGAGAGAATTGAGGGAACTTGAGGGGACACAACAGGTGTATGGCAAAGGGAGAAAAGTGAGGGGACAGGGAGAGTGGAGGGAACTTGAGGGGACACAACCGGTGTATGGCAAAGGGAGAAAAGTGAGGGGACAGGGAGAGTGGAGGGAACATGAGGGGACATGGCAGATTGAAACCAAGAGAAAAGAAGTGAGGGAACATGAGAGAGCATTAGTGTTGCAGAGGGGATGATGGCATGAACGAGAGATCTCCTGAAACAGGAGAGTCACCCAAGAAGGGACAAGAACATTGCAAGAGGTATGTAAATGAACAGCAGAGGGACACAAGAGATGCACAGATGAGGGAACAGGAGGGGTATGAGCGATGAGGTGCAGAGAAGAGGTGACAGGACAAGATGTACAGGAAGGGTAACAAAATAGGGCAGGAGAAATAGGAGAGAGTGTACAATAGATGTATGTTAGAAAGAGGGACGCTTCAAGGGGAGGGCACGAGGAATATGAAAGGATAGGAGGGATGTTAGGGCTTGGATGGGATGGACCAAGAAAAGGCACGGGGTTTGGAGACTTGGAGGCAAGGAGGTGCACAGAACGTGGGGTGCTGTATATGGCGAGGTGATAGGAGAAAGGTAAAGTTGGAGGAGAGTTATGGGAGGGCTGGGTGGGAGAAAGAAGGAGAGATGCAAGCTGAAGGATCGGCAGAAGATGGAATGGAGGTTAAAGGAAGCATGTAGGGAGGCAAGGGGGGTATGAGAAAGAAGCCTAGGGGATAGAGAAGGATCTCTGAACGAGTGAAAAGAGAGAGGCCAGGAGGTGGAGAGGTGTGGAGGGCTGGAGAGACAGGCCTCTATGACTAAAGAATGAGGCCTGGAGGGATGGAAAGAGAGGCCTGGAGGGACCGAGAAAGATGTCTGGTGGGATGAAGAGGGAGAGAGAGGCCAGGAGGGATGGAGATACATATAGAGGGTTGGTGAGTCAGCTGGAACTATGGAGAGAGATATGAGGGGTGGAGAAAGTGCTAGATAAAGGCCTGGAGGGATGGAGAGAAAGAAAGAGATGGGCATGAGGGAATGAAGAGCCATAGTCCTGAAGGACGGAGAGAAGGAACAAGCAAATCCTGGAAGGAACGAGTGAGGCCTGGAGTGATGGAAAGAAGGCTGAGGGGTGAAAAGAGGGATGCCTGGAAGAATGGAAGACACATGGAGGGATGGAAGGACGACTGAAGGCACATAGAGGCTCCTGGAGGAATAGAAAGACACAATTTGGGATTGAGAGAGACATGAGAAAGTGGAGCAATGGCTTGAGAGTGAGGCCTCAAGGGAAGGAAAGGCCTGAAGGGATGTAGAAGGAGAGCCCGGGGTCGAGAGACAGCCGCATGGTGGTGTGGAGAGAGAGGCCTGGAGGAGTGTAGAGACACAGAGGGGGTAAATGTGCCTGGATGGTTGGAGAGAGGACCTGGATGGATGATAAGAGAGGTGTGAATGGATGGAGTGAGGGCCTATGGGGGTGGAGAGAGAAGGTCTGGAAGGGTGGAGAGAGAGGTCTGGAAGATTGGTAGACACATGGAGTGATGGGGGAGGAATAGATAGAGACATCGAGTGTGGAGAAAGAGCTTGAGAGAGGCCTGGAGGGATGGAGAGGGGCAGAATTAAGTGACAACCAGGGGCACAAACACTGCAGAATGTGCTTCTGGGCATTTCCTTCCCTCTGACCTCAGTCTGACTCCCTTTGCAGGTTGGGAACCTCTTCGGCCAGCACAGGTCCACCATCATCACCCTCTACAACGGGGCCTTCGACTCCTCCTCGGCCGTCTTCCTGCTCATCAAGGTAATACTGTGAATTTACTAAGTTGGCTTGTTACATTGCATGCTTCTGCCTTCGCTAAATCTGTGCCTTCACTCGTGAACCCTCGTGTGTCCGGGGCGTTTCAGCGACCTCTTGTGTTACTGGTCTCCTGTGGGGGTGAATAACCCACAAAGGTCCTCAGGGATACTGGAAGCCCTGCTGTTCTGGAGGGGCAGGAGCAGTACTGGCCTGACATTAGAAGGTGCAGTGTGGGGAGACTTCCTCCTCCCTAGGAGGCCAGACAGCTGGTAAGACGTCTTACCCCATTTGGTCACTCTCGGGTGGTCTGGAGGCAGGTGGTGGAGGGCTGACCACCTTGGTAGACCCTGATTGTGGCCCTGCTCAGTGTATCCATAGTGCCTTTGGGATGTAGTGCTCCTATAACCCCCTCAGCCTCTTACTGTGTTGCTTGAACATGAAATACCTTGAAAAAACAAGAGACAAGAGGTATTTGGCAAAACTGGAACAGTTTGTTTAATTAAACAGGGAGGCTGCGAGAACAGTCACAGGCAAAGGGTCTGAGGACTGTCTCAACTTACAATCGGTCCGTGGGCTCTTTTTATACAGTTCATTGTATGCAATAAAGTCTTTCTGGAGGTCCATGTATGATAAGCTATGTAAGTTTCTGCCTTTGGAGTCATAAATCAATTGTCCAATGGAAAGTACAGATAGGACTCAACCGTAGGTGGACACCATGGGGCGAGTGGGTAACGTGTCCAGTTGTCCGGCATGGGGAGCACGTGATCACTGCTCCCCATGCTGTGTCCTGATCGGCTATATGTTCCTAACTCATCTGACTTTATGGTGTTTTGGGAGCGCGCGCGTACCCCTCTGGCCATGTGTGCTTCATTGGGGACCAATCTCACTGGACCATTGGGGTGTCGCTACACCCATCTGTGAGATTGTTCTAGAGTTTCCTGTTCGTCCATTTCTCTGCCGGCTACGTGCCACCCCACCTGTGACCTATCAATCAGTGACCTCGGGCCTGGGTCTCAGAGCCTGCTTGATTACATATTTGCGAGTTGGTGTTGATGTGGTGTTCACAATGGGTGAATTTGTTAATAGAGATGCAATTTCATTGGCATAACTGAATGTATCGTTTTTCATGTTAGCGTTGTTTTTATTTTTTTCCTCCATATTAACAACTGGACGTAGAAAGTCCACCTTGACTGCGTGGTCACCACACATTTGTAGCTTTTTGCTGAACCTTATATTGTTGCTGGCTTTAGAACTCTGTGCACTTTAACCATGTTAATCAGTGGCCAAGAGTCCGTGCCCCTCATTTAAACATAGTCGAATGAGCATGCTCCTAACTGGGATTTTTATCTTGCCTATAAGTCACTACTATATGATACAAAATGTACTCAGCACCTGAGATTCTCACAGGTGATTTGCCACGCTTTATAAATCCCAATTGATGTATTGATTGAAAAGTTAAAAGCCACTAGTGGGCTGCCGCACTTATTTTGGCGTCCACTATAGTTCAGTCCTGTGCACACATGGCTTCAGGTCTGCCACTGCAGCCTGACTGTACCATGCAAAACCATGCATTGCGACCTCTCAAAATAAACCATATGACTGGTGAAAGCTTCTTATGTTAATAAGTCACCCCATGTAGTCCTTGTAGCAAATAAGTGAGGGTGCATGGCATTTAAAGTAGGACATGTAGAAATGTAATGCTGGTATATCCTTACAGTGACTGGTACTCAAATGCTAATATCACCTTGGCATAGCTATCTGTCCTCTGTAGAAAACTAGATTCTGCTGGCTACGTCTAACTGCACAGTCTTCACCTGTTGAGCAAACCCAAGCATCAGTCTGCATCTGGAAACTTTGAAGTTCTCACATCGCCGGTAAGGGCCCTGACTTCATATTGCAACCGGAAGTGGCATCAGATGATGTAGTCAAATCCATATTCCACATTCCCTGGTGTAACAAAGTCAGTTCCCTTTTTTCAGTGCCTTTTTCACGACTCTGGAGTCCTGCTCTCTCTGAGGTTTTTTATCCTCTCACAAAATTCCAAAAGTGCAGTGCCATGCTCCCTCTGAACAATCTGGGTTTAAACCCTGTAGGGATGACAAGGGATAGATGTCCATCACGAACCCCACCCTTATTGCCTCTGGTGCCTTGTTGCAGACCACAACGTATTTTGGCCTGAGCCAACGACGACAGATGGAGTAGCAAATGTTCCAGTCATTGTTCAAAGTCACCATCTTCATCATCTGGAAGCAACCAGAAGAAGCATAGGAAGACCAAGAAATGGTCCAGGGGTAAGTGACCCCATTGCTCCTCCTTTCCCACTGGACATTTGCCCTCAAAGCCAAAGTTGCTCTGGCATCTGTACTGAACCTGGTCCTGGATCGGCCTCAGACTGCAAATAAACCTTCAGTGACAGGACCGGCACCTCCCAGACCACGTCGACGCCATCTTTCCTCGAGATCCTGAGGCCACGGTCAGAACCACCAGCATTCTTCAATGCCATGTACTCCCTTTCTGCAAGGGTATCCTTACCATCCAGCATTCCTGTGCAATCAATGTTCCTTCCTACGGCCCAGTGCGGACCGGCACCTTATCGTTGACCTCGAATCCGACTCCACATTGCTTCAACTCGCTCGTACGATACACGACCCCTTGGGAGGCTCTGCTGCCACAGGCACAACCTCCCTCTCCACATCCACTGCCGGATAGAACGCCACTGGTGCCCCTTCTCGATGCTTTTCTGGAGAACAAATCGTGCAAAGAAACCCAACTCCTCATTAAGGAGGAGGAATTCCGAAATGGACTTCATGACATTTGTGGAACCAATGCGGGACCTCTGCCCTGTGGGGGACCCTGGTGACTATCTTCAGGGAGACTTCCAGGATCTATCCTTCTCTAGTGGATTATACACCTCCCCGGAACTTGACGTGGATCTCCCCTCTGGCTTCCTAACACCTGAAGTGGTCTCCCTGTATAAAATTATGCCTCAAGCTGTGGGGTTATTGGACCTACAGCTTCCAACTATGGACACCAAAACAAATGTCCTCATGGAAGCCCTCTTGCCATTGGCTCTGAGGCTAGAGCCCTTGCTCCTTTTTAAGGATGCCATACTGGAACCAGTCATGGCAGCATGGGAAAACCCATCTTCTGCTCCAGCGGTCAACAGACCAGTGGTCTGTCGTTACTGTCCTGTGCCAGGTGATCCATCCTTCCTTTCTGATTATCCTTCACCAGAGAATCTGTTCATACAAGCTTCCCGCCAACTCCTGCTGGCAGGAAATCAAAGTGGCTGGAGGTCTGGGGCGAAAACGCTTTCTCCAAGGGAAGCTTGGCCCTCAAATCTCTCAATGCAAACTGCCTCCTGGCACGTTTCAACCATGTCTTGTGGGATATGGCCCAGATGATGATCCCTCATGTACCGGAAGACATTCGGTAGCATGTCCAGGAGGTTATACAAGATGGCCAAAATGCCTCTAGGCACATCATAATACCTGGGTTGGATACCGCTGACTCAGTGGGCTGTGCAGTCGGCACCTCCATCACCATACACACACATTCCTGGCTCAGGACCTCCAATTTTTCACAAAATGTCCAGTTGAACCTAATGGATTTCTGTTTGGTGATGAGGCTGATTCACTGCTGGAGCATTTTAAGACCAGCAAGGCCACTACTCAGTCCCTGCGCATACAATTGCTACAGTTTCCTCCTCCGGCGAGTGACTACCATCAGTTTCAATGTTTTGAGGTTTCTGAAAGGGTTTTTACTTTTGCCAATTCCAGGCATACCAGCGGCAAACTCCGCAGCAGCCAAACCCACTGGTCAAATAGTACAGAGACAGAGCAGAGGAAGGGGCGGTGGATCCACCCAGCAGACCTCCTCCTCTCCCGCACCACCAGGAAATCATCCATCGTTTCCCTACTCATCAAGGTAACACTATGAATTTACTAAGGTGTCTTGTTGCACTGCATGCTTCTGACTGCCAAATCTGTGTGTTCACTAGTGAACCCTGGTGCGACAGGGGCAGTCCAGCAACCCCATGTGTTACTGGTCACCTGTGTGAGGGTGGATGTCCTGCTTTCCCTTGGTAGGCTGTTACTTTGGACCATTGGGTCTTCCACATAGTGGAAAGGGGTTACACCCTTCACTTCCTCCAAGCTCCATCCCATATCCCCCCCATGCCCTCTGCCCTCTTCCCCTAAAACCCTTCTCCCACACATCCCAGACTACCTTGCCAGGCTGCGTACAAGAGGTGGCAGCACTCCTTCAGAAAGGAGCAGTGGAGTTTAGTACTAAAACAGGAAAAAGGTCTAAGGATGTTACGTTACTTTCTGGTGCCCAAGAAGAACAGCGGTCTATGTCTGATCCTGGTCCTCAGGCATCTGACCATAACTCAAGTACTACTGACGTTGAACTTGGAGACTGAATGGTGTCACTGGACCTGCAGGATGCATTCTTCCTCATCACTTTTCTGCAGTCACATTAGAAGCACTTGCTCCTTATGGTGGGTTCTACACTCTACCAATATGTGGTACTACCCCTTGACTTGACTTCAGCGCCTTGAGTATTCATGAAGGTTATGGCAGTGGCAGCGGCTCATCGCAGAAGGTCCGGCATCCCAATATTCCCGTATCTGGATTTCTGACTGATCAAAGCTGATTTGGCAGAAGTGGTGTCTCAACTTCTGAAGTCAACAGCATCCCTGTTGTTCGGCCTTGGCTTTTCTGTCAATGAGCACAAATTTCACCTCTGACCCTCTCAATGACAACAGTTTATAGGGTTGCTACTGAACACCTCTCTTCTCTGTGCCTTTCCTCCAATGCAAAGGCTAAGCGACATTCAGGAAATGGTTCAATTTTTTCAGCAAGGTGCGAGAGTTCAGTCTTTAGAGTCCTAAGATTTCTAGGTCTGCTGGCTTAGTGCATTCTCCTAGCCACGCACACATGCTGACACATGAGAGCCCTGCCGTGGTTCCTCCGCAGGCAGTGGCTACAGTGCGGGGAAGACCTTTCTGACTCTATCATGGTCTCCCCTATCACTGTCAGAAGTGGTTTGGTGGGGGACCAAGGTGAACCTTAGCTGAAGGATGGCCCCCCCATTCAGCCGTGTCTAATGTAGTGATGGATACCTTCATGCTATGATGGGGAGCCCTTCTGGAGATCAGAGGGCTCTGGTCTCCTGAGGTAAAGGTTGATCACATCAACCTGTTGGAACTGCGGGTGATTCTGTTGGCGCTCAAGGTCTTCCTCCCCTCCACCCAAAGTCGGTACATCTAGAACTTGACAGATAGCATAACAGCAATGTGATACGCCAACAAGCAAGGGGGAGTAGGGTGCCTGTACCCACACTGCCTGTGCCTTGAAGCATTGAGACTGTGGTCTTGGGCACACCACTAAGGGATCTGGCTCTCCACCAATCACCTAGTGGGGTCTCTGCATGTCAGAGCTGGCGTTATCTTGCCGACCACTAGTGGTGTGTTCTGGAGGTAGTCCAGGAGGACTTCGCAAAGGTGGACTTATACGCCTCCTCAAAAAACACCCTAGCGAATGGCTTCAGCCATCTCAGTTTTCCTTAGTAAGGTAGCATTTGCCCTATGCCTAGCAGCTATTAACTTGGCATCCTTGGCTAGCAGTGTACAAGGGGCATGCACAGTACATGAACTACCCAAGTGAGGCCATGGGATGGAGTGGGCTTGGAGTGCTAAACCACATCCTTGCGAAATTCCCTCCATAAGAAGGTACAAAGATTTGACACACCAACACCTGCAGGAAAATGGAGGCCCATATAATCTAACAAATATTCCCCTGGCCAGCATCTTCTTCAGAAAACTGTTCTCTATAGTCTGTAATTTCTCTGGGTTGATATATCTATGGGTGCCTCCTCCTTATCTTGAAACGGAACAGTTTTGGCTTAATAAACCATAAACAAGAGATGTTCCTGCTGCCCCATCCTGCCTCTTCTCCTCACCTCTTCTCCTCACCGACAATTGATTCCACGTTCAGTCTGATAATCTTACAGATCAAACCTGTCTTGGACTGAGACTAATTCAGTTTGGAATCAAAGATGACCCCCAGCTTGTGTCATCACCCACTGCCACGAGGGCATGTTTCACAGCTTGCTTCCTCCCACAGTGCCGTAGGCATGTTTAACATCTTGCTCCTCCCACACTGCCACACCTGCATTTTTCACAACTTGCATCCTCCAACACTGCCACGTGTACATGTTTCACAGCTTGCGTCATCCTACACTGGCATGTGTACATGTTTCACAGCTTGTGTCTTCCCATGCTGCCAAGTGTACATGTTTCACAGCTTGTTTTCTCACACACTGCCACAATCGCATTTTTCACAGCTTCCTCCTCCCACACTGCCACATTCACATTTTTCACAGCTTGCGTTACCCCAAACTGTTAAGTGTGCATGTTTTCCCAGCTTGCGTCCTTCCACACAGCAATGTGCATGTTTCGCAATTTGCTCCTCCTACATTGCCATGTGAATGTTTCCCAGCTTGTGTCTTCCCACACTGCCAATTGCTGCGCATGTTTCATAGCTTGCGTTATCTCACACCACCACATGCACATGTTTCACAGCTTGCTCCTGCCACGCACTTGTTTCACAGCTTGCATCCCCCCACACTGCCACATGTGCATGTTTCACAGTTTGCTTCCCCCCACACTGCCACATGTGCATGTTTTACATCTTGCTTCTCTCACACTGCTATGTGTGCAGGTTTTACAGCTTGTTCTTCCCAGACTGCCACCTGTTTCACAGCTTTCCTCTTCCCATACTGTGTGCATGTTTCACAGCTTCCGTCTACCCACACTGCCACATGTGCATGTTTCACAGCTTCCTCCTCCCACACTGCCACATGTGCATGTTCCACACATTTCATCCTCCCACACTGCCATGTGTGCATGTTTTACAGCTTGCGTCCTACACTGCCACATGTTTCACAGCTTGCGACGTCCCACACTGCCGCATGTTTCACACATTTCATACTCCCACACTGCCATATGTGCATGTTTTACAGCTTGCATCCTCCTACACTCACGTGTACACGTTTCACATCCTGCACCCTCCCATACTGCCACATGTGCATGTTTCACAGCTTGCGTCCTCTCACACTGCCACATGTGCATGTTTCACAGCTTGCATCCTCTCACACTGCCACGTTTCACAGCTTGCTTCCTCCCACACTGCCACATGTGCATGTTTCACTGCTTGCGTTCCCCGCACTGCCACATGTTCATGTTTCACAGCTTCCGTCCCCCACACCGCCACCTGTGCATGTTTCAGAGCTTCCGTCCCCCACACTGCCACCTGTGCATGTTTCAGAGCTTCCGTCCACCCACACTGCCACATGTGCATTTTTCACAGCTTGCGTCCTTCCATACTGCCACATGTGCATGTTTTACATCTTGGGTCCACCCACACTGCCATGTGTGCATGTTTCTCAGCTTTAGCCCTTTTGATTGGCTATAACTGTCATTGCTTTCTGTTGAGCGATCATCTGTAAAGGGTGCTGATACATGTTCCCTTATGTACACATTTGGCACAACTATTCCAGCATTTTAAGCCAATGGTTGATAACTGCCTGGCCTTGGCTTTTACCTGTGTAGTCTGGGGGCAGTTAGTTGAAGTGTTTTACAGGGTAACACAGAAAATTGAAAAATATTTATATTTACAGTCAAAGTTGTATGTGCTTGTGCATGGGCCTGCACATGCGTGTACATGTGTCCATCTGTCCTTTACTTGGTAGTAACTGGACCCTTCCCTCTTTGGGTAACGTTGTCTACACTGGAGTACCAGGGCCACTGTTTGCTTGTAATCCAGTGAAATAGCCAAGAAGCTGCCTTTAGGCGCTTGTCCCTCACAGTATGTCAAGAGACAGCAGTGAAGGCTTGTGAGACGGTGGGGTTAGGAACGAAGAATACAGTGTACAATAGTTGATGACAGCTTACGCACTCCTTTACTGTAAGAAAACAGGATTTAATTCCAAGGAGCCTCGTTTACTACAAACCAGATTTACACAAATCCAGAAAGTTCTTGCTCATTGAACATTATGAAACTCCTTTTCTGTAGGCATTACATGTCTGCTAACATTGGCATTCATCCGAATAAACTCTAAGATATCTTTAAGGGTCTGTGTCTCTGATTCTCAGTGGAGTCTACATTTGAGCTAAATGGTGTAAAAGTTCAGCAGGCATGAAGATAACATTTGGTACAACTAATAGTAGTCCCAATTCAGAATAAAAGGTGTCCCCCCTCAAAAATGTAGAGTCAAAACATTCACAACCCAGCAACTATCTCCCCCCTCAACAATAGAAGCTTCAGTCCAAACTCTTAGCTGCTCCCAGTGGGTGGTTTCTTGTTGAGTGGTCACAGTGGCCCAGTCTGCTGAAGTGCAAGGACCAGTTAAAGAATTACTTGGGCCCTATGTTTTTTATGGCACAGATGAAAGTATCCAGCACCCATTGGAGTCCTCCTAGGGTGTCTTTATTTGTCATGTTTTGTATTTCAGGATCTCTTTGTGGTCAGAATTTTCCTTTATTGGGGACACCAGATTATACCAGTCCAGCTCAGAACGTGTCTCTTTAGGAGTAGATTTGGCCAGGACTTGTAACCTAGTGTTTAGAAAAATAGTTAAAACTGGTTCCAAAACACTTAAAAACCAAGGGCGTAAAGATCTGTCTTTTGCTCCCCCTGGGGTGGAAGAATTGTGTCCTACTGGCCCAGAATTGATCCAGGATGACTCGATTTTCTCGTGATGTGAAAATGATGGAGCAAGTCCTCAAAGCAGATGTCTTTGAATCAGTTTGTAAGCTGGGCTCCTGTGAAAGCGGTATTTCTGGGCAGACCATGTCCATTGAGATGTCTTCACACAGGTCCATCAGTTTAGCCGAGCCCTGTGTAGGTCTACAGAGGGATCGGGTGACTCCACCTGGTAGAGACAGGAATGTTAGACCTTCGTTTCCTCCCAGATTAATGCATCTGAAGACTCATCGGTGTCTCAGACTAAGACCCATTCTGGAGGAGAATGCCAACTGTGCTGAGGTTCCTCTCCTGAACAAATGTTTTCTCTCCCTACACTGATATGCATGCGTCCTCCACATCAAGACACAGAAGATGTACTCCTGATGGTGTCTAGTATTTACATCACTCTGGTGACCAAGGGGAGATGCCGGAACTAATCAGAGAGTCTTCAACATTTCAAGATTTCTCTACCCCTCCCATCCTGAGAGAGCTTCTCTCCTTGTTGGTAGCCATTATTCAAGGGCTTGGTCTGAGCCCAAGTCTCCAGTCAGAGCAAGTCAAATGGTCTAGGCGTGATGTATACCGGCATCGCTTTGGAGACCAACATCTGATCTATTGTCAAAGGAGATGGCCACAAAACAAGAGATGGGTGACTAGGAGGTGTCACTTGGGCAGAGCAGAACTACAGTGGGATGAGGGTACATCAGTTGTGCCCTACCCCAACCCACAGCTTCACCAGTGTAGAGGAGGGGTACAGGAGAGTGTGTTTATGCAGGTTGAGGTGTTCGAGGTGGATATACTACAATGGGACAAGGGCATTGCGATGGGCCTCTGCCCCGCCCCACATCTTCACCAGTGTAGAGGAGGGGTACAGGAGAGTGTGCAGGTTGGGGTGTTCGAGGTGGGTATGTTTAACTTTCTCTTCAACAGTTTGCATGTGTGGTTCAAGGGAAAGTAGACCTCTCCAAGCTATTTGTAGCTAACACATTGGCAAATGTGCAACAACCATCCTTCATACATGATTAAAGAAATGGGCCCCATTTATGGCGAATGAGCTGACCTTTTACAGGGCAGGGGCTAGTAGGTTCACTACACAGCTGTACAGGTAAAACGGCCTGTGGCTTTGAACAATAATCTGGCTGCCACCACCATCAGTCACCATGCAGCATTGGTGCCAATTAGAAAGAGGGCATTTTTTGGGTGTCTCTGTCGTCAGCAAGGGGTGATATAAAGAGACAGAAAACTTCCTGTGGTCTCCCTTGATGGGCAAACCTACGGGAAAAAACACAGGGCTGTACAGAAAAACATACAAGAGCAGGGAAGTCCAGCTTTACAGAACCATGCTGAGGTCCTTCATCTAAGCAGTGTGCGTGCTCCTGAGGGGCTGATAGACATGTTTGATTTTTTCCAATTTGTTACTACCGTTCTGCTCTCCCTTGATTCTGCATTCCTCCTCTTCAGGTTATGATCGTAATAAACCTTTGGTGTGCCAAAAGGCTTTCTTATGAAAATAATTTTGTTGGTATCTCTGAAAATAGTGGAACTGCTCAGTGCCACAGATTTGAGGTCTGAATTTCCTCTGTCTCGGTCCACAGGTACTGCATGAGCGAGGCATCACCCTGAGGACCATGTTTGTATGCATCTCCGCTTGCAGCATATGGCATCTCATTCGCACGTTCTTGTTGATGCCCAGGACTCACATCCCCTATCCTCCTCCTGAGGACTACAACTATGGGTAAGGAATGCTGCGTGGAGGCTCTGGCCTCAGGCAGAACCTCTTCGGGGTCATTATTGCGTGGCATCTCTTGCGGTCTGAGCGGTCTCTTAACTCAAGCATCGTGACATGGCTTGTCATACTCAAACACAAACAAGTTTCCTTTATCCTCCTTATTATATAAATAATGTGTATATTTGTATCTTTCTAAAAGTTGGGCACTCTGACTAATACCATAGAATCAGCTGTTCAAGAAAGCAAATGAACATAATCCTTTACGTAGTGCTAACGGGCAATACAATTTTGAAGTCCAACCCTATGGATAATTAAAGAACAATTGGGAATATGACCAATACATTTTATAAGCCTCCATTTTAGTATAAACATTTCTTTTAATTGTATTATTTGTACTGAGTTTTGTCAAGAGAAACTCCAAATAAAATACATTAAAAGGTCAAAACATGTACATACATTGCTTATTTAGTACACATTCATATCCTATTCATACCAAGAAATCATCAACATATATTAAACATTATTCATTGGTATCAAATTTCACAATTTATCTCCTGGATGGCAATCTGGAGTGAGAGATAAAAAAAAATAATATATATTTATATATATATATATATATTCACTTAAAAAACCATAGGTTTCACACATGTTATAGCTAGCTGGACATTTCACTCGTAAAAAACCTATGAAATTCCCCCGTTATAGTTACTGTAGGCAACTATAACTCACGCGACCGCAATCCTCTGCTGATGACGTCAGATATTACATCACTGTATTTAGACACTTATTTACCCATGTCTTCTTCCATTAATCTTTAGCTATACATATATTACAAATATTTATTTTTCATAAAGACACATATGTCATCAGTGATGTAATATCTGACGTCATCAGCAGAGGATTGCGGTCGCATGAGTTATAGTTGCCTACAGTAACTATAACGGGGGAATTTCATAGGTTTTTTACGAGTGAAATGTCCAGCTAACTATAACATGTGTGAAACCTATGGTTTTTTAAGTGAATTTGCAAGGTTTTTTAAATGCTAATTCCTAACTATAACGTGTGTGAAACCTATGGTTTTTTCAGTGAATTTGTACGGTTTTTTAAATGCTAAGCTATGTATTATTTATTTTTTTTCAGGTTTTTCACCGTGCGCGCACCGTGTAATTTTTTTTTTTTTTTTTAAATCGCGAGGTAAATAAAATAAATAATTGTAAATTGATACTTGTATAGCGCACTACTCACCCGCAAGGGTCTCAAGGCGCTTGTACGAATACCGCTGTGGAACCCATCCTGGCTTTCCCTGTGAGGCATCCACTCCTGGGCACCCCCAAGGTGGAGGCCAGGCATCCTTAGCGTTGTGGGGGCCGTTGTGGAGATTAAGCAAGCTATTGCCCAGAGTTGCAGAGTGGGACTCCATGATTGGAATGGCACCGAGGCGAGAATTATCAGGTCCGTGGAATTTTTGAGCCCAAGATCCGCCGAGGCGGGGAATTGATCCCTGGTCCCGGGCTAGACCTCTGCATCAGGGTCTGCCGCTCTAATCATTGAGCCACACTTCTCCACTTCGCGCACCGTGCGCGCGCTGTGGGCGCTCGGTGCGCTTCGCGCACCAAGCAGCCACGGTTCGCAGTGCGTGCCGTGCGTGCGCTCTGCGCGCACCTCGCGATTTAAAAAAAAAATATATTTTTTCTCCCTTGGGGGTCCTTCTGTGACCCCCTGACCAAGGCTAGGGGGTCAGGAACTGTCCACTCTGCCCCCTTTTCACGTTCTCCTCCTTTTTTTTTCACCCCCTCAGACTGCGAGAGACAAAATGGCGGCCGACACTTCCTGGTTTCGACCGATTAGAATGTTTACCGACCTCTAACAACCAATCAGAATTGCGCTCGCGCACGGCAGGGTGCGCGCACCGTGCGCGCACGGTGCGCGCGTATAGATATTGATATGCTTTTAAATGCTATTTTCTCAGGAAATACTGAACAGATTTACACCAGACCTGCAAAAGGCACTTCCTTGACCTTATGGCTACCTCTCTGCCAAATTTCACGTAATTCTGTT